>NC_083351.1:145567075-146789575 GCF_030254825.1 Meriones unguiculatus
GGATGTAATTCCCCAGTAAGAAAAGACACAGGACCAGAATGAATTTGAAAATAGGACCCATCCTTCTGGTGCATACATGATACATATCACAACATCAAAGATAGATATTATCTCAGAGTAAAGGGCTGGATAAAGATTTTCAAAGCAAATGGATCCAAGAAGCAAGCTGGTGCAGCTATGCTAGTATCTAACAAAATAGACTTCCAACAAAAATTAACAAAAAAAAAAAGATGGGAAAGGATATTTCATATTCATCAAAGGAAAAAAATCCACCAAGATGATGTCCTCAATTCTGAATATCTATGTCCCAAATACAAGAACACCCACATTCGTAAAATAAACATCACTAAAACTTATATCACACATCAAACACCACACATTAATAGTAGGAGTCTTCTACACCCCACTATCACCAATGGGCAGAACAATGAGACAGAAACTAAACAGATATATAATGGAATTAACAGCTATTATGACTCAAATGGACCTAATATATATCTACAGAACATTTCACCTAAAACAGAAAAGAATATACCTTCTTCTAAGAACTCATGGAACCCTCTCCAAAACTGACCACATACTCAGTCACAAATGAAGTCTTAAAAGATACAAGAATATTGAAATAACCATGCATCTCCTCAGTTCACCAGGGATTAAGGTTGTATTTCAACAACAACAGAAACAACAAAGCCAACTCATGAAATCAGAACAACTCTCTACTGAATGACCACTGGGTCAAGGTAGAAATAAAGAAATTAAAGACTTCCTACAGTCTAATGAAAATCGAAATTCAAATTTGTGGGACACCATGAAAATGGTGCTAAGAGGAACGTTCACAGAACTAAGTGCATATATAAAGATATTAGGGAAAAACAACTCTTTGTTTCATTGATTCTTTGCATTGTTCTCTTTGTTCCTATTTTATTGATTTCAGTCCCTAGGTTGATTATTTCCTGCTATCTACTCCTGTTAGGTGTGTATACTTCATTTTCTAGGGCTTTCAGGTGTGCTGTTAATAACTTGCAAAGATGAAAGCTCTCCAATTTTTTCTCCAGAAACTGGAAACAACCTTTTGCCAAAGAATGGATTTTAAAAATGTGATACATTCATACAATGTATGTATTAAAACAGTATTACTGTTTTAAAAAAATGACATCATGAAATATAAAGGCAAATAGATAGAACTAGGAAAAAAAAGATCATCCCTACTGAGGTAACCGAGACCTAGAAATACAAACATGGTATGTACTTACTTATAATTGCATATTAACTGTAAAGTAAAGGCTAAGCACGCTGCAATCCACAGACCCAAAGAGGCTAAGTATTAAAAAGGACTTATGGGTAGATGCAAGGATCTCCCTGGGAAGGAGAAATAGAATAGATGCTTGGGTGAACAGGGGGCTGGTAGGAATGGGAATAGGAAAGAGTAGTTTGGGGTGGTGGATGGAGAGAATACTGGGAGAGATGGCTGGAAGTGGGAAAACATTTCAGGGGCAAGGTAGAAACCTTGTGTGATAGAAACTCCATGAAATCTGTGAGGGTGATCCTAGCTAAGACTACTTGCAGTAATGGTAGACACAGAGCCTGAACCCACCATACTCTATAACCCAGCAAGTCCTCAAGTGTATAAACTGGGAAACCAATAACCAACCCCAAAATTCTGACCTCCAGTTTGTCATGCCTATAGGAAGTGTTGGGACTTGAATGATCCCAGGGATCCCAGAGAGACTTCATCCAGAAACTCATGGATCAGATTCAGAGTTCCACAGCCAAACATTAGGTGAAGCTCAGAGACTTCTGCCGAACTGGATGAGAAGGAAGGATTGGGGAATCCAGAGGTTTCAAGGATGACACAAGAACACACCCCACAGAATCAACTGACTGGAAATAAAGTGAGTTCAGAGATGAGGGAGCCTGTGTGGGTCTGACCTAGGTCCTCTGCATATACATTTTAATTGTGCAGCTTCGCATTCTTGTGGGATTCCCAACAGTGAGCAGGGGCTGCCTCTGACTCTTTTCCCTGCCTTTGGGAACTTTTTCCTCCGACTTGTTTGTCTCATGCAGTCTTGATGTGGAAATATGTGCCTTCTCTTATTGTAGCTCCTTATGCCTTATTTGGTTGCTATACCTGGAACCCCTTTTGTTGTTGTAATTATTCTTATTCTTATTATTATTATTATTATTATTATTATACCTGGAACCCCTTTTGTTGTTGTTGTTATTATTATTATTATTATTATTATTTTCTGAGGGGAGGTAAAGGAGGGTTGCATATGGAGGAAAGGGGAGGTGGAAGGGAAAGACTGGGGGAAGGGAGAAAGGAGCAACTGAAATCAAAATGAAATAGATTTAAAAAATTAAAAAAAGAAAAAGAGAAGGAAAAGAACTTAAAGAGATCTCATATCGGCAACTTAATAGCACACCTGGACGCTTTAAAAGAAAAAGAAGCTAACACTGCCAAGAGGAATAGACAGCAGAAAATTATCAAACTGAGTACTGAAATCAATAAGTTAAATACAAAGAGAACAACACAAGGAATCAATAAAAGAGTTGGTTCTTTGAGAAAATCAACAAGATAGACAAACCCTTATCCAAAATAACAGAAAGGCAAAGAAAAAGTATCCAAATTAACAGAATCAGAAATGAAAAGTGGGGGCATAACAACAGACACTGAAGAAATTGAAAGAATCTCATTAGGTCTTACTTCAAAATTCTATACTGCAGAAAACTGAAAACTCTAAAATAAATGGACAATTTTCTTGTTAGATACCACTTACCAAAGTTAAATCAAAATCAGGTGAACAATTTAATTAACACCGTAACTCTTAAGGAAATAGGGAAAATAAGGAAATCTCCCAACCAAAAATTGTCCAGGGCCAGATGTTTTTAGCAAAGAATTCTACCAGACTTTCAATGACTAGCTAATATCGATACTCCTCAAATCATCCCACAAAATAGAAACAGAGGAAACTTTGCCAAATTTGACACACAATCACCATGATATCCATACCACACAAAGATTCAAGAAAGACAACTACAGACAAATTTGAACATTGACTTATGAACATTGACTAAAAAGTAGTCAATAAAATACTTGAATACCAAATCTAAGAACACATCAAAAGAAAATTCATCCATCATGACTAAGTAGGCTTCATCCAAGAAATGCAGGTGTATGCGGGTGGATGTGGATGGTACAAGAGGAATTAGATCTGGGGAGGATGGGGTGAAGAATACTGGGAGAGACAACTGGAATTGGGGGCCATCTTGAGAAGGAGCTAGAAATCTAGTGCACAGGAAACTCCCAGAAGTCTAAGATAGTGATCCTAGCTAAGACTCCTAGAAATGGGAAATACTGAGCCTGAACTGGTCACTTCCTATAACCAGGCATGTCTTCCAGTGGAAGAACTGAGACACCAACCCAGCCACAAAGCTTTGACCGACCATTTGTCCTGGCTATAAGATATGCTGGGGTAAAGTGGAGCAGAAATTGTGGGAGTGGCTAACCAATGATTGGTCCAGAGAGGGAGTCCACCCCTGGCACAGGTTGGGAGCCCAGGGCCCAGAGGCTGGATAGTCCAGAGACTGAGGATAGAACCAAACATGACTGGCAAGAAAGGAAAGAAAGAAAAGAGAGAGAGAGAGAGAGAGAGAGAGAGAGAGAGAGAGAAAAGGAAGGAAGGAAGGAAGGAAAGAAAGAAAGAAAGAAAGAAAGAAAGAAAGAAAGAAAGAAAGAAAGTTAATGAAGTGATTCCTAATGATATTCTGCTATACTCATATATTGGTGCCTAGCCTAATTGTCATCAGACAGGCTTCATCCAGAAACTGATGGAAACAGATACAGGGACCTCTAGCCAAACATTAGGCAGAGCTTGGGAAATCCTGAAGAAGATGGGCAGGAAGGACTCCTAAGAGTCATAAGGGTCAAGGACATCCCAAGAAAGCCCACAGAATCAACTAACCAGGGTTCACATGGAGCTCCGAGAGACTAAACAGACAACCAGGGAGCCTGCATGGCCTTACCCAGGCTCTCTGCATATAAGTCAATTTTGTAGCTTGGTCTGCTTGGGGGACTCCTAATAGTGGGATTAGGGGCTGTCCCCGACTCTTTTGGCTACTTTGGGACCCTTGTCTTACTAGGTTGCCTAGTCCTTAATAAGAGTGGTGGTCCTTAGTCCTACTGTAACTTGATGTACCACGGTTGGTTAATATCCATGGGAGTCTTACCCTTTTCTGAAGAGAAATAGCGGAGAAGTGGATGGGGGGGGGAGTGACAGGAAGGAGAGGGGAGAAGGGATACCGAGACTGAGATGTAATATATGAAAGAAAAACAAACAAAACAGAACGAAGCAACAACAAAACAGTTTTCTTGCTACTGCCAGAAGCCTAAAAGAATCTCTTAAATGCTGAATCAACCTTTTCACAAGGAAAATAACCACATCTAAAGAACCTTGGGTAGCCTTTTGTCAAAACTCAAAACCCCAGGTAGAGGCAAGTACAAGCAATGCTGATTACCTGAGAGGCCTTTGCCAAGAGTCAAGCATTAATTTTCTTCTCCTACTGTATTTGTGCTGGAAGAAAAACACATACTTTCAAACGTACTATGGGCATGCACATACTCTTCCTAAATGCTTAACGTTGCCTGGATATTAGATTAGCTCAAGCATCTCTGGATAGTTTTTAGCCACTTCTCATCTGTTTGAGAGAGGTATACTTAGCTACCATGTTTATTTATCTACTTTGGTGTTAGCTACAGCTCTTTTCTTTCAATCACCCATTTTTCCCTAAACATTTCCACCTACCTTCAAATATATTTCTAAGCATGTGTGTTGGCTTTTAGAACATGTGTTTATATAAATATTAAAAATGGTATTTGATAAAGTGATTTGTAACTTTTCCTTCATGGTGTACATGTTTTTAATCCTTAAAATAGGGCTAACAGATAATATCCGAAAAAAACATTGCAAAATGAACATGACCACTATAGATCAGTAGGGTCATACGTATTTAAAAGAACTAAAATGTTAAATATTTTGGTCAGAAGGAAGTGGATAGTGTTTGAAAAGACAGATAGGTCTTTCCATGATTTGAGGGTTAAACGATATATACAACAAACAACAGTTTTTAAATATGTATACCTGTGTGTGTGGTATGTGTGGTGTGTGTGTGTGTGCGCATGTGAGTGTGTGGTGTGGTGTGTGGTGTTTGCACAGGTGTGTGCATTTGGGAGCCAGAAGACAATGTTTCTGAATATTCTTCTATAGTTCTCAACCTTGTTTGGGAGGAGAGGGTCTCTGACCATTGGAGATTTGTCTATGTCCACACTCTGACTTGGGGTTGCAGGTATGTGTGGCCATGCCCAAACTTTATGTGGGTACTAAGACTCCAACTAGAGTCTTCTTGCTTGAGCATCAAGCGCTCTGAAGCACTCAGCCATCTCTCGGTATCTCCACAAATATGTATATTTACATACTGATCAAGGACTTAATATGAAAAAGTGAAACTTATGTTTCAAACACAAACTTGGAAGGTCAAGTGAGCTCACTGTTTCAGCCCAACATCACCTTATGAAATGTTTTGTTACAGCCTCAGAGTCTTCTCAAAATTACATAAAAAGCATGACAGTATTTGCACAAGTTTTATTCTTCACATACAGTTGATATAATTTAATCATAATAAAATTGTGCCATAATAAATTCTCAGAAGGATTTAGGGCTATGCCAAGCATTTGGGAAGCTGCACAGTGATAGCCTGAGTCACAATTTTATCTATATCAGAAGACACCGAGGGCACTGTCTACAAAACAGCCATTCATCAAGACCAGATCCCCAGCACACTTAGATAGCAAAACAGTAAAATGCCATTGTTCAAAAATAACCTGGCATATCCCTTTACAACAGAATATTTACGTGACATAAAGACGTCTTTGATGAGGCAAACTGCATGTTGAATTTCTTTGGAAACTCTGTCATTTTTGTCTAACGAACCTAAATATTTCTGTAATTATAACAAACTTTATTTTTAAAGGACAAATTCACAAACTTTATGTTTCATCTAGTATTAGAGATTACTTTCTAGGAAAAAATATAAAAGATCTATAATTAATGTAATAGGCAATAAATGCCTCATTGAAAACATTGATTCAAACCATTTATTCATTAATTCAACAAGTTTTTACTGAAAGTCTAATTCTTCTTCAAGCTATTTCACTGGTAATTGGAGGAACAAAGAGGAGAAATATTTAAGTCTTGAAAAAATTTCCAGGTATTATTAAGCACCATGGTAATAAATAAATATCATAAGTAAACACGACTGTGTCAATCAGAAGTACACTGCTTTACCTTTGAACTGAAAGACATTGTGATCAATGTGACAGTTATACTAAGATTTCAAAGATGAAAATGAAAGGGGGCTCAAGGACAAGTGAAGAAGGCACCTGGACATGTCAGAAACAATCTTTTGAAGACTCGGTAATAGAATGAATGATAATAAATGATAATAGAATGAAGAATAATAAAACTTTCAAGACTCTTGAATTTCTAAAACCTCAGCTTTCTCTTTTTAGTTTTATTTTTCTCTGAAATAAACACTTCAGGCAATGGTGTACATCTACTCAAATTAATATCTATTAACAGCACTTTCCAGACAAAAGTACTGAATTATCAGCATCTATCTCTCCAATGAACTGAGCATGTACTGTGGGTCAAAATACACTCAATGAAGTTTACAATAAATCTCAGCTTCTTGCTATGACTCATGAAGTTGTATTAATGCTTTCATTCTCCAAGTGAGAATAATGGAGCATAGAGAAGTTGAGATTATCTTTCAAAATCACTCAGTTAAAATAATTTGAGAGTTGTCATTTGAATTCCAAATGATACTCTTAATCACTTTTGGAGTCTGCTAGAAACTGTAAATACATATGTTTAGGAGACTTTTTTTAAGCACAAGAGCATTTTTCTGAAGCATATCTACAACAATCCAGCTAAATCAGTGATGTTAGTAAACAGCAAGGTTTTTCAGCTCTGAATCAACTGTATGCAGTTTCAATTGTGCACTGAACACTGATTCTAAGTCTCCATTTCCCACAGAAGCACCTGCTTAGGTTGATAACACATCTTTCCAATGTGGATGAAAATGGTTTTTTAACCCCTGCTTCCTGGCCTTAGTCCCACTCAAAATACTCTGTCTTTGTTACCTGATTATCATGAAATGTTTTTAGATTCTATATAACAAACACTCCCTATTCTCCAGCCTAAATATTTATAAATAGGCCTACATTCAGATAACTTATTCTGCAGAAATTTTATTTTAGTAACGAATGCAACGTAGTTAAGTAAAGTTTTTCTTTCCTGTTTCCTGTTCCTCTTTTTGGTTTCTGGAGAGAGATCTTGCTAAATAACCCTAGCTGACCTTGTTTCCTGAGTGTTGGAATTGAAGGCAAGAGTCACCATAAACAGCTAGGAATGTTTTGTTTAATTGAAGAATTTTTTTTATTTGTTCAAGAGATGTATCAAAATCACCACTCAAAATCTACATTTTTCTATATCTGATAAATAAAATATATTTGTAGGGATTCCAGGCCATCTCCGTGCATGGTCCTTGTTTGACACATCAGTCTCAGAAAAGACCCCTGTGCCCAGATTTTTTGGTTCGGTTGCTCTCCTTGTGCAGCTCCTGTTCCCTCCAGATCTTTCTACCTCCCCCTTCTTTCAAAAGATTCCCTGCCCTCTGCCCAAAGTATGGCTATGAGTTTCAGCATCTGTTTTAATACCCTGCTGAGTAGAGTCTTTCAAAGGCTGTCTGTGATGCATGTATATAACCTAGAACCCCTGCACAGAAGTAGCTCATGGCAGCTCAGTGTCTAAGAGGGTTCCCCAATAATAGGAATAGGGACCATCTCTGACATGAACTCATGGGCTGGCTCTTTGATCACCTCCACCTGAGGAGGGAACAGCCTTACAAGTCCACAGAGGAAGACAAAGAAGCCAGTCCTGATGAGACATGATAGACTTGGGTCAGATGGACAGGGAGGAGGACCTCCTCTATCATTGGACTGGGGAAGGAGCATAGGAGAAGAAGAGGGAGAGAGGATGGGATTGGGAGGGGATGGAAGAGGGGTCTACAGATGGGATACAAAGTGAATAAACTGTAATTAATAAAAATTAAATAAAAATTTAAAAAAACACTTGCATGACTTACTATGAGGAACATTTTCTAAATTTGCTTTCACCAATTTTTCAGTTTTAACACAGCACTTCTAAAAACTGTTTAGAAATTTACTACTCAAAACACATAATAAAGCTCATACAGAAGACAGTGCAGATTCAACTCTATTTGTAATCCAGAGAGTATTCTCTCAAAACATGTTAGTTACATATATAAAGCTAATGAGGTTCAGCAACACATGAAACAAATCACAGGAAAGCTAAATGTACACAGGGGTATGTAGGAGAAGATTACTTACTAAATCATTTATTGCATAAATTATCTCTTCTTTAAAAAAAAAAAAAAAACATGATCTTACCATATTTCTAGGCTGGCCTTGAGTTCACCATATAACTGAGGGTAACCTTGAATTTAGATCCTCCTAACACAACCTTCCCAGGGCTGGCATTACAAGTAAATGCCACAGCATAACATGTACACAACCTCTATATGTTTGAAGTTCAATCCCTGTGAAAATTTGTACACTGAAGCATAGCAAGTTGACAAGAAATCATAGGTTGAACTATCATGCTACCAAAACGTGGTCCTCATCTACTCCACCTACAATTATGTAGCATATTATACCAGTAGAACAAATTCACAGGGATCCATGACATCTCGACGTACTTACATTATCAAGTGCATAGCCCTCCATGCAACTTAAATAGTTTGGGTATTTTCCAGGAAATAATTCTCCTTGTCCTAAGGGATAAGCCCCATGATATCAGCTGAAATTTTCAATGGGGCATTATCAAAGTCATTCACCACTTAACAAGCCTCTCATGCTGGAACAGCTGTTCATCTGAAAGGATTTTTTTTTTAAATTTTCTATGATCCTAAGCTAATCTCACTTGAGCTAGAAAATAAGGTATTAGACTATTTTGCATGTTCTATCACTTTGTGACAAGAAAGCCAATTTTGCACTTCAGTAAAGGCAGATTGTAAATTTAGCATGAATTGAACCAGTAGCTGAGTTGCAATTTCTGGCAAATGCCTCATCAGCGCATTAATGTATATTACCAAGATAACCACTTCAGCCGGGCAATCAGGAAAGTAGAAGACACAAACATTTGGTAGGAAATTTACTCTCCCAACATCTACAAAACAAAGCCCCAAACCCAAAGCTATCAAGGATCGTTGTCATTTTTACATGGTAGTATAAAAAATGATTAAAAAATAATAATATTGGAAATGTAGATTTTAAAATCAGGTAAACACGCTTTAAACCTCCTTAATACTCCTTGATACTCTCTTCTTCCATTTCGGGTGTCTATCCTGTTTCCCCTTCTGAATGAGAATTAAATATCTTCAGTAGGGTCATCCTTGCTGTTTAGCTGCTTTAGGTCTGTAGATTTCAGTATGTTTATTGAAGGAGATGCTGAGACTCCTAGCCAAACTTTGGGCAGAGTGCCAGAATCTTTATGGTAGAAGAGGGAGATAGGAAGACCTGGAAGATGACAGGAGCTTCACAAGAAGAACAACAGAGCCAAAATACCTGGTAGAAGATGAGGGAGGGGGCTGCAGTGGGGATACAAAGTGAATAAGTTGAAATAGATAGATAGATAGATAGATAGATAGATAGATAGATAGATAGATAGATAGATAGATAGATTTGTTAAAAAAAAATAAAAAACAAAGACAGAAGAGACTTCTGCGGACCTCATACTTAATAGGGTGAGATTTTTTTTTTCACCAGCCCAAAATGTGACTGCATTTTATTTATTTATTTATTTATTTATTTATTTATTTATTTATTTATTTATTTTCAATGCAGTTTATTCAGGAACCTTGAACAATCATCTGACCCTGGGGAAAGCCAGCCCACAGCTTAAATAGCCTCTGGGTAGCCAACCCCATCGTGCATGTGAGATTATTTTTTAAATACTCTTTTAAAGCTACAGTATCTTAAAATTTCATTCTCACCATAAATAAAGACAAATATCAGCTTTGAAGACCCCTCAAACTTTTGACCCTTCCTACCAACTACTATTTGTGACTGCTGATCTGGAGACAATTATCTACAATTACTGTTTTTACCGATCCATCTGTCTTTACTGTGCATGGCACCGTTATGTGATTCTACTCCCATATTCCTTTGAAATTTTCAGTTTCTCACATTAGGGACTTTTAAAAAGTCTATATCGCACACTTTCTCAGTTAATATATTACACTATTAATTTATTTTTGTTCCTTGAATTTTCCCTGTAATGCCATATTCCAGTCAAGCAGAAAATTCTACTTACATTTCTTGTTCTCCAGTACAGAATTCTCTTTATCTAATTCTGAAATGTGGTTTCTATGTTCTCTACTCTCAGGGATTTTTTGTTTGCCTAATTTCAATAAATGGGACTGTCCAATGGCTTTTGTTACAACTTTTATATCAATATGATAAAATTAATATTTATTATCACAAATTTTCTCCAGCTTCTAGACATATACTTAAAGAAATATGCAATCTATATATCTTAGATTCACCTTGTTTTAGTTTATTCATCTAGCCAACAATTTTATTCAATTATTCAGTAAATATTTATGGTTTTGGCACCAGTCCTGTATAATTCCTAAACAGTAAATACCTTCTCCTAAGGAATTTTTTCGTGCTCATTTCTAACCTAAATGAACAAAATATTTGTTCAAGCCAATGCAGTTCTACTGCTAAATTCTATATTCTGCCATTTTTCCAAGCAACAAATCTTCTACTATTCTCTACCTTCCATCCAACCTCCTCAATATCTTTTCAGTTTGTCTACAGTCATTACAAAAGTATTCATTTCTCACCTGGCTGTTGCATGGGCAATTAACATTCTCTGAAATAACACCTTTGTGTATTTCCCTCTCTTTCCCCCTCCACTGAAATGACACTCATAAAAATACGGTCATTGCATTTTCTAACATGTTTCAGTGGCACCATTTTGTTTTAGTGGGGAAAATGTATAAGTCATAATGTTCAATACAATCTATTCCAATCACATCTCATTTTCCCCCAAGCTCTCTCTCTCTCAGATGCCCCAGGTACCCTGAGGTAACATATTCTGTATGTGCCTTGCACATTTTTACTTGGCCTATTCTGGAGGTTACCATACACTGACAGTTTGCTGTCTTTCCTGCTGAAGGGTGCCTGAAATGGGGGAGGGAAAAATTTATTGGCAAGAAATGTGAGAAAAATAAACAGTGTGTGATCTCACATACATGTAGATTCATTTTTCTTGTGTGTGTATGTGTGTGCGTCTGCTCATCTGTATGAGCACCACATCTGTGCAAGTGACAGCAGAGTCCAGAAAAGGGAATTAGAGTTGCAGATGGTTGTGAGCCACCCAGTGTCAGTGCTGGGAACCAAACTCAGGTCTTCTGCAAGAACAGCAAGTGCTCTTAACTGCTGAGACAACACTCTAACTTCTTGTGTGGATTCTTAAAATGCTGAATTCATGGAGGGAAAGAGCAGAGTGGTGGTTACCAGGGCAGAACACAGAGTGAAGAAGTAAAGTTTTCAGTTGTGCAAGCTAAATAAGTTCTACAAATAAAATGCATGTCTGTAGAAATCTGCTTTCTAATTCCACAGTATACATTTGAAACACTGAGAGAGTAGACCTTCACTGTTCCCACTGCATAGAGAATAGGAAATTATGCAGATAAATGGATATAATTAGCTGATTTGTACAAATTTCACTATGTACATCACAATGGTGTGTCATACACCTTAAATATATACTGTTTTAATGAATAACCTATGTGTGAGCAGACCTAACAACAAAAGTTAAGAGGTACTAAGTAAGTAGCCCAGGTTCTTCGTCACCAAGCACAGTAGTTCTGAGTCTTGGCAACATATATAGTCTATAGGGGTCTCCAGCATGGTAGGACATATTGGTGACTTGGCCTATTACTGCTACTAGGTTGCCTTCCCCCCCAATCTGTCCCATCTCATTGTAATTTGGGGATCTATCCTAGTTAACTTCAGATATCAACTTGACATTGACATGGTGTCACATGGGAAAAGGAGACCTCAACTGAAGGGCTACCTCAATCAGATTAGCCTTTGCTCGTGTTTGTGATACATTTTCTTAAGTGCTAATTGATGTAGCAGGGCCTAGCCCAGCATGAGTGATGCCATCCCTAGGCTGGAGGGGCTGAGCCACATAAGAAAGGTACTTGAGCAAATCAGAAAAAGCAAGCCAGGAAGCAGCCTTCCATTATACTATAGAGTCTATTGTCTCTGCCTCACTGCCTGCCTTAAGCTCCTATCCTGGCATCTTTGATGATAGACTACAGCTTGTAAACCAAATAACCCCTCCTTCACCAAGTTGGACATGGTCAGTGTTTTATCACAGCAACAGAAAGGCAAAATAATACAGGATCACTTTTCAAAGTAAATTGTTAGCCAGGAAATATTTGCAAGAGGGTTACCTTATGGAGAAACCCAAATTAAAACATATGACAGCTATGTATAATGCCTTAGTTAAGTTCTGGCAGCTTGGGCCATATTTTCTTGGTTCAGGCTCTTTGCACATTCTCTCCTATCTTCTTGCCTCCATATTCTTTGCCTTTTTCTTCTAAGACAGAATCTAAACATTGACTTCCCTGACAAGTTTAGTGTGACATTTTTGCCACCTTTGTTGAAATCTTTCACCATAAAAATTTCAACCAAGACTATGATATCTTTATAAAATCTAATGCTTTTTCTAGACTAGTATTTAGCATGTTTGTGCCAACATCCTTTCCCACTATTTCTTAGGGCTCCATGTTCCTTACTATGTTCCTTCACTCACCACCCAGCAATAGCAGACACTGTAAATTCCTCTATAAAATATGTTGAGTGGATATTAAATATATGAGTAAATCATATTAAAATAATTCAGCAACAAAATCAACTTCTGTACACAAAAAATAGCAAAAAAATAGTTTCACACAACAAATCTCAAAAAACATGTAGTTGGCAATAAATATAACCCAAAGCAGCACATTTACATCTACCTGAAAACTAGATCACAGCCATTTATTCTATGCAGATCACACTATAAGAGTTAATGAACTGTTTAATGAGTCAATCCTGGGTATTAACTGATAACCACAATGAATTGCATTTGCTCTCCTGTTTTGTGCATGTGCCTATAGAAACTATGACTGCATGATTCCACCAAGAATGGAAAAATAACCTTTTGGATCAACTTCCTTACATTCTTGCCATTTGATGTTGCTCCAGAAAAGCATGAGATGCGTGATACTAACCTCCCTCTCCAGTAGCAAAGTAGAGAGACAGGTGAGCCTCTTTTCCAGGATGCTTTGAAACATGTAGCCAGAGGCTGCAATGGCTTGTTTTACAGGACTCTTTTCCCTCCTCTCAATCATCTGAAGCTATCGTTTATTGAAAAGCTGACTTTCAAAGCACACTCTAGAACAGCTTTTCTGTACAGCTGCAATGCTATTTAAAACTTCCATGAATATCTCCACAAAAACCAAGAAAAATTTAAGCTGAAATCATGCTCTCAGGAAGGACATAGTAGAATATGACCCTAAGGGAGAAAAAAAAATTAGAAAAGGAAGTCTGGTTGTTAATTTAATGAGTAAATTATACAATCAGACTCATGACTTTTCCTCTGAGGTAGACGAGCACCTAAAGTTATTAAAGAAGTCAACCTTCAGGCAACTTTATTAGCCTCTGGTAGACACTTGCAGACTGACTGTCTTTAAGCCACTACTTAATAGGCTCCAGAAAAGTGAACAAATGCCTCACTTTCTGCTATGATAGGATTAAAGAATAAGCACTAAAAGCAATTCACTAGACACTAGGCACATGGTCCAATGCAGCAGTATCACTGTGAAGAGCCCAAAATCAAATCTTCATGACTATACCAGTTAACCTCAAGCCCTTATTTCCCACACCACTTCAGGGGATGGGGTTTCAGTAACCCACTGGTGATTCTAGAAACAATTATAGGATGCTTTAACCTCATGCAAGCAGTGATATGATCTTCCTGCGGTGATCAAACTATCCCATTCTAGTCCTTTAAGATCTCTTCACCTCTCTGTATAATGTTAATACTTCCTTGAATCTCATCAAAGTGAAAACTTTTAGAATGTGGCCTTCTGCATTGCAACCCACATGTTCCTTGTTTAAAATATTCTATTGCAGTCCTGACAAATGACCTGACAAATGAAATTATATTCGATACCAGTCACTATTATTTTGTGTTTTGGAGCTATTTATTCTGAAGCCATTGATAAAAACTAGCTGATTACACCTTTGGAAGATCTCAGAAATCACTGACCAAAGAAAAAGGAGCATGAGAACTGTTTTGTATTCCAAGTGTTTTGTATACCAAGTGTTATGAAAGTAGTATGGCTCATTTTTGCTAAATTTTAGCTTCTTATGTAATAGGGTCCCAAAGCTGTGACTAAGTGGATGCTTGGTAAAGTGTTGATTCACTTCAAATAAAGAAATGGCACAATATCTGATGGCTATGGCAGAATGACTGTAATATATAAACAAGAGGTCCGTGCAGCCTGATGCTTTGCATGGCATCTGGCACAAACAGAGCATTTTACAAAAATTTCTTGATAGAATGTATAAATGAATGAGCACAAGCTGGAGACCCCAGTGCGTTTAAAAGAACTGGAGGTCCACATAATTGTCTTAACTCATCATTTCATCACAAAGCATGATTAAAGTGCCCATCAGATTTAACCAAATTTAATCGTATTACAAAGCCTTGTTAAATTAATAAATGAAAATGTAATGTCATTTTGAGCTCTTGTTATACTGTGAGAGCCTGCTGGTCCCTTGGTTTAAAAATACCTTTCTAGGAGACTGAAAGCTGTACTCTTTTTCTCATGTTGTTCTTTCCTTTGTTTCCGTAGGAAACAGTGACTTCCAGGGATCCAAGATGACACAACACAGATTGCCACCCTGCAGTTGCCAAGGAGATAATGTATGTCATTCCTACAAATAACATGTTGCTCATGCCTTCATTTCCTTTATCTACCGTTTTAAGATTTTTTTTCACCTGAGCTGAATGCAAATAGTTTTCGATGGGAGCTGATGGAAACATTTCTTCTGAAAATCCCTGTTTAGCCCCTCCTCCCAAGGCATTGATCACATTACATATGCAGCTTCTGGAAGGTCTGGACTTATTTTATGCCGATTTTGGAACTGGTGACTCAGCAGTTTTCAGCGGGGAGGGGGACATCCTGAATACTGTCTGCCTGTGTTCTAAGTAAAGGTCCAATTAAATCCACACCTGGCACTAACATATTCCAGTTTGAAATGGCCTACCACCAAAGCAGCTGCACTCAGTTGAATGTCAGTGGAAAGAGGGAAGCAAAGGGAGAAGAAGGGAAGGAAGAATACAGAAGAAGAGAAGGATGAAGAGGCAGGAGGAAAGGAAAGAAAATGAAGAAATGCTTACAGGTCACTTGCAGTGATATGGACTGAACATCTTTAAGACAGATTAAAAAAATAGTAAAATTGAAGATACTGGGTGACATCCTAGTTAGCAAAGGCAGAGCCCATATTTCAACCCAGGCATAGGATGATGGATAGGAGGTGTTTCCTCATGATTTAGTGAAACATAACCCAATCACCCCAGAACACAGGAAAGAAGGGATAGGGCCCCCTGTTATTGTTGGACTTAACTATAAAGCCCTCAGGCTGTCTCACATTTGGGGTCAAAATCACCCCGAAGACATCTTCAGTGTCTCAGAACTGAATTTTGGTTTGTCAGCTAGACTGTCCTACAGTAATACTGGAAATAGTAGCATCAAGTGAATGGTTATTACAAACAGTGCTGGGCATAGGCATTTGAAGCTGTAGCCTCACCATCTTATTTCAGTACTTTTCTTAGTGTTTACGGAGAACTTTGCCTTAGAAAAAAAAGTCCCCAGAACTGTAAAATATTCTACCTGTGACTCTAGATAGGACTGAACTATGAAGCTGCTCAGTAATAAGATTTGCACTGAGTATCCAGTCTTTGCTTCAACCACTAAAACAATCAGTCTTTATCTCTTAGAAATCTATCAAACTATTATCGTAAGCACAGAGACCCTCAGCTAGAGAAAAATGGGATATTAATGACATGAAGAGAGAACACTGAGGAGCAAACACAATCATCAGACTGTGGAGAACATCCAAAGTAGAGAGCAGGAACAATTGTGGTGAGCTGGTGAAAAAGAAGCAAAGAATTGCGTCTCATTGCTGCATTACTGGGAGGGTGTGATTGCGATCATTCTACCGTGCTGGTAGATTGGCCCAGAATGAACATCCATATGCTTTATTTCATGTAGCAATGAATACATGCTATTCATTGAGATGATGCTGCACAATGAATTCAGCTCACAGCATAGCCCTAAATCAGGTCTCTCAAGTAAAAGCACAAGCCCAGCAAAAGGGTTCATCCCAGAATGCAACACTTGGGTTCATAGTGATCTCTGGGAGTCCACTGCATACTGTTATTCAAGCCAGCAAATAGGATTAATCTTTTTAGGGTCTCCTCCGTGCTCAAAACATTCCTCAAAATGGAAGCACTTAGTGAGAAAGGCATCTCTCAGAAGGACAAAGACCAGAGATGTGCCACAGAATTCCTCTTCTCACATTCATTGTCTTGACTTTCCTGTACTTGTCTTGCCTCAAAAAAGGTTAAAAAAAAATCTATTCTGTTCATTTGTCCTAAATGAGGAAAACAATCTAATTTTTCTGAGAATAAAAACCTGATGTTTTCTGTCTTACATTATAAAACATTTTGCCTGCATCTTATATAATCACTATCACACAATAGAACTGTTGAGAGCACCCTCTCTCACTCTCCCTCCATTCCTCCCCCTGCATGTGAGAGAGAGAGAAAGAAAGAGTGTGTGTCTGTCTATCTATCTGTCTCTCTCTGTATGTCTCTCTCTGTCTCCTTCTCTGGAACTTAGAACTGCTATGATTTCTGCAAGTATGACTGACTAGTGACACTAAATGGCTAAAAAATGACTGCATAGCCATGAGAAAATTAGTTGTGGTACCTAATTATCCTAAAGTGTCTCATGGGTTTCCGGAATCCTCTATTAATTGAAATTTTTTTACCATTAACTCTATTATAGTATAACATTACAGTCACATAAATCTGTATTACTGTTTGAGGTTAAATACTTCTTGCAAGTTTCAGTGGTCAGGGCAGGATGCTTCTGCCACAACAAATGTTAAACTGGGTTGACCATAAGGACAGAAGTCGTAAATTTGAACACTTGCAGATGTGCGTAAAAAGATGGCATATTCATTACATGCTAATTGAAAAATGTTCTTTCTAATTTGCTATGAATCTGAGAATCATGTAGAAAAATTATTTTGATCAATAAAAATGAAGATAAAATATGCCTATCCATATTCTAGCTCATGATGTATTGATATATTTCTTTACACACATTTAAGGTAATGCATTAGATAAAAATAATTTGCTGTTCTACAATGACTATTATTCATGACAGACATACAATCCTGAATGATTTATGGAATTTTGAAAGATGAATGTAATTCATAAAGAAACAGTGGGAAATTAAGTATAAGTAATACAAATGAAATATTAAATGTTCTAAAGAATTCATTTTTAAATTAACAGAAAACAAATAGGAATCCCTGTATAAAAGTCTCATTCTATTTCTTATGAATTGCTGGAGGATACTAAAATAACTTTCTGTCAGCAGCTCAGGTCCCCATTGACTATAATCTATTTCAGTCCCAAAATGTATTCTTGTTCTGTGGATAATAGGTAACCTCGCTGATGCCATTTTTAGAGCAGCCCCATTAGCAAACATTAGGCAGACAGCATGTGAACATTTTTCAGGATCGGCTGGAGCAAAGTGGGTTTCTTGCAAAAGCAGCAATAGTGAGCTGAGCACATGGGAAAGTGCCCATTGAAGCTCGAAATTTATACAAACCTCTGCTGCTTCGAGTCAAACTAAAATAAAGCGACTTACAAACAGTCCTGTGGAGAACTGTAAGATGCCCACAAAGGATTTGCTCTCCTCTGCTCCGGGCACATTGAGTGGAGCTCCAAATTTATAACATTTCAGTTGTACAAACAAACAACAAAAACAAAGCAGCCAACTTATTAGTGCTAGTAATTATAATCAATGAAATTAGCAAATAATTAGTTTGCTGCTATAATTAGGCATATGGAAAAAAATAACTGTCAGTCATATCTGCCTCATCTTTACTTCAAAAGACTGTCATCAACCACCTATTTATTTTAACCACCTAACCACAAAATTGTGGGATTTTTATATAGTTTCAACCTATAAACATAGACTTTCTATAGAAAAACAATCCCAAAAACTCATGTTTTCATGGAAGAATCAACCACTCAAGGTCAATTACATCTGGTGTTGTACATTGACCAACCACTGCCATCCCTAATGTTAGCTAAAGAGATCCTCGAAGAAAGGAAATTGCAGGTTACTCAGTGGTTTCCAGCTCCTTGCTTACTATTTTAGAAAAGCCCATTTAAGGTACACAGAGACCTCTATTTGCCACCTTACAAGTGAAATGTTAATCAAATCTGTTCTTTGAAGATCACCACAAAGGTCTTTCCTCATACAAACCAGAGAGCATATCTGTGTGTTCTAAGAATAACTTAACCAGAGTAATTCACTGACTCTAGCTGCCTTCCCACCAACACCATTCTGTGGTGGAAAGTAGAGATTATAGCCCACATACTCAAATTAAAGCTCAAAGCTATATCTAATGGAAGAACAAGGATAACACTTGTTTCATATGGGAGAGTTAAAAAAAAACAAAAAAACAAAACAAACAAACAAACAAACAAAAAACAGGTGGCTTGATGTTAAAAGGAGAGTCACCTAAATTTCCTTGAGTTATCCCAAGTCCTTAGGTAGGTCTCAAAAAAATCAACAAAACAAAACAACAGTGTTGTAATAAACTTAACTGTAATCTGTGATATTGCTTTGACTCAAGACTTTGTGTTATTGTTAGTATTTTGAAGAAACAGCAGTTGTTTCATTCATCTTATTTATTTATTTATTTTATTGACTTAGTCAATAAATACTGAGGTATTAGGTTCTATGCTAAATATTAGTCTTAGTTGTAATAGTCTTTTAAAAATATGCCTGATAGATTAACTCCATTTAGGCATATGGAGAGGTCACCTCGTAACCAAACAGGACTACTGGCAGATAGAGAGGAACCTCAACCCATTCACAAAAACTTCTACCCAGAATTTACCTTGCCTACAAGATGTGCAGGAATAAAAATAGAGAAGAAATTGGGGGAATGTGCAACCAACGTGTGGCGCAACCTGAGACCCACTCCATGGGAGAAAGCCAACCCCTGATGATATTGATGATGGTGTACTGTGTTTACAGACAGGAGCCTAGCATGGCTGTCCCCTGAGAGGCTCTTCCCAGAAATGGATCAAAACAGAAAGTAGACTCACAGCCAAATTGTGAGAAACTGGGTAGAGTGTAGGGAGCCTTGAAGAAGAGTAGGGGTGTGTGTAGGGGGTGTAGAATAGAATGACCTAGAGGGTACAGGAACTCTGCAAGAACATGAAGAGTTCAAACTAATCTAGTCCCATAAGGGTTTGCAGAGGCTAAAGCAGCCACCCAGAACCATGCATGGACTAGATCTAGGTCCTCTACACATTTATACCCAATGGTCAGCTTAGCCTCCATGTTGGTCCCTAGATAGGGGATCTGAGCTGTCTCTGACATGGTCTCGGTTGCATGCTTTTCAATCACTTCCCCCTGGTGGGGATGCTTTGCTAGGACACTGTGAAAGAGGACATACACAGTCCTGATTTGATTGGATATGGTGGGGTGAGGTTGTGGTGGGGTTCCCCTTTTGAGGGGCAGGGAAGGGGGAATGGAGGGATGAAGGAGGGATGGAGGTGAGGGACTGGGAGGAGAGGAGAAAGAGGAGTAAGATTGAGATGTACAGTGAATAACTAAATAAGAAAACGTGAAAAAAAGAAAGAGGAGTCAGCTTTTTTTTTAAACTAGAGACAATAACATTTGTATACAAAAACTGGCTTTCTGCTCTTCGTACAGTGTTCCCACTGACCTTTGAGAATTTGTACATGTTAATTCTCAGGCAAAGCACCAAAGATCTAGACACAGAGAAAGTGCAAACATGGCCAAATGTGGGATGTGCACACTGAAGATCACCAAAAAGGACAATAAAAGACACTTTGAGGAAGTGATCTGAGATCTGAGAGGGGCAAGAGATCTGAGAGGGGCAAATGTCTTGTGGAGTCAGCTACAAGGAAACATTAAGTAAGAGTCTCATACACAAGGTATATGAAAAATTCTGCCTTCTTAAAACTATTGGAAAATTGACCAAAACACATATTTGTCTTTTACAAAGACATTTTTCTTACATAATATGCTCTAATTCATTTAAGTGAAATGAAATAAGTCATACTCAAACTGATGTATCTTGAAACTGCTACATCATCCGAGGCTGAGCAAAAAGCTGGAAATTCAGAGATGTATATTATGTTGTGAGAAAATTAGCTCCTCAAAATAGCAAGGAGAAAATTGGCAGCTTAGTCAAATAAACCAGAAGGAATGAATAATTTTACTCAGTAGCTTACAGACTAGAACTTGCTGCAAAATATATCCAAACATTGAGAGAAGTTTGTTTCAAGCTTTGTGTACTTTAAAGCTGTTTCTTTTTCTACCCCACACAGAAGTGTTGGTCTAGCCATATTGTTGACAGAGACGGGAAAAGGTCAAATAAAAATTACTTTAAGTTCATACAGAGTTTCCAATGAGGAAGTGTGGTTCTTTCACGGACTGCCTCCATAGGATTTATACCTTCATTATATAAATAACGAAATCAGTAGGAGATACTTCTTGAGCACCTGATCGATGCTCAGCAGCTGTGCTGGAATCATTCAGAAAAAAAAGTAATAGAGTAAATTGAGAAATAAAAACCCTAACACCATGCTAATAGTTATAAATTATATGGCAATTCTAAAATGATCCTTCCTCTACTCTATGAATATCATAAGTCAACTAATGATATTTACAGTAATGAGCTGGCTCATTTCTGGGCTATTCTGTTTCATCTGCTGAATATCAGTATAATGCAAGATTCACCATCTATATTCTCCTGACAGCCACCATGCCCTAAAGTTTAGTGTACTTCTCCCAGTGTCCTCTGTTTCCTACTTCCCTATTTCTCTCTGTCATCTTTATAGACATTCTCTTACCCAGTACAGCATAAATTCTGTAAGAGAAAACAGTCCTATAAATATTTTTCATAACATTCCCTTGATTATACATAGAAATAAATAATCCTTATTGGACACATTAATGCATATAAAATAGTTCAAGTCAAAGTTCAGAAGAATATTTGCTCATGTTTTTTTTTAATGTTTTGAATTTCAAAAATAACAACGAATTGTGGGTTACTTTATCTACGATTTATTAAAATTACTGTTCAATTAACTGATGACCTTTGGCTTTGACAAACTCTACACATATTTCATGCTATGCTAGAGTTGGGGAAGGTGCATTATGTTTCTGTGACTTTGGTAAACTTTGTTTAGCAATAACATATTTAAAAGTGGGATAGAATTTCAAAGGAAGATTTACATTTTTAACAATGTGAACATTAAAATAACTTTCAGATACATCAGAACTGAGGTGGGATAGAGTATGTGAGAAGAGGTAGGATGGAGGCTTTCGGGGGTTTATAACTGAAGGGCAGCAGTCTGTACTAGTTTCTGAGCATATATTTGGATGCAGTGTGTCTGGCTTTAAATCTTGGCTCTGTTACACAGCAGCTGTGTGACTTTGGGCAAATCACTTAGACCTGTTGGAACTTCAATTTCCTCATCTATAAAAAGGACTGCTGTGAAGATTATATGAGAATATCCATATAATATCTTATATAATGTGTAATGTATCTTTTATAATGTATACTATATTATACATAATGTATGATATATGACATATAACATATAATATGTAATGCTTAAAATATTTATCACACATGGAAAGTTCAGTATAAGTGATATTTTTATTGCTGGTGGAACAGTATGAGTTCCTGGTAGATGTGTAAATATAAACTATTTAATGGTACCTGATTCAATGACCCCAGAAAAATTACCCTACATCTAATCAGCTCTTGGCATGTCATATGCAATAAACTACATCTATGTCAAAGAACATAGATAGCATAGTGCATTAATTCAGATTGGGTGAGCATGTAGTGACACAGACAGCTTAATTAGAACAGACTGAGATCTTCTAGTTTACATACAAAAGTTAACAGAGAAATAGAAATCTAAGTATAGGGTTTTGTGGTCAAACCAACACTGAAGAATTTGAAATGGAGACAAAATACCATTTTGTTTGTTTCTACCTAGGTAGAGGCAGCAACATTCACCTAAAATTATCTGTCTTTCTGATACCCAACAGACAGGGCTCAAAGCCAAGTCAACCAGTCACTACATATATATTCTACCCAGTAACCACACGAAGGGCTGTATCTTTGTCAACCACAAAGTTAGGTGCATAATAACATAATTTGCCTTACAGTTTGTTGTGAAGATTAGACATAACATATGTATGACAACCCCCAAAATGTGTTACGCACAGTAAGCAATTCAAGAAATGTCTATGGGGGCCTGGGGGCCAGAGAGATAGTTTGGTGCGTAAAACACTTTGCCGCTCTTGCAGAGGACCCAGGTCCAGTCCCAGCACCTATTCAGCAGCCCACACTCATTTGCAATTGCAGTATGAAGGGCTGTAATGTCCTCTTCTGACCTGCTCAGGCACCAGCCACACGTGGTCCACATAGATAAATATAGCCAACATCTGCATACCTATAAAATCAATATTTTTTTAAATGAGGTTGATAATTATCACCATAATGGTGTTAATGCTGCTTTCTCGATTTGTATAGTTAATACACCTCACTACTTTTTCAGTTACCAAGTTATCTGTAAAAAACAGAGTATATAAAAGAAATGATACATTATGGTGGCACATTCCCTCCTTCTTCTTTAAACACTAGCTAATATATTCAACTTCCTCCTGCACTGTTAAATTTATGGCATATTCATCTCTGAAGAAGGAAATCGCCTATCTTCAGTTAGGATGCTAATGATGGTATTTGTCTCTCCATGTGACATTATTAACATCAGCTACCAAAATATACATAATATTATTTCAGTAAGCTACAAAGACTGACTGCTTTTCTTTTCTTCATCATTTGAATGCCTTGATTCATAACTTTTTTTTGCATTTCAAAGACTAAGGAGATGTCTTAGCTTAATTTTCTCTCATATAATTCTTTATTTGACCTTTCTGTCTTTCCACAGTAGGTCATTTTTATTTCTAAATTACTTGTTCAATATTTAGTCTCCTCAGTATCTTCATACCTATAGAAGGAAAAAAAATCACAATATCCTCAACATAGTGACACTGAATATTTGATCTATAAACATATACATAATTATATCAGGTTCCCAGTATATAATTGATTACAGTAACTAATTAATATTTTGCCAGTATTTATGAAGTTCTAGGGTAGTTGTTTACACCACTATCAGTGTGCTTGACTTGTGAAATACATAACATGGATGATGTTAATTGTAGGTTGTTCACAAGATTAATAGTCTGGCTCTAAATGGACTAACACTGTGGATTTTTTACTTTGACTCTTCGGTGACTGACTATAATAGGTGTTTTATTCTATGCTTGTAACTCATTAGCTGAGATGTGCACGCATACATGAGGAAGGCATGACTGCACATGAAAGGAAATAACAAAATTAACACAGAAGACAAGATACATCACCAAAATAGTTAAATGTTTGTATATTGAAACAGTCACTCATGACCTAAAGAATATTACCAACCACAGAACGTTTTGTACTTAAGAAGATATGAGTTTGGGAAAGAACTTAGCTAAATAAGACTTGAAGAGTGTCATAAAACACTTGCCACAAACATGCCTAAATGTCAAATGAAATGACAGTACTAATCTATGTCCTTTTTAAGTTTCCAAGGTACCAGATTTTAAAAGAAGTTAAGATATGAAAGGAGTAAGAACAAAAAGAAAGATACTTTGTGCTTCTTTGTGGCATTTAGTCTAAACTATTTAAAGAACAGCATTTCTAAGAGGGGCTTTTAAGCAGTATTTCTTTGAGGATGATTGAAGTTAAGACTTGAAACTGACCCATTTCTGCACACTTTAGAAATGGAATGAAGCTTGTATATTACCAACCACCAGGAAATCATCGCGTTTAGCACATCACAGATTCGGATACCTGTGAAAGTGAAATGACTAAAGTGATCAAAAGTTACCTGACTATTCCTTTCCTCGCCCTGAATAGCTGTGTATGGATGTTATTTCTTTGGCTTCTTTTCTAAGTGTCTTTTTCAGTACTCTATTTCTGTCCATTAGCTAACTCCAACTATTGACAAAAGTGTCTCAGATTTGAGGCACAGTATAAACATGGAAAGTCATGGTGTGGTGCATAAATATGTACAATTATTATGGTCAGTCACAAGGACAGAGAGAAAGAGATGGCCCATACTTTTAGAGCACAGACTGTTCTTGCAAAGCACACAAATTCAGGTCATGAAATTGAGAGGAACTTGTTAGAAAGAAAAACAGGTTCTTTGTGAGTTGATGCTGTTGGAAGATGGTAACAGGACTTAGAAAATTATCAAAATACATTACATACATGGTAAAAGTGTCAAAGAATGATAAACATTTTAAAATTTGAACAAAAGAATAACATGGGCTTATCAATATCTATGTATCTTCTTATGTGTACATGTTTTATACATGTATGTTCTTGTATAAAAAATGTATACCTACATATATATGTACATAACTACATTCTAATATCTGTATTTTATTTAATAAATGCTACACATATACATTATAAAGCAAGACCTTCACTAAAGCACATCTGAAGCAATTTAAATATTGCATTTACCATACTAGATCTGAATTATCATGACAACATAATGTAGGTCCTGGAAACACGTTACTTCTTTTTGTAAAATATCCCTTGTGAGCTTGTACCTATGTAGCATATATAAATTACATCATGTAAACCTGACTTACAAGCTCAGTTAATATTAGCCATTGCTTTTGGCTATTTTTCATAAGATATAGCATGTCATATATAGAGGCCAGATGAAGGGATAGATCTCCTGGATGTGGAGTTTCAAGCAATTGTAAACTGCCTGATGTGGATGCTAGGAATTGACTAGAGATGCTCAATGAGAGAAATATATGCTTTTAACCTCTATGCCATGTCTCCCATCCATGACTTTTTAAATGTATATTTAACACTGTTAAGAAAGCTTTCCTGGTTGCAATTCTATAGTCACTTATCTTTCAGATCATTCTATTCATTCAAATTGTTCACATCCATGAGAAAGTGGATATGTTAAGAAAGAGCAGTAAGGATGTGGGAGAACAAAATCATGAAGTTGGTATCCAATTCACACTTTAGGATAGAGCCAAGGGCAGAATTAAGGTAATGGGGAGCAGAAACAAAAGAGATGTTTTGTGCCCTTTAAAATATCCATAGGTGTACTTGAGCCACTGACAGCTACTATTACATTCCAGAAATTGGCTTTCTCTCCTTTTATATGAATATTCCAATAACCTATAATCTTTTCGATTTTCAGAGAACAAAAATAGTCACCATAAGCCTCTGCCTGGCCACTAACAGTCCAAGTGAGTCAAACTCCTAGTGAATCCTAAAAGACCTTAAACAGCAACAAATCAAGTAATCCAATTAAAAAATGGGGTTTGGAGCTAAACAGAGATTTCTCAATAGAGGAATATTGAATGGCAGAGAAACACTTAAAGAAATGCTCAACGTCCTTAGTCATCAGGGAGATGCAAATCAAAACGAATGGCTAAGATCAAAAACACAAATAACAACACATGCTGGAGAGGTTGTGGAGAAAGGGGATCCCTCCTCCACTGCTGGTGGGAATGTAAACTTCTATAACCACTTTGGAAATCAATCTGCTGCTTTCTCAGACAATTAGGAACAGTGCTACTTCAAGATCCAGCTACACCACTCCTAGGTATATATCCAAAATTTTCTCAAGTATACAACAAGGATATTTGTTCAACCATGCTCATAGCAGCTTTATTCGTAATAGCCAGAATCTGACAACATTCCAGATGTCCTTCAATTGAGGAATGGATACAGAAATTGTGGTACATTTACGCAACTTAATACTACTCAGCAATTAAAAACAAGGAAATCATGAAATTTGCAGGCAAATGGTGGAACTAGAAAAGATTATCAAGAGTGAGCTGTCCCAGAAGCAAAAAGACACACATGGTGTATATTCACTTATAAGTGAATACTAGACATATAATATAGGATAATCATACTAAAATCTGTACACCTAAAGAAGATAAGAAAGAAGGAGGATCGTGGGTAAGATGCTCAATCTTCTCTCAAAATGGCAAATAAGATAGACATTGGAAGAAGGTAAAAATAAGGAACAAGACAGGAGCCTACCACAGAGGGCAGATGCTGAAACTCATAGTTAAACTTTGGGCAGAGTGCAGGGAATCTTATGAAAGAAGGGAGAGATAGAAAGACCTGGAAAGGTCTGGAGCTCCACAAGGAGACCAACAGGAACAAAATATCTGGGCCTAGTGGTGTTTTCCGAGACTGATACTCCAACCAAGGACCATTCATAGAGATAACCTACACCCCCTACACAGAGGTACCTGTGGCAGCTCAGTCTTCAAATGGGCACCCTAATAAGGGGAGCAGGGGCTGTCTCTGAAATGAACTCAGTGGCTAGGTCTTTGATCACCTCCCCCTGAGTGGGAAGCAGCCTGACCAGGCCATAGAGGAAGACTATGAAAGACAGTCCTGATGAGATCTGATAGGCTAGGGTCAAATTGAAGGGGAAGAGGTCCTCCACTATCAGTGGACTGTGGAAGGGGCATGGGAGGAGATGAGGGAGGAAGGGGGCCAGAATTGAGAAGGTACCAGGGTGGGGCTATAGCTGGGATACAAAACACACACACACACACACACACACACACACACACATATATATATATATATATATATATATATATATAAAACCTTTGAACCAAGTATCATTAAACTCATTAAGCTCAAAGGTCTTTTACGGATGAGGAGCTCAAACACATTTTATGTAAAGTACGTATCCCTCAAAACAGTAAACAGTACAAAACAGTAAACAGTAATAGATGTTCTTTTATTATATAGGATTGTTTTAGCTAGTCTGGTTTTTGTTTGTTATTCCATATGAAATTTAGAATTGTTTTCCAAGGTCTGTAAAGAAATGTGTTGGTATTTTGATGGGGATTGCATTGAATCTGTAGACTGCCTTTGGTAATATGGCTATTTTTAATTATATAATCCTACCAATCCACGAGATTGGACATCATTCCATATTCTGGTATCTTCTTTTATGTCTTTCTTCAAGACTTGAAGTTCTTGTCATACAGATCTTTCACTAGCTTGGTTAGAGTTACACGAAGATATTTTATATTAATTGTGGCTATTGTGAAGAGTATAGTTTTCCCAATTTCTTTCTCAGCCTGTTGGTTGTTTGTGCACAATGGATTACTGATTTTTTTAAATCAATCTTGTGTCCAGCCACCTTGTTGAAGGTTTTTATCAGTTGTAGAAGTTCTCTAGTGGAATTTTGGGGGTTGCTTATGTACACAATCATATCATATGCAAATAGTGATACTTAGATTTATTCCTTCTCAATTTGTATCCCCTTGATCTCCTTTAGTTGTCTTCTTGCTCTAGGTAGAACTTCAAGTACTATACTGACAAGGTATGGAGAGAGTGGGCAACCTTGTAGTGTCCCTGATTTTAGCAGAATTGCTTTGAGATTCTTTGTATTTAATTTGATGTTGGCAATCAGCTTCCTGTATATAACCTTTATTATATTTAGGTAAGAGCCTAATATTCCTGACCTCTCCACGACTTTAATCATGAAACGGTGTTGGATTTTGTCAAAGGCTTTTTCTGCATCTAATGAGATGGTCATGTGATTTTTTTTTTTTTTTGTGAACTTCTGGAGATATCAACATCCCAGACTTCAAGTTATACAACAGAGCAATAGTAATAAAAACTGCATAGTACTGGCATATGAATAGACTGGGTTTATCAATGGACTTGAATAAAATATGCAGAAATAAAACCACATACTTATGGTCACTTGATTCCTGACAAAGGAGTGAAAACCATACAACAGAAAAAGGCAGCATCTTCAACAGATGTTGCTGGTCTAACTGAATGTCTACATGTAGAATAACGCAAGTAGATACATGTTTAACTACCTGCACAAAATTCAAATGTAAGTGCATCAAAGACCTCAAAATAACACCAGATACACTAAGTCTATTAGAAGAGAAAGTGGGGAAGAGTCTCAAACTCATCAGCACAGGAGACAACTTCCTGAACAGAACACTAACAGTTCAGGTTGTAAGATCAACAATTAATAAATGGGACCTCTTGAAACTGAAAATCTTCTGTAAGGCAAAGGACACTACAAATAGAATGAAACGACAGTCTATAGACTGGGTAAAGATCTTCACCTACATCTGATAAAGGACTAATATTCAAAATATACAATGAACTCAAGAAATCCAACACCAATAAACAAAATGACCCAATTATTAAAAAAAAATGGCACACAGAACTAAACAGATAATTCTCAACAGAGGAATTTCAAATGGTAGGGAATCACTTAAAGAAATGTTCAACATCCTTAGTAATCAGAGAAATGCACGTCAAAACCACTCTGAGGTTCCAACTCAAACAGGTAAGAATAGCTTTCTGAGACTGATGTTCCAACCAAGGACTACTCATGGAGATAACCTAGAACCCCTTCACAGATGTAGCCCATAGCAGCTCAGTCTCCAAGTGTTCCCTAATAAGGGGAACAGGGGCTGTCTCTGACATGAACTCAGTGGCTGGCTCTTTGATCACCTCTCCCTGGTGGGTGCAGCCTTACCCAGACACAGAGGAAGACAATGCAGCCAGTCCTGATGAGACCTGATAGCCTAGGGTCAGATGGAAGAGAAGGAGGACCTTCCCTATCAGTGGTCTAGGGGAGGGACATAGGAAGAGAAGAGGGAGAGAAGGTGTGTTGGGAGGAGCTTATGGAGTGAGCCACAGCCAGGATACAAGGTGAATAAATTGTAGTAAATAAAAAAAAAAATCAAAGGAAAAATAGGAAAACAAACTCAAGCTATAACACATGCTGGCAAGGGTATGAAGAAAGGAGAACATTCTTCCTTTGCTGGTGGGAGTGTAAACTTGCACAATCACTTTGAAAATCAATCTGGTACTTTCACAGAAAATTGGGAATAGCTTTTCCTGAAGACCCAGCTAGCCTTCTCCTGACGTATGTATACACAGGCAATTCACCATACAACGAGGATACTTGCTCAACTGTGCTCATAGCAGCTTTATTCACAATAGCCAGAATCTGGAAACAACCTAGATGTTCCTCACCCAAAGATTGGGCAATGAAACTGTGGCACATGTACACAATGGAATGCTACTCGCTACTAAAAACAAAGAAATCATGAAATTTGCAGGCTAATGGAAAGAACTAGAAAAGATCATCCTGAGTGAGGTAACCCAGACTCAGAAAGATGCACATGGTATGTACTCACTTATAAGTGGATTTTAGCCATCTGGTACAGGATAAACATACTATGAGGCACAGACCCCAAGAAGATAAGTAATGTGGATGATGCAAATGAGGATGTATAAGTCTCACTAGCAAGGGAAGATAGAATAGACAGAGGTAATGGCTGAACATTGTTAACAAGGTAGGAAAGGGGGCACAAAGAGTTAACTGTGAAGGTCAGATGTGGGGAGAGCAAGAGCAAGAGGACAGAAGGCCTTTTGAGAAAAGTGAGTGTGGAGGTATCTGTGTAACAAGCTGGAGTCCTAAGTCAGGTAGGCTCCAGGGAGAATATGAGGGGTACTCAAGTCGAGACTCCAGTAGGAGAGGCCATAGAGACTGAAAAGGACACCACCTAATTAGACTCTTCTCCTGTTAAGGAGAGGGGAACACCAACCCACCCAAATATAACCCCAAATATACCCTGCCTACCAAATGTACAGGGATAAAGATAGAACAGAGTTTGAGGGAATGCCCAACCGATGCCTGGCCAACCAAAGACCCATCCTACTGGAGAATGCCAATCCCTGACACTATGAAAAATACTCTGCTAAGTTTCACACAGTAACCTGACAGAGTTGTTCTCTGAGAGGCTTTACCCAGCAGCACTTCAAAACAGATGCTAAGACTCACAGCCAAACATCAGACAATGCATAGGGAGTCTTCTGGAAAAGTGGGAGGAAAGAGAAAAAGAACTGGAGGTGACAGAAACTCCACAAGAAGACCAACAGCGCCAACTAACTAGGGCCCAGAGGGGCTTTCTGAGACTGAAGCATCAACCAGGGACTATCATGAACTCAACCTAGGCCTCCTACAAAGATATAGCAGATGGGCAGCTAAGGCTTCGTGTGAGTCTTCTAGTAAGGGAAGTGGGGACTGCATCACTTAATACTCACTTAACATCTTTTTTTATCACTTCCCCCTGGCAGGACTGCCTTGCCAGGCCACAGGGGAAGAGGACATGCTCAGTCTCAATGCAACTTGATGAGCTGTGGTAGGTGGGAAAGGGAGCTCCCCTTTTTTGAAGAAGGGGGTAAAGGGAAGAAGGGAGGGTAGCAAAGAATGTAAAGTGAATAAAAAATATTTATAAAATAAAAAAAGGAATGTGTGCAGGGGCCCTAGGTCCAGATCATGCATGACTGGGTTAGTTGTCTCTGTTGGTCTTCTTATGAGGCTCCTGTCCCCTCCATGTCCTTCCATTTTTCTCCCAACAGTTCCACAGGACCCCCAGAATTCTTCCCCATGCTTGGCTGCAAGTCTCATCATCTGTCTGGATCCGTTGCTGACTGAAGCCTCCCAGAGAACAGTCAAGTTAGGCTCCTGTCTGAAAGCATAGCAGGGTATCATTATTAGTATCATATTGGGTTCTCTACCGTGAGGTGGGTCTCAGGCTGGGCCAATTATTGTTTGGATTTTCCCTCAATCTTTGTTCCCTTGTTACCTCTGCACTTCTTGCTGAGGGGCTACCTGGTCTTCATATGGGGATCCTGGCAAGTGTGTGTGAGGAAGCACTGTTTCTAACATAGACTCCATTGCCTGCTTTTGGATCACTTCCCCCTGGCAGGGCTGCCTTTCCTGGCCTCAGGAGATGAAAATATGGCCAGTCCTGATGTGACGTGATGTGCAAGGGAAGGTTATTACAGGGAGAGGGGGGTCTCCCCTTTTCTGGGGGAAAAAAGGAGAGGGGAAGGAGGAAGGAGAGGAGGAACAGGCCACCCATAGGATGTAAAGTAAATACATTACTATATTAAAAATAAATAAAGAAATGTTCTTTCTTATCCCAAAACAAGAAATGACGTTATATTTTAGCATAGATATATGAATAAACAAGTTTGGTTGTCTGATTACAATCTCTACTGAAACTCCATGGATTCTTAGAATATTTTGTTTCAGCAATCAATCACAAACTATCATTTTTAACACAGTCTTTCTATTTCTGTACTTTCTTCTCCCTGTGTATCTGTCTTCCAATTTGTATCCCCTTAATATACTCTCGCCCTATAAAGTTATCCTTGTCACTGAGGTCAAGCAGGGACTGAACTCAACCTTGCACTAAGTCGTTTGTCACTGTCTTTAAAACATGGGTACCTTGAAGTAAATTGCCTTACAGATCTGAGTCACTGCACGGATACTCATTATAGAGGACATGAACACATGATGAATACTTTGATCAGTTTTATTTTAAAATCACCCTCAAGGCTGAAATGGTTTGATCTTCAGAATTTTGAAAAAAAAATGTTTCTTCGTGCTCTCTCCTTATGTCATCAGCACACAATACATGTGCTGTGCCTCAGAGAATTTTCTGAATCACAAAACCTTAGCTGTGCAGAGGAGCTCCTCCAGCTATACCAGTGATGGCAACTGCTGTGGTCAACTGGTGTGTCTCAGGGACCAATCAGTTATCTCCTCGTCTTTGGAAATTAGACACGAAAATTTTATTCTGAGTACTTAGTGCTTCAACATATTTGTATTTAATTAGTATATCAGTGCAATAAATTTCATCGCTTGCAAATACAAAGAAAAAAGATTAGAATCAATTTCATATCAAATGGAATTTTTGAGATAGTATCTTGCTACATTAGCCCATCTTCACACAAAACTTGTAATTTGTCCTCAGTCCTTCGAGTTGCATGAATTATAAGTATATAGCACTACACCTGGATTTCTTTCATAAAACATATTTCACAACCCAGAAGCATTAGAATAAAGCTATTTTGGAATTAGGGTGAGTTAATGTTTACATTGGACATTTATTGTATTTTATAATTTAAAAATTGTTAGAGAATTACAAGTTGAAACAAACTACTTTTGGAATTTGTTTTAAGCCTTAAAGACAACTTCTAGTGATATATATATATATATATATATATATATATATATATATAAATATGTATATATATATACATATATATATATATATAACATTACATATAACTTCCAGAGTGCATAGGAAATGGAGAAAAGAACAAATTTAATTGCAGAAAATTTCAGGAAAGCTAACACTGAGAGGAAAAAATTCCATTAGAAATTTCAAAATGAAGTGAAGGAGTATAGTTCGGTAGTAGGAGTTGCCTAACATACACAAGGCCTAGATTTGACACTCACATCACAGGACAGATGGAAGAAAGGAGGAAAGGAGGGAGAGAGGGAGAGTCAGAGAGAGAAGCTGAAATTGAAAATCAAGCAGAATTCAAGGGAAAGACATTCATGTTGAAGTAAAAAAGGCTATGACTACATTCATGGACTGATACAAAAATAAGGCAGTTTTAAACCATTGAATGCTTGAAGTCATTGACCTCAACAATAAAAAAAAATAGTCAAATTAAAAAAAAGAAAGATTAGTGCAAATCTATAAATATTTATGAAAGAAGTTAGCGAATATTTCAAAAATTGTGAAGACTATCAAGGTAAATAGTGATTTAAGTAAGATTTGTTGCTAAAGATAATAACTTTTTAGCATAAATCAATGGACAATAAAAATATTATTCAAATAATAGTTCTGAAAGCATGCAATAAAAACTTAGCAGCATTAAAGAAAAATTTCACTTAGAAATTTTTTTATTATCTCTGTATACGATATTATTTCAAAATGAAAACATTATTCCAATCATATAGCAAGTAACTCTGATAATATTAATTTAAAAATTATGAAACACAGAATTCTATACAGAAGAGATTTGAATTCAGTAAAAAATTTTATTTGGCTATTACAAATAGAGCTGCTACGAACATGGTTGAACAAATGTCCTTGTGTTATACTTGAGCATATTTTGGATATATGCCTAGGAGTGGTATTGCTGGATCTTGAGGTAACACTGTTCCTAATTTTCTGAGAAAACTCCAGATTGATCCAAAGGGGTTGTACAAGTTTACATTCCCACCAGCACTGGTGGAAGGTTCCCCTTTCTCCACATCCTCTCTAGCATGTACTATCACTTGAATTTTTGATCTTAGCCATTCTGATGGGTGTAAGGTGAAATCTCAGTGTCTTCCAGAATCTGGAAACAAACTACATGTCCCTCAACAGAGGAATAGATATAGAAATTGTGGTACATTTATACAATGGAATAATACTCAGCTATAAAAAACAAGGAAATCATGAAAATTGCAGGCAAATGGTGGGAGCTAGAAAAGATCATATTGAGTGAGGTAACCCAGAAGCAGAAAGACACACATGGTATATACTCATTCATGAATGGTTATTAGACATATAATATAGGATAAACATACTGAAATGCATAGTCCTAAATAAGCTAAACAACAAGGAAGACCCTAGGGAAGATGCTCAACCCTCATTCAGAAGGGCAAATGCAATAGACATCAGAAGCAGGAGAAGACAGGGAACAGGACAGAAGCCTACCAAGAGGGCCTCTGGAAGATACTACTGATGGAGGTATTGAAGCAGAGGCTGAGACTCATAGCCAAACTTTGGGCAGAGTGCATGGAATCTTATGGAAGTAGGAGGAGATAAAAAGACCTGGAGGGAATAGGAGCTCAAAAAGGAGACCAACAGAGCAAAAAACAAAACAAAACAAACAAACAAACAAACAAACAAAAACACCAAAACAAAACCTGAGCCCTGGAAGCCCTGCAGAGACTGATACCCTAACCAAGGACCATGCATGGAGAAGACATAAAACCTCAGTTCAGATGTAGCCCATAGCCTCAGTCTGCAAGTGGGTTCCCTCGTAAGGGGGGTAGGGGCTGTCTCTGACATGAACTCAGTGACAGGCTCTCTGATCCTCTCCCTCTGAGGGGGGTACAGCCAGGCCACAGAGAAAGATGATGCAGCCAGTCCTGATGAGACCAGATAGGCTAGGATCAGATGGAATGGGACGAGGACCTCCCCTATCAGTGGACTGGGAGAGGAGCATGTCTGGAGAAGGGGGAGGGAGGGCGAGATTGGAAGGAGATAAGGGAGGGGGCCACAGCTGGGATACAAAGTAAATAAATTGTAATAAATAATTAATAAGTTTTTAAATTTTATTTGTAAATAAAATAGCATGAAAATAAACTAATATGATGTATACTCAAATATCATGAAAATAACAAATTTAATCTGCAGAAAAACATAACTACATTAACTCTTGAATCAATCATGATAAAAATAATAAACAGTGTTCTGGACAATGGTGGCACACGCCTTTTAATTCCAGCACTGAGCTAACAGAGGCAGGAGGACCTCTGAGTTCAAGGCCAGCGTGGTCTACAGAACAAGTTCCAGGACAGCCAGGATTACACAGAGAAATCCCGTCTTGAAATAACAAAAATAGAGAAAAAAAAAATAAAGAAAAAAAAAACAACAGTAAACTAAACACAAAATTGGGTGACTTATAAAAAGCAAGAAATGGATTATATAGTTTCAATATGATGAAGCAAAACATAATTAAACAACAACAAAAGACGGAAGCTCCATAGTGTAGGGTATATGCTGGCTTTTAAAATATACATTATTGATTCTTAGTCTGTGTGCAAAGTCTGGCCCATAGTTGGCCTTAAATATGTATTTGTTGAATGAATAAGTCAATAAATCAAGAGAAAAACAGTTGATTTTGATTACATTTTGATTTAGATAGGTGCAGATCAGGAAGCTTTAAAGTGCTATTCATGAAAATTGCGTTGTCTAAGGGGAAGTAACCATGAGGGATCTGTCTATTTATAAAACAAACAAACAAAAACATAAGGAAATGAAATGAAAGTGTCAAAGGGACATAGAATAGTGGAAGACCAAGAAGAAAAAGAAATGGGGACAATTCTGCATTCTTGATTATCCATATTATTGAACATTTTGCAGCTTCTATACAATAATAATGCATGTGAAAAAATGCTGAATTAATAGACATCAGAAGAAGGTGAAAATAAGGAACAAGACAGAGGGCCTCTAAAAGACTCTACTGAGCAAAGTATTAAAGTGGATGCTGAGACTCAGAGCTAAACTTTGGGCAAAGAGCAGGGAATCTTATGAAAGAAGGGGAAGATAGAAAGACCTGGAAGGGTCTAAAGCTCCACAAGGAGAGCAGCAGAACCAAAAACAAACAAAAAAAAACCAAACAAAAAAACAAACAAACAAAACTGAGCACAGGGGTATTTTCTGAGACTGATACTCATGCATGGAGATAACCTAGAACCCCTGCACAGATGTAGCCCGTGGCAGCTCATTCTCCAAGTGAAAACAGGGCCTGTCTCTGACATCAACTCAGTGGCTAGCTCTTTAACTACCTCCCCTTGAGGGGAAAGCAGCCTTACCATACCAGGCCACAGAAGAATACAATGCACCCAGTCCTGATGAGACCTGATAGGCTAGGGTCAGATGGAAGGGAAGGAGGACCTCCCCTATCAGTGGGCTGGGGGAGGGTCATGGGAACAGAAGGGGATGAGGGAGGGGGCTACAGCTGGGATACAAAGTGAATAAATTATAATAAATAAAAAATAAAATAAAGCTATTTTTTTAAGTAAGAAAAGAATAATTTAAAGAGTTACTTTGTAGTGGGTTGACAAAGCCTCTACAAAACACCACTGCTTAATAAATTTTGAAAATCTATTTTCAGGAATGGGTTATCTTTTCCAGGTTTCCTGGCCACTTAGGACCTACAAACCGCCAAACATTACAGGGTGCTGGTATTATTTTTGTTTACCCTTCATAACTTGACAATAAGGCCCTATTGCTAGGAATAACACATACTTAAGTCATAGGACATAAAGAAATCAAACTTGTACTAATTGAAAGCTTCATCCCTTTCAGTTAGAATTTACTGCTCTGGAAGCTGTTATTAATGGTAGATAAGAAGAAAAGTACTCATCAAATTTCCCAGATATGGACTCTGAGAGTTACATGATAATAGGCATAGCAAAATATGCTCATTCTAGCAAGAGTGGCATTAATATCATGGGAATAACCAACCAGAGTGACTGATTGGATTTAAGGTCTATTCCACAAGACAAATTCCATATCTGGAACCAGTGTTGAAGCCAAGAACTTGTGACGAGCTAGGTTATAATCCCTTTATTCTGCTAAATGGCCACAATGTTAAACTAGCTTTTTATGACTTCTTAAAGTCACAGTGCATCTCTGAACCTTTATCAGACAAACTTGCACTTTCCAGTAAATGGTGATTAACAATAAGACACATAACTAGCCAAAGTGGAAAGAATACCAGACTGTGGAAGGCTGGGCCCTCGACGGAACATCTGTATCAGCAAACACCCCTTGTTCTTAAGACCGAATAATCATTCTGGCTGAGGGGATTTAAAGAGTATAAGAGCTCAAGGTAATGGACTACCAGGAAACACTGGGTTCTAAATGCAGAAGAACAGACTACACAGATGAACACAGAGTGGTTATGGCAACACACACAAGACCCACACAAGCTCAAGTTAGACAAAATCTACTGTGGAAAGCAGATTTGCAAACAATAGTTTCTGGTAAATGGAAAGTTAGTTTTCTTTTCAAAGTTTATGGCCTGAATAATAGACTAAATGTCCATGAAAGCCGTACATTAAAGAATACATAAGATTCTTACCCAGGGTCCTCCTTCTTGATTAGCTTCCTTAGGTGTACAGATTTTAGTATGTTTATCCTATATTATATTCTAATATCCACTTATAAGTGAGTATATACCATGTGTGTCTTTCTGCCTCTGGGATACCTCACTCAGGATGATCTTTTCTAGTTCCCACCATTTGCAAATTTCCCTGCAAATTTTATGATTTCCCTGTTTTTAATTGCTGAGTAGTATTCCATTGTGTAAATGTACCACAATTTCTGTATCCATTCCTCAGCTGAGGAACATCTGGGTTGTTTCCAGATTCTGGCTCTTATGAATAAAGCTGCTACGAACATGGTTGAGCAAATGTCCTTGTATATTGAACATATTTTTGATATATGCCTAGAAGTGGTATAGCTGGATCTTTAGGTAGCACTATTCCTAATTGTCTGAGAAAGCACCAGATTGATTTCCAAAGTGGTTATATAAGTTTACATTCCCACCAGCAATGGAGGAGGGTACCTGGGTAAGATGATCAATCCTTACTCAGAAAGGCAAATTGGACAGACATTGGAAGAGGGAGAAAACAGGGAACAAGACAGGAGCCTACAATGGAGGGCCTCTGAAAGACTCTACCCAACAAGGTATCAAAGCAAATGCTGAGACTCATAACCAAACTCTGGGCAGAGTACAGGGAATCTTATGAAAGAAGGGGGAGATAGAAAGACCTGGAAGAGACAGGAGCTCCACAAGGAGAGCAACAGAAGCAAACATTCTGGGCACAGGTGTCTTTTCTGAGACTAATAGTCCAACCAAGGACCACTCATGGAGATGGGCTGGAACCCCTACACAGATGTAGCCCATGGTAGCTCAGAATCCAAGTGGGTAATGAAAACAGGGACTGTCTCTGACATGAACTCAGTGACTGGCTCTTTGATCACCTCCCCCTAAGGGGGGAGCAGCCTTACCAGGCCACAGAGGAATACAATGCAGCCACTCCTGATGAGACCTAATAGGCTAGGTTCAGAGGGAAGGGGAAGAGAACCTCCCCTATCAGTGGACTTGGGGAGAGGCATGGGAGAAGATAAGGAAGGGAGAGTGGAATTGGGACAGGACTAGGGAGGGGGCTACAGCTGGGATACAAAGTGAATAAACTGTAATTAATAAAAATAAATAAATTTTAAAAAGAATGCATAAGCAGCTAAATTGTACTTGATTATTTTTAAAGAGAAAGACGAGGAGGAAGAGGAGAAGGAAAAGGAGGAGGAGAAAGAAGAGGAGAAGGAGGACACAAATTTGGGCAGTTGAGGAAAGAGAGTTAGACCTGGGATGCGTTAGAATGCGGGGGGGGGGTAAATATTATCAAAATAGATTGTATGACATCCTCAAATAACTAATAATATTGCAAAAATAAAATATCAGTGTACATGTTATAACCATATATTTCCCTAAACTTGCACCAGTCTTAGAAATTGGCACGGATACATTCATGGTCTCTGTTTTCTACCTATAACAAAAATTTGTACCTAAAACCTTAGAAGAATGTAGATAAATCTAAATACCTGGACAGATGCTTCAGCATGTTTCTCTCTCTGCACAGGAGCAGCCGGGATGTCTGGAGGAGGCTTTGAAGTCTTTTTCTTGGCTTTTTGCATTTGGATGTTGGTGAAATAGTTGACAGCAGCAAACTCAATAAGAGCAGAAAATACAAAAGCAAAGCAGACAGCTATGAACCAATCCATGGCAGTGGCATAGGACACTTTGGGCAAGGAATGCCGAGCACTGATGCTTAGGGTCGTCATGGTGAGGACCGTGGTTATTCCTTTAGTGGGAAAAAAAGCAAAGAGACAAACCATTTTACTGCTATTTCTAGGAAAAACAAGATAAACCAGAAAGGAGAAGGGGGCATGAGGTGACAAGCTTGCTAACTGAAATCTACCACCTGTGAAAAAGGATTTGAATCCTTCTGTTTCAATGAAATCAGCTCAGGACTTGGAATAAGAGATAGATATGTTTAATTACTAAATCTTGTGATCATCAGCTCAGTGTGAATTTGTTCAAGATTGGGAAATTAATCTGGGCTTCTTTGTACATTCTGAGTGTGCTATAGAATTAAACATATGTAAATAATATAGGATAACGTGATTCTATATTGGAATATGAAACAGCCAAAGAATTGATACATACACCCCCTAAGAAGGATGATTAATTTAAACAGTGAGTCTTAGACAGGAATGGAAAATGGGCACATTTGCCTTCTAAATGTGAGCATGAGAATATGCTAGGCAAGCAAGGCCTATTACCACTAAAAATTAGTGCCAGCAAAATCACAAGTCATATATAAATTCTTATCATTAAATGACTATAATTCATCAAATAAAATTAATGTATTCATTGAGCATTCCAGATCCTAAATTATTAAAACTGTGAATATGTTCTGGCTAAATGTACTTATAGAAAAAATGGGCTTTTAAAGTGTAGGTGTTTTCCACACATCGGTGTAAACCTTGAAGAAGAATATTTGCAACAAAAGTAGTGTTCTTCATATTTTGGTTGTTTTGAAGTAATACTTCTAGGGAAAATGCTTTCTTAAACTAGGGAAAAGATTGGTTTCCATTCTTGGTAGAAAAGTGCTGCTTGTCACCAGAACTACAGAAGAATGCATTCTTTATGGATGCTAATACATACATAGTTGTCCCTAATTCCATCTATGCACACTTATTTAATCAATATTATCTAGGCTATCCCGGCAATTCCCGAGTTAGTTGTTATATCCATTTGTACTCATTCTACATAACTCCTAGAATAGCTCTGAAAGCTGATATACCCAGGTATCTGTTGATGATGATGGTGGTGGAATTAATGATAAAGATTATAACAGTGATGCAATCATCTTAACTGTGTATGCCAATGCCCAGCTGAAAGACAGTCCATTTTTAACTGAAAATATAGGAAGTTTTCCAACAGTAAAAGATTAATCATATTTTGATTTGAATAACCAATAATGTGTTTTCAACTTAGACTCTGATTATAGTCTACCTTGTACTATCTTTTATTCCTGTTCTGCATATGTGAGCTTAGAGAGGAATGCAAAAGTAGCCCAAGATCATTCCTAAATATGAAAGCAATGATTTCAATATGCCAGCTGAGATCTATACAGGTTGATGGTTTAACCATGTTGGAATAATTAGCAAACTTAGACAAATTTTAAGACAGAAGGCTTCTGGAAAAAAAATCAGCACTCCCTGCTTCCATTTTGATTGAGTAGAGCACACCATTATGAATACTGCTTCAGGAATCACCATGCATGCAATGCCAGAGGCATCACAAACGCACAATATGCAAAACTCATTGTTTGGTTTCTGTCCAGTCTTCCCCCCTCCCATGAATTCCAGTCCTTCCCTAAGCAATTGGTTCTTAGAAGATAGAAATCTGGAGCATCTGTGTATCACATGAGCTAAGTTTCAAAGAACATTCTAAAACTATACATAAATGTGTATTACATAAGTTGTTTGGTTATTTTAAGATTTTCTTAACCTAAAGTACATTTTTGAGATTTTTTTATGATACATGTATATGTTTCTGGTTGTGGTTATACATATGCACGTGTAAGCATATGTATATGAATATGTATACAAGACGTGTCAGCCATGTGTGCAGGTGGCCAAAGGCCAGAAGAGCTCATTGGATCTCCAGGAGCTGGAGTGACAAGCCACTGTAAGCCTCTCTGTGTGGATGCTGGAAACCATATGGGTCTTCTATATCACAGCAGAAAATACTCTTAACTCTAAGCCTCCTCATCAGCCCCCGAAGTCGATTTTTGAAAACCTTATTCCATTAAACAGGTCGATTAACCACATATCTATTGTAATGGCACATGGGCTCATAGCAAATTTGTTGGGGTTTTCCCAGAAAGAGACCTTCAATAATGTAGGCCTCATTTGAAATGTCATAGAGACGGTACAATTCTCTAGAAGTCTGTGAAATAAATGAATAGCTACTAAAGTAAATGAAACTTTAGCTACAAAATTTAAAGATAAATTACACTTCCTTTTGTTCATAACAATTTATTTGTAATGGACTATTGAGATTTCAAAAGTAGGGTTTTGGAAAGATGGCTAAGCAGGTAATAGCACTGGCTGCTCCTCCGGGGGACTTGATTTCAATTTCCAGTACCCATATGGTAACTCAGAACTGTCTGTAACTCCAATTCCAGTGGATCTGACACCCTCATACAGACATGCATGCACACAAAACAGCATTGCATTTAAAAATAATAAAAACAGAATCATGGGGAAAAAAAGAATTCAAAGGTGTTCCAAAAGTTCTGCAAAGTGTAAGCAGTGGGTTTCTTGTAATGACAGAGAAATAAGGATACAAATACTTGCAAGTAAAAATATGAGTGTGTTCTGAATGAAACTACTCTTCATTGCTCAGAAAAGTCTCCAGAGACCATACTAATCAAAAAGGAAAATGAAATTTAAATACAAGAGGCTTAACAGTTCCTGCGCCTGTAAGCTTTGTTCCTGTTGAGGGTGGTCAAATGCTTTTTCCTGGCAATAAATGAAAGTGTCTTCATCTTGTCTAATGCCATGTGAAAAAATTTCCTTAGGTGACATTCAGCAAACAAAATACTAAAGTCATTACAGAGTTATGAATTCAGTAATGACATTCAGTTGTACAGATTTAGGATGATGGCTTACCCTACATCATATTGTTAATACCAACACAAAAGCATGTGATATATTGCTGTCTGCTATTTCTCTGTCATTTTTGTTTTGTTTGTGGAATGGCCCTCTAGATAGTATAGTTGCTATATTCTAACTGTTGGCAAAATTAGGAATGCTGTCTGACAACAACAATTGCCTCAAAATTGGTTTAAAACTCGCCGTCTCTTCAGATATTAAAACGTTCTCTGTCTTGTGCTCAAATAAGAAAAAAAAAAAAAACAGCAGGAATGTAGGCATGTGCTTAGTCTCTTTAATTTCAGGTATAGAACTTGGCAGAATAAACGTAAGTAGAAGAGCAAACAGAAGCCAGCTCTTTCAATAAGAATCTCACCCTGTGGGGTAAGATGATCAATCCTCGTTTAGAAAGACAGATGGGATGTGCATTGAACGTATGACAGGAGTCTACTGAGCGCATCTGAAAGACTCTAACTAGCAGTGTTGTCAAAGCAAAGACTCATGACCAAACCTTTGGCAGAGTACAGGGAATCATAAGAAAGAAGGGGAGTTAGTCTGATGGGGAAAGGATAGGAGCTCCACAAGGACCAAATATATCTGGGCACAGGGTCTTTTCTCAGACTGACATTCAACCAAGGACCATGTATGGATATAACCTAGAACCTCCACTCAGATGTAGCCTGTGGTAGCTCAGTAACCAATTGGTTTCCCAAAGTGAGGGGAACAGGGACTATTTCTAACAGGAACTCAATGACTGGCTCTTTGGTCTCCCCATCCCCGAAGGGAGGAGCAGTCCTGTTAGGCCACAGAGGAGGGTTTTTCAGCCAGTCCTGAAGATACCTGATAAAACAGGATCAGATGAATGGGGAGGAGGTCCCCCCTATCAGTGGACTTGGAAAGGGGCATGGTGGAGATGAGGGAGGGAGGGAGGGACTGGGAGGGAATGAGGGATCGGGACACGGCTGGGATACAGAGTTAATAAAATGTAACTGATAAAAAAAATAAAAAATAAAATAAAATTTAAGACTTATATTAAAAAAAAAGAATCTCACCCTGAAAACAATTCAAAGACATAATTATATTTATGTGTTCAAGTATTGATGCCATTCCATTGCATTTAGAATGCTCAATATGCACCATATTGGCTGGCCCAGGAGCAGAGAGAGGAAATGAAGAAGTGGGCTAAGACTGTACACAAGAGTGAATTTTTGGCTGGCCATTCCTAAAAAATGAAATAGCAATGATTTCAATATGCCAGCTGGCATCTACTTGTGTTTAATGTTTAACCATATTGGAATAATTAAAAAAAAAACAAAAAAACTTAGAGTCAGACAAATTTCAAGATAGAAGGCCTCGGGAAAGAATTCCACAAATCATGTTCCTCAGACTTCTGCTGTTTCAGGATTTTGTTATTCCTGGTCCTATCTGTGACCCAAAACACTGTCTTCGTGAGTGAAAAGGATGATGAGAACTGAGGAAAAGCAATACTAGCTTACAGTTCATTTTCCTCTAAATCTCATACAGAGTTAGTGGTCAATGACCCCCAACGGTATAGGTCTTTACTTGCCTAGGGAAAATACTATTCTAGACACTGATGAACAGTCTAATAATTACAACTGTGATATAGCTTATGTTTTTGAAGATGAAATTGTGTGATTTTCCCGAATGATCAAAACTAATGTTGATCTAGGCATAGACAGAAGCAGGCAAATTTCAAATTCTAAGTGAAAAATCCTACTGGCAAATTATGTTCAGCCAGAAGCTCTGGAATTCTTCAGAACCCTTTCCTCACTTCTTCATCCTCGTGCCTGCTGTGAAGATAACAAAACTGAGGTCTCAATATTACACATTTTCTTGGATGTACCACTTACAATTAAATGCCTTAACAAAAGTTTTTAACATCTTTTCACTATTTTCCTTATCTATAAAAATTAAGCAAATTTACCTTGCTGAACTATTGTGAATATTAAGTAACATGACCCCCACAGTGTTCATTGACTCGCTATTGGAGCTAGTAATATGAGCATTTTGCTACACTGCTTAATTTCCTTAAGCGGTCCTATGTGTATAAGAAACGTTCACTGAGATCAGCCATAATGGGTGCTATTTATTCCCAAGCCATTGGATATTTCTCTTATCCATGGACAAGTTAGCTCATCAAGAGCAATAATAAAACTTTGCATTATATGTTAAGATTTTTTTCAAGTGTTTTTACTCAGATTAATGCATTTAATCCTCACAGAAACCCTAAGAGATAAAGCAATTCAGATTGTATTAACATGAGAGCTAAGAAGCAGAAGTAACTCACTGAACACCAAAACTAGAAAGTGACACTGGAGTCAGAACCATCACCTGTACTTGTAAGGTCACCTCTTCTTTGTGGATATCTACGTGAGGCCACAATTTTCTGTTAAATTCTTCAAGGACAGGTAAATGTGATATGTACTCAAGTGAATGTATTGGCAAATCTTAATAGAAACACAAGATTTAAAATATTTTAATGATGTCAGATGCAGAAAATTCAAGATCTGTGTGTGAATGTAGTACGGTGTATGTCTGGCCATAAGTTCATATGCAGGTCCACATTAGTGCTTATTCATGGAGGCCAAGTAAAATGGCTGGTGTCTCTCTCAGCACCTTAATTCCTGTGCCAAGGTCTGCAACTGAGCCTGGACCTCATCATTTTGCCTATACCATCTGGCCAGTGAGCTCCAATGATCCACTTGTCTGCTCAACCACCCTTAACAGTGCAAGGGTTACAGACACTTGAAACTATCCATAGCTTTACATGGATGCTGAGGATCTAAACCCAGGTGCCCATGCTCACACAGCAAGCACTTTACCAAGAGGGCCATCTTCCTGTGCCCTTGATTACTTTATGCTAGAACAAGCTAAAGGGCACGTGTATCATTTTCAGCCTCAGCAGCCCTCTCTTGCCCAGTCAGGCTGCCTCTGAACATGATATGCAGACTCCAAATCATTATGAGTGCTAAATAAGACAAAGAATGATAAGAATTTCAGTCTATATGGGGGTACACACAGAAAAACATTTTCTTCAAAACTATGAACAGAATAAAATGAATTTCCTCTTTGTTGGGTATGTATGGGAAAAAGTACAGAGTATTCAATAAATATCCTGTATTAAGCACTCTTTAAACCCTTACAAGTTCTTAGACTGCTTCAGCCCCTGCTTTTTCGATGGTCATTAAGGCTTTGGGTGCATTGTTAATATTGATGTCCCGCTTGTAAATAAGCACTCCACCTATATTTATTCTTTGCACTTTGACCAAGGGTGAGCTTTTAGAATGTTCACTGCACATCATTATGATAGGGTCTGAGAGCCGCACTAATTTTAGGGTATGAAAATACAAACATAGAGGCAGTTTAATATTATCTTCACTTGGCAGAATAATAGTAGCAGGTTCAACCCTGGGTTTTCTCCCATAGAGCAGGCTTTAAATACAATTAAAAAAAATGGTTTGTTGCACACACAACATTCATTCCACCATTATACCCAGGTTCATCGTTGTTCACAGGGCTCACAGCTGGGTAAGACTGCTGATGACTTTTCTCCCCAGCAGTTTACAAAGACCCCTCCAATCCTATGAAAGCTAGCCGGAAGGAAGAAAACTTCCTGGTGAGTTCCAAGTTGATTTCTCCATGTCATATGACTTAAGTATACTCTGTCTTTAGCAATAGGGTCTTCCTATCATGTTCTGGTTGGCAACTAAGAGTAAACTCAATAGCTTATATTACTTAAGGAAGCTAAGCAACAATTTGAGGGGTGTCATCCCACATCTGGCACAGGGCTTTATTTGACAGTCTAATGTTTCAAAAAGGAGCATTGTCCACTGTGTAGGCTAATGCCTATTAAGTGCTATTATTTAAATATAAATAGATGATAGATAGATAGATAGACAGATAGATAGGCAGATAGATAGAAAAAAGGAAGGAAGCATGAAATAGTAGATTAGTACATGTCTTCTGGACATGACAGAATTGCTGCACTCATGAACTCACAGGAGTGTTTCAACTGTGTTGAGGACAGAAAGACACCGTTATCTCTGAGGATGGGAAGTGCTATGGTGTGACTCGGAAATCTTCCCAGAGGCCCATGTTTTGAATTCTCTGGCTCCAGCTCACAGCACTATATGGCAGTTGGTGAAGCCATTAGGAGGCAGAGACTGAATGTCAGATGTCCATCATTAGATGGCCTTTGAGGGTTGCTCCAGTCATGATAATAGCTCTTTCCTTCCTCTCCATAACTGAGACAGCAGGTGCTTTATTTTCCTTTCATGGTCAGTTCTACTACTGTTTGTGTCACAAACAATAATCTAACTGAAACCACGAGTCACAATAAACCTTTACTTCTGGGCTGTTTTTTTGTTAGGTAATGTTGTTCTAGCAAAGTAAGATAAAAGGCTCACATGAACTCACAAGCCTTTATACAGCTGTTGTATGATAATTGTTGTGCCCACAGTTAAATCCTAACAAACTGAACGGCAGAAGGGAGACATTGGCTTATCTTGAGAGATCTATGCCTCCATTTTAGAAAAAAGTCTGACAGTTTTCTTCTCTTTCCCACCACTGAATGATGTTAATAAAGTCGACATAGCATAAAGAATAGATAACCATACTACAATAAATAGATTTAACTATAAGTATAATGATATGAAAGCATGCATGAAATATAAATGGCTTACTTAACACAAAAATGTTAAATCTGTATGTTCCCATGGATTATTTTTTAGAACGCTATTGGAGAACCACAACAAGAACAAAAAGACAACGTACTGGTTTAGAAAAGAAACGGACGTTATGCACAGAGAACACAGCAATGGGCCCGGAGACTACACTTAGAATACTTCCCATTCAGTGAACTTCAGCCATTTGCATTTTCTCCCCTTCGCTGAAAACCCAAGTTGTTCTAAGGCTCTCATGCGCAGTCAGCCATGACTTTTATTTGTTTTATTTTAAGCTGTCTGTGCCTTTCATTTTAACACCTAGACATAATTTTAATTCAATTACCCAGCATTACGCTAGCAGCTCAAGAATGTCACTGAAAGTGAAATTATATGCACATTTCCATTTGTTCTTCACCTGACTGGTTCTCAAAAATGGAAATCTGACAAGACGTCAGAAGGGACAGAGTGCCCTTATCTCCCCCGGCAACAATGTGTTATATTGACCAGCTGGAAAATGAAAGCTTAAATAGCTCCTTATTCAGTTCAGTTTGTAAACTGGAGCATCATATTTTTCTTAGAAATATCAAATGGTTCTTCCCATGAGTCACCATCAAAAAAGTTATACGAACAAAAACACCCAAGAAATAAACTAAAATTACCAAATACAGTTCTAGCTGGAACAGATTCTTTATTTATCCAGAAGGAAACTTGAGAAAGGATCACTGTCATAATGCATGGGATATACGTCTGAATCATAAAATAGCCCATCTTCCGTCTGAGGTGGAAGTAAACCGTCATCACAATATATTCACCTGCAATGAAAATGCAGAAAATATATTATTGGCCGTGTAGGCAATTATTCAGTTACTTCATGAACATATGTGAGACTAACAGTCAGCATTCTGAGCAAAGGAATTAACATTGAAATGCATATTTCAATGAGAATTTCATAGTCCTGTACTGTGCTTGGGAGAGCAAAAGAGAATGACATTGAAATGATCATTATCATCATACAAAAAAAAAATTTGCTGTTTTTGTATGTATAGTTTCATCAATTTAATAATTGGGTTATAGCTTCAAAAAGATGGCAGGGTTTTAAAGGTCTAATATGCTAAAGGAATTAGATTTCAGTTTTCAGTATTTGTATATACATACGCTTTACTTAGATGTATATGTTCATATACATATGAACATGTGTGTGTGCATACTGTATGGTCACTTTCAGAGGTTTCCTAGACATTGTGTAACTTATTTTGTAGCCGTCCACCTGATTTTATTTATTTTTGTGATAAGGTCTGTCAGTGAACTTCAAGATATTCTTTCATATATATATATATTAATATAATATATATTATATTAATTACAGTTTATTTACTTTGTGTCCCAGTTGTAGCCCCCTCCTTCCTTCCCTCCCAATCCACCCTCCCTCATCTCCTCCCTGCCCCTCTCTAAGTCAACTGATAGGGGAGGTTCTCCTCCCCTTCCATATGAACCGAGCTTATCAGGTCTCACCAGGACTAGCTGCAATGTCCTCCTCTATGGCTTAGCTAGGCTGCTCCTCCCACGAGGGGTGGAGAGGTCAATGAGCTAGCCATAGAGTTTATGCCAGAGACAGTCCCTGTTCCCTTTACTAGGAGAGCCACTTGGATACTGAGCTGCCATGGCTATGTCCGAACAGGGGTTCTAGGATATGTCCATGCATGGTCCTTGGTTGGAGAATCAGCCTCAGACAAGCCCCTGTGCCCAGATATATCTGGTCCTTGTGGAGCTCCTGTCCTCTCCAGGTCTTACTAACTCCCCCTTCTTTCATATGATTCCCTGCACTCTGCCCAAAGTTTGGTTATGAATCTCAGCATCTGTTTTGATACACTGTTAGGTAGAGTCTTTCAGAGGTCCTCTATGGTAGGTTCCTATCCTGTTTCTTGTTTTCTGCTACTTCTAATATCCATCCTATTTGTCTTTCTAAGTAAGGATTGATCTTCTTACCCTGGGTCCTCCAAGATAAGCTTCTTTAGGTGTACAGATTTTACTATGAAGATGAACTGGTCGGCCAATGAATCTTTGGGCTCTTTCTGTCTCTGACTACATAGTGCCCAGATTGCATGCACGTGCCACAGCTGGCTTTTCATGTGGATCACATGGATCTGAACTCGGGTCCTTATGCTTCCAAGGCACATTACCCCTTGAGTAATAATCTATCCAATTGCAGTCTTCGTCATTTTAAAAGCAGAAGTTAGGCTTGTTATTTATAGGAAAATCAAACTAAAAATGTAAAAGCACAAAAATGCATAGATATAAAATGAAAAGCCTAATTTTGGAAGGACATGGAATACATAACTTTCTAAAAAGTTATACAAACATGAGTATATTTTCAAAAATATTTCATACTTTTACATGTACCCAAGTATAGGGAGAATCTGGGTTAATTGTATTTCTAAGTGCAGCATAGATGAGTAAAAGTACAAATAAATATAACTGAGGCATAACTTTAAGGCCAGTAAGTAAACAAATAATAAACTTTCTGATAACTAGTTTTACTAGAATGATTATATAGACAATGTCATTTAGGATCAGATGAATATTCACAGAATAAGTCATAGATTTATAAATCTTTACTCCCATGTGTGTAAAAATGGAAAAATCAGTAAAAGGTACCCTGTTAGAAGAACATTTAATTTTTTCATAATTAATAAAAAGAAGATATCCCCAAAATACTAATGCATGTAACAGTTATTGGAAAGACAGAAGACACTGAAATGTCTGAATATTGTGAAGGAGGAGGCAGAAAGATTGTAAAAGCCAAAGGATTAGAGATTTTGCTGTGAGACTGTATCTTCTAGTAATAACTGAAGCTAAACCCATAGTTTTACCATCATGGCTGCCTAAACATGAAATGAACAAGGACAATACCAATGGTCATGACAAACAGAAAGGGGAAACCCCCATAAGGCTCCAACCCTAAGGAACAGTAGGCAGCTGAGAAAAGTGAGGGGGTGGGAGAGGAGGTCTTTTCCATGGAAAAGCATAAAAAATTGGTTGTCCAATGCCAACAGAGCCCTGCAAATGTAAACACAAATAATACACTATGAACTGACAATGTTGTATTTAAAAATATGTGTGTGCATATATGCATTAATGCATTCAAAAGCAGGAAACCAGAGGCCATGAATTTGAAGGACATTGTGAATGAGTATATGGGAGGGTTTGGGAAGGAGGAAAGAGATAGAAAAAAATGTAATTATGATCTCAAATGTTAAAAAAATGAAAAATTAAAAAAAAACACCTGGAAGTTTTGGGGAGAGAAACAGCGCCAGCAATTTTCTAACAGGTTGTTTGGATGTATACAAAACAGTTTCAAGTGAGGAGAGAGTGAGCTAAAATATTTCACCATGAGATTCCCGTGAATTAATTTCATCTTTTAAGAATTAAATTCTCTACATGTAGACATCCAGTTAGACCAGCACCATTTGTTGAAGATGCTATCTTTTTTTCCATTGAATGGTTTTGGCATATTTATCAAAAATCAGGTGTCCATAAGTGTGTAGGTTTATTTCAGAGTCTTCTATTCGATTCCATTGATCCACCAGTCAGTTTCTATGCCAATACCATGCAGTTTTTGCTATTGTTGCTCTATAGTACAGCTTGAGATCAGGGATGGAGATACCTCCAGAAGATCTTTTATTGTAGAGGATTGTTTTAGCAATTCTGGGTTTCTTGTTATTCCATATAAAGTTGAGAATTTTTCTTTTAAGGTCTGTAAAGAATTGTGCTGGTAATTTGATGGGAATTGCATTGAATCTGTAGATTACTTTTGGTAAGATGGCCATTTTTGCTATGTTAATCCTGCCAAGCCATGAGCATGGGAGATCTTTCCATCTTCTGATATCTTCTTCTAATTATTTTTTCAGACTGGAAATTTTTTTCATACTTGGTTGGTTAGAGTCAAACCAAGATATTTTATGTCCTTCATGGCTATTGGGAAGGGTGTCGTTTTCCTAATTTCTTTCTCATAGCATTTGTCTTTTGTATAGAGGAGGGCTACTGATTTTTTTGAGTTAATTTTGTATCCAGCCACTTTGCTGAAGGTGTTTATCAGCTGTAGTAGGAGTTCCCTGGTAGCATTTGGGGGGTCATTCAGATATACTATCATATCATCTGCAAATAGTGATACTTTGACTTCTTTCTTTCCTATTTGTATCCCCTTTATCTTTAATTGTCTTATTGCTCTGGCAAGAACTTCAGGAACTATATTGAAGAGGTATGGAGAGAGTGGCCAGCTTTGCCTTGTCCATGATTACAATATGATTGATTTAAGTTTCTCTCCATTTAGTTTGATGTTGGTTATAGGCTTGCTGTATAGTGCCTTTACTATGTTTAGGTATGTGCCACTTATCACCCTGCACAAAAATAAAGTCCAAGTGGATCAAAGCCCTCAATATCAAACCAGACTCACTAAAGCTGTTAGAAAAAAAAGTGAGGAAGAGCCTAGAACTCATTGGCACAGGAGACAACATCCTGAACAGAACACCAACAGCACAGGCTCTAAGATCAACAATCAATAAATGGGAATTCATGAAACTGTAAAGCTTCTCTAAAGCAAAGGACACTGTCATCAGAACAAAACAACTGCCTACAGATTGGCAAAGGATCTTCACCAACCCAGTATCTGACAAAAGGCTAATATCCAGAACATATAAAAAAACTCAAGAAATTAAACAGCAACAAATCAAGTAATCCAATTAAAAAAATGGGCTACAGAGCTAAACAGAGATTTCTCAATAAAGGAATATCGATTGGCAGACAAACGCTTAAAGAAATCCTCAACATCCTTACTCATCAAGGAAATTCAAATCAAAATGACCCTGAGATTTCACCTTACACCCATCAGAATGGCTAAGATCAAAAACTCAAGGGACAAGACATCCTGGAGAGGTTGTGCTGAAAGAGAAACCCTCCTCCACTGCTGGTGGCAATGTAAACTTGTACAACCACTTTGGAAATCACTCTGGTGCTTTCTCAGACAATTAGAAATAGTGCTGCTTCATGATTCAACTATACAACTCCTAGGCATATATCCAAAACATGCTCAAGTATACAACGAGGACATTTTCTCAACCATGTTTGCAGCAGCTTTATTTTTAATAGCCAGAAGCTGGAATCAACCCAAATAACTCTCAGTTAAGGAATGGATACAGAAATTGTGGTATATTTACAAAATGGAATATTACATGGCAATTAAAAAAAAGGAAATCATGAAATTTGCAGGCAAATGGTTGGAACTAGAAGAGATCATCCTGAGTGAGGTATCCCAGAAGAATATATACGGTACATACTCACTTATAAGTGGTACTATACCTATAAGATAGGATAAACATATTAAAATCTGTACACCTAAAGAAACTAATCAAGAAGGAGGACTCTGGGTAAGATTCTCAATCCTCATTCAGAAAGCCAAAGAGAATAGACCTCAGAAGAGGGAGAAAACAGGGAACAGGACAGCAGCCTACCACAGAGGGCCTCTGAAAGACTCTACCCTGCAGGGTATCAAAGCAGATGCTGAGACTTATAGCCAAACTTTGTGCAGAGTTCGGGGGATCTTATGAAAGAGGTGGGAAATATTAAGACCTGGAGAGGACAGGAGCTCAACAAGGAGAGCAACAGAACCAAAAAATCTGGGCACAGGGATCTTTTCTGAGACTGATGCTCCAACCAAGGACCATTCATGGAGATAACCTAGAACCCCCACACAGATGTATCCCATGTGTCCAAGTGGGTCCCATAGTAAGGGGAACAGGGATTGTCTCTGACATAATCTGATTGGCCTGCTCTTTGATCACCTCCCCCTCAGGTGGGAGCAGCCTTACCAGGCCACAGGGGAAGACAATGCAGCCACTTCTGATGAGACCTGATAAACTGGAATCTGAAGGAAGGGGAAGAAGACCTATCAGTGGACTGGGTGAGGGGCATGGGTGAAGAAGGAGGAGAGAAGGTGGGATTGGGAGGGGAGGAGGGAGAGAGCTACAGGTGGGATACAAAGTGAATAAACTGTAATTAATAAAAATAAAATATTAAAAAATTAAATACTTCTCATTTCTTGTCACTTGCTTCTAATTCTTAAGCCTTTTGTGGTATAATTCAGGTCCAAAAGATAGTACATATTTAATATATATGCTACTTAATTAGTTTGGAGTTAAGTATTCTTCAGTAAAAAATGATAGAACACTGCCTGTTATAAAGCAATGCACCATCTCCAAAAGCTATGTCCTAGCATATTGATGACTGTATTTTTGTGTTAGAACCATTTAATATTTGTCCTCTCTACAAACTGTTAACAGTATGAACCAGACTGTCAGTAACTCCCTAGGATTACATAGTTTGCATGGGTGAAATTCTGTGCTGTTGGCCTGGTAATTCTCCTTACCCACCAAAGCCTGGAAAGCATTGTTCCATGCTGCTTCCATGAGCATGCTCTTTTAGAGACACCCCCTTCATATCAGCATTTTGTCAGTATATTTCTTAAAACAAACAAAAAAACCTTCTTCATTTCACAGCATTGTACAAGATCTTCCCATAAACACTCTAGTTTTGTCTTGGTTTACTAATACAATGACATCCTAGACTTTTTTCATTTTTATTTTTTTATATTAATTACATGTTATTTACTTTGTATCCCAGCTGTAGCTCCCTCCTTCATTCCCTCCCAATCACACCCACATCTCCTCTGTGGCCTAGCAAGGCTGTTCCCCCCTCATGGGGGGGGGTGTCAAAGAGCCTGCCTAAAATCTGTACACCTAAAGAAGCTAAACAAGAAGGAGGACCCAGGGTAAGTTGATCAATCCTCACTTAGAAAGACAAATGGGATGGACATTGGAAGTAGGAGAAAACAAGTAATAGGTCAGGAGCCTACCATAGAGGGTCTCTGAAAGACTCTACCTAGCAGTGTATCAAAGCAAATGCTGAGACTCATAAGCAAACCTTGGGCAGAGTGCAGAGAGTATTATGAAAGAAGGGGAAGTTAATAAGACCTGAAGAGGACAGGAGTGCCACAAGGACCAAATATATCTGGACACAGGGGTATTTTCTGAGACTGATTCTCCAACCAAGGATCTTGTGTGGATAGAACCTAGTGTCCCTGCTCAGAAGTAGCCCATGGCAGTTCAGCATCCAAGTGGGTTATCCCTAGTAAGGGGACAGGAACTGTCTCTGACATAGACCTTTTAAGAAAATTTACAAAACATAGAAGACCTATAAATTTTGGGCTGTGACACCTCAGCTGTATGAGCCAAAAAAGTTACTTAAATACATTATGTTTAAATGTTTCCATTAAAAAATATTAGTTTAAACAATGACAAGCTCTCCTGGCACAATGGCATACTTGGAATTCCAGCCCTCTGGAGACTGAGAATGAAGAAACTCCAGTTTAAGGCTATCCAGGGCTACACAGTAAGCTTCAACACAACCTGGGCTATATAATGCGATCTTGTAACAAAAGGAGGGTGGTAATCACGTATTGAACCCTAACTTACAATGTGGTAATATAGGAACTGGTCTTTGATAGGTTAGGGGATAAGGGTAGGTCTCAAGGGCAGCATTAGCGTTTTTAGCGACCAGTCGACCTTGGCTGTCCTTTCCTGTACTTGCCATGTGAGGACTCTGTGAAAAAGGACTTTTCCATATTCTTGGGAACCAGCTCTTGGCAAACACTGAGTCCATTGGCTCCCTGACTTTGACATTCCCAGATACTAGAGAAACAATATATATATATATTGGTATTTTGGTATATATATATAGTGGTATATATATTGATATTTTGGTATAGCAGTAAAAGGGAATCAAGGCAACTTTCAACTATCATTATTTTTTTCTAGTAAAATACGTATGGAAAGAACATTATTTTGGCTGTAAGTAGCCAATTTTACCGTTAGATGTGATAGAAGCTAAACCTTTAGATTCTCTCTATTCATATTTCAAAATCCAAAAACCATCAGTATAGCCACTTGCCATATATTGTATGACAAATATAATGTGTATTCTAATGTACTCTGTAAGCATGTTTTTGATTTTGCTTTTACTTCGGAACAAAGAGCAAAAATGACACCATAAAATTGGGCATTATTCAAAGCAACTTGAAAAGCACCACAAAAATCAAGCCAAGCTTTGCTCATATTTTGTTAAAAATAGTTTTAATATATTTAATTATTGGCTTTTGTTTCTAAGTAAGAAAGATCTATTCATTTCTCCTGTCTCACCAACTGAGAATTTATTTTAAACTGAAGTAAGATTACAAATATATAAGCTCTATTTCTGGAAAAAAAATTCCCTGAAAACAGTGAATATTTCAATGAAAGAGATATTATAAAACTCCATTGCTGATGCCAAGTGGCACATTGACTTTTGCCATTAAAAATCTCACCAGGAGGGAGTCGAGGAGAGATCAGTTGGCAAAGTTCTTGCAATAAAAGCATAAAGACCTAAGTTGAAAAACCACAGTTTTAAAAATCCCGAGGAGGTAACACAGGCTTGTAATACCAGACTGGGGAAGCTGAGATTGGGGGATCCCGTGGCTCACTGATCTGCCCATCCAGCCTACAAAGCTAGCCCCAGGAAAGTGAGAGACCCCAAAAATAAATAAATAAAAAGGATGGACATGGAGGAATGACCCCCTTTCACTCTCATCTCCATGTACCCACCCACATCCCCACACATATGCCTTCACACACACACACACACGCACACACACGCAAACAGGTATGCACATGCAGTAGTCTCACCTGTAATAGATTTGATTGTCTCACTTGATACAGTCTGCCCAATTAGGTCGTATTGCACTAAGCTAGAAGACTCCTTTGGCACCTCCACTGACTTTTCGGGGCCTTTAGTCCAAGTATATATCATCTCACTCTTGGGATACGCATCTGAATAAGAGCAGAGAGCGCACTTACACTCAGGACTTCATCTTTGTCAATAATAAAAGTCAACACTTAGTGTGGCAAATGCTCAACCAAAAAAAAAAAAAAAACATAGAAAAACAATACTCATGTTTTGTTTTTTTTTTCCAAACATGTATATAATTTAGAAAACTGCGGATACTAAACAAATTACAGGTTTTATTCTTTTTATGTCAAAAGATGGGATGGGGTAAAGACTAAAACTAAAAAAAAAAACTAGAAAGCTACATTTTTATTGTTGTACGTTGTCGTATTTTCATTCCACTGAGGCAGTGTCTTCTTGTCTGTCTGTACTTGAGCAATCCTAACTCCTTTCATCCCACACAGCTCTGCCATCTAGAAATGGACCAGATGCTGCCTCTAGCAACACAAACAGAACCAACAGAACCGAAACAAGTTCTCCTTGTGAGGGATCTCTCTGGGGGTCACCACTTCTAGAAGCTGCCTCTGGCCAGTGCTCCTGTCTTTTAGGAACCTTTCTGCAGGGTTCTACCTATGTCGGCTGCAACACTCTTCATGGACTAGAACTACACAGCCAGGTCCAGTACCTTTACAATCCTGCAATTAGGGCACTTTCCCTTCTATCTTCAAAGAATCCACCCCAGTGGCAATTTGGGTACATTTTCTGTTATTCCTTGTTCACTGCAAATAGAGACCAGCTGCTTGCTTACCACTCTTCCCAGAACAGACAGCTTGGCTCATGCTCAGATAAGTTCAAAAGAACCAGGATGAATTATGTGTCACTCTCCCCTACAAATACCCCTAAAATGGCTGGATCGCGGGAGGTCCCTGGTGAACTTGTTTAATCCTTCAAAAGGAAGCCATACCCAGAGAGGCTTTCTTTATAGATGACCTTGAAAAACAAACTATGAGGCTTGAGTTATCACTGATCATCACACAATTCATGTCAGTATTTATCTCTGGAAGTGTATTCACAGTGATATATATTTAAACTCTTGCAGACTGTATTTCTGTCTGTGATTTTGTAACATCGGGAATCATCTCTTCTATACCCTACTTTGATAGAATAGTATTTTTCTTGCATGGTCTTTCATATTATTATTTTAAAAATAATTTAATAGTGATTTTTTCCCAAAAATATTAAAAATTAATTATCCTGGTGAAAAAATCATTTGCTGGTATGGCATACCTCTCTTTTAAATTCCTAATTAAAAAAAAAACTCTCCAAAGGGTGGTTCCTTAATCATATGTGAAGTCTGAGATAGGAGCAACTTTGCTTTAGTAACTAGAAGAGTGCTTCAGATGAGAATCGGTGAGGTCCTGGGAGGAGAAGGCTTTCTCAGATAACAACTGTCTTTTGTAAAATTCGAATTATTACAGTAAAAATACAATCTTAATACTGGCCCCAGTAAGCTCACCCTCTCTATGTATTTTTCTGTTTTTATCTTGTCTCATTTAATCATTGGTCAGGGAGCAAATGACTTCCCTTAGCCTCAAGTTAGCCCACTGAGTACTGTGATTACTCGGGTTATAAAAAGAATGGTGACTGCCGATTCTCATTAAGTCAAGCAATGAGCAATGAGAACAGCAGGCACCAGTTTCACAATCAGTGAAATGAAGAGTCTGGAGCAGTAGTAAAAGCCGGCATCTATTTTTGGTAGGTTCTGATTGAATAGAATGTTGGAAGCAGACCTTACAAGAGCAATCACACTTTGCTGCCATCCCAGAGAAAGGCGCTTGAGGAAAGGAGCCTCGCACTCTTTACTGCCCACTCATGCTCTCCTCTTGCCTCCATCTCCACTAAATGTTCCAAACACATCTATTTCATGTTTGCTCCTTTTGTGTCTAACCCATTGCCATGTCTGATTGCACAGAAAGAGCAGCGGACACCGGCTTTCCTGGACTTCTGCCCCAGCTTGTCTTTAGGCCATTCTCCATAGGAAAAAAAAAATGTCAAAAGAGGACATCTTCGTAAAAACCTTTCAAAACTTCTTCCAGCTTTTAGATCGAACGGGGCTCCTTAATGGAGTCAACACTATCTCATTGACTTTCGTACCTCACCTCAAGTAGGTATCTGGTGCTAGCTCAACCACTGTTAAAAAGTGCTCCCTATGAGATTTTAACTCAGGTTATTTCATGAAAGCATAAAACTTCCTTCACCTTTTCCTTAGCTTTCTTTAAAGGATTTTACTTGTCACTGAAGCTTTTAAATCATACCCCTTCAAAACGTACTTTCTGTGATGCATTTATGACACAAGCTGTTTCTGAATCCCTAAGTTTCAAAAAGTGTCCACAGATCCATTCGTTATGACTCAGTCTTCCATGGCCATCTATAAAAATAGGACAATGTCTGGGGTACCACTTTATATTTTAAAAATCAATAGTTTCTCAAAACTCAAGCTTTGCACAATTTTTCTCACAGATAAAGGATTTAAAATGCTGGATAATTAAAACTGCACACATATATATGAGATTGAATAGCATAATCAGAAATTTGAACAGCACTTATACTGTAACTTACAACTCCCAAATTTCAAAGGGCAGGCATGACCATCCATAGGAAAATCCACCAGTCTCATGGGACACTCCGCACTTATGGTGAGTCTATTGTGGAAAAAATGCAAGTAAGCAAAATCAGCCCTTTTTGAAAATTAATTTCACAGATTCGTAAAATGAAAAGATGGAAAGCAAGAAGGGCAGGAAGAGCAGCACAGGAAGGAAGAGAGAAGTAGGGGTAAGAAATAAAAAAGAAAAATGTATTACCTCATTGTGTATAAAATAGTGCCATTTCTCATAATTCTAAAAAGTTTATTTGGAGCTGTCATATTATGTGATACAGATTTCTTTCCATTCCTGAAGAAAGTATCAGGGGTCCAAACTTTGGTGACCATCATATTGTTCAACCTCAAAATTTCAATGGGGCCATCATATTTTAGTCTTTTGTCAATCCATGTCTGTCTGAAGAACACATCCATTGTGTATTCCTAGGGAAGTTGGTTTGTGACATAGTCAAGTCACAGGTGATTACATAAACATATAAATAAAAGGTTCAATAGGTGCTAGCCCCTACCCTTTCCTAGTCATAAAAGACTACACCAGTAGATACTAACAGAAGCAGAGGTGATCTAAATCAAAAGAACAAAAACATACTCAGCAAATATACTTTGTTACGTCCACCTTGATCCCTTCAGCTTCTGTATTCATAAGAAATATATCATATATATTAGTGACTAGGGACTAATTACTGTAATTAAATAAAAATGGCCAACTACAGGTAATTAGGGATGCACCTTGATTTATATCAAAGAACAAAAAATAGTTAATTGTAACAAGTATCATTACATAATTACAGACATTTCTGTAAGATGAAGCCAACTTTAAAAAAAAAAAATTTGTTTTCACAAGTTTAGTAAAAAATTATCCAAGGAACCCAAGACTTTAAACCATTAGGAGCTTCAGGTCAAAGAAAAAAAAAAGTAAAGTAGATTTGTCATTGTATTTACTAAGTATATTTAATATAGAAGAGCACAGCTGAAGAGATGAAGACTTCCTGACAAACACTGGCCCTTTTGACCTCTTTAATCAAGGCATGGAGGGATAGAAGCAGAGCATTGGAAACAAGCAACTGAACCTGAGAGGAATATAAAAACACAGACGTGTGATGTTCTGCGCACAACTAATTCATATCTAAACTACTGATGATCTCCCATTTTTCTCCTCCTCTGTGGTTCCCACAGAAGGCCTTTCTGTGAAAATAGTTACAAGGGAAGACCTCTTTGTTGATAAAGGTTTCAAGTCAATAAATGCTCAAAACGATAGCTCTGGGATTCAGATTTAAATTTTTCTCTTTATAGAATTTTAAGTTGAATCAAGCATTGGCTTTGTGTGATTGGCAATGTAATAAATATTAACTGTCTCATTTCTGGCTTATTTTTCTTCAAACCTCAAGAGAGTATCAGATACCTACCATTTCAACATCAGAAACGGGTCCAAAGCTGGTGACATATATGTCAGTTTTCACTTCTGTAACAGGACCTAGTAAGTATGAAGTAAATAGGTGTGAAAAAAATAATTACCAACATTACAGCCTTGGAGGACTAGATAATTAAAAAGTGAATACAGATATAACATGTCATGTTCTTGCATGCATAGTGGCTTGTCAGTGAGATAACAAGTCTCTTTTTGAAAAAAAAAAAAGTGTTAAAGATTAGTTTAGAATGGAACCAAATCAACCCAAAAGTAAAATAAAGAAAAATATTGTTTGCTTAACAGGCAAATAGACACCCCAATTACTTATCAAACACCTCTTCCTACAGAGATTTATGACCCCTGGACACTCTTATAACAGGCAGTGCAGACACACCAAAGCTTTTAGCCTTTGTGATTTTATTTTCCCTTTTTATTTTTGTTGTCTATCATCTGATTGGCCTCTAGAAAGTGAGCTGTTCAGAGGAAGAAACAGCAGGGTATGGGAGTGCAGAGAAGTAAAGCTGTGGCCACTCTAAGGAGTCTTTGGGGAGTTGAGAATACTTGTAAAGGACTTCCAAAATGATTAATGTCACCTTTAACAACAGGCACCCCATCCAATGGTGACTGAGATCTTAAGCAGGTTCTTTCATCAGTTACCACCTTTCACGCCGTGCCACCTGTCGGCTGCAGGATCTTCAGCAAGTTACTTAACTGCTCCATTGGATTGCAGCGCTCACACCTGTCTCACAGAATCTTTTTAGCCATCAAATGAAATGCCGAGTTCAGTGGCTTCCTCATGCAACAGTTCATCCCGTATTAGTTTCCCTCTGCTGCCACTGAGACTCTTCACTAGCTAAATAAATGCCAATCATGAGCAATTTTGTGAATATTTAGCCCAGAGGGGAAAAGGTAGGGTCATAATGCCAGTATTCTGACAGAGGAAAATAGACAAAAGAATACTGCCTTTCTCTGGGTTTAGACTATGCTTTAAATCTGGAAATTTCTGTAATTCAGATTCAACTCAACAGTCCTTTCTAGTTTTACCAATTTTGTCTGGTCATATATCTTCAAAGGCAAAGATTTTAATGAGTATTAAGTGTATTAGCTGTAAATCACTTTCCTGGAAGATAATATGTTCATAGTGTATTCAGTTGTGGCAGTAGTTAGTTATTACAGATAGTTCAGCATTTTACCACCAATAAAAATATATAAATCATTGCTCTGCTAAACGCTTTCCTTAAATGATGGTTTATAATGCCACATGATGGCCAGAGGCCACATACTCTGTAGCTGGATATTATAGCATATGTTATTAAAATAGAATATCACTTGGATACTGCTTGGAAAATTGGATTTATGCCAAAAGAAGGGCAAAGAGCAATTGGTGGCACTTAAGGCTCTGAGTCTGAAGTCAGCCTCATTAAAATGAATCTATCTCTCCCTCTCCAGACTGAGGAGTAGGCCATGCAAAGACAGATCTAGGAAGAATGAGAAAATTATTTATGGAATAAGTATCCTAAGAAACACATAGCTTCTGGAAGTATAATGAGAACAAAAGTATAGCACATGCTTTCATTTTTACATAATATAAAATGTGATTCTCTGGAAAGAATAGAAGTTAAAATTTTTGATGTAAATGAGAAACTAGAATCAACAACAACAAATGGTAATGATAAGCTCATTAAAGCCAAATCAGTCCAGAAACAGGTATTCCAGGAAGCAGGTAATTTATAACTTTTTGAACCATAGAAGAGAGCAATTTCACTCATATTGGCTCAAAACCACTGTCATTTTCTTAGCAACAATTGCCGTGGTGTCAGAAAGCAGAAATGCTGTCCTTGCAAGTAATAGTTAGGGGAGACAGCCTCACACAATTAAGACTGACACTGTCCTGAAAAATGTGCCAGTTTTCCAGATTCTTGGTAAAGCAAACTATTTCAAAGACACATTAAGTGTAGTGCTGCTCAAAAGTTATCAGAGAATCACCTGGACAGGTGGTGAAGCACACATTCTTGGACAAATCCCTGGACATGCTGACTTGGTAAGAACAAGGTTGAGCCTGACAATGTGCAATTTTCTGGACAGTTAAAAAAAAAAAAAAAAAAAAAAAAAAACACTGTTCAGTTTACTGTTGTCTACAAACATCCACTCAAGTTGTTTTCTCTAGCATAGTTCCAATAGTTTCCTGTGAAATACTGACACCACAGGTGTGTGGAGAGAGTGAGTGTGGCAGGAGCATTCAGGAGAAGAACCGAAACAATATTTTTTTTCCTTATTAAGATATTGTAAATTGTTTCAGCTTGTGCTAGTTCTGTGGCTATAAACATCCTATGATAATAAAATACATTTATAAATTTTTTACCAACCTAAATTCTGCTACTTTTGCAATAGTTCCTAAATATTGTTCTACATTCAGAATTTTAATCTCAGTTTTTGTGTGTGACATTTTCTGGCACTTGCTTATATGATTATACTGCACGTTGAATTGAGTGATAATCTAATGTGACTGGTAAAGAAACTTTCGAGGACATCCATTCAATAAATATTTGCATGAGCACCAGTTGATGGCAGGTTCTAGAGGAGTTCCCTGCCTCAAGAACTGACCATGCTGCTGGGAGATTTGGAGATAAAGCAGCAAAGAAACAAATGAGATGACAGAGAGCAGTGATTTCAGGATTTGAGTGCAGTGCAGGAAGGTACGAAAAGGAGAGGCTGGGAAAGCAGGGTTGTGCTCAGAACTGCTTCTTCAAAGCAGTGATGTTCAAACTAGGCCTTGAGGATATTCATTAACTACTGGAATTGCTGGGACAACATCAAGCAACGAAGCCCTTACTGCTTTCAAGGACTAGAAAAGAGACCAGTGGGACAAAACAACATATGATAATGATAAGAAATTGAAGCCACAAAGAGAAATAAAAGCAGGTGCCATAGCTGGAGCATCCACCTACTCCTGAGCCCATTTCTTAAAAATGGCATCGTTTAAGTAACACATTTGTAATACATGCTACAGTGACTTCTGTTTAAACTACAAGCAGTAGGACTTGCAGAATACCAGGGAACAGCCTGGAGATGAAAAAGATTTCTGTCAACTGTTAAGTTCCCCTCACATTCACATGTTGAAGTCCTAACTCTCAGGACCTCTAATGACTATTTTTAGAGACAGTGCTCTAAAAATGTAATTGCGTTAAAATGAGGTCTTCTGAATAGTACCTAATCCAATATGATTGACTGGTGGCTTTATAAAAAGAAGAGATTAGAACATAGATACACACCACAGGAAAACTGTATAAAGACACAGAGGAAACACCTTCTCCAGGCCAACAATCCAAGCTTGTTGATGCCTTGATGCCTTCAGACTTACAAAGAAATTAATCTCTGCTGTTTAAACTACTAGTCTAGAGTATTTTGTTAAAGTGACCCCATAAAAAATAAGCATAAAAATAGCATTTTTTTTCTATTTTGTCTCTGAGATTTTTTCCTATGCTACTCAGTTTAGCTCTGACATGAATGCAGGTTGAAGTAAGAAGTTTGACTTGTACCCCATAAACACTGACATACCACCAAAAGCTTGAAGTAAAGGAAGATTATATAGATATAGATATATAGATATAGATATAGACCATAGGCTTCTTTGTGGAAAATAAGTTATAGAGTGGCAAGAGGATAAAAGGATCCATATAAGAGTCTGTTAATCAACTCAGGGTAATGGGACCAGAGTATGAAATGAGACAAATCAAGAAAGTGGACAAATCAAGTAGCATGATTGTGTACAGTAGCTTACAGAGGGTGGCTTTTTCTCTCATTTTGAAACAAGGTACAATGAGCAAAGAAATCATTATTATATATTTAAGCTCTATTTTTATGCCAGAGAAGATGGTAAATTCATTCCATGTGACATTTCATCTTTATTCAACCCTCCAAAGATCTATCATCATGATCATGGGAACTATATAGATCGGCAAACTGGGTTCACAGTTCTAGCTCCTCCTATCAGTCTCCAAGATGTGTTCTAGTTTTACTATATTATATTATCATAAAATTATTAATCCATGGTCATTAAACTAAACATGCAACTTTATTACATTATCTTGATTGTGAATCCAGCTGTACCTACATTCACTTTGTTCAACACTAAGTTCTAAATTATCTTCTTTTGGCCCTTGCATCCTACTTCAGACTCCGTGAATCTGCCTTTTTCATCATTAACAGTTGACATGAAGTCTCAATTGCTTTCAACTCCTAAGCTAACACAGTGCTTTGTAGAAAGCGGTGCTGAATAATTGTTTTCCTGTGTTTCTAATATCATCAGTAACAATTCTACAATGCTTCCAGAAGAAAAGTGTGAGACTTATGTGCTGCATGAGTTAAGCTAAAACATTTTCCAAATAAAGCAGAAACTGTCTGATTTATGTTTGTATTCCCCCATAGAACTAATCTGCCACCTGAAATGCAGTAGATCTCTGATAAATCAGTTGTCAATGAATACTGGTAGCTATGCAATTAAGAATAATTCTTAGAGATGCTTCTTCTAAATCTACTGTTTAGGATGTTCAATTCAACCTTGCAAAGTGTATAATTACATAGAAACTAGACAATTTGAGCTTGGAAACATTTACTCCCATAATTGTAGAAGTATTTGAGAAGAATCAAAGACATTTTTTTTCCCACAAAAATCCTACTTCATTAGTAATGGGATTCTTTTTAAATTCTTTTTAAAGACTTTCTGTGAGGTGACACTTTTGACCCTGAGAGTCTGTTAGACAAAGAGAGTGCTCTTCATAAATAAATCAGACAAAACTGCTAATATGAAATTCACCTAAATGATCATATCTAATTAACTGGCTGGAAAGGCAATTTAGAAAGTACCAGATAGTCTTCCACTCTTTATTCAACAGCCAAAGACCTAAGAGATATCACCTTCTAACTTAATCACCGATAACGGTATACAATTTGATGCCACATCATGTGTGTGTGTCCGTGGAAATGTTTGAAATGGCATTTTATTTTGAGGGAATTTTAATATTTTCATTTGCATCATGTTCTAACATCATCGAACATTTTGAAACTCTTTATTGGCTGCAAGAATATTTATTTTATAAATGTTTTGTATTCATGTTTTATTAATACTGACCTAAGGACTAGCCAATATAGTTCTCCAGATTGTCTCCCCAACTATGGCCCCTGAGAAAACATTCCTGCTTTTCAACCCTCCACATCATACACATGCCTACATTACACAAAGTGTTAATGGTAATCCAAAACTAAAAAGACTTCAAGAGCATAGGCAGAAAACAACAGCAGCAACATTGAATTCTCAAGGAAGTTATAAAGAGATTGCTAATTTTGCTTGACATTAAAAAAATGAAGCTATTACATTGACTAGATATTAAACAAAAACAACAGATATCCATTGTTTTCACCAACAACCACAAAAAAAGCTTAGAATTCTAGAAGCTTTCTAGCCTTAGAAGACATTGAAAATTAGTGCCTTCCATACTTTATGATCCTTCTATCAATATTCTTTTACTTTGTAAAGAGTAAATGTCTTCAATATTAGAAGCAAAAAGCTCTATTTGGTATGAATAAAATATGAAAACAAGAAATTTATAAAATAAAGATTCCTGCAACCAGTAAAGATTTTAAAAGGTGTGTGATGATATTAGAACATGATGAAAACATTAAAATTCTCTTGAAATAAAATGCCGTGTCAAATATTTCCATGGGTACACACATACACACTCTTACTTTTCTGGTGCTAAACTGTATATGGATCCAGAATTTATGCTCATTGTAGAAGGAAGTTTAATTTTGTAAACTCACCATGGAGAAACAGTTTGGCATTATATCCTCAAGCTGAGCTCCCACTTACACTAAGATCCAGAATAATCCACTCCTTGATATATACGCAAAAGAAACTCTTGCACATTTACAGCAGGGAAGTTGGGCCAGAATATTCACAGCAATACAATCTGGGAAACAAGCAAAAAAAACCTACTGCCAACAGAACAGACGAATAAGCCACTTCTTATGCAATGCGAACATCACATAACAAGCAAATGAAGGATCAATAGCACTGTGCAACAAAAAGAATGAATCTTAGCAATGCATCATTAAGTCTAAAGCATAGCAAAAGTTTATATATAGCGACTTAAAGACAGTTGGAGGTTTTAAGTATACTTTAAAAATAAGGAAAACTTAAAACACCCATTGAAGAAAAGCTTTGAAATAAAGCAATGACATAATAGGAAGAGGAGATAATAAATGCGAAATGTACAGCAAAAGAATAGCAAACTGCAAGTTCATATTAGGGTCTGTTCTTTGGACTAGATGCTGGTCAATTGGTATGGTTATTATATTTTAATAATTAAATAGAAACATAAAAGAAGTAGTTTTTAGTAAAGAAGTAGATTATAGTAGAAATGTATTATTAACAAACATTATCATGTGCACCTAAGACCTCTTAAAATAAATATATCTTAAAATGTCTAGAATGCAAAAATATTTAATAACATACCAATCTAAAATAGAATGTTTTTATATGAATTCTGAGGAGCCATTGAAGCTTTGTCTAAAACCACAACACTTTACTAACATCCTATTATCTATATTTTACATAGTCTGTTTCAGGACATATCAAATGCATTTATATTTTCTTATTCCAAAGAAAATTTAAAATCTGAAAGTACTAGTACTAGTATGTTTGTTTTCTTACAAACTTGTGTAGCATCTTTCTTCCATATACCCCTTCTCTCCATTCCAATATGTTTCTATTTTGCACTTTCATTACCAGTAGTACAAAAGCAATTTATGATATTTCTAATCTTAAAAGAGTTACTTCTATACACTTCAAATATTTATTTCCCTATTGCTTAAAAAATGCCCTTTCCATATTTAAATTCCTGGAAAATAAAACTAGTACATATTGCCCCCAAATCTTCCTTCCTGTCCCCTCTATCCTCTGCTGAACTCTAATTCACTGGAATTCTTCTCAGGATCATTACTTTCCCCCTAACAATTCCATTACTTTCAACCTTAAAAGCTATGTTTTGTCTCTCATTTTAAAACAAAGTTCTATTTCATGAAATGCACTAATATCTTATCTTATGTTTTATATTTAGCTTGCACCCTCAAAGTGACAATCAATGATTATCTTTTGCCAACATTATTTCACAAAATGGTCATTTGATTCTATCTACACCATTTTTGCATTAATGTGCAGAAATCCTCCAAAGTAAATGTGCACTCTTTCTCTCTCTCTCTCTCTCTCTCTCTCTCTCTCTCTCTCTCTCTCACACACACACACACACACACACACACACACACATACAATTTACCCATGCCCAACATACCAAAATACTGTTTTTTCAAAAACATATAAGTCTTACACGCCACTAAATCTAGTAGTCATTTTTTTAAACACACAAACCCTCTTGTTCTCCTGCTAACATGGAGGAGAAATCACTTCTTCCTGAGCAAAAATAACTCCTTCTAGTTCCATGCGTCTTTCTTAACATTGTACCCATCAGAGCTCAGAGACCAGTGTTTGGGCAATTTCTCTATCATCTTTAATCTCTTGGAACCTCTTTTGTCTTAAGACTCCAAATACCGTGTGTGTTGACATACATACCTCCACCAAATTCCAAGATGCTCTCTTTGGTATTTAAGAAGCATGAATTTATTATATGTGCATGCAAGTCACTTATCCATGCCTCTTAAGGGCTTCTACTATCATGCTGATAATTGTATTCCTTTAGATATGTAAGTCAAAACTTCACTCAGTCTTGTTTCTTTCATTTCTCACAAACTTTGCATTGTAACCACCATCTTCAGTCTTAAAAAACAAAACCTAGGCAAAAGCGAACCTTGTCTTAGAAATCCACAGATTACTCTGACACTTGTGTAGACAGTGCTAATCATCCCTTGCATGATTAATTGTGAAAAACTCTAAAGCATCCTTGCGCCTTTCTGTGCTTAACACAACATCCCTGGTGAGCCTTTTAAAATCTCACTGATCTTGGATCTGCCCCCGATGTAATCTGCTGTGGTCTTCTCTGGTCTGCCTCAGAATTAAGTAAAGTCTACCTGCCTCCCTATAACCCTACAATCTGTTCATTTTTATTGTCCCCTTCTTCTTCAGCACTTCTATCCATACTGCAGCAGCCTAGCTTCCAGGCCTCACAGGATTGCCCCTAGACTTCTTGCTCACCAGAAGCCACCCCCCGCCCCCAACTGTGCCTTACACTCTTATCCCTCTAGGATCAGTGTTCAGGTATCACTTTTATCAACAAACCCTCCCTAACCGTGGAGTTAAAACCATGTCTCCCATGTTTTATTTTCACAGACACCAGACACACTGCACCTTGCATAGCCCGCTGGATTTGGGTCTTAATTTTCTGTCTCTTCTACTGGCAAGTGAGCCTCGGAGGAAACTTGGACAGTCCCTCATAACTTTAAACACCACACTTGTTCAATTTCTCAGAATAGAAACCATGGAGCTATTTTTACTTTCCTAGATCATTCATATTAAACATATCATCATTTTTATGAAATTAAAATCCCCAAAATATCTTATCTTTGTCCATTTATGTCCATCCTTCCTATATTTACATCATCCCCTGTGACCATCTTGGTAATGGAGAACAACAAAGGACTGTCTCTGACAGGAAATCAGTGGCTGGCTCTTTGAACACTCCCACCCCCCATCCCCTGAGGAAAGAGCAGCCTTGTCAGGCCACAGAGGAGGACATTGCCTGCCCTGAAGAGACCTGATAAGCTAGGTCCAGATGGAAGAGGAGGAGGACCTCCCCTATCAGTGGACTTGGAGAAGGGCATAGGAGGAGATGAGGGAGGGAGAGTGGGATTGGGAGGGAATGAGGGAGGAGGCTACAGCTGGGATACAAAGTGAATAAAGTGTAATTAATGTAAAAAAATAAAAATTTAATAAAAAAACCCCTCAGAAATACAAAAGCTTCATGTGTCATGTGGTTTCCTCTGTTTCTAACCCTTCCTTTACTTATCAGGCAGATGGGTTCTTTTGCAACCTAGGTCATGGTATGATAATGCCTTCACTAAAGAACTCTAGTGGCTCCTGTTTACTAAGAGAATCATCCAGAATCCTTAATAGAATCCCCTGCAAGCCTTTTGTGACCTGTCTTCTGCCTACTGTCCCAACCTGAGACTCTAATATTCCTGGCCCTGCTTTTGTATGAGAAGGGAACCAGAAACCTTCCACTCTCAAAATCATACTTGTCTGTTGTCCACTTTTTCACATTTTGTTTGTTTGTCTGCTTGTTGAGTTAGTTTGGTTTTGTTGGTGTTTTTGCTTGCCTAGCAATAACTTTTCCCTTACCCTTTCCCTCCTGGCATTCTTTGCTATCAACTTGAAGGATTTTCTTGGCCATCATTTCTATGTAGACTAGATTTCTTTCCCACTTTCTCTCTTGATGCTACTAAATTGTCCTGCCATAATATTATTTACTTATTTGATCTTTGCTACTTTTATCTCTTTGTATTGCTTAGAGGTAAAGTCTATGAGGGACAATTTTGATTACAAATCCTGTCTTAAGAACTACATATTACTCCTAAATAATACTGTTTCTGTGCACTGGATTAACAAATAAATCAGTGATTAACACTGGGGATGAAGCTTTATCTTTCTGTTCCTCGCTGAAATACTCATTTGATCTATGATTATTAATTATAGTTTGACATTAATTATAGTTTACTAATAAACCTAGCACATGATACAGGAACTTTCAAATTGAGACAGTTATCTGAAAACATCACAAGAGTAGTTAAATATGTGTCAGAGAAATACATCAAGTTCACCAAAGTAAATACGAGTTTCCATGTTTTCTCACCCATTTTAAATATTATTAAAAGTTTGTGATAAAGAAGTTATTATTTTTCCCCTTTGGATGTTATAGCTGCTTATTTGTCCTTAACCAAGTAAGAAGAGTTATCATGTTCAGGACAACCTGACTCTCGATACACAGCACTAAGCAAGGATGCTAGAAAATGGTCATACCCATCAGCTGTCATTGACTAAAGATTTGATGATGTGGTATGAGTTGAGATTTTGTCAATTATTAGTTTTTTTTTTATGGTGGACAATTCAGTAGGAATTCTCTCAGCCTGCCCTCTAACAGATGGATGATGCAGGCCCTGAACATCTCTGTATATCAGAAGTAATCTTATTAAGTATTATACACGAAAATGTTTTTAAGACCATGAAGAACTTTAGCAATATGAAGTCCTACTACACTAGTAGCAACCCTGCGATATTGATGGCAGTCTTCTCTTTCCATATTGGAAAGGTCATGGAAGGGGATCTAAAACAACCACCTATATTTAAAGTATGTATTATATGACATTATGTCCTCCAAGACTATTATGTGTGCCTTAGATAAGTAGAAAATGGGGAAGGGCAGGATTCCTAAACTATCTTCCTGTGGTCAGCTACTTAGTTCTATAAAGCCATACAACTGTGTTCAAAGTGGACAAGAGATAGAAGGAATGAGTTCCTAGTTCCTCTGTAACAAAGTCAATGTGGGTGCCACTTCTAAGCAGGAACAAGCTACGTCAGCATGATAGGAACTGACTCATCAGAAGCTGAAAGACTTCTGTCCTTCAGAAGCCCATTCCAGCTGCTCTCCACTGTCTCGTTCTCCTCACCTTTCCCCTTTTCTTCCCCAACCAGAGAATGTGCAGACAAGAGAGAGGAGTTCCTAGAGGGATGAAGAGAAGAGAACCATTTCAGTTCCCTTTATCTCCCCACTGCAAGCTGTGCTGCTGAGTTAAAAATACATAATTTGGTTTCCAAATCTATTTCAACCTCTGCTTGGCCTACTGAGTAGTCGAAAACCATCCGATTTCAATTCACATCTTTGCTTTTAGCTTTATTTTAAATGGAACACAGCTAAGTTGTATAAACAGATAAAAAGTAAATGTCCCACAAAGAGCAGAAATGGGATTAAAGGAAGCAGGAAGCCAATCCATATTTATAGTGTACCATGGTCAAAATCTGAATGGTTTTCATCTTATTTTTAAAATGCCAAACTTTCCACAAAGTATAAAATGTCAAGTCACAGAAGGGATGAAAGTTGTGGTCTCTAGGATTATGTGATAACAGTAATGTTTCCTTTTATGTTCGGTAGTTCACAATTAAACCCCCGTGTAAACATTAACCCATGTCCTGCAGGTGATAATTACCATCCTTCTGTTACATTTGGAATACTATGTGCTTACGGAGAATGGCTTACAGACAATGGCCCATTTCTGAACAGTCAATCATCTCACCACAAATGCCTATGAGCAGAGTGAAAACCATTCCTAACTTTGTGTTTTTGTGGTAACCTTGTTAGTAATTAATTAGTTGCTAATTAATAACTGCAACCCTGCCCTTTTAAACATGGTTTAAACATGGTTTAATAGCTGAGTAAATGATACAGATAATTCAGTAATGCCAAGTGAGATGGCTGAGGAAGGCCTTGAGACACTTGACAGCATTATAGTTGACCCAGACCTAGCCCTCAGAGTATGGTCTGCCCAGTGTTGTCGGAGAGAGAGTACATGGAGAAAAATGCTCCTGCACAGGAGATTCCTTTCTTCTTCATATATATATAAAGTTAAATATATATATATATTGTCTTACAGCCAAGAGAACATATTTTTACTTTCAACACTTACTAATAAAGTCATATAGATCCAGTTATAAATTGTGCTTTCAGTTATGAATATTTAAGCTACATATGAGTTATATTTTCCTTACTTTTGTGTTTGAAATGTGAATTTAAAACCTTTTCTGGGAAGATAAGGCCTCTTTTATTGACATTATACAGACTCAAGTGGTATCACATTATCTAGAGCATTCTTCACAAAACTATTTTTGGTCTAAAATGATAATTTCCTAGTCACTTATGAGAGCTCATACTTTGACAAATGATTCACTTCTCTAATGAAGTCTCTTTTCAGATTTGCAGGAAGGCAAATCTAGTGTGGGCAACCTATACCTTGAGAAACAACACGGAACAAAATCACAAGAAACTTCCATCTTTCCCATCCATTTTTTATCACTGTCATTACACAGACACCAAAGGAATCCCCTCTCTGCTTTGTAGAACGTTTGCCATATAGTCCAGAAAAGGAATGGGTTGGGATGCAGGAGACCAGATCACAGCTTATTAGGGGTGTGTTCTGGGCCTCATCCAAATCCACTTTTGTCTTTTGTGTCCTTATCTGTCTTGTCATTACCCTGTTCTATTCAACTCTACTTCACCCCATAATTCTTTCTCACTCAGTCCACACTCCTTCTACCTCATATCTCCTGTGCTCTCCACTCCAGGAGCCTATTTTATCTGTTCTCCCACTCTTTCCCTCCTCCACAGCCTCAACTGAAGGCAGAGAGCACCGGCCCCCATGCTTTTAAGTTCACCTTTTACTCATCACATCAATGTGGGACATCACTGGAATCTACAGGCTTTGTCCTGTGAATACAGAACACCACCTGGGTTCAAGTCCATAAACTCAAGCTGAACCAGGCTAACTTTCCAAGCCTGTCAAATGGGGATAGCAACAGCTTTTTCTTCGAGTTGCTGTGTGAGTTAAGAGTAATGTATATAACATGCCAGTCTGGTTGAAATGAGTTAAATAAGCACAATAACAATGCTTGTCATTGTTACCATTCCTATCAGTACAGGAATGTTGGCTACTTTGAGTCTGAGGCCCTCTTGTTTAACTCATTTATGGAGGAAAGAGCAGAGAGTTTGCATTCGAGAGTGAGCCAAGCCAAGCTGGATCTTAACAAGTCACTCGTCCCTGATCAACTGGATTGATAGGCTGTCTGAGGTGAACTCTGCCTGATTTCAATGCACTCCAGCACCGAGCAGCAAGCTTACCATTTAGACACCCATTGAATATGCAAAGGAATATGGTATGAGAAAAAAACGGGCTGGGAATGTTCGGTCTCTCTATTAGGCACTTTTCAGGTATTGCCTCAAGGAGGAAATAAAGCCAATCACCTTTGAGGCATAAGTGAAAGCCCAAAGACCAGCTCCTCAAAGAAAGTGAGAAGCTAGCAGGAAAGGACTGGGCTCCCCAGCAGAGCAGCCAGCTTCAGCTCTGTGTCCCAGATTCCTGTCCTGGCTAGAACACAGGATAAACCTTTGGCAGAGAAAGAGAGACACGTGGGAGGAGAAGACCTGGGGCCAGCTGCCTCTGGTGCAACAATGTCCACCTGGGCAAGGTGGACAGACACAAGGACACCCCATGCCCAGGCTCAGAGAAGCCAGGCAGCCACAGAGCAGCAGCTCCAGTTCAGTTTTTGACTTCCCAGCCTCCCCCACCCCGCAGTCAGGTCTCAAGAGGTAATTAGTGAGGAGGAGGCCAAGCTCCTGAGGGGGTGGGGAGATGGGAAAGTACGGGTGGAGGCGGTCTTCTTGTCACAGGTCTCACTGAGGAGGGGGAAGAGGGAAAGAGGGAGGCGCTCGAGAGAATGACTGGTTTTCATTTTTGCACGTGAGCCGTACCTAATGATATTTCCACAAATAGACAGGCAGACCACAGACGGACAGACAGAGCACACTTGCATGTTTTGAAACAATCCATACCCCCAAATCCAGGACGCAGCCTGTTGTCATAACCATCCAGCAAACTGTCCAGGATGCGGGTAAAATTTTCCGGGCACAATTTCTCGTCCTTTGAGTTCTGTCCTGGGAATTCGTTTAAACTGCAAGTGCAAAAATAACGGGGGTGGAAAAGACTATTTTAAGAATGGATCTGAGAACAGGTGGAAAAGGGTTGCCTTCTAGGGAAAGAGTCGCTGGCCTTAAGCTAAGGGAGGGTTGGGGGCTGGGGATGTGAAGAACCGAAATGGTCAGGAAAAAAGCACCCCTGACCAGCACGTACCCCCAGACTGCAAGTACCCTCAGGCAGCACGTACCCCAGTGCCCGCGCTTCTTGCACCCGACTTCCCGGAGCTCTCCTAGTCTACTCGGCCAAAGGAAAGCTTGGCTTCAGCCCACACCACACTGACGACGGGAGGATGTGCTTCTCCGGGGGAAGGATGAGTGGGTGCCGTGGATCCGGACACTTGTCCCCCTTCCCCACGCACGCCCTACCCTAAGACCCCATCCAGAACTCACCAAGTCGCCAGGCACAGGACACGCAGGAGGGCGAGGCTGACCCCGGAGCACAGCGCAATCGCGGGTACCTTCTGGACAGAAACCATCTTCGCAACATGCCATACTTTAAGCCTGTTCACGTTTCCAGGCTCTCGAGATGCCCTGTGCAGGGTGCGAGGAGAGGGCAGAGTGGCTCCCGCGGCGTGCGCACACTCGCGCTCACACTCGCCCGCGCTCACACTCGCCCGCGCTCCTCCAGCCTAGCCGCGGTGGGCGTGTGCGTGCACGTGGCCAGGGGAGGCGGGACCTGCGCGCCGCCCCCTCCCTCGCTGCTCCCGCCCAGGGCGAGCCGGAGCCCGGCGCTCGGCTCCAGCACCTTACCTTGTCTTGCCTGCGCGCGCTGTTCGCTGGTGAACTTGGGAGCTCCTGCCACTGGAAGCTAGGCAAGTTGGTTCCAACCTGTAACTCAGGGGACGCTACCCAGGGTCCTTCGACCCTGCTCCCCGGGTCAGCGATTCCACAACCTCAAGTGGGTTTCCTGCGACTGGTCCTGGCTGACTTCTTTCTGTCGACCCCCTTCCTTTCACAGTGCTTGATGGCTGGAAATAATGAAGCGCCTTTCTCATGGGTTGTATGAGGGCATGCTGGTGCCCACTGCGGAAGATGTAGGTGGAGAAAGGGCGGGATGACAGGGATTGCGGGGTGTGGCGGTGGGACATGTACCTTGTTGGTACAACAGCCTTTGGGACCTTGCCTTTAGCGGCCAGGACGCTGAGCTGCCTGATTCTTCCTACTAACCTGGGTGGACTTGTGCCAAACTTTTGGGAAGTTACTGGAGAACACTGCCAATGGCATCTGTCGAGATGCCGTTTTAATGATAACAAATTTCCTTACTTTGACCTACCCCGCTCAGCACACACTCAGGCCCTCCCCTTGCCACTCTACCAAGGAGCTAGGGGCATAGAGACCTGTGACCTCTTGAAACCCTTCTCTTTCAGAATGGAACTGATTGAACTCCAGAAGTTGACTGAGGGAGGCAAAGGAGGCTGGGTGGGCAGAAAGGAAAAGAGAAAGAGGGGAGAGCATAGAAGGATGGAGGAAAGGAGGATTGGAAGGGCTGGAGGGAAAGAGACTTGGGAGGGAGGGATTGAGGGAGGAAGGGGGAAAGAGAGAGCGAGCTCTAAGCAGGATTTCTTTAATGTTTTATGGAATAAAAACAATGACTTGAAACAGGCCTTTAAAAATAACACCAGTTAGTTGAGGGGATGTCATTTACGATGCATATGAAACAACTATTTACATATGATAGGTGTCAATGGCATAAGTAATTTCCGTAATATAATATCCCTGGAACCAGACACCCGTTGTGTTCTGTTTACAATGCTAATGACTGATTAGTGGGGCCTGGCATATGAAAAAAATTAAAAAGCATTCTAAGCATTCTGTGGGGGAGGGGGGTGCTTAATTGAGTCAATTTCTTAATTTTTTTTTTCTTTCCAAAGGAAGGCAGATAGTGTCTATAGAGTGAAGAGCTCTGGGCTCCCTTAGGAGTCCGCATTCTGAATTGCTGCCTGGTGAAATTTATTGGAGTCTTCACAGTTCAATCTCTGAGATCCTTCTCCTGTGGACCGTAATTTAGACTCTCATGCTGGAGGTCTGTCGTTCCTCTGTGTTTCTCTCTTGTTGTAGCCCAGGGTGCGGTAGGCTCTCAGTAAGTGTAATTGGGACAAATCATTGGTGACTCCCTGAGTCAGAGGTCTATCTTACCAACTCTGGTGCAATGTAACCTCTTTCTTTCAGGGAAACAATCAAAGAATTCCCTGTATCCTGCAAACATGCCACGGAAGCACTATCCACGCACACCCTCCGCACATTGCATACAATAAACACGGTGCTCCCAGTGGCCGGTGTTGTTGCTATAGCGTGTATTGACCAGCAGTGGGATTGCTAGGTCACGCTGTAGTTCAGTTCCTAGCCATTTCTATAATAGTTGTGTCAAGTCTCTGCTACACTGAAAGGACTTCCATTATTTTTGAAATATACGTGTTATAGACTTAGTGGTATTAGTGTGGTTTTTATTTTTTTGAAAAAATAAATAATATTTGGGCAGTGTTTGGATCTCATCTGAATAATATCTGTACATGACATTTACAAAGTCGACATTCTTAGGGATTTTGAATTACTAAATATATTGTATATTTATCTGTAAGTGAGTTTGGCAGTTACACCTTGCTTTTGTACTTAATGGTCCCTAAAATCCCACAATACTTTACTAGTAAAAACTCTACTTCCAATACAAACTTCTGATTTATTTTAAAGTCTAATGTTTCCTAGGGAATAAGAAGAATATATTTTAAAGACCAGTGAACTCTGGTAGAGGAATAACCAAATAGTCTGTCTGCTTCTTTGTGCATGGTTCATAACAGAGAATGATACTTTTTGTTAGAACTTGAGTAATTAAACGAGTTCACGGTAAGTGTAGAAGCCGTGCTGGTTACTTTTATAGAACACCATGAACAGGGTAATTTCCAGAAGGTGGAGTTTATTTGCACTACAGTTCCAGAGGCTTAGTGTCCATGGTGGCAAAGCAGAGCCAAGGCAGCCAGAGCTGAGAGCTGAGAGCTGAGAGCTGAGAGCCCACTTCTTGAACCTCAAGTAAGAAGCAGAGAGATTTAAAAAAAAAATGGCATGTCCTCAGACTCTTAAATCCACCCCCAGTGATGTACTCCCTCCTAAACATCCCAAACACCTCCAACTGGATACCAAATGTTCAAATGCTAGAGTCGGTGGAGGGCATTCTCATTAAAACCCCCAAAGAACTCCTCCAAAAACCCATAATTATTTGTGTGTCAATATTCTACACAGTTCACACAGAGTACCAACTGTTAGAATAAATATTCCCTTACCTGTGTCAATAAATCTATGTGGTATAGATGCATATCTTCAACTTTCTGAAGAAACCAGTCATCAAGTCATGTACAATTCAACGTCTCCTGGCAGTAACTAGTGGAGAAAACATAGACATCATCTACAGATGCTGAAAAAAACTGAAGTTGTTACTATGTGATAACTATAATGCTGTGTCTTGTACCAAGAAATCTCATGCCTAATTCACAGACCATTAAAATACCCCAATTTTTTTTTTTCATAAGGAAGCATGTAGCGTGTGTTTTAGTTGTTAAAGGTAGAAAACTTTAAACAAAATGTTATACAGTATTTAATGGGGGAAGTGAATGAGGAGCTATGTTGTAGTGGACACAGAGTACTGTGATATAACACACTGTTCCAATTTAATTTAGCCATACCAAAATATCTAAGGCTGGGTTGTGTAGCTCATCGTTTTGGAGACTTAAAACCAGGGTAGCACAGCCTTGGCTTTAGAGGAATCCTGCTTGCTATGTGACAAGGTGGTGAACGCTAAGAGTTTATGAGAGGGATAGGTCCTATGTACCCGTCCATCCACCCATCCATCTACCAGAGATATCTGCTGCAATGTCTGCAAAACAAAGGGCATAAAAAGGCTTTCCGGAAGGGATTCATTTAAAAATAGCAAAGTGAAAAATAACACCGAGACTTGCTCACAGGCATGAATCTAGCATCTTGAGCAAGTTTGCATGGAAAGAAAAAAAAAAAAACAAAATTTTAGAAAGTAAATATTTATGAAAGGGAAAAGAATGAATAAAGTAAAGATGAGGAACATTTCCTGCTTTGACTATGTAATTCCTTGTTTCAGTGGAAAAAAAATCTGAAGGAAATAAGAAAAATGTCCACATTTTTCAGAGACAGTGGTAAGGACTCGAATGTTCTTTTCCTGGGGCTTCTTGTTGTTGTTTGCTTTGTTTTTGGTTGGTTGGTTTTGTTTGTTTGTTTTGAACAACTGCCGGTGTGCAGCGAACTAGTATAAAACTCGTTGTGTTAAAAACAATGTCTTAGGATGGTCTCTCGCAGCATTTGTAGTGTAGCTATAGCAATTCTCCATGGAGGGCCATAATCCTACTACAGTTAAACAGCAGCTCCACTGGGATTTTCCTATGCCTGTTCAGGGAGTTAGACATTGCTTTATATTTGTACGGCATCTAGCCAGGCTATCCAAAAAAACCGCAGAGGGATTGGTTGCTAGTTGTGTCTCCTCCACTGTCTCTGTCTTCTATTTTAGTTAGCTTGCACTTCCTTACAGGATGATGGTCTAAGAATAGTGAGGCTCCCCAGATACTGTCTGTCCACCCCAACAGTCAGGCTGAAGCTGAAGACTTCTTAACTAAAATTTTCAAAATATAGAACATCTTTATATTGGTGTGAGCATGCTATGACATCTAATGGGATTTGTGCAAAGATAATTCACAATGGGGTGGCCATGTTTGAGGAGTAGTTATGAGCCTGTGCTTGTTTTAGATACCCACATCATTCCTTCCACAAGGGTGAGAAAAATTAAGACCATTTAATTTACTGTATTGGTTAATTTTGGGTCAGCTGCACAAAATCACAGTACACATATATCTGGTAAAATACTGTAGATGTTCCTACAAAAGTTGTTTTTATAAGCAAAATTAAAATTACTCTATAGCCATATCACTCCGAGTAAATCCAGTCTCATATGATAAGATTAAAACTAAAATAGTTAGACACTGAATAAATAAGATTACCTCCCATGCTGAGGCTGTGTCTCATTCAATGGCTTGGAGATCTCTGTAGACAATGGCTAACTCTGCTGGAAAAGAGATTTCTGCTGTGGTCATGAGTTGTGATATTACTGCTGTCTTAGATGCCCAAGCCAATCTAGCTCAGATTTGGCTTATCCAGGTCAGGAGTTAATTCGGTTGTTTTAGAGACAGGATGTCACTGTGTAGCCTTTGTTGGCCAGGAACACAATGTGTAAGACCATGCTGGCCTTGGATTCTTAGTCACCCACTTGCTTGTGTTTCTTGCACCCTGCAATGAAAGGTGTGTACCACCATGCTTGACATGCGTCAGTTCTTTAAAGTTCGGATGCATTGGCCTGGAGAGATGGCTCAGTGGTTAAGAGCACTTACTGCTTTTGCAAAAGACCAGATTTCTGTTCCCAGACCCACATTGGGTGGACCCTCAACTTGAGGGGTCTGACAACCTCTTTTAGCCTATTTTGGCACATGCATACTCATGCATACCCAGACATTGATAAAAAATAAGTAATTTTACATGTGGATGGATAAATGGAAGATGATAGATAATAGATTTTCTACATCTCATTGCTTCTATTTCGTTGGAGAATGGTGGCATAAATAACAGGAATAGCAGATTAAAAATTCATCTAATCTTTTAGGTTCTGATAAATTTCAATGTTTGAATTAAATTATATATTTTTATTTCTTTTCAAATGCCAATTATTTGTTCCAAAGAAAATGCTAAATTTCTAAAGAAACTTGAATCTTGTGACAGATTATCCTGTTATTGGTCTTTAAATGATGAATTTTAGGCAAAAGACGATCACTCATGACATAGGAGCATGTATAAATATAAAATATACATGCACTAAAGTTTAGATTTTAAATTAGTCATCATATTTTAATTGGGTCCCTTTAATATTTTTATCAAATACAGCACCTGTGTTATAAAATCTTGGGAAGTGAAAACTGCCAGCAAGTGGAAGCAAATTATTTTAACATAATTACTTAATTACTACAATTTTAAAAACATACATTTTAAGTATAAAATGGCCTAAACCTTTGCAAAATGGAAGAAAATACCACTTTGGGGGCTGGAGAGAGGGCTCAGTGGCTAAGAATGTTTGCTGTTCTTGCAGAGGACTTGAGGTTGTTTCTCTGCTCCCACACAGGCTGCCCATGGCCATCTGTAACTCCAACTCAAGGGCATTGGTGGACACCCCCATTCACTTACACACACACACACACACACACAAATGAAGGTACCCATACAAACCTTAAAATCGTACCTTATAAACTTAGGGAAACAGTTCCTGTTCCCCTTATTAAAGAAAACCCACTTAGATACTGAGCTGCCATGGGCTACGTCTGAGTAGGGGTTCTAGGTTATATCCATGCATGGTCCTTGGTTGGAGAATCAGTCTCAGAAAAGACCCCTGTGCCCAGATATATTTGGTCCTTGTGGAGCTCCTGTCCTCTCCAGGTCTTACTAAATCCCCCTTCTTTCATATGATTCCCTGCACTCTGCCGATGGTTTGGTTATGAGTCTCAGCATCTGCTTTGATACACTGCTAGGTAGAGTCTTTCAGAGGCCCTTTATGTTAGGGTCCTGTCCTGTATTTTGTTTTCTCCTACTTTCAATGTCCATCCCATTTGTCTTTCTAAGTGAGGACTGATCGTTTTATCTTGGGTCCTCCTTCTTGTTTAGCTTCTTTATGTGTATAGATTTTAGTATCCTATCTTATAGGTCTAGTATCCACTGGCTCTTTGACCTCCTCCCCCACCCCAAGGGAGGAGCAATTTTGCTAGGCCACAGAGGAAGACAATGCAGTCCTGATGAGACCTGATAGGCTATGGTCAGATGGAAGGGGAGAAGGACCATCCCCCATCAGTGGACTTAGAGAGGGGCAGGGAGGAGATGAGGGAGGATGGGTAGGAATTGGGAGGGAATGAGAGAGGGGGCTACAGCTGGGATACAAAGTGAATAAACTGTAATTAACAAAAAATAAAAATTTGGAAAAAAAACTTTGGGAGAATATCAGTGACTGAATTTATTTGACAATTAAATAGGTTTAAAAAAATCAGAAACATAGAATTTACTCCGTATTTTCTGCAACTGTATGGTAAGTGTTTGCATAGGTATGCTTTTCTATCAGTTTACTTTAGAGAGTGACATGAAGTGATCAATACTTGAGAAATAGTCGTAATTAGAATGAAACAGCACATTAGCCTGATGTTTCGATGTTCACTCATAGTTCTAGACACAAACATTTTGGCATTTCAAATGTTTAAATCATAATAACTCTTAAGAAAATGCATAGTGGTAGGCTCTTTTATGCCCTTTTCTCTCTTTTCATATTTTCTCCTAGATACAGAATGTGTCACACAAGTGAGAGGCACATAAACTAAACATTCCGAGTATCATAGGTGTACCCTAGCCTGCCAGCCATTGAACAGAACTAATTTTCCCCACAAACCCGTGAAGCCCGAACATAGCCCAGTGGTAATGCATGCAGCCAGACTGCTCTTCATTACCATCTGGTGGGCACTGCGTGGAGCGGCATTGCTACAGTTTAAAAGAGAGCTAAAGGAGTTGAGTGTCATGCTTAAGGGAACAGCGGGGACATCAACACCATTGACAATATTAAAAATATGACATGATGGGAAGAAAAGAAGGATTAGGGTTGGAGGATTTTCCTTACCATTAAAAATTGAATGTTGAAGAATCGTATTCACTGGAAGCAATGCATAATGGGTAAAAGTTCAATGTCTAATAAATAGGATGCATGAAAACATGAAAGTGCCCATCACTTCTATTTGTTTAATAACAAAAATGATAAGACCAATTTTTCCTTTTATTGACAATGTTCAGAACCTACTAAATCTTTCAGTCATCTACACAGCCTCATGTGTCATTTGCCCCAGAAATATTCCTCTGTTTCATCTACCTGTACAATACTGTCTATCTTTAAAAGTGAGTTTAAATAGCACTTCACTTGAGCATCTATGCAAACCAGGTAAAGACCTTGTTATCTGTTACTATAGACAGTGGCTGAACATCTGTGGATCATTTACATAATAGTTTCCCCTTCATGGTTGAGGTTTCCAGCAGTGAGGGAGGTGGTTTAGTTACTCTCTCAGGATTCAAGCCCTAAACATTCACTATTTACTTATGTAAGGAGTGACCCCAGGAGAAGCCCACTATTATTTAGAGGATTTAAAGGAAAGGCCACTTGTCATATTGCTTGCTTCTCAGATGCTAAAGCAAGTATAGAATTTGATTTTGGAGGGGGAAAATATCCATATATCATACATCATATCTGCTGACACCTTGTAACTCTAAAGCAAAACGCAACCATAGAAACCAACCTGTTGTATTTCATCTTTTGGATGGGGTGGGATCTGAGGCTGAGATGGAAGTTGGAAGACCCACTTTCTCCAAGTTTCAATAATTAAAAGTCATTTGAGAAGCTTTGACACCTAGTTTTCAACCCTTTACACCATATCCTTTTTGTAGATAAGGTCTTGTTTTACACTCAGGGCGATTCTCTTATTTTAGCCTCAGAGATGCTGGGAATACAGATGCCACCACAACCAGCTTTAAGATTTTTATTGGGGTAATGTGGATAAAATGGGTTAGGAGGTAAAAGTGCTACTGAGCCTGACGAGACCTGAATTCCGTGCCTGGGCCTTGAACAGTAGAAGAGAATCAAATCCCACACTTTGTCTTTTGGCCTCTACACACACAGAGTAGTGTGCCCACAGACACACAATCACAAAAATAATTTTAAAAGGTTCTGTTCTGCTATTTTGTTCTCTCATGTTGGAATGAGCTTAGTTCTGAGAATAAGTTTGTCCTTATAATTTCACATCTCTTACAAGATTTTAATTCAGTAATAAGGACTTACCATCAAATTGTAGACCCTACAACTAAAGACACTACAATTTGGCCATAAAACACAGATATTCGGGGCTGGAGAGATGGCTCAGTGGTTAAGAGCACTGTCTGCTCTTCCAAAGGACCTGGGTTCAATTCCCAGCATCCACATGGGAACTTAAAACTGTCTGTAATGCAAATTCCAAGATTTGACACCTTCACCCTAATGCAAATAAAATAAAATTAAATTAAATTAATTATATTAAAAAAATTAAAAAAACACACAGATATTCAAGCAGGACCTGAACTGGAAGTCTCCTCAGTAATGGCTAACCTATAGTAGCAGATTTGATGTATTGGCTTCTGGGGTAAAATGTCATCAAGAGTTTTACCCAGTAAGACCTTTAAACTATAGTAATGATCTTCCATGGAAGATATGGTGCAAGGTGATGTTATCAGCAGCTTTCTGTTTGGACTTGTGGCCCTCCACATAAAAAAAGAGTCCATGGCTGGGGAACTCATTGACTAATCAAAGAGAATGTTATGTTTTACTCTGTTAAGTCTCAGTGAGGAACTGTTTCTTCCGAAATAACTCCCAGCTTTCTATAAACAATTCTTTTTTTTTTCTAATTAAAATTTATTTACTTTTTAAATTTTATTTATTTATTTATTTATTTATTACAATTTATTCACTTTGTAGCCCTCTCCTTCGTCTCCTCCCAGTCCCACAAACCCTCCCTCTTTTTCCTCCATGTCTTTTCCCTAGTTCCCTGATAGAAGGTCCTCCCCTTCTATTTTTATAATTTAATTTTTTTTCAATGCAGTTTATTCAGGAACCTTGAACAATCCTCGGACCCTGGGGAAAGCCAGCCCACAGCTTAAATAGCCTCTGGGTAGCCAACCCAGGCGTGCCACGGGGGCAATGCAGATAGGTCCACATACATGGAAGCAAGCCAGATCCTCAGCCTTAGCCAAATGTGGAATTGTTCGTGACAGAGAGCACTCACCATCGGGAAGGTGGAAGGCGGAAACCAGCTCCATCTTTAAGGCATAGCATTCCGCAGCTCTCTACAGTTCCCCCTTTTTGTTTTAGACGCATCAGGCAAGAGTAGAGGTCTGATCTCTGATATTAGAAATAAATTGGGACTTTGTACCGATGTTCATTTAGGTGTCATCCACCCAAAGAGCATCAGACCCGTCTGATACCTTTTTCTCAGAGGCGGGACCTGGGGCATCAACCCGCATGCAATCAGACATGCTCTTCTCTGGGTCGGCTGACCCTGAGTGCAGTGCTTAGCCTCGCATCCTGAGCGTATCATTTTAGCTTTTTATGGTATCCAACCATGCTTGGGGAGAATGTCCTGCTTCAATGGCTGTAAAGGCCTGAATGATCATGGCTGCATCACACTGTTGTGAGACTCTAATCTTGCATATATACCACAGGCAAACCAAGGAGACCAGCACCAGAAGGCCTGCTAACGCTCCCATGCCCGCCCATTCCTTCAGATGATTCATGGCTGCAGCAATCCATGTTGATAATCCTGTGGCTACTCCTGCGTCCACTCTGGTAGAATTTAATGGCCACTCTCAGCTGCTCCATCGTAGTATCGAATTCTCTAGTCCAATTACCTAAAATATAGCTAGACAATTGTTTAGACAGATTTGCAGCACAGGAAAAATTCTCATGTTATATGCTAGTGACACAAAGTCCAGCATACTTTCATTGACAGCCAGGTTGAGCGATTTGCCATAGGGTATCAATTTGCTCCTGCAAGAGGTCAATCCTCTGATTGAACACCATCAAGCTTCCTTTTAGTTGAGCATTAATTCCTTTATGTACAACTAAGGCATGAGCTACATTGGCTAAATGATTATTCAGGGTCTGAGCAGTCTGCCTAGTATGACTCATGGCTAATGCCCTGGTGGTAGCTCCAACAGCCGCCAATGAGATGGTAGTAACAATGGTGGCTGTAGTTCCAAGATCCCTTTTCTGTCTGAAGAGAGTCATAGCGTGAGGGGCATCAATGGGCACAGGCACCCAGTGAGGCATGCGAGTAACCAGGGCATACCTAAATTTACTAGCATTCCAGCATTGGGCAAAAAAGCAAGTATCATTACCACAATTACTTGGCTCTATCTGGCTAATAATGAATAAAAATGGGGGATATAGACAAACAGGTGTGAGCTTATAGGAAATATTATGAGAAGCCTTAACCCCTCGTTGGAACATCCTGCGTCAGTTCTAGAACTAGCAGTGGTGGTGTCCGAGGTCTGAGTAGGTTCAGGAGACCATTGCCCCCAGGGGCGAGACGTGCTCCATGCCAATTGACTAACTCCATGTTTTCCTCCAATTTTGAAAGTCATTTAAGGTTCTTAAATTATTTTTTTCCCTTTTTTTTAAAATTTTTCATCAATTACACTTTATTCATTCTGCATCCCCCCATAAGCCCCTCCCAGTCCCACAAACCCTCCCTCTTCTTCCTCCATGCCTTTTCCCTAGTTCCCTGATAGAGGTCCTCCTCTTCTATTTTTATAATTTAATTTTTTTTATTAATTACACTTTATTCACTTTGTATCCCTCCATAAACCCCCTCCTTCCCTCCTAATTCCACCTCCCCTCACCCTTCTTCACCCATGCCCCTTCCCAAGTCCATTTATAGGGAGGTCCTCCTCTCCTTCCTTCTGATCTTAGTCCATCAGATCTCATCAGGAGTGACTGAATTGTCATCTTCTGTGGCCTGATAAGGCTGCTCCCCCCTCAGGGGAAGGTGATCAAAGAGCAGGCCAATCAGTTTATGTCAGAGGCAGTCCCTCGTCCCATTACTATGGAACTCACTTGGACACTGAACTGCCCTGGGCTACATCTGTGCAGGGGATCTAGGTTATCTCCATGAATAGTCCTTGGTTGGAGTATGAGTCTCTGAAAAGACCCCTGTGTTCAAATTTTCTGGTTCTGTTGCTCTCTTGTGGAGTTCCCATCCTCTCCAGATCATACTATTTCCCTCTTCTTTCATATTTCATGCACTCTGTTCAGCAGTTGGCCATAAGTCTCAGCATCTGCTTTGATAATCTTCAGGGCAGAGCTTTTCAGAGGCCCTCTGTGGCAGGTTCTTAACTTGTTTCCTGTTTTCTTCTTCTTCTGATGTCCATCCTCTTTTCTTTTCAGGATGGGGATTGAACATTTTAGTCAGGGCCCTCCCTCTTGATTAGTTTCTTAAATGTACAGATTTTAGTAGGTTTATCCTATATTATATGTCTATGTGAGTGAGTATATACTGTGTGTGTCTTTCTGCTTCAGGGATAGCTCACTCAGGATGATCCTTTCCAGTTCCCACCATTTGCCTGCAAAATTTCATGAAAGAGGCTCAAGTACACAATAAGGACATTTGCTCAACCATGTTTGTAGCAGCTTTATTTGTAATAGCCAGAAGCTGGAAACAACCCAGATGTCCTTCAACTGAAGAATGGATACAGAAATTGTGGTACATCTATAAAATGGAATATTACTCAGCAATGAAAAATAAGGAAATCAAGAAATTTGCAGGTAAATTTATTTACTTTATATCCATGCTGTAGCCTCTGCCCTCATCTCCTCCTGGTTCCAACTGCCCTCCTTCTTCCCCCCTGTATTCCTTCCCTAGTCCACTGATAGGGGAGGAGAACCTCCCCTACTATCTGAACCTAGTCTATCAGGTCTCATCACTACTGTCTGGCTTCTCTTTCTCTGTGACCTAGTTAAGACCACCTCACCAGGGGGAGGTGATCAAAGAGCAGGCAACCGAGTTCATCTCAATGACTGCCCCTGCTCCCTTTACTAGGGAACCTGCATGGACACTGAGCTGCCAACGGGGCTACATCTGAGCAAGCAGTCTAGGTCCTCTGCCATGCATGGTTCTTGACTGATTCATGAGCCTCTGCAGGGACCCCTGGGCCCAAATGATTTAGCTCTGTTGCTCTCCTTGTGGAGGTCTGTCCCTTCCAGATCTTTCTATCTCCCCTTTCTTCCATAAGATTCCCTGAACTCTGCCCAAAGTTTGGCTATGAGTCTCAACATCTGCTTCCATACCCTGCTGAGTAGAGTCTTTCAGAGGCCCTCTGTGGAAGGCTCTTGTTCTGTTCCCTACCTTCTTTTTCTTATGTCTATTCCTGTTTGCCCTTCTGAATGAGGATTAAGCCTTTCCCCTCAGGTCCCGCTTGGTGTTTAGCTTCTTTAGGACTATAGATTTTAGTATGTTTGTCCTATATTATATGGCTAAATAAGATCTCTAACCTAATCTTAAAGTAGCTGAGCTACAAGTTATAAAGTCTAACCATGTCCTCGTTTAATTTTAATTCCTGTCTATTCTGTTTTGTTGACAGCCAATTTTCAGTACTTTCACTTTCTTTGATTTACTTACAAAGTACTTTTTCAGTACTTTCACTTAATCTTCTCTTTAAAATAATGTGCTTGAAACCTGCACATTTCCGATTTAGATTGTTATCATACGTTTTCAAATTAACCCATGAAGTAATAACATCTGGTTTTACATAGATTGGTGAAATGAGATGCCATTTTCTCAACTTGTTCCAACATCTTTTGAAAACTGTAATACCTTAATTTGGATTGTTTACAAGACAATTACAATGGAGAATGTTTTCCCTTTTCTTTCTTTGGCTTATCAAATTATAACCATAGATTTTGATTTTTAGTGAGACTGTTCTACAGAGGTTTCATAAGGCTATTGTTCTGGCTCTTAGAGAAGGCATTTGACATATTATATTGCCATTTAATTCTGCTAGACTGAATAACCCCACAAAAATCACAGTAAATATTGAAAATGTGTTAAAGTGTCCATACAAAATAAAAAAAGAACTCTTTTAGGGACCCAGCAATAGGTCTCATGTCATGAATATTAAAGCACTCCAAATCAGAGGTCTTCACTCATTTTTAATGCATTGATCTTAACTATGAAAGGTGATTTTTCCAATAGTCTTATGTTTTAAATTTAGAATTATAGTGACTATCTATCACAAAGTTCTACAAAAAAACATGCTGTTTGCACTTTTTGGTTCTTCTTGGCAAATCAAAATTACAATGCACAAATCCAAGTACCATAGACTAGACCAAGTGGAAGAACTGTAAAGTTTAACAAGGTGGCAGGCTTACCCCAAATAGGTCAAATCTTGCATTGAATATAAATATAAAAAATGCAATTGAAAACAAAATGTGGCTGCACTGAGAAACAAAGCAAAGCTCAAGCATCTGTCGCTAAGAAGAGACTTTAAATGTAAAGACACAAATCTTTAAGGTAAAACATCTACCATGTTGTTCCTGTGTTAATATTAGATAGTACTTTATCTGTATGAAATATTAGAAATAAAGAGATGTTTCATATTGATAAAGATACACCCTCACCGTGAGGACATAATTATGAATTTGAGAATTCATCTTTAATCAATGCACAGGTATTTTTTGTTGTTTGCTTTTTGTTTTTTAAGCTAAAGATGTATTAGTCAGACTTATTCTCATAGAAAGTACCCGGCAAAAGAACCTGGAAGAGAGAAAAATTTACTTTAGTTTACGGTCTCAGGGGTTTTAGTCCATCATGGGGGGAAGTGAAAAGCAGAGCCTGTCAGTTCCTAAGGCCAGGAAGCAGGGAGAGAGAATGCCCATGCTAGTTGATGTTCTTTTTTTCCCTTTTCTATTATTTGCGATAACACCATCCACATTTAGTGTGGTTACTCTTAAGGGGCTTTTCCTGGGTAGATGTGAACAAATGTCTACTCCATCCAGATAGGCTTCCAGTGACAGACCAAAGGAATGATTCTACCACACTGCAAATTGAAGAAACACTGGGTCTCCTAGGGTTACTTACATTAATGTGACTGAGAGTCATTTACAAGACAGTGAGAGATGCAAAGGGTTGCAAGGCTAAAAAGCCCAGCTCTGCCTGGGTGATCACTTTAGAGCTCCCTGCAGGACTCACCTGAGGCTGACTGGGGGAAGATTCTCCTCTACTCCACAACAGTTTACAGATTGTGAATCTTACAAACTTCAACTTTGCAGAGGCTTTCAGATTTCATTTATTGCCTGAGGCTGATGAGCTGTCTTCCTCTCTTCCAGAAGTGGTGTTTCAATGTGGAAGAAACTGCTACACAGTTTTAGCCCTCACCATCTCTGAGGACACACTTACCCACATATTAAGATATGTACTTGGTATCTCCGGTTGGTAATCAAGAAGAATCATTACAAAAGAAAATGGCCTTTGTACTTCATTAAAATTTAATTATACCATTACCTTCTTCCCTCTTCTCCCTTCAAGCCCTTCCACGCCCATCAGTTCTCAATTGTACTAGCAACCTCCCATAAGGTTTCACCTCTAAAACATCTATACATTTCTATAACTCCAAATGGAAGATAGACTTCCTAGCACAGGAATGTCTGGGTGTGATAGCCATAATCATGTCACAGAACTAATAAAACTAAGATCCTTAATCACAATGGATATTTTTCTTTTTTCTTTTGTTGTTATTACTTATTGCAATTTATTCACTTTGTATCCCTGCTGTAGTCCCCTTCCTCATCTCTTCCCAATCCATCCTCCATCCTTCTTCCCACCCATGTTCCTTCCCTAGTCCACTGATATGGGAGGTCCTCCTCCTTTACCATCTAGCCTATCATGTCTCATCAACATTGTATAGATTGTCTTTCTCTGTGGCCTAGTAAGGCCACCATTCAAGGGGGATTGATCAAAGAGCAGGCAACCGAGTTTATGCTAGAGACTGCCCCTGTTCCCTTATTAGAGAACCGCCATGGAGACTGAACTGCCCATGGCTACATCTGAGCAGGGGGTCTCTGTCTTCTCCATGCATGGTCCTTGGTTGATTCATCAGTCTCTGCAGGGTCCCCTGAGTCCAGAATCTGGAAACAACTTAGATGTCCCTCAACCGAGGAATGGATACAGAAATTATGGTACATTTACACAATGGAATACTATTAAGCTATTAAAAACAAGGAAATCATGAAATTTGCAGGCAAATGTATGGAAATAGAATACATCACCCTGAGTGAGGTAATCCAGAAGCAGAATGACGCACCAAGTATATACTCACTTATAAGTAGATATTAGCCGAATAATACAGGATAAACATACTAATATCTAAACTCCTAAAGAAGCTTAATAACAAGGAGGATCCTGGGGAAAATGCTTAATCCTCACTCAGAAGGGCAAACAGGATAAACATTGGAAGTGGGAGAAGACAAGGAACAGGACAGGAGCTTACCACAGAGGGCCTCTGAAAGACTCTCTCCAGCAGGGTATCAAAGCAGATGCTGAGGCTCATAGCCAAACTTTGGGCAGAGTGCAGGGAATCTTAAGGAAGAAGGGGGAGACAGACCTGGAGGGGACAGGAGCTCCACAATTGAATATTTTAACGCACCTCTCAGTATCTAATGCAGAAGTAGATGAGAACTGTCATGAACATATAGAAAATAACTGATAACTCTAATAACAAACTGGTTACTGGTACAGGGAGATACTGGACCTATAACTGTATGACATATAATGTTCTCAAATGGTACAGAACATTACCAAGCTGACCACATGTTAGGGTACACGGCAAACCAAACCAATGTCAAGAGGTTGAGATAATAACAAACCTGTTACTTTACTACTGTGAAATTAACCGTGAAGTGGGTAGTAAATAAATCAGAATGAAACTTCCATGATAATAAAGAAAAAATCAAGCAAGGGACCAGAAAGATGTGATCCAAGTTTCAAGAGGCTTAACACTTAAGACATTTGTATCTTAACAAAACTAGATAATATATTTATATTTATGTTTACATATATGTGTGTATGTAATATATACATACAATTTCAAGCTGTTGCAGCTGTGATGATGAAGGTAGTAACAGTGAAACTAGGTAAAGGTTGGTTTTTTGGGGCACAAAACATGGAGTCTAGCAGACCAGTAAGTCCTTGTAATATTGTTGATAATAATGGCTGCCTAAACTACAAAGGTGGCAATGCTGGTGCATGCCAGTGGAAATCTTAGGAGAATATTTATGCAACATGACAGGAATAACTACAATTCAGTGACAACAATATGGCTGCCAAGTTTCTGTTTTTTTTTTGTTTTTTTTTTTTTAACCTTAGTTAGATGCTGGTAGTGTTGTGGTACTCAATTATACTCTCACAACTTGCAAAGTGGACACAAGGAAGATGATCAGGAGTTCAAGACTATACTCCTCCTGAAAAAATAAAAGCTAATTTGAGGTCAGCCTGGGATATGTGAAGTTTTGTCTCAAAAAACAAAGCAGCCACAAAATAAAAATTAAAGAGAACTGAAGATGTAGCTCTGTGGTACAGCTCTTGTCTGGTATATGCAGGTTCCTAGAACAGTGCGCAAACATACATACAGAGAGAGACAGAGAGAGAAACAGAGAGAGAGAAGACAATAAAAAGAATGCTGTTATAAGCCTTATTACTTGAGAAAAATAAAATGTTTCCCTTATTACTCTATAATTGGGCTTTTTTAATTATCTAAGTTTTTATTGATTAAAGTGCTGTACATAATAGTTTTGTGACTGCGAGACTGGATACAGTCTTTTTTTTTTTTTTTTTTTTGAGGGAGCAGTCTTTGGGGGATTGTAATACAATTACATAATTTGCTCCTTTCCTCCAAACTCTCCCATGTCGCCTTTCTCGTTATCTTTCAAATGCTTGACCTCTTTTTTCATTAATTATTGCACATGCATATATGTATATATTGTTCCTAAACATAATCCTCACAGGCTATATAATGTGATTTGTATTTTTTAAAGGCTACCATTATGACATATTTACCCTGAAGTTTAATTCATACAATTTAAATTAACACAGTATTAATGCCTTCAATATTAATAGCAAGTTACATCTACTAAACTTAACATGTCTATGCTCAAAACAGCATCAACTTATGTATCTATATATTTATTTATTTATTCACTTACTTACTTGCTCAGTAAAAGAAGTCGAGTATGCCTGTCAGCACCTGGGAGCCTGAGGCCGGAGAATTGCCACAAGGTGAAGCACAGCCTGAGGTAAAAAAGTATGACAATGTCTCAAAAACAAGAAGTTGAAAAGAGAATGATCGTGGTAGTGAGCCTAATTACATTTACCGTGGTTAAAGCAGATGACGAAAGACTGTGGAATTCCGATTATGTCAAGAAGTTAAGCCATGAAGTAGTGTTTTACAACCTGACCCTAAAAGCAGAGAAGTTGTAATTTCAGTTGGAGAATTTCAGATCTCATTCAGTAATTGAGACAGGAAAACAAAGAATGTGTATGCTGTCTAGATGGATCTACAGAACATAATTTGCAGTACTAAAAATAAAGATAGACATGGGGTGGGGAGAGAAAGCAGAAAGAATAGTGTAACAGTCCCTATCTGATAATAAGTAATTGTAAATTTCATTAAATTTAGTAGACTTTGAAAAGAAAGAAAAATGTGTGTGTGAGAGAGAGACAGAGAGGAAGCAGAGAGAGACAGAGAGAGAGTGTGCCTTAGAAACTCCAATCGCATTCCCAGGCAGTCCCAGCAGGTAAACTAAGAATTCTTCACCTACAACAGCTGTCATTTTTATCAGGTTCCTGCTGGCCTCTAAGTGAATTTGGCTGTTGTACTATAAACACTAATTTAGCCTTTGCTTTGGAGAATATTCAAGGAAACTGTCATAATTAGTTGCCCACATGTCATGGCCTCTTTTTTTCTAAGGAAGAAAGCGGTGTGCAGCAGGAGATGCAGTACCATTTCCCCACCACTCAGAAAAGCTGGCAAGCATAAAATGAGCATCTGTATCCTTCACAAATCAAACACTGCTGCATTCTCCCATGATTAATCAGAATAAATTGAAGAGCATGGGACTCTAAATGTGATGAGATCAACAATCTCTCATATAAGATATCCGAAATAAGAATCCTTCACTCCACTATATTAGAATGTCCAGAAAGACCTTGATCTTCTTGAAGTTCAGAATCTCACCTATAACCAAGATTTAAGCCTGGATCTTCTAGCTCTTGTCCAGTCAGTGGCACTGCCCAAGCATAGTGTCCTAAGTTGTAGGTTCTTCATGTGTCTCCTTGCTTTCTGATTCTGATCGCTCCTCAGCCTCACTAGGATTTGCCCTGATCCTCATTCAGGGTGCAGTGAACTTTGATGTTAGAACTGCACCCTTGGAATGTGTCTTTCCAAAGTGAATTTATTGTTCCCCTTCACTTGCCATTTTCTACATCTTCCACTTAGTGTCTGAAGTTTTGTCTATCATGTCCACTTCAGAGTCCACTTCTCCTTTCCAATGTCTGCTACTTCTCTGCTGCTGACTTGGAAATCATTGACCCCTTCCATGGGATCCCAGCATCCATGCATATTAGTAGCATACTACTATTTCCAGAACAGAATCAGAGGCAGTGTAATATGGATCAAGACTCAGATGTTGGTATAAGGACATGAAAAGAAAGAGTGGACACAGACATTAGGATTGGTCTTCTTCTACTCTTAAAAAAGCTAGTGCTTTTTACGAAGCAACCCGTAAAAGACTTTGTATTATCTATTTATCTATCTTTATTATCACCATCATTATCTATTTATATCTGTTTATGTATGTATCTACATTTCTATGTATCTAATCAATCTAATGTACACATGAGTATATGCCTGATTAAGTTTACTTGTACTACATATGTTCAATTGCCCTTAGAGAGCAGAATGTGTGTCATATTGCCTAGAAATGGAATTAGAGGTTCTTGTTAACCACCTGGTGTGGGTGCTGGGAACTGAACCCATGTCCTCTACAATAGCAATAAGTACTCTTCTTAACTGTTGCTGATAATTGTAACAAAGCATACACTCCCTCAAAAACATCAACAACAAAACCAAAACAAGATCATTCTCTGACAATTGCAGCAGAAAAAAAATCTTTAATAATTGAAAAAATTACTCATAACTATAATTCTAGCATTAGGCTAAAACAGTAGGATTCACATGAGTTCAAGTCCAACTTGGACTACAGAGGGAGACCCTATCCTTGAAAGAAAGAAAAAGAAAGAGAGGGGGAAGTAGTAGAAAGGGAGAAGAGAAAGAAGAGTTTAATGGATGGAAGGGATCAAGGGGTGGGGCCTAGAAAGAGAAAGCTATTAAGATCAACTCTGCCTTGTCCTCAAGTTACTCCATAGAGTGTAGAATAGTAGTTTCTCAGACTTCTTGCTCTTACAGACTCCATTTTACAAGCAGCTTTTGACTATTATGAGAATGGAGAGGGACTGTGCTTAGGCTGGACATGTAAATTTCACCATCTGTCAACGTATGAAGTCACGGAGGTAAATTGGGACCATAAGGATACATGAACATTTTAAAATCCTATCAGAGAAACCAGGCACAAAGCCTTATTGGAACCAACAGATGGAGGAAAGGCTGTAACTTTGTCTTTGTTTGCTTTTTGTTGCAATGATAAACACCATGACCCAAAGCAATGTGGAAAGGTAAGGTTTGTTTGGCTTACACATCTCAGTCACAGTCTATAAATGGGGGAGGTCAGGACAGGAACTCAAACAAGAACCCCCAGAGGAATCCTCCTTATTGACTTGATCTCCACAGTTTGCTCGTCTTGTTTCCTTATACAAACTAGGACCACCTACTCAGGGATGGCATTACCCAGAGTGGGCTGGGATGTCCCAGTTCAATCATTGATCAAGAAAATGCACCACAGACATACCCACAGTCCAGTCTAATCGAGATAAGTCTTGAATTGACACACTTTGTTCCCAGGTGACTCTGGTCTGTATCAAGTTGGCTAAAGATAACGAGCACAGATGTCTTCTAGAACACACAGAGAGGCAGAAACTCATACTATAATAGTGACAGCCCCCACTGACTTTTCATCCGATCACTCTAGGCATGTATCAAGGACCAACAGGCAGAAAACCCCTTCATTTCCCATAGCCTTCAGCTCAGCCTGAGCTTCACTCTTAATGCGTCCTAAATGAATTGCCATCTGCCCACTGTCTTACACATCCATCAGGACCTGTCGTTTATTCTTTGCTGATTTGCTTTTCTGGACCCAGTCAGCGCTACCTTTTCTCCTTTGCAGTTGGACTCCAACCAGCAGCTCTGCTCCAATCCATGCTTCAGCAGCAACCGTAGTAGCTTAACTCTGAGGCCAACAGCCACATCAGATATGTCAGTGATTTCCCACTCAGCTATTTGTCATCAATGCTGAAAACTGTGCATCCTCATCATTTTAAAAGCTTTCACCATTCAGGCCTCTCTGAAACTTCACTCCTCAATCTACATTCAGACCATGCCATGCTGTAACATTCTAGATAGATAGATAGATAGAGTTAGATAGATAGATGATATGTAGCTTAGATAGCTAAAGATAGATGATACATAGATATAAATGGATCATAGATAGATAGAGATTTAATGCATGATATGTAATGTATGATGAGAGAGTTAGTATTAATAATTAAGATTGGAATAAAAAGAGTTTGTATTTTCCTGGGCCAGTGTTTTCAAAGAAAGCAAAACTATTTGGAGAGTTGAACCTTGCTCTATCTTGAGAATTCATTATTTAATAAATTATGCCATCGTGAAAAGATGTAAACATGGTTGTGAATGTTTCTTATATGGAAAGATTATTGCAAAGGACAAATAAACCTTTACAAATATGAATTTTCTGCCTTGATTTACATGCAAGAAAAACAAAGCTCTGAGAATTTAAATAAAAATGTTGAAGACCATACCTGTAGCCAGTTAATAGCTGTGGAGAGAGCTCTTAATTCCTGCTCCAAGGTTGTTTGAGAGATGACTTCACAATGCTAATGAGGGAAATTTGGTAAGAGAAGCAGAGATTTCCTTATTCTATTAGTGCAAATAAATATGATCAATTGAAATCTTGTCACATTTCCTTGCTATCATTTGTTGTTGGGGAATCAGGTCATCACTGTATATTGCATTTATGCAGCCAATTTCCCTCACAAAATCTCTCCTAAAGTGGGATATTGATGCTTTCACATTTTTTAACCTATTTATGGTCTTACGAAGCCTAGGAAGATGCTTTGTCACTGGGGGACTTAGTGTCATCATTTGCAAAATAAGGACAATGAAAAGCACCTGTTTTTTAAGATTGCTAGTGAGGATGAGATGTGCTAATGGATGTTAAGAGAGCTTAAAGAGAGTCCAGAATATATCAGATACTAAGGAAGTGTTAGCTGTTTAATAATAGCTAATTAATAACTAACACATTTGACTGTTGTTTTGTTAAACCTGACACTTTTGTTGTTGTTAACTCATTGCCACTGGTGGAGAGAAAGTCCTTCATCAGTTAGAGGTAAAATGCTTAAGTATGTTAAAACATCAGGAAATTAACACACTGGTGTGAATAGGTTTTAGTTAAAGTGAAAATGAGGGCATAAAAGCATGTAGTTTCTATAGTGGATAGTTCAGAGGTCACGGTACCTAAAAGATGAGCAGAAACATACCTGAATGACAAAAATTAACAACACAGGAGTGGAAAGAACAGAGATAAACTTCAAAGACTCTGACTTTGCTTGAGGCTTCCAATTATCATTGCTGCTGCAGAAATGAGCCCAGTGGGGTAGCTGGCCCTCTATCCCTGATCCTGCTTCAAGATTCATGGCCTCCAGTAGGCACCCAGCCCAGCTGTGAACTGTCTGGACAAGAGTCACTATGAAAAACTGGCAGCAAGAAGCTCATGGGGCCTATCCAAGAACTTTGTACTCATATACTGCTTGCCTGGAGCTAAAAACTAGACAGGAAATTACAAGGGTAAGGTCCAAGGTGAGGCAAACACGGCCATGTTCGACGAGGAAGCAAAGAAGCAGCAGACATCAGGATCACATTGTTCCCAGGTAAATGGTTTTTGAGCACACACACCTGCTCTCTGCGGGGGGTATGTCTCAAAACTCCTGCCAGGAGGAGGGGGACTTGAGAATAATTTGTCTAAACTTGGCACTAAATTGCATTTTTCAGGGGATTCCAATATCAAAGCTCCTCATACATTCATACTCTGTACGTAGGGTACATTTTCTTAGTGAAAGGAGGAAATATGACCTTTCAAAAGCTTAAAAATTGATGCCTAAGTCTGATTTTACATGCTTGCTAAATGAACAGTGCTTAAGACTTCCATCAAGTATTTGAAATATTCGCCCCCCAAAACCCCTGCTAGTCATCTAAAGTTGATGTTTAAACATATTTTAGGTTTAATTGTTTTAACTTTTGCAGTTAAAAACTAGTTCTTTGAGGATTTTGAACAATGTGCTTTGATCATATTTACTTCCTGTAATAACTTCTCCCACATCCATGCCCTCTTCTTATCCACCCAACTTTATATCCTATATTTTTTAATTTTAAAATGAAAAGAACAACAGCAACAACACAAATCTATCAAGTCCAATTTATGCTTCCCATATGTCCTAGCATGTATGGACTTCCACTGGAGTGTGGTTGACTTAACAAAGACCAAACCTTTAAAGAAAAACGACTGTCCCTCTCTAAGCCACTATCACTTGCCAATAGCTTCTCAAATAGGGCTGGGATAACCTGCCCACCTCCCCTTGCCTGTTGAGATTTTGTCTGAATTGAGCTTGTACAGGTCTGGTGCACGCTGTTACAATATCTATAAAAGAGATGCTCAACCCATGAGTCGTGACTCCTCAGAGGTCAAGCAACCAGTCTCAGGGTCTACCTAAAACCCTTGGAGAACACGGATATTTACATTATGTTTCTCAACAATAGCAAAATTACAGTAATGAAGTAGCAACAAAAATAATTTTATAAGATGGAATCTCAAAGTCATTTTGATTTGTATTTCCCTGATGACTAAGGACACTGGGCATTTTTCAAATGTTTCTCTGCCATCCTACATTCCTTTGTTGAGAATTATCTGTTGAGCTCTGTAGTCCTTTTTTTTTTAATTTTATTTTTTGGTATGTTGGTGGTTAGTTTCTTGAGATCTTTATACATTGTGGATATTAGACCTCTGTTATATGTAGGATTGGTGAAGATCATTTCCAGGTTTGTTTGCTGTTGTTTTGTTTTGTTGACAGTATCTTTTGCTTTACAGACACTTTTCAGTTTCAAAAGGTCCCATTTATTAATTGTTGATCTTAGAGCCTGAGCTGTTGGTGTTCTGTTCAGGAAGGTGTCTCCTGTGTCAATTAGATCAAGGTTTTTCCCCATTTTTTCTTCTAACAAATTTAGTGTGTTTGGTTTTATATTGAGGTCTTTGATTCCTTTGGACTTTAGTTTAGTGCAGGGTGGAAAATATGGATCTATTTGCATTTTTCTAAATCCAGTTAGACCAGCACCATTTATTGAAGATGCTATCTTTTTGTTTGTTTGTTTGTTTGTTTGTTTGTTTTGTTATATGGCTTTGGTGTCCAGAGCTGTGTGGATTTATTTCTAGATCTTCAATTCTATTCCATTCCATGGATCACCAGTCGATTTCTATGCCAGTACCATACAATTTTTATTACTGTTTCTCTATAGTACAGTTTGAGATCAGGGATGATGATACCTCCAGAAGTTCTTTTATTGTACAGATTTGTTTTAGCTATTCTGGAATTTTTTTTATTTTTGTTTTTCCCTATGAAGTTGAGAATTGTTCCTTCAAGGTCTGTAAAGAACTTTGTTCGTATTTTGATGGAAATTGCATTGAATCTGTAGCTTGCTTTTGGCAGGATGGCCATTTTTACTATGTTAATCCTACTGATCCAAGAGCATGGAAGATCTTTCCATTTTCTGATATCTTCTATTTCTTTCTTCAGAGACTTGAAGCTCCTGTCATACAGGTCTTTTACTTGCTTGGTTACAGTAACACACAGATATTTTATATTGTTTGTGGCTATTGTGAAAGGTGTTGTTTTCTCAGCCTGTTTGTCCTTTGCATACAAGCGTGCTACTGACTTGTTGCTGTTATTTTTATATCCAGGCACTTTGCTGAAGGTGTTTATTGAGACAGAAACTAAAAAGAGAAATAATGAAACTAAGAGATGTCATGAATCAAGAGGACCTAAAAGATATCCACAGAACATTTCACCCAAATAAGAAGATATATACATTCTGTTCAGCAACTCATGGAACCTTCTCCAAAACTGACCATATAATCTGTCACAAAGCAAGCCTCAACAGATGCAAGAAGACTGAAATAACCCCTTGTACCTTATCAAACCACCATGAATTAAAGCTGGCACTCAACAATAACTGAAACAGAAGACCTACGAACTCATGGTAATTGAACAACTTCCTACTCAATGACCACTATGTCAAGGATGAAATAAATAAATTAAAAACTATTTATAATTCAGTGAAAATGAAGGCACAACATACCGAAGCTTATGGGACACAATAAAAGCAATGTTAAGGGGAAAGTTCTTAGCACTAAGTGGCTTCTTTAAAAAATTGGAGAGTTCTCATTCTAGCAGTTTAAAAGCACATCTAAAAAGCTCTAGAACAAAAAGAAGCAAACACACCCAAGAGGAGTAGACTGTAGAAAAATAATCAAACTCAGGGATGAAATCAATAACTTAGAAACAAAGAGAACAATACAAAGAATCAAAAAACCAAAAGCTGGTTCTCTGAGAAAATCAACAAGATAGACAAACCTCCCAGACAAACTAACTATAAGGCAAAGAGATAATATCCAAACTAACAGAAGCAGAAATGAAAAGGGGACATAACAACAGACCTGAGAAAGTCCAAAGAATCATTAGGTCTTACTTCTGAAGACTGTATTCCACAAAATTGGAAAACCTAAAGGTAATGGATGATTTTCAGGATAGATTTTACTTATCAAAGTTAAATCAAGATTACATAAACAGTTTAAACACTCCTATAACCCCTAAGGAAATAGAAGCAGTCATCAAAAGTATCCCAACCAAAAAAAAAAAAAAAAAAAAGCCCAGGGCCAGATGGTTTTATCACAGAATTGTACCAGATTTTCAAAGAAGAGCTAATACCAGTACCCCTCAAAATATTCCACAAAATAGAAACAGTAGGAACATTGCCTAAAAGCCACAGTCACCCTGATACTTAAACCACACAGATTCAACAAAGAAAATTTTAGACTAGTCTCCCTCATGAACATTGATGCAAAAATGCTCAATAAAATACTTGCAAACCAAATTCAAGAACATATCAAATACATCATCCACCATGATCAAGTAGACTTTATACCAGGAAAGCAAGGATAGTTCAATACATGAAAATCCATCAACATAATCCACCATATAAACCTGAAAGAAAATAAATCACATGATCATCTCATTGGATGCTGAAAAAGCCTTCATGATAAAAGTCTTGGAGAGATCAGGGATATAAGGCTGATAGCTAAACATAGTAAAGACAATATACAGCAAGCCAATATCTAACATCAAATTAAATGGAGAGAAACTCAAAGCAATCCTACTAAATTCAGGGAGAAGACAAGGCTGACCGACCACTCTTGCCAAATCTCTTCAATATAGTACAAGAAGTTCTAGCTAGAGTGATAAGACAATTAAAAAAAAAGATAAATGAAATACAAACTGGAAAGAGAGAAGTCAAAGTATCTCTATTCACAGATGATATGATAGTGACCCTCAATTGCAGGTTTCTGTGTTAATCACCATTTATTGAAAAAAGAAATTTCCATACAAGAGTTGAAAGATACACTAACCTATGAAGAAGTCATTAGGAGTAAGCTTAACCCTGTGTCAATTTAGCAGAATAATAATAATAATAATAATAATAATAATAATAATAGATTCTCCCCTAGGGACTATGAACTGTTTAGCCCCAGGCTCTTGGCCTGAGAAATGAAGGTAGGTTTAGGTTTCATGTTGTGAATTTGGCGTTATATCTAATCAGAAATTGGTTGGCTACTCCAAAGACATTCATGCCGTAATTAAACCAGTGACCATATTTTCCAGGCCAGTCATGACTGTAGTACTTAGAGTTCACACCTGGGAAAGCTTAATGATTACATTTCCAGCACTATGACAGCTACCTAGAAAGTTTGATGAAGCATCCAAGTGAATATGAGTATTGGATTGATGTATTTATGTTCTATAATTTAAGAATATGGCGTCTTCAACAATGATATCTTACTGTTACATTCTGGGATGTAGACAAAAAACATTGGTAATAGCCAGTAATGTTTGGGGTCTATGAGACCTTACTTGCCAACAGCTCCAGTAAAGGTAACTTATTTCTACCACTGCTTTTGGAGGACCTTTCTTTTGTTTTGTTGTTTGTGTATTACTTTATGTTGTCTAGTGACAGAGTTGTCATCTTGTTGTAGGGTAATTTCATTTTGCACATGCAAAACATAATCACATATGTGTGTAATATATTACACATACATATATATATATATTAATGTGTGTGCACATATGATGATATAAATAATGTGTGTGTGTCTTTGGAAGCTTCTACATTAATATATTTCCATATGATTTCTTCAAAAATCCTTGTTTTTTGTGTCTGTGTATGTGAGTATTTGCGTGAGTGCATGCATGTGTGCATGTGTATGTGTGTATGTGTGTAGATATATATAGGAGCCAATAGATGGTGTTGAGTGTCCTCTGACACTATATATCTATTCCATATACCTATTCCTGTGAGTCATGGTCATTGACTAAATTAGAGGCTCACGTATTTTTGGAAGGTTAGAAACAAGTAATCACCAGCGATCTTGTCTCTGTCGTCTTTGAAGCTATAGTTACTGCATGCTCAGACCTACCTTGTGATACAGGTGTTGGAATCCAGCCTCTCCTCCTGATTGTGCAACTTCTTTACTACTTGAGTTACCTCTGAAGTCCCTAAAATGTGTTTAAATGAAAAGCTCTTCTCACAATAGAGAATGAAATGACAGCTCTCTAAAGATACTAGACACCTAGAGGCATGTTACCATTTTGACAAAATTTACTCTGAACTGCAAAAATAAAACAAAACATTATAAGCATAAATAAAGGTTTCCAAGAATCACACAACACTGTGATTTCATCTTTAAAATGGAACTATCCATTAATTTGTTATCCATCATCCCATGGGCATTTATGTTATTATTACATGTATAACATGTGGAATCATTTTCTATTTTCAGATTTTATATATGTTATTAAATATTTGCTTTTTAATTAATATTACATTTTGGGTCCAATTGTTTTGTTTTATTGGTTTTCATAAAAACTCTAGTTTCTATAACAAGCAAGCAAGTTTATTAAATAATAATTTACTCTTTCTCATGTAAGGCTATTCTGGATAGCCTTTATACTGGTAGTTACTTGCAATTATGAGCTTCTCCCATCCTATGGTTTCTCTTTCCTTCATTTGTGCTTTACAGAAGCAGAATCAAAACACAAAATCAGTGAGGTTTACACTAGATATTTAGTCATCTTGGCTACAAAATTTCCCACGCCATTTTTTTTTCACATTCTATGGCTCAAAGCATGTGATAGGCCACTCTATCTAGAAAGGATTTGGAAATGGTTAAGAGTATGCTGTGAAATTGTAACTTCATTACATGCATTTTACCACTACAAAACACTATAAGCATGTACTGTGATTTATTAATCCTCCTTTCAAGGGCTTAGAGCCTGCTAAATTTTTTCTCTTTTCTTTTTCTCACTCATACACACATACAAAACTCATGAACATGTAGCTTTTTCAGTAGAACAGCAAACTGAACTTCTGAAGAAAGACAAGTCTAGTAGTTGAGGAGTGTGAAAAGCTATGCTTAACCTCAGTGCTGAAGAAGCTTAATTTTCTGTCTAGATAATTCATTTTGGTATCCCCATTCATTCAAATTCTTAAGAATAGTTGAGTTATCAAAGTATTTTTATATTTTATTTTTAATTAACTAATATATTTATTTATTTATTTGCTTATTTATTACAGTTTATTCACTTTATATCTTAGCTGTAGTCTCCTCCCTCATCCCCTCCCAATCTCACCCCCTCTCCCTCTTCTTATCCTATGCCCCCTATGATAGGGGAGGTGCTCCTTCCCTTCCATCTACCCTAGCCTATCAGGTCTCATCAAGACTGGTAAGGCTGTTCCCCTCTCAGGGAGAGGTAATCAAAAAGCCAGGCCCTGAGTTCATGTCAGAGACAGTCCCTGTTTCCATTATTAGGTTAGCCTCTTGGACACTGAGCTGCCATGGGCTACATCTTTGAAGAGTTCTAGGTTATCTCCATGCATGGTCCTTGTTTGGAGTATCAGTTTCAGACAAGACCCTGTGCCCTATAGGTCTATGAATTAATAGTTACATGTGTTGTGTTACGATCTTTTCATGTGCTTAAATGGCATTTATTTTTCTTTTCTTTGAGTTCAAAAATTTGATATATTGCTCATTCTTTTATCAATTTATCCATTTTCTTTATATTTATTAAAGTTCTTATTTGTTAATTGATATTTGAATTTTGCCACTAATTTTTTTATGTTTTGAAAAAATACTTTCATCATACAACATTTTTACTATTTTGTTTTATGTCTGAGACATATTTTGCCTTACAGTTCTTCTGGCCTCCAGCTCACAGTGTATACCAAGGAGGCTTCAAGTTTGACACCCTAACTCCATTTCTTAAATGTACAGATACAAATATATGCCAGGATATAAGGCAAATTTAGCTGTTTAATGTTTCATTGTATTATATAAAAGATTTAAGTTCATGAGTAGTTAAGTATATGAACCTTCTCATGCTAGGCAATATTCTTTGTGTATGGATGTATCTAGGAATTTTTTCTTATTTATTAATCAAGTCTACAGACGCTGAAAATCTCATTATCTCTTAAAATTGTCTCCATACTCTGAAATGATAGCATATATTATTAGATCAAATTTTGGCTTTTTCATTCTAAAGTTTTTTGTGTGTGTTTCATTTTTTTAATGCTCTGTTTAGTTCTTTTTAATTTAATTTTGTTTTTATTATTAGTTACATTTCATTAACTCTGTATCCCAGCTAGATCCTGCTCCCTCATTCCCTCCCAACCCCACCCTCCCTCCCTCGTCTCCTCCCTGCCCTTTTCCAAGTCCACTGCTTGGGGAGGACCTCCTCCCCTTTCATCTGACCCTGTTTTATCAGGTATCTTCAGGACTGGCTGCAAAGTCCTCCTCTGTGGCCTAGCAGGACTGCTCCTCCCTTGGGGGTGGGGAGGTCAAAGAGCCTGCCATTGAGTTCCTGTCAGAAATAGTCCCTGTTCCCTTTACTGTGGGAAACCAATTGATTACTGTAGTTTCCCATTCTAAAGTTTTAAGCTTCCATAGATTTTGTGATTTCTATTGAGACCTATGATGGAAGAATCATCCATTTTGCTTTTCCATTTAGTTGTTCTTTATTGTAAATTTGTCATAATTAATTTTTAACATACCATGTTTTCAAAGAAGCTGTTGGTAATTTAACGGGTTTACATTGCTATTTAAACTGAAAACTGAAAAAAAAACTGAAAACTGAGTGAATATTTATATTATATTGACTTTCTATCCATAATAAACTTTATGGCTTCTTATGTTTAGGAAAAATATTTATCTCTGTTCTTTTACAACACTTGAAGCTCCTCCTTATCCCACAAAAATCAAATCATTCTTCTCAGTGGATACCATCTGGGTTTCCATAACTTAATTCTACAACTGTTTAGTTAAAGAGAGAATCAGCTCCCACATGTTACCAGGCACCCAACACACCAGCATTTCCACATGGTTAACAACCCAGGAGCTCTGCAATTGTCCTTTGGAGAATTTCTGGAAAAGTCCTTTTGGCCTTATGAGTGATTTAATCAATAACCACTGGTGATCACCTCAACATTTGGCCTTCTTTCCTAATGGGAAGATGTGAGCAGTCAGACTGAACTTTTCAACCTTCTAATTAACAATCGGTTCCCTTGGAAACCAGCCACTTTCCTGAAGCTATCCAGAGCTCTCGCCATAAATGATCTCACTAGAATATAAAGTACAAATCCCTTTACAGATTCAAAAAGCCTGAGGAGTACTTGGATTTGGGTTTTGAGTGTATAGATCACCACACACATGCATGCACACACACATAAATACAACACACACAGTTTCTACAATGTCACCCCAACTCTATAAAAGTAACAAATAAAATTTTCCAAAAAAACTTTTTAATTTGGTGACTTTCCACAATAAAAAGCAAAATCTTAAGTGAATTTCATATTGTACAACCCCTAGGTGCAAATAATATTTCAGCATGAAAAATTTCATCACTGAGACACAAAATGGATATTATATGTTTTTAAAGACATTGATGAGAAAGATAAGTCTATCTTAATTTACAAAGATTTCTTTGATGTTCTTCAACATATTATATTAGCAATAGACAAATGGAAGTTTTGAAACATGTTGAATTTCTGTGATTAAGAGGGGGAGATAGTGGGACCTGGAGAGGTCAGGAGCTCCATAAGGAGAGCAACAGAACCAAAAAAGCTAGTCTTTTCTGAGACTTTTCTGAGACTGATACGGGGTCTTTTCTGAGACTGATACTCTAACCAAGGACCATTTATGGAGGTAACCTAGATGTAGCCCATGGCAGCTCAGTATCCAAGTGGGTACCCTAGTAAGGGGAACAGGGACTGTCTCTGACATGAACTCAATAGTGGACTCTTTGACCCCCCACCACTAAAGGGGGAGCAGCCTTGCCAGGACACAGAAGAAGACAATGCAGACAGTCCTGATGAGACCTGATATACTAGGGTCAGATGAAAGGGGAGGAGGACTTCCCCCGTCAGTGCACTTGGAGAGGGGAATGGGAGGAGATGAGGGAGGGAAAGTGGGATTGGGAGGGTGTGAGGGAGGGTTTTACAGCTGAAATACAAAGTGAATAAACTGTAATTAATATAAAAAATAAAAATTTCATTAAAAAAGAATGGAACATTTTGAGGTTTTTCTCTTTCTTTGTACTATGGATATTTTTATTTTTGTATTCCATTCTTATTTTATTCAATACACATATCTGAGCTTTTATACTGTTCCATAATTTTTGCTAGATTCTGTCATAGACATTATTCCTAGGGATCATAATGTAGTGGAAATTATATATTGAGTTAACTGTGAAGTTATAGAAAAAGTGTTTGGTCAAATAGACATTTTAGCCAGCTTGTAAGGCAAGACTACACATTCCAGTTACAGCAGTGAGGTGGACAGAAAGGCTACTTTTGATCATGAGAGAAACTCAGTGCTAGTTAGTAAGCAGGTACCGGCAAGATGGAAGGAGTCATAAAACAAAACAAAGCAAAAAACCTAACCAACCAAATAAAAAACCTGTAAATACACAAAGGATCATGGACATATTTTCCTATAGCTATCGGCACAGCATGGTACCTTAAACCAAATTGAACCAGTTGGCAAACATTTTAGGGGGTTTTGTAGAACTAGGGTTCATACTCTATTGCTACATACACTAAAGTACTTCTCTTACCCTGAGCTATATCCCTACCCCCTTAAAAAATAAAAGGATATTCTTTACAATACTTTACAAACTATTGTTCTTTCATTCTTTGCCCCAGAAAAGCCTGTTGTTGACTACCAAATGACAAATCAAGCCTACTATCTCTATCCTTGTAATTCTTATAATTTAAAAAAAAAAAAGAGAGAGAGAGAGAAACCTACGAGAAAGGACCTCTCTGTGTAACTCGGGCTGACCACAAAGTCAGGATCCTTCTGCTTATTGAAGTCTAAGATCACAAAAATGTGTCACTATGCTCATGCCCCTCTCTATTCTTCTAATCTTGTCACTTACTCACTAAAGTGATATCTAACAATTCAGAAAGTTATGGAATCATTCAATTATTACATTATTGAAGAAAAGAAAAATAAGGTCCCAAAGTCTTCTTTCTTTCCTGTGATGAAAACATTTCTGGGGGGGGGTTACAATTTAATGTGCAAAAATGATGTTTCATGGTTCCCATGCGAGCAGGCCATATTTTAAACAATTTGATGTTGTCTCTAACCTGTTAGAAATACAAACTATTAATAAATGATATGAACTACTTTTAAGGATAAAGTTGAGAACAGCAGAGTGAATGGAAATGCTCAAATATATGCTAGAAGAGATTGGTGAGGGTTCTGGATACAATGATGTAGAGGGACTAAGTGTCAACTGACCAGTGCCATTTGCATGTTGTGTGGTTTCCATATTTCTTGCTATTTCTCCAGTTAAATGAGATGGATATGGTGTTGTCAGATTCTTAAATTCCCTGCTCATGTTAACATTTAACAAATCTAAAGGGTTCGTTCATTTGATAGGTCATAAATGTGATGGAAAAGCATATTCTGGCAACTATAATTACACTCCCTTCCCATGATAGCTAGCCAAGGACCACATTAGTCATTAGGGGATGGGACTGTAAATGAATGTTTTCCTTAACTGAGAACTGCATGCTGTGTGGCATCTCAGGGCAGTATGAAAAAACATGTTCCATAGACTTCCACAAGTGTTGTGTTCAGAGACTGCATTAGTTAAGACTACACTCAAGGACTGAAACAACAAACACATTGGAAACTAAAAGTAATATATGAAACAAGAAAGAATACTTATCATCAAGAAAAAACACAATATAGATTTATTCATTTCTAATATTCAAATGCACACATAAAACACACACATGCACACACTTTTCTCACTTTAATTATTGTCTACGGAATAGTGTCCAGGAACTTAACTTTTTTCCAATACTGGAAATTGAATGTATGTCCCAGCACCTGCTGGGCAAAGGCTATACCACTGAGCTATTACCAACCCACTTTCGGTTTTTACGGCTTTTGAAACATGGTCTTACTAAATTACTCTAGATGGTCTTAAACTCATTCTGAAGCCCAAGAAGACCTTGAATGTCTGCCCCTCTGACTCAGCCCTCACAATTCCAGGGATTAAGGACCTCTTCCAACACCAAGTTTCTTGATGACTTCACATTGTCATTGTGATTATTTCATAAGAAACAGTTATTAGCTAAAATTATTTACTAAAATTTTGTGTAATGCTTTGAAACTCTGAGGGAGTTAACCCACAAATTGTTTTCTTAAGAGGGTCAAAATATGCTTGAACTGGTTGGTTATTTTCTTTTTAGAATTCAAGTGATTAACTTGCTTTTAAATTCAAATATTTTCAATTTTAATTTTAATTTTTAATAATAGAAATTATTATTTTATTGTTTATCCATAATAATTAAAAAATGTTTTTTTCTGTTTTAAAAATTAATGGAATAATTCCTTCTAGCAAACTATCATCTTATGTCTGATTAATTTTTGAATTTGTAATGTATATGGTTCTTAATAGTTAGACAAAAGCCATCATTAAAATGTTACTAATAATGTAGATTTAAAATTACAGAATCTAGATTCTTTGCCTCTTCTCTCTTCTCTCTTTCTTAGTGTTTTATAAAGAGTATATGAATTACTAAATTTTAAGAAGGGGAATTTACAAGCAATTGATTAAAAAATGGGGTACAGAGCTAAACAGAGAATTCTCAGTAGAGGAATACAGAATGGCAGAGAAACACTTAAAGAAATGTTCAACATCCTTAGTCATCAGAAACATGCAAATCAAAACAACCCTGAGATTTCCCCTGACACCCATCAGAATGGCTAAGATCAAAAACTCAAGTGACAACACATGCTGGAGAGGTTGTGGAGAAAGGGGAACCCTCCTCCATTGCTGGTGGAAATGCAAACTTGTACAACCACTCTGGAAATCAATCTGTCGCTTTCTCAGAAAATTAGGAATAGTGCTTCCTCAACATCCAGCTATACCACTCCTAGGCATATATCCAAAAGATGCTCAAGTACACAACAAGGACATGCTCAACCATGTTTGTAGCAGCTTTATTCATAATAGCCAGAACCTGGAAACAACCCAGATGTCCCTCAATTGAGGAATGGATACAGAAATTATGGTACTTTTACGCAATGGAATACTGCTCAGCAATTAAAAACAAGGAAATCATGAAATGTGCAGGCAAATGGTGGGATCTAGGAAAGATCATCCTGAATGAGGTATCCAAAAAGCAGAAAGACACACATGGTATATACTCACTTATATAGACCTATAAGATAGGATAAACATACTGAAATCTATACACCTAAAGAAGATAAACAAGAAGGAGGACCCTGGGTAAGATGATCAATCCTCACCCAGAAAGACAAACAGGATAGTCATTGGAAGAAAGAGAAAACAGGGAACAGGACAGGAGCCTACCACAGAAGGCCTCTGAAAGACTCTACACAAGCAGTGTATCAAAGCAGATGCTGAGACTCATAGCCAAACTTTGAGCAGAGTGCAGGGAATCATATGAAAGAAGGGAGAGTTAGTATGACGCGGAGAGGCTAGGAGCTCCATAAGGACCAAATATATCTGGGCACAGGGGTCTTATATTTCTCCAACCAAGGACCATGTATAGATATAACCTAGGACCCTGCTCAGATATAGCCCATGGCAGCTCAGTATCCAAGTGGGTACCCTAGTAAGGGGAACAGGGACTATTTCTGACATGAACTCAATGGCTGGCTCCTTGACCATCCCCCTCACCACCCCCCGAGGGAGGAGCAGCCTTGCTAGGCCACAGAGGAGGACTTGGCAGCCCATCCTGAAGATACCTGATAAACCAGGGTCAGATGGAAAGGGGAGGAGGTCCTCCCTAATCAGTGGACTTGGAAAGGGGCAGGGAGGAGATGAGGGAGGGAGGGTGGAGTTGGGAGGGAATGAGGGAGCGGGATACAGCTGGGATACAAAGTTAATAAACTGTAACTAATATTAAAAAAAATAAAAAATTAAAAAAGGGAATTTATTTTCTGTGAAAGTATTTTGTATTTTCAAGATCTTTCATTCTAATATTGGCATAGTTTAAAAATCTTGGCAGCAGGAATGAAAACAATTTGAATGTGGAAGGTACTCAAGGTGATGTACAAACACACGCGCATTTTTATCTCATACGTGCAGGCGAACTTTTATTGTTGGCTACTCGTACCCACTCACGCATGGGCAGGGAAAGCCTTCCCAGCTATGGACTCCTTTTGTAAACTTTGTAAACTCTATATACTCTCAAGGCAGGAAAGTGGCCAGACTGTCCCCCCCCACCACCACCTGAAGAGCTCCAGCAGCCAGGCCCCACCTCCCAGACTTCACTAATGGCCCTAAAGGGCATTTTTGTTTTCTTTTTAACATTTTTTCTTCTTCTTCTTTAAATTAATTACTCTATTTGTTTGTTTCTCTGTTTATTCACCTTACATCTCAATGATAGCCCCCTCCCTCTTTTTCTCCTGGTCCCACCCTTCTTTCCTCTTCCCTGTATCCCAGTTCCCTTTCACTCAGATAAGGGGACCTTCCCCACACTTATCCCACCGTATGGAGTCCTCTCAGTGCTGAACATATCCTCTACCGTGGGGGTATGGCAAGGCAGTGCTACCAGGGGGAAGTTATCAAAAGGCATGCAAGAGAGTCCTTGTCACAGACAGTTCCTGCTTCTCTTGCTAGGGTACCCATATGAAGACAAAGCTGTCCACCAGATACATATGTGTGAGTGGACGGGGGTCTAGGTCCAGTCAGTACATGGTCCTTGGTTAGTGTTTCAGTCTCTGAAAGACCCACTGGATGCCCAGGTTAGTTGGCTATGTTGATGTTCTTTCCTTTTTTCCTTCTTTTTTTCTTTCTTTCTTTCATTCTCTCTCTCTCTCTCTCTCTCTCTCTCTCTTTCTTTCTTTAATTTTCGAGACAGAGTTTCTTGGTGTACCGTTGGCTGTCCTGGACTCACTTTGTATTTGTATTTGAGCTGACCTCAAATTCACAGAGATCCTACTACTTCTGCCTCCCAGAGTGCTGGGATAACATGTGTGCACCATTGTGCTCTGTTGGTCTTCATGTAGGGTTTCTGTCCCCTCCAAGTTCTGCTGTCCTTTCTCCCACTCTTCCACAAGGCCCCCTGTGCTCAGCCCAAAGTTTGTCTGTGAGTCTCAGCATCTGTTTCAATCCATTGCTAGGTAGAATCTCTCAGAGGACAGCTCCCATCTGCAAGCAATAGCAATGTGTCATTAATAGTGTCAGAGGTTGGCTATTCCATGTTATGGTCAGGCATTGGTTGGACAGTCCCTCAATCTTTGCTCTATCATTATTTCTACACATCTTGTAGGTGGGGTAAATATTTATTTTTGTGGGTGGGTTGGTGTTCCCTTCCCTCTACTAGGAGTCCTGTCTTGTTAGTGGGTTGCCTCTTCAGTCTCCAAGGCCCATTCTAGTGGGGTCTCTGCTAGAGACACCCCTATATCCTCTTAGGAGCCTACTCTGTCATAGGTCTCCAGCTTGAACAGAATCTTTTGGGTATATGCCCAGGAGTAGTATAGCTGGGTTCCAACTTTCTGAGAAATCTCCAGATTGATTTTCAAAGTGGTTGTACAAGTTTGTACTCCCACCAGCAATGGAGGAGTGTTCCTCTTTCTCCACATCCTCACCAGCATGTGCTGTCACTTGAGTTCTTGATCTTAGCCAGTCTGATGGGTATAAGGCAGAATCTCAAAGTCATTTGAATTTGCATTTCTATGATGACTAAGGACACTGTGCACTTTTTTAAGTGTTTCTCTGCCACTTCCTCTGTTGAGAAGTCTCTGTTTAGCTTTGTACCCTATTTTTAATTGGACTATTTGGTTTGTTGGTGTTCAATCTCTTGAGTTCTTTTTATATTCTAGATATTAGCCTTCTGTCTGCTGCAGAGTTGGTGAAGCTCTTTCCCCAATCCGTAGACTGTCATTTTATTCTGTTGATAGAGTCCTTTGCCTTACAGAAGCTTCTCAGTTGCAACGGGTCCCATTTATTAACTGTTGATCTTAGGGCCTGAGCTGTTGGTGTGCTGTACAAGAAGCTGTCTTCATTTGCCAATTAATTCAAGGCTCTTTCTCACTTTCTGTTCTAATAGATTTAGTGACTCTGGTTTTATGTTAAGGTCCTTGATCAACTTGTACTTGAGTTTAATGCAGGATGATAAATATGGATGTATTTGCATTTTTCTACATGTAGACATCCAGTTAGATACCATTTGTTGAAGATATCATCTTTGTTCAATTGTATAGTTTAGTTTCATTGTCAAGAATTAAGTGTCCATAGAGCTTTGGGATTATTTCTGGGTCTTCTGTTTGATTCCATTGATCCATCAATCTGTTTTTATGTCAGTAGTACCATGTCACTTTTATTAATGTTTTTCTGTAGTACAGCTTGCAATCAGGAAAGGAGATACCTCCACAAGTCCTTTTACTGTACAAATTTGTTTAAGCTATTCTGGGTTTTTTGTTTTTCCATATGAAATTGAAGATTGGTTTTTCATGGTCTGTAAAGAATTGTGGTGGTATTTTGATGGGAATTACATTGAAACTGTAGATTGCTTTTGGTAAGGTGACCATTTTTGCTATATGAGCATGGGAGGTCTTTCCATCTTCAGATGTCTTCTTCAGTTTCTTTCTTCAGAGGCTCAAAGTTCTTGTCATGCAGGTCTTATCCTTGTTTGGTTGGAGTTACACCAAGACACTTTATATTATTTGCTGCTATTGTGAAGGGTATTGTTTCCCGAATTTCTTTCTCAGGCCTTTTGCCATTTGATTACAGGAGGGCTACCCCCCTTTTTTTTCAGTTAATTTTGTATCCACCCAATTTGCTGAAGACACTTATCAGATGTAGGTGTTCCCTGGTAAAATTTTGGGTGTCACTTATGTATACTATCATATCATCTGGGCATAAAAATACTTTGACTTCTTTCCAATTTGTACCCCCTTGATCTCCTTTAGTTGTCTTATTTATTTAACTTGGACTTGGAGCACTATATTGAAGAGATACAGAGAGAGTGAGAAGCCTTGTCTTGTCCCTAATTGTAGTTGAATTGCTTTAATTTCTCTCTCTTTTACTTGGCGTTGGCTATTGACTTGCTGTATATTGCCTTTATTGTGCTGAGATATCCTTGTATCACTGATCTATCCAAGACTTCGAACATGAAGTGGTGTTGTCAAAAGCTTTTTCAATATCTAAAGAGATGATTATGTATTTTTTTTCAGTTTGTGTATATGGTGGATTATGTTGATAGATTTTTTTTTGTATGTTGAAACATCCTTGTATCCCTGGGATGAAGCCTACTTGATCAAGGTGGATGATATTTTTGATATGTTCCAGACTTGGCTTGTGAATATTTTATTGAGGTTTTGTTTTGTTTTGTTTTCAGTGTTCATAAGGGAAATTGGTCTGAAATTCTCTTTCTTTGTTGGGTCTTTGTGTGGTTTAGCTATCAGGGTGACTGTGGCCCCATAGAGTGGGTTTGGCAATTTTCCTTCTGATTCTGTTTTGTGGAATATTTTGAGGCTTATTGGAATGAGCTCTTCTTTGAAAGGTCTGGTAGAGTTCTGCACTGAAATCTTCTGACTCTGACTCTGAGGATTTTTTTTCTTTCTATCTATCTATCTATCTTTCTTTTTTCTTGGTTTCTTGTCTATGTTTTTGTTTATTTGTTTGTTTTGCTTGGGAGATTTTAATGACTACTTCTACATTTTTAGGAATAATAGTTCTATTTAAATTGCTTACCTGATCTTAGGTTAGTGGTAACTGGCATCTATAAAGAAAATTATCCATTTCATTTGATTTTCCAATTTTTGGTGTCCAGGGTTTTGGAGTAAGATTTAATGTTTCTTTGGATTTCTTCAGTGTCTGTTGTTAAGCCCCCCTTTTCATTTCTAATTTTGCTAATTCAGATACTCTTCCTCTGCATTTTAGTTAGTTTGACTTGTCATTTTCAAATGGCTGTGTCATTCCCCGCCTGGAGGCAGGAGAGTTCCTGGACCCCACCCTACAAGAGAAAAAAAAATGGCAAAAAATAAAAATAATCAGTCCTTGAGCTTCCCCAAGCTCAGGGTTTTAAATCCAACCAATCCTCACCCTGTAAGTATCAGACCTAGAACTCTCCAACCCCTGAGAAATCCTACATAAGCCCTGCCTACTCTTAGGTTCCCTGCTGTCTTTTCTTGGGAGCAAAACCAGCTACCCCTTGATTCATCCCTCCCAACAAATTTCCTTTATGAGATATGCTGCCATGTGTGAACCTTTTTTTAATTTTAAATTTTTTCACAATTTATTCATTATATATCCCTATTGATGCCCCCTCCCTCAACTCCTCCCAGTCCCTCTTTCCTCCTATCCTCTTTCCCTTGTCCACTGAAAAGGGAAGTTCTGCTACTCCTTTGCCATCTACCCATAGCTTGTCAAGTCTCATCAGGACTGCCTGGATCCTCTACCTCCATGTCCTGGAAGGCCTCATTGCCAGGGTCAAGTGATCAAAGAGGAGGCAACTGATTTTATGACAGAGACAGCCCCTGTTCCCCTTACTTGGGATTCCACATGGAGACTGAGCTGCCAATTGTCTACATCTGAGCAGAGGATGTAGGTCCTCTCCATGGTTTTTGGTTGGTGCATCAGTCTTTCCAGGACCACCTGGGCTCAGATATTTTAGCTTTGTTGGTGTCCTTGTGGGGCTCCTATCCCCTCCAGGTCCTTCAATCCCAAGCCCCTCTTCTTCTATAAGTCTCCCTGCACTCTGCCTAAAGTTTGGCTGTGAGTCTCAGCATGTCTTTCTTTGGAAGAAGCCAAGAAACAAAGATGGGAAGAAGGGAAGTAGTCAAGAAGTAAGGCAGGGATTAGGCTCCAGAGCTCCCCAGCTCAGCTGGGAATACCTTTTCTTGGGGGCTGTAATGATGAAGAGGAGCAACTAAAAAGAGCTGGTATACTGCAGCACTCCAGCTCAGCTAGGGATACCCTCCCCCAGTGTTGCAATGCCTCTGCAGAGAGGCTTTCTCTCAGAGCTGGATAGTTTCTGAGCTCCCTTGTCTCAGGATACCATTCCACTGGGAAACTGCCCTACCTCAGAGCTGTGTGGTTCCTGGGCTTCTAAGTCCCAGGATACCTTTCCATTCTAGCAGGAACACTAACATTTATGATATTCTCTCTCTCTCTCCCTCCCTCCCTCCTTTCCTCTCTCCCTCTTTCTCTCTCTTCCTTTTTTATAATCGTAGTAACATTGACTTACTATTACAGTCCTTTCTTTTATTCTTTTTTAAATTTTATTTTTATTAATTACAGTTTATTCACTTTGAATCCCACCTGTAGCTCCCTCCCCCTTTCCTCCCAATCACACCCACCCTCCCTCTTCTCTACCCATGCTCCTCCCCCACTCCACTGATAGGGGAGGTCCTCCTCCCATTCCATCTGACCCTAGCCTATCATGTCTTATCAGGACCAGCTGCACTGTCCTCCTCTGTAGCCTGATAAGGCTGCATCCCCCTGAGGGGGAGGTGATCAAAGAGCTGGCCAATCAGTTTATGTCAGAGACAGTTCCTGTTCCCATTACTAGGGAACCCACTTGGACACTGAGCTACCATGGTCTACATCTGTGCAGGGTTTTAGGTTATCTCCATGAATGGTCCTTGGTTGGATTATCAGTCTCAGAAAAGACCCCTGTGTCCAGGTTTTTTGGTTCTGTTGTTCTCCTTGTGGAGCTCCTGTCCCTCCAGGTCTTTCTATCTCCCCCTTCTTTTATAAGATTCCCTGCACTCTGCCCAGAGTTTGGAAATCAATCTGGCACTTTCTCAGACAATTAGGAATAGTGCTACCTCAAGATCCAGCCATACCACTACTAGGCATATATCCAAAAGAGGCTCAAATATACAACAAGGACAATTGTTCAACCATGTCCATAAAGGCTTTATTTGTAATAGCCAGAAGCTGGAAACAACCCAGGTGCCCCTCAGTTGAGGTATGTATACAAAAATTGTGGTACATTTACACAATAGAATACTATTCAGCAATTAAAAACAAGGAAATCATGAAATTTGCAGGCAAATGGTGGGAACTAGAAAAGATCATCCTGGGTGAGGTAACCCAGAAGCAGAAAGACACATGGTGTATGCTCACTATTAGACATATAATATAGGATAAACATGCTAAAATCTGTACACCTAAAGAAGCTAATCAAGAAGAAGGACTCTGGGCAAGATGCTCAATCCTCATTCAGAAAGGCAAAGACGATGGACATCAGAAGAGGGAGAAAACAGGGAACAGGACAGGAGCCTACCACAGAGGGCCTCTGAAAGATACTACCCTGCAGGGTATTAAAGCAGATACAGTCCTTTTTTATACATAGGAGTTCTCTGTTTCCTTTCCCAAGCATTTGTAGTGCTCTCCCCAAGACCTTCTATTTTCCTTCAGAAACTGTAGCGTAGGGGAGCTAAAGCTTGTGGGACCCTTTCCTTCTGAGTTTGTTGCTCATATCTGAGCTTGTTATTGATAGGAAGCGGCTCTTATCCTCTGATCTTCTTTTCAGACTTCAAAAAAATATCAATACATTTTAGAGATGTTAAGTATAAATGGCATAATACATGAAGAAAACTTAAAACAGTTCTTGGCTCATGGCAAATGCTCAATAAACTCAACACACACTTAAGAAGGATATGATACTCAAAGAATCTGTTCCTTTCGTCTTCACAACCTGTTATCTTTATGACATTTTCTCTAAGTGATAGTATTTGGTTCTATACCTCTGGCCTACATATTCAGAATCAATTTTAAATTTCCTACCATTTCACATAAAATTTGTCTTAAATGTCTATTTACTTATTTCATTCTGTGTCAAATTTTCTTTTATAATATATATATATTATATACTATTTATATATAAATAGTATATATAAATATATATATAATATATAATATTATATATTATATACTATATATATTATATATATATATATATATATATATATATATACTTTTCTGGAATCATCTTTCCCACTGGAACAATCTGTTGGGCCAACACTTTCTCGGTTCTATGTTTAGAAGTGAGTTTGTAGTGTTAACACAGTGGAATGCTAGTTGGTTAGAGCAAAGAGTTCACACTTGGATACTTGCTGTGATTTTTAAGAACTTGCTTTACTGTCTTCTGGTGTTGACTTTCCTGATACGAAGAAGTCCAAGTTACTCCCTTTTCTTTGTAGATGATTTATTTTTCTCAAAGCATCTTGAATATTTTTCTATATCCAAGATAGTCTGAAATTTCACTAGAATATGACTAACTAATTATGTTTAACATTCAATGAGCCTGTTCAATCATAAAACTAATAGCTTTTGTCGTTTCTGGGACATTTCTAATTTATAAATTATTTCCTCACCTCTTTTTTCTCCTGCTTCCTTCTTATATAATTCCTATTAGAACATCTAGTACTCCTCCCATCTCCATGTTCAGTGTTTTATGTCCTCCACCTCTTCCTCTTCCCACTTCTTCCTCTTCCTCCTGCTCTTTCTCCTTTTCCTCCTTCTCCTCTTCCTTCTTCCTCTTTCCTTTATCCTCTTTCTCCATTCTTCTTCTTCTTTCTTCATTTTCCCTATGCTATGTCAATAATTATTAGATTGTTTTGATTATCTACTGTACTAATAAAATCTCTAATTATTTCATTTACTTCATATGTAAAGTTTATCTCCTAGACTTGCCATTGCGTTTTGGTGACATGGACTGTTTTGTTGTGCATGTCTTCTCCAAGCAATGCGTCCTTTTTATTATGCATTCTGTCACGCAATTACACTCACACTTTAAAGTCCTCTTACTTTCTGTAATCTCTTACTTTTTATCTTTAAGACATTTATCTTTTCTTATTTGTCATTAATGTCCTCATTTCTTTTTTAATTTATTTATGTTTTTATTAATTACAGTTTATTCATTCTGTATTCCAGCTGTAACAACTTCCTTCATCTCCTCCCATGTCCCTCTCCAAGTCCACTGATAGGGGATGTCCTCCTTCCCTTCCATCTGACCCTAGCCTATCCAGTATCATAAGCACTGGATGTATTGTCTTTCTCTATGGCCTGGTAAGGCTGCTCCCCCCTTAGGGGGAGGTCATCAAAGAGCTGAGTTCATGTCAGAGTCAGTCCCTGCCAAGGGCCACATCTGAACAGAGATTCTAGGTTATCTCCATGCATGGTCCTTGTTTGGAGTACCAGTCTCAGAAAAGACCCCTGTGCTCAGGTATTTTGTTGTTGTTGTTGTTATTCTGTTTCTCTCCTTGTGGAGCTCCTGTCCCCTCCAGGTCTTTTTATCTCTCCCTTCTTTCACAAGATTACCTGTATGTATTCTGCCCAAAGTTTGACTATGAGTCTCAGCATCAGCTTTGTTTTTATTTCTTGATGACTATTTATTATACATCCACATTTTCATTTGAGACTTTATATTAAATAGTATTTATCTTTTTAAGGCCAGTGTTTAATCTCTCTATGCAAATGCTTAATACATTTGTCATTCCAAGGAAGGCAACCCACCAAGTCCTCTATCCAATATTCACTCAGCCTTAGTATAAGACTGGCACACGACTGAAGTGCACATTGCTCTTTGAAGTGTGTGATGACTTTTCTGTAGATTCCAAAGGAATATTCTTTTCTTAGTTTTGATTTCTTCCCACAAAAACAAACAAACAAACAAACAACATCTAGGTAATTTTTCAAGTAGTAACAGTTTTTGGGGCTGGAGAGATGGCTCAGTAGTTAAGAGCACTGCTCTTCCAGAGGTTCTGAGTTCAATTCCTGGCACCCACATGTTGTCTCACAACCGTCCATCATGTGATCTGGTGCCGTCATGTGGTATGCAGGTGTACATGAAAATAGATCTCTCAATATTAAAAAAATTAATAATAAATCTTTAAATAAACATTTTGCTGTATCATTTCAGGGATCAGTACAAATGAGTAGATTCTCAATTCTTGATTTGAAAAAAAAAATGTGACAATTTGAATGATGACTAGATAGAAAAGGCAAGAAATCAAAAATAGGCATTTAAGACCGGTCAGAGGGAGAAAAATAAAGAAGTCTGGTTTGCATACAGGCTCTCTTGAGTCTTTATCACTCCTCTAGCTCAGTGTTCATGTCTGACCACCCCTGAGTGAAATATTCCTCATCAACTTACTCTCTCCCAGTCCTTCTCCACTGTGCACACCTGCCTCTGCAGCAAGTTCAGGTTCCCTTCATAGTTCCACTTACTGTAAACACCCTCAACACCTGTGAGGATGCTTCTCACCTGGCTTAGCCCCTCCCCAAATCACATTTCAGTGAATTGCAACATTTAAAAGGAGCCTTCAGCATTTTTGAGGTGTCTTCTTTACATTCCAAGGCCACATGAAAAAGAATAGATGTTCTTTCCCAGTATTTCCTGGTTATATACTGGTTGACATGGTGGCTTTACACTTCCATGGTTTATTTTTTTTTTTTTTATAATTTCAACCCCCCCACACACACATAGTTAGTAAATGAGTGGAAAAAGGAGTAAATATGATCCTTTATGTTAAACACAATAATATTTACCAGATACCCAACAACCTGATTGTAATATGTTATTCCACAGCTAATACTGCACACTAAACTTCATTGTATGAAACAAGCTGAAAAGTAGCTTCTACTCAGCTTTTATAACATTCTGAAGTTCGTATTTTATCTTTTATTTCTATCTTTACCTGTTTTAAAACTTTGTGCATATAACTAGGTAAAATATTCTCTTATGGATAATAAAGTGTCTTTGAGACTCTAATTTTGATTCATTTTTTTCCTGGTTTACTGGATCATCCCTTGGGTCTTGTATAGGCTTATACTAGTTTTTCTTATATTTACACAAATCTCAAACAAAACATTAGAATATTATCATTTTTATAAGTTTGTTTTGACATTTCAAAAACAAATTTCTCCAAATCTTCCTATTATTTTTTTTGTCACCCAAACTTTCATTGGCTTTTCTGACCTCCTGCTGTTGCATTTGAATTTTAGAATCAGATTTTCAATTTCCATTTGAATTGTAAGGATTTTTATTTAAATTGCAGTTTTTAAGCCTAGATAAAATGTTGCCATTTTGAGTTCTCACATTTCTCCTCCTCTATTTTTTTTTCCTTTTATCTCACTTTTTCAGGTCCATTTGGGATTTTTGAAGTTACTGTAATCCAGTAGTTTTTCTTATGTTTCCTTGTTGTTTTCTGTCTAAATAAATATTACGAATACATGTGAATGTTTTGTGAATGTATATTTAATTATCTTTGTTTTAATTCGGATGCTAATCTGTAAGGTTCTTTCATTTTCTTCTAAAAGTTTCAGCACAAGGAAATAGAATAAGGTTGTCAATGGCCTTCAGGGCTTCAGAGACTGCCTTTTTTTTTTTTAAATTGGGTTGAGCATTAAAGAGAAAAAAGGTGTTGGGAAGAAATAAGCAACTTCACAAGAGAAAAACGTGTTGGCTTTTTTCAGGCTGTGAGAGGAAAAAAAATCTCCAAAGTGTCTGTATCAATTATTAACTTATTTCTTTTCAGTTTTTAAGGTTTATTTATTTCGCAGTCCCAAGACAACTTACTAACTCTATATATTCAGTGCAACATATCTGTTTTTAAATTAGTAAAGTGTGAAGAGGGGAAATTAAATTTAGACTCCTAAGGCATCAAGGAGAAATGCAATATATCAAAATGCAGGTCATTAACATCTTGCATAACGATTAAAGCCAAGCTGTATATGTGATTCTCACATGCCCAGTGATCAAAACAAGTGAGGGACTGAATAGGTTTTAAGACTCTTATTATTAAGATGCAAACCACTCAGGTAACCAGACAATTTCCAGAATAGGAAGGTCTGGGAAACTGTTTTCCCACAGACCCTCCTCATACATAATAAGCCTGAGATAAGCCAGGCTGCAGCATCCCAATGATAACTAGTGGCTATTATGTGAAATGTCGTAAAAAGATAGTATTTATACCATTAACACATGGCAATAAAAAGGAAAAAATATTATTAGATTACTTCTTACACTGTCCTTACCCAGAGAGTATCATTTCAAAGCAATTGATCTGGCAGAAGTATGCTTAACACTAGGATTAAAGTATCCAAACACACACCTTGACTTAAAAGTAAACTCGTGGTTCTCAAGCAGACCTTGTTAATGCGGTGATGTTTTTTTACCCAAGCTGATCTTGGGACTTTATGACCAATTAGAAGATGCACATTCAAATGAGGGCTGTACAAGTTAAATAAACAACCATAGAGAACACCCAACCAAATATGTCTTTCCTGACTTGAGTATGTTTGCAACCTCCACAGGTGAGAAGGCCCCCTGAGCTCTGTTGTGCTCACTACTGCACCGTCAGCTCCTAGCAGGAAGGCTGGCACCTACTAAATGTTCAATCAACATTTGCAGAATGAACGTGCAAGCAAATAAATGTAAACCTGTTAGTGGCTTGTTTTCCACAGTGTGGCTTTTGCACAGTTGTGCAGAACAGACAAATTGCATATTTCAGGAGGGTCTTGAAATGTGAATGAATCTTCTCTTTTACCCATTAAAAGCAGATTGGTATGTATTTTCAAACAAATTGACATCCTCTCAAGCAAACTAAGGAATCTGAGACTTTAGATTAAGGATTGAGGATTTTGCATTTCTCAAATATAAGAAATTAATGTTACTGGCTTTTTCTTTTTAAAGAATGTTAAATTCAGTACACATTGAAATGTTTGTTCAGTTCTTTAGGGAACAGCCATATGTACCTAGTTCATGCTTCTTAAAATCTCTTTATGTCTCTGTTATGCTTCAGAAAGCCTATGACTGCCTGTTACTTCACTTTAAGTTAAACAGTATCTTAATTTCCTTCTGCGATAACCTTCTTTTATTCTTGTTTTCCTTCTCTAATTCCTGCTCTATGATCTGTGCTGTATAGTATGGAGAACAGCCGTACTCAAGCATTCTAGCTTGAAATGCAAATTCCACTACTTATAAGCAGCTTGACATTAACTACTAATTTCAGTAGTTTTAAAAAACAGTGTAGGGACTCTTATGAAAGAAGTGGGAAATAGTAAGATTTGGAGAGGACAGGAGCTCCACAAGAAGAACAACAGAACCAAAAATATTGGGCACAGGGGTCTTTTCTGAGACTGATACTCCAACCAAGGACCATTCATGGAGATAACCCTAGAACGCCTGCACAGATGTAGCCCATGACTGTTCAGTGTCCAAGTGGCCTCCATAGTAATGGGAACAAGGACTGTCTCTGACATGAACTGATTGGCCTGCTCTTCGATCACCTACCCCTGGGGTGGTAGCAGCCTTACCAAGCCACAGAGGAAGATAATGCAGCCACTTCTGATGAGACCTGATATACTAGGATCAGAAGGAAGGGGAAAAAGACCTCCCCTATCAGTGTACTTGGGGAGGAGCATGCATGAAGAAGGGGAAGGGAGGGTGGGATTGAGAGGGGAGGCAGGAGGGAGCTACAGGAGGATACAAAATGAATAAAGTGTAATTAATAAAAATTGAAATAAAAATATTTTAAAAAACATTCTCTGTATTGTCTCGATTGAGTAGTTGTTCCAAGGTTTGAATGAGAAAACCTGTGTTTTATTCACAAGAAGAAATACATAGCAGGTGGTAAATATTGACCATCCTTATAACTGTTCCACAAAAACGTTTTCTAAATCCTAAATCCAACCCTGCCCATCTTTGCTTAAATGTTCAGTGTCTTCCCAAAGTCTAAGTGATATACTCAACTTTCCTTCCCATTCCATCACTCACCATCACTTCCTTCTTCCCTGTCTTTATAACGGATCTCTTCTGCGTTCAGTTATACTAGTAAGATTCATAGTCTGTAAGATTTGGTACATACTGTTTTCCCTCAAGAAGCATTCTCCTTCCTGATCTGGTAAAAGGTATCTCTTCTCTCTGTTTTCTCCTCCTCTGAAATAATTTCAAATGCTTCTTGGTGTAATAATAATTTTTCAGTTCACACAGACTATGTAAAGATGCATTACATTTTTTTATTATGTTTACAAATTTGTTAATTTTTCTAAGCCAGAAACACTCTTAAGTTTACTCCAACTCTCAGAATACCTAGCATATAATCAAGCCTTGATAGATGCTAGTTAAGGAACATGAGCTGAGCCCAGCATCTCCAACCATCTAACATGTGTGTAGTGATACTTATTGAATTGAATTGCATTTACTAATTTATTTCAAAGGATATTGCCTGCTTCAGAGCTCCTTCCTCCTGTCTAGTGCGTGTTTACCAAATGGAGCTGGCATGCAGGCAGTTATAAGCAAGAAGTATCGCCTACTAAAAACCACGCGATTTGTGAGCAAAGGCCAGGAAAAAAAGATTCATTGCCTGGGTTTTCCCATTCTTGTTTTATTTCACGTTCAATTACAAATCTACTGATGGAGAGGGGGGCGAAAGCAGAGAGTACATTTAAAAGTTGGCCGGTTCCTCCTCTCCCTTTGCTCAGAGAAGCACTACAAACCAAGCCTGCTGCTGCCTAAGTTTCCTCAGAAGAGGACAAGATTAGCAGACTCCCAAACTCACCCCGAGTTTCCCCTTCCCCCGCCTCTACTCCTTTGCCTGCTGTTGCTGCCCACTCCCCTCCTCTTTTACAGGCAATCAGAGAACCACCTCCAGACTTCTTCTTCTAGGACCTCCGTAGTAACTGTCAACAAAAGACGCCAATCACAGTCAGCTTTAGTCAGATCTTTGAAAGCAAAAAGAGAGAAAAGAGAGAGAGAAAGAGAGAGAGAGAAGGAAGGAAGGAAAAAGAAAGAAAGAAAGAAGGAAGGAAGAAAAGAAGGAAAGAAGGAAGAAAAAAGGAAGGAAAGAAAAAGATAAAAGAAAGAAAGAAATGCGTTTTAGGACAAGAGGGAAAGGAACACAGCAAACCACAGCGCAAGAAAACTGGGCACACACAGGCTCCCTTGCATAGAGACAGCAGGTTGTGTCCGACTCTCCGGAGAACGCCGAGCACCTCAGACAGGAACTTTAAACGGATTGATATCTGTTGCCTGTTCTACTAGGAATATTGTTTGCAAGGCACAAGGTGTCTTTTGGTAGTGAGTGCCCTCTGCGCATGCGCAGGTCCATTCGGGAATTACTGCCCAGCCACCGACTAAGTTGCATTCCTTGAATCTTCGCAGAAAAGACAATTCTTTCATCAGAGTTAGTAATGTGGACAGTACAAAATCGAGAGAGTTTGGGGCTTCTCTCTTTTCCTGTGATGGTTGCCATGGTTTGTTGTGCACACAGGTGAGCTGCCTGCTTCAATCGCTCTCTTTTTCCATTGGTGTTTTTCTTTTTTCCTCTTTCGTGCCTGCTGGATCGTATATCTTGTTATTTGGGGATAGGTGTGCCTGCGTCTTCTTAATGTCTGTTTGCAGTTTGTGTTCCTTCTGAATGTGCTCCCTACTTCTTCCCTTTAGCTCCAATGAGCCCAGCAACATGTCATACGTGAAAGAGACAGTGGACCGATTGCTCAAAGGATATGACATTCGCTTGCGGCCGGACTTTGGAGGTAATGCTTCATCATTTTTTTTTCAACCTGTAACCCATCCCTCCTTCACCTTTTCTGTTAGAAATAATGTCCCCTTCCCCGTTTTCCCATTTCTGTAAATGTGCAGCGCTACGCCCTGGGCACGGCCACACACACACACACACACACACACACACACACGCAGGATCCCTAATCACAGGTGGACGTATCCTCAGGCTGAGCTATCCCTCTCCTCAACCCGACACACCCTCTGCACTGTCACTGCATCACGCGTGTGCCCACACCTGTTTTCTCCGGCTGTCCCCTGTCACAGGAAAGGGGTAGGGAGGGAGCCCGTTTAGCCCGTAATGAGATCTGGGAAGCCCCCTCGGTCCCCTCAGCCCCCTGCCACTCAAAGACTGTCTTTGCTGTGGTCCACCTCCCCGGCAGGGCCCCCGGTGGACGTCGGGATGCGGATCGATGTTGCCAGCATAGACATGGTCTCGGAAGTGAACATGGTGAGTGGCCTCCCCACGGGCTCAGCGGCTGGCCGAGCTTACGCAGATGCGAAATGAACCTGTCCCCAGTCCTCTGCTTTTCATTGGTGGTCACATCGGCCCTGGGCTTCAAGGTCCCACTCCGCGTGTACACCCCACTCCAGTACACACACTGTCCGTCTCCCCACAGTTTGTATTTTCGACACACAGGGGCTACTGCGGTGTTCCGAAGGAGACGTACTCCGCACTATTTTTGGGAAGGAAGAGGGACTGTTGAGCCGGAGGACTGGCTGGGGCGGAGTCTGAGCCTTACTTTAGCCGGGTCTCCCTGCCTGTGGGGACCCGCAGGGCACCATCTGCCGGCGGCCAGGTGGCCTGCACTGGGGTCCCCCGGACTAGGGGTTCGCAGCCACAGCCTGGTCAGGCACAGCCCCCTCCCCCACTCTCAGTAGCTCAGGCAGCCTGCGAGCGGAGCCTCAACCCACCCAACTCAGCCACCAAGCTGGCAGGGCTCACAAGTGTCACCCCCTACTATAGAATCCAGCGCAGTGTGTGGGAGAAGCAACAGGCTGCGATGAACAAGTCAGGACTGCTAACAGACGTGCCCAAGCTTGCTTCTGGGCATTCTGTACCCGTGCTTTTGTTCACGCTTTTGTCTTTCTGCAGCTTGCAAGTTTTAAGTTGGAAGAGAATAGGTCGGTCTAGTCATATGGTTGTGTTTTATTCTAGAAAAAAAAGGAGATCTGATGATTAAAAGGACTAAGGAGGGGGAGGGGTGGATTAATTTTAAGGGATCTGCATTTTACCATCCTCCTCACTCCCTCCTCCTTTCCTTCCTTCTTGCTTCTCTCCTTCCATTGTCCTATCCTTTTCTTCCTTCCTTCCTTCCTTCCTTCCTTCCTTCCTTCCTTCCTTCCTTCCTTCCTTCTTTCCTTCCTTCCTTCCTTCTTTCCTTCCTTCCCTCTCTACTCACTTTCATAGCATACTGTTTTTCTAGGGCTGTCTTAAAGGGGATTGAAGTCATAGCTGGTACTTTTGTCATAGATTGTTTCATCCTCCCTGGGAAGCTGTTTTTTTCTAGTTGTTTGAGTTCAGGAGAAAGGAAATGCCTGTTGCTTTTCTAGAACCCACCAAGCAAGGAACTGCTAGATCTTCAGAAACAAATGCCATTTTTATTTCACTCGGAAAAATAATTACAGCCACAGAAATTTAGATACGCTGAGTAGCTTAGGCAAGGCTCCTTTAGGATTTTGTCTGTCTGTAACAGTTATTGAATTGCTCACTCCAGTCCTAATGGACCATTTTTATAGTAATATGCTAAGGTTTAAGAAATTTCCTTTTCATCCTTTAGATTATGTCAGGGAGCAATCAGTACATTTCTACGTCATTCAGTAGATAGTATAATAATAAAATGTGTGGCTTTGGGGGCAGATGTGAAACTCTCACTGTCTTAAATATCTTATTTAAAATACCACTTTGTAATGGCTCAGACTGTTTCAAATCATACTTTTTGATTACTGCACTGAAAAAGAAATCCTTTTTTTTTCAAATTTGAGAAACAAGCAGATATTTTTTTGACTTAGCAAAGCCTTTTTAACAGGCTAAGATTTTGTTTATGTGCATGCTATTACCACAAAGCAAGTATTTACAAACATTCAGAGGAGTGTGCTAAGACATGCATACATAAGAAGTGTGGCCTACGACTGCAAACACAACCAGATGCATAGCAGAATGTATTAGCTTTGCAAATGGTGTCAATGCAGACACATTATCATAACATTTACCTGTTCAATCGTTTATCTGGTGTCTCGCAAATATCTCCTTAGATCATTTATAATACAGAAGATTCAGAAATCCCAGAAGACTAATTGTGCCTCTGTCAGTGGTCCATGCCACTGTAATAGGTAGGGGATTTAAATTTCCAGAACTGCAAGGCCCTAAGGAGGACTAACAACAGTAAATACAGACACACACACACACACACAGACACACAGGTGAGCACACTCACAATCTATATACACACTTTTTACATTCTTTTAAAACTCAATTGAATATATGAGGTACATAATCCTAACAACCACCGCACAAAAAGCTCTGCCTTGTCCGTGGAAACGAGTTCATACACAAGCTGAGAAGGGCTACATGTCACTGCAAGAGCCTGGAACACCTCTTCTCAATGACTGAATAATACAGTCTGTTTGTTCATTGTTCTACGATATGTGCATTTGGCATGTTTTTTTGTTTTAAACAGTCACTCAATATATAAGCCTTTGATGATGCTCTTTAGCAAAACACTCATTTCACTTCACTGTGACATCAGTGACATAGGAGAAGAGTAGCCACTGAAAGCTAGAAAATAAAAAACCTTGGTTTTTATGTTTGTTTGTGTGTGTGTGTGTGAGAGAGAGAAAGTATGTGTGTTCTTTTCCTTTTAATGAGAGTTACTGAGAAGACTTGGGTTTAATTTAGTGTCCCATCTATGACAATGTGCTGAAACGAATACACTGGAAACAACTAAGGACAATGGAAATTCAGAGAGGTTTCCTTTTGAAGTGCTCAGAGGACCACACATACAGAACAGGGATAGTTTGTCCCACCCCTACCCCTCACCAATTCAGAAGAGAATTCTCTGTAGCATGCTTTGGACAGAATAGGACTGAAAGTCTATGGGAAATAAGACCTTTAGCTTGTTATTACACATGCTTCTGCACACTGATGGGCACTAACTTACATGTGATGATATGAAAAGAAAATTTATACAAATTGAAAACAAAACAAGAACTGGCAATAAAATAACACAATTAGAAGTTAATAAAAATGTAAGTTAAATCCATTGCTGCAACATTGTTAATTTTCACATTTTTGGTTATTATTGTTGTGTTACCCATTCTATGGCTGGGAACATGGCACAATAATTATGTACTAAATTAATGGGTTAGAGAACTAGGGCTCCATTAACTTTTTTGTTCCTTTTTGTGCTAGTCTAAGTGAAGTATGTTTCCAAATTTGTTTATGATATTGCTTTCTTTGAAAGCTAATATCATATCAGGACTGCCTTCTGACTAATGTTTCTTAGGATATAAAATGCTGTTCCAAAGTTAAGGAAAGAAAGCCATTACGGTAAAGACTATCGACAAGAAACCCCGAGACTTATTAATATAGTACTGTGCACAATTGATATATCTTTATGTATCAGTTACAAATTAATTTAAGTAAAATAAGAGAAAAATAATTCATTAGTTCTGAGAAGCAAACTGAAAACCTTTAGAGAAGAATTCTAATGTCAAAAGGCATATGGATATATGTATAATATATACATATAGATCATATGTACATATGTATGATTTAAAATAAGACTTTTTAAAGATACTGTTATTGAGTCAAAAAGAAAGTTTTCTTTCTTATTATAGATTTTGTGGTGATGGGACAGTAAACACATTTCTATTATTTTCTAATCTCATATACAAAATAAACTGCCTCAGTTTCCATTTATTGTACATTAAACCCTTCAAATCTTTTATTTTTTTAGAATTTCTATGAACCACTACACACACACACACACACACACACACACTTAGGGACATGACTGACTAGAACGAGACGCAGGTAGAATGAAATGAGGTAAGGACTCCTAGCAATCAGTCATAAAATAACTACCACATGCCCAGGAAAAGAGCCAGTGTCAGATAGAAATGTTCTCTTTGAGTAGTCTCTTGGAGAAACAGGATGCTGACTGTCGACAACCAGAGCTAAGCTTTTCCATTGTGATTTGCAAAACAAACTGTCCCTTCTCATGCAAGAGCCAGGTGCAATCATCAGGAAGCAATTCCAAATACAGTTTCTTTTCTCAAGCTAAAGATAGGAAGAACTTAAGTTTCCACATGCAGAAGGCCACACATGTGGAACTCTGACTCAAATTCAGACACAGGACAAGCCATTTCTAGCAAAAGATAGCCTAACTCCTGCGTTCACTCTGCTGCAGCTGCAGAGGTGGATGATCTTATGGGAAGCACAAATGGCATGCACAATGACAAGAATGAAAAAGACACAGTTTTATAAATGATGCACAGATACAAATGAAACTGAACAGATATCCATTTGCATTCCATGCTGTTGCTATTTTAATAGTCGATTCCATGCCTTCTTGGTACATCTTTCAGTTATGTTTATTTGCTATCACCATGGTGACTCAAGATGAAAGCCACCTATAGGAATTTCTCTCTGCAAGGATCTCTCTTCCTCTATGCCCCAGCTTCTTAATCTTAGATGCAAACCTCAATCACCCTGAGGGTTACAAAATGCAAATTCTGAACCTGATGTTTGGCATGAGGGTTGAGGGGGTGTGTCTGATATTTTATGTTTCCCCCACAAGATGCCAACTGCTGGTGTGCAGACAGTACTCTGAATATCAACGTTGAAGAACATTATTCCAGTATTATCTGTAAAAAGTGAACTTTTTTTCCTTTTCATTTTCTCTAGGAATAGTAGTGTATTCAGATCTCACATTAAGTTGGAAGTTACTTCCTAGTGAATCTAATAGGTAGCTGTCCTCAGAGGGAAGATTAGCCTCGCAATTAAAGGTGAACAAGATCCAAAGACAAGAGCCCAGAGGATGTGGCTCAATGCAACTTGTCTTCCTGTACCAACACTTGTTACTCAGCTAGTGAGAAGTGGGGAGGAGGAAGGTGCTAACCACAGCAGCCAACAGTGCCGTCCTTTCCCCTTACAGAACACTGTTTACTTTTATTCTTCAAAATACAGAGCACAGCAACTGTTTCCCTGTACCAAACAGTTAGCAATAACTGTTAAAAATAGCCCGAGCATATTCTTGCTGCTGTCAATAAATTCTCTCGGGTTTTAATAAAATTTCCTTTGGAAATGGAGCAAATAGGTCAGTACCAATTAAAAGCTGGAACACACACCAGCAGATGAATAAACAGATAAGCATCGCCTTCTCTTATCTGAGAACTCAACAGGGATCCTCTTTCAGGTGGTGCACTAGAATATACCGTCTGAGGGGGAAACTGTTTGCTTTGTCTTTCTGTTTGGAGATAACATTTATTTCATGCTTCAAACCACATTAAAACCAGACTATCTCCATCTTAAAATGTTGGTGTTCCTTTAGGAAAGTCAGCAATTTTAGGATTATAGTATCAGATTGAGCATTGAAGTATAGAATGTAGTGAAAATAAAATAAGAATATTGAATAATACCCATATGGAGAATATGTCACTCACACATCTTAAATTAATTTCTTATTTAACTCTGATTCAAGGCTAGGACATTATTCTTGTCTCTTACTAGAGATTGAAAAACTGAAGCTGAGACATGGAGAGGAGAGAAATTTTAAAGTAAGCTCGAAAGCTCCAGGGCTAGTAAATGGAAAAGTCAGATTCTGAAACCAGGGCTTATGGATGTACTCCTGGATAGATGGATAGAGTGATTGCCTAACACATCGGAATCCAAGTTTGGTTGCCTGGCACCACAAAACCTGAGAGTGGTGGCGCAGGGTGGCACACTCAATGCCAGCAATGGGATGGTGGGGGCAGAAGGATCATATATTCGGATACACAGCAAATTCATGCCCGAGTGAGACACATGAGAGCAGTTTTAAATCCTGAAAGCTTTGTGTCCCTAGGTCTGCTTCTGAACTGCCGAGCTAGTAAAACTTAAATGTTTACAGTGCTCCTAGGATTGAATTTGGGAACTTGAATGTAGACTTTGTCTTCTCTGAGAGTTAACAAGTTCTCCTGTACAATGAATCAAATCGTGGGGCTGTTAAAGCCCTTTGAGTTCAAATATCCTAAAATTTTGTCCTTAAAGAATTTACACACACACACACACACACACACACACACACACACACACACAGAGAGAGAGAGAGAGAGAGAGAGAGAGAGAGAGAGAGATTTTAGATACTGTCAGAATCAAGAAATACTTTATCTTATTCCACTTTCAGATTCTGTCTTGCTCTATCCTTGCATTTTCCTGATCAGCAAGCCAATCCATAAGCATTTATTGGGTTGCTACAGAGCACAAGCTCTGAAAACCTCCTGGAAACGCTGCAGTAATGATAGAAAGAGATGTGGGTCAAGCACTGTTTCCATCAGTCATGAGATTATCATCAAACCTTTTCTTCCTTAATAAATTTGCAAAGACATCAACAAAAAATCCTGGATCAATGGTCCTCAAAGGAGTCCTGATTGATGTTTAGTTTATACTGTGTTGAACATTGATGTTAAAAAACAAACAAAAAACAAAAACCCTAAACTGTAGGTATTTCTAATCTGATGTTTCTCCTTGTACTCATGCTGGAAATATCACTCTGCTGCTACCAAACCCACATTTCAAAACATGAGATGGGCCAGAAGCAAACTGTTTTCTTTTTTTCCCCAAGATCTAGATATCTGTAAGTGCCTATCCAATTTTCCTAAAAATATTTTTGAGGTGACTGAGGAAGAAGCCAAACAGCCTGGGTGTTTGCTTGAACTGAATCTCAGCATCACTTCCAAATATTTTTGGTGTTTTTTGCTTTACTGTTTCCCTTAAACCTCTCACTCTTTCCCATAAATCTCTCAGTCTTATTAATGCTGTAATCATTAACACAGTTCCTCATGTTGAGGTGATCCCCAACCATAAAATTACTTTTTCTACTTCTTATCTGAAACTTTAGCACTGATGTGAATTGTAATGTAAATATGTATTATGTAAGATATCTTATTTTGAAGTATAGAAATTTCCCCTTGGAAGATTTTTGAAATCTTGATAGCTCTCTTGATCTTGGGGGATTCTATTTAACACAAACCTACCAAGTTCCAGACTTTCAGTGGTTTTTGAGGTATGGAGGGAAATATATAATACACAGTTATGTTTAAGCAGCATAAAGGATTCTTTGGTAAAACCTGAATGATCTCCCAGGAACACAGAGAAATAATTTCTAAGGCATCATGAGTGGTCTGTGGCTGGAATGAATCTAGAAGAGAAATAGTAGTTAGCAATTGTGGCTAGACCATAAATGAGAAGAAGATCCTTCCAAGAAAGAGGAAAGGTGTGTGAATAGGCAGCCGTGCTTGTTAACAGCATGAAGGGTTCTGGGAACTACAGGTGACTCACTATTGTGAAAATTTAAAGGGCACAGGGAGTATTGTCAAGAGATTAAACTGAGTTGTAAATGCAAGGTGTATGACAGAACTATTGAATATCTCATTTGTGTAAAGAAACTGCTCTCCAAATATATTTATCTGTCTACATACCATCTCCTCCTGGTAAAGTATACAGAATATTGACACTTATTCTTTTCAAATCGAGCAAGGACTAGAGGTAGAGAGAATTGCTTTTATATACTCCTCTGAAATTTCAGTTTAAAGATTTTATACATATGGTGAAGTTTCAGTTTTTCGAAAGAAAGAAAGGAAGGAAGGAAGAAAGAAAGAAAGAAAGAAAGAAAGAAAGAAACAAAGAAAGAAAGAAAGAAAGATTTGACACTAACTCAGTGAGATCCTGAGATATGCATGCTAAGGAAAGGGATTCTAATCCTCCAAAGACTTTCACCAGCAATGTGTTTTATGTTTCAGAGATGATTCTTGCTGTAAAAAGGGGAAGGTAAAAGTTGAGGGTGGTATTTCTGGATAAGAAGTTAATGGGCTGTTTCAAAATAGAGGATGGAAGATAAATTCCTGGAGGAGTACAGTGGTCTTAGGAATGGAAAATAGAGACAATGATATTCAAATAAAGGAGAATTAGCGGGATTCGCTGACTGGTTAGGTATGGAGATTAGATAACAGTCCAGGATTTTCTCTGAGGTTCTTTAATGAGTGGTGGTTTTAAAGACCACCTTCTTCCCAGTAGAAAAAACATACACAATATTGCCTTCTCCTTGGAGTGGCATTTTTTCAGAGTAAGGACTACATTGGATCATTTTAACGTAGTTATCTTTGTATTGAGGTAGAACATTGGAGATAGCAATTTCCCTAAAATGAACTAATTATTTGGTGAATCTTCCTATTGTGTTCCCAAGCAAGCATATTCTATACAAAAAAAAAAAAAAAAAAATATTTCAGGCCCCAGAATACAGTGACTGAATGAGTTGTTCACAGTTGTTGAGAAAAGAGTCCCAGACTAAGACAGAAGAGTGGGAGGCAGTTAATTTTATTATCCCTAGCAATATGCTTCTGTGTCTAGGCGGACACAGCCCTGGTGGACTTTTGTGTATACTTCTTAAGTTCTACCAGAGAAGAGATCTCTGTATTCTGTTTCAGTTGTCTCTATAAAGCAGGAGAGGAGGGCGTTGTAGAAAAGCCACTTACACAGCATCTGCTCTCTTCTCCACCGCATCCTGAAAGTGATTCAGAGTCTGTCTGGAACACTGTGCTCCGATGTGAAATCGCGTGAGAGCAGAGTGAGTCGTAGACGGTGCATCTGGTGATGAGGCGAGCCCGGGGGTAAAGACAGTGCAAGTGAGAGCTGCGGTGTGCGCTGAGAAATGAAGCTTACCTGCCAGGGAACTAAGAGAGACTCCTGGGAGCTTTGCAGAGGACTGGCAACATCTGACCTGACGTTTGGGTGCGATTTTAAGCAAGAACCCAACAGCCCTGTCCCCTCAAAGATGGTCTCATAAAGTAAACATGTGACAGCAAAGGCTTATTCATACATTGCATTGTTTAGCCTGGAGGAAAAAAAAAATGAGGGAACAGCTGGAGAAACCCATCAAAATAAAAGCAGTTCTAGGTAGAGCTTAGCTAAATCTCTACGTGTACAGAGAACCGATGTGAGTGTTGGGTGACGACCCTTAATATAATATAAAGTGGGAAAATTAGAGGTTAGGTGCTTTGCTTTTCTTGTTGCAGATTAGTCAGGGATGTTGCGAGAAGTGACTACCACCTGAAGGAGTTTCCATTGGACTTGAAAGGAGGGGAATAGATTTGATAGCATCTCCTAGTCCAACACATTGTGACTCAGGACAGAATTTTTTGCCTTGTAATGTTTTATGGGGCACTATACACAATTCTCTAGTGAAGAAAACTGGATTTGTTGTTCCATAGAGATAGTTCATTTGAAATCCTACATGCGCCTGGTACATTCTCTCTTGTCAGGGGCTATTGTTTCTTCCTCCCACCACCTGTAAACCCTCTCCTACTCAAACCGGTCCAGATCTACTTTCAAAGCCACACAAATTACATTTAATCTATAGAGCAATTTCTGCAGCCATTACAGAGATTTCAGCTGAAGAAAGACTGTCTGGGGCATATGAGAAAATCGGGAGTTCTAAAAGACTTTATAAATTCAATATAATTTAGAGATCATTCATATGAGACAATTTGTAGCCTTCTCTTCCTCCCTTACAATACAAATGTCAGGAAATATCGGAATATATTCTTTATAGTCTCAGTCTCCTACTCTATCATAAAGACTTTGTGATAACATTTATTATAATTATAAAACAATTTTTTAGTCATAAAAATCATTAGTGTGATAGCATTTAGAGTTTTTAATTCAGAAATTAATGGTTTCTCTGTCTGGTATATTTTACAACTTCATCTGTAACTTTCTTTTATAGTGACCATGAATCATGGGCTGTTTCCATAGTAACAGCCTCAACATATGGCATTACCATAATCGTAGATACAGAATATTTTCATGACAAAGATCAATGTACATACATGTATGCATTTATAAAATGTTTAATGTGCTTTAAAAATAATAACTGCTTTTCATTTTTCAATTGTCATTTTTCTGGCACTTAGACTATCAATATTTCTTGACACATTTATGAAATTTTTTTAAAGACTAATTTGATTGATGACAACAGCATGAGTGGCATTTAGGCAAAAGGGAAAATCAAGCACCCAAGGTAGTGCATGTAAAGAGATTCCCCTGGAGGGGTTTTTAAGTGAAGAAACTTAGATTTTAAAAGACAATCAAGGATTTTTTTTTCAAATATGAGAATAGAAAGTAAAAAAAAAATCTAATCCACAGGAAATGCACTTCATATATCTATATATCTATATCTATATCTATCTATCTCTCTCTCTCTATATATATATCTTATCCATTTTGGCTATAATTGTATCCCTCTTGCTACAATTTATGTTTGGTAAGGTATCAATTTTGTTTATTCTGAAACCTCCGTAACCAGAGTGTAATTGATATTATCCTATAAATGTACCAATTGATAATATCCTATAAATGTACCAAAGTAACTACCGTATTCGGTGCTGATGATTCTAACCCCCGACATTTCCACCTGTCCATTTCCCTCCCATACAATATTGTCTATAAAATACAGCACATCTCATAGAAATCATGGTGAGAACCAAAGTTTCTGGTTCAAACTAACTAGACTGGTAAGCGCAGAAAGAGTATTAGCTACAAAGGTGAATGCTTGCCAAGTGAAAAGTTCTGCCTAATGTGATGAGAAGGGATATTCACAAGTTTTGAAATTTAGAACAAGAAAATGGGGGCAGTATGAAAGAACTGGAGAAGAATATGAAAAACCACATTCAGTTTTTGCTGACCTCATGCTACAACTCTCTCCCTCACGCCTACATGAACATGACTTTCGGGGCACTCGCAAACAGATTATGTTGTTATCAAGTTTAAAAGAGCATTTAAAATGTAGTTCTCTGAAACTGTAGAAGGAAGTGAGTCTCGGGAATTCGCAGGAGGCCATCTATCCTGTTGTATTCAAAAGCATTGTCATATGCCTGCCATAAACACAGCTGAAGGAGTTACGTCTCTCTATAACCATCATAGTGACTTTCCATATAAATTCAAGCACAGAAGTTGCCTGAATTCTTTGGCCCTATTTGTCCCATTCATTTGTGCTTCGTGAGCTTGGTGGTGGTTCAAACTGCAAACTATTGGTCAAGTAGGTGGGTGCAAATACAGAAGATGATTTTTTTTTTTTTGCTGATTGTGAAGCCACCACCTTCAAATATCATCATTCAACCTAAATGTCTTCAGCTTTCATTCCTGCTGAAATACAAATAGCTATGGGAAAGGCAAAAAACTGATCTTTCTTTCCAATCCCAGCATTATCCCAGAGTATGTATGAATAATTAAACAAGAGGATAGTTTTGCTCGTGGCTACAGATTTTTTAAAACATGTATGAAGAGAGAAGGGAAGCTCAACCTAGTTGAAAAAAATTCCCCAGAATCAGGAGTTTCCTGAGTTTAGACCTGAGGGGAATTGGTTAGGAGTACTGGAGGTATGCTGCGGCAGAATTGCTTGCTGTCAGAATTTTGTATTCCATGATGTGAAATCACCAAACCATACTGTGCTTTCCTGTGTTATGTCATCCATCCTGACTGAGTGAGTTCCTGATATTATTTTGCAGCTTTAACTATTATTAATCTCATGGTTAAATCAATTGGCCAGTGGGAAGTGCACTAGATCAATTATTAAAGTCCAGACACTCTCAGTCTAATTTGGTATTTCCCTTCACTATCTTCTACTCAATGGGCTTCTGTCAGGTTAGATTTAAAACCTTTTTGTGATGTCAGGGACTGAACCCAGTGCCTTGTGTATGCTAATCACATGCTCTTGAACTGAGCAGTATCTTCAGACCTCTTATTTTAATGGCTTTAATCACTTTAACATTTCAGAATGACATTCTATCCCAATTTATACCTCTACGTTTCCTGACTTGTATAATCCCTTTGATTCTTAGCTTTGTAAAATGGCAATGTATTTGTTCTACCTGTTTATAGAAACTGTGAATGTCAAGAAATGCACAGTATGTACAAATATATACTTAGATGTATGTGCTGTATAAATTTCAAAATACTATAAATATTAAGTTCTGCCACTTTGTCATTATCTTCAAAACTTGTAAGAAATTACTTTCTTTCAAATATAGGGACAAAGATAAAACCATTATTTTTGTTTTGTGTTGTCATATCATTATCTAATTGGAATTTACAGCACTTCTAATTGTAAAACTTCTCAGTAGACCTGGTAGGGGAATGGATAGAATTTCTTCCATCTTATCTCCTGGTGACTTTCTCTGGGTTCTTTCTGGGGAAACAACTTGAGCCTCAAACTTAAACAGAGTTTAAATCAGTATAGGATCTCCCCATACTTTTATCAAATTGATATTTTCTGTAATTCTCCAATAAGCAGGGGAAATGCACTATGGTTTTTCATGGGCTTAGTCTATGGACTGAAGCCCTTGGGTCAATTATCATTTTTCAGTTATACCACTTTTATTGCAAAATCAGTTAAATTGGCATTTATTCTACAATGGCCATATAAATTATCAGGCAAATATATAGTAACGAGAATGATATGAACACAATTAAAAATTGTGTAGGGGTCAACATGTGTGAGCCAGCACTGTCCTGGGGTAGCCCAGACTTACATTGCCAAATATCATTTAAAGTCTAGATTTCTCTTGAAAATGGTGGTATTTGTTTTCTTCAGCAATGACTGAGATCTAAGCGAGAACAAGTACTTAGACCTCTTACTATTAAGGATGTATTTTAGAGTGCAGGAAAGCTTATTCCAAAGTATAAAATTCAGCACCATCACTGCACTATCAGTGCTTAGAGGATTTCACAACCAAATGCCCAGCTCTAACTTCTGACTTTCTCACCATGTTCTCTCGCATGGGAGGAGTAAAGACCTCTGGTTTCTCTTGGTATAATCTGTGAGAACTCTTTAGTTATGGCTTAGTCACATCTCAAAAGACTCACCTCCAAATGCCACCACATTGAGTCTTGGGCCTCATTGTTACAACTTTTGAGTGATACAAATTTAGTCTATCACAATCACTATCATCATCCTACCACTTGCTAAAAGCTTACAGGGTGCCAGGCACTGTTAAGATATTTTACATACAAATAAATATCAACAACAAAATGAGGTGGAATGGATGCTATAATTTAAGAGAACTTTATATAAGATTTTAGGTGATTGAACAAATAAAACATAGGTTCACTTTCTTTCACTGGTAGCTGTGTTAAAGTTATAGTTGGTAGAAACTGTAAAATGCTGTTGCAAGTTGTAGGATTTACCTTATACCTCCATAGGCTGTTCATTTTATGACACGTTGAGGTGATACAGCAATATCACAGTTCTGCAGAGTAGGTAAGCCTTCAGGAAAAGAAGTTTTAAAGATCAGTAAATATGGTGAGCATTTAGGGAAAAAAATGATTCTAGGAGGAAATGAGTTAACAATTGTTTATATTTTGCTAATAACCAAACATATCCTTTAAAGAGTATTTTTGCCAATGTCTTCAAATTTATGGAGATAATTTATCTGTTTGCAGATTTAAGTCACTCTGTACCTATTATGTGCAAGATAGAAGGTGTCAGTAGCTAGTCAGATGCAGGAAAAGAACAGATTTGATGCTCTCTGTGAGAAAACCATTACTTGAAGGAAGAAGGAGAGATTAGATTGAACACAGGGAAGAACATCTTGACTGTAATGAGACAATGCTGTAAGGAGCTACCAAGAGTACCTGGGAAGTGTTCATCCTTTGAAAGCTTTGGGAGAAGAAAAGATAATTATGTCTGTCCTACTTGGCTTTACAGGGAAGTTCTGTACAATGGTAAAAGCAAGAACAGAAAAAAAAATTCTTTACCATTGCTTCTAATAGAGAAATATCAAGTTCTGAGAGTTTTGTTTGATAGTTACAAATGAAAAGAAAGATCTTAAAAATACACACATTTTCATCACTTACACTACGCTATATAATAAATTATTTTTCCGCAGTTTTCACATATCCATAAGTGGAGACTAGGCACTTATTTGCTCAGTCATATTAAGCCAGAATTCTAGAACAAGCAACTTTTAACATTACAGTGCATACCACTCAGCATTTCTAAGACAAAGGTGTAGCTCTTTCACTTAGCCTCAGGGTAACTGCATTAGAGGAGAAAGAGACCATATTAAGGAATTAAATGGGATGGGGACCTGATGGAGAGAATACTTTGGGCCTGTGTCTGGTAAATGCCTCACACAGAGAGTGAGCTGAATCAGATTTACTGAATTTAAATCTGACACAGTCACTGCAACTCTATGCATACTTCAGTATTCAGGACAAGAAAAAGGCAACCTTTAATGTTAAGAGTAGAAATGTCTGCTCAACTAGAGTGAAAGTGTCCACTTATCAGGCATCAGGATACATCTTTATGTCAATTTATATGAGAGGCACCTGCAATAGGTATATGTAAATTCTCCTTTCATAGACCAAACATAGTCCAAAAAGGGTGATTTGTGATGGGGTTGAAATTAAGGTTCTAGCAAGTCTGACTTTAGAGTCAGGCTTGTAATTTCTCATCTATTTCAGAGCCCACTCTTGTCTGAATTATACTTTTTTAAGACAAGATCATTTATTATTTCTTTAAAACGAAGGACCAGGTAGCACTACCTCAAAGAATCAAGTTCAGATTGCAGATTAAATATAAGCAAGAAAAGCGCTCTTATTGTTCTTGCTCCAGTGTTGGCCCGTGGTTGCTTTCTCTCTTAGTCTTGGTCTTTTCTTTACTCAACACATAAAAACAAACATACAAAAACAAACAAACAAACAAACAACAACAACAAAAACAAGACTCTCACAGAGGAGGGGATGTGTGCTATGGTCCATCATGTTTCTCTCTTTGTATTGATGTTGTGGTTTATAAAATCAACACTAGTACATTTCTCTGGATGGTTTTGATTTCATGAGTGATTTGTGTAAGTCCAAGAGAAAAACATACAAAATCTGAAATTAGTACAGTTAATTATTGTTTTTTTCCACCAGTGCTCCACACTGGAGTTCTCTAAGGAGGCCACTCAACAGCCAAAGCAGGCAAGAGGCATAGCTGCCATATCTCCAGGGAAAGATAGGCCAGATCTGCCATTTCTGGGCACAAGAGAGGAGGAGTCAGGGATATTTAGCCTTTCCCCATAGCACAATGCAAGAAGAATAAAGCAAAGACACTTAATGGCCCAATCATTTCTTCATTGTCCTTTCAGAAAGGGAAGGTCCTATTATACAATACAGACAGTATCCTGATGTTAAAAGGGGTTTATTACTTTCATGGAGCTCATAGCAGATATTTTTTATTTCCCTGCCTCATATAGGAATATACATTTTTAAAAAATCTCTTCATTTTGTCTTGAAACAACAATGACAATAGAAATCTCGCCATCATTTAGTTTGATTCTACAGAGATAAAAGGCCTAGGAATTTACTGCAAATGAACAATATACTTATAAAGTAGAATTCAATAGCAGACCATATTTCTGAAAAAGAAGAAAAAAACTCTCTTGAAACATACTGCTATTTATTTTTAAAGATACAGAGCTGCGTTATTGGAGACATCAGTCGACTCCGCTAAGGCCATTGCAGTCTTTTATATTTACCCCTTTTTGATATTAAATATGACATACCACTCACTGAGAGATATCACTGTGTTCCTTCCTCACAGCCGAAGACAGTAGCATGTTCTCATGTGTCAGCTGGTGATTTCACAAGGACACATTTAGGATCAGTTCCACACAAATCCTGGCACATATGCACCTGGAACTTCAGAATTCTACTGCCTTTGCTTCAAAGATGTGTTAGGGTCTCAGAGATGGAGGGGTTATAATATAAAGTGAGCTCCGTGGAAAGTTCTAATTTTAGGGCCTAATGCATGTGGGTTTCACTGAGGTACAGAAATTTGTAATTTCAGAATGACATGCATAATTGAAATCATCAGACCAATATATTATTTTGTAACTTCTGAACTCATTTAGCTCCTGACCTTATTGAAGACTTAGTAGAATAGAAAGACCTAAGACCATATCAGCCAGTCATGAGTAGTGATTCTCTCTCTCTCTCCCTCTCTGCCCCCCAACACCTCTAATTAGAATTCTTTAAGGTTTGTGGAAATTCCAAGTAAAAGGGGGACATAAATGTCAATGTAAATCTTTCAAGGAAATAAAAATAATGTTCACGCATGGAATTTATAATACTTTATTACCATCTCTGTTTGACGCTCGCTTTTTTAATGAACTGCTACATGTAGATATGTGTAACTGTGAGAAAGAATGGCTTTTTCCATATTTTCTCCTTGCATTCTGAAGTTAATTGAAAACAAATGTCAACTCTGTCATTCTGTCTCCTGACTTTTCATATTCTTTGTAACATAAATGAGAAAAAAAAAAAATCTCCAATTACAACACTGAGTCAGACACCATGGGCAGTTCCTGCCCTGGCTTCATTTTCTGTACGTTCCACCTCCTCACCATCTTATTCCCTATGAATCCTTAACATAGTAGTGGTCGCGTTCCACAGTTTACTCACCTCTCTAGCAAAGCAATATGATGAAAAGCAAATTTGCTGTCACTTGCTCACCATGGGTTCTGGCTCCGGCTTTGTGTGTATTCACTCTGATAATTTTCGTGTATGTGTCTGTCTGTAAAGTGGAAAAACAGTGACATCTGAATTCACTAGAATTTTCTCCTTTTCTCAGAAATATAATAAAATATAACCACATTACTATATCATTCCTTAAGGCTACCCCTTCCTCTCCTGAGGTTGACAGAAAGAAAGCCAGGAAAGACTGAGGTTTCTATGACTTCCAGTTGAGTGGTACTAAAGGACAAAATACAGAATAACTTTGCTTTTGTTTGGAAGAAATGTATATGAGTCCGTGGGGATATAAAATGACGTAATGCTAAAATGGGTAAACTGCTGTAATTCTGTGCATAATAATATAAGAGAAATGGAGGGTGAAATAGAAAGATAAACCAAGGGAAAATGCAGACAGATATTATAGCTGAGTAACCAGGAAGGAGGTTAAGATTCTCAGCAAATATTTTGCAGTATTAGAGTGGCTACATCACAGCATGCTCTCATTATTTCATCTAATTTTTATTACTGTGACCCAAGGCACCGTTACTTCTCCACTTCTTCCATGAAGTCTATTATTAACACAAGAACTCTGATGATGTGGTTTTGAGGGTTCTGAGAGTTCAGATGTGGCTGGGCACAGAGCATGGGAATAGAACAACCATGCAGGCACATGAGAATGATAGAATTCAAAAGCTAAAAGAAAGCAGAACCACAAGTGACATCCTGGAAATCTCCCTCAATCCTAGAGAAATAAAACTCTCAATTGCACATGGTGGAGGGGTCGAGATGATTAGCTTAATTCTCAAGAAGGGTAGCAAACATGCAGTTACACATAACAAGTAACTAAACCACCATATGGGAAGAGAAGATGCGGTTCTCAGTAGGTACTAAATAAGTTTGGACCTCTTTCTTGTCAAATAAGCAAATGAAGTAAATACAAACACACACACACACACACACACACTTGAGGTCACTGATTGGCATGATCATGGCAGTAGGACTCAATTCTTATTCAGATTTCTCACGAAACCTTCTGTTTAGGCTGCAGACACACAGGTAAATACCATGAAGTCAGGCATCTCTATTGCTAGTACAATCCTTTGGAATGATCTGAAAAAGCACAAGCGTTCAGTATTCTTTTTTTTTTCTACAACCAAACATGAATCATCTCTGTGACTTAGGCTGTCTTTGAGAAAGAAGCATGGGTCTGTGTAATAGACATCTTTTCAACTAGAGGCTACCTAGAAATGGAATTATTAACAGACATCAGCTACCATTGTAGGCAGCTAGAGATTTGCAGCTTTGTGTCCTGGAAGGAGAAGCAGAGTCCAGCATCACAGCTTATTCCTCAGAACCTTAGAGTCAGAAACACAGCTGATAAACATGGAGTTCTAGAATTCCCTCACAGCTCCAGAATTTAGACTCTTATTATTTACTGCTCACTTCTTGTCTATCAATTTTGTGACTTACTAAACTCTAAAACTCCTTGGGTAATGGAATCCTATTTTGTTAATTTTCCTATTACTGAAAGAGTTTCTTCAGACTGATCAATTGGCCATATTTAAATTTGATATTTAAAATTTCTACATGTGGGCTTGGAATATAGTTCAGTTCACAGAGTGCTTGCCTTGCATGATTGTGACTTTGGATTTGGTTTATAGTGTCATGTAAACTTGACAGGAAATCATACAGCTGTGTAGTTCCAGAGCTCAGTAGGTAGAGGCAAATGGAGTTTAAGTCATCCTCTGTGACGCAGTAAGACTGAGGTCAGCTTGAGCCAAATAAGATCCTGTCCTTAAAAAAAATCTCACGTGTGATAAAGAAACAATAAAAAAAATCTTTTCATTTATTTGAGATATAAATTATTCTCTACTTACTGGCTTTATTTTCCTTTCTTTATACACATATAAAATGTACTTGAGTGTACAAGTGATGATCTTGGTGCTTGAAAACAGAGACGAGAAGATAAGGAAGAGCAGGAGAGTTTATGTGGAAGTGAGTTCTGGGTACTTTAGCAGACAATCGCTCAGCTGCAGGCTGCAGAATGGTTTGTGTTTCATGCTGCCTGCTGGCTCACCAGATGAGTCTTCTAGATGAGTCACCAGAGCCCCCTTGGATGCTTTCTTTTCCATGTACTGGTTCGTTGTGCTGTGATTTGCTATGCTTTTCTGAAGAGTAGTAGGTGCAGTATGTGAGGACTGTGACAAATACTAAGTGAATTCTGCCTATGATTTTTGAGGTATGAAAAGCAGACCAAAACATGGTTTTGCTTTTAGGATTATTAGATGGACAATGTTTAAAACTTTTAACATCACAATTTGTACTTTATATAGTAATATAAAGGTAGCTCCATTTATTTGTTGTTGTTTTTGTTTTTGTTTTTTTCATATACAGTGATAAAATCTAAACTATGACATGGACTAGAACCATCATTCTTTTTTCAACTGAAGGGTGGGGTGGGAGGTTTCTTAATGTGTATTTGGGTTCTAAACCCCATAACATTCATCTTTTCAATGAAAAATTTTTAATTAACCAAGACCTAAGATGACTCTTTTAGAGATCTACAATTTAAAAGTATTAATTGTTTGTAGGAGAAAGGAGCTGTACATATATGTGTATAGCATATAATTTGAAACATAGATGGTTTAGGAGAATTGGTTAACCTAAAAAAAATGAAAATAACTGGCAAATTTAATTATATGTTGGAATGAAACCTTCTCCATTAATGCAACTATTTGTTGAGCTGAGATTGAAAGCACTCAGCAGTAGACTTGTTAACGGCTTGTTATGGTATAGAAGACACTCAAGTGGTACAGAGCAGACACCATCTACACAACCGTGCATGGGGTATAAACAATGTTATGAACATTAATTCCATTCCCCACATGGCATGGCATATTTTCTGCTAATCTGGAGTGAAAAGTGACTCACCCTCACATAATCAGAGATCTAGAAAGAAAAGCAAAATGTGGTCACAGAGTTGGGCCGATGCAGCACATGTCCGAAAACCATTACTACACAGAAACCAGGAATTCTTAACACAAGGTCTTCTTTGACTTACACTGACTCATAGCCAGGCTTTGTCTTTTCCAGTCTGTTTTGGGTTCCTAGTGTTTTAAAGTTTTATATCTATTATTCTGTTACAAGAAAAATAAGCCTGCTATAGGCTGGATCACATGAATTCCACTGATCAGATTTACACCACAAACCTTTTAAAAGGCATTCTGATCTTAAAAACTTCAAAAATATAAGCACAAATTTATACACACACACATATATATGTCTGTATGTTTGTGTATGTGGTGTGTGCATGCATGTGTTCATATATGTGTGGATGTGTGTGCCTATGTATATTCATACATATATATATATGAAATAACTTATATAACAAAATTTCTAGAATTGAGTCCTATGCCAAAAAGTCATGAAAACACTGATCAATGTGTTATGTACCTTTTACATTAATGTCATTCATTATAGCCTACTCTTTCATCTAAGTTCTAAGTCTGATCCAATATTATTCTAAGGAAAAAATAATAGTCATAGCCTTTTATTCCAAATAAGTATTACTCTCGTTGAAAACCAGAGGAATTTCATAAGTATAAAATTAAAAAAAATAGTAACAAACATTATCTCAGTGGTCTGTGGAATCTGTCTTTTTTCTCTAACAAAAAAAAATAACTATTTTTCAGTATACTCTTTTGTAAGACACGCTCTCCAAGCAAGCTTAAAATTGAGCCCTCGGTGTCCATGTTTCTGCTTCATTTGAGTTTTCTAGAATAACAGACACTGTATTTCCCAGCTTCTCACGCCTGAGTTTGTATTTGGTCTCCTCAGGTCCCAACAGGTCAGGTGACTACAAAGGAAGTTACTGTGTTGAGTTGCCTCTGAAGAAAAACAGTTGTAGTGGGTCTCTGTCTTGCCATATTATTTATATCAAATATAAGCAAGGAGGAAAATCAGAGGAACATAATTGGAAAGATTAATTGGGAATCTGAGCTTTAAAACTAGGGATGAATTGATAGGAACAAATGTTACTATTAAGATTGTCTCATAGAAAGAAACAGAAAGGAGGATTTGAGCTACCTTAACAATGTGATCTTCATCAGCTCTATGCTGGCTAAGATGAATAGCAACAGACAATGGAGAAAAGAAGGAAATAATTGGAAAATAATTTGTGAGACTATGGAATATGATCTCAGAGTGCAGATTTTCCTTTCCAATTTTGTATCAGAAGTGCAATTAGGAAGAGAGTTAAAATGATCTGAGGAATCTAGATCTTTCTCACTGAGTCTCTGATAGAGATCATTTAATCCTGTAAGAAAGGGTATGATCCTGGTATACAAAATTTTCTGTTAAATTGTAGGTATGTGTTATGGCTGGTAGCTAGGTGTTGCTGTGGGATTCCTACAATAGGAGCAGGTGTATCTCTGATTCTTTGCCCTGCTCTTGGGACTCTTTTTTTCCTATTGCATTGCCTTGTCCAGCTTCAATATGAGAGCCTTTCCCTTGTTTTATTGCATCTTCTTTTGTCCTATTTGGCTGTCATCTTTTGGAGGCCTGTTCTTTTCTGTAGAGAAAATGGAGGTTGGGAAAGTAGATCTCAGGGGTAAGAAAGGTGGGGGTAAGTTGGAAGGAGTGAAAGGAGGAGAATCTGTGGCAGGGATGTATTGTATAAGAGAAGAATCTATATTCAATAAGAAAAAAGAAAAGAGGAGCAAAAGGTAAAGTCAAAGCAGGAGAGTGGTGCCGCTGTTCACAGCCCAGCGATTAACAAGGATACGCAATAGTAACAATCACTTTTTGAAGAGCACATATGGAGAGCTTGGCCGTGAACGATGGGTGGGCTCACTTGTGGCCCAGTTTTACATAGATCCTATGAAGTCAAAGAAGACCAAAGACCCACGAGATTCGAATGGTGCCTAGAATTTCTATTTAGAGAACAAAGCTTCATTTCTGTACAGATGGCTCCTTCCTCTTTCAAAAACCTATTAATCACTGACCTGTATGTAGAAGCAGGTTCATTGAACAAATCAACCAGGAGAATCTGTTGGGGGAAAGTCTATGTGGTTTTATTAGTGGAAATCATGCCTGACTAAACAACCTGAGTTCTCTCAGGCATGCACAGATCTTTTAAGAGAAGAATGAAAAAAAAAAAAAAAAAACCTGCCTTGTAGGCAAGGAATTAACAGTGGAAGTAATCTGATTAGGCACAGAGAAAGCCTTTGACAAGGTATGACCTTACAAGGTATGTCACTGAAAGGTATGTCACTGAAAGGTCTCTCACAGTGTTGGCTGTCCAGGCATCCAGGGTATTGAGATAAATAATTTACAGGTCATGTGAAAGTTTGGATGATAAAAAAAATGAATGAAAGAAAATAAAGCTTTTAATGAGTGACAAAGAGCCCCCTTGGATTTTCATGGGTACATCTGGGTGCTCTACAAGGCCAAGATTGCTGACTGTAGACTGAGGTTCTGTATTTTATGTGTTAAAGTTCCTAACAAGTTTTAATCAAATAATAAAAAAACTAACCTTATTTCATTGTCTTTGAAACCTTTTTTGTTTTGATGCAGAATCTGTGATTATTACTATTTGTCAGTTCCAATAGACATAAAGCTTCTACCAGAGAGAAAGTGTGATAGGGTTTGCAGAAGAAAATTGGATTTAAAGCGAAGTGGTATAAATGGTATATTTTCTCATTAGGACACAAATAAAAAATGTGGTATGTACTAAGGATGACTTAATACTGAGGTTTATCTTATTAATTGGTCAGTTACATTGGATTCAGGAAAACAATAACAATTTTGGTCCAGAATATCATTTACTGTGGAGGAAAGCATTAATCAAGTCAGCACAAATGATCCTCTATTTTGTGTGCACAGCAAAACTGAGGAGGCATTGTTATGAGCTGTCGTCTTAGGGTTAAGTTCTATATGTAGAAGTTCTAAGACGGTCACCTACATCAATCACTTCCTTATCCTGCAGCTGTCTAGTGTTCCTCACTCACGGGTGGCCTGGGTGCAAGATCATATTAAACACCTCTACATTTATTTTTTTACATTTATTTTTTATCTTCTGTTAAGACAGACTGGTTTGAAGTCTATATTTAGTATGACAAGTTCCGTTAGTACTTCTCTGCTCCTCATATTTAAAGAATAATGAGAATCCTATGCCTCAGGATCTTTTGTAGATTTTTTTGTAGCTAAAAAGATATTTTTGATGGAACATGAAAACCCTTGAAAAATATTTAAAAATTCTATGATAAATAATATGCAGAGTATATAGAGCCCAGTATCAAGACAAATTCTGAAAAGCCATGCCTTACCTTGAGATGTGCATTGTAGATCATTTGTGTGATATATAACTTCAGTCCTGGTAACTTCCAAATACTGGTTTTTAGATACAACCAATTTTCCAAACATCTAGTTCTGTATTGACCTGTTTATTGGAGGTTGCCAACAATAAAGATGATCATTTTCAAATTCAACATTTCTAAACTATAAAAGTACCAAAATATGAAATTATTCCACCTGTTCTTTCTACTACCTTGTTCTGCTTTCAAATAGAAACAGTAAATTGACAAGTCTTTAGGGCTAGTCCCTCAGTAAATGGATCACAAACTCTTTCTATGTTTTACCGATAATGGATTCAATTGAACTACTTCAAGAACTATGGGTGATCTCCAAAATGGAATTTTCTAATATGTTTTACTATGTGACCGTCCATGAATGGTATATAGTACAATGACACAGAGAAAGTAAGAGAACTAAAATTTACAGGCCTATCAGGCTTAGAATGTGAGGTCGCTCTTAAAATTGCTGACTATCATTGAAGTAAGTTGTATGCCATTAATAATTGGGAGGGCCAGTATTTCTGCTTTCTAGAGGATGGTCCAAAAGTAATGGAATCACCATTAAGAAGGTGTGCCCCTGCATTGGGAAGTTTGTGTCTCAATTGAATTAAGTATTATATATTATGGGCAACTACAGTAAATACAAGAAAATAATTTAAAGGACAATTTGCAGTTGTTTAGAAAACGTACCAGGAAAATTACTCCTTTGACTACACATGCAGTTCCAAACAAAGTGTGGTCTTCCTTGGAATAAATATCATACTCTCTACCCTAAAGACTTTCCTCCTTTAATAGCCAATGTTGGATTGACAGGCTGATCTTAGTAGATTCGAAAGCCTCAGCCAATTTTCAGTATGGAAACAGAATTAAAATGAGTCACAGAAGCTGAACAAGAAAGATGATAGTTCATGATGTAAATATATTGTTACTATCTCATCGGTATTTTTCATAACATTATTCATAGTTGATTGAATAAATCCAATTCTTATTCATCTTCAACATTTTGCTCTTAAAAATAAGTGCCTGGATGTATACATTTTTAAATTTCAAATTAAAGAATTAATATCTCACGGTGATTTTACAACAAACATTTAATTTTATATTCTATCATTATGAAACATAAAGTTACAAAAATTTTTATCCAATCCTTTTATCTTTTTTTTTTTTTAATTTTTGGTTTCTGGTTTTTGGTTTTTCAAGACAGATTTTCTCTGTGTAGCCTTAGCTGTCATGGGCTCCCTTTGCAGAAAAGGCTGCCTCCCCAAGTGCTGGGATTACAGGCGTGTACCACCACTCCTGGCTCCAATTCTTTTATTTAGAAATATTTTTGCTGGGAACACAGAAATGTTTCACATACATTCCTATTTTCCAAAAGACATTGAGATGTGATTTGAATTTTCTTTTGGCTTGGAAATATGCACACATGTAATTGAGACATCAGTTTTAGCTGGTGAAAATGTGATTTTTTTAAAAAAAGACTTTCCCCCCTTTATTCCATTCTTTTTAAGGAGGTTGTGAAAGTCAAATCATATGCATTGTTTTTATTGGATTATTGATTTCTCCTGTGGAATAAACTTGATCAAAGCTCTGAGGATTTGTATAGGGGAAAGTAAGTGAGTGCAATTCTGAAGTAGTTGGGTTTCCTTGGGAAGTCCTACTAAGAAAATAGTCTTATTGTGCTACAAGATGGATTTTCTGTAGTTGCCAAATCATTTTTGAGGACTAAACTGATTTAACTGAAGAAGTGAGTCACATCAACAAGTAAAGTCTTAAAGCTTTTTCTGCATTCAGAAACAAACTACAGAGATTCACATAAGTGAGCACGGGTGATGTCTCATCTTCAAAGCAATCCCTCTGGGTGATAACCTTAGAATTTAATTTATCATCCCACGGTTCCCTCCACCCTGATATGCTGCTCATCAGGCTGTGACTGCCTTGTAAAGACTCACTTTTGATCCATCTTTTGCTGTATTTCTGTTTTTCCTCAGGTGAATTTATTACATGAGCCGTGTTTCAGTTTAGTGCCTTTCAACTCTCAAATGGTAATATCCATTTTTATTCTTCTTCCCAACATTGAATTCTGCATTCAGTAATAATGACAGATATGGTGCTGCCAAAATGCATCAAAATCATATTTATCTTTTCCTTGGAGGTCTTATTGTATTATTTAGCATTATGAGGGCTTTTAAAGTTTTTCCTGCTTTGAAAATCTTTGGGTCCTAAAGTCCTAGTGAGTCCATTTCTAATCTGATGTGACACAGCTGATAGCTTTTGAACTGCATCATGTTAAGGGCACTTGTAAGCCATTTATACCAAATTCCACTAAGAATAGAGCCGATACCAGACAAGGCCATTTTCTCAAAAGGGTTTTTCCAGTCCTGAGCTATTCCCATCAGATTTTCAACAACTCCTTCAGGTCAAGTTTGTAGCAATGTCTTTTTGTGACAAGCCAATGATTAATTTATTGCTCAGATCTTTGGCTGGCACAATGGAATCCTGTTTCCACTTTGAGAGATGCTACACATTTTTTCTAGATGATTCAAATTACTAGCATATTTGCTGATGTTTTCTTGTACATTTATGTTGTCAAAGGCCAATTTGTAAAATTTAGCGAGCCACATTAGGCGGTGTGTTCTAACTTATTTTTGGTTCTTTTATACAAATTGTTCGAATTATGGGGGGATAAAAGATTCAACTCTCCTTCCTCAACCACAGCAGCAACCCACTCTTCTCTCCTACATTCAGAAGACTTCTTTGTTAGGATTCCAAATTCCATAGAACCTGGCTGTGACAGAGCAGCTGCTCTCAAAGTCAGGAAACTTGGTGCCAATAAGGAGCAATGCATCGCTGAACATGTGCCAAAAGTTCTGCTTTCCACTCCTGCCATACTGAAGACCTTAACTTGTTTCACTCCTTTAAATGGAAATTGATGACTAAAATACACACACACACAACTAATATCTACAATCAGACAGGTGGGAAACATTTCTTGAAACTTACTATATAGCTAGGCTGGGCTCAAAATATCAGAGGTCAGCCTGTCTCTGCTTCCCAAGTGATGGGATTCAAGGTGTGTACTACCTCAATCAGGTTGAGATTTTAAGCACACGAAATTCTAAGTTTAATCCAACCCTCCTCTTCTCCTCAGTGTTTTCCATTTCAAAGCACAGTGCTGCCATTAACTCCAATTTCTAAGTCAAAAAACTTGGAGCCACTTATAAATTCTCTCACATTTTGCATCCAACCATTAAGAAATCTTATTAAACATACATTTAAATACATCCAGGATTGGACCAAGTTTATAAATCTCAACTGAACTCCAAGTTGTATAATTACTTTACTCAATATTTGAAGTAGTCTTTTAAGGGGTTCTCAACATCCATTTCTGCCACTTTCAGTTCAGAAGCTGGAGGATGTCTCCAAACTCTACCATTTGGATGGTGTAAGGTCTTTCCCCAAAATCATGCAATGGCTTCCTCATCAATTTAGGGTAAAAATCTAAAGACTTCATAACAGCTTTAAAGGCTCCAAGTGCCTTTCCATGGCAAGCTCATCTCCTGCTTTTCTTCTTGTCCTCGCTCTGATGAGCCACACACAGGCAGACCCTTGACATACCAAATGTGTTCCCTGGTCTGGACTTTACAGGGAACTATAATTTTTAAATGTACACAATGTGGGGAGCTCATTTGAGATAAGACAGTACAAACCTTAGATTAAAAAGTGATTGTTTATTTAGGATAGGAAAGCAAAATACATCAAATCTGTGAGGTAAAACCAACAGAGACATGATATACTATTGTAAGAGAAGAGTCTGCTGCAACGAGTCAGCAGAACACACTTGGATTTCTGTGCTAAGAAGCCAGCTGTGGCTTAAACAAAAAAGAACTGCAAATCACATAAATCTATGCCACAAATCCCGAACTAAATGATCCTCCAATTGTCCTAAGTAGGTCACTGATCACTCCAGTACAACCTGGCAGGATGGAGGAATGTGTTGGGGAGATACGCATAGGAAGCAGTATGGTTAAAGCCAGAAAGCAAGTTTGGATTAAAATTCCTAATTGTGCAAAACTGATAAACAAAAAAGTAACAATATGAAAGGAAGTCTAGGGCCATTCCAGATCTGTGGTAAGGTTTTGGTGCCTCTTTTCAATGACCTTTCTTACAAAAAAAAAAAAAGAGAGAGAGAGAGAGAAATAGACACCTAGTCATCATTATTTCCTTTTTTAATTTTTCTTCCTATCATTTAGCAACTTAATATTTCATTATCCATGTACTTATTTGTGTATTGTTTCCTTCCTGGTTAAAATACCATTATCCCTTTCTCTCCACCCCCTAATCCCCCCACCCAAGGCATTATTCTGTTAGCTGATGCACTCAGAGGCTAGAACGGTTTTGATAGGTAGTGGGCTTTCAGTACATATATACTGAGAGAGTAGACGGGCAAATTACATCTACAAATGTTCTTGAAAGCCAATGGGATTAAAGTATTTTAAAATGGTATGAGAACAGGAAGGTCTCATTGTTATAAAGACATTAGTGATTCAGTTTTGGCATCTCTAAAAGCCTCCTTCCTCACAGAAGGGGTATTTAATTGGAAAATACAGAGGAAGGACTTTGGCAGTGCAAGGAGAGATTTGGCTGGGTTTTAATTATGAATTTGTTAAAATTGGCTTGTACTTTGTGTAGTGGCTTGAATGCCGTTCCCATGGTTTTACCTCACCACTGGGAAAAAGCTGGTGACATTTTAAATGGCAATAGATGTTGGAAAGACAAATGGCACACCACACACCAATTGCACCATTCTGCCGCTAACCAACAGCAACCCTACTTAATAAAAACGATGCTTCATCTCTCACATAACAAAAGTTTCTTCCCTAGAACCTAAATGTGCATTGTTGATTTGCTCTAGACATGCGATTCTTTTCCCCTTTAGCAGAAGTTGGAAAACTGCCTCCTTGTTGAAGCTGTTGAATTTCTCAGTTCCCTCTGGACAGCCCGGCAGCTCATCACTCACAGTGATGGCTCCATTCACAAATGGCATCATAAAAACATGAAGGGAGATAAAGAATCCATTGTGAAAAGAATCTTAAAAACCCTTTGGATCCTTCACATCATAGTCCCAATGAGCAGTGAATGGAAATGTCTTAAAATTACCCTGTTTTAAATTCCCCCTTGACATGAGAACTCCAAATTGCTGGCTGCAATCTAAGCTTGACAGTCTTCAAATTAGCCAAGTCCTGTAAATACCCTTAGCAAATTGAAGAGCTGATTGTTTCCTTTCATATCCATGGGCTAGAAAACGAAGGATGAAAGGATGGGCCCTATCCTAAATCAGTCATCCAATGGAACCTTAATGTATTTGGAAAAGTAGAAAAATTAGGAAAAGTTAGATTCACCTTAACTGAAACTAACTTTGACACAGCAGAACTTTACACTTTAACAATAACACCTATGTGTTTCATTGTGTGTCGATGCAGTATGTTGGATTATGTTAGGTGACTGAGACATGTACCTCATCAAAATGTCTTCTCTTTTGAATCAAACTAAGGCGTGCATGTACACTAAGATATACGAAACAGAATGTCAAGATCTTGATGAATTGCTTAGGTGTACAGAGTATAGAAATCCCAAAGTTAGAATGTGAACCAGTTAACAATTTGGAAAGAAGCCAAGTCTAGCTTTATTCAAAGAATGATGACTTCTCCAAATTTGCCTTTTTATCTCTTTAATCTTTGTCTTATTTACTCCTGTCTTCATTTTTGTGGTTCTCAGAGGATCTCCTTACATGGGATTAATTTAGACCAACATTGGTATAGGAAACCTTGCATGAAATAGAAGTGTAAATGCCCAGGAGATGGCTGTTTCCTCTCTTGCTGCCTGTGTTAATAGCAATAGTCTGCTGAAATCCCAAGAAATTTTCCAGTTGCCTTCAAACTCTTTTCTTCACTGCAGAATATCTACAGCATATATGTTATCCCTCAGATCTCTCCATTTTATCTTCTGACTGAGTCTCCATTTCTACCCTGTGAAAATGAAGTATTTTCTAATGGTCGTTTCCATCCATTCTGTTCAACCTAGGATAAAGCCTCACAAACACATCCTGTCATTTGTTATTTCAAATATGTGTTTATTACAAATTCTTATAATTTCCATCACCTTGTGAAAGAGGGCCCTTCTTCAATATTCTGGCATTTTCTACAGCTGGGGGACTCATCTACTTCACTAGTAGTATTTTTACTTCCCTCAAGGACCACATTCCTGCCACATCCATTAGAGCTGCTTTTACCTTTTGATACTTTCACTGTGCTTCTCAAATTGGAAAGTTCTTATTTCCAACTCTGCTCATTAAAGACCTTTACATTATTACTTTATTGCAGCCTTATACTTTCTCCATAGGGGGAAAACACACACACACACAGCAACCAGACTTTTCTTTCTGCTATTTATTACAGTACATTTTATTTTGATTGCAATCCCTTTTATTTCTTTCTGTTTGCAGCAAAAAGTCCTTTAATGCGTTGATGACACAATTATATCCAATTTATCTGAATACATTTTCTTCTGAACCAATTCAAATTAGCTTCAGTTTCCACTGTTACACCCAAAGCAATTCATGTTGGGCTAGCACAGTCCTCCAGGTTGCTATACCATGTGGCCAGTTCTTCCTCCTCTTCTTCGAGTAGGATGTCCCTCTTTCCGTTTTTGAAATAGTTATTCATACATCTTCCAGGAAAAGACATAATCCTCATTATTAGAAAATCCTGGATATTTATACTCTATTTCATGAATGGCATCACTGGCCCAGCTTTAAGAACCAACTTCTCTCCAAGGTCTTCTAAGCCTGAAATCTCAGGCAATGAATTGCAGACCATTCTGTGGCTTCTTGGGCATCTTAATTGAGAAGTAAGTCTAACAGGGGTCGCCTCCAGATCTTTATATCTCCTCTTCTTTCATAAGGTTCCCTTCACTCTGCTCAAAGTTTGGCTATGAGTCTCAGCATCCACTTTGATACTCTGCTGGGTGGAGTCTTTCAGATGTTCTCTGTGGTAGGTTCCTGTTTTCTCCTTCTTTCTATGTCCATCCCTTTTGCCTTTCTGAATGAGGACTAAGCATCTTACCCAGGATCCTTTTTCTTGCTTACCTTCTTTAGGTGTACTGATTTTAGTATGATTATCCTTTATTATATGTCTAATATCTACATATAAGTAAGTATATACCATGTGTGTTTTTCTGCTTCTGAGATACCTCACTCAGGATTATCTTTTCTAGATCCCACCATTTGTCTGCAGATTTCATTATTTCTTTGTTTTTAATTGCTGAGTAGTATTCCATTGTGTAATGTACTACATTTTCTGTATCTATTCCTCAACTGAGGGACAGCTGGGTTGTTTCCAGGTTCTGGCTATTACAAATTAAGCTGCTACAAACATGGTTGAGCAAATGTCCTTGTTGTGTACTTGAACATCTTTTGGATATTTGCCTAGGAGTAGTATAGCTGGATCTTGAGGAAGCACTATTCCTAATTGTCTGAGAAAGCACCAGATTGATTTCCATAGTGGTTGTACAAGTTTACTTTCCCACCAGCAATGGGGGAGGATTCCTCTTTCTCCACATCCTCTCCGGCATGTGTTGTCACTTGAGTTTTTGAATGTATGTAAACTAAGGCTTTACTTCCAGCTCCAACTGCAACATGAATTTTCCTTTCACTATTTTTATCTTAGCAGGAAACATTGTCTTTCTTATAAATGTTCAGATCATCTATTTAATGAAATCACCTTCAATATTTTTCTTTCTTTGTCATCTCTTTCCATATCTACCAATGAAATCTAAACATGTATTTATTTTTTCCATGTTCTCAGTGTGAGCACTTGTCTTGCACTGGGTCTTCGATTTTGTCAAAAGCTTGTGAACTGATATCTGACTTTTATTACTATGCCACCACTATCTACACGATAGAAAAGGTAGCCCAAACCTCTTAAGCTCCAATTTAGCAATTATTCTTCCTTTGTTTCCAAATTTGAGTGACTTTCCATAAAACTTAGCTTTGAAAACCTTACCTTGACACAGTATAAAATATACCAAATTTCTAACTTTATCCTTCCCCACTCTCTCCATTCACATATGTGGTCAGAACAAGGCCTGTGTCTTTCTTGTTTTCCTGAAGTTTTATGCATTCCTTTTACAGTCCTTTACTATTAATTTTCTTTGCATAAAAAGAGCTTATCAATATGTGTGAATTATTTTCTCTCTTCCTCTGTTCCCATGTGATTTATGGAAGCCTTTCCTAATGTCCTCTATGAGTTCACACACAACTCAGTCTCCCTTATCTCACACTGTTGTCCTCATTATCTTCTTTTCACTTTCTGATTACAACTTGCCAACACCTGAAATATTATATATTGTCTGTCTTATTTGTTTTCTTACTCTAGCACCTCTTGTTATAAAAATGCTATCACCAGAACAACTTTTGGCCTACTTCATTCTCTGGTGTATTCTCAGTGCCTAGAACAGTGCTGAACAGGTGGAGGATGTTCAGCAAACGTATTGAGTGAGCTCTTTTCCATTAAAATAATAACTGCCAAGCTAGCTAATGGAAATGTAACACTTACAACTTATTTTACAGCAAAGCATTGAAATCCTGTTCTATTTTAATTGGGTGTAAGGGCAACAGGGGTGATAAAGCTGAGGTTGGAATATTTTGAGAGCTATTATGTGATTGTAAATTACCTTAAACAAGTCTATGATTTTCAGAGGAAATGAAGTCATTGTAATCTCTTAGTCATCAGTGGAAAAGAGAAAGGGGGAAAAAAACCAGAAATGATACAATGCAAAAAGTCATCTTGACTGGATAAAAACAGAGCATATTTTCCTACTTTGAAAAAAGCTTCAAATTTACTTTTTAAGGCCTAGCCTTTCAAGCAAACTTTGACTCTCAGCCTATTTATTCAATCAAGAAGATTATTATTACAATGCAGTGCTTAGGAGTAGTGGCTTCCTGTGGCTTTTCCATTTCAAACAACTGATGACATTTACCATTGAGATTATATGTGGATTATGATTCTGTGGTGTACATCATTGAAGCATCACAGCCTAAGAAAAAGTTAGATTTAATATTTTATGTCTCCCAGCAGGGTATGTATTCAAGCTAAGCATGTTTTCAGTAGCAACTCCTCAAGCTACTACAGTCTGTTACTACAAGAGAGAAAGGATTTGATAATTTGTTACAAAGACCCAGCAAAGCTGCTGTTACAGAAGCAGAACTTTTGAAATACTTTATTACTGCTCCTATAATATTGTGCTAGATATCACTTGTATCGTTTGTTACTGAGTTTGATAATATCTTTTTCTAATATCTTTCTGAAATGTTTTAATATAATGATCAGACAATGTTATAATTTTAAACTATATGTATATTCTTGGTTCCTAAGAATGATTATTTCTTACAACATTATGTTACATCACACTAGTTTATTTAGTAATAAGCTTCTGTCTTCTCTTGTGATAGATTTCCTAAACACGATGTTATTTATGAGTTCCTACTGATTTTCATTCAGAAATTATTCAGCCAATCTGGCAACATTTTAAGTTGATGTTGAAGTTTATCTGACATTGTTAATGTTATTCCAAATACTAACCAGTCATCATTATTGAGAATTTTCTACATTTTTCTTTTACTAAGTGCAGTTGCAGTGGTTGTCTCTTTAATAAAGATAATTCTTATTATATATTTATAAATGATAATTTATCATCAACACTGTTTAAACAAATGAATAGCTGAGGGTGTGGTTAAGTATTATGCTGTTTGCCAAGTATGTTTCTATTCTAAGCACTGCAAAGACCACACCAAAGCAAACAAATAAAAAAAAAAATAGATGATTACAGTTGATCTCACAACGTGTCTGGAATTGGATTATGCCTCCCTAATGGCAACAGATGTTTTGATTCTGTGTGTTCCTTCTCTTTTTTCTACTTACCTCCTTTGAGAAATTATCCTGAAATATGGAAAATAAGCTTATCAATGAATCAGTAGGGAAGAAAGAAAATGGTGTGCCCTCTCATCATCCAACGTTCTCACAGTATTTAGATCTCTGACTATAAAAGATGGCTATATAGCCATAATAATTATATTAAGTTGAAGTCTTATTTTTCTTGGCTTAAAATAATTGTTTCTCCTAGTCATTTGAGAAATTACCCTCAGTTAAGTATCCTGCAAGGGACTTCCTGGCAATATACTGAATGTTGTATCAAGTATTTGACTTCCACCAGACAATCCAGGGCTCTTAGTAGATTTAATATTCACACACATGGATGTAAAGTAAATGGATAGGAGTGAACATAAGCTTGGTAAGCAAAGATCAAACAAGACAACAGGATTAGTGAAGCCTATCGATTTTAGTGGAAACAATCAGTGCCCATTCATACTTTGAAGAATCTGTTTATTTACAGAAATGATCTTGCCTTTCTCATGAGCTACATATTTTAAACTACAAGTAATTATAAATGTGAAAGTTTTGCACTCAGAAAAAGATTGTGCTAATCTCTTCTACTTTTTGCCATGGAGAAGCAAAAGCTTTTTTATGGCTTAACATAAATTTAGCAAGCAGCCAAAGTATTGAGGCATCATAAAGTGCCATCAGATGAGGACTTATTGCAGATCAATGAATCAGGCACAACTCACAGACAGGTTGGACCACCACAGTCTTCTCTGAGTTCATCATTAACTTTAACCTATAGTTGGGTTAGTTCTAAGCAACAAAGAATATGCTTAAGAGAAACGTAATTTTTCTTAGATTTTATGTTTTAGACAGTATTATACTTTCCAAAATAATTTAGTGGTATTTTTGAGTTGATATAATTATGATATTTCACCCTTTGCTTTCCTCCCTGCAGACCCTATCATATTCATATCCCCGCTCTCCTTCAAATGCATGACCTCTTTTTTCACTAATTGTTATTGTACAAATATATTCAGAAATATACCCCATTCCAAATACATAATCATATTGTTTCTCCTAGTCATTTGAGAAATTACCCTCAGTTAAGTATCCTGCAAGGGACTTAACTTCAGGGCTGGAATAACCATTGGTATGCACAACCTTGGAGCGAACCACCTCTCCCACTTCCAGTTTTTCTTTGTTGCCTGTAGTTTTCTTTTATGTGAGGCCTCTTGGGCTTCTCCCTATCTACTTTGTCATGTTCAATGGTGTCATTCTTGTTTATGTTATGATTGGACAGTCATGTTGGTGGGACTTCATAGGTGTTACTTCTAGCATTACTAGGATACACACTTTGACAATCAACTTCCTGATCCTTTGGCTCTTCACATCCTTTTGCTCTCTGCAACGCTGTTTTCTGTGTCTTACGTTATGGAGTATTTTCTAGATGGACTGGGCTCCACAAATTTGCATTTCGATTTGCTGTGAGGTTTTGTAGTGGATTTTGTCTATTGCAAAAAAAAAAAATTTTTTTTTGAGAGCATTATCTACCATTATCTGTAGGTGACCATACTGGTTTAGTGAATTAGTGGTTGTACATTCTCCTCAAAAAACATGACTTTAATAACACTGAGTAATTTACTCAGTTTCCAGAAGGAGGTATGCCAGGTATGGTTTCACTCCTACTGTTTCTGGCAAAGTGAAACAAGGATTTTCATGCATAAATCAAGGTCCTTGTGAGAAAATGTGGTTTAAGATCACTGGCTGGTTATTTTTCCACTGTCAAGATGAGGTGATTTATGTCTGTGAGGGTGCTTCCAGAGAAGAAATCCACCATGAATTTGGGTGTCACCCTCCCATGAGCTGGTATTCTCAACAGAATTAAATGGGGGAAAACTGGCTAACTGAGCTAACACCTGAAAACATTTCTCTTTGCTTCCTGATTAGATGTAATATGCCCGTCGTCCTCTCTCTCTCTTTCTCTCTCTCTTTTGCTGCCATCTAAAGCTCCTTTTGATGTTACAATAACTACCACAATTCATTGTAGCCGTAGTAATGACCCCAAGTAAAGCTTCCCTCCGTTCACTTGCTTCTGTCTGATATTTGTCACCATGGGGATAAAGTAATAACTAATTCATGTACTATACTAAAAAAAATGAACTTGTTTAAAAAATTAGCCAAATGAAAGAATACATGAAATGTGCTCAAGGATATAATTTTAGCTTGTGTCTGAAGGCAGCCCATTATACTTGATGAGTTCAACCTATTTTGTAGCTCTTGGCAAATCGATCTCTTGGTAGAGTAAAATCTTATGCTTCATTTTCTCAGCTTAAATATTACACATTATTTTCTGAAACTCACTAAGTACTTATGCAGGTGATTGAGTGCCTGAGCAGCGATATCATAAGGGATCATTTTTTAATCTATAAAATGTGTATACTAATAATCTATTCATAAATTATTTTTGCAGAAGTTAAATAGCACCATAGACAAAGTATTCATTGCATTGCTAAGTGTATAAAATGCTCAACAATACTGTTATAAATGGTGTTGCTGATATGAGAAATTTGTGAACATGATGCTAAAGAAATACAGATTGAGGAATAATGAATACAGGATGGTCTTCAGAAGAAATGGCATTTGAGCCTTGTTCATTATGTGAAAATATAGGATAAAAATTTATTATAATATTTTATTTTTATTTTTTATTTATTACAATTTTTAAATTTTTATTAATTGCACTTTATTCACTTTGTATCCTGCCTGAACCCCTTCCTCCTCCCCTCCCAGTCCCACCCTCCCCTCCCTCTTCTCCACTCATACCCCTCCCCAAGTCCACTGATACAGGAGATCTTCCTCTGCTTCCTTCTCATCCTAGCTTATCAGGTCTCATCAGGACTGGCTGCACTGTATTCCTCTGTGGCCTGGTAAGGCTGCTCCCCCCTCAGGGGGAGGTGGTCAAAGAGCAGGCCAATCAGTTCATGTCAGAGATAGTCCCTGTTCCCATTACTATGGAATTATTACTGTTGGACACTGAACAGTCATGGGCTATGTCTGTGTAGGGGTTCTAGGTTATCTCCATGAATGGTCCTTGGTTGGAGTATCAGTCTCAGAAAAGACCCCTGTGCCCAAATTTTTTGGTTCTGTTGCTCTCCCTGTAGAGACCCTGTCTTGTCCAGGTCTTACTGTTTCCCACTTCTTTCATAAGATTCCCTGCACTCTGCCCAAAGGTTGACCATAAATCTCAGCATCTGCTTTGATACCCTGCAGGGGAGCGCCTTTCCGATGCCCTCTGTGGAAGGCTCCGTTCCTGTTCCCTGTTTTCTCTTTTTTCTGATGTCCATTCTCTTTGCCTTTCTCAAAGGGGATTGAGCATTTTAGCCAGAGTCCTCCTTCGTGATTAGTTTCTTTAGGTGTATAGATTTTAGTAGGTTTATCCTATATTATATGTCTAATATCTACTTATGAGTGATTATATACCCTGTGTGTCTTTCTGCTTCTGGGATACCTCACTCAGGATGATCTTTTCCAGTTTCCACCATTTACCTGCAAATTTCATGATTTCCTTGCTTTTATTGCTGAGTACTATTTCATTGTGTAGACATACCATAATTTCTGTATCCATTACTCTGTTGATGGACATCTGGGTTGTAACCAGGTTCTGACTATTACAAATAAAGCTGCTACAAACATGGTTGAGCAAATGTCCTTATTGTGCACTTGAGCATCTTTTGGATATATGCCTAGGAGTGGTATAGCTGGATCTTGAGGAAGCGCTATTCCTAATTGTTTTTATTTTTATTAATTACACTTTATTCACTTTGTATCTCCCCTGTAGCTCCCTCCCTCCTCCCCTCCCAATCCCACCTCCTGTCCCTCTTCTCCACCTATGCTCCTCCCCCAGTCCACTGATAGAGAAGGTCCTCCTCCCTTCCATCTAATCCTAGTCTATCAGGTCACAACAGGAGTGGCTGAAATGTCATCCTCTGTGGCCTGGTAAGGCTGCACAACTCTGAGGGGGGAAGTGATCAAAGAGCAGGCCAATCAGTTTATGTCAGACATAGTCCCTGTTCCCATTACTAGGGAACCCACTTGTTCACTGAGCTGCCATGGGTTACATCTGTGCAGGGGTTCTAGGTTATCTCCATGAATGGTCCATGGTTGGAGTATCAGTCTCAGACAACACTCCTGTGTCCAGATTTTTTGGTTCTGTTGCTCTCCTTTTGGAGCTCCTGTTTCCTCCAGGAACAGGACAGAAGCCTACCACAGATGCCCTCTGAAAGACTCTACTGTGCAAGAGTATCAAAGCAGATGCTGAGACTCATAGCCAAACTTTGGGCAGAGAGCAGGGAATCTTATGAAACAAGGGGGAGATAGAAAGACCATGAAATAATTTTTAAAGCAGCCCAAACTGAAAGGATCAGAACTATCAAGAAGAATGCAATTGCTAACTGAATTTGAATGCATTTTTTTTCCTCTGTATAACACCAAAGTAATGGTTACTTTTAGCAGATGTGGTACTAGGAAAATCTCAGGATCTCTCACTATCTGAGGGTAAATTGCTTAAAATATCTGTGTTCCTGAAATGGAAGAATTTCATGACTCTCTTGCCAAGGTATTGTAAGGAAGAGCTACATTTAGAGCATGTTACTTCCAAAATTAAAATGGTTCCTCTGAGGAGTTTCATTATAAGGCTATGTAAACTATTTCTGTTTCACCATGCCACAAGCTTGTCCAAACCTCTACTCTGTGTAACCAGTCAGATAAAACCTTCCTCTTGTTTGTTGATTTCCATTCCTTCTCTCCAGATAGGACAGGCTGATTCTGTAATCTCAGTCAGGGATAAGTTGAACCCTTTCCCCTCATCCCTCACAGACCTCGTCTCTATCTTTTTATTCTTCTGGCTACTAGAAAATTTTTACAGCCATAAAGCTCTTGGTCTAGTAAGCTCCTACTTGAAGTTTCCCAGGACTTTTTTTTTTTTTTTTAAGTTAGATCCTGCTTGGAAATATACAGTTCTTGCAAGCTTTCTATGTTCTAGGGTCTACTGCTAGACCCTCCCAATTGTGAATTATTCCTACTGTTAGCTTGGCCTACTAGTCACTAGTCACAGTCTGGGATATTGATCATCAGCACAGTCTCGCTTCAGAGAACCCATCAGCTCATTCCAAAGCTGTTTATTGTGAACTACTGCCAAAAATGGCTCTAATGCCCTTGATACCTTCTCTGGGAATAGCTGTTCATCAGTGGGAGTTTTGTCTCAAGTGTTTCTCACTCCAGTCCAGCTGTTAGAAGCCAATTATCATAAAGAAACCCACCTTGTCTCAAAATGAGACCAGTTGTGGTGCTATTCAAGCTCCATGCCTACTCTGTGGGGCATACTAGTGCTCTTGGGCACCAGAGTTTTATCAACTACAAATTTATGCCTCTCTGCTGCTTTCCATATGAAGGCATCCCCTTAATGACTCACATTCAAAAGCACCATCCATTTAGGTTCTATTTCTAAACAAAACAAAGAAAAGTAAAACAAGCAAAAAACCCACCGAGGACAACTTTCTTTTTTTCATTAGCCCATTGATGGGATTTTAGGCCTAAGACCAAACTAAGATTAACTGCCTTTCTTGTCATAAACTAGGCAATCAAAATCTCACTATAACATTACCAGCTGTCAAGTCAATCGAACTCCTACTTAACCATGTTTCCTCCCCACCCCTAATATTCATCGTCTCACACCAACTTATGCCAACCATAACCTCAGCAAACACTTTTGTTTTGTATCATTGAAAATAGATTCTTCTTTCATGAAAATTGTTTCATTAAACTCAAAGGGGAGTGGAAATGTATCCAAAAAAATCTAATCATTTTTGAATCCCAAAAGGTCATACATGTTCTTAGGCATCTCTGGATAGTGACTTGAGAATTGAGTTTCTTGGAAAGGTTCTTTCTTGCTTGATTCCTTAGCCTGGGAAGCTAGATTTCTGTTTGGATATGGTGAGCCATTGAAGATTTAATTTCATAAAATACTTTAAGAGGTTTACAGAGTATACAATTTGCCTTTACATGGCAAAGATGACTTTCTTGGCTTCTACCTGACATGGATAAAGGGGAGGGGTCCTCCCCTTTTCTGAGAGATGAGGAAAGAGGGATGGGGAAAGGGGTAGGGAGATGAGACTGAGAGAAGAGGGGGCTAAGATTGGGATGTAAAGTGAATAAATAAATTAATTGAAAAATAATCACTTGGATTGAGAACGTGAAATAGCCAAAGAATAATTTCCTTCAGTTTTAATTATATATCATCTGCATTAGGTTCTGTAAAAATGCCTTTGTGTGCCCATTGATTGGTGATTTCTTTTATTTGACCACTGTGCAAAAAAGGCATATCTGGTATGGGGGTACCCAACTGATCTCTAGTTGGATTCGAGGCCCACTCCACAGGAGTGATTCATTGCCTGGTGCAGTGATCCATCTCAATCTCCTATGGTAGAGGAGTCATAAATCCTGATGGCGGGTCCTTAATTCTTTTACTTAGCTAAATAGCTAAATATACATGGCATCAACTCATTTTCTTTCCCCCCTCCTCTGTGTGTGTCTCTCTGTGTGTGCATACTTATAAACAATTAACTACTTCTGTCCTTAATCAGAGAACCCTTTCTTGCCAGTAAGCTGTGCTGAAAGAAAAGACTTGTGGATGTGCAAGATGCTGAGAATAAGTGACAGTGCTCAGCCCTAAACACATTTATACCCTTCCCTTCCGACTAAGAGGATATTGCTGAATAAGTGGAATAATGATAATAAGAAAGCAAGAACCAATAGATAGAGATGAAGGGATGCAGAATGCCACCTCCTATGAAAACAATCCACCATATAGTGACCGCCAACTTCCAACAACATCGTGACCACACGGGGATTACACAAGCATGAACACGTCAAAAGCTACGCATGGACTGAGGAGGGTACAGGGAGCCCCATTACTCATGGAAAATCTACTTCATACTAATAGATTCAGGGAAAGAGTAGGTGATTAACTTCAGTTGTGTACCCAACACTGACCCTAACAGGTGTCAGTGGAAAGTCCCCATCCAATATTCACACAGATGGTCCTGGTTGAAATAAACATGTCGCAAAGAAAATTCAAAAGTTAAAAATCTGGGAAAGTCATGGTAAGGACAAGCGGCTGGGTATTGGCAAGAGTCAGAAAGAGAATCTAAGAATGGATGAGGAGAAAAGGAATCCGAGTGCCTTATGTACATGTATGAAATTGTCAAAGAACTAACTAATTTTAAAATGCCTTTGAGGCAAATATATCTGGAGTAGAATGTACAATCAGCAAGTTTTCTATTATTTACAAATTGCTAAGTATATCTTGTCAAAACACTCCCTAAAAATACCGCACATTCTCTCAATCATGCTAAGAAAAACAAAACCACTCAAGGAAGAGTTTGCCTACAAAGTATCAAGCACTTCTAAATAAAGTTTTAGGAAAAACATAGGAGATGCTTTGCTCTATCCCCCCCCTTCTAAAATTAACCTATCACTGACCTGCAAGATAGCTTTTCAAAAAGTCTCATTGGCACATGCTCTTAGGGATAATTAGAAATATCACTGTGTAGCTCGTTACTAGAGAAGATGCATGACTGAGCAGAAGTGTAAACGGTTCTTTTCTTCTTTATAATTTTCCTTTTAACCCAATTTATTACTTTTTCCATCAAAATTGCTGCTACTACTTCATCATTTATATTGAAACAGTTTTAGCTTAGCTTAAATTCCCGAAACAGCACCTTTAAGCAATGTAAATTGAGTGGAGGACAAAGCAGTGCTTGAAATGAGGAAGACTGATTTTTTTGTTTTTTATCTCTGCACCATCATCCTCTTACAATGTATCATTTAATCTGCTTCTCAGTCTTATTTGATCATCAACAAGGACGATTTGAACCCAAGCATTTATGAACACAGGGTTCTAACACATTATCATCTGCAATATTAACTCTGGGATCTCTTTCCTGACGTTTATATCCAGTTTTCCTTAGAGCAGTGGTCCCAGCGGCCTCTTACTTCTGGTCAAAAACAGACTTCCAACTTGAACTTTAGTTTTGTGCAAGGTGATAAATATGATAAATATTTGTATTTTTCTACATGTAGACATCCAGTTAGACCGGCACCATTTGTTGAAAATGCTGTATTTTTTCTATTGTATGGTTTTGGCTTCTTTGTCAAAAATCAGGTGTCCATAGGTGTGTGGGTTTATTTGTGGGTCTTCTATTCGATTCCATTGATCCACCATTCTGTTTCTATGCCAGTACCATGCAATTTTTAGTACTATTGCTCTGTAGTACAGTTTGAGATCAGGGATGGAGATACCTCTGGACGATCTGTTGTTGTACAGGATTGTTTTAGCAATTCTGGGGTTTTTTTTGTTTTTCCATATGAAATTGAGAATTGTTCTTTCAAGGTCTGTAAAGAATTGTGTTGTTATTTTGATGGGAATCGCTTTAAATCTGTATTGATTTTGGCAGGATGGCCATTTTCACTGAGATACGAAGTGAATAAACTGTAATTTATTTTAAAAATAATTTAAAAAATGATTCACATTGGAAAAAAAGCAGACTTCCAAGAACTTCCTCCCCTGCCTGTTTTGTTTTCCACCCTAAGTATTCAGAGTGCTGATTATTCAGGGTCCTCCTCTGTGGATCTTGGCCACTCAAGACTGAGAAGACTGTCCTGAGTGTGACTTATGAACTCTCCCAGTACAGCAAATGGTGTACTTCCTGCTTGTCATGTATGAAATGGAACTAATAATACCATTCTACCAGTTTTGAAATGTGGGAGTTCGGATGATAAAAACAAAGAGCTAATATGAAATATTAAGTAGATATGTAGTATACTATCATAAATTAACACATTAACATGCACTTCCATGTAACCTAGCTTAGGCAACTCATGTTCTCTTTTAATAAGTCCCTCTGAGAAAAAGGTGCCTTAATAAAAAATGATAACCTTGCAAGTCTGGTTAACACTTGGTCTGTCTGCTGGGGATTTGTTGGCTGGGAGAAAAGGCCATGGTGGCTCAAAAACTCAATACACTTTATGGTTTTGTGGGTAAGGCCAAGTGAGACCTACTTAGCTTTGGACTAAACTGCTCTAGATATACTTGAAATTATGAAAGCGCCTCAACATGCAAGGCCTCAGGTGAGTCGATCTTTATAGTTTGAACAGTATCCAGAAGCTGGGATGAAAAGAAGGAGATTTAACACTAATCCTGTAAGATTATGTCGTACAATGAACAGTGATCCTGAGGAGTAGAATTCTCTGAATGAAAAATAATCCCAGCTTAAGATGACATAATGAAAGCTTTGATATCTCTGGAAAGCTGTCCCAAACTAAGACCTAAAGAACGTTATGAATCAGACCTAGCTCCATGATCAGATTTTACCATCCTTAAAACATTTCAAGGGCAGGGCAAAGGAGGTGTGCTCATGCACATACTGAAGCGTTGTTCAGGAGACTCCAGTCTTCACAGTCAAAGGCCTTATTTTTCATATTTGCTGAACTGATAAAGGAAGTGGTTGTTATTTGGAAGACATCAGTGAAGTTTATATTAAAGTTGACACAATGCAGGTGGTAAATATTTTTTTTAATTGTCAAAGCATCAAATATCCAACATACATACTTGTTTTATTTTTCTCTTAAACTCTCTATATGTTCTGCAATGTGTTTTATTTCTACATTCTCAAAAAGCCGTATAAAATATATGGTTTTTAAGTTAAAGTTTGAAGTCCTGCATTTATAAGATATACCTTTTCCCTCATTTCCTTCGTGTTGAAAGTTTGTTGATTTTCAATTTATCCAAATTTAATATACTAGATATTTTAGATATGAAGTATTATAATGACATTTCCCTAGGTTTAGATACCAAAAACTATGAAAATACAATTCCTACCTTTTACTCGGTGTATAATGATTTCTATTTTCATTGACTGATGGATCAGGAAACTTTATAGTAAGAGTAGTGAACTTTAAAACAAGATAGAATAAATTCTGGGGAAATTAAGCCCAGCTTTCTTTCAGGTTCTATCAATTATTCTATGATCGCATACACGTTCAATTCATTTCTTTAAAATTTAGATTCTTCCACTGAAAAAAAGAGATAGCAATTCTTGATTGGCATAGTTTGCATTACTAGTATTGAATAACTGTGAAGAACGTTAGATAATATGTGACATTATACCCCTACAAGAATCTGTAAACCTGTAATTATTGATGTAGATGGCACAGCTGTTTGCAGATTCACTCAGCTTTGGCCATCTGATAACCCACTTCATGTTTTTTTGTAACAGTTAGGGCTCATCTGGGCGAGAATTCATGTGATGCTTCTATCAACTTTAGTTTATTAACCAAATTAATTTATTGTTAAAAAGACCCTATATCACTGTAAAGACAAATGCTTCTTTGGAAAATAGGAGGCTTTAAAAGTGAATTCAATGAAAAAATATGTCTTCAGATTCTAGCTAGATCCTGCCACTTGCTATGCATCTGATTAGATTTTATTTTTTTTTTAGTTAAAACTAGAAATGAATAAATGCTACACAGACACTAAGAAATTGCACCATCTTTACACTAAGGCTTTATATGAGATGTAAATCAGAAGTATTGAATGGTATTTAAAAAGAGAATAACTTTCTTACTATGTCATTCTCTGCTATTTTTTAAAATTACTTAAAATTATCTTGCTTTCCATCTGTCAGAAATGCCTACCATTTGGAGAAAATTGGCTGTAGCATAGAAATGTAATGGGCTGGGATTTTAGTATCTTGGCATATCACTAATATTCATGAGCTTTAGATTTTTAATTTTAACTATAGGCATTGGGATAAAGTCCAGGGGATTTTGGTCCCTGATGTATTGTGTTTTCCATTTCCTCTATATGTATAGAATATTTAGTAAATATCTAAGAATATTCAGATTCCCATTTACAGAATAGCTGTCTCACTGTCTTCATAAGGTAATTCTGAACTTCTGTTGACATTACCAGTTTAAGAATATTTTAGGTGTGTAGAAAACCATCAAATTCATATCAATGCTGTCTATAACTATATGTGAAATGGTCAGATATTAATTTATATTCAGGCACTCTGACCTTCTTTGGTGAAGTGTTATACAAATGTTTTCATTGATAGTGTGCTTTTACAAAAGGAAAGAAAAAGGCTAGATTAGCCTACTTCCAACAAAGTTTTTACAAGTACATCAGAATAAATATAGCATTAGATGGACTTTGGAGGTAATTAGTCTTGGAATTAATGGATTCTCAGTGATCTACCCATGACTTGAAATTCAGATATTGGTAATGTCCACTGCTCTGCAAAACAGGTCATTCAATTTGGTGGATGATACTGATCCATGCTTTTTACTGCATCTTACAGACCTCTGTTTCTGAAGATTCCATTACACCTGTATAGTCATACATATCACACATTATCATAAGGCGGGCAAATATTCCCAGAGTTTCTCTGATTTACAGCTTTTCTTAAGGTCTGTTGTATGAAATAACTATAAATACAAAAATAGATTAATAGTTATATAAAATATTGACATGAAGCCAATTGCTACATAGTGTATTCAATTTGACCATCGATTATAATAACAGCACAATGAATGTGCACCAAAATTTTCACAGAAAAGAGCTTGAATTAGAATACCAAGCAAGCAGAATTAAAGCAAGCAAGTAATTAATGCAGCATCATCCTACCTGAGAGCCTCTTTGTGTTTTGGTCAGGCACACCGATGTTTGCCAATACGGTACTATCATGTTGCCTCTTATCACTGAGTTTCCCAAGACTCCTCACACCTCCTTGTTCCATATTAGTGCCTATTTACCTCTTACTTATCTTTGGGAATTATAATTCCAACTTCGGGGCCCCTGAATATGTTAATAATTATCACCTAGCTTCATGCCTACGGCTTCTTCTCCAAATTGTTCTGTACTTTACCTTGCTCTCAATTCATCAGATACTATTTTTGAATCAAAAATACTCTGTGATGTGAAAAGGTCTGTACAACCAGCTTTAGGATCCTAGGTAGTTTGTTTTTCTCTTAAATCCAGACAGACAGGAGATATGCATTTTTGTGGGAATAAAGATATATTTAAACCAAAACTAAAGAAAAAAGAAAGTACTGCTTGCTTGCTTGACACTAAAACTGATCACTTTTTAATGAAAAAGAATTCTTAGAATAAGTCATCAATATGGATGCAAAGTAGCTATGGTTTCTTTCACATAGGATAAATTAAATTGAACATCTCAAGGACAAACATCAATAACAGCTTAAATAAACAGAATGTGTTGAAATGAAATGTCACTCCATTTCTATTTCAACCTTCTGTGCAAATGCTTCTGCCAATATGTGGTTTGGGCTTTGAAAAGCAAACATAGAAGTTATTGTCTTTTAAGTCATCAAATGGTAATCATTATAACTTATCAGTATAAATTGATTAAGAATAGCTATTGTCTAGCCTCAGAAATTCCCTCAAACTAGACTTACATGTATCTGTGTTTTAATTAAAATGAGCTGGTTCAAGGCACAGATGTACCTCCAGTGTTTGATAACCACCTCCCTCTCACACATGAAATATCGGTGTGTCCAGGAGTCTGTGAGCTCTGAAGAATCTAGAATCAGTTTCTACAGTATCTACAAGATGCTTAGAAGTTTTTTACAGTGATAGGTGAGATTCCCCCCCCCCTTTTTTTTCTGTAACTGTTCAGCTGATTTTGACTTTCTCCTGCCTTGGGCTCATCTCTGCCGTAGCCCCGAAGCCACTTAGAATGGAATATAAAGGCCTCATCATGTTTTCCAGCAGAATGAGAATAAGATCGTTTAGAATACAAGAATCTAGGAACCTTCCCACTCACCACCTTTGCACTGCCCTGGGCACATGCAACTCATGACAGAAAAACTCATGTCTAGGTCTCATAGTGTGCACTCCTTTAATCCCAGCATTTGGGAGACAGAGGCAGGTGGATTTCTGTGAATCTGAGGCCAGCCTGGTCTACATAGTTAGCTTCAGGGAAGCCAGACCTGGTCTTTTGAAAAATAAAAATAAAAACAAACAAAGAAACTTTCTGAAAAAATCTCATTTAAAACACAAAAAGCATCTTTTTTTGGAGCCATTGGTTTGCAGGTGCCATAGAGGCAACTGGAGATTGCATTTATTTTTTTCTAAAGTTTTCTCTAACATATCACACGGCATCGCCTAAGACACTGTCTCACAGTCAGTTTCTTTCAACTCTAAAACAGAGTGAGGTAGCTTGTTCTTTACAATCTCCTCAGTTCCATCCAGTGCTAAAAATTTGAGTCACTGCTGAATTTACACACAAAGGTATATACCTGCTGTGACAGTGTGGGAATGCATTGCATAGCATTGGAACAGTGAACATTTAATGAAAAGAATTTGAAGTGCACATATCTCCTTTAGATTCTATGACGTCTGTCTGTATTTTAATCTACACAGCATCCTTCTTCCTTTCAAAAGAAGCCTAAGAACTGAAATCGCTGTGTATTGACACAGCACTTAATCTTTAAAATCAATTCACAGATTGCCTATGACAATAAAAGTACTGTCAGTATTGGCATTCTACACAGGGACTAAAAGTATATCGAATTAGTGTAAACATGAAGTTTAGCATGCTGGGCTTCTTGCAAAAGAGAAAAATAATTTCTTAGCAGATCTGTTTTTCAGGCAAAGGAAGGACCATATCAGGTTATGTTTAGCTATAATTATTCAATGGAAAAAATTTTAAACATGACATCTTAGGACAATAACATACCTAACATTTATTTCTTATAATTTTCTATCTGGAAGCTGCCAGTTGTTTTGTTGGTATCATCTGGAGTTGCTTAAATGACTACAAAACAGTGGACCAGGTCTTATAATTAACTAAACTCCAGTCCTCTGAGAAGAAATCTTAACTATTTTCAATTCATGGGACTATGCCCTGTCACCCCAGATGGTCTCTAACATTCACTGTGTGGTGATGCAAAGTCCCAAGCAGAAGAGAACAGGAGCTGCTAACCTTCACCGTGTTGTGATTGCATCATTGGCTCTGCATCTGCCTGCCTGGAGGCAGATCAGAAAGCTATTCCTAGGGTGAGAAATTAAAGAAATAGTCTCCACCTATTGATGACAAATGTAACAAAGCTACATTACAACAGGACAGGGGACTGAGAGGAGTGGGTGACTTTAGCAATTTGCCATGTCCATGGAGTCTTTTTGTACTGACCACTTGCAGAAACATGTATCCCAATAGTCTGAGTAGCTCTGTGTTTAAAAAGAGAGGGCTCTTCATTGGCACAGGAGACAACTTCCTGAGCAGAACACCAATAGCACAGGCTCTAAGATCAACAAACAATAAATGGAACCTCATGAAACTGAAAAGCTTCTGTAAAGCAAAGGACACTGTCAACAGAACAAAAGGACAGCCTACAGACTGGGAAAAGCTCTTCATCTGGCACTTTCTCAGCAGATTAGGAAGAGTCCTACCTCAAGATCCAGCTATACCACTCCTAGGCACATATCCAAAATATGGTCAACTATACAACAAGTACATTTGCTCAACCATGTTCAAAGCGGCTCTATTTGTAATAGCCAGAAGGTGAAAACAACCTAGATGTCCCTCAACAGAGGAATGGATACAGAAATTGTGGTACATTTACATAATGGAATACTACTCATCTATTAAAATAAGAAAATCATGAAATTTGCAGTCAAATGGAGGGAACAAGAAGAGATTATCCTGAGTGAAGTAACCCAGAAGCAGAAAGACACACATGGCATATACTCACTCATAAGTGGATATTTGCCATATAGTATAAGATAAACATACTAAAATCTATACCTCTAAAGAAGCTAAACAACAAGGAAGACCCTAGGAAAGATATGCAATCCTCATTCAGAAGGACAAATATGATAGACATTGGAGGCAGGAGAAGATAGGGAACAGGAGCCTACTACAGATGGCCTCTGAAAGACACTATTTATCAAGGTATAGAAGCATAGGCTGAGGCTAATAGCCAAACTTTGGGTAGACTGTAGGAAATCTTATGAAAGGAGGGGGTGGATAGAAAGACCTGTAGGTGACAGGAACTCCAAAAGGAAACTAACAGAGAGCCATCAAAACTGAGCCCTGGAGGCCCTGAAGAAAATGAAACGCCAACCAAGGACAATGCATGGAGAGGACCTAAAACCCCAGCTTAGAGGTAGCCAGTAGACTCAGTCTCAAAGTGGGGTTCCTAGTAAGGGGAGCAGGGACTTTCTCTGGCATGAACTCAGTGGCAGAGTCTCTGGTTACCTCCACTTGGGGGTGGGGGGTGCAGCCTTGCCAGACCACAGAGGAAAACAATGCAACCAGTTCTGATGAGACCTGACAGGCCAGGGTCAAATAGAGGAGGACCTCCTCTATCAGTGGACTAGTGGACGGGCATAGAGACAGAAGAGGTACAGGGTGGGGTTAGGAGGAGATGAGGGAGGGGGCCACAGTCAGGATACAAATTGAATAAATTGTAATAAATGTTAATAATAAAATAAATTTAAAAAGATCTTCACTAACCCCATATCTGTGAGAGGGCTAATATCCAGAATATATAAAGAATTGAAGGAGTTAAACACCAACAAACCAAGTAATCCAGTGAAAAATGGGGTACAGAGCTAATTCTCAACAGAAGAATATCAAATGGCAGAGAAATACTTAAAGCAATGCTCAACATCCTTAGTCATTTGGGAAATGCCAATCAAATTGACCCGGAGAACTTGGAAAGGGGCAGGGTGGAGATAAGGGAGGGAGGGTGAGAGTGGGAGGGAATGAGGGAGCGGGATACAGCTGGGATACAGTTAATAAAATGTAACTGATAAGAAAAAAAAAATGACCCTGAGATTTCACCTCACACCCATCAGAATGGCTAAGATCAGAAACTCAAGTGACAACACATGCTGGAGAAGATGTGGAGAAAGGGCAACCCTCCTTCATTGCTGGTGGTAATGTAGTCTTATACAACCACTTTGGAAATCAATCTGGTGCTTTCTCAGAAAATTATGAATAGTGCTTCCTCAAGATCCAGCTATACCACTCCTAGGCATATACTCAAAAGATGACCCACCATTCAATAAGGGCATTTGCTCAGCTATGTTCATAGCAGCTTCATTTGTAATAACCAGAATCTGGAAACAACACAGATGCCCCTCAACAGAGGAATGGATACAGAAACTGTGGTACATTTACACAATGGAATACTACTTGGCAATTAAAAACAAGGAAATCATGAAATTTGCAGGCAAATGGTGGGAACTACAAAAGATCATCCTAGGTAAGGTATCCCAGAAGCAGAAAGACACACTTGGTATATACTCACTTATTAGTCGATATTAGACATATAATACAGGATTAACATGCTAAAATCTGTAGCCCTAAAGAAGCTAAACAAGAAGGAGGACCCTAGGGAAGATGGGTTAATCCTGAATGAGGTTAATCCTCATTCAGAAGGGCAAACAGGACAGACATTGGAAGTAGGGGAAGACAGGAGCAGGACAGGAGCCTTTCACAGAGGACCTCAGAAATACTCTATCCACCAGGGTATCGAAAGAGATACTGAGTCACACAGCCAAACTTGGGACAATGTCCCAGACACCTTATGGAAGAAGAGGGAGATAAAAAAGACCTCAAGGGGACATGAACCCCACAAGGAGAACAACAGAACCAAAATACCTGGGTCCAAAATACCTGCAGAGTCCAATACTTCAACCAAGGACCATGCACGGAGAAGACCTAAATATCCAATTCAAAAGAGGCATATAGGCTACACAGTCTCCAAGTTTGTTCCCTAGTAAGGGTACAGGGGCTGTCTCTGACATGAACTCAGTGGCCTGCTCTTTGATCACCTCCACCTTAGGAATGCAGCCTTGCCATGTCACAGAAGAAGATGATGCAGCTGGTCTCGATGAGACTTAATAAGCTAGGGTCAGATAGAACAGGAGGAGTTCCTCCCCTTTCTGGGGACTAGGGAAAAGGCACAGGGGGAGAAGAGGGAGGGTGGATGAGACTTGGGAGGAGAAAAGGGAGGGGCTACAGCAGGGATACAAAGTGAATAAATTGTAAAAAATAAATAAATTGATTATATTAAATTTTAAAAAAAGATTCTTATAATTAACTAAACTCCACATATTCAGATCAGATGGAAGTCTTATAAGGTCACTATTTCCCATATTTGTTATCCAATATATTATCAATCTAGATGCAAATGGGGCAGATAAATGGGTGAAGAAATATATATATATATATATATGTTTATATATGTGAACTTTATTCAGCTATAAAAAATAAAATCATGTCACTTGAAGGAAAAATAATAAAACCAGAGCTCACCATACTCAATCAAATTAGCCAGACTAAAAAAGACAAATATCACATTTTATTTCTTATTCACAAACTAGACTTGAAATAAAATTTAAAAGACATGAAAATGGGAGCTCTATGTAGGCCATGGGAGGGAAATAGAGTGACAAGAGAGGGTGATGGGAGTTAATCTGAACAAAATACATGACACATGTGTACAAAAATGCAGCAATAGAACTCATGTTGCACAATTAATATATCCTTATATATGGTGAAGACGAGGGAGACTATTGCTACCTATCGATCCCCAATGGAAAACTGTAACGTCTTCAGGTAGTCTGGACTTAGAGTGTGACAAATAAAGAGGTGAATACCCATTAATTTCTCAGAAGTGGACATGCTAAGCCAAGTTGAAGCCTTTCACAGACTCTCATAACACTGTGTCGGGGGTGTGCACAAACATGCTCCTCTGTCCCATGCTAAACCTCTTCGCTCGCTTGGCATCTTTGCTGGAGTCTCAGCATGTCCGGAATACACAAGCCTGTCTCATTTGCCTTCCAAAACATGGCTGTCATTTTCTCTAAGTGATCCTATTGGCTGATGATCAGTTCCCAAGGGGCTGCTGACAAGCTCCACATCCATCAATCATTTGACTCTTCTACAGAGCTGAGCTCTCTGATTTTCCTAAACCTCCAAGATTCATAGTGCTCCCATGTTCAGCACTTTATGCGAGTGCTCCACAGTCTGTGCTGCTAAGTGTGGAGACCATAGTCAGTCAAGGGCAGAAGTGGGAAAGTTGAGCTTTTTAAAAATATTGTTTGCAAAAGACATTTTGTGGAACCCCTGCCTCCGTTGCTTGTATTTATAGCTCATAAAGCACTTCCTGCCTTTGCAAAGTCACTTCAAACTCAAACCCCATTAATTTTCCAAGAGTTCATGCTTAATTGACCCAGATAGCGTCAGGTACCCAAATGAAACCCCTTTTCATTTTCACCCTCTCTTCATACAAATGAGACATTGAGGAAACCTCTTATGCCTCATCCCAGAAACTTACTGGAATTAGAAGGGGCATTTCTACATTAGCAAATCACACAGCGGAATATATTGAGCTGGCAGGCCCACAAGCTTCTGGGGCATGCCAAGATTTGTTTGAAGTTTAGATCAAGCTCAGGCAGGTGTATGACTCAATAAAGTTTGTTGATATTAATATTTATATTCTAGTATCAAACTCTAGATTATCCACTTTGAAGTGTTTAAATAGTAATCTTCCATTATCCCCTAACTATGAAACTTTTTGTTTGTTTTTGGCTTTTTTTCATTTCATTTTATTTTTCGTCACAGTTTATTCATCATATATCCTGACTGAAGCCCCCTCCCTCAACTCTTCCCATTCCCACCCTCCCTCCCTCTTCCCTATTAACCCATTCTCCTAGTCCATTGAAAGAGTGAGTTCTCCTTTTTGCTGAGTAGTATTCCATTGTGTAAAAATACCACAATTTCTGTACCCATTCCTCCCTAGATGGACATCTGGGTTGTTTCCAGGTTCTGGCTATTACAAATAAAGCTGCTATAAACATGGTTGAGCAAGTATCCCTTTTGTGTACTTGAACAAACTTTGGGTATATACCTAGCAGTGGTATAGCTGGGTCTTGAGGAAGCACTATTCCTAATTGTCTTAGAAAGAGCCAGATAGCTTTCCAGAGTGGTTGTACCAGTTTACATTCCCACCAGCAGTGGAGGAGGGTTTCCCTTTCTCCACAACCTCTCCAGCATGTGTTATCGCTTGAGTTTTTCATCTTGGCCATTCTGATGGGTGTAAGGTGATATCTCAGGGTCATTTTGATTTGCATTTCCCTGATGGCTAATGAGGATGAGCATTTCTTTAAGTGTTTTTCTGCCATTCGATATTCCTCTGTCAAGAATTCTCTGTTTAGCTCTGTTCCCCATTTTTTAATTGGATTACTTGGTTTGCGGCTTTTCAGCTTCTTTAGTTCTTTGTATACTACTCAGCAATCAAAAAGGAGGAAATCATGAAATTTGCAGGCAAATGGTGGGATCTAGAAAAGATCATTATGAGTGAAATATCCCAGAAGGAGAAAGACAAACATGGAATAATATACTCGCTTATATAGACCTTAAAGATATGATAAACATAATGAAATCTATACACCTAAGAAAGATAATCAATTGAGCAGACATGGGGTAAGATGATCAATCCTCGTTTAGAAAGACAGATGGGATGTGCATTGAACGTATGACAGGAGTCTACTGAGCACATCTGAAAGACTCTAACTAGCAGTGTTTTCAAAGCAAAGACTCCTGACCAAACCTTTGGCAGAGTACAGGGAATCATAAGAAAGAAGGGGAGTTAGTCTGCTGGGGAAAGGATAGGAGCTCCACAAGGACCAAATATATCTGGGCACAGGGTCTTTTCTGAGACTGACATTCAACCAAGGACCATGTATGGATATAACCTAGAACCTCCACTCAGATGTAGCCTGTGGTAGCTCAGTAACCAATTGGTTTCCCAAAGTGAGGGGAACAAGGACTATTTCTAACAGGAACTTAATGACTGGCTCTTTGGTCTCCCCACCCCCGAAGGGAGGAGCAGTCCTGTTAGGCCACAGAGAAGGGCTTTGCAGCCAGTCCTGAAGATACCTGATAAAACAGGATCAGATGAATGGGGAGGAGGTCCCCCCTATCAGTGGACTTAGAAAGGGGCATGGTGGAGATGAGGGAGGGAGGGAGGGACTGGGAGGGAATGAGGGATCGGGACACGGCTGGGATACAGAGTTAATAAAATGTAACTGATAAAAAAATAATAAATAAAATAAAGAAAGAAAGAGTGAGTTCTTCTCCTCTGCCATCTACCCGTAGCTTATCATGTCTGATCAGGACTGCCTGGATCCTCTTCCTCTGTGGTCTAGCAAGGCTGAATCACCAGGAGCAAGTAATCAAAAAAAGCAGATAAAATTTGAAGGCAAATGGATGGAACTAGAAAAGATCATCCTGAGCGAGGTAACCCCAAAACAGAAAAACACTCATGGTATACGCTCACTTATAAGCAGATATTAGCCATATAATATAGGATAGCCATACTAAAAGCTACAGACCTAAAGATGCTAAACAACAAGGAGGACCCGAGGTAGATGCTTAAATCTCATTCAGAATGGCAAACAGGATAGACACCCATGAAACTTTTTAATTGAAACAGAATACCTCAGTGGGAAGAACTTAGATATGAATTGAAATCCCAGCACAGTCACGAAATAGCATCATTGGGTCAAGAGTTATTTTTTTTTCTTCATCAACAAAATGACAATATAATTCATCTGTAGAATTACAGAGGAATAAATGAGGAAATGAGAAGAAGGGAGCTTGCATACTTCCACTATAACATAGCAGGTTTATGATACAAAGACTCTTATGCTTTGCAGTTTATGAAGCTTAGTAGTTCCTGTGAGTGGTAGTTCCCTCTCTGGTCATTGAGGGGATCAGGCTCTTTTCTGTTCTACTGAGTTACTGCACAGGATGTGAAATACCCCTGGGAGACTGCTTACAAAGCAGCACTTGACTCTATTGTGGGTGCAAAGAGAGAGGCAGAGTGTTTGCATAACGTATGTGTGCATGTAGATGACACTGAAGACGTGGTACAGGCTAACATCTATGCAAGTAAAACAGTACCACTTATCAAACTCTATCAGTGCAGACTGGTAACACGGGTGTAGCAAAACTCTATCAAAAACAAACAGAAACAGACCTGATGACATACTGCACATACCAAACCAATGAAAAATGCACCATTCTCCCCTAGACCGCATTTAAAAAAAAAAAAAAGGAGGAGTATCTAAGACAATGTAGTAACTACCTACCACCTGCCAGCCAACCACCGGGTGTGCGCATTTATCAAGAGCTTTCCTGATGGTCCCCATGGCTTCAGCTCAGCAAGTCCCCCATGGACTGACACCACCTTGTCGAATTGCCATCTGTCTATTCATCTGTTTGTCTGGCCAAATGCCCATTTCAGGCCTGGTCCAATACCTCACCTATAGTTTATTGCCTTTGTGGCTGGGTTTGATGCTCTTTTCTCAGTTCAGCATACCTCCAGCAGCTCTCCAACTACATTCATTAATATATAACCATTTATCGTGTCTCTCTTTACAATTCTGCCTCTCTCTTTAGTAAGACCTTAAAATTCTATGGCCTCTTAATCCTTTTGTAGCCATCCTACAAGCAACACATTGTTGTGTGATGTGTAATGTGTGATTGAGAATTACAATATTAATTAAAATATGTAAGAAAAGAAGCTGTGATTACCAGTGTCCAGCTACCAAAGACAGTTGGGACTACATTGTAAATTACAATCAATGAAAGTGATTTATAGCTTAAAAATTTACCAATATTCAATACATTCTGACACTGTGGAAAGGCATAAATCTTTCTTGTTTAGGGTGCCCACAACAATCATGCTATATTAAGATGGTAATTTTTACATGTCAAAGTTTTTTGTTGAGAAATTTTAAGTGGTGTATTACTTAATTTCTATTTGTTATTTTTAGGGTGAGGTAGAAAAAGAACATGAACTAATCAATGATGTTCCTTCTATGAAGTGCCTTAAAAGTTATATACATATATATATATGTATATATATATATATATATATATATATATGTTCTTTAGGAAAGCATGAGACATTGGCCCAACATTTATTGGACACTAGGAAAGTACACATTTCCTGATCCTGGACACAGAATTGAAGGGATTACAAAAATAATCCAGCCCTCATGAAAGGAAAACAGACAATAAACAAATACCGCATTGGACACAGAAGATGGAGGCAGTGACATCTGGGAGAAAGCAGAGAACGTTGGTAGGGAGATGGAGGAGTCCTCCCTGAGGAAGTGGCGTTAAATAGACACTGGCAAATCAGAAGGAGCATGCAACATGACAGGGGATACTAGACTGAGGGACAGGAAGCAACCAACACAAAAGCCCAGGAGGAAGCAGCCAAGCTTGAAGCATGGAGAGGAAAGTGATACAAATGAGTGTGGAAAATAAAAGGAAGAAAGCAAGATAGATCTGAGCTTAGCGTCCTAAAGAAAGTTTTTTTTTTTCCTTCACATTTATGTCACTTAGACTCCAGCAAAATTTCTTCTTGCGTTTCATATTTCACAAATGGCATAGAACTTATCATGCACCAACTGGTATTCTCCGTCCAAAACTGTGCCACTGGCATGTACTCATCTGCCTTCATGATTTCTCAAAGACTATAGTCCCTCCTAAATTATAGTAGCAGGACCTGTCTGCTTAAAAGAATGAAAATATAGTTTCAGAAAGAGGAGGCTGTATTTCTGGATTCTTGAAATTTTGCCTGGACCTAAACTGATTTTCTTGCATCATATGGACAATAATAACTCCATATGTTTTCCCTCCTTCCTTCCTGACACTAACAAGGAGGCTGTGTGTGTGTGTGTGTGTGTGTGTGTGTGTGTGTGTAAAAACATATCTATCTTTGCAAATATGTTAGATGAATTAAAAAGTTGTTCTAAAACAAACTGTATTTGACAAGTAAAGAATGAACAAAAGAAATGTTTGATGGTTCAAATATTATGTATAGTCAAAAACTCAATAATCATTTCAGTTTGGTGGATAGAAAATTGTATTTATGTTATAGTTACTTTTATACTATTAAAATATGGCAGGATATCTGGGTCCCGCGGTCTTTTCGGAGACTGATACTCCAAACAAGGACCATTCATGGAGATACCCTAGAACCCCAGCAGAGATGTAGCCCATGGCAGATCAGTCTCCAAGTGGGTTGCCTAGTAATGGGAACAGGGACTGTTTCTGACATGAACTCAGTGGCTAGCTCTTTGATCACCTTCCCCTGAGGGGGTGGTAGCTTTACCAGGCCACAGAGGAAGATTATGCAGCCAGTCCTGATGAGACCTGATAGGCTAGGGTCAGCTGGAAGGGAAGGACCTCCCCTATCAGTGGACCGGGGAAGTGGCATGGTAGGAGAAGAGGGAGAGAAGACAGGATTTAGAAGGAATGAGGGATGTGGTTACAGCTGGGATACAAAGTGAATAAATTGTAATAAATAAATGAATAGATACATAGATAAATAAATAATATGTTAGGATAACAATTAAATGGATAATACAGCATTATAAAAATGACTCTTGCAGTTAAGTCCAAAAATCAATTTCTAATTTTTTTCCAGCTATAAATAAGAACAAATGAAAATATCTCAGTAATTGTCATATTATTTGAAAGTTAGGGATATGGGGTAGAAACATCCTCTCTGCTTCAGTAATCCCGGGAAATGATTTTGGGCTAGTGTCATCTCAGTTCTATTGCATTTATGACTATTGTTCCTTCAGTAGACTCTTCTCATTATGACACTCCTAATGTTATCAGACACTTTCAGCTGAATGGGAGACAATTACTACTGTTACGATCGGGAAGTTATTAATGCCATACATGACCTGCTCAGGGGGTGGGAAATTGAAATTAAGTTGTTTACTTTTATATCTTGTTAGGGAGAGAGTTTGAATGACATGCTATTAATTTCATGAAATAGAAAATGTCTAATATAATCAGTTGTAACTAGTCCTTCATACAATAGACTTATTCCAGAAATCTATTTCATATTACAAAATTACTTGGAAATAGCTGTTCAAAGCCACTTTTATCTTTCCTTTTAGACACCTAATGTGTTCAGACCAGGAACTGCATTTATCTGGAATCAGATGGCGTGATTAACAGAGAAAGTGATGGAGGTTGGGTGGATATCAGGCCCATGAGACACCCATGGACAGTGAACCCTGAAGAAATCACTGACATCCTAGAAAGAGTATATCAGAGTATTTTATTCTTATCATCTTTCCTCAGTAAATAAGGACATAAGCCCCACCTTACATTGGTCTTTTCTACAGCTCTCAAGGTAGTAAGGAAATAAAAAGTCTCACCTTGTTAAACATCAGAGAACCTACTGAATAAAAGGAATGGATTTCAAAGCAAGCAGATAGATAGACGTGTGTGCATAGTAGAGAACACGCTGTAAATCTGTGTCATTCCCTGTGCCCAAAACACACAGGCAAACCTTAGGAGAGACTTTTCTACCCAGCACTATTTTACTCTGCTCTTGGGCCATCGGCCTCTGATTTATCTTCTCTGAAATGGCCGGGTAAGTCCTCCTTAACCTGGAACCCAGTCTGGCTGTATGTGGCTAAATAGCACTAACCACTTCTTACTTTTATCAGCTCACATGGTGCCACAGGTAACTCTGCTCTTCGGAGAACACATGTGAGTGTTTTAGTGCATTTGTGTTCCACCTCTAATGAAAAGGTAACTTGCAGTTACCATCAGTGTCACATAGGTTAGAGCTACAGCTAGACACTCACCACAGACCCTGTCCCAGCGATGAATTCTCCTTCTAAGGAAGTCTCTAGTGTGCAGGCTGGTATAACTTCTTTATACAAATATTATTTGTTTATCATTGTTTTTCTTTTTTTTTTTTTTTTTTTTTTTCAATGCAGTTTATTCAGGAACATTGAACAATCCTCGGACCCCGGGGAAAGCCAGCCCACAGCTTAAATAGCCTCTGGGTAGCCAACCCAGGCGTGCCACGGGGGCAATATCATTGTTTTTCAACATCTACTCAAGATTTAATTTTTACCTTACTTAAATTTTTTCCTAAAAAAATAGGGGAGGTTCTCCTCTCCTTTCTGATCTTAGTCTGTCAGTTCACATGCCCCAGGTCCCGCCTCTGAGAAAAAGGTATTGGACGGGTCTGATGCTCTTTGGGTGGATGACACCTAAATGAACATCGGTACAAAGTCCCAATTTATTTCTAATATCAGAGATCAGACCTCTACTCTTGCCTGATGCGTCTAAAACAAAAAGGGGGAACTGTAGAGAGTTGCGGAATGCCGCGCCTTAAAGATGGAGCTGGTTTCTGCCTTCCACCTTCCCGATGGTGAGTGCTCTCTGTCAAATTCTACATTTGGCTAAGGCTGAGGATCTGGCTTGCTTCCATGTATGTGGACCTATCTGCATTGCCCCCGTGGCACGCCTGGGTTGGCTACCCAGAGGCTATTTAAGCTGTGGGCTGGCTTTCCCCAGGGTCCGAGGATTGTTCAAGGTTCCTGAATAAACTGCATTGAAAAAAAAAATAAAAATAAAAAAAAATTTTTTTTCCTGTTTACAAGGACCCATGTAATATATTGGCTTTAACTTACAAGCATAGATTTTTTTTTAATGAAAGAGTATGGTATACACTAAAATTGATAAACAAATTCAAATACATAAGGGACATGAAAAACTAATCATCTTCAAAATAGCCTAGTTTAGAACCCTTTAGGAACTATGCTGGGTTCGGAAAGGAAAGATTATGAGGAAGGAAGATTACATGGTCCCCTGATTTGTCTCTAGTTCTGGAAAGCATGAAGTATTCTGGTGTCCACAATACCCTGGCCTAGTATCCAAGCCAATCTAATCTTCAAACAAAAAACGTCCATATACTCTCTTTTTTCCCTTTTCTTCCTTTTGCAATTCTGAAGAGTTTTAACTGCGCCTCCCCCTCCAACTGGGAAAGACCTGCCCCACATAGTGCAAACATTGCCCAGAAGTTAGTTTACAACAAAGATGAAATTCTCATAGGTATTTCAGGTTCTTCCACAGCAGCCCACTGGTCCTTACTAGCTCCTCCCCCTGCCACAGGCCCTCCTGTTGCTTCCTGGCCTCTGCATCATGTCCTTGGAGGACTTTAAGCTGACTACTTCCACTTTGGGGTCTTTGTATATAGTATCCTGTCTGCCTGAGATATATTTCTTTTCTATTGTTCCTGGTTAAGTCTCAGTCACCTTACTCACCTCTGCTCAAATAATTTTCTTCTAAGGTATTTCCTCTGATCATAGACTAGGTCAGTGTCCTTCCTTATAATGATATGACCCCACACCCCCTTTATACCATTTTTTCACAGCAATAATGCATTAATTTGGGTGTGTCTAAGTGACCTGGTATTTTGGAGGAGACTTCATAAGCAATTGTTGAATAAATAAATAAATAAGGAACAAAGATATTAATTTGAAGTCTCATTGTATAGAGCAGTTTACAGAATTCTTTTGTGGCACTATTGTACCGGGTAACTGATATCATTGCATGATTTACACATCTTCTTGCACAGTTTGGTTTTATAGGGACTTCTTTCAGGTTTAATTGATAGTTCACATACAGAAGGTTCAAAAAATATTTTATTGAGAAGACATGTTTGTGGGCTAGTGAGTGGGCTCAGTAGTTAAAAGTACTTACTGCTTTTGCATAGGTCCTGAGTTGGCAGCCAGCACCCACAGCAGACACCTCATAACTATTTGTAACTCTAGGTCCAGGAATCCTATATGTGGTAGCCTCTATAGGCATGATGTGTATGCAAGTTGCACAAACACACACACACATAAAAATAAATAAACAAACGAACCTCAGAAAAAGAATAAAAAGACATACTTGGCCTCCATTAGAGAGAATTTTTTTTTCGTATCCCAAGTGTTAAGTAAATACATTTAGCTGTATTGCTTTAGAGATGCATTAATAGCCACTTCTGAAAGACGCTGTATGAATTTTCCTATTCCTTTTTCGCTGTTGTTGCAATTTCTGAGACAGACTCTCTCTACATATTTGGTTGTCCTGAAACTCACTATGTATACCAGGTTGACTCGCAGAGGTCACCCTGCCTCTGCCTCCAGAATGCTGGCATTGAAGTGTGAACCTCAACACCCAGATAGTTTTTCTATTTTTTAAGCAAAATTTCCTTTAATATGGATGGTCTCACATTATTTCCAATTAGCTAAAACCACATTTATTTCTTGTATTTTTTCTTGGTTTTCCACTACTCTAATATTTTTCAAGTCACAGAGTGCCCCGAAATAAAAACCACCCCACCGCCAGATGCCCAAACGAATCAACAAGCTCTTTAGTTTTCTTCTTTAATTCTTCCATGACAGAGATTGCTAGAAATTACAGAACTATAGGCACAGAATGTCTATACCACCACCACTTTTTCTGATAGTAGTTTAAAGAAGAAACTTTGATCACATATTAAAATCCAAAGTCGCTACGCAATGGATGTGGTAAAGGAATCTAAAACTGACAAATGACTTTCTAATACAGAAAATAAGTAGTAAATTTGAAAGCAAAATAACTTCTACTTTGTAATACTTGTTTTAGAAACAAGAGTTGATAAGCCATATGCCATGTTCCAAATATGCACTTGTGATAATGGCAAAAACTCAAAATGAAATAATTCTAAAGTACCATTAATGACATCTGTCCCGAAGATAGGAATAGTTTTATAGCTGCCATTTTGTCTATCCTCACAGAAAACTAATGAAAAGTGATTTTTTTCTCTCTGTTTTCCACCAGCTCTTAGAATTCTATGACTCTCCCTCAAGGCAGTGTAGTTAGACTTACAAAGAGTGCTTAAAGAACTAATAATGAATCTCAGAAGACACTCCTTCTAGAATAACTCATTCAATCCACCTCCCTTTGGTTGGTTCAAAAGTAAAATATCAGACAACAGCAGAAAAAAAATTAAGTCATGCTTTTCGAGAGAAAGTACAAATATAAAAGGAATTCGGGTAAGTACTGAGTTTTGATGCCTGTCTTGCCTAAGTTTTAAAAATACTTTTTACAAGTGTAGAGGCAGCTAAGCTTTAGTTGGTGTAAATCATATGACCCTTTATATGGACACATTTATAGTGTATTTGTTGGGCTGGTGAAGGAGTTAAATGAGAATTTGAGGAGACAACTCAAGAAAGAAAAAGAAAAAGTCAGACAGGAACGCTTATCTTTTTTTTCCTTTTATTTTTTTATTTTTTCAAATTTATTATAATATATTCACTTTGTATCCCAGCGGTAGCCTTCTCCGTCATCTCCTCCCAATCCCACCCTCCTTCCCTCTTCTCCGCCTATGCACCTCTCCCAGTCCGCTGATAGGGGAGATCATCCTCCTCTATCATCTGACCATAGCCTATCAGGTCTCATCAGGACTGGCTGCATAATCTTCCTCTGTGGCCTGGTAAGACTATAGGAGAGTCTTACCAAGGGGAGGTAATCAAAGAGCTAGCCACTGAGTTCATGTCAGAGCCAGTCCCTGTTTCCCTTACTAGGTTACCCACTTGGAGACTGAGCTGCCATGGGCTACACCTGTGCAGGAGTTCTAGGTTATCTCCATGCATGGTCCTAGGTTGGAGTATCAGTCTCAGAAAACACATTGGACCTAGATTTTTTTGGTTCTATTGCTTTCCTTCTGAAGCTCCTGTCCTCTCCTGGTCTTTCTGTCTCCCCCTTCTTTCCTAAGATTCCCTGCACTCTGCCCAAAGTTTGGCTATGAGTCTCAAAATCTGCTTTCATACTCTGCTGGGTAGAGCCTTTCAGAGGGCCCCTGTATTAGGCTCTTGTACTGTTACCTGTTTTCTCCCTCTCCCGATGTTTATCCCGATTCCTTTTCTAAATAAGGATTGTTCATCTTACCCAGGGTCCTCCTTCTTGTTTAGCTTCTTTTTTTTTACTTTATTTTATTTATTATAATTTTTTTATTAATTACACTTTATTAATTTTGTATCCCCCCATAAGCCTCTCCCTCCTCCCCTCCCGATCCCACCCTCCCTCCTGTTTCTGCATGCATGCCCCTCCCCAAGTCCACTGATAGGGGAGGTTCTCCTCTCCTTTCTGATCTTAGTCTATCAGTTCTCCTCAGAAGTGGCTGCATTGTCCTCTTCTGTAGCCTGGTAGGGCTGCTCCCCCCTCAGGGGGAGGTGATCAAAGAGCAGGCCAATCATATTATATCAGAGGCAGTCCCTCTTCCCATTACTAGGTAACACACTTGGACACTGACCTGCCATGGGCTACATCTGTGCAGAGTGAATGGAATTTTATGTAAGAAGTGGGAAATAGTAAGAGCTGGAGAGGACAGGGTCTCCACAAGGAGAGCAACAGATCAAGAAATTTGAACACAGGGAACTTCCCAGAGACTCACACTCCAACCAAGGACCATTCATGGAGATAACCCAGAACCCCTGCACACACAACTTCTAAAAGCTTGGAAAGTCATTTTATAATTATTGTATTCATAGTCAAATCAACTGCATTGCCTTCTCTGTCAGAAATTTTAACATCCATTGGTGTTTTGTTTGTTTGTTTGTTTTTTCATATCATTGCTTTTTTTTTTTCCAATGCAGTTTATTCAGGAACCTTGAACAATCATCTGACCCTGGGGAAAGCCAGCCCACAGCTTAAATAGCCTCTGGGTAGCCAACCCCAGCATGCCACGTGGGCAATGCAGATAGGTCCACATACATGGAAGCAAGCCAGATCCTCAGCCTTAGCCAAATGTGCAGTTGTTTGTGACAGAGAGCACTCACCATCGGGAAGGTGGAAGGCAGAAACCAGCTCCATCTTTAAGGTGCGGCATTACGCAGCTCTCTACAGTTCCCCTTTTTGTTTTAGACGCATCAGGCAAGAGTAGAGGTCTGATCTCTGATATTAGAAATAAATTGGGACTGTGTACTGATGTTCATTTAGGTGTCATCCACCCAAAGAGCATCAGACCCGTCCGATACCTTTTTCTCAGAGGTGGGACCGGGGCATCAACCCGCATGCAATCAGACTTGCTCTTCTCTGGGTCGAAAGCAGCTGACCCTGAGTGCAGTGCTTAGCCTCTCATCCTGAGCATAACATTTTAGCTTTTTATGGTATCCAACCATGCTTGGGGGGACTGTCCTGCTTCAATGGCTGTAAAGGCCTGAATGATCATGGCTGCATTACGCTGTTGTGAGACTCTAATCTTGCATATACACCACAGGCAAACCAAGGAGACCAACACCAGAAGGCCTGATTTTAGTATGATTGATTATCCTATAATATATGTCTAATGTTCACTTATAAGTGATTGTATACCATGTGTGTCTTTCTGCTTCTGGGATACCTCACTCAGGATGATCTTGAGGGAATCTCTATTACAGCACAATAATGCCTGAAAGCTTCTGTGAAGAATGGTACCCTTAAAAAGAAATTTCAAAGCCACCTGTTCAAATGTAGTAAGACATGTAAGGTGCAGTTCTTTAGAAGCCTCCAATAAGTGCATCACAGATATACTATGTATGGGAGAGGGATTCATGCACCTGAGCGGTGGAAGCCCTATTCTCCCTGTCAAATGGAGTCTGACCAAAATGACAGTGGTATCAGGTAGGTTTAAAGGGAGGTGCTAGAGTAAGCAGAAATACAAGGGTTGCCCTGCAGACCTATGTGTACCTGACAAGAGTGTGTACGCACAGACATAGAAATGCTTCTGCAATTCTGAGAACAAATGGACAGACAGCAGCTACAGCCTGGTTCCTATGAATGTGTAAGAACAAAGTGGCTGGTATCGCACATATGCAGATGGGGAGCAAGCATTGTCAGAACAGGGTACCATTTGTACCCACAGCCTGGAGAGGTCTGAGGCAAACAGCAGGCTCGCATTTTGTGACTCACGGATTTCGCAGATTGGTTCCTGATTCATACTGATCTTTTAATCTTCACATTCTTCAGTCACTTTCATTAGCTGTCACTAATGTTTCCAGAGTTAGTCTCTCTGGAAACCTCACAGATGAGGATGTTAACGTGTTCTCTGCATATTATGCTTATTCTTCAATGGAAGTGACTATTATCTTTGATAACTTAATGAGAACTTTCATTCCAGAGATCAGTCATGTGCATCAGGTCCCATAAGCCACAGGCCATCCTTACCTGGAATTTAAATGAGAATCATTATATTAACTTTAACTTTCATCTTGGGGAAAAAATCTGATCAGAGGAGCCATATGTTTGAGGAACAATGCAAAATAGTTCCAAATCTACCATGATAATAAAGAATATTTTACTTTGCTGAAGAGTCCATCTTAATTCTGTTTAAAAGAATTTTTATCATGAGTAATAGAGCTGGACATATACCCAAATATCACAAATGGTTTATTTTTCTTCACACAGAGGCCCTTGACATACATTCTGTGATTTCTTCCTTTTGTTCTCTTGACTGTGTGCCTCTATGTGTATGTGAAGACATATAAATGTAGCTCTTCATCCAGGTATGGTGTCTCATGAAAATTCCCCCATCTACATTGGCATGTCTGCATGCAGAACCCTGTCAGGTCTAGAAAACACAATTTAGCAGTACCCTGACCTAACACAGAAGTCAGGAAAGAGGACAAGGACCATGGAGAGAAGGAAGGGAGAGAAGTAGAGTCAGTAGAGAGATAGTAGGTCACAGGTGTTATGAACGGGGAGAGGGAAGAAATGAGGGTAATGAACATTAACTCAGGAGTGGGAAGGAGATTAAACCAAGGAAAATGGAGGGCGGAGAGAAAAATAAAAATAAGGATGTTGGTAAAAGCTATAAGGAAGCTCAATATTTTATAAACTTACTTGAAAACACATATGTAATGGATATGTGTGTACACACATGCACACACATATAATATATAAACACACATCTATATACCTACACACACACACACACATAAAGAGTGTATATATATATGTGTGTGTGTGTGTGTGTATATACATACACTATATATATATATACACATCTATCTATCTATCTATCTATCTATCTATCTATCTATCTATCTATCTATGTCTATCTATATATCTATTTATATCTATCTATCTATATAGATAGATAGATAGATAGAGAGAAAGAGAGAGAGAGAGAGAGAGAGGACTAGCTCTGATAGTATTGGAAGGTCCTGTGCCTGTTACAGGCATGGGTAACCTCCATGTTGTTCTGTCGGGAGGTAGAGAGGTCCAAGAAAGCCTCAAAGCAATATGGTTATTGACATTGTCTTTCAAAACTTGAAGATAAGACTCTGTTCTGGAAGACACCGCACCTCAGGCATAGGAATGGAAGAACTTGAGCTCTACCTGACCTATTTAACTCCTCACTGAGAACTAGCTCTCCCAGTATTCGAGGGTGCTATGCAAGCTACCCAGAGACAAAAGCAATTGAGAGTTCTACCCAGTTGTGCAACTTATGACCCACAACAAGGACCAACAGCTATCTAATGAGATGCAAGGCCTGCTCAACAGGATGTAATGAATCCCTACTACTGTAAACCTAGACAACGCCCCACAATCATAGAAGTCATAGCCATAGAGAAGAACTAGTCATTGCCATCTCCCCAAGACAGTAACACATACAACTGCATTCTCTATACTTATGCTTGCAGATGAGCGTAACTTTCATCCCTCATCAAAGAAGCTTCATTTTACAGAAGATGGGGACTATTACAGAAAACCACAAGTGGTCACACTGCAGCAGAGAAGTGATTTGGGGAGCCTGTTCCTGCTTGAGGCATCCACAGTGTAACCCTTGCACTAAGGTTTGGGGAATGTTGCAGAAGAAAGAAGGCAGGAAGAGTATAAGAGGTAGAGGACCAAGAAGTGTATATGGATTTCTTGCTTTACTTTTCACAAGGCTTTTATATTGGTAATCAGATTTATCTGTGTTTTAGGATATAAAACCCACTAATAAGTTCTAGGAGACCTCCCCCCAAAAGACTTGTGGCCATCTTGTTAAATTAGAGGCTTATGGGAGTTAAGTGGTTAATGGAGTTTTGTTTGAAATCCAATTCAAGATTTGAAATCCAATTGCCCAATAGGTCTGCAATTTAATCATGTGGCTATTCCTAGTTCCAGAATATCCATATCTATACATATGCCTGTGGCGTGTGTGTGTGTGTGTGTGTGTGTGTGTGTGTACGTAGGCCTTGTTCAGAGAAACTCTATGAACCACCTCCCATAGGCCTCTGTTTTAACCAATGGGCCACAACACTTTTGTGGGTCTCCTAGAATTTATTGGTAGGTGTTAATTTTATTTATTTAGCATAATATTTTTATTAATTATTTGAGAATTTCACACAACACATCTTGATCACACTCACTCTCATTTCTCCCAGGTCTACCCTCCCATCCTTGTGCCACCCCCTACCCCAAGAAAGGAAATCACACCAGGTCTAATTCCTGTTATCCATACACTCATTGGAAGAATCATCAAACTCCCAGTGGTCAGCCCCTTAGAGAAAACTGATGCCATCAACTGTGGGGAGCTACACTTCAGCATCTTCATTACAAATTTTAAGTACTCTCTTCAATAGCTTCCTGTCTGCACTGTTTCTTTTGGGTAGGGCAGGGGTAAGAGGTTGTCACAGAGGTCTTCAGTGTCTCTCATTCGCAGTCTGCCGTACCAGTAGGTTTTATATTCCAAAGGAGTGAAAGGTAATTGGCAACATACATAATTAAATAAACTCAAACATCAGTTCAGGTATAAACCATGAGCCTTTTTGACTGTGAAATTTACTTAATACCCAGTCTGTGTCATCCACTGGGCCAAGTGGAACTGAGTGTGCTTTGCTGGGAGTGTGTGTTCCATTTTCCCCTGAAATATGCTGAAGCATATTTGATACAGGTCAGTCCTGTCATTCATTTTGGTACCCTGAACCATTAGCAAGATTTCCTGGAATTCAGCTTGTCTGTGCACACAAAAAGTACTTTTCAATCGAACTTCTCTCTTCTTTGTCCCTTTGTTTCCATTTCAACTTCATTAATTTGTCAAGTCTTTTCTGAGTTAAGTCTCCCAGCCCCACTTCAAATCAATACGCGTACCGTTTGCTTTGGGGGCTTATTGATTCACTATACCTGGTTTAAAGAGCTCATTACTATGTTGGCATTTTATCATGGAACTTTATAAGTGAACATTGTCATTCTCACAAGGGAATTTGAAGACTTTCTATTATCTGTCATTTAGAATTGCTTCCCTCAATTCTTGGATAGGGTTTCTACTAAATCTTCCTATTGCCTTTTATTGTTACTGTTATTCAAATAAGATAACCAAGACTAATTTATTTTTAAGTGGTCATTTTATTTATTTTTTCTTTAATATTATTATTTTTTTTACAATTTATTCATTGTATATCCTGATTGTAGGCCGCTCCCTCAACCCCCAGTCCCACCCTCCCTCTCTCTTTTCCCTATCCCTTTCTGCTAATCTACTGAAAGGGGGAGTTCTCTCCCTCTGCCATGTACCCTTAGCTTATTGGTCTCATCATTACTGCCTGGGTCCTCTTTCTCTCTGGCCTCCCAAGGCCTCATCATGAGAGGGAAATGACGAAAGAATATATAACTGATTTCATGACAGAGGCAGCCCCTGTTCCCCTTGCTCAGGAACACACACAGAGACTGAGCTGCCTATAGGCTATATCTGAGCAGGCAGTATTACTTTCTTTTTTATAATTATTAATTAATTTTTTATTAATTACAAATTATTCGCTTTGTATCCAAGATATAGCCCCCCCTCCCTCATCCCCTCCTAATCCCACTCTCCCTTCCACTTCCTCTCTCTTCCCCCTCCCCAAATCCACTGATAGGGGTAGGCCTCCTCCTCTTTGATCTGACCCTAGCCTATTAGGTCTCATCATGACTGGCTGCATTGTCTTCCTCTGTGGCCTGGTAAGGCTGCTCCTCCCTCAGAGGGAGGTGATAAAAGATCAAGCCACTGAGTTCATGTCAGAGACAATCCATGTTTCCCTTACTAGGTAACCAACATGGAGACTGAGCCGCCAAGGATACATCTGTGCAGGGGTTCTAGGTTATCTCCATGCAAGGTCCTTGATTGTAGTATCAGTCTCAGAAAATATCCCACGGCCCACATTTTTGGTACTGTTGCTCTCTTTGTAGAGCTCCTGTTCCCTCCATGTTTATTACCTCCCCTTTCTATCATAAAATTCCCTGCACTTTGCCCAAAGTTTGGCTATGAGTCTCAGCATCTGCTTTGATACACTGCTGGGTACAGTCATTCAGAGGCCCTCTGTGGTAAGCTCTTGTTCCCTGTTTTCTCCTTCTTCCAATGTACATCCCGTTTGCCTTTCTGAATGAGGATTGATCATCTTACCCAGGGACCTCTTTCTTGCTTACCTTCTTTAGGTGTACAGATTTTAATATGTTTATCCTTTATTATATGTCTAATATCCACTTATAGGTGAGTATATACTGTGTGTCTCTCTGCTTCTGGGATAACTCACTCAGAATGATCTTTTCTAGATCCCACCATTTATTTGCAAATTTCATGATTTCCTTGTTTTTAATTGGTGAGTAGTGTTCCATTGTGTAATTGTACCACAATTTATGTATCCATTCTTCAGTTGAGGGACATCCTGGTTGTTTCCAGATTCTGGCTATTATGAATAAAGCTGCTATTAACATAGTTGAACAAATGTATACTAGAGCATATTTTGGATACTTGCCTAGGAGTGTTATACCTGGATCTTGAGATAGCACTATTCCTAATTTTCTGAGAAAGCTCCAGATTGATTTCCAAAGTGGTTGTACAGGTTTACATTCCCACCAGCAATGGAGGAGGGTTTCCCTTTCTCCACATCCTCTCCAGCATATATTATCACTTGTGTTTTTTCTTAGCTATTCTGATGGGTGTAACGTGAAACCTCATGATTGTTTTGATTTGCATTTCCCTGATGACCAAGGACATGAGCATTTCTTTAAGTTTTTTTCTGCGCTTCGATATTCCTCTACTGAGAACCCTCTCTCTAGCTCTGTACCACATATTTTAATTGGATTACTTGGTTTGTTGCTGTTTAACATCTTGAGTTCTTTATATATCCTGGATATTAACCCTCTGTCAGATATAGGGTTGATGAAGATCCTTTCCCAATCTGTAGGGGTTGTTTGTTCTGATGACAGTGTAGTTTGCTTTACAGAAGATTTTCAATTTCACAAGGGCCCATTTATTGATTGTTGATCATAGAGCCTGTACTGTTGGTATTATGTTCAGGAAGTTGTCTCCTGTGCCAATGAGTTCAAGGTTCTACCTCAATTTTTCTTCTAACAGATTTAGTGTGTCTGATTTTATGCTGAGGTCTTTGACCCACTTGGACTTTAGTTTTGTAAAGGTTGTTAAATATGGATCTATTTGCATTTTTCTACATGCAGACATCCAGTTAGACCAGCACCATTTGTTGAAGATGCTATCTTTTTTTCCATTCAATGGTTTTGGCTTCTTTGTAAAAATCAAGTATCCATAGGTGTGTGGGTTTATTTCTGCACCTTCTATTCTATTCCATTGATACACCATTCTGTTTCTATGTCAGTACTAGACAGTTTTTAGTACTATTGCTCTGTAGTACAGCTTGAGATCAGGGATGGAGATACCTCCAGATGATCTGTTGTTGTACAGGATTGTTTTAGCAATTCTGGGTTTTTTGTTTTTCCATATGGAATTGGGAATTGTTCTTTCAAGGTTTAAAAGAGTTGTGTTGGTATTTTGATGGGAATTGCATTGAATCTGTAGATTGTTTTTGGCAGGATGGCCATTTCACTATGTTAATCCTACCGATCCATGAGCATGGGAGATCTTTCCATCTTCTGGTATCTTCTTCAAATTCTTTCTCGGAGACTTGAACTGTTTTGTCTTGTTTTGTTTCAAACAGGTCTTTCACTTGTTTGGTTAGAGTCACACCAAGGTATTTTATGTTATTAGAGGCTATTGTGAAGGGTATAGTTTCCCTAATTTCTTTCCCAGCCCTTTTCTCTTTCATATACAGGAAGGCTATAGTTTATTGTTTGTTTGTTTTTGTTTTAGTTAATTATTTATTCCACCACTTTGCTGAAGGTGTTTGTCAGCTGCAGGAGTTCTTTGGTTGAATTTTGGGGGTCACTCATTTATCTATCATATCATCTGCAAATAGTGATACTTTGACTTCTTCCTTTCCTATTTGTATCCCTTTGATCTCCTTTAGTTGTCTTATTGCTCTAGCTAGGATTTCAAGTACCATGTTGAAGAGATATGGAGAGACTGGGTAGTTTTGCCTTGTCTCTGAATTAAATCAATCAGTGGGATTGATTTAAGTTTCTCTTCTTTTACTTTGATGTTGGCTATATGCTTACTCTATATTTTCTTTACTATGTTTAGGTATACACTTTGTATCCTTGATCTCTTCAAGACTTTAAACATGAATGGATGTTGGATTTTGTCAAATGCTTTTTCACATCTAAGGAGATGATCATATGTTTTTTTTCTCCTTCAGTTTGTTTATATAGTGGATTACATTGATGGATGTCCATATATTGAACCACTGCTGCATGCCTGGAATGAAGCCTACTTGGTCATGATAACTGATATCTTTTATGTGTTTTTGGATTCAGTTTGCAAGTATTTTATTGAGTATTTTTGCATCAATGTTCATAAGAGAGATAGGTCTGAATTTCTCTTTTTTGTTGGGTCTTTGTGTTGTTTAGGTATCAAGGTGATTGTGGCCTCATAGAATGAATTTGGTAATGTTCCTTCTGCTTTTATTTGTGGAATAGTTTGAAGAGAATTGGAGTCAGATCTTCTTTGAAGGTCTGGTAGAATTCTGCACTGAATCCATCTGGCCCTCGAATATTTTTGGAAGGGAGACTTTTGATAACTGCTTCTATTTCCTTCTAAGATATAGGACTGTTTATTTACCTGATCTTGATATAATTTTGGTAGATGGAATCTATCAAGAAAATCATCCATTTCATTTAGATTTTGTGGCATATAGACTTTGTAGTATGACCTAATGATTGTTTGGATTTCCTCAGTGCCTGTCCTTCTGTCCCCCTTTTTGTTTCTGATTTTGCTGATTTGGATAGTTTCTCTCTGTTTTTAGATAGTTTGGCTAATGCTTGATCTATCTTATTGATTTTCTCAAAGAACCAGGTCTTGGTCTCATTAATTCTTTGAATTGTTTTCTTTGTTTCTAATTCACTGATTTCAGCTCTAAGTTTGATGATTTCCAATCATTTACTGCTCTTTGGGTGTATCTGCTTCTTTTTTTTACCTATGGCTTTCAGTTGGACCATTAAGTTGCTTGTATGAGTTTTCACAAACTTCTTCTTGAAGGCACTTAGTGCTGTGAATTTTCCTCTGTGCACTGCTTTCATTGTGTCCCATAAATTTCGGTATGTTGTAACTTAATTGTCATTGAATTCTAGGAAGTCTTTAATTTCTTTCTTTATTTCTTCCTTAACCCAGCTGTCATTGAGTATCAAGTTGTTCAGTTTCCATGTGTGTATGGGCTTTTTGCTATTTCCATTGTTGTTGGGGTCCAGTTTTAGTCCATGGTGGTCAGATAGAATGCAGGGAATTATTTGTTGTTGTTGTTGTTGTTGTTTTATCAGTTACATTTTATTAACTGTATCCCAGCCATGTCCCGATCCCTCATTCCCTTCCAGTCCCTCCCTGTGCCCCTTTCCAAGTCCACTGATAGGGGGGACCTCCTCCCCATTCATCTGATCCTGTTTTATCAGGTATCTTCAGGACTGGCTGCAAAGCCCTCCTCTGTGGCCTAACAGGACTGCTCCTCCCTTCGGGGGTGGGCAGGGAATTATTTGAATCTTCTTGTATCTGCCGGAGCTTGCTTTGTGACCAACTATGTGGTCTGTTTTGGAGAAGGTTCCATGAGGTGCTAAAAAGAAGGTATACTCCTTTGAGTTTGGGTGAAAATTTCTGTAGACATCTATTAGGTCCATTTGAATTAGGGCCTCTGTAAGTGCCTTTATTTCCCTATTTGGCTTCTGTGTAGGTGATCTGTCCCTTGGTGAGAGTGGGGTGTTGAAGAATCCCACTATTAAGGTGTTGGGATCAATGTATGATTTGATCTTTAATAATGTTTCATTTACGAATGAAGGCACTCTTACATTTGGGGCATAGATGTTCAGAATTGTAATGTCCTCTTAGTGGATTTTTTCTTTGATGAGAATGTATTACTCCTCCTCATTTTTTGATTAATTTTGTTTGAAAGTTTATTTTATTAGATATTAGAATAGCTACTCCAGCTTGTTTTCTGGGAGCATTTGCTTGACAAACAGTGTTTCAGCCCTTTACTCTGAAGTAGTGTTTATCTTTGTTGCATAGGTGTGTTTCTTCAATGCAGCAGAATGTTGGATCCTGTTCCCATTCTGTTAGTCTGTATCTTTTTATTGGAGAATTGATTCCATTGATGTTGATAGATAATAGTGACCAATGAACATTAGTTCCTTTTATTGTGGAGTTAGTGGTCTTACTGTGATTGATGGCTTGTTTTCTTTTAATTTTTGTTGGGATATTATCTGTATCCTATGTTTTCTTGGGTATAGTTGTTTTCATTGGATTCAAGTTTTCCTTCCAGTATTTTCTGTAGGGCTGGTTTGGTATGTAGATTTTGTTTAAATTTAGTTTTGACATGGAATATTTTGTTTTCTCCATCTATGTTGACTAAAATCTTTGCAGAGTATAGTAATCTGGGTTGGTGTCTGTGGTTCTTTAAAGTCTGCATGATATCTGCACAAGCCCTTCTGGCTTTCGTAGTTTCTGATGAGAAGTCTGGTGTGATTCTGATAGGTCTACCTTTATATGTTTCTTGGCCTTTTTGCCTTGCTGTTTTTAATATTTTTAATTTGTTCTGTAGACTTAGTGTTTTGACTTTTAGGTAACATGAGGAGTTTCTTTTCTGATCCAGTTTATTTGGTGTTCTGTAGGCCTCTTATATGTTTAAGGACATCTCTTTCTTTAAGTTGGGAAATTTTTTTAATTCTTTATTATTTACATTTTATTCACTTTGTATCCCCCTTGTGTTTCCCTCCCTCTTCCCGTCCCAATCCCTCCCTTCCTCTGCACATGTGTCCCTCCTCAAGTCCACTGATAGGGGAGGTCTTCTTTTCCTTCCTTCTGATGCTAGTCAATTAGGTTTCATCAGGAGTGGCTGCATTGTCTTCTGTGGCCTGGTAATGCTGCTCCACCCTCAGGGGGAGATAATTAAAGAGCAGGCCAATCAGTTCATGTCAGAGACAGTCCCTGTTTCTATTACTATGGAACCCACTTGGATACTGAACTTCCATTGGCTACATCTGTGTAGGGTTTTTTGTTTTGTTTTGTTTTGTTTTTTATCTGTGCAGGGGTCTTAGGTTATCTCCATTCATGGTCCTTTGTTGGAGTATCTATCTGAGGAAAGATCCCTGTGCTCAGATTTTTTAGTTCTTTTGCTCTCCTTGTGGAGTTCCTGTTCTCTTCAGATCTTACTGTTTCCCACTTCTTTCATAAGATTTCCTGCAGTCTGCCCAAAAGTTGGCCATAGTCTTAGAGTCTGCTTTGATAGTCTGCATGGCAGAGCCTTTCAGAAGTCCTCCGTGTCAGGCTCCTGACTTGTTCCCTCTTTTCTCCTTCTTCTGATGTCCAGCCTCTTTGCCTTTCTGGATAGGAATTGAGCATTTTAACAAGAGTCCTCCCTCTTGATTAGTTTCTTTAGGTGTACAGATTTTAGTAGGTTTATCCTATATTATATGTCTATATGAGTGAGTATATACCGTGTGCGTCTTTCTGCTTCTGGCATAGCTCACTCAAGGTGATCTTTTCCAGATCCCACCATTTACCTGCAAATTTCATGATTTCCTTGTTTTTTATTGCTGGGTAATATTCCATTGTGTAGATGTACCACAATTTCTGTATCCATTCCTCCACTGAGGGGCATCTGGGGTAAAGCAAAGGACACAGTCGTCAGAACAAAACAACTGCTTACAGATTGGGAAAGGATCTTCACCAACCTTATGTCTGACAGAGGATTAATATCAACTATATATAAAGAACTCAAGAAGTTAAACAACAACAAATCAAGTAATCCGATTAAAAATGGAGTACAGAGCTAAACAGAGAATTCTCAATAGAGGAATATCGAATGTCAGAGAAACACTTAAAGAAATGTTCAACGTCCTTAGTCATAAGGGAAATGCAAATAAAAATGACCCTGAGATTTCACCTTACACCCATCAGAATGGCTAAGATAAAAACCTCAAGTGACAACACATGCTGGAGGGTTGTGGAGAAAGGGGAACCCTCCTCCACTGCTGGTGGGAATGTAAACTTGTACAACCACTCTGAAAATCAATCTGGTGCTTCCTCAGACAACTAGGAATAACACTTCCTCAAGATCCACCTATACCACTCTTAGGCATATACCCAAAAGAGGCTCAAGTACACAGTAAGGACATTTGCTCAACCATGTTTATAGCAGCTTTATTTGTAAAAGTTGGGAAATTTTTATTCTATGATTTTCTTGAAAATATTTTCTGGGCCTTAGAGCCTGGAATCTTCTTTTCATCTACTCCTATTATTCTTAGATTCTGTCTTTTCATGGCGTCCTTGATTTCTTGGATGTTTTGTGTTTGGGACTTATCAGATTTTACTTTTTTCTTTGAGAGATGTATCAGTTTCTACAGTTGTATCTTCAGCATATGAGATTCTCTCTTCAATCTCTTGTATTCTGTTGTTGATGCTTACCTTTGTGGTTCTTGATCCTTTCTCCAAGTTCTCCAGTTCCAGGATTTTCTCTGTTTGTGTTCTTTTTATTGATTCTAATTCTGTTTTCATGTCTTGCACCATTACCTTCATCTGTTTGAATGTGGATTCCTGTTTTTCAAGGATGGCCTCTATTTTTTGTTTGTTTGTTTGTTTGTTTGTATCCTCTCTATATGCCTCTACATGTGCCTCTATTTGCTTGGTTGTATTTGCCTGTATTTCTTTGAGAGCTTTTTTCGTTTCATCTTTATGTGTCTCTAATAACTGGATAAGCATAGCTTTGAGATAATTTTCCTATATTTTTGATGAATTAGAATATCCACTGATTTTTTGGTTTTGCTGGGGAAGCTATGATGTCTTGATCTTTGTTGGGTGTGTTCTTATGCCAAACTCTAGCCATCTGCTTATGTTTAGTCTTTGCTATTTGTTCCTGGAGTCTGTACTTCAGACTGGGTTCGTCTGCCTCTGGTGTCTGGAGTATTCTTCAGGACGATGAGATATGACTACTGTTTGCAGAGTGGATGTTGGTGTTTCAGCTGTAGCTAAGGGAGGACGGTCACAGACACATGTGTACAAACATGGGAGGGCATGTGGAAGTGTGCCTTGAAGGGCAGGGTGTTAGAGCTTATAGATGCCTAGAAGGGCGGAGGGGTGCTGACGCTGTCTGTGGGCACTATCACATGCACAGGTGCTCTAATTACCTCAGTGGCCTACAAGCCTGTCATACTGTCCTGGTATTCAAATCTGTTTGTTTTCTGGGAATTGTTTGCCTGGACTCCACTGGGAGACCCATAGAACAGGGGCTTCAATGTTGAGAATGCTGTCCCAAGAATCCCTATGTTACCCACAGTGGGAATGTGGATGGGAGGGATCAGATGTCTGGCTTCTATCCTGTCAGGACCCTGGATCTGGGCTCTGCACATTCTCACTTGCTCCCAGGCCTAATGAGAATGTGCAGGGGTTCCCCCTGTTCTCTACTCACAGATTTAAGCACACAGAGGCAAATGAGAGTGTAGATTAGTCTGATCAATGCTGTCCACTGTTTGTCCACCAGGCAAGGAGACCCTTACTTGGGGTAGCTGGCTCTGCTATCTCAGTGACTGAGCACAGTGGCTCCTCCTTGGGGCAGCCACTGTCCACCACAGCTGCAGACCTGGGAGGCCCATTCAGCAGCTACCTCTGCTGTCTTGGTCACTGAACAGGAATGCTCCTGCTTGGGGCAGCCACTGCCTCCTTTGCTGAGCAGAGAGGCCCATGCTTGGAGAAAGGGGAAGTACAAGGGAATTGAATATTCGATACTCTCAGTCCACAGAGAGGTCCACTGGTGTCCTGGATCCAAACTGTCCCAGCTCACAGGTTGTCCCCTCTCGCCCAGGAAGCTTCAATGTCAATGTTGTGGCTTCAGCTGCCCCTCCACTCACCAATTTCGGAGTTTCAGATCCTGTGCCTGTCAGATACAGTGAGCACTGGTTGCTGCCATCTTGGACCCTCCCCATACTAATTTATAACATAAATCTAGCCTTTATCTATTTTTAGGTTTCACAACAGTATGGAGGAATATACAGTGAAGTTGACAACTACTATAATTCAGGCTTATACAAATTTCCTAAAGATAAACAGCTATTTGAATTAGTTACTTATCTAGTTGTTGTGACCTAACAGATCAGGTATTTGGCTCACAGTTTGAAGGTAACAATTCCTCAGCAGTTTGGATATCATGAGGAAGCAAGAGGCACTGAGGGTGGGAAGGCAGTGGCAGTAGGAACATGAGGAACTGGCCTTATGTAGTTTGAGAAGCAGAGAGCATTCAATGCTGGCATTCCACATGCTTCCCCTTTTTATTTAATCCTTCAATTCTACCCTGTGGGAAATCCTTCCTAGACATCCCCAAGGTGAGTTTCCATGCTGATTTTAAATCTGTTAGGTAGGAAGTAAAGTTTAAACATTATACTAACTAAAGCTGAAGTCGTGGTGGGGGATGAGAGAGCGTGGTTTCTGCTTATAAAGGCAATGCAACTCCAAATTTTGCTGCTGAACATGTCCTTAGTCTATAGTTATGCCCAGAAGACATCACCTAGTTGCTACTGTTCAAAAAGTCGTAACTGCAGAAGCTATCCATCTAAGCTCTTATATTCAGGCAGAAACATTTCACCTTTCTGATGATTTATTTCTAGTGATCGCGGTTCTGACTTACAGGACAATATAAGCTAGCCTCTACTCACCTTCACAAGCAAAAACGCAGGTGTTAGGACTATAGGCCTAGCTATGGGAAGGAAGCTCTTTCGTGTATTTGACAAGACCACCAAAGAGCAAGCATTTTAACAAGCCATAGGCCATTCCGTTTCAAGCAGCAGGAACAAACCGGCAGCAGACGGCAGGAAGCCATTGTGTCTGGTGGACGGTAGGAGTGGTCGTGTTTCTCAGGGACAAACCAGAAAAGTGGTGCAGTGCAGTCGCAGACAAATTTCACCTCTCCAAGGATAATGTAACATTTAGACTGCATTCTTTATTGCTTTATTTTTTCAGCTGTTTGAGAGACAACTTCCGAATGCCTTAAAGGCAAGAGGTTGTCACTTTGTTCCTTGGTCTCATCTTAGGAGTTCATGGTGACCTGCTCCTGGAAACCTGTAGTAACAATTAAAACTGTGATTCTCTTCCTAGACACAAATGACAAAGTTTATAATTAAAAAAAAATTGAATAAGAGTATTTTGAGTGGGTTGATTACTTATTGTCTTTGCTCTCTAGCCCCAAGCTGCTCCTTTAAAGGCTTGAGAACTACACAGCATTTCAGAGTAGGGCTTTTGTTTGTTTGCTTCCTAATTTTCACACTCCATCCTACCTGTGGGAAGCTCTCTCTGGGGAGGCTGGGTGACTCCGTGCAGGAAAGTTAAATAGAAGCAGTGCCCACTGCAGAGCAAACTGTGCCAACTGCATGTGATACTGCAACTGAGCCCACGTCTGAGCATTTTACTATCATCAGGCTCTGCCTTAATGAACATTAAATTCACTTCTAAAAAGCCAGTAGAGAACTTTTCTGTAAACAAATTTCTTAATGTCTTATTTACTGATTGGGAAAAAAAAAAGCCTTTCAATTGTGAATTTGCTTCCATGATTTGGTTTGAGGTTATTTATTTTCTATTTTACTCTAGAAACTACACACAAAGGTTATTTTAGAGAAGAATATGAGACAATTATTATACATATTTACTTAAGATTTTTAAATCTTCATGGTTTTAAAGACTTCATGGACAGCTAAAGACAATGCTGCCTTTGCTTGCTAGTTTTAGGGAGTTGGGATCAACTTGTAATTAAAGTGCAGGGTGATGCATATAATGGGAGGTAAGAGACCAACAACCTCCCAATTTTAGTGGTAAAGACACCCACGGAAAGGCCAACTTCATCACGATAGAAAGAAAAAGCACCATGTAAGTATTACCAGTAAGTGTAGATACTAATGTGTGTGCTGAGGTAAGAGAGACACATAGAAATGTTATATTGAGAAGCATCAGAAAATAGCTCAGAATTTAACATCTGGTTGGAAGTCATGAATGACCCAAAAGTCAACTGGCAACAACATTGTGCCATATGTAAGAAACTGTTTTCCTTCAAAGTTGTGTATATGTATGTGTGTGTGTGTGTGTGTGTGTGTGTTTGGACAAAGTCTAATTGCATTCAATTCTTTTGTAATTGGGCTATGTCCCACCCTGTTTAGTTTAATATGCAGTGCGTAGCACTGTTAGAAGAAAAAGTGGCGAAGAGCCTTGAACTCATTGGCACAGGAGACAACTTCCTGAACAGAACACCAACATCACAGGTTCTAAGATCAACAGTGAATAAATGGGACCTCATGAAACTGAAAAGCTTCTATAAGGCAAAGGACACTGTCATCAGAAAAAAAAAAAAAAAAAAAACAACAGCCTACAGATTGGGAAAGGATCTTTCCCAATCCTATATCTGTCAGAGGATATTAATCCAGAATATATAAAGAACTTAAGAAGTTAAACACCAACAAAACAAGTAATCCAGTTAAAATATATGGTACAGAACTAAACAGAGAATTCTCAATAGAGGAGTATCAAATGGCAGAGAAACACTTAAAGAAATGCTCAACCTCCTTATTCATCATGGAAATACAAATCAAAACAAAGAAATCTGCTTTGATACACTGGTAGGTATACTCTTTCAGGGGCCCTCTGTGGTAGACTCCTGTCCTGTTTCCTGTTTTCTCCTTCTTCCAGTCTCTATCCCATTTATTTTTCTGAGTGAGGATTGATCATCTTACCCAGGGACCTCCTTCTTGCTTACCTTCTTTAGTGTACAGATTTTAGTATGTTTATCCTATATTATAGGTCTAGTATCCATTTATAAGTGAGTATATACTGTGTGTGTTTTTCTGCTTCTGGAATGATCTTTTCTAGATCCCACCATTTGTTTGAAAATTTCATGATTTCCTTGTTTCTAATTGCTGAGTAGTATTCCATTGTGTAAATGTACCACAATTTCTGTATCCATTCCTCTGTTGAGGAACATCTGGATTGTTTCCAGGTTCTGGCTATTATGAATAAAGCTGCTACAAACATGTTTGAACAATGCTGAGAATCTTGACCAAACCTTGGGCAGAGTGCAGGGAATCCTATGAAATAAGGGGAGATCATGGGGCCTAGAGAAGACAAGAGCTCCACTAAAATATCTGGGCACACAGGACTTTTCTGAGACTGGAACTCCAACCAAGGACCATTCACGGATATAACCTAGAACCCTTGCTCAGATGTAGCTCATGGCAGCTCAGTATCCAAGTGGGTTCCCTAATAAGGGGAACAGTCATTGTTTCTGACATGAACTCAGCGGCCAGCTCTTTGACCCCACACACACATGAGTGGGGAGCAGCCTTGCTAGGCCACAGAGGAGGACAATGCATCCAGTCCTGATGAGACCTGATAAACTAAGGTCAGATGGAAGGGAAGGAGGACCTCCCCTATCAGTGGACTTGGAGAGGGGAATGGGAGGAGATGAAGGAGGGAGGGTTTGATTCAGAGAGAATGAGGAAGGGGGCTACAGCTGGCATACAAAGTGAATAAACTTTAATTAATATAAAAAATAAAAATTTAATTAAAAAAAACAAGGAAATCATGAAATTTTCAGGCAAATGGTGGGAACTAGAAAAGATCAACCTGAGTGAGTTATCCCAGAAGCAGAAGGACATACATGGTATATACTCACTTATGGGTGAATATTAAACATATAATATAGGATAAATATACTAAAATCTGTACACCTAAAGAAGGTAAGCAAGAAGGAGGTTCCTGGGTAAGATGATCAATCCTCACTCAGAAGGGCAAACGGGGCAGACATCAAAAGAGGGAGAAAACATGGAACAAGACAGGAGCCTACCACAAAGGGTCTTTGAAAAACTACCCAGCAAGGTATCAGAGCAGATGCTGAGACTCATAGCCAAACTTTGGGCTGAGTGCACAGAATCTTATGAAAGAAGGGGGAGAGAGAAAGACCAGAAGGGTACAAAAGCTCCACAAGGAGAGCAACATAAACAAAAATCTGGGCAAAGATGTAAAGATGTGTCTATTTTCCATCAAAGTTTAGTAATGCATTTTTACAAGAATACCTCTTTCATCTCTGAGTGTATTTCTAGGAAAGAGAGCTGCTCATCCTAAGACCTTGGATAAACTCTTCTCTCATTTTAATTGTCTTAAAGCCTAGCTTCTACTTCACAAATTGACAATGGCCATGAGTCAGTCTTGGCAAGTGGTCATAAAAACTTGGCTCTGAAGTTGCTGGGTGAAGGTGCTCCAATTTCACAAACTGGCAAATCTGCATTTTCAAAAAAGGGCAACAGTTAAGGAATCCATGTAGAAAGAAAAATAATCAGGCATAAGTTATGATTTGAAGTATAGCAAATAAATTTTTATTTATGTTTATGTACACATGTGTGCATGTGCTTCTGGAGGCCAGAACAGGGTGTCAAATTCTCCAGAGCTGGAGTTGTAGGTTGTTGTTAGCCACCTGATGTAGGTGCTTGGACTTGAACTCTGTTCCTCTACAAGAACACTAAAGCCCCTTAGGTGATAGAGCATGTTTTTGTTGTGTTAGTCAACAGAAAACATTAATGATAGTTAATAAGAATATAATCCACTATATTCTTTATATATATATTCTTTATATATATTCTTTACCATTAAAGAACTTTGAAACAAGGAATGAAGATTTTGTACCTGCTTTTAGGGAGTATAAGAAATTGTAGATAGGAAAATGCCATGCAATGTTGGTATACATTAAGAGAAAGAGACAAATGTGAAATGGCAAAGAATATATTAAGTTACATTTAAAAACCAGAAGGAACAGATAGAACCATGGGAACAGGCATGATGTGTTGACTAATTATAGGCCTTTGGAGAGGTATGGCTTAAACTGAATTCTCAAGGAAAGGGAGACAGTGCTCGGCTGGAAAACAGTTAGGGTGATTCCCCCAGAGATAAGCAAGCAAAAGGGAAGCTCTGAGAACTTCAAACTGTACAAGGGCCAGAAAGTAATAAGAGAGAAAAGAAAAGAAACAGATGCTGGATGTGGAGGATGTAGAACTTAATATGTGTGGGATAAGAGGATTAGAATGTGAGCTCCATCAGACTGAATTGAAAAAGAAACAGATGGAGCTAGAAAGTAATGATGTCATTTGAATAGTCTAGTTGAAGAAAGATGGCAGATAGTCTCCGCAATGGTAGACACAGCTCATGATATCTAAGGGGGACAAAGTTAATACAGTCTAGTGATTGGCTACTTTGAGGAATAAAGGTGAATGGTTATTTCTAGTTTTTAATGTAGACAACAGGACGCTTTTCTTTCGGGTGAGGGATTTAGAGCATAGTATTAGTTGTATCAGTGTCAGCTGGATTATGGTCTCTAGCAAAATGAAAAAAAAGTTAGGATTTAACTCCCAAGGGAGGAGCAGTACTGTTAGGCCACAGAGGAGGACTTTGCAGCCAGTCTGGAAAATACCTGACAAAAGGGAGTCATATGAAAGGGGAGGAGGTCCTCCCCTATTAGTGGACTTGGAAAGGGGCAGGGAGGAGATGAGGGAGGGAGGGTGGGATTGGGGAGGGAATGAGGGATACAGCTGGGATACAGAGTTAACAAAATGTAACTAATGAGAAAGATAAAATTATGGAGAAAAAAATATTTTCTGTGAAATTTAGAAAGGAGGATGTTTATTACAGTTCAATTTTTATAAAGTGAAGACTGAAAATGTATGAATAAAGTTACCAATAAAATATTAAGTAAAAAAAAAGAGCTTTGCCACAAATTTTTTACATTTTGTAGTGCCTTAACTTCATCTGTTTATTTATATTTAAGATATGTTTTTGATATATTCTATTTATTCTAGGAGAATTTCTAATTTATTGATTTCAGCCCTGAGTTTGATTATTTCCTGCTGTCTCCTCCTCTTGGGTGTATTTGCTTCTTTATTTCTAGAGCTTTCATGTGGGCCATTAAGTTGCTTGTATGAGATGTCTCAAATTTCTTTATGAAGGCACTTAGTGCTACGAACTTTCCTCTTAGAATCTTTCATTGTTTCCTGTTGATGATTATTAATATTTATTATTGATTTATCTTTTTTGTTTTGTTTTTTATTTTATTTATTTTTATTATTATTAATTACACTTAATTAATTTTTTATCCCCCCATAAGCCTCTCCCTCCTCCCCTCCAGATCCCACCCTCCCTCCCGTTTCTGCATGCATGCCCCTCCCTAAGTCCACTGATAGGGGAGGTTCTCCTCTCCTTTCTGATCTTAGTCTATCAGTTCACATCAAAAGTGGCTGCATTGTCCTCTACTATGGCCTGGTAGGGCTGCTCCCCCCTCAGGGGGAGGTGATCAAAGAGCAGGCCAATCAGATTATGTCAGAGGCAGTCCCTCTTCCCATTACTATGTAACCCACTTGGACACTGTGAAACAGCAGTTATTCCTAAACCAGTTGTATACCCAAATCACCACACAGAGACTAGGATTTATTTAATTAACCTAGAATACAATGCTGGGCAATAATAACTCCATCTTAAACCTCCAATCCCGCATAGCTTCCTCTCATTCATATTTCCCACATTATACCTTCTTTTTCATCATATCTTATGTCCGGTTCATCTCTCCTGGTGTTTCCAAGTCCTTTCCTCTCAGATCTCTCCTCTTCCACTCCTCCGAGTTACTTTTTTCTCCTCTACTCTGGACCGGGATGACCCACCCTCTTCTCTCCATTGCTCAGCACTGGCTGGTTGTTTTATTGGCAGAGAACAAATGACAGCATGTTTACACAAACTTGAGACATTTGATGCTTAGGATAAACATCACAATGTAATGTCTGGATTGAAACCAGATAGTGGGGTCAAGAAATCAACATGTGAATGAACAAAGGTAAATTGTATTCATTCCACAAGACCATTATACCAACAGTGTCCCATAAGTTTGGGTAAGTTGTGCCTTCTTTTTCATTGAATTCTAGGAAGTCTTTAATAAAAATATGTGATTTTTTCTTAAAGTTTAAAAAATACTATAGAAGATAGAGATAAAGAAATATAAAATAAAATAATAAAACATTTACTAGCACAATTTACTCTAGCACATTTTCATTTTTATCTGATTTTACATTCTTATCTGTATCTTTTCTTCAGTAACTCTCCTAAACTTTTTTGAATCTTCTCAGCAAGAACACCTGCTAAAATTTTCTTTTGTAAAAATTATTTTGTGCAAAGTAATACTACTGATTATTTCTCTCCATTTGTATTATACAAAAGGTCTTATTGCCTCACTGCTTTTGAAATGTACTGTAGTTGACATAGAATTCTAGCTTGGCAATATTGTTTTTTTCCTTTTAGCAATGTGACTCATCCCATTTTCTTCTTATTTGTATGGCTACCTACAAACACTACATTATTATTTCCATACTTTTTCTGTGTATAATATCTTGCCTTCGGGATTCTTTCTTTGTGTTAGTTTTATTTGAAAACTATATTTCTGTATTTTTAATTTGCTTTGTTTCGAATTGATTTTAAGTTCATGTACATACGATCTTTGAGTTTTGAAAAATATCATTATCCACAACTATTCATCACATATCATTTATGCTTCATTCTATACTTTATGCTTTCAGTCTCACAAATGTTAGAGCATTTGATATAATCATGTAATTCTAAGATCTTCCATTTATCTTTGTGTATTATCTCATTTTTGTCTCTCTTTTTAAGTTTATATAAATTGTATTGGCTCGCCTCCAAGTCAATGAAGCTACCATTGTATTTCCTAATCTTCATGGTCAGATAGACACCTCTAGGAACAGAGAAGAGTTCAGGTATTGCTTTCATCAGACTGGACCCCGAGCATGTCTGTGGTGATGTTTTTCTGATTGCTCATTGGTATGGGAGTGCTCAGCCTACTGTACATTGGACTTTTCTTAGGCCAGTTGCCCTGGGGTTGTATAAGAAAGGTAGCCGAATGTAAATTTGGGAATAAGCCAATAAGCAACATTGCTCTGTAGTTTCTGCTTCATGGTTCTGCCTTGATTTCCAGCATCTGCTTCCCTCATGATAGAATACAGACCTGTAAGGTGAAAAAAACCCTTTATTCCCAAACTGCTTTTGATCATTGCACTATGCTAATTACAGCCACAGAAAAGTACATAGAAATCTAATAATCCTATAAAAGCCAATTTTAGCTTTACTATTTTATTGGAATATCTACTGTTTGTGTTTTTCTTTAAAGTTATATCTATTTGATCTGGAACTATCTAGCTTTGCTATTAGTTACTTTCAAATATTAATTCTAGCAATTTTACGTTATGTGTACACTATATTCAAATATGAGCTTCTGTTCTGTTGTTGTTATCTCTTGTCTGCACATTTAATTTTCCTGTTTACTTCTCACTTGTTACTATTCGGTTGAAAAGCAGACATTTTGGGAGGTGTAGGAGAAACGAGTTTGATAGTATTTACTCTAGAAAGTAAACATTCTTCTTTTCTAGGTTTTTCTGTGTAGAAGGTACAGTCAATCTAACTTGAGTCACCTTCTATGAATGCCACAGACACCTTAGTCTTCCATGGCTTATTTCTCTAATTTTGCCTCACCTTGGGGTGAGCACTGCTTTAAAGACTCACTTTTCTCCCATTTCAGTTGCCTTTCTTTTACATCTGAACTTCAGAGAATCTTTCTCTCCCTCTTTCACTGCTTCCCTTTTTTTTTTCCATCTCCTTCAGCTGTAGGTTGCTAGTCAATGCTACTCAACTTTCGCTAAACTCATGTTTAGGGTAAAGATGGCGTCTCTGTCATCGATACACTCAGCAGATATTGCCTCTGCTTCTTGAGGGTGAAGCATTCTCGAGGATCCCACTGTCTCTTTCAGCTGTAGGTATCTCTAATGGTCTCATCTAGAAGGCATTTCTCCACCATTCCTAGTAACAGAGAGATTGTTTTCTGTTTTCTTTCTTGTTTTTTTTTTAATTTTTAATTTTTCTTCCCAATTTATTCATCATATATCCTGATTGAAGCCCTCTCCCTCAACTCTTTCCAGCCCCACTCCCCCTCCCCTAGTACACTGAAAGGGGGAGTTCTCCACTATTGCCATATTCCTATGGTTTGTTAAGGCTCATCAGGAGCTGCCTGGATCCTCTTCCTCTGTGGCCTGGTTGGTTATTAACAGTGCCCTTTGTAAAATAATTTTCCTTCCTTTCCTGCAGAAGCTTAAGCTGAATGGAGGAGCCCCTTAAGAATGATCTCTGACAAGTTTGCAGCTGTTCCTCACCACTCTCTGTTCATTTCATGTTTGCACTGCTGGGAAAGTTTTTCTGTTTCATTGCATTTCCCCCCCTCATAAGTGAATAATGCAATTACAACATTTGTACCCCTTCCTCTCCTTGCCACAACTCTTTCTTTGCAACGTAATACTGCCCTTTGAACTCAAACCCTTTTCTTTTTGAAATTATTTTTTATATTCATGCATCTGTGTGTATGTGTATATGTATAGGTATGTGTAGAAACCTAGTGAGTTTATTTAGAGCTGTGCATACGTTTAATGATGATCACTTGGGACTGGATAACTTACAAGGGGCTTGTCTAGGTAGAAAGCCTTTTCTAAACTTCTCTCTTGCCCAGTCTTTTGTTCTGAGAACTGGAGACCTAGCCTGTCTGTAACCCAAGGAAAATGTCCTTTGCTTTTTCTTCACTGAGCTTCTGTGCTAATTCAGATTCAACCTTAATGGATCATTGAAACTTAATATTTGTTGTTGTTGTTGTTGTGTGTGTGCACGTGTTTGTGGGGGGGGTCTAGGGGGATAATATGGAAGTGTTGCCCAAAATTAGCTTCTGTGAAGTGGTGCATCTGCCACGGTTAAGCAATTACTGAATGCTGTCACCTTGGAGATGACCATTTTCATTAAATTTTAGGGTAATTGGTTTTCTTCTAACCTCAGTTTTCTTACTGATTCAAAGAACTGTAATTTTTTATTGAGTATTTGTGACTGTATACTTGGGAATGATATTATTTCTAGCTTTTTATATGCTAAATAAGCTTTTCTTTGATCTTTACAGTAACATTTTGAATTCTTCTATTTTTGTGCCCAATTTACAAATGAAGACTTGAAAGTTTGAAGTGGCTAATTAATTTGCTCAAGATAAAATAAAGGAGAAGCAAGTGTCTGGTCTTTGTCCTTTTTTCTAATTCTAGACAAGGAATTTTCAACAAGCTTTCCATGTCAATCTTTAACAATAATCTCAGGGTTTGTTGAACAAATTTTTATGTTATAGCAAGTCTCTTGTGTCTATGTTGTTCACAGAATAGTTATCATAAGCATCACTGTATGAGAAAAAGGTAATTCACAACAAGGGTTTGTCATCTGCTTCAATGAGGTTTTCAGTCACATTGTACAGTGTTTCCCTTTATATTCATATAGATATTTACCTGTGCTCTGCAATCAGACAACTCCTTTGCTTTGCACGTTATTTGAGCTATGTCCACCTTGCATCCCATTCTCTTTCTTCTTCTCTGTCTTTCTCACTCTCTTCCTCTCTTCCCTCTCTTTTTCTCTCAATTATGTCAATTACAAAGTCTCCTATGTCTTTTCAGTTTTTCAGTATACATTGACTGAGGTTAAAGAAGCACAGAGGTCCTGCAGTGAATCCTGCAAAGGTGCCTGTGATGTTCCTCTCCCTATTCATTTATCTCTTTCTCTGCAGGATTTTCTCTTTCCTCTCAAGCACGGTTCTTTTGGCAGATGTTTCCTGCCTTTTCTCTGATGTTTTTCCTACCATAGTGAATCAGAATAGACTTCAGTAAATAGCAAACTTTCCTAGCTAAATGGTTCACTGAAAAAAAAAGTATCCTTGGAGCAGGAACATGAGCTCTTCCTCACCTTTGCAGGACATTATTAAAAGATAGCATTACAAGATCTCCTAAGTAGAATCAGCTAAGTTTATACTTCCAACGCATGGCAACATGATAAAGGAAATGCAGGTACCCTATGGATTCCACCAGCCTATGAACTGCCCTCAGCATTTATTGACATAAATATACTTATAGATTCATAAGCTGGAAGAAGCTCTGGAAACCTTACCAAAACTTTCCTAATACATTTAATATCAGCCTTTCCCAACTATTCACCAACCTGTTTACCTTTTTAAGATGAATTCAGGTATTGTATTCCATTATAAAAATATTGACTTCATCAGAATTTTGGAAAATTAATTGTGGCAGTATTTTCTTTAGGCACTATTGTTTTTAATATAAAAACAATGACTTTTGCTACATTGCCCACTTATGTAATACCTAGGAAGTTCCTCTATCTCTCTATTCTTCCATTTATTTATCTATGAGATGGAGTCAACAATATCATCTAAAAATATCAGATTAATTAGTCAGAATATGCAAAAATTTAAGAACAGTGTTCAGCATACAGCATACTACAAAGACAAACACACACAAAAAAACTGGTATTTTAGAGTGAAAGAGAAAAACTCAGTCTAGAGACAAAAGTAGCTATCATTGACCCCAAATATCTGTGGAGTGTTACCTAAGCCAAATTTTATAATATTTGAAACAACTCAAGTTTCCCACAACAAGTTTATGGTAATGTTTACTTGGTCTCAAGAATGATAAAGGAACTATGAATCATTAATAAAAAGCAGGTAAAAACTGAGAGATTTGTAGTATTAATTTGTTTTGTCATTTTCTATTATCTGGCAACTAGCGGTTAGATTTACAATGACCCAGTTCGCCTCCCTTCTAAAATTTAAAGGAGTTGACTTGAAATCCATTTCACATGCATGACTTTTCAATTTCATGTTCACGATGTGTCTTCATCTTCCCTGAGATGTCCCTGTTCCTCCTGGCAATCAGAATATACTCAGCTAAATCTCACAAGCACTTGATTAATTTTTAATTAATTAATTTTGCAAAAGGCTGAGGAAGCCCTTGAACTTTAAGCACAGCTTTAGCTTGGACCTCGGTCACAGTATGAGTTCACGTATCCGGGCTTATTTATACGTCTGGAATGGTAAGGGAATCCCTGAAGAAAAACAGAAAAGTATCAGTACGCAAGAACCTTGAAAAGCTCTTTGAGGGTCTCCCGTGCCTCATGGAAATGGGCTGCAACTGTCCCAGTGTCATCAGGAAAAGCTGAGTCTGATAAGAATCATGGAGTAGTAGCCTGTACGCGGAATTTTTACCATGTTTATTACTAGTCAAATGTTCATCTACACTAATAGCTATTTGTAACAAAGAAAGAGCAAGAGTAATTTTTCATCTATAATATTTTTAATCAATGATGTATTTTTATATTATTATATTATTACAATTTATTCACTTTGTATCCTGGCTGTAGCATCCTCCCTCATCTCCTCCCACTCCCACCTTCTCTTCCTTTTCCCCGCCCCCCACAACCCCTCCCCTAGTCCACTGATAACCTACTAGCCTACCTTGCTATCTGACTCTAGGCTACCAGGTCTCATCAGGACTGGCTGCATTGTCTTCCTCTGTGATCTGGCAATGCTGCAGCCCCAGGGGGAGGTGATCAAAGAGCCAGCAACTGAGTCCATGTCAGAGATAGCCCATGCTCCCCTTACTAGGAAACCCACTTGGAGACTGAGCTGCCACGGGCTACATCTGAGCAGGGATTCTAGGTCCTCTCCATGCAGGATCCTTGGCTGATTCATCAGTCTCTGCAGGACTCCCAGGGCACAGATATTTTGGCTCTGTTGTCTCCTTGCGGAGTTCCTGTCCCCTCTAAGTATTTCTATCTCCCCCTTCTTTCAAAAGATTCCCCATACTCGGCCCAAAGTTTGGCTCTGAGTCTCAGCATCTGCTTTGATACTCTTCTGGGTAGAGCCTTTCAGAGGCCCTCTGTGGTAGGTTTCTGCCCTGTTCCCTGTTTTATCCCACTTCTGATATCTATACTGACCTTCAGATGTATCTCTTTATAGTCATCATATAACATTTATTAATCTAGATACAGTACAGTGATCGTAATAATTGCTTTTGGTTATATGAAAAGCATTTTGGTGAGTAGTAGTTTTTATTTTTTTTCCTTTAATACTTAAAATTATAAAAGTATATAATTTCTCCCTTCTCTTCCCCCCTCCTAAGCCTTGCCCTTTCTTGCTCTTTTTCAAAGTCATGCCCTTCATTTTTCATTCATTTCTATTACTCCCTTAGTCTTTACAATGTTACTCATATGTAACTACATCATAGATACCTTTTTAATAGTGTTTCTTTCTGACAAATAAAAATGCATGGATTTCTAAAAACCAGAATCCTACAATAGTCATGTCGAAATTACAGTAATTTCCTACAGAGATCAGAATCTATGACTCATCTATGATCTGGCAAGATTAGCTCTACCACTAGGAAAAAAACTAGACAGGTCTGTTTTCAAAGTTTACCATTTGAAGTGCTCGATCTGAGGGAACTGAGCCGTGCTGAGCAACTTTGGATGGTTCAGGCTGTTGTGAAGATCAACGTGAAGTTGTGTGTGAAATTTCATTGGGGATTTTAAACACTGAACGATGATATGTTTTATACAAGCTCTGGAGGATCACTAACATATTTAGCTGTGTAGCGATATAACAGTACTTACTGAAGAATAACTGATGTTATTGCAGTTTGAAATATTCTTTCAAATGTGAAGTGGCTTATGTGCGGAGGGCAAGCATAAGGCTGTTTACAATTGGTTGTGAGTAAAAATGTGAGAGGAACACAAAAAAGTGGGTTAAGTAACATGAAGCTAGATCACTTCAATGATTGTGAAGTCCTTTGTGGCAAAGCCAGTCCTTGTTTCTACTATTTAAGTAAGATTCAGTGGCTGATCAAACTCTCAGGGCCTTAATGAAGTCGTTGTTTTGCCATCTGTGCAGAAAGTTTGATGTGATTTTATACGCAATATACAAAAACCCAAACCCTGCAGAGCAGGAAGAAGAGGTAAATGCTAGGGGATTCTGGGTTTTGGTTGCAGACTCTCAAAAAAAACAAAAGCAAGGATATATAGAACTCCTGCTGTGAAGGGAATCTAGGCTGTGGCCTGGGAGATGGGAAATGTGGTAAAGAGCCGGGCATCTTGAATGAGTGCTATAAGAAAATATTTTCTGGGTATTTATCTGGCCTGGAGTCCTGCAACTCATAGGAATGGTATTTGGAATGCTAGCTGCATAGAGAACAGGTACAGTGAGGTTTGAGGCCTCCTGATATTCATATAACTCTGTTTCTTTAAATTTCTAAGACTTTTGTTCTTTTATTCTTGTTTGTTAGTTTTTTTTTTTTTTTTTTAATTTGCCTGTTTGTTTTCTAAAGGAGAGAGAGAGAAAGAAGGCATGGAGTTGGAAGGGTATGGAAGGGGGAAGTGTCTGAGATCACATATAGAGGGGAAATCATGATCAGAACATATTACATGAAAAAGCACTGCACTCAGGGTCAGCCGCTTTCGACCCAGAGAAGAGCATGTCTGATTGCATGCGGGTTGATGCCCCAGATCCCGCCTCTGAGAAAAAGGTATCAGACGGGTCTGATGCTCTTTGGGTGGATGACACCTAAATGAACATCGGTACAAAGTCCCAATTTATTTCTAATATCAGAGATCAGACCTCTACTCTTGCCTGATGCGTCTAAAATAAAAAGGGGGAACTGTAGAGAGCTGCGGAATGCTATGCCTTAAAGATGGAGCTGGTTTCCACCTTCCACCTTCCCGATGGTGAGTGCTCTCTGTCACGAACAATTCCACATTTGGCTAAGGCTGAGGATCTGGCTTGCTTCCATATATGTGGACCTATCTGCATTGCCTACGTGGCACGCCTGGGTTGGCTACCCAGAGGCTATTTAAGCTGTGGGCTGGCTTTCCCCAGGGTCCGAGGATTGTTCAAGGTTCCTGAATAAACTGCATTGAAAAAAAAATTATTTTCAATAAAAAAGAATTAAGCTGGAGCTTTGGTTATACATGTACATGTTATTATTTCGCAAATCTGGTGGAGCAGACTAAATTAAAAAAACAATCAGGATAAGAACTAAAACAAATTACTTAAGATTAAAATCTGAGGGGTCAGTGTACTGCAGTTGAGTATCCGGATAGTTTTTAAGAACAGAACCAAGTTATTGGGTCTCTATCTGAAGATATTGGACAACACGTTATGGTAAGAAATGTAAGTAGCAGAAATACATTTTCTAAAACGTAACCAGAGCTTTTATTTCTGTATATTAATTAAAGCATAGTAGAAAACATACATAGGCCATGAATGTATATCTCTCATTTTATCATGTTTTTTTTTTCACACGAAGCTAAATATGTTTTTTATAATGACGATGCATTGACAAGAATCTGTTTTGTAAGTGTGAAATATTTTTTTGTTCCTGGTAAATGATTTGGGTTGCAATTTTCACTCTATTTGGATATGTTTAATGTATTGATAAAAGTCAAGTTCGAGGAAGCAAAACATATTTGCTATTGAAAAAGTAATGATTTATTAAACAACATTGATTCTATCAATGAAACATAAACGATGCAGTAACTTTAGTCCTGTATTTAGAAAACTAATTGCAAAATCATGAAAATATGTGAGTTCCAATTCATCTCATGAGTATATATTGAATTCTCACCATATGCCAGAGACTTTTAACCTATATTTCTGGGAGACAGATCAATTCAGATTATAATTGTAAATAAGGTTTACAATGAGGAGGCATAACACAAGGCCAGAAATTTAGTGACTGTGATCACAAATATATATATATATATATATATATATATATATATATATGAATTGGATCTAATTACAGAATTTCAGTGTGGTTTGGAGAAGATGATGCATTCGTTTTCAGTTCTTCCTCAGAAGACTGTGTCTGTGAGCTCTAAGCTGGAAGCACTTTGAAATGAAGATTAGTTACAGTTTGGGCACTTCATTTCATGGTCCTATTGCTTGGCAGTTAAAGGTGGTTTTTACAACTTCTGCCAAATCTCTGGCATTCCTCCGCTTTCTAGGTGGAAGAGTCTACAGCAGCATCTGTGTCCAACAAAGAATTATAACAGCAATTAGGGAGCCTAGGGGGAATGGGGATCTATTAGTGTGACAAGCACATTTACAGATGTGGAAGAAGGCTAATTTAAAATTAAGGTTGATTTCATCATATGGTATTTAAAGGGCAGAGGACACTGATGCTTTTTTCTGTCATTCAGCTTCTTATTAAAAGTGACACCTATTAACAATCCAGTGCACTCCAGTAATCACAATGCATAATTTTACTGTATCTCATTTTAAAGCTAATATGTTATTGGCAGTCTTATTTTTCCCATGCTTTCCTCAATGAATAAAATGTAGCAATTTTTTGTTAATGTATATCAGGAAGTCCATGAGCTTAAGAGGGAATCCAACATGAATTGGTTTGACTTTCCAAGACCTACCTTTATGTCATGTCACCTTCTCTTAAACATTTAGACTCTGGAGCCTTTCATTCTGCATTTACTGAAAGCGATAAATCCTGGGGTTAAGGAGTTTATGTTTAGAAATACATAGTGTTTATCAGTTCTTTTCTTCTTCCAGGTTGGACACCCAGTATCTGTCTTTTTTCCACTAATTTGGTTATTCATCAAATTTTTTGTTGAGCACATACATTATTCGAAACACTGCATCAAGCACTGGGATGGAACAGTGAGATAAAATAAACCCTGTCTTATGGAGTTCATATTCTTATCCATGAGATATGATTAAGATTGTGCCTCTAAAATTATAAATATGTATAATTATAAAATTATCTTCTCTGAGCTAAAAAAATCTTATCTCTAAATTTATCTTTCTTTTATGTCTTTATTTCCTTCCTTTAACACTTTCTGTTTTATCTTCTAATTATAATACTTTTTTATATGTCAACCACTATATTCAGCTTAGAAAGGAGCTAAAGAGTAGGGAAAGAAAGATTCACAAAAAAAGTGAATTTTTATCCCATAATATTCTGAATGTCTAAGTGAGGAACAAAAAATTAAATTATGAACTTCTATTCACATGTTAACGTGAGAAATAAAATACATGATTACGAATGTATAATTATTTGTTAAATGAAGCAAAATATGTGAATATTAATATATAATCATGCGTTTAATGATAAATGGTTATATATCCAATACGATTTCAGAGAAAAGAAAAATAAGTCAATAGTAATTGTAAAGGAAAACTCAGAAGCTAAATGGGTGTCAGCCCATTTCAAAGGATAGGTATAGTGTACATAGATGGAAAGAGTCACCCAAAGCTAGCTTTGATTACCCTTATGTTCATATCTTTAATTGGTATCACTATAGTAGTTTCTCCAGATTTCAGATTGCCAGATCAATATGACATGACCTGAGGATAAAACGTGTCCATCGGCTCCACCAATCAGCTCATGTTTCCTAGATGTCATGTCATATTTTTCAACTTCTCCTGTCATAAATGAGATGCCATTACCACAGTTTGGTTTATACCGAGGCAGAATGCACAAAGTCTTCTGAGATCTCCTGTGGACAGAGGTATGGTTCTTCTGTCCACAGCAAAAAGTGAGATGTGCATACAGAGCTTATGATAATTTGTTAAGTCCCATTGGCCTTGGTACTTTGATGAGTCCTCTTTTCTGGCTAAGCAGGAAAAAAAATGGATGAAGGTTTTATTTCTTCTTTGGTTCTTGATCCATCAGTTTCATTTCTAGGTGAACGCATGGCTTGCTGCCATCTACTTCTTCTATCCTGATATAGGATGGTTGACTTCCAATAGCTGAGCTTCCTAGTGTGTCCTGAGAGAGGAGGCCTACATCTTGCTTCGGCCATTTCACTTTCTGGGTGTGTTCACACATTACAAGAACTCATTAGCACTGATAGTGTTGGCCTGAGGATTTGATCCACTTCGGAGGTGATTCTTAAATATTCATAGGACAATGTGCTTATTTTTTTTTTATCTTGGTGGTTGCTACATAGTTTAGCTAGGTCTTTAGCATACCTGCAAATCAAAGTCTCTATCCTTGAACCCATATGCATGTTGCAAGACCATCTGCTTGATTGTGAATCTGGGCATGCAACAATAGGTATTTTATCCAAGTATGTGCTTTTTCATTTATCTTCATTACGGAGGCACATCATTGAATTTCTGCCTAGATTTCTGGCTTGTGACTTCTCTTTTCCTATTAGTTTGTGATATCACGGACAGATTTTTGTCTGTTTTCATACAGTCACGATGTTTTAATAAGACTCATGAGACATGCTTTTTAGTCCTCCTCCATGCTGTCTTTAAGTTTCATTTTGAAATCATGACCTACGCACATGGTTTGAGGGGCCTAGTGCAAGAAGAAAGTGTAGATCATCTCATCAGCAATGAGAGGACAGTGACAAATCACAACACTGTCACCTCAACAGCCTGAGGAGGTCCCTCAATCTTTTAGGGGCCTCTAGTCAGGCCAAATTAGGACTCCTGGATTCAACACAGAAAAGAATTTCAGGCATAGCCAGTTTGAAGCAGAGTTGGAGATTTAAATAAAGAAATTTTAATAAATAAGGGTTAGGAGAAAGTCCTAAGTGGGGTGTAGAAATAAGGCATTCCCATGTGTGGTTGGATCTTCCTAAGGATCAACAGAGACAATAATTCATACCGAAGTGTGCTTACCGATAGCTTGACTGTCTTAGTGCTAGCTATAGGTACCATTTTGGTGGCTTAAAGTAACCCATCAAAAGAATGCTAACAAACTTTCTTTTCAGCTATTCTTTACTCTGATGAGTGAGCTGGCAGGGTATATCCAAGGTGACTTGGACGGGACAATGATCTGATGTGGTAAAATCAGAAGCAAGTAAGGTGAGGCAGGAGATAGATACATGAAATATCTCTATAAATGTTTTTTTTTTTGATATCCAAAAAAGTTCAGGTTTATAGCTGTAAAATACAAAAAAGACCTTAAACATCGTTTAATTGTGATATAGTTCCTGTGTTTCTGCTGGCAAGAGAATTTAACCAGATACCACAGAGAGGAGCTCTTCTCCATTCTCACATCTCTCAATTTTCTGTCTTTATAGCCTGCCTTAAGCTTGCTAAAAGTCTTCTAAGAGAGGGGCACATAAAGATTACAAAAAAAAAAGCCCTGTGGAATGTATTGGATACCTCGTCTCGGGTAGTTTATCAAAGGTGTACTGAGACTTCCAAACAGCACAGGCTACTGTCAGTGTTCTTGGTGCCAGACTAGAACTTTAGGAAATACCCTGTTGCTGAAGATACCGCATGTACTGGTTGTAGTGCATGAGGAAATGAAAGCCAGTACTGAGCAGGATGTGTCCTTCCTGCTGGTTTACTTTCATAGTGCTGGAAGATGCTGTATTGGCTGCTGAGAGATGTAGGGCATCAACAGTCTTACCCTCCCATGAAACCTGTGAATCATAATAACGACCGCAGCCATGGGAGAAACAGTACACATGTTATGGAGGTAAGGAGCTGCTTTTTGATCGTTCTTAAGATACACACCACAGGAGGAAGCACAGGAGACACTCTAGATCTGTCTAAGAACTCCAGGTGGGAAGCTCCTAGGCTCCACATGTAAATCCTCTACTACTCCTTTGTTAAGTGGGCATAGTATCAAACTGTCCTCTAAATTCTCATCTCAATACCTACAGATTAGCACAGTTCTCAAACCACACCTGAGAAATTTCTTTGTGTCATGGCTGGTGGTTAATGTTTAAGTTCACAACCGGTCAAAGTGCACAGACTGTCAGTGGAGTGTTGAGCCACAAGTGGGACACCAATGTCACATGCCTTCCCAACACTCAAGGACCATGTAGAAGAGGGAGTGGAGGGTTTATAAGAACCAGAGAACAGGGAGGAAGAGTGCAAAACAGTGTCTTCTGCACATGACTCATGAGCTCACAGCAGTTGTGGTTACCTACATAAGACCCGCAAAAGCTCTAGACAGTAAATATTCTAGCACATAGTGGGAAGGGCTTCATGAGAGTCCACCCTGAGCTGAGAAGTTAGGAACAGCTGAAGGCTTCTGGAAAAGGAGAGTCAGTCTTCTCTAAGGGTGTCACTCCTGATGGGTGTCCAGCAGATAGCCACACACCTGGGAGTATACGGACTGCATAAATTAAGTTGATGGTTATTGCAATAAATAGATAAATATACAATGCTAGGGAGAGAAGCAAGAGAGGGTGAGTCTTGGAAGACTTAAAAGGAATATCTGGGGTTGAATATTTTTGTATGTATATTTTATTATTATTATTATTATTTTACACTTTATTCACTTTGTATTCCCCCATAAGCCCCTCCTTCCTCCCCTCCCTCTCTCTTCTTCATGTATGCCCCTCCCCAAGTCCACTGATAGGGGAGGTCCTCCTCTCCTTCCTTCTGATCTTAGTCTATCAGATCACATCAGGACGTTGTGTGTAATTCCTAAAGAGTTAAAGAAGATAAACAAGAAAGAGGACCCGGTTGGTAAGATGATTAATCCTCACTTAGAAAGACAAATGGGAGGTGCATGGGACATAGGAGAAAACAAGTAACAGGACAGGAGCCTACTGCAGAGGGCCCCCCGAAAGACTCTACCTAGCACTGTATCAAAGCAGATACTAAGACTCATAACCAAACCTTCGGCGGAGTGCAGGGAAACATATGAAAGAAGAGGGAGTTTGTATGATGGGAAAGGGTAGGAGCTCCACAAGGACCAAATATATCTGGGCACAGGGTCTTTTCTGAGACTAACATTCAACCAAGGACCATGTATGGATATAACCTAGAATCTCTGCATGGATGAAGCCCGTAGTAGCTCAGTAACCAATTGTTTTCCCATAGTAATTGGAACAGGGACTATTTCTGACAGGAACTCAATGGTAGGCTCTTTGACCTCCCCACCCCCCAAGGGAGGAGCAGTCCTGCTAGGCCACAGAGGAGGACTTTGCAGCTAGTCCTGAAGATACCTGATAAAACAGAATCAGATGAAAGGGGAGGAGGTCCTTCCCAATCTGTGTACTTGGAAAGGGGCAGGGAGGAGATGAGGGAGGGAGGGAGGAAGGGAGGGTTTGGGAGGAAATGAGGGAGCAGGATACAGCTGGGATACAGAGTTAATAAAATGTACCTAATAATAATAATAAAATGTATATTAAAAAAAGAGTTAATGCAACGTTAAAGGAAACAAAAATAGACTACTTAACCACAGCAAGTTTTCTATTTATGTATTTATTTGTTTGTTTATTTATTTTATTACTTATATTTTATTAACTCTGTATCACAGCTGTAGCCTGCTCCCTCATTTCCTCCCAATCCCACTTTCCCTTCCTCAACCCCTATCCATACATGGTCCTTGGTTGGAGAAACAGTCTCATATAAGACCCCTGTGCCCAAATATATTTGGTCCTTGTAGAGCCCCTGTCCTCTCCAGGTCATACTAAATCCCCCTTCTTTCATATGATTCCCTGCATTCTGCCGAAGGTTTGGTTATGAGTCTCAGTATCTGCTTTGATACACTGCTAGGTAGAGTCTTTCAGAGGCCCTCTGTGGTAGGCTCCTGTCCTGGTACTTGTTTTCTCCTACGTCCAATGCACATCCCATTTGTCTTTCTAAGTGAGGATTGATCATCTTATAGCCAGAACCTGGAAACAACCCAAATGTCCCTCAACTAAGAATGGATACAGAAAGTATAGTACATTTACACAATGGAATACTACTCAGCAATCAAAAACAAGGAAATCATGAAATTTGCAGGCAAATGGTGGGAACTAGAAAAGATCATTCTGAGTGAGGTATCCCAGAAGGAGAAAGACACACAGGGTATATACTCACTTATATAGACCTATAAGATATGATAAACATAATGAAATCTATACACCTAAAGAAGATAAACAAGAAAGCAGCAAGTTAGAAAAAGTGCTCCTTTGTGACAGCCATGGCACCACCCCACTGGCACCTCTCTTCAGCTTCAGGACTGATATCTTTGCTGCCCCTGAAACACTTTCTCTGTCTCTGAGCACATCTCTGTTCTTTTATTATTTTCCCCTTAAGCTTTGTAAATATGGGTGAATCCAAGATTAAAGCTCCTGTTCTCCAGCATCCCTGTACTCCTGCATAATTAATTGTAAAGAGACACAACTAATTTAATGATCTCAGCCCTTTTCTTTCCGACAATGGTTTGAATTTTAATATCCCAACCCTTCATCGTTTCCAGAAGTGTGACACACAAGTTTATAATTATGAATGGAGATTTACACTAACAGCTGACAGGCCTCAAATGGAATCGTTGTGTATTTCTGACTGATGTTTCCCTATCTTTCGGACCATTTGTTCTGGTTGACATCACAAACATAAATAATCCCTGATATTTTGTTAACTTTTGAATGCTAATCTTAATATTTTCCAGATACTTTTAAATTCTCTCATAATGTATTAATATATAAAGCATTTTACCATTTTTAAAAGACTTTAAGTAAATAATATAATGAAGTAAATTAAAATAAATGAAGTAATAATGATCACCTTAGAGATTTATTCCATTTATGTGTTAATCTTTGAAACATGGGTGATAACTGTGACTTTTTTTATTTTCAGTGTTAAAATTTGGAAAATAGGACTAGAGAGATAGCTCAACAGCAAGGAGACCAACAAATCAAAAAGAAAAAAAAAAGGCAGGGCCCAGGGACTGGAGAGATGGCTCAGTGGTTAAGAGCACTGTCTGCTCTTCAAAGGACCTGGGTTCAATTCCCAGCACCCACATAGCAGCTCACAACTGTCTGTAAAGCCAATTCCAAGGGATCTGACACCTTTACACCAAAGCATATAAAACAACAACAAAAAAATAATTAAAAATAAAAGCAGGGCTCAAGGTGGACTACAGAGACTGATGCATGAACCAGAAACCATATACAGAAAGGACTTAGGCCCCCTGCTCAGATACAGCACATAGACAGCTCAGTTTCCATGTGGCTTCCCTACTAAAAGAAGAGACAGTCTCTGACAGGAACCCAGTTGCCTGCTCCTTGGTCTTCTCCCTGGTGGGGTGTCCTAGCCAGCCCACAGAGGAAGAGGATCCAGGCAGTCCTGTTGGGACTTGATAAGCTAGGGTCAGACAATATGGGAGAGGCTCTTCCCCTTTCAATGTACTAGGGAAGAGAAATGGGGAGGAGTGGGGAAGGAGAGTGGGACAGGGAGGAGATGAGGAAGGAGGCTACAACTGGAATACAAAGTGAATAAGTTAAAAATAACATTAACAATAATAATAAATGAGAGAAAAATGTTTTGGGTTTTTTTTATTAAAACAAACAAGAACATTTTCACAAGATGCCATGGAATGGTTGCAACAATCAGATATTTCTCTAGTTATTAAAACAGAAATATTTCCCTATAATTTCTCAAGTTGTTCTCTGATTTACAAATGCTGTGTCATACACACACATACCTGCACCCAAATAATCTAATATAAAGAAAGAAAATATAATATATTGTATGTAGCACTATGCTTTCATTTATGGTTCAGTTCTCAGCTTCTCAGAGCTGTGTTTTCCACCATTTCTCTCTTTGTATCATATCTGGCTTTGGGTCACTATATTTGTTCCCAGCTATTGCAGGAGAAGCTTCTCTATGATGGGTGAACAAGTCACTCATTATAACTATAGCAACATATCATTAGAAGTCGTTTTATTGTTTGTTTGTTTGTTTTTTGTTGTTGTTGTTTTAGACAAGTGTTACTTGACTTTACTCGAGATTCTGGGCTACATAGTCTGTGGTTCTTAGGAATCCAAATAAGTATGGGTTTTGATTTGTGGAGTGGGCCATAAATCCAGTCAGACATTGGCTGTCTATTCCTAGAAGTTCTGTGCCACCATACCCCTAAAATATCTTGTAGAAGGGACACATTGTCGGTGATAGGTTTTGTAGCTGGGTATGTGTTTACACTTCTTTCACAGCCTGCAGAACGTCTTTCACCAAAGACACTAAAATGTAGGGGTGACTCTAAAGTCCAGCATATTTTCATTGACAGCCAAGTTGAGCGATTTGCCATAGGGTATCAATTTGCTCCTGTACGAGGTCAATCCTTTGATTGAACACCATCAAGCTTCCTTTTAGTTGAGCATTAATTCCTTTATGTACAACTAAGGCATGAGCTACATTGGCTAAATGATTGCTTTGGATCCAGAGAAGAGCATGTCTGGTTGCATGCGGGTTGATGCCCCAGGTCCCGCCTCTGAGAAAAAGGTATCAGACGGGTCTGATGCTCTTTGGGTGGATGACACCTAAATGAACATCGGTACAAAGTCCCAATTTATTTCTAATATCAGAGATCAGACCTCTACTCTTGCCTGATGCGTCTAAAACAAAAAGGGGGAACTGTAGAGAGCTGCATAATGCCGCGTCTTAAAGATGGAGCTGGTTTCCGCCTTCCACCTTCCCGATGGTGAGTGCTCTCTGTCACGAACAACTCCACATTTGGCTAAGGCTGAGGATCTGGCTTGCTTCCATGTATGTGGACCTATCTGCATTGCCCACGTGGCACGCCTGGGGTGGCTACCCAGAGGCTATTTAAGCTGTAGGCTGGCTTTCCCCAGGGTCCGAGGATTGTTCAAGTTTCCTGAATAAACTGCATTGAAAAAAAAAAATGTAGGGGTGAAGGCAATCCATTGTCTTAGCAATAGCCTGTTCATTTGGGAATATCCCCAGGACCCACTTGGCCAAAAACTCAATTTCATGCAACCCATTCCTGTTAGCTGAAGACTCTTTTGATGACAAGAGATGGCCAGATGGGACTCTGTCACCCACATTATTAGGAGACCTCATTAGGTTTGTCTTCATATATTTGGGGAATTTTCTATAACAACAGGTTTCAAAGGATCCCTCAAGTGCACCTCAATTTAACTGTCTCTCCCTGCATTTGCTTCCTCAGCCCTATACTTCTCTCTTCCCTTCTGATTCTCCTATTGTCATCCCACCCTGTCACTCATTCACCCATAAAATCCATCCTATTTCCACTCCTAGAGAGATCCACGTGTCCATCCTAGTCCCTTCCTCTATATCTAAGCCTTCTGGGTGTTTGGATTGTAGCTTCATTATCATCTATTTAATGACTAATATTTATATATAAGTGAATACACACCACATTTACCTTTCTGGGTCCTCATTAAGGGGTGATTATTTCTCTAATTGCATTCATTTGCCTGCAAAGTTCATTATGTCATATTTGTAATAACTGAGTAATAATTATGTGTAAATGTATCACATTTTCTATACCTATTCATTTGTTGAGGGAATATCTAGGTTGTTTCCAATTTCTGGCTACTATAAATAGAACAACAATGAACATGGCTCTGACTAAGTGTCATTGTAGTAGGATAAAGCATCCTTTGCATATATGTCCAAGAGTAGTATAGCTGGATTCTGAAGTAGATTGATTCCCAACTTTCTGAGGAACTGCCATGTGCCATATTGATTTCCATAGATACTGTATAAATTTGTACTCCCACCATCATTGGAAGCATGTTCCCCTTATTCCACAATCTCATCATCATTAATTGTCACTTGTGTGGTTGATCTTAGTTATTCTGAAAGGTATAAAATGAAATCTCAAAGCAGATTTGATTTGCATTTTCCTTATGGCTAAGAATGTTAAACATTTCTTTATGTTTCTTGCCATGTGAGTTTCCTCTATTAAGAATTCTGTTTACATTTATACTCCATTTATAAATGGATTATTGGGTTTCTTTGAAGTGTGGTTTCTTGATTTCTTTATATATTTTGGATATTAGTCCTGTATCAGATGCAGAGTTAGCAAAGATTTTTCCTGTTTTATAGGCTACTCCTTTGTCCAAATGACAGTGTCCTTTGTCATACAGAAGTTTCAGTATTATTAATTATTGACTTTAGTATCTACACTATAAGTATTCTGTCTAGAAAGTCTTCTTGTGTGTCAGAGAGTTCAAAGCATTCCATGCTTTCTCATCTATCAAGCTCAGTATGTCTGGCTTTATATTAAGATCACATTTTCTGCAGGGTGCTAAGTATGGATCTATTTGCATTACTCTACTTACCTACATCCAATTTTGCCATTTGTTGAAGATGATGTCATTTTTCCAGTGTGCATTTCTATTTTCTTTAGAAAAAAAAAAAATAGGTGTACATAGATGTGTAGATTTGTGTCTGGATTCTCAATTCTATTGATCAATGTGTCTTTTTTAAAGCCAATTCCATGCAGTTTTTTTTATTTAATTAATTACACTTTATTCACTTTGTATCTCCCCATAGGCCCCCCTCCTCCCCTCCCGATCCCACCCTTCCTCCTCCTTCTTCACGAATGCCCCTCCCCAAGTCCACTGAGAGGGGAGGTCCTCCTCTCCTTCCTTCTGATCTTCAATTGTCTATCGGATCTCATCAGGAGTAGCTGCATTGTCATCTTCTGTGGCCTGGTAAGGCTGCTCCCCCCTCAGGGGGAGGTGATCAAAGAGCAGCCCAATCAGATTATGTCAGAGGCAGTCCCTCTTCCCATTACTATGGAACCCACTTGGACACTTTTAATTACGATGGCTCTGTATTACAACTTGAAATCAGGAATGGTGAGACTTCCAGCACTTCTTTTATTGATCAGGATTTTCTTAGTTCTTGGATTTTTTTTTCCCATGTGAATTTAAGATTGTCCTTGTAAGTCTGTAAAGAACTACGCTGGAATTTTGATGAGGGTTATGTTGAGTCTGTAGATTCTGTTTGGTAGGATGGCCAGTTTTATTAAGTTAATTTTACCAATTCATGAGTATAGGAGAGCTTTCCATCTTCTGACATCTTTTCAAAATGCTTTCTTCAAAGGCTTGAAGTTCTTTTCATACAGATCTTTCACTTGCTTGGTTAGAGTCTGACCAAGATATTTTATATTATTTGTGGCTATTTTGAAGGGTGTTGTTTCCCTGATTGCTTTCTCAATCTGTTTATCATTTGCAGGGCTACTAATTTTTTTTATTTAATCTTGTATCCAACCACTTTTCTGCAGGAGTTCCCTGGTAGTATTTTAGGGGCTGCATATATATATATATACATATATATATATATATGTATATATATATATATATATAATCATATTATCTGCAAAGAGCAGCACTTTACCTTCTTCCTTTATAATTTGTATACCCTTAGTCTCCTTTAGTTGTCTTATTGCTCTAGCTAGAACTTCAAGTACTATATTGAATAGGTAGAATAGGTATTGAAAGAGTGGATGGCCTTATCTTGTTTCTGGTGTTAGTGGGATTGCTTTGAGTTTCTCTCCATTTAATTTGATATTGGCTATTGGCTTGCTGTAAATAGCCCCCAGATCTCTCCTAGGCTTTCATCATGGAAAGGTGTTTGTCAAAGGCTTTCAGCATCTAATAAGATGAAAATGTGTTTCTTTTATTTTATTTTATTTATACAATTGATTACATTTATTGATTTACATACACTGAACCATCCATGCATCACTGGAATGAAGCCTACTTGATCATGGTGGATGACCTTTTTGATGTTTTCTTGGATTCAGTTTGCAATCATTTTATTAAGTATTTTTGCATCTATGTTCATAAGGGAATTGGTCTATAATTCTCTTTCTTTTTGAGTCTTAATGTGGTTTGGGTATCAGGGTAATTGCAGCTTCATAAAATAAATTTGGCAGTGTTCCTTCTGTTTCTATTTGTGGTGTATTGACATTAGCTCTTCCTTTGAAAGTGTGGTAGAATTCTGCACTAAAACCATCTATCCATGGATGTCTTTTGGTTAGGAGAATTTTTGATTGTATGTTTCTATTTCACTAGGAGTTATTGCCTATTCATATTGTATATCTGACCATGATTTAACTTTGGTATGTGGTAACTATCATGAAAGCTATCCATGTCTTTTAGATTTTTCCAATTTTGTGGAGAACAGGTTTTTGAAGTATGACCTAGTGATTCTTTGGATTTCCTCAGCGTCTGTTGTTATGTCCCCCTTTTGTTTGTCATTTTTTATTTGAATATTTTCTTTCTGCTTTTTACTTAGCTTGGATAAGGGCTTGTCTGTATTGTTGATTTTCTCAAAGAACCAACTCTTTTTTCATTGAGTCTTTATATTGTTTTCCTTGTTTCCATTTTATTGATTCTAGCACTCAGTTTAATTATTCTCTACCATCTACTTTTTTTTTTAACCATCTAATTCTCTTTGTTGTGATTGCGTCTTTTTGTTCTAGGAATTTCAGGTGAGTTGTTCAATTAGTAGTATGAGATTTCTCTAGTTATTTTTTAATTATTTTTATTAATTACAGTTTATTCACTTTGTATCTCCCCTGTACCTCCCTCTCTCCTCCCTTCCCAATCCCATCCTCCCTCTTCCCCACCTATGAACCTCTCCCAGGCCACTGAAAAGGGAGGTCTTCCTCCCCTTCCCTCTGACCCTAGTCTATCAGGTCTCATCAGGAGTGGCTGCATTGCCTTCTTCTGTGGCCTGGTAAAGATTCTCCCCGCTCAGGGGAAGATGATGAAAGAGCAGGCCAATCAGTTCTTGTCAGAGACAGTTCCTGTACCCTTTACTATGGAACCCATTTGGATACTGAACTGCCATAGGCTACCTCTGTGCAGGGGTTCCAGGTCATCTCCATGAGTGGTCCTTGGCTAGAGTATCAGTTTCAGAAAAGACCCCATGTGCCCAGACTGATATAGGTGCTCAGTACTATGAACTCACTTTTATGCAACACTGTCATTGAGTCCCATAAGTTTGGGTATGTTGTGTATTCATTTTCATTGAATTCTAGAAAGTCTTTTTTTTTGTGGTCAGTTTTGGAGAATATTATATGGTGTGCAGAGAAGAATGTATATTCTTTTGTGTGAGGGTGAAATGTTCTGGAATTATCTGTTAGGTCCTTTTAGTTTATAATGTCTGTTAGGACTAGTATTTCTTGGTTTAGTTTTTATCTGGATGATCTGTCCATTGATAAGAGTAGGGTATTAAGATCTCCCACTAATAAGGTATGTGTTCAATATGTAATTTAAACTGTTGTTTGTTTGTTTTTAAACAAACTTAGGTACTCTTGTGTTTGGAGCATAGATGTTATGAATTGAATTGTCATCCAGGTAGTCCCCCCCCCCTTTGGTGAGTATGCAGTGTCCTTCCCTATCTCTTTTGGTTAGTTTTGGTTTAAATATATTTTGTTAAATGTTAAGAGGGCAATACTAGCTTGCTCCTTAAGTGTATTTGCTCAGAATATTTTTCCAACCCTTTTCCCTGAGATAATGCCTAATCTATTCTTTTTATAAAATTTTTATTTTTTAATATTAGTAATCTAATATTAAACTTTTTATCCCAGCTGTAACCTGCTCTCTCAATCCCTCCCAACCCCACCCTCTGTCCCTCATCTTCTCCCTACCCCTTTCCAAGTCCACTGATGGAGAAGGACCTCCTCATCTCTCATCTGACAATAGCTTATCAGGTATCTTCAGGCCTGGCTGCAAAGTCCTCCACTGTGGCCTAGCAGAGCTGCTCCTCTCTCAGGTGGGGAGGGGAGTTCAAAGAGGCAGCCATTGAGTTCATGTTAGAAATAGTCCCTGTTTCCCTTACTAGGAAACCCACTTGGATACTGGGCTACCATGGGCTACATCTGAGCAGGGGTTCTAGGTTGTATCCATACATGGTCCTTGTTTGGAGATACAATCTCACAAAAAAACAAACAAACAAACAAAAAACAAAACAAAACAAAAACAAAAAAAACTTGTGCCCATATATATTTGGTCCTTGTGGAGTTCCTGTCCTCTCCAGGTCATACTAATTCACCTTTCTTTCATATATGATTCCCTGTACTCTGCCGAAGGTTTGGTTATGAGTCTCAGTATCTGCTTTAATACACTGCTAGGTAGAGACTTTCAGAGGCCCTCAGTGGTAGGCTCCTGTCCTGTTACTTGTTTTCTTCTACTACCAGTATCCATTCCATTTGTCTTTCTAAGTGAGGAGGGTTGATCATCTTACTCAGGCTCCCTTTTCTTGTTTATCTTCTTTAGGTGTACAGATTTCAGTATGTTTATCCTATCTTATAGGTCTAGTACCCACATATAAGTGAGTATATACTGTGTGTGTCTTTCTCCTTCTGAGATAGCTCACTCAGAGTAATCTTTTCTACATCCCACCATGTTTGTAGCAGCTTTATTCGTAATAGCCAGAACCCGGAAACAACACAGATGTCCCTCAACAGAGGAATGGATACAGAAATTGTGGTACTTTTACACAATGGAATACTACTCATCAATTTAAAACAAGGAAATCATGAAATTTGCAGGCAAATGGTGGGATCTAATCTATTCTTGATATTGAGGTATGTATCTTAAATTCAGCAAAGGATAGATCCTGTTTTCACATCCATTCCATTTGTTTGAGTCTTTTTATTAAGGAATTGAAGTCATTGATATTGTGAGATATCAGTGACCAATGATTTTTATTCTTGTTATGTTGTTGCTGCTGCTGGTGGTGGTAATGGTGGTGGTGGTTTGTCTGTATGTGTGTGTGTTTGTATGTGCTTCCCTTCTTCTAGTATTGCTGGTGTGTAAAAAATTTTTCACTGTGTTTTCATGGGAGTAGTTAACCTCCATAGGTTGCCGGATTTATAGATGTATAGTGTTTAAATTTGACTTTATTATGAAATATCTTATTTTCTCCATCTATGGAGACTAAAAGTTTTGCTGGATATAGCAGTCTAACTTGCCATCTGTGGTCTCTTAGACTCTGTAAGTCGTCTCTCCAGACCCTTCTGGCTTTTAAAGTCTCCGTTGAGAAATTGGGTGTAATTCTAATAGGTCTTTCTTTATATGTTACTTTGCCTTTTCCCTTGCATATTTTAATATTATTTATTCTGTACATTTAATATTGTGATTATTATGTGCCAATGAAACTTTCTTTTCTGGTCTATTCTATTTGGTTTTCTGTATGCTTCTTGTATCTTTATAGGAGTTTCTTCAGATTAGGAACATTTTCTTCTATGAATTTGTTGAAAACATTTTTAGCTGAGTTTCTTCTTCTATTGTTTTTGTTTGTTTGTTTTGATTTGGTATTTTTATAGTATCCAAACTTCTTGGACGTTTTGTGTCTAGAGTTTCTTGTATTTAACATTTTCTTTGACTGATATTTCATATATTGTGTCTTTATCCCCTGACATTTTCTCTTCCATTTTTGTATTCTGGTCATGAAGCTTGACTCTAGTTTCTGTTTCAATTCCTAAATGTTTTATTTCCAGAATTCCCTCAGTTTGTTTTCTTTATTGCTTCTATTTCCATTTTCAGGTTTTGAACAGTTATATTCGTTTCCTTACACTGTGCTTTCTCGGGCTTCATTAAGAGATTAACTCATTTTCTCTTTAAGGACCTCTATTATCTTATTGGTGCTTTAAGGTCTTTTCCTTGTGTTTCTGCTATGTTGTAATATTCAAGGTCTGCTATGGGAGGATAGCTGGGCTCTAGTGAAGTCGTATTGCTCTGGCTGTTATTGATTATGTTTCGGTACTGTGGGATTGGATTGACTGTAGTCCTACGTGCTGATTTCTGAATTTGTCTTCACGGGGTGAGCGTTTTGTTCCTTAGTTTCTGCTCCCTGTCTGGATTTTTGGAGAGTGTGATGCTTGACTGATGCCTGTTTTCATTGCCCTGCCCAACTGGTGTTTTCAAAGTGAAAACTTGCCAGTGTTGGAGGCTGAAACACTGGAAGGCATAGGAGAATGGAAAGTTGGAGAAGATGTGTGTAATTTGTTGGGGATAGGGTCAGAGAGTAAAGGGGAAACTGCAGCAGGTTTTCTGGTTTAAGTTGGGGATGAGAGTGGAAGACTGGATGTTGGGGAGAAGGAGAGATGTAGGTCTGCCTTCAGCCTACTCGTTGCTCTAACTGGAGTGGTCCTTGGGTCAGCAGGGTGTATCTGCTGACAATGAGGACAGGGACAAAGCAACAAAGTTAGGGAAAGGAGAGAGGTGAGAAGGGGCAGATCTGTGGAATCCACAGAAGATGGGAGCATGGGTTGGGAGTAGACCCTGCAGCTGTTCTGCTGCAGAGCTAGGCTGAGAGAGTCGCCCTTCTCAGCTGGCATTCTCACAGTGAATGTCTACTGGTGTTGAAGGTTGGAACACTACAGTGATTTGAGCTTAGGAGAGTTGGAGAATAAAATCTTTGTGTTGTGTTGGAAATGGATTAGAGAGGATTGGAAGACCGCAGCAGGTTTTCCGCTACAGAGCTGGGGATGTCATGGGGGAGTTAGTTCCGGGGGAGAAGAAGGAGCTAAAAACACTTTTTAAAACACCGTTTGAATTTTAAATGTTAGATTTATTTGAGCATTTCATAACAAAATGGTTTTGCCAGTGTTGAAGTACATCATGGTTAGTGATTTAAGTAGTATTTATAGGCTTCACAAGAGAAAGGTTTGTTTTGTATTTCCCTGGGAGTAATTTTTTTCATTCTACTCTTGAGGTATCTTGAAGTGTATTCCTAGCCCAAGACATTCATCTCAATTATTTGAATTGGCTCCCTGCAGATAGCCCTTAATATGGAATATCATTCACTTATGAGATAGTTGCCACAGACATCTGCTAGTGCTCAACCTGGCAGCAAAGCTGTGTGAAGACCATTTTAAATTGTCTCCAGACCTCCAGAAATGCTGTACTTATCTGGCTTCCAAAGCCAGCTGACATTCACTGGTAAATCTTTGGGGACTGTAGTGGTAAATCAGATCTGCTGTCACATTAGGCAGAAGTGTAAAAGGAACACGTTCCCTAACTTCCTTTTTCATTACTCATTAGGGTCTATGATACAATGGCCCTCTATTTTTCATTGTGATGTTGATGATCACTGATGTTTTTCTTTGTGCAGGCATAATCATAGAATAAGCAAGTTCTTAGTGTACTTGGGGACTACTACGTTTGCATGTAAGCAGGGTCATAACAGACTGTTATATTTTTAAGCTGTGGAAAGAAGGCTCTCTGAATTAAAAAAAATAGTTGTGTGTACGAATAAATAAACATTAGCACTGTATGTATCACTATGTATCAATGCAAGATGCATAGAGCCCCTACATTGCAGGCCTTTGTATGAGTAAACCTGTCTGATCTGAGTGTGGAGGGGTGCTGGTTTTTAAGTGAGCTATTTGTCAAAGTTGAGTCTGGGCAGTATCTCTTCATAATTGATATCTTTTGGCTCCCAACTCCTACCCAGTTTTCTACTGAGAGCCATTTGGTGCTCACAGAGAAAAATGGTTTTCTACTATGTCTCATCCTACTATGTAACAGAACTGATGGTACTCACAGGGATACACTTGGGTCACACTTTAGGAAACATTATTAATCAGGAATAGACTGGAAATTGCCTTCCATAATGAATTTGTTATTGAAACCCAGTGGGTAAATGATATGGAATAGCTGAGTTAGTTTCCTCATTTGTTTACCAGAAGCATACTCATATTTCTTGCAATAATATTTGCTGATTTTATTTTCTTCATTTTAGGTAACAGACATTTATGCTTTATGACTTACATGACAATGGGTTTCGTCATGACATTTTATACAGGTGTGTTGGGCTTTGCTCCCATTCAAGCTCCTCCCACCTCACCCTCCTTTGTTACTCCTTGCAAATAAAGTTTTGTTGGAGGGACAGGTCTCATTATATAGCCCATTGTGTCTTTAAACGTGTGCTCTTTCTGAAGCATCCTCCAGAGTACTAGGAAAGGGTTTTTTAAACCACATGGCACACAAAAAATTATCTGTGTACAAATTTTAGTATGTTTATTCTATATGATACGTCTCATATCCACTCGTAAGTGAGTATATACTATGTGTGTCTTTCTGGTCTCTGAAAGACTCTCCCCAGCAGGGTATCAAAGCAGATGATGAGATTCAAATTTGGGCAGAGTTCAGGGAATCTTACAAAAGAAGGGGGAGCTAGAAAGACCTGGAGGGGACAGGAGCTCCAGGACCACCTGGATCCAGGGCTCTTTTCTGAGACTGATACTCCAGCCAAGGACTCTGCATGAAGATAACCTTAGAACCCCTGCTCAGATGGAGCCCATGGCAGCTCAGTCTCCAAGTGGGTTCCCTAGTAAGTGGAACAGGGACTGTCTCTAGCATGAATTCAGTGGATGGCTCTTTGATCACCTCCCCCTGAGTGGGGAGCAGCCTTACCAGCCACAGAGGAAGACAATGCAGCCAGTCCTGATGAGACCTGATAAGCTAGGGTCAGATGGAAGGGGAGGAGGACCTCCACTATCAGTGGACTTGGGGAGTGGCATGGGAGGAGAAGAGGAAGGGAGGGTGGAATTGGGAGGGAATGAGGAAGGGGGATATAGCTGGGATACAAAATGAATAAACTGTAATAAATATAATTTTTTTTTGTGAATGGCCATTATTGTAAAGCCATTTATTGCATAGTCTTTCTAAATATTTGCTTATTTTATGAAATTTTTTAAGCAAAGTATGTCTTATTCACTTCTGAATGACCAGTACCTGAAATAAAATCATTCATCTGGATAACACTTAATAAACATAGTATAATATGAAAGCTATTAATTTTCTTCTATGGACTGATGGCTTGGTTGCAAAAGAATTATTTAAAATTTAGTGTAGATATTTAAAACTATACTCGAAATGATGCAGTTGAGTTCGTAGCAATGAAGTATAATCTCAGGAATCAAGACCTAGAGTTTTACCTGCTCTCACATTTGCCTTCCAAATTCCCTGAGTGTAACCAGACAGCCATTGTTGATGGGTCTCTGAGTGATTAAGTGTTACCAAGAGTCAGCCCAATCCTAAGATTCTAGGCTACAATGTAAATTCTTTGTCTCTTAGGTGACACAATAATGTTTATTGTTCAGAAAGGTTTCCTTTAACTTCTCATATATCCTCTGGTGCTAGATAATTGATACTAACATACAGCATACAGTCTCATAGGATGTACTCACCTAGCATTCTATAGCACAGTTGGGAGGTCAAAGTACAGAGCAAATTTTTAAGTCTTAATTTTTTTAAATTTTATTAATTACACTTTTTTCACTTTGTATTCTCCCTTCTCCCCTCCCAGTCCCACCTTCCCCTCCCCCTTCTTCACACATGCTCCTCCCCAAGTCCACTGATAAGGGAGGTCCTCCTCTCCTTCCTTCTGATCTTAGTCTATCAGATCTCATCAGGAGTGGATGCATTGTCATCTTCTGTGGCCTGGTAAGGCTGCTCCCTCCTCCGGGGGAAGTGATCAAAGAGCAGGCCAATCAGATTATGTCAGAGACAGTCCCTCTTCCAATTACTATGTAACCCATTTGGACACTAAACTGCCATGGGGTACATCTGTGCAGGGGTTCTAGGTTATTTCCATGCCTGGTACTTGGTTGGAGTATGAGTCTCTGGGAAGACCCATGTGTTCAAATTTTCTGGTTCTGTTGCTCTCCTTGTGGGGTTCCTGTCCTTTCCAGATCTTACTATTTCCCACTTCCCACTCAGGTGAAGCCTGAGAATGATGGCTTTCTTCTCTAATCTCAGCACTTGGGAGATTGAGGCAGAAAAAAAAATGTGAGTTTCTGTTCAGTCTTGAGTTTATAGCAAAATTCTGTCTTAAAACATAACTGAACAATATAAAACTTCTATTTCTCAGCAACACTCAAGCAAGTAGTACATGCATATGAAAATTTGCTCCAGCAGATTCTGAAGCATATTTATAAAGCACTCTATTCAAGGCAGTATGATATGAATCCAGTAAGAGACACCCAAAGGAGCACAATATTTGTGTATATATATATAAGCATATCTGTCTACACCCACATGAAAGTTTAGTGTATGCTAGAGAAAGCTATACTGATCAGCAGAAAAAAAAAAGACTTACTGTTGAATACATGTTTTGGAAATTGGTGATAAACATAGCATAAAATAAAATTCGAATTTCATTCACTTTACCTCACAGCAAGATCTAGATATATAGGCAATCAAACTGAAGTGTTCACATTTCAAGAAAAGACAGACAAGTACATATATCATCAGGAGCAAAGTGGTTTAGTTTTTAATCGAGGACAAAAATCAAGACAAACAATTGGTAAATTTGACCATATTAAAATGAAATTTTTTCACTTTATTCTGAAACCCATGAGTAAGATATAAACCTAAATTTCAGTCCAACTGAATATTGTCAGTGTATATAAACTTACAGCTATTATTTATACATTTAAATGTGTACACAATAAGTAAATATATATACATACAGAGAGAGACAGAGTAGAAGATAGGAATTATTATAGAAGGTTATTTGAATAAAAATAATGCGAATAAGTATCCGAAAATGAATTCACTCAAAAAAATAAATTCACTGTAACTAATGATCAGAGACATGAAAAATAAAATGGTGAAGTACCACTAAATACCCATTATCTAGGTAGAAATTGTAAAGTCACTCCGTTTAGAAAATTGTGATATATTCAAAATGAATATATTACACGAGGCCACTTAGAATGAATTAGAGCTACCATATATTATCAAAATGGGTATCAGAAATTTAATGCTGGGGACATATCAAAGAATTATAACTAGTGCATGATATAGTTTGCATAGTACTTGAAATATTTCAAAGGAATATACGCCTGTACTTTATAAGCCTATGAAATAATACAATGAAACTGTTTTAAAAACCTCATTCTTGGTTTGGGTAAAAAAAATTAAAATGGATTCTGGGATATGCAAGATTCGTTAAGTTTATAGTCATTTCTCTTTTATCCTGTCCAAACTTAATCTTATTTATATATTTATTACAATTTTTTCACTTTGGATCCCCATGACTCATCTCCTCCCAGCCCACCCACCCTCCTTCTTCTCCCTCTATGTCTTTTCCTTAGTCCACTGATAGGGGAGGATCTCCTCTCCTTCTATCTGACCCTAGCTTATCAGGAGGTCTCATCAAGGTCGGCTGCATTGTCTTCCTTTGTGGCCTGGCAAGGCTGAACTCCGCAGGGGGAGGTGATCAAAGAGCCATCCACTGAGTTCATGTCAGAAAACTCTATATCTCTTACTAGGGAACCCACTTGGAAACTGAGGACCCAATGGGCTTCCTTTGAACAGGGGGTCTAGATCCTCTCCATGCATGGTCCTTGATTGGAGTAATGCTCTGAATGACACCCTGGGCCAAGGTATTTTGGCTCTGTGGTTCTCCTTCTGGAGTTCCTGTCTCTTCCATGTCTTTTTATCTTCCTCTTCTTTCATAGGATTCCTGCATTCTGCCCAAAGTTTGGCTATGAGTCTTAGTATCTCCTTCTATACCCTGGAGGGTAGAGTATTTCAGAGGTCCTCTGTGGAAGGTTCCTGTCTTGTTCCTTTTCTTCTCCTACTTCCAATGTTTATCCTGTTTGCCCTTCTGAATGAGGATTAAGCATCTTTCTTAGGGTCCTCCTTGTTGTTTAGCTTATTCAGGAGTATAGATTTTAGTATGTTTAGCTTATATTATATGGCTAATACCCACTTATAAGTGAGTATATGTCATATGTGTCTTTCTGCTGCTGGGTTACCTTACTTAAGATGATCTTTTCTAGTTCCCACCATTTGCCTAAAAATTCCATGATTTCCTTGTTTTTAATTGCTCAGTAATATTCCATTGTGTAAATGAACCACAATTTCTGTATCCATTCTTCCATTAAGGGACATCTAGGTTGTTTCCAGAGTCTGGTTATTACAAATAAAGGACATTTATGAGCAAATGTCCTTATTGAGTGGTGGGACTTCTTTTGGTATGCAAGGCACATAACTAAACATAGTAAAAAAACAATATACACCAAGCCTATAGCCAGCATCAAACTAAATGAAGAGAAACTTAAATCATTCCCACTGAAATCAGGGACAAGGCAAGGCTGCCCACTTTCTCCTTGTTTCTTCAACATAGTTCTGGAAGTCCCAGCTAGAGCAATAAGACAATTAAAGGAGATCAAAGGGATTCAAATCGGAAAAGAAGAAGTCAAAGTATCATTATTGGCAGATATGATAGTACACAGGAATGGCCCCAGAGAACTCCTTCAGCTGATAAACGCCTTCAGCAAAGTGACTGGATACAAAATTAACTTAAAAAAAAAATCCAAAGTCCTCCTGTATATGAAACACAAATGGGCTGAGAAAGAAATTAGGGCAACAACACCCTTCACAATAGCCACAGATAACATAAAGTACCTTGGTGTAACTCTAACCAAGCAAGGAAAAGACCTGTTTGAAAAAAACTTCAAGTCTCTGAAGAAAGCAACTGAAGAAGATACCAGAAGATGGAAAACTCTCCCATGGGATCGGTAGGATTATAATCATTTCTTCACTATAAGTATTCACTCTTAAATGTTGAAAGTTATTTGTATTTAGCAAAACTAATAAGTTCTCTTTGTTCTTTAACCACAGTAATCCTCTGTGACTTTAAAAATAGTTAACAATCAGCTGACAGGAGGGTTCATGAGGTAAACATGATGATCACACTGTTGAAAGAAAACTGACTCCCAAAAGTAGTTCTCCAGCCTCTGCGTGAGAGCTGTGTCAACGAGTGGTCATGCTCAAACCACTCCAAAATAACAGTAAATTCAATAGTAAAAATTTTAAATGTAACTGAAAATTCACCATTTTAATAAAAGCTCATTTTATGTTTCTTCTAAATAATGTTGCATAGATGTTTTAAAATATAAGTTGTTTTTTTTCTAAATATACTCAAAAATATATATAAACATAGGTAATACAGATGATACTAAACTGAGATGTGCCAAAGTTATTATTCATTACCTCCCATAGAGAATTATATCCCATCTCAAAGAAAAATATATGCATTAATTTTCATGAATTGAGTCAAATTCAAACCATTTAATATGATTGAAAGACAACATTAATTAGAAATATTGGAGACTTACTAAACAATATTTATGAAATGAATAAATAAAAAACACGCACAAACAGAAAAGTCCTTTGACTAGAATAAATCTTCAAATATTTTTGAAGTGTTATTTTTGATCATTAGATGCTATGAATCTCCTAAACATGGTTTTCTGTGATACAGGGTAAGAGAAGGCACTTAAATTTCCTGATTCCTTCATACATGCCCACAATTTCTGTACTCCTAACCCTGCTATGGAACACTGTACTCCAGGCAAGGCAAGCTTTTCACCATTTAATATATGACTATCCTATCCTGTTACAGTGCCTTGAGCCTGAGCCTCCAAAGTCACATAACTGGATTTATGCCTGAACACTTGTACTCATGAGTGGCTGTGCTGGCTAGTTTTATGTCAATTTTACACAAGCTAGAGTGATTCTAGAAGACGAAAAATACCCTCACCATTTGGCCTGTGGGAAAGCCTGTGGAGCATTTTCTTGATTGATGATTGATGTAAGGAGGACTGAACGAATTGTGGGTGGTGCCCTGGGCTGGTGATTCTAGGTGATGTAAGAAACAGTCTGAGCAAGTCATTTGGAACAAATTAAAAAATAGCACTTCCCCATGGGCTCTGCCCTGAGTACCTGCCCTAAATTCCATGTAGGATGGACTAGGAAATATAAAATTAAATAAATTGTTTCCTCCACAAGTTTCCTTTTGGTTATGGAGTTTTATAACAGCAAAAGAAACCTTAAAACAGTAACCAAAAAAATGTTTTGCATTTCCCTGATGACTAAGGATGTTGAGCATTTCTTTGTTTTTTATTTGTTTCTTGAGACAGGGTTTCTCTGTTAGCCTTGGCTGTTCTGGACTCACTTTGTACATCAGGCTGGCCTTGAACTCACAAAGACCCACATGCCTCCCAGAGTGCTGGGATTACAGGCGTGTGCCACGGAGCCCGAGCATTTCTTAAAGTGTTTCTCTGCCATTCGATATCCCTCTACGGAGAGTTATCTGTTTGGCTTTGTACCCCATTTTTTAATTGTTTGCTTGATTTGTTGCTGTTTAACTTCTTTAGTTCTTTATATTATATATTATATTTAGTTCTATTTATATTATATTTAGTTCTACATATCAGAATATATTCTGGATATTAGCCCTCTGTCAGATATAGGATTGGTGAAGATCCTTTCCCAATCCGAAGGCAGTCATTTTGTTCTGAGGATAGTGTCCTTTGCTTTACAGAAGCGTTTCAGTTTCATGAGGTCCCATTTATTGATTGTTGATCTTAGAGCCTGTGCTGTTGGTGTTCTATTCAGGAAGTTGTCTACTGTGCCAATGAGTTCAGAGCTCTTCCCCAAGCTGGAAAAAACCTAGATGTCCCTTAAGAAAGGAATGGATACAGAAATTGTGGTATATTACACAATGGAATACTACTCAGCAATTAAAAACAAGGAAATTATGAAATTTGCAGGAAAGATGTGGGAACTAGAAATGATCATCTTGAGTAAGGTAACCCAGAAGCAGAAAGACACACGTGGTATATACTCACTTATAAGTGGATATTAGCTATATAATATTGGCTAAACATACTAAAATCTATGCTCCCAAAGAAGCTAAACAAGGAGGAAGCCCTAGGGATGATGTTCAATCTTTGTTCAGAAAGACAAATGTGATAGATATTGGAAGAAGGAGAAGACAGGGAATAGGACAGGAGCCTACCAGAGAGGACCTCTGAAAGACTCTACTGATCGAGGTTTCAAAGCAGAGGCAGAGACTCATAGACGAACTTTGGGCAGAGTGTAGGTAATCTTATGAAAGAAGGGGAAGATAGACCTGTAGGGGACAGGAGCTCCAAAAGGAGACCAACAGAGCCAAAAATAAATAAATAAATAAATAAATAAATAAATAAATAAATAAATAAAATAAAATTAAAATTGAGCTGGGGTGGGGCTCTCTGCAGAGACTGATACCCCAATTAAGGACAATGCATGGAGAGGGCCTAAAATCCCAGCTCAGATGTAGCCTATAGACTCAGTCTCCAGGTGGAGTCCCTAATAAGGGGAGCAGGGACTTTCTCTGGCATGAACTCAGTGACAGGCTCTTTGATCACCTCCCTCTCGGGGGTGGGGGGTACAGCCTTGCCAGGCCACAGAGGAAGACAATGCAATCAGTCCTGATGAGACCTGATAGTCTAGGATCAAATAGAAAGGGAGGACTAGGGGAGGGGCAGAGGGGGAGAAGAAGGAGGGAGGGTGGGATTGGGAGGAGATGAGGGAGGGAGACACAACAGGGTTACAAAGTGAATAAAGTATAATTAATAAAAAAAAATGAAATGTTTTGCTGCAGTGAGGTTCACCATGCTAGTTGATGCTGTTTAATTGTTGCATTTGTTCGTGGTGGAGTAGGTTTCAGTGTTCCTGGCCCTTCACTTTTACAGGAAAGTTTTTGTTTAGAGTTTGGTAAGTCCCTCATGGTTATCTGTGAGGGCGCCCTCAAGAGTTGGACACATTCGGAACTTGATTGAAGAAAAAGAATTATTAAGAAGGTATAAAGTTTTTAAATTAAGCAACTGAAATCATGAAAGAGTATTTAAGATATCTTGGAAGTAAAACTTCAGGAAGCAGTTCCTACTTCTTGCTAATAAAACAAGGAAAAGGTTAATTTTGGTAAAGTTGGGACATTTAGAAGATGGCCAGACGCGGGAGGACAAAACTCAGACTTCAGAAGAATAAGTTGGTACTGCTAAGAGTCTGGTGGGGTGGGGGAGAGATTGATGACAGAGCTATTCTGAAGTTTAAAAAAAAAAAAAACAGTCCTGCAACTTTCATAGGAAAAAAAAAATTCTTACAACTTCTGGAGTGGAAAGGGCTTTTTTTTATTTGATTTTTTAAATTAATTTTTTACTTATTACATTGTATTGGCTTCCACTTCATATCCCAGCTGTAACCTCTTCCATTGTCCCCTCCCTCTTCTCTCATGCCCCTCCCCCAGTCCACTGACAGCCTTTTTTAAGTGAAGCTACAGGATCCCTAAGAGGTCATGAAGGAGCAAGCACTTTCATCTTTCTCCAGGCTTGCATCCTCTTTCCAGCCCCTTCCACAACTTGGCCAAGGGTAAGGGAACTTGGCGGAGTTCCATCCCTAATATCAAAGCATGTAAGGTTAGGACTAGAATTCTGAAACAAAAGTTTAGGAGATGTCCTGTTAACATGTTAGCACATAAAAACAGGAGACTCATTCCTCAGTGGTCAGCAAACAAGTGGATGTACAGGTCAGGTTCTCACGAAAATGTCCAGTGCTAAATCTACCAGCATCCTGACATCCCTCTGAGATTCAGTACATCAATGTTCATTTTTTCAGCACTCTTTTTTTTCAGTTGTTTTTTTTTAACTTTTTAAATATTACTTACTGTTTATTAACTTTGTATCCCAGCTGTAGCCTGCTCCATCATTCCCTCCCAATCCATCCCTCCCTCCCTCATCTCCTCCCTGCCTCTTTCCAAATCCACTGATAGGGTAGGAACTCCTCCCCTTCCATCTGACTCTAGCTTATCAGGTCTCTTCGGGACTGACTGCAATGTCCACCTCTGCGGCCTAGCAAGGCTGGTCATCCTCCGGGGGTGGAGAGAGGTCAAAGAGCCAGCCACTGAGTTCATATCAGAAATAGTCACTGTTCCCCTTACTAGGAAACCCACTTGGATACTGAGCAACCATGGGCTACATCTGAATAAGGGTTCTAGGTTATATCCATACATGGTCCTTGGTTAGAGATACAGTCTCAGAAAAGACCCCTGTGCCCAGATACATTTGGTCCTTGTGGAGCTCTTGTCCTCTCCAGGTCATACCAACTCCCCCTACTTTCATATGATTCCCTGTACTCTGCGGAAGGTTTGATTATGACTCTCAGTATCTGCTTTGATACACTGCTAGGTAGAGACTTTCAGAGGTCCTCTGCAGTAGGCTCCTGTCCTGTTACTTGTTTTCACCTACATCCAATGTCCATCCCATTTGTCTTTCTAAGTAAGGGTTAATCATCTTATCTAGTGTCCTTTTTCTTGTTTATCTTCTTTAGGTGTAGAGATTTCAGTATGTTTATCCTATCTTATAGGTCTAGTACCTACTTATGTGAGTATAAACTGTGTGGAATTAGTAATTAAATTTTTATTTTTTTAATATTAGTTACAGTTTATTAACTTTGTATCCCAGCTATATCCTGCTCCCTCATTCCCTCTCAATCCCACCCTCCCTCCCTCATCTCCTCCCTGCTCTTTTCCAAGTCCACTGATAGAGAAAGAACTCCTCCCCTTTCATCAGACCCTGATTTATCAGGTATCTTCAGGACTGGCTACAAAATCCTCCTCTGTGGCCTAGCAAGGCTGCTCCTCCCTTGGATGGGTGGGGGAAGCCAAAGAGCCAGGCATTGAGTTCATGTCAGAATTTCTACATGTCAAAAAATGCTACAGCAATCATAGCTTAGATATCAACAAAACTGTGTGGGGCAGTACACCAGAATTAATCCATCCATTCATGTAGCAGGCTACTACTCACCACTGGAAAAAAAATGTAGAAAAATTTAGTCCTTCAATAAATAGTATTAGGAAAACTGAATATCTATTTGGAAAATATGACATTGTACTTTGACTGATGAGTTTGCAAATACCATCTTAACAAGAGGAAATACTTATGTGTGAGACCTGATACTAATAGGAAATAATCATAGAAAATATATTTTAATTGTTCTGGACAATAATTTTGTAACATGAAAATCATATACAATGGGAGCAAAAGCAGACAAGGGAATGATGTATGTTCTAAACTGAAAAGTCTCTGCACCATAAAATAATGATCTATAATAACACAATATATGGAATGGGAGAAAATATTTGTAAGTTATATACATGATAAGGAGTTAATGTATATAACTCACATATATGTGTACATATGCAAATATATATATATATGTCAATATCAAAATTAAAAATCAGGTACAGACCTCAATAGAAATTTCTGAAAAGTTCTAAAACTACAAACAATCATGGGAAGAAATGCTCACTATCACTAGTCCACCAAAAAATACAAATTAAAACCACAGTGAATCATCCCCTCATACCTGTTAGAATCGCTGTGATCAGAGGATGTGTAACAGATTTTGATGCTAATGTTGATAAAAAGGAACCCAAGTATACTGTTGAGTGAGCTGCTCACTGGTGTAGCCATGACGGGAAGCAAGGGGAGATTTCTCAAAACAGTAATCCCAGAACTGTTTTATGAAGTAACAGCCCTACTTCTGAGTATACCCTGGAAAGAATACTTTCATACTCACTGAAACTTCATTCAAAATAACAAAAAGAGATGGATGAAAGCTTCAGACTCTGGAGATGCTGAATAGAAAGTCTAGTGTGTGACACACACATACACATGTACCTGTATACCTCCTTTTAGGGAGATGTCTTAAAAGAAATACTATAACATTTGAAACAGAAATGGGTGGAACTAAAGGCCAATGGGAAATAACACTCAAAAGGTAAATACTACAAAATCTTACTTTTGTGGAATCTCAAAATGCTGACTTTGGGGGAGCCAAGATGGCGGCGCCGGGAGAACAATGCATCTGAGAAGCAGGACAGCACTCTCTGTGCAGAGAGCAGGAGACTGAACGTGGGGCCCTGAAACTACATTGATCGTGTTTCCCAGGTGAGGGGAGGCTCCCACGGCGTGGGAATCGGTCGGGTCCACTAATGGCTGCCCAGCCAGAACCCGGAAGAAATCCCGGGTAACGCAGGCTTTGGGTCTCAGGGCTGGAGCCGCAAGCGTGTGTGTCCCCATCACTTTCTCAGGCTCATCCGTGGGCACAAGGGTGCCTGAGACTGGGAGTCCCAGTCGCGGGGGGACCCCACGGGGAAGCAGGGTTGTGGGTCTGTTTGCAGGTCACCCAGTCTTTCCCTGGAAGGTCTCTGCTGCCATCACAGCCGAGCTCCTGCCTCGCACAGAGAGCTTTGCGCTCAGCTCAGCAGTACAGACAAGCTGCGAGCCCCAGTACAACAGAGACTGGGAACCCCTGTCCGTGCTGCTGGGGTCACCTAGGGAAAGTCTAGCAGACTGCAGATCGCAAACAGCTATATTTTAGGTAATTGGACTGGAGAATTTGATACTACGATGGAGCAGCTGAGAGTGGCCATTGTCACGGTAAATTCTACCAGAGAGGACGCAGGACTAGCCACAGGATTATCACCATGGATTGCTGCAGCCATGAATCATCTGAAGGAATGGGCGGGCATGGGAGCGTTAGCAGGCCTTCTGGTGTTGGTCTCCTTGGTTTGCCTGTGGTGTATATGCAAGATTAGAGTCTCACAACAGCATAATGCAGCCATGACCATTCAGGCCTTTACAGCCATTGAAGCAGGACAGTCTCCCCAAGCATGGTTGGCTACCATAAAAAGCTAAAATGTTATGCTCAGGATGCAAGGCTAAGCACTGCACTCAGGGTCAGCTGCTTTGGACCCAGAGAAGAGCAAGTCTGATTGCATGCGGGTTGATGCCCCAGGTCCCGCCTCTGAGAAAAAGGTATCAGACGGGTCTGATGCTCTTTGGGTGGATGACACCTAAATGAACATCAGTACAAAGTCCCAATTTATTTCTAATATCAGAGATCAGACCTCTACTCTTGCCTGATGCGTCTAAAACAAAAAGGGGGAACTGTAGAGAGCTGCGTAATGCCGCGCCTTAAAGTTGGAGCTGGTTTCTGCCTTCCACTTTCCCGATGGTGAGTGCTCTCTGTCAGGAACAACTCCACATTTGGCTAAGGCTGAGGATCTGGCTTGCTTCCATGTATGTGGACCTATCTGCATTGCCCACGTGGCATGCTGGGGTTGGCTACCCAGAGGCTATTTAAGCTGTGGGCTGGCTTTCCCCAGGGTCAGATGATTGTTCAAGGTTCCTGAATAAACTGCATTGAAAAAAAATGCTGACTTTTAAAAACCAGAGAGTTATCAGGGGTATTAGTTATCGGGGGTTAGGGAAGAATAGAAGAATGGTGGTCAGAGTGTATTTAGACTCAGCTACGTAATATAAATGTACAGCATCATGATTGCAGTTAACTATATTACACAGCAAATACACAATAAGGTAAGAGTCACTCATGAGTACTTTCACCACACACAAATATCATAGCTATATGAGATTGTACCTGTTGATTGGCTTGATTGTAGGAATCATTTCACAATATTATATGTAATCAAAACATCATATTTTATACTTTAAATACATTATTTATTTGTCCTGTGTGTTCCCAGAAAGCCAGAAAAATGACTTAGAAAAGAAATTAAAATGTGTATTTTAAAATCCCCCAAACAACCATATTTACACAGACCGTGCTGTCAGAAGAGAATGCTGAGAGAGAAGTCTGCAAAGGAGACGAAGAACCACACTATGCAGTCTTTTAACATTGTGCCAAGGAAGCTGTCATTTATTCAGTGGAGAAGCAAAGAGCTAGGAAGCCTCACAAGAGGAAGCTAATGATTGTGCACAGGTTAAGTCAGACAAGACAAGACACACTGGCAGATATTGAAGGAGGACCAGTGATGACGTGGAGGTAGAGAAAGGAAGGGAGGGAGGGACCTGAATAAAGTATACATTTTTTTCCCGTTTTTATGCTTCTGCCGCCAGCCTCCCATCTCTGTATAAGACGCATGAGGTGCTAAAAACGTTTTCCGTGTGGGTGGTTAGCCTCTGCTTTCATGCTCACAATACAGCTGTCCCTTTCCATGTTATTTTTAAGAGCTATAAAAGTATGTCCGAACCAGTTACAGTTTGAATAGGGAAAAAAATCCTATATCTCCTTATACTAAGTCTCATTTTCTCATTATAGTCTCATGTGTAGATTAAACATTTATAACACTAATAATGTGAGTAGTGCATTAAAGCTCTGTGTTAATGTGAAGCACATTGCAACAATATCAATGTACTCATTGTTTATGAAACTGTTACAGAGACTGACACAACTGTATATGCAATTTATACATGCATGTTGTGGTAATTTGAGTACGAATGGCTCCCATTGACTCATGGTTTGACATCTTTACCCATAGGGAGTGGCACTATTAGGAGGGGTGGTCTTGTTAGAGTAGGTCTTGTTGGAGCAAGTGTGTCACTATGGAGGCACAGCTTTGAGGACTCCTATGCTCAAACTATGCCCAGTGTAGCACAAAATCTCCTGTTGCTTGAGAATCAAGCTGTAGAACTCTCAGCTCCTTTTCCAGAACCAAATCTGCCTTACACACTGCCATGCTTTCTGCTGTAATAATAAACTAAATAATAAATAATAAACTAAATAGTAATAATAAACTAAACCTCTGGAACTGTGAGCCATCCCCAATTAAATGTTTTCCTTTATAAGAGTTGCTGTAGTCATGGTGTCTCTTCACAACAATAAAATCCTAAGACATATATGTTATTAAAATCATTTAATAATTTAATTCTACATGTAAAAATTAAATCACTGCATCTCAGTTATTTTCAATGGCCATTAATGCCTATGACATAAATAGGAAAATATGAGTACTTGTCCTTTTTATTTGTAAATTGTTTTCCACTATGTAGTTTGGCATATAGTTTTTCTTCCACTGCCTTTCATTAATGAACCATCATTTCCTGTTGGTACATATGTTGATCTCCTGCCCTTATGTATCCCATCTAGACTGAACTCTTTTTGCCCTATCAAGTGTCACCTTTGTCTCATACAAATGGTGTGATGTTGGGGAAAGTACAATTGTCTTCCTGACAAAAGATTTAAATATTATCTCTTATTATAATAAATGAAGGATAGCTAATAAGAGATCATTAAAATAAAATTAAGTAAAGACCATTAGTAGTCAATGGGGTTCATCATGTAAAATAATAAAAATTATTGTAAAGTAAGACAGGAGAAGGAAATAATAAGTAAAAACAGGAATAAGGTGGATGTGAAATTAGCAGAACATATTATATTAAATAAAAGATATACATACATAATCCAGTAAAAAGAATGACAAACTGTAATAATCCATGTGAAGTATAAAAGTGCAGAGAGATTGGGGCAAAAGGACATAAAAATGTACAACTGTTATAAGAATCTATGATAGTTATGTTTGGACCAAATTAAAATGGCAATCCACAGATGGAAATATAGAGCACAGACAAAGTAGTAAGAGGAAAATTTAAAGCTTTAAATGTTGGCCTAAAATAGAATAAATATTTCACATCAATGATTTAGATTCCATTTTAGATCAATGATTTAGACTCCCTAGAGGAGATAATTAAACCGAATAAGGGGAAGACAGGAAGAAATGGAAATTATATTTTTAAAAAATCAAAGAAAAGACTTCTCTGTATAGGCTAATGTGCTAGATCATGGAAATAGAAAGGTAAGAAATGATTACCAGTCTCATGAATTACAGAACTATAGCTTCCTCTCTAAAGCATTTTGCAGAGTAGCAGCCTCTACACACAAAGGATGAAAACAGCAGAATTCCACTTATGTAGAGGAAGAAGAAATTCACCTGGAGTACAGACCAAATCTCAAAGGAACAATTTTACACACTTCAGGGTTTTCATTTCATTCCTATTTTGAAGAGCTACAGTGTTTCTGTCTTCTCCCTTCTGGAATGTTTAGATATGCAAGCAAGCGAAATAAGACCTTCAGTTCTTGGAAGAGGGAGTGGTGGAAGAGACTGGTATTTAATGTCACTGAGTTTGTGCTGGGCCACCATGGGCCTGATTATATTGACTTGATTGGGTTAATTGCTTAAAAACAAAATGATACTTTTCAGCTTTCAGGGGAAAAAATGAAATTGTGACATTTTCCAGAAAATTATTGCAACTGAGCATCATTATCTTAGGCAAACAAAGTAAGATGCAGAAAGACAGATACAAATTTTATTCTCTTGTATGTAGACTCTAGATTAAAATTTGCTTCTCTATGTGTACAGGTCATCAAAGTAGAAAGGGGAAAGTGATCAAGGAAGAAGAAAAAGGAAAAAGGGAGACAAGAGAAAAAGGAATTAATTACACCTGTCATGTAAAGGCAGGTTGGCTATTTGGGAAAAAACAGAGTGCTAGTAAGAGGGAGACAGGAGGAATGAAGAAGAGCCAGAGAGTAAATTAAGTATATTTACTTAATTTACTTTACCAGTAAGTAAATTAATGTGTATATATATATATATATATATACTAATATATAATTATTTACATATATAAGTAGATATGCCACAATGAAAAACATTACTCTATAACTTATTACTTATAATAAAAAATTATAAAAGAGATATCCTTAGGCTGAGTGGTGGCTCATGCCTTAAATTCAGGTACTCGGGAGGCAGAGGCAGGCAGATCTCTGAGTTCAAGGCCAGTGTTGTCTACAAAGAGATCCAAGACAGTCACAGCTACACAGAGAATCCTGTTTCCAAAACAAAACAAAACAAATGCCCTTAATAAAATATGTGAAAACCTAAAAAACTTGAAAGTAAGCATATACAGCATAACATACAAATGTGACACTACATTGCTTCTGTGATTTTTCTTCTCATCACACTCAAATCAGCCTGTGAATGAATGACTCCCTCATGTCAATCATGAATTGGTCCCAGAATGTGCTTTAATGAGTACCTCAGTTATCAGTCTATCCCTCTCACCATAACTATTTATTCTTATTTGTTCAGTGTTACTCTGATGACCTGTTATAGTAAATAAAAATTCCTTCCTTCCCATATTTTAACAAGAAACTCATATGGCTGAAGTAAACTTCACTGGACTGCAGGCTGGCCCTGGGAGCTCTGAAGCTGAGTGTCGACTCAGCATCAGCATCCTTTGCTACGTGAGAACACAGCACAGCAACAGTCCTAATGGAACATCTTCATGTAAAGTCAAACACTGCATATATTTTGATAATTAAAGTTGATATACTGTTCATAAGTTTCTATTGTGTCAAATGGCTATTATCCCCGTCCACCATAATGTTGGCGTGATAGACACAACTAACAAAGTAAACACAAACCTGAAATTATTCAGATGATCTCCCCACAATATCATTAACCAAACGTGAATTGGGCCGTGTCACCTTACTATAATCAGATACTTCAATGATACATGTTTATAATATCCTATCAAACATACTGCATTCTAATACTTTTATTTAACTGAAAGTCTTTTCCATTTAATGAACCAGGCTTTTGATGCCGAACATGGAGTGAAAACAAGCTAGAACAGTTCTGCCTTCCAGTTACTTAAGAATTGAATGCAAGAAACATAATTAACTGAGGAATCAGTGATGGTTAGTAAATGGCCACAGCTATGCATGGTGTTTCATGAACCACCGTCAAGGTAGCAATCCCAAATTTCAAGAGTCAGTTAAAGCTTCCTAGAAAACAGATGCTTAAATTAAGTCCAAGGAATGACAACATTTGGGCAAGGAAGAGTATTTCCCAAAAGAGAAGACATCAGTTCTTCAAAGATCTCAGAGGAGGAGAAAAACTCTACCTTTAAAATAGTTTAGAAGAAAACCAAAATAACCTCTAGGTAAATGTGTGTCTATATAGACAGAGAAATACACATGCAGTTAGTAATTTGCCTTAAGTTTTAAATGCATTAATCTGTGTTAAACATTTTATTTTTTTCAAAAGTGTGTGGAAAAGTCTGCTAAAAATCTCTAAGGGAATCCCATGTCCACTCAGCTGTTGCCTGGATGAAGATGCCCTGGAATAATTTTCTAGTTGCCCTTCCAAACTCCTACCTTCCCCCACTCCCTGCTAAACCTCTACTTCCTATCAAGCCACTGGTCTTCTTTTATGCTTAAACCCTTCACACCCTTCCCTTTGCCCTCAGGAGATAAAGATCACAGACTAATAGCTCTCATGAGCTGCCCCTGCTCAGCCTGTAGTCTCCTGTGGCTGCTCACACAAGTATCTTTTCATGGAGTTCTGGCAACGGCTCCCACCGTTTTTCTTTCAGTTCATGGAGAACACAGAGTTCTCTGCTCCAAAGCAGACCTTCCTCAAATGCCCCTCAGCTTGAAGCTGCGCACCCTTACCTATGTTTTACCTGTCACTTTCCTCAAGTTCTCTTTCCTTTTGAGAATACCTTGAATTGGTCTTGTATCAAAATTAGTTGCAAAGAAATTCATTAAAGGCCTTATTAGAAAGAGCATGTCTGTTGGAAGTTTGTGAAGTAATAGAACAGACAACTACTGGAAGTCTTTTTACTCTTTTAGAAAGCAACCATCCTTTCTCTACTCCCCTATTTATGTTACTGAGTGCAAGTCACTTCTGCTTAATGCAGTCTTTGTTGTAAGTTTTGTCACTGTCTATCTCAGTAATGGTAGGGAAGCAGTGAGCAACTTTGCCAAAGAGTAGGATGTAAGATACAATACAAAAATATACTGAAAGAAAGTGTCTGGAGCCTGCTGATAGCTCAGTTTATATGTCTATGTAAAACTGTAAAACTCCATTTGATAATCTCTTGGCAACTACTTCAGAAGGAGGGGTAGTTTGATACGGTTTCATAATTTTGAACTGAAAATTTTATTTGCACTTACTTATTAAATTGTTTATTTGATCTTAAGCTATGGGGTGTTGAGGAGGAATAAAAATCAATACATAAACCATCACATTGAGTTAATTTCATTAAGAAAGTAAAGTAAGTGTGGTTTTTCTTCTTCTATTTTGTAGCTTATGTTCTTGTGTGGATGTATGACTGTAATGTATGCTAACTCTGTGCTCTTCGGTTGATGTGAAAAATCACAGATGCACACAGATGCTGATCTTAACATTCATCTTACTGTCAAAAGCTGCCAGTGCCCTTAGGTTTGTTTAAAGTCTATGAAAGAGTCCCATCATTCTTGGTTTGCACTTCCATTGCTTAAAGGAATTTTTAAAGGTGATTTTAGAACTGTTTTTGTTTTGTTTTGTTTTGTTTTGGGTTCAGTTTGGCAACATGTATCTACTTATTAAAGTTCTCTGCTGATGGATCCATTAATATAAATTTTATGATCATGTTCTTGATAAAGTTGTAGAGCAATGAAAATGAAAACTCGTGGGGTATACATAAGATATATATATATATATCAGAACATTTTTGAAGCATAGACAAGCAGACAAATGATATCTGATGAACCAGAATCACAATGGTCACCTTCTAAAAAAATATCTAACCAGTCTTGGTGGAAGCACACCATCTGAGATGCTTCAGAGACCCCCAGGCAAGAACTCATGTATCCAGAATTCCTTTAGGATGAGCCATTTTGTCCCACACTCACTACTGTCTCCATGTCTTCTACCTCATTGAGTTCAAGCCTCTTTTCAAATGACACTCTGTCAAAGGGGAATTGATGAACGTGTGTAGTTGATGCGGTACCTGTCATTCCCCTGTCCCCCAAAATCCTCCTCTTGAATCTATTCTACAATGCTTTATCTTTTTTATAATACCAAGCACAGCTATGCACTTATGCTTTGTTTTGTTCAGTTTCTGCCTTGCAAAAGAAAACAACCTTCCAAAGAGGAAAAAAAAAAAAAAAAAAAAAACAACGTTTATAGTTTGTTAACTATTGCATTCCCTAGCACATTGAGTATATAACACAAAATGCAAAGAGAAAATTCAGATTATCAACATACTTTGATGTAGTGAAAAAAAAACAATTGATATGATAGTATGAGCATGTATATGTGAACTTTGCCTAATCTCTTGCTTTCTCACTACAATATTTAAATTTTGAATAATCAATAAACCAGCTGATATAAAAAAGAACATAGACTTGGAGAGTGGCACAGAAGGAGATGAGGGAAGGAGGGTGGACTTGGGAGTGAAGGAGGGAGTGGACCACTGCTGGGCTACAAAGTGAATAAACTGTAATTAATATAAAAAATAAAAATTTAATTAAAAAGGAACATAGTTTTTCCTTTATTTTCTAAACACACACACATCACATATCTCCACATTTATTCACAAAGTCAATCTTGCATAGAACTATAGAAAAAGATTCATTTCAAATACAGCAATCTAAAACTTACTGCATTTTTTAAACTTCTGGTCAATACTAGAAACATCCCCTAGGCCTTCCTAAAGCCTTGTAGCCTATGAAGAAATGGGACAGAAACAAATTATTTTTCAAATAATTTCAAATAGTGAACAAATGCCTTGTATTAGATATGTAATAGGAAGATTAGAAATATAATGATGATAATGATGATGATGATTAGAATAACAGAACACAATTACGTTGGGAGGGAGGGAAATTGTATTGTTGCTTCTCATTCTATGTAGGTAGACATCCTGGGGCTGTAGAGATGGTTCAGTGTTTAAGAGCACTGGATGCTCTTCCAGAGAACCTGGGTTCAATTCCCAACACTCACATGGCAGCTCACACTTTGTAATTCCAAATTCAGGGCTTCTGACACCCTCACACATATAGGCAAAACACCAATGAACATAAAACATAAATTATATATTAAAATATTGTTTGGTTTAATAAGCAAGAATAGAAAATAGGATATTACTCACCACCATAAAAACTTGCAGCAGAACTAGAACTAGTTAAGATTTGGGATGATGCAGAGAAGGGATTTTTTTTCCTTATTATTTTACTTTTTAAATAGTATACATAATTTCTTCTGGTAAAGAAAAAAAACATGAAGTAATTTTTTTTCATTAAGTGAAATAGGCACTAACTTTACTGGAATTAATAATTTCCTTTCCAATCAAATAAAAGGTAAAAAAGAATGTATGCCTACTTAATTTTTAACCCGATGTGAATGCAAACTTCTAGAAACTCCTAAGAACAAGAGGAAGAACTCCCGCTTTCATCTCGTTTTTTCCTATTGCGCCATTCCTTTAGATCTCCTCCTTTTTCTGAACTGTTTGAGAATATGATTGCAGATTTGCTCTTTCATCCATAAACCTTTCATGATGAGCTCTTAAGAGCAACAATCACGCAGAGCACAGCTATCAACGTTGGGGCACTTAGGACAGACGTGTTGCTTTTATCAGTCTCAAGGTTTGTATCCAAATTTTCCCATATCTCACTATGGCCATTTAAAACCTTTAGTATCTATTATTTTTTTCTGCAGCATTTAACCTAGGCTCAAAAAGTATACTCTGTGATCATGTCCTTTTGATAGAAAACAGCTGTCAGTCTTTTATAAAAATATTTTAATTAATTTATTCACTTTACACTCCAATCATAGCGCTCTCTCTCCTCTCTTCCCAGTCCACTCTTCCTCTCTCTTCTTCTTCCCTATTTTATCCCTCTTCCCCTACCCCTCAAAAAAGGAGCACCCCCTACCAACCCACGCCAACCCATCAAGTCACATCAGGACTGACCAAATATTTTACATGGTAACCTGATGAGGCAACACTGCCAGGAGGAAGTCATAAAAAGACAAGCAGCAGAAATCCTTGTCAAAAACAGCACCCGCTCTTCTTGCTAAGGAACCCACATGAAGACCAAGCTGCCGTCCGGTACATTAGTGTAGGGGGCCTAGGACCAGTCAATGCATGGTCCTTGGTTGGTGCTTCGGTTTCCTCAAGCTCCCTGGGCCCAGGTAGTTGGTCTTCTTGTCGGCTCCTGTTCCCTCTGGGTCCTTCCACCCGTCTGCCAACTCTTCTGTAAGGCTCCCTGCGCTCTGCCCAGTGTTTGGCTGTGTGGCTGTTTTGGCCCACTGCTGGGTGGAGCTTCACACAGGACAGACCTGCTACACTCCTATCTGCAAGTATGGCAAAGTATCATTAACAGTATCAGGGGTTGGCTCTCTCCCATAGTATGGGTCTCAGGTAGGTTGGGCCAAGAATTGACAGTCCCTTAATCTCTGCTCTGTCTTTATCCCTGCACATCTTTTAGGCAGGGTCAATTCTGGATGGAAGTTTTTGTAGATAGGTTGGTGTTTCCCTCCCTCCAGTAGGAGTCTTATTTGGTGAGGGTAGTCTCTTCAGTCTCCATGACCCCCGCTACTAGGGGGCTCAGCTGGAGTCACCCTCATGTCCTCCCACAAGCCTACCCTGTCATAGGTCTCCAGCTTTTCCCAGAGATGCCGCCGCCCTTGGTTTCTCTTTCCTCTGCAAGCCCTCTCTCCTCCCATTCCTGCTCTCCCTACATTTGATCCGCACCCTCATTTCCCTCACCATTCCCTCTCTTATCCTGTTCCCTCTCTTCAACTTCCTGACCTTAAACCTTTTGTGAAGGATCAGCAGAGCTGTTTTATAGACCAGTCCCAGTGTGAATTTCTGTAACGTTTCCTCTTGATGCGACTGAGGGAATGCATTTCGGGTAGGAATGTCACATTAATTGTGCTTTAGTTCAGCCCATCAGAAAGCTCCAGGTGTCCATTTGCTACATTACTAGTGATGTGGTCTTTGGTCATCTACATAGATGGCCATCCACAGGTGTCTCTTTGGTAAGATAGAGTACGTATCTGTGCAATTACCCAAGAATTCTCTTGCGACTATGTAAATATCTTGTCCCTCATCAGAGTTTCACCCACCACCTTTACCATAAAAATATGGTATTTTGCATGATAATAAGGAAGTTTTAACAAATAATAATCCTCCTTTTTATGTTATTAGTTAATATCATTCAGTCAATAGCAAACACAGTGACAAGGAACTGCCCACGGTATGTGCATTGTCATTTATTATCATGAATGCATTGCTGTTTATAATTTTAAAGAGTATTTTTCTCTCAACAAATATCAGTATTTCAGAATGTTCAGTAATTTTACCAAAGGTGTCTAAATACTTGTCTCTAGTCCCACTCAGGGAATCACTATGATACTAAATCAAAGGTTATGCTAAAGTTTTTATTTGCTCTTTGGAAAGAATTGGTGCTATTTATCTTATCAGTATGAGTGCTGAATAATTATGTCCTCTGTTTACTAACAATTAGGGAGTGATGTCACATCACAAGAAATAAAACCAGCTTGTTTGCAGGGAAACAAAGATGAGAAACCCAAATAAACGAATCGGTATTCCCAACTGTGAGTCTCGTGAAAATAATAATTAGAAATTTTAATGGATTCAAGCTCTGTAGCAGGAAAAACACTGGAGTCTCCTTTCCCTCTCTGACTCCACCCTTACTAGACCACAAAGATCTTTTCCCCAAATTTTCCTTCCTTCAGCTCAACCCATTATCCCAGCCTTCAATACCAGCAGACGTTCACTGGGAATGCACCGGCCTAGCAGAACAAGGAAGCAGCCCCCAATTCCAGCAGACACCCCCAAGGTAACCTACCAGTCATGCCGGCCAGAAAACCAGGAAGACTGCAGATCTCTTCTTCTCTCTTCCCCCAGATCCAACCCCTAAGTCTTATTCCCAGTTCTGTAGCAAAACACCCCTGGCAACATTCCCTGTACGTGGTGTCTCTTGTGGATACCACGCAAACCTTCCCCATCACACCGGCTGTTTTTTTCACAGCCCCCAAGTCTAGCAGGCTTCACTTGCTAACCCATAGGCCTTACCTTCCAGAAAACCAGGAAGGCTTCCCACAGATCTTCTCTTTTCTCACTGTTCCCACAGTTCTAATTCACAGTCTCATCTTCAGCTCTACGGCAGAAAACCCCTGGTAGTACCCCCTCCTACTCCCGTGGGTCCCACAGATCTTCCTCCCCCTTCTAACTTTCTTTCTACACTTGTCGCTTTGTCCCAGATCCAAACCCCAGAAAGCACCCCATCCTAACCCTAAAGCCACTAGTTCTAGGGCAACAAAGAGGCTGAAGGAAGAACCATATTCTCCAATGGCTCCTGAGATTCTGTCCCCCAGTTTCATTCTCGGCTCTGAGAAGACCTTTGTTTCTGAAAAGGATTACAAAGGTCTTCTCTTCCAATCCTCCTTCCCCCAAATCATCCCACTATCCCAGGCTTCAACACCAACAGGCATTCCGCATGAACACACTAGCTGAGCAGGCCAGGAAAACAAGCAAAACACAGCCATCACCTTCTCCAAAATCCAGAAAGGAAACAAAATGAACAAAAAGCTTACCTAACAAAGATAAATCCAGAAATAAGGGCCTAGACGTAGTGTTATCCAAAATCCATGCCTAGATGCCAGAGCACAAACACAATTAATAAAATCACAGAATTATGTCTCCACCAGAGCCCAGCTATACTACCACAGCAGGCCTTGGATATTGCAACACAGTTGAAGAGTAAGAAAAACACCTTAGCAAAGTAACTGGATAAAAGATTAACTCACAAAAAATCAGTAGCCCACGTATATACAAATGATAGAGTGAAAAAGAAATCATGGAAATAACACCAGGAAATAATGCAATAGCCTCAAATAATATAAAATATCTTGGGGTAACTGATCAAGCGTCACTTGCTTGATCTGTGAAGAAAGAAATTGAAGAGGATATTAGCAGATGAAAAGACTTCTCTTGCTCATGGTTTAGTAAGATTAACATAGTTAAGAGAAAGAAAGAAAGAAACTCACCCTACCAAGAACAATCAACAGATTCAGTGCAATCTCTATCAAAATTGCAACACAATTACTCACAAAACTTGAAAGGACAATTCTCAACTTTATATAGAAAAATTAAAAACCCAGGATAGTGAAAATATTGATTAAAAAAAATTGAGGTATCACCATTTCTGCTTCAAGTTGTATTACAGAGCTATAGTAAACACTGTATGATATTGGCGTAAAAAGAGACTTGCTAAATGGAATGGAATTGAAGACCCAAATATAAATCCACACACCTATAGACACCTGATTTTTTTTTATAAATAATCCATAAATACACGAATCTTTAACAAATGGTGTTGGTCAAACTGTCTACATGTACAAACATCCTACAAAGATTTCTGCATGTAGAAGAATGCAAATATACCCATATTTATGACCCTGTGCAAACTTCAAGTCCAAGTGGATCAAAGATCTCAAGATAAAACCAGATTCATAGAACCTGATAGAAAAGAATGGGGAATATCCTTGAACACACTGGCATAGGAGACAACTCCTTGAACGGAACACCAAAAGCATGGGGACTAAGGTCAACAATTAATAAATGGGACTTCATAAAACTGAAAAGCTTTTGTAAGGCAAGAAACAATGTCAATAGGGCAAACCAGTAGCCTACAGACTGGGAAAAGATTTTCACCAACCCTCTATCTGACAGAGAGCTAATTTTCAAAACTTATAAAGAACGCAAGAAGCTAGACATCAACAAGCCGAATAATCTAATTTAAAAATGAGATAGTGATCTAAGCCGAGAATTCTCAACAGAAGAATCTCAAATGGCCAAGAAGAACTTAAAAGTATGTTCAGAATCTTTAGTCATAAGGGAAATGCAAATCACAAAAACTCAGATTCCATCTTCACCTCTCAGAATAGCTAAAAGCAAAGGCACAAGTAATGGGACATGATGGAGAGGGTGCGGAACATTCGTCCATTGCTGATGGAAATGCAGACTTGTACAGTCACTTCAGAAATCAATCCAGAGCTTTCTCAGAAAATTGGGAATCAATTTACTTCAAGAGCCAACTGTACCACTCCTAGGCAAAGGATGCTCCACCATAACACAAAGACACTTGCTCAACTATGTTCATAGCAGCATTATTTGCAATAGCCAAAAACTGGAAACAAGTCAAGAATGGATAAAGAAAAAGTGATACATTACACATGTACCACTTGTGTAAATAGAGAGTTACTCAGCTTTTAAAAACAATGTCATCATGAATTTGCAGGCAAATAGATGGAACTAGGAAAAAATAATGCTGAGTGAGGAAAGATAATATGCCATCCATGAGGGTGACGTCAACCTTCAAGCATACCTTGCATGGTTGCTTCTGGATAACTTTAAATGGAATGGTAGGAGCAGAAGACAGTTGGGCCTCTTCCATGCTGTTTATGAAGGTCCTGCTAGACCCTGATCCCCACACAGGTCAGCCAAATGATGCCAAGGAAATCAGGAACAATGGCCTGGAAATCAGGAACAATGGCCTCTGCTGCTGGAAAGATGAAGGGGTGCTTTGGTGGTATTTTCTCATACAACCTCAAGTTGCCTCTGTGCTCATTGATCTGTGATTATAAATTCTGGGCATTTATCCAATGAGATCCTCTATGTGTTACCTCCAATTGGAAACTGCTTGCAAAGATTAGTTTGCTCTAACAAAATCTCAATGGGTATACAAACTACGTGTAAGGGCAGACCCCATGCCCAGCCATAGCTGGCCAGCACAAAACAAACTCAATTGTCCTTTGGCATGTTTTTGTTTCATAATGCGTTGTCTTGGTATTTATATTTTTTAAGATTTATTTATTTATACATATGACATGCATGTATGCCTGTGACAAAAGAAGGAATCTGTTCCACTTATAGATGGTTGTGAGCCACCATGTAAGTGCTGGGAATTGAACGCAGGTCCTCTGAAAGAGCAGCCGTTGCTCCTAACTGCTGAGCCATCTCTCCAACCCTTACAGGTTTTTTTGGTTTTTTTGTTTGGTTTTTAACCTTACAGGTCTTTTGCTTCTGGTTTTGATTTTCTTTTTTGAGATTTCTGTGTGTGCAAATATATGTATCACAATGTCTGTAAGTATGTCTTAAGCTTTTTCTTAGTAAAAATTTTCCAGTTTGTTTGTTTTGTCTTATTCTGGTTCGTTTGTTTTTTATCTTATTTAATAATTATTATATTTTAGATGCCCAGTTGTTTTTTTTTTGACAGGTTATAAAGGAGATATGGATTTTAATTGGGATGATCTAGGAGAAGTTAGGGTAGGAGAAATTGTAACCAGAATATATTGTATTTAAAACATTATTTTCAGTAGAAAAAGCAAGAAAAAAATAATTTTTCATATGCTCGAACATTCATGTTACAGCTTTTGGTTAAATAAAATAAACTAATTTAAAATTTAGGTCTCTTTGTTTGTGTCAAATGGAATAGAATGCTATATTTATATTCTTCTACTATCTGTCTGTCTAATTAATCCATACGCCCATGTCCTATGGAAATTCAAAAAGAAGTTACCACCATTTGGAAGTTCATATAAAGATAACTGATACTTTACCTTGAAATGTTTTAATTATTGTTGCTTTTCAAATTATATAATAATCTATGCCAATATAAGGAACAACAACATTTTATCCCAATTATGAGAGAGAGAGGTAAATATGAGCTGTGACATTCACCAAATGTTTGCCGTTTATTCTTGCCTAATGATAAAAATTAAAGCATCTTGGAACTTAGTCATTTGTTTATAAATCTTACTAAAATTTGGAGCATATAGCAGAAAGTAGAACCAATAAATTCTTATTAAACTTTAGGAGACTTTCAAACTAGAATTAATTCAGTTCATTTTGTTCCAATATACTAAAGTAATAACCTCCTCAGATCTACAGTCATAGACACTATCCACAAATGTCAAGGCAATCATAATTAAGTAAGCTATTTATATTGTATTGAGTAGAGATTTCCAAGGGCAGAAAAGGGTTAACAGAAATTAATGATGGATGAAAAACCCCTATAGAAATCTGGTATGATCCATGCTATGCTATTCAGAAAAAAATAAATTAACAAAATCATTTCTGTACAGGTACCCTGTGTAGATGGATAAAGTTGCTCCTAGAATCCAAATGAAATTAAATAAATATCCCAGAACTAGGAGGACACTCCATGGGTCAGCTGTTGGTCAGTAAAGCCCATGAGACCCCCGAACAATATAGACAACACCAATGCTCTTATTACCCACTGGAACTAGTTGGTAAGACTCTATTGCCTAAGATTCCATGTGCTTTAGTCATGAGAATCAAACTAAAAACCAAAAGGAATTGTGTTGTAAACTTCCTCTCTGTTCCTTAGCCCTCATAATCCTGGAAGGCGCCCTGCAGGCTGCTGGGAGAGAATTATCATCAAAACTTTTACTTAGCCATGGGCACTATGGAAGTAATGTCAATGTCCAGGCAAGGAGATCCCATTGGTGCCATTGTGGTATAGCCATTAGTGAAGTACATAGGCTCTGTAAACAAGCTAAAACCTATGTTCCTGTAATGACACATTCACATACACACACACACACACACAGTCAGAAGGGAGAGCTAGTTGAGAAGTGAAAGGAGGCTAATCAGAATTGGGAGAGGGCTAGAAAGGATAATGGCGAATGAATGTGATTTACATGTATAAGGATGTTATAAATTATTCTGTATATTTAATATACTCTAAAAAAACCTTAAAATAAATGCAAAAATCAAATTTTCTTAAATATAATAATGTTTGATCAATATGATAAAGTTTATAAAGATAGCTAGTTATAATTTATTACCTAGCATCAGTAAAACCAAGTGAAATAGCTAAGATTCTGTAGTTTTCATTTCTTAAAAGGATCCCTCTGTATGATTGGAAAAGTTTAATAAATTTTCTTATTTGGGGAACTGTCGCAGGGTTGAAGATGTTTCAAAAACGAAAGAGAAAAGATGGAAGATTGAAAGCAAAGATGTATGTGCCTGCTAAGCTGAGATATACTTCATTCAGTGTCCTGAAAGTGCTCTCTATTGATTCATTGATTCATATCAGATGGTGAGCCAGTTCAGTTTGACCATTGTCATCTCCATACAGAAATCTGGCAAGGCTTTTGTGTGGGGGTTTGAATGAGAATGACCCCCATAGACTCAATATGTTGGAATGCTTGTTCTCCAAATACTGGAATTGTTGAGGAAGGATTAAGAGATAACTCCTTGCTGGAGGATTTATGTCACTGGAGACTGTCTGAGGTCTTAAAAGTCTCTTTCTGTCCCTAGTATTCTCACTGCCTTCTGCTTACAGTTTCAAATGTGGGATCTCAGCTCTCCCAACTGCTATACTATAGCTCCATCATCATGGACCCTAAGTCTTTGGACCCAAAAGTGCAATTAAGCATGATCTTCTTATAAATTGCCTTGGTAGTGGCTTTTGTTACAGCAACAGAAAAGTAACTGATACACTTGGTCTGCAGTGGCTATAAACTTTCTTCCCTCTGAAATCCTGCTTGATTTGTGTGGTTCTGCTTAAAAGCTCACACTACCCTCTGGTTTCACGTCTGATCATGTGAGTTTGTTCTCAGCCTCTGTGTACAGGTGTATGTGTGATTTAATATGTCAACAAAACTGGACCAGGGACAGCAACTCCTCAAACAGTTGCCAGTGTCAGCAGGAAATTAATTTCTCCTTCTTTGGCAATAATCAGGTTCAAAGAATTCATATTCTTGGTGCTTCTAAAGTCACATTTCAGGTATGTAAAGGAACTAATGATAACAGAAATAAGCAAAGCAATGGGATAGGGCAAGATTTTACTGATATCAGTTAATACCTTCTCTAGCTGACCCTAACATGAGAAAGATGCTCTTCTTTTGACCCTCCCACATATAAGAACAGATAATTCCCTTGAACTAGTCTAAGTTGATTGCTGCCATTGAGAGTAAAAGATCCTGATTTTTCTATGAATAGTTTAATAAAATGTTTCTCAAATGTCTAAAGTGTAAAATCAATTTTGATACTTCCAACTCATACCCCTGCTACAAGCCTACAAGTACCTGGTTTCTCTACCAGATAGTTTAACCTTTCTTATTAAACAATACGATGCAGCTTTTTAAACTTTCTATGATTGAATAATATTTTAAAATTAATTGTAAAAATTTGCTTTAATTATGGCATTATATATATACATATATATGCATATATATATATATGCCTTTATATTTGTTCTTATTCATCCTTCTCAGTCACTGTCTTCTTCTATTTCCCCTGACTCCCCCTTGCTGGTACCTTCTATTATCCCAAATAGTTCTCTGCCATGTTTTCATGTCAAATGGATTTCATAACCCTCTTTTTCCTTCTCACTCCTTTAATGTCACTTCCTACTATCATGGCCCATTTTGCACTTTTCTGCTCTTGTCAAATGTGTGCATTTTTGCATTTAGCATACTTCTCTCCAATTTTTTATATAGTTCCTTGCAAAGGTTTATTTTTTTTTGCTTGTGAATACACACAAACACACATATAAAAACCGTTCAATTGTGTTTATATACTGTTTCTCTTCATGCTTCTCTGTTGACAGGCATGTATCTCTCTTATACCCTGAGTCATCTGAACTTTTGCCCATTTTTTTTTGTTGCTGTTGTTATTTGTTTTGTTTAACCTGTGGTAACAGCGAAACTAGAATTTACTCAATTATCAAAAGTGACATGTTTTCTTATTTCCAGGGAGACATAAATGATATTCAAAAATCACTAAGAATTCCCAAATTGCAGACATCTTGACAGGTGTCTAATATCCCTTCAATGGCTTTCTATAATGCCTGAGAGCATTTATAAGAAAGATGTTTAAAAGACCAGAATAAACCTAAAAGTGCCCTAAAGATAGAAGGGGCATTTTCTTTTACTTTTAATAAAGTATGTGTGCCGATCAAAGTTAATAAACTACAGTTGTTAAAAATGTGAAAACCTTATATTGTGGCGAGAATGTAATCAACCAAGTTCAAGGGCCACTGTTGTAAGTCTCAGGAATAAATAGGAACCGGTGTTAGGAATTTATCAGCACCTCCAGATCTCTTTTTCTGGGACCTTCAACCACTTTGTTTCTAACTATAGATAGGGTTCTGATTCCTAGACTTCACAAAAAGTACATAATGATCGTGGCTAAGCCCACCAGTTAACATTTTCCCAGAACCATAATTTTTAATTCAAATACAACACTTCTAAAAGAAAGTAATTGATTTTCAGCTTACACATAGTAAGTAAAGTCATTCATATTTTATAAATACAATTCTTTAGGAATGAAATGTCATTACCCATATTATATTTTAGGCTCCAAAAAATCAATTGCTTGACCTACTTTCATTTCCTTGTTTCTTTCTTAAAACATTATTAATTTCATTTAAACCAAAAATGGCAGGAGTTTCTCAAACATTCGGTTTTATCTCTAGAGATCATACTACCTCTTAGCTTCAAGCAAAGTCACATAAATATGAATACTTAACTGATCAACCATCATCACACCATCATGTCCTTTAAAGATGCTTTTGGGATAGTAACTCGGCTAACACAGAAATCAAACGCGATAAACTTCTGCCCTCAGAAACTGGCTGGACTTTCTTTGGGGTTTTGTTATTGCTTTGGTTCATATATGAATTAATTTAGAAACTATTTCTTCAGAGTAATAAGCAAAATCAATCCATCAATAAGCCACTGTGAAGCATGGGTGAATGGACTATATAGGGATGGGCTAAAAAGGTGTCTCAGCACTTAGGAGCACTGGCTGCCAATTCCATACAACCAGGGGTTCAATTACTAGCACACACATGATGGCTTGCAAAAACTCTGATGCTCTCTTCTGGCCTCCACCTCCATCAGACATACACATAATTCACGGATGTCAATGGAGACAGAACACCCATACACATTAAATAAATTTTAAAAAAATGAAAAGAATGTATAAGGAAACAAGTAATATCTATAAATATAATATATGCTAAAATAAAATAAACACTGAGCGCTGTGAGACTAATGCTTGTTCTATGAGGTGAATGAACTATCTCCATATTGTTGTTGTTTTTTTTTTTAATTGTAGCTGAGTTCATATCATCAGTTATGGCTAGAAAATGGCCACTGTAGAGGAGGTGCAGGCAGAAAGTCCAGTGATACAATGAAAGCAAAGACAAGTAGAAAAGGCAAATAGAGATGCTGAAGATGTACTCAGACTGCGAGAGCATGAGAACCTGAGAAAACGATCAATGGAACAGCTTATTCAATAAGTAACAAATACAATTTCATGGCTACAATGTTCAAGATACGGAAGAGAAATGAAAGATGAGGCTGAGCATATAAATAAATCATAAAAATCTAAAACATTGTGTCAAGAAATTTTGATTTCATTCTGCTAGCAGTAGAGGGACATTTAAGAAAGGTAGAGACATAATTAGATTCTCAATTCATAACATAATTATTCTCACTGTAATGTGACAAATGGGTTTGGAGAGGTAAGAGAGTTTAAGGCAAGGATACCAGATCAGAAGACTTTGCCCTGATATAAGTAAGATGAGCCTCGAAATGGGAAATGTGTCTAAAATGTATTTAGCAGTGAAGGAAACTGGACATCGATTGGCTGTTTGAGGGCACAGGTAAAGAAAACGAAGCTAAAAATCAAAGGTGAGAAAGCTAATCCTGGACCATGAAAGACACGTGACTGCTAACTGAGTCAGTAATTTTAAATCTATGGTTCTACAACTGTTTATTATAGCAGCGTTTCTCAACCTTCCTAACTCTGTGACCCTGTCATACAGTCCCTCATGTCGTGGTGGCCTCTAAATATAAAACCATTTCGCTGCTATTTCAGAACAGTAATTTTGCTATTGTTGTGAGTTGTAATGTAAATATCTGTGTTTTCCAAAGGTCTTGGGTGACCCCTGTGAAGGTGGTCATTCAACCCCAGAGGAGTCATGTCCCCCATGTTGAGAATCACTGTGTTACAGGTTGAATGTGTTTCCTCATTGCCAATTTTCTTCCGTTCTAATTATGTCTGCAATCATACCCACCTAGTTCTTGTGGAAACTATTTATTTGACATCCTTGCTAGAAGCTAGAATTAGAGATTTCTATCATAATAAAAATAAAAAATAAAATCTGTTCTGAAAGTCTCCAGTAACACTTAGAGAAGTGTTACAGTATATGGCTTTTCTGTGACATTATGGAGTAAGAGTAGCCAGCTAAAATGCTTTCTTTCCACTGAGTGTATCAGGCCAGGAACAGAAAACAATCTGCAAAAGAAAAGGAACACTTTGCACTTCCCCTCTATTGTCTGTTGTCATCCAGTGATCAGGTGTACCCTTCCTGTAGAGTTGACACCAGGCATGTTGTATGGCCTTCATTTTAAGTTACTTTTGCCTTTTCTCCTTTAGGGCGTCCTGTCCTGAAATGTCAAGAGTTTCTACTGATAGAGCTATCTTCACACACTCACACACACACAAACATTCACACATACTAACACACACATACATATGCACACTCACACATATACACACACAGGCACACACATACATAACCTCAAACATACATACATACTCATGCACACACGCACACACACACACTTTTAGAAAAAGATTTTTATAGGTAGGGTGTAGATACTGCATGGTACATGGATGGAAAAATATTTTGGAGGCGATTGTCATGTTCAAGCCCACAAGAACTCGTCTACTTTTTGCTGGATCAGACTGACCCAATTCCTTGGCATTTGCATTTGCATATTTAGAATATCCAGCAATGTTTGTTCAGCAAATTCTAAAAATACTGCTTGGAGGCTAACTGAGTGATTCATAATAACAATGGCAATGATAGACAAGGAATATCTCTTTAAATCCTAAATGCATGGTAAGCTTACCCTTTGTTCCTTGAATTCTACATGTTTTATTTTTCCTTTAGGTCTCAAAAGTAGCTCTTCTTACTCCCTGAATGTTACAAAAAAATAGGCAACATTTCCATCAGTTTCATGGTTGCATCCTAAACACCTAAAGCTGTGCTTCTTCTGTATGATATACATTCATTCAGAATATATATATCATTCTGAATGAATGTTTCTAAATTTATGAATGGATATTGCTCATTAACTGTCGTATATGTAGTTTTTCACATGACCACAGTAAAGGGATGGAATATTACATGTTCCTTTCCACACAGGACCTAAATTATTAGCGATTAAAAAATTTAACTACTAGAATACTAATACTGAGTGAAAATGTTTTATATATATACAAAAATTATCTAAAATTCAAAAAGAAGCATCATGAGACATCTTGGCTTCTCTAAGTAACTACTATCAATTAAGTACATTAAAACAACAGAAATGACATTTTACAAAGAAATATTATAATGTATGTTATTTTCCCCATGTTTTAATTTCTAATTAATTTATTTATTCACTTTACATCCTGATCGTAGCCCCCTCTCTCCCGTTCCCCCCATCCTCCCTCCCTTATTTTCCACATAAGAGGAATCCCCACTCACCCACCCCAACTCATTAAGTCAAATCTGAAAAGGGAGGAGGAACACCCCTATCAGTGAACTGGGGGAGGGGCATGGGAAGAGAAGAAGAAGGGAGGGCTGATTTGGGAGGGAATAAGAGAGGGGGCTACAGCTGGGATACAAAGTGAATAAGTTGTAATAAAATAAATAAATAAGAAGGTGTTCCCTCTTGTTTCTTCAAAAACAAAACAAAACAAACAAACAAAAACAGGAATGTGTTGCCTCAGGCATCTAGAGGCAGAAGTTCAAAACCAAGGTGTCAGCAGTTCCATACTAATACTGAAAGTGCTCTGAGATCACTCTTCATCTTTTCTTGGACATCAGAAGGTGTCCCCCATGGATTTCTTGGTTTGTGGTTACACAACTGTAACTTGGCTACCTTCTTTACATCATCTGTATGTGTCTTCACTGTACGTTCCTGGTCAGTTACTCTTAGGTCCGCCAGAGTCACTGAGAATGATGTCATCTGAGCATCCTTAACCACACCAGCAGGGGTTCTTTGTACAAACAGGTTTCCGGGTGTAGAGACATGTACATATCTTTTCAGAGGGCCACTTAAAAAAAATGCCTTGCATATGTGAAAGCACAACTGTAGAGATGGTCAGGTAAAGTCAAGACCCAGGGTTGATGCTTTCCATTTCTAGTCCCCCTAAACCTTAGTACTCCTGTCTTATTTTGACTGTAAAGAATTGTGTGAAGTAAAGTGCTATACAGAAAGTCAATGGACTCTTTCTGGTCCAGGATTAATTCGTCTTTCATTGGAACTTTATAACAACAATGGATTCTAGAGGTTTCTGTACAGCATGTTCCTTTGGAATCAAGGATACTGTACAACGTGCTTTAAAATGTCAGTGGGCAGATCTCGCATTTTGTGTTTTAACACATACACACACAAAGAGGGAGAGAAAGAGGAGAGCTAAGGGAAATTTTAGAGGTGATGGACACATCTATTGCAATTATTGTGGTGATGGCTTTGATGGCTTCAAAGGCTTGTGTATGTGCCAAATAACAAACAGTATGCAATTTTATCATATCAAAAAATATTAATTTCTCATGCACTTCAATTTTACTTTGACAAAACTGTTTTAAAATGTCTGGTCTGTTGATAATGCTCAGAAAAATGTTGATTTCACTCTTTGTAAGTATCAAAGGTATAGGTGGTTCATATAAGGCTTCCTTCTGAATATCAGTTATAACTCTGGTGGTATGTTATGACTTCCTCTCAACAAAATACAATTACAAAATAAAGGGATTTTACCATAGTGTACTGGTATTATTGACTTAACAGAATAAGTGGATCACAGATATATTATGTCTTTCACTGTCTTGGGTTTAAAAGGTATTATCCACAGAATTCCAAATATGCTTGCTCCCTTTCCTACTTTGAAAATGTGAACATAGAAGCAGAAAGACACACAGGGTATATATTCACTCATAAGTGGATATTAGACATATACTATAGGATCATCATAATAAAATCTGTACACCTAAGGAAGCTAATCAGGAAGGAGGACACTGGCTAAAGATGCTCAATCCCCATTCAGAAAGGCAAAGAGGATGGACATTGGAGGAGGGAGAAGACAGGGAACAGGACAGGAGCCTACCACAGAGGGCCTCTGAAAAGCTCTACCTTGCATGGTATCGAAGCAGATGTTAAGAATCATAGCCAAACTTTGAGCAGAGTACAGGGAATCTTATGAAAGAAGTGGTGATAAGACCTGGAGAAGATAGGAGTTCTACAAGGACAGTGACAGATCCTAAAATTCTGGACACAGGGGTATTTCTGAAACTGATACTCCAGCCAAGGACCACTCATAGTGATGGCCCGGAACTCCTGCACAGAGGTAGCCTATGGCAGTTCAGTATCCAAGTGGCCTACAGAGTAATGGGAACAGGGACTGTCTCTGACATGAACTGATTGGCCTGCTCTTTGATTACCTCCCCACCCCTGATGGGGGAGCAGCCTTACCAGGCCACAGAGGAAGACAATGCAGCCACTCCTGATGAGACCTGATAGACTAGGGTCAGAGGGAAGGGGAGGAGGATCTCCCTTTTCAGTGGACTCAGAGAGGGACTCAAATGGAGAAGAGGGAGGGTGGGATTGGGAAGGGAGGAGGGAGGGAGGTACAGGGGGGATACAAAGTGAATAAACTGTAATTAATAAAAATTAAAAAATTAAAAAAAGAAAATGTGAACCTCGGTTAATTAAAGGCTTTAATAAATTGGGCATACATGTTAGGTCTACAAATTCCTTACTTAACTGGCAAACAAATAAATATAAACTTATTGGGGAGGGGCTCACAACTTCAGAAGTAGAAAGAAAATGAGACTGGTCTCTGTATTTCATACCATCTTCAAAAAAAATTGTAACAGCTTCATGTTGAAATCACATAGCACTTATTGACCTATTTATTCATCTATACAAACATCCAAGGTTGTTCATGAATGCCATTCTGTTCTGGAATTCTACATGATATGATAAAAAAAAAAGCATAACATCTCCTTCTGTGAAGCTGAACTGTACTAGGGTCACCAATATTTAAATAGACAAATATAATGCATTCTTCCAAGTTTAATGCCAAGGTATAAGAGAAGCAGTGGAATGGGGGAGTGAGTCTTGTCAAGGTTCTAATGCTTACTCAAAAGATGGATTAATCGGTGACTGCTTTGTGTGAGTTTCAAATAATATGTGTGTTTACAACAGAAATATTGAGATATTAAAGAACTCGCTTTCAGGTGATAATGAGAATAAATGGATTCACATTAGTTTAGTTGATGGTACATGAAGAATAAAAAAAGCAAAAAAATACAAGAATTTATACAGTAGAGAATCACTGAGAACAAAGACTTCATACTAGCTGCATATAATAGAAAAAATGTCTGATGTAATTAATTTTAGAAAGAGGAAAGCTTTTTTTGACTCACATTCCTGAGACCCCAAATCCAAATATTATATAGCTCACGTCAGTCAGGGGCCAACACTTTATGATATAGCTTCATTTCAGACCTGCCATGGAGGGAAAGCCTTGACAGAGTGAAATGTTCTATCTCCCACCAAAGAAAAGCCCAGCTTTTGCTCTTAACTAGAAACCTAGGGATCTTCCTGTGGACCTCACCTCTTAAAGGTCCAAAGCACCTCCCAAAACTACTAACTTAAGGATCAAGCCTTTACCTGTGGTTCTCTGGAGTGTATTTAACATACAAACGATATTAGACCCAGTTAAGGATTCAGCACCATCTCTGCACGTGTCCCAGCACCAAAGTAATTCTAATGCATTTGCTGCCTTTTGCTCTGTCCCCCCCCACCACCACCCAGGTCTCAGGCACTCATTGTGTGCACTTATCTAAAAGCATTTCTAGCTCTACCGCTTTCACCAGCTCTTACTAATCATAGTTTTCCTTACACACATTATTTCCTCTCTGTGCATCTTGTTCCTTCTCCACACATCTAATCAAGCCACATTTTCCGTAGTAGCTTTCAAACTTGAGAGTCCATATTCATACTCTTTTATGACAGTGCGATGATGTGGTGGAAATGCAGAGTATTGCTTAATTTCTGTTGTGTGGAGAATTGAACGGCACACTACAGATCATATGTACTGACCAGAATAAATATTAGCCATAGACCACTACCTAATCTACATTAACCCCTTTCTTTTCGGGAAGAAGAAAAGTAATTTGGCCCAGCTATGTTCAAGTACATGCACGAATTAGAATCATGAACCTGTAACAACTTCAGAGTCTTTTTCAAGTGCTGTATGCCAACTGCCAGGGGAACACCGGCTGGCATTGTGAAAAATTAAAATAAGTGACCTCTTACATTTTCCCTGAGTTATGCTTACAGTAGAATTAACTAGTATTATTTGAACACATACTTGTGTTACAAGTGCTGTGCTAAATCATCTTTTAAGTTCTCTCAATTAACTTCAGTTTAAAAGATGAGCAGAGTAGATCACGGGAAGGCTAAGCGACTTGGCTGTGGAGTTAACAGACAACGCCAGGGTTACACTCAGATCTACTGACCTCAGTGCCATAAACATGAAGCTGTAGTCCTACTGCAGCTTCCAGTGGTGAATAATGGCAACAGAATTTATGGAGACTATCACAACAGGATTATCTTAATTAACTTACCATACAAGAAAGAAGACCAAGCTAAGAACATACGCTTCTTACCTATGACATCATAACCTGAACTACAAACCTCACATGAATTTATTTCAAACAAGCGAACATCTATATATTCACAAGATTTCTGCCATCATGAGGATCCTGTGGGGTAAGCATTGTAGGTACCCAGAGAATGATAATAAAATCACACCCTGGAGAGCATAGAGCAGGAAGACAAATGAATACCTAAGTTTTGACTTTGTGGAACCTGCAGGATAAAGAACTATATGATATAGATATTAATAAAATGATAAGGAGAAGATTTAGAGGAAGGTGAATTGGATTTGGAAAGACAGTTAGCTTTGAATAAATGAAAATCTGCTATGGCTTTATGGGCAAGCAGTGTTTTGGCCATCAGCAGAGGAAAATATACCAGGAGACATAAGGGAAAATTCAAGAATGTAAAGGAAATACTGAGTATTCCTTAAAGCCTGTTGTATGCAGAGATAAACAAATGCTTTGGGGGGAAAGATATTGGAAAAGCAAATTGAGCCAGATGATTAAAACCTTCCTTGACTAAAGAGAATCTGCACTTCTGCTTTTGGATGCATGTCAGCTAGAAGCAATTTCACTCTGCCAAGAAGATCTTCTCTGGAATGAAAATCAGGACACAACGTTTCCCTTAGTTACCCTGTACTAGTCCACAGCATAGTTTGGGCTTAGGAGCAATTCCAGAATGGTAAGCACACCAGTATTTTGACTACTCCCCTGAAATTATCTTATTTCAGAGTTTCTTTTCCATACATTCAAAGATTAAGGGTAGCAATTGCAAGAATAAATATACAAACTTACACCTGAAAATGAAGATAAACAGAGATGATAGAAGATGGGTAGATGTCCTTGTTGTGTACTTGAGCATCTTTTGGATATGCCTAGGAGTGGTATAGCTGGATCTTGAGGTAGCACTATTTCTAATTGTCTGAGAAAGTGCCAGATTATTTTCCAAAGTATTTGTATAAGTTTACATTCCCATCAGGAATGAAGAAGGGTTCCCCTTTCTCAACATCTTCTTCGGCATGTGTTGTCACTTAAGTTTTTTATCTTAACCATTCTGATGGGTGTAAGATGAAATCTCAGGGTCATTTTGATTTGCATTTCCCTGATGACTAAGGACAGTGAGCATTTCTTTAAGTGTTTCTCTGCCAGCTGCACTTGAGCTGAGCACAGAGTTACCTTACTGTTTCTCCCATATGGTAGTGCCCAAGTGTTTAACTGTAAAACACATGGGTTAAGTAACCTTTGTTCTTTATCTGCATCAAAATTGAGCCAGAGTATTCAATTGATTTTTCTTAGTGTCTATATAGATCAAATTTACCTGTGAGTTTTGTTCATAATAATAAAAGACTTGACAAATAAAAAAAATTCTCTGTTTGGCTCTGTACACCACTTTTTAATTGGTTTACTTGATTTGGTAGTGTTTAACTCCTTAAGTTCTTTATATATTCTGGATATTAGCCCTCTGTCAGAAATAGGGTTGGTGAAGATCCTTTCCCTGTCTGTAGGCTGGCGTTTTGCTCTGGAAACAGTGTCTTTTGCTTTACAGAAGCTTTTCAGTTTCATGAGGTCCCATTTATTGATTGTTGATCATAGAGCCAGTGCTGTTGGTGTTCTTTCCAGGAAGTTGTCTCCTGTACCAATGATTTCAAGGCTCTTCCCCACTTTTTTTTCTAACAGGTTTAGTGTATCTGTTTTTATGTTGAAATTTTCAATCCACTTTGACTTTAGTTTTGCACAGGTGTTCATCCATATTCACAGCAGCTAGAAAGGGGACCAGGAGTTGTCTCTGACATGAACTCAGTGGCTGGCTCTTTGATCACCTCCCCTGAGGGGGGTGGCTAGCCTTACCAAGCCACAGAGGAAGACAATGCAGCCAGTCCTGATGAGATCTGATAGGCTAGGGTCAGAAGGAAGGGGAAGAAGACCTCTCCTATCTGTTAACTGATAGGCTAGGGTCAGATGGAAGGGGAAGAAGACCTCTCCTATCTGTTAACTGATAGGCTAGGGTCAGATGGAAGGGGAGGAGAACCTCCCCTATCAGTGGACGTGGAGAGGGGCATGGGAAGAGAAGAGGGAGAGAGGGTGGAAATGGGAAGAGATGAGGGAGGAGGCTGGGATACAAGTGAATAAATTCTAAGAAAGAAAGAAAGAAAGAAAGAAAGAAAGAAAGAAAGAAAGAAAGAAAGAAAGAAAGAAAGAAAGAAGGAAGGAAGGAAGGAAGGAAGGAAGGAAGGAAGGAAGGAAGGAAGGAAGAAGATGGGTAGATGACAGGAAAGAATATATTACTAGAAATAGATAGGTATGAAAGAAAACATAAAAATACAGGAGATAGGTAGAAGAGAAAGCAAGGAAAAGAGATGCCTTGTAAACATTAGATGGATTTTATGGACTTGTTCATCTTGTGAAAGAAGTGAGCACAACATTACATATCTATTTATAGATCTTTAAAAATGAATTCTTGTCAGGTAATCTTGCAAAATCAGGAAATGAATGTATAACATAATGAATATTTAAATGCAATAAGAACTTCACATACTCCTGAAACTAAGGTAGTTCAGTGGCAACATTAGAGAGGGCCTAGCTCCAAAGAAAGGAGAATTGTTACCATGGCAACTCCTAGGCTGACTCATTCATAGATAACTCTTTAAACTTGTGACATGAGAGAAATTGCTTGAGGATTTTTAACGCTGTACCAAAATACATACTGCTCCAAGCAGATTTTTAAAAATGCATCAGTACAGCTCTGTTTACCTCCCTAAAGATTTCTTTGCCATTTACAAGTAAGATGTCTCTTGTCCTTAAATTTTTCCCACCTTTGGGAACGGAGAAATGACTACAACAGAGGTGCAGGAGATGAGGGAGAATCCACATTGCTTGCCAGAAATGAAGTTCTTCATGTGCTTGCAGATACATCAGGATCACATCATGGGCTAACTCTTCATTTCCACTCAGGTTTGAGCTGAGTATTACAATTCCAGAATGTTCCAGAGCTTAACTATAGAAATAAAATGAATTCATATAAGTATAAAAAGCAAAACGAGTAAGTTGAAGGGGCAGAAAGACACAGAATACTAAAAAGAAAATACAGTAAGTTTCTCCTCTTTATCGTTTTCCCCTCTCCACTCCCTCTTACCTTCTTTCTCCTTTTGTTCCTTTAGCAATTCTTGAAAAACATGTCTTTACAGAGCAACAGTGGGAGACGTTTCCATACTTAGGTTCCTTTTGCTGAAATGGGTATATAATATGAGAAGGAAGTAGAGAATGACAGTTCCAAACAGTGTCAGGGACAGATTTCATCTGTCTAATGAAAACATGGGCACAGCACATTTAAGAGTTGAAACAACCGTTGGGGAGTGTCCAGGTCATCATTACTCACAGTGAGAATTAGTGTGCAGCAATATCTTTGCAAATATCACCACACAGGAAGATCTTAGGACAGCATGTCTTCGAGTTCTACCCCAGGTCACCCAGTTGGTGATTACTTGGAGTGCAGAGTTGCAGATCTGGGTCCCATTCTACTGACTTTACCAAGAAAAAGAGTCCCCTTTGTGGAAACTAGACTGCCGGAGACATAAAACATCATGTCTAATTTCTGGAGTTCATTCTCAGCAAAGCAAATGTGCCACATATTTTTTTATGATTTTCTTGTGTTTTTGTTTTTATTTTTTTCAACTTTTATTAACTACAGTTTATTCACTTTGTATCCCCCCATAAACTCCTCCCTCCTCCCCTCCTAATCCTACCTTCTCCCCCCCTTCTTCACGCATGCCCCTCCCTAAGTCCACTGATAGGGGAGGTCCTCCTCTCCTTCCTTCTGATCTTAGTCTATCAGATCTCATCAAGAGTGGCTGCATTTGCATTGAACGTATGACAGGAGTCTACTGAGCGCATCTGAAAGACTCTAACTAGCAGTGTTTTCAAAGCAAAGACTCATGACCAAACCTTTGGCAGAGTACAAGGAATCACAAGAAAGAAGGGGAGTTAGTCTGATGGGGAAAGGATAGGAGCTCCACAAGGACCAAATATATCTGGGCACAGGGTCTTTTCTGAGACTGACATTCAACCAAGGACCATGTATGGATATAACCTAGAACCTCCACTCAGATGTAGCCTGTGGTAGCTCAGTAACCAATTGGTTTCCCAAACTGAGGGGAACAAGGACTATTTCTAACAGGAACTCAATGACTGGCTCTTTGGTCTCCCCACCCCCGAAGGGAGGAGCAGTCCTGTTAGGCCACAGAGGAGGGCTTTGCAGCCAGTCCTGAAGATACCTGATAAAACAGGATCAGATGAATGGGGAGGAGGTCCTCCTTATCAGTGGACTTGGAAAGGGGCACGGTGGAGATGAGGGAGGGAGGGAGGGACTGGGAGGGAATGAGGGATCGGGACACGGCTAGGATACAGAGTTAATAAAATGTAACTGATAAAAAAAAATAATAATAAAATCAAAAATAAAAAAACAAACAAACAAAAAAAAACATAAAAAAAGAGTGGCTGCATTGTCATCTTCTGTGGCCTGGTAAGGCTGCTCCCCTCTCAGGGGGAGGTGATCAAAGAGCAGGCCAATCAGATTATGTCAGAGGCAGTCCCTGTTCCCATTAGTATGTAACCCACTTGGACACTGAACTGCCATGGGCTACATCTGTACAGGGGTTCTAGGTTATCTCCATGCATAGTACTTGGTTGCATCTCCATCCCTGATCTTAAGCTGTACTATAGTGCAACAGTAATAAAAACTGCATGGTGCTGGCATAGAAACAGAATGGTGGATCAATGGAACCGAACAGAAGATCCAGAAATAAACCCACACACTTATCGACACCTGATCTGTGCCACATAATTTTTAACAGGTAACATTCTTAGAAAATATTCTAAATAATGTAAAGCTTATGGTGTAACTAAATTAATGCCTGTTGAGTATTATCCAATGAATGTTATAGTGTAGCTTCATGATTTAATTAATACTTTGATTGTCTAGATTATCAGTTATGGTGGGGATTTCTATTTTCTGGATCATTTTTGTTGATGATGCTTACCTGTCAAATATATTTCCCTGAGGATAAATATGAGATTCTAAAATACATAGAATGATATGGATTAAAAGTCTGATTTATTTTTAACATGTCATTGCTTCAGTTTGCTTTCTGTTACTGTTATATAATACTGAGCAAATAAAACTTGGGGAGGATGCTCATGGGTTGGCAGGATTAATATAGTAAAAATGGCCATCTTACCAAAAGCAATCTACAGATTCAATGCAATTCCCATCAAATTACCAACACAATTCTTTACAGACCTTGAAAGAAAAATTCTCACCTTCATACAAAACAACAAGAAACCCAGAATTGCTAAAACAGTTCTCTATAGTAAAAGATCTTCAGGAGGTATCTCCATCCCTGATCTCAAGCTGTACTATAGAGCAACAATACTAAAAACTGCATGGTACTGGCATAGGAACAGACTGGTGGATCAATGGAATCGAATAGAAGACACTGACATAAATACACACAGTTATGGACACCTGATTTTTGACAAAGATGCCAAAACCATTCAATGGAAAAAAAGACAGCATCTTCAACAAATGATGCTGGTCTAACTGGATGTCTACATGTAAAAAAATGCAAGTAGATCCATACTCATCACCCTGCACAAAACTAAAATCCAAGTGGATTAAAGACCTCAATATAAAACCAGACACACTAAACCACTTAGAAGAAAAAGTAGGGAAGAGCCTTGACCTCATTGGCATAGGAGACAACATCCTGAACAGAACACCAACAGCACAGGCTCTAAGAGCAACAATCAATAAATGGGACCTCATGAAACTGAAAAGCTTCTGTAAAGCAAAGGACACTGTCCTCAAAACAAAACGACTGCCTACAGATTGGGAAAGGATCTTCACCAACCCTATATCTGACAGAGGACTAATTTCCAGTATATATAAAGAACTCAAGAAGTTAAACAGCAACAAATCAAGTAATCCAGTTAAAAAATGGAGAAGAAGACAATGCAGCCACTCCTGATGAGACCTAACAGACTAGCATCAGAAGGAAGAAAAAGAAACCCTCCTCTGCCAGTGGACTTGGGGAGGGGAGTGTGTGGAGAAGGGGGAGGAAGAGAGGGATTGGGAAGGGAGGAGAGAGGGAACCACAGGGGGGATACAAAGTGAATAAAGTGTAAATAATAAAGAAATATATATATATATATATATATATATATATATATATATATATATATATATATATAAAACTTGGGGAGGAAAAAGTTTATTTCAGTTTACAAGTCATAGAGCACACCACTGAGGAAATCTCAGGCAGGAACTGAAGCAAGACCAGAGATTGGAATCATGGAGGAGTGCTGCTTACTAGCCTCATGTTTAGCTACTTTCCCCTACAGAGTCCAAGCGCACTTACCTGAATATCACCCACACTGACTTGGGCCCTCCTATACCAATTAACAATCAAAAAATATCCCTCGTACTTACCCACTAGCCAGTCTGATGAAGGGATTCTTCAATTGAAGATGCTTCTTCCCAGGCATGTCAAGTGGACAATCAAGGTTGTCCATCACAATATCTTTATTTTTTGTCACTTCACATTAATATGTAGCCACCCAAACATAAACTTTTTCTCTATCTTGACCTCCCTTTAGTAGTTACAGCTTTTTTTTCAATCTATTATATCTATAGTGATTGATTGGGGCCCATTCTAATTGCTCCATATACTTTTATTTATTTATTTTAACTTTAACTTTTAGAAAATAAAATTATTTTCATACAAGCAATTATCATAGTTTTCCCTCCCTCATCTCCTCCTAGATCTCCCCACCTTCTCCCAATACTTTTAAAAATATTCATATTTAATATGTCTAAGTGTGTGCACTTGTGTTTTTATGTGTATGTACATATGAATATTATCAGAAAATATTAGAGGTGTCCATCTCCCTGGAGTTGGAGTTGCAGGGAGTTGTAAGACATCTGAAGCAGGTGGGAACCAAATATCAGTTTTCTGGAACAGCAGCATGAACTCTTTTTTTCATTTTTATTAACTACAGTTTATTCACTTTGTTTCCCCCCTGTAGCTCCCTCCCTCTTCCCCTCCAAATCCCACCCTTCCTACTCCTTCTCCACCTCTGCCCCTCTCCAAGTCCACTGATAGGGGAGGTCTTCCTCTCCTTCCTTATGAGCCTAGTCTCTCAGGTCTCATCAGGAGTGGCTGCAAGGTCTTCTTCCTCTGTGGCCTGGTAAGGCTGCACACCACTCAGGGGGAGGTGATCAAAGAGCTAGCCAATCAGTTCATGTCAGAGACAGTCCCTGTTCCCATTACTATGGAACTCACTTGGACACTGTGCCATGAGCACAGGAGTTCTAGGTCCTCTCCATGCATGATCCTTGGTTGGAGTATCAGTCTCAGGATGCACTCTTAACACATTAGCTATCTCTCCAGCCCCCTAACAACAGGAGGCTTGTTTTGTTTTAATGTCTAGTTCTCTTCTCCTGCTAACCCGAACCCCTTCTGACTCCATTTAGGCTTTAAAATGTCTTACCTCTATTAAAAAATCTAACTTTTTCTTAAGTTGGACTCCTTATCTCTGGATTTGCCTCTAATCCAGTCCAATTATTGATCAGGGCAACAAATAGTCATTGCGTATCCTCTAGATGCTAATTACTGTCCTTAGTGCTAAGGCAATGATGTGGTAGATATGCTGGAGCTGAGTCCAGTTGAGGTAAGACAAGAGCATGCAGATCTTTCTCCTTGTATAATGACACTCAAGAGGATGAGCAAGTTTTGCAAGAACATGTGTAATAGTTACACCCAAGCTTCTATCTTCTGACCAAGAAGACAGCACTGTATTCTCTTTCTAATCTAAGGCTTTTGTCGGTGAAGAGTATCCAGGTAAAGAAGCTACTGAAGAAGAATGATTGTCCCATGCCAAGAAGATCTTACTAATAGAAACTGATGTTTGGGCAGCTGAAAAACAAGAATGGCTGTATGACAGAGTAAAAGAAACAAATAAGTAAGGAGTGTGACCAGAGAGGAAGATGGGGACAAAGAAGGTGTTTCTTGCACCTCGAGAATTTGCATTCTTGATTTCATGGTATTGAGCTATTATAGCAGATTTAACCTTGAAATCACTGTGCTCACATTTCTTTTAATTAAGAAAAAAATTAACTAGCTCCTTATCTATCAAAGATGGGTGAGTGAAAAAACAGTGGGAAGTGAAGACTCGTTAGGAACCTATCTAGTTAGTCATGTAAGTCTTGCAATCTAAGTTGGTGGTAAGTACTATACACAAGATAAAAAATTCAAATGCCACCTTGGTTAGTTGGTTCAACCGAGTCAAGAATAACTTCTAGTTTTGAGTTTGGATGATTTTACCACGATGGTTATGGAGGACCAGATTTATGGGTTTGTGGATGTAGTTTATACTGGGGTGATAGGTCACTCACTCACTCCATTATTCAGGATTCTGTCAGCTCACGTCTAGCCCTTCCCTTAGCCAATAAACTCATCCACTTTTCCTAGAATGTTATACATGCATAATCTAAATTAAGAGATTCTTTGCTTACAGTTTCATGTGATATTTGACTTTTATCTAATTGTCACTTGGAAATAATTTTTAGCATGGGAAATACAGTTGTTACAGTAGCTAATGATTAATGAGGCTTTTACTTGAAAGTAGTAAGATATTTTGGCAGGCTTTTGTGTGTGACATCCATTGTACCAGAAGAAAATTACTCTGCTCCCTATGCTCCTTGTGGATTATTGCGAAACAAAAATGTTGACTTTTTCTTAGGCATCATCTGATGAACCATCCAGGGTAGTACTGAACAATTGATTGTGCTTAACATTCTATGGGGATGTCATTGCCATGCCAGTAAGAGGATAGCAGTGATGTTCATTATGAACAAGATGATGAAGAAAGATTCATGGGTAAAACATCAGAGAGATGAATGAAAAGTCCCCAGTGGAACTGAATGTCAGTGACTAAATGGTATCCATTAGAACACAAAGCAAAAGTCAGCCCTAGGCAAATAATACAAGCCAAATCTTAGAGGAAAACCTTTTGTGCTGTACCTGGTACCTAAGTCATTATCTGTGATATGAAATAGTGGAAAAGAACTAGAATTGTAGATTTAAAACACATGAGACATGTTTCACAAGAATCACTGTGAACATGCCTTCATGTAGCTTCCTCCATATATGAGATTAATTCCAATTTTGTAGGGAAGTTTTGAGTTTTAAATACATAGTATATATAGCATATGAAAAACATCAGCTAAAATGGTGAAATTATGATAAAATATTAATTAAAGCCAGGTCTCATTATTATGTAGGTGGTAAATTGGACAACTTATATATAAGGTTCTATGTTCCTCTGTAACATATGTTAAGCAGATTAATTTTCATATTTGTTTAGACATAGCTTTTACAGTATTAGGCCTATTGCACACAGTCTTTTGATTAATTAGTCCCACAGTCTTGTTAATAATATTTGTTCATATAACACAAATATGGTAATTAAGTATCACACTAGTGGACAGATTTGCTCCAAAATTAAGCTCTAATAAACAGCACATCTTTAAGTAGATTCCAAGTCTCCTAATTCCTGACGCCATGTCTCATTACCATACTGAATGTCTGAGCCAAAGGATTAAATGATAGCTCAGTCTGTTTCAGCATTGTGTTAGCATGGAATTTTTATTGATAATTTAGACCACAATACCACTTATATACAGTAAACAGTCATTGTTAACACCTAGCCTTCAAGTATTCATATTTCAGTTTTACCTACTTACACAGGTCACAAACCTGGTGGGTGCCATGATGCTCTGTTCTTATCCATCCAACTTAATGAAGTTATCGAGTGTTGACTTTAAGATTCCATCGAGGTCCATTTTCTTTCTCCTCTTTACTGTCATTGCTGTATTCAGTTATTTGTTCTCTAGGTTAACATAAGCCACTACTAAGCTGACATTTCTCTACTTGATAGTGTGGCTTTCTTACTACAGAGATGTAAATTAAGAAAAGTGAAATTACCCTGAGTTTTCTGAGTACTTTAAGTGGGGGAAAAATTCAGGCTATGAGCTGCTTATACTACTAATAGAAAAATTGAGGAACTTGGAACTAAACAAAGCTAAATCTTTCCAACTGGTCATTGTCTTTCACAAGTGAGAAATATATATCACTCAACCTATTTTCCTCATCATCTGGCATAACTCTTTGATTATAGTAAATAATCACAAGATATTAATGGAATAAATTCATCTTTCTAGTTACACTAAGATTATTTGACCCAGAAGTTTCTAAAATGAACTGTACTTGCTTTAGATTCAATATTTTGATATGATTTACTATAAGAACAACTTTGTTTGTACTTCTGATTACCAAAACTGTAGAATATAAGACATATAAACTGTCACTGTTTAGCATAAATTTTATCATCGATTTTGAGAAATTTGATCTAGTGCAGTGGTTTGCAACCTGTAGGCTGTGACCCCTTAAGGGGTCAAATGACCCTTTCACAGGGGTTACATATCAGATATCCACATTGCTGTTCATACCATAGCAAAATTACAGTTATAAAATAGTAATGAAATAATCTTATTGCTTTGGGGTCACCTCAACATGAGGAACTATATTAAAGGGAGGCAGCATTGGGAAAGTTGAGAACCACAGATCTCATAGCTAATGAAGATTTTAATAGTTTTAATGAAAACAAATATTTGTAGTTTGTACAGTATAAATTAAGTTTAAAATGCTAAGCCTTTGCAGTAGTATCACCTCCGAGTTCCAGATAGGGTCTCATGGAGTTCATGGCATTGTAAAAGAATTGTGTACTTAACTGTCATGTCACTGTCACATGCATACATTTGTTGTTATTTGCTGGATATGGCTTCCTTATCTGATTCTTATTTGGTATACGACTAGCGATATTACTGCAAATGCTTTTTGTTATTCACTGTGTTGGCTAAATCCAAACATTTTCAGGAAATAACGTAAGACTGACAAAATGTCTGACCACCCAGATGGAAAAACCAAATGTGCCTATGACCACCACCCAGTTGTCACAACCAGACTTTCCCCCTTAGATTTTGCTAAAGGTATTCTGAAAGCGAAATTCCCATGACTTTAAAACTATAGATCTAAAATAGACTCGGTCCTTCGTTCTTCAGAAAGATAGATTTTGTCCTGTGAACCACACACTAAGCTACTATTGATAAATTTTAATAAACAATAACATGAACTTTGTAGAGAATGGTAAAGGAGAATGCATACAATGTAAAGGTCTTAACAAAATTTGGCTAATGAATAAACACAACAAATATGTATTAACAGCTGAAATAGTACTTAAACATGGAAGGAAGGATTAGAAATTAGCAGCAAATCTGAAAGATACAAAGGTGAACATTCTGCATGGTGAACAGGCAAACTACTCACTTAAATGGGAGATTCCATTACAATCAAGTCTTCTGTGGTTCATTTTTACTATTGTTTAGATTTGCTTAATTGGGCACACTAAAGTGCTAGATTTGTCTCTTTTCCCCCTTATCATTGTAAAGTGTGATAATTGTTACCAGTTGATCTCCAGATGACTTTTCCAGGTAGTTCTCTTTGTTTAAAAGGAATTGCTTTGACAGGAGATATGTGCTTCCTCTCTCCTTTCTCCTCTGGTTAATAAACCATACTTATCCCAAGCATGTGGCCTTTATTTGAAAGTCATTTAACATCCGTGGTTCTCAGATTGCTTATAGTATTTCCACTTTATAAGTCAAGTAGTTGTATGTGGGTAATTTGATGTTTCATTTGTCATATATATATATATATATATATATATATATATATATATATATATATAAAATAACAGTAACATAGTAACATATTCTGATTAATGAAATTCTGATCTGGTCAGAATAATTGTTTCTTTTTCTTATTAGAGGAAAATGAAAATTGAGTCATTGTATCCCAAGGAGAGTAATACTAAATATGATACAATGAGATCATAAGCAGAAGATGTTTGGACACTAAAGGTGTCCAAACCGCCTAACTAGAAAAAAGTAGAAAACCATTGTGCATTTACTTATTCATTATCTAAAACATAATGAACTTTGCCCTTTGACTTTCTTTGTTTCTCTTTCTATACAACAAAGCAATCCTAATTATGGGTCATGGTTTTTAAACTCAGTCTCGCTGAGCCTGTGTCATAGATATTTGCTCAGCAATAAATTTCTTAGAGAAGACTATAATATGTCCATCATTTTTTTTTAGTCAGGCATGTGCTTATTGTATGCATGCGAAAAAGGTGTTCTTTTTTTTTTTTTTTTTTTTTTTCTCAATGCAGTTTATTCAGGAACCTTGAACAATCATCGGACCCTGGGGAAAGCCAGCCCACAGCTTAAATAGCCTCTGGGTAGCCAACCCCAGCGTGCCACGTGGGCAATGCAGATAGGTCCACATACATGGAAGCAAGCCAGATCCTCAGCCTTAGCCAAATGTGGAGTTGTTCCTGACAGAGAGCACTCACCATCGGGAAGGTGGAAGGTGGAAACAAGCTCCATCTTTAAGGCACAGCATTATGCAGCTCTCTACAGTTCCCCCTTTTGTTTTAGACGCATCAGGCAAGAGTAGAGGTCTGATCTCTGATATTAGAAATAAATTGGGACTTTGTACTGATGTTCATTTAGGTGTCATCCACCCAAAGAGCATCAGACCCGCCCGATACCTTTTTCTCAGAGGCGGGACCTGGGGTATCAACCCGCATGCAATCAGACTTGCTCTTCTCTGGGTCCAAAGCAGCTGACCCTGAGTGCAGTGCTTAGCCTCGCATCCTGAGCGTAACATTTTAGCTTTTTATGGTATCCAACTATGCTTGGGGAGACTGTCCTGCTTCAATGGCTGTAAAGGCCTGAATGATCATGGCTGCATTACGCTGTTGTGAGACTCTAATCTTGCATATACACCACAGGCAAACCAAGGAGACCAACACCAGAAGGCCTGCTAACGCTCCCATGCCCGCCCATTCCTTCAGATGATCCATGGCTGCAGCAATCCATGGTGATAATCCTGTGGCTAGTCCTGCGTCCTCTCTGGTAGAATTTACTGTGATAATGGCCACTCTCAGCTGCTCCATCGTAGTATCGAATTCTCCAGTCCAATTACCTAAAATATAGCTAGACAATTGTTTAGACAGATTTGCAGCACAGGAAAAATTCTCATGTTGTATGCTAGTGACACAAAGTCCAGCATACTTTCATTGACAGCCCGGTTGAGCCATTTGCCATAGGGTATCAATTTGCTCCTGCACGAGGTCAATCCTCTGATTGAACACCATCAAGCCTCCTTTTAGTTGAGCATTCATTCCTTTTTGTACATCTAATGTACAAAATGTAGCATGAGCTACATTGGCTAAAAGATTATTCAGGGTCTGAGCAGTCTGCACAGTATGACTCATGGCTAATGCCACGGTGGTAGCTCCAACAGCCGCCAATGAGATGGTAGTAACAGTGGCAGCTGTAGTTCCAAAATCCCTTTTCTGTCTGAAGAGAGTCGTAGCGTGAGGGGCATCAACGGGCACAGGCACCCAGCGAGGCATGCGAGTAACCAGGGCATACCTAAATTCACTAGCATTCCAGCATTGGGCAAAAAAGCAAGTATCATCACCACAATTACTTGACTCTATCTGGCTAATAATGAATAAAAATGGGGGATATAAACAAACAGGTGTGGGCTTATAGGAAATATTATGAGAAGCCTTAACCCCCTCATTGGAACATCTTGCATCAGTTCTAGAACTAGCAGTGGTGCTGTCCGAGGTCTGAGTAGGTTCAGGAGACCATTGCCCCCAGGGGCGAGACATGCTCCATGTAAATTGACTAACTCCATGTTTTGCTCCACTTTTGAAAGTCATTTAAGGTTCTTAAATTATTTTCCCCCTTTTTTTAAAATTTTTCCTCAATTACACTTTATTCATTCTGCATCACCCTATAATCCCCTCCCTCCTCCCCTCCCAATCCCACCCTCCCTCCTCCCTCTGCATGCATGCCACTCCCCAAGTCCACTGATAGGGGAGGTTCTCTTCTCCTTTCTGATCTTAGTCCATCAGTTCACATCAAAAGTGGCTGCATTGTCCTCTACTATGGCCTGGCAAGGCTGCTCCCCCTCCAGGGGGAGGTGATCAAAGAGCAGGCCACTCAGATTATGTCAGAGGCAGTACCTCTTCACATTACTATGTAACCCAATTGGACTCTGAACTGCCCTGGGCTACATCTGTATGATGCTACATCTGGGGTTCTGGGTTATCTCCAAGAATAGAGCTTGGTTGGAGTATGAGTCTCTGGGAAGTTCCCTGTGTTCAAATTTTCTTGTTCTGTTGCTCTCCTTGTGGAGACCCTGTCCTCTCCAGCTCTTACTATTTCCCAGTGCTTACATAAAATTCTATTCACTCTGCCCAACACTTGCCCATCAGGCTCAGCATCTGCTTTGATAATCTGTAGGGCAGAGGGTTTCAGAGGCCCTCTGTGGTAGGTTCCTAGGTTGTTTCCTGTTTTCTTCTTCTTCTGATGTCCATCCTCTTTGCCTTTCCAGATGGGGATTGGACATTTTAGTTAGGGTCCTCTCTCGTGCTTAGTTTCTTTAGATGCACAGGTTATAGTGGGTTTGTCCTATGTTGTATGTCTATATGAGTGAGTATATACCATGTATGTCTTTTTGCTTCTGGGACAACTCACTCAGGATGATCCTTTCCAGATCCCACAATTTACCTACAAATTTCATGATTTCCTTATTTTTCATTGCTGAGTAATATTCCATTTTGTAGATGTGCCACAATTTCTGCATCCATTCTTCAGCTGAGGGGCATCTGGGTTGTTTCCAGCTTCTGGCTATTACAAATAAAGCTGCTACAAACGTGGTTGAGCAAATGTCCTTTTTGTGTACTTGAGCCTCTTTTGGATATATGCCTAGGAGTGGTATGGCTGGATCTTGGGGAAGCACTATTCCTAGTTGTCTGAGAAAGCGCCAGATTGATTTCCAGAGTGGTTTACAAGTTTACATTCCCACCAGCAGTGGAGAAGGGTTCCCCTTTCTCCACAACCTCTCCAGCATGTGTTGTCACTTGAGTTTTGATCTTGGCCATTCTCATGGGTGTAAGGTGAAATCTCAGGGTTGTTTTGATTTGCATTTCCCTAATGGCTAGTGAGGTTGAGCATTTCTTTAAGTGCTTCTCTGCCATTCGGTATTCCTCTACAGAGAATTCTCTGTTTAGCTCTGTTCCCCATTTTTTAAGTGGATTACTTGGTTTGCTGCTTTTCAGCTTCTTTAGTTCTTTATATATACTGGATATGAGTCCTCTGTCAGATAAAGGGTTGGTGAAGATTCTTTCCCAATCTGTAGGTGGTCGCTTTGTTTCGATGATGGTGTCCTTTGCTTTGCAGAAGCTTTTCAGTTTCATGAGGTCCCATTTATTGATTGTTGCTCTTAGAGCCTGTGCTGTTGGTGTTCTGTTCAGGAAGTTGTCTCCTGTACCAATGAGTTCTAGGGTATTCCCCACTTTTTTTTCTAGCCGATTTAATGTGTCAGGTTTTATGTTGAGGTCTTTGATCCACTTGGACTTCAGTTTTGTGCAGGGTGATAAGTATGGGTCTATTTTCATTTTTCTATATGTAGACATCCAGTTGGACCAGCACCACTTGTTGAAGATGCTATCTTTTTTCCATTGTATGGTTTTGGCGTCTTTGTCAAAGATCAGGTGTCCATACGTGTGTGGGTTTATTTCTGGGTCCTCTGTTCGGTTCCATTGATCCACCATTCTGTTTCTATGCCAGTACCATGCAGTTTTTAAAACTGTTGCTCTATAGTACAACTTAAGATCAGGGATGGAGATACCTCCAGAAGATCTTTTATTGTAGAGGATTGTTTTAGCAATTCTGGGTTTCTTGTTATTCCATATGAAGTTGAGAATTTTTCTTTCCAGGTCTGTAAAGAATTGTGTTGGTAATTTGATAGGAATTGCATTGAATCTGTAGATTGCTTTTGGTAAAATGGCCGTTTTTACTATGTTAATCCTGCCAAGCCATGAGCATGGGAGATCTTTTCATCTTCTCATATCTTCTTCTAATTCTTTCTTCAGAGACTTGAAATTTTTTTCATACAAGTCTTTGACTTCCTTGGTTAGGGTTACTCCGATGTACCTTATGTCATTTGTGGCTATTGTGAAGGGTGTTGTTTCCCTAATTTCTTTCTCAGCCCTTTTGTCTTTTGTATATAGGAGGGCTACTGATTTTTTTGAGTTAATTTTGTATCCGGCCACTTTGCTGAAGGTGTTTATCAGCTGTAGGAGTTCCCTGGTAGAGTTTTTGGGGTCACTCAGGTATACTATCATATCATCTGCAAATAGTGATAATTTGACTTCTTCCTTTCCAATTTGTATCCCCTTGATCTCCTTCAACTGTCTTATTCCTCTAGCAAGGACTTCCAGAACTATGTTGAAGAGATATGGAGAGAGTGGGCAGCCTTGTCTTGTCCCTGATTTCAGTGGGATTGCTTTAAGTTTCTCTCCGTTCAGTTTGATGTTGGTTATAGGCTTGCTGTATATTGCCTTTACTATGTTTAGATATGTGCCTTGTATCCCTGATCTCTCGAATATTTTAAACATGAATGGATGTTGGATTTTGTCAAATGCTTTTTCAGCATCTAGGGAGATTATCATGTGTTTTTTTTCTTTCAGTTTGTTAATATGGTGGATCACATTGATGGATTTCCGTATATTGAACCACCCCTGCATACCTGGGATGAAGCCTACTTGGTCATGGTGGATGATATCTTTGATGTGTTCTTATATTCTGTTTGCGAGTATTTTGTTGAGTATTTTTGCATCAATGTTCATAAGGGAGATTGGCCTGAAGTTCTCTTTTTTTGTTGGGTCTTTGTGAGGTTTAGGTACCAAGGTGACTGTGGCTTCATAGAATGAGTTTGGTAATGTTGCTTCTGTTTCGATTTTGTGGAATAGTTTGAAGAGAACTGGAGTTAGCTCTTTTTTGAATATTTGGTAGAATTCTGCGCTGAAACCATCAGGTCCTGGGCTTTTTTTTGGATGGGAGACTTTCGATGACTGCTTCTATTTCCTTGGGAGATATAGGACTATTTAATTGATTTACCTGGTCCTGATTTAGCTTTGGTAAGTGGAATCGATCAAGAAAATTGTCCATTTCATTTAAATTTTCAAATTTTGTTGCATATAGACTTTTGAAGTAAGTCCTAATGATTGCTTGGATTTCCTCAGTGTCTGTAGTTATGTCCCCCTTTTCATTTCTGATTTTGTTGATTTGGATGGTGTCTTGCTGCCTTTTAGTTAGCTTGGCTAAGGGTTTGTCTATCTTGTTGATTTTCTCAAAGAACCAGCTCTTGGTTTCATTGATTCTTTGAATTGTTTTATTTGTTTCTAATTGATTGATTTCAGCCCTGAGTTTGATTATTTCCAGCCATCTACTCCTATTTGGTGTGTCTGCTTCTTCTTTTTCTAGGGTTTTTAAGTGAGCCATTAGGGTGCTTGAATGCGCTGTCTCAAATTTGTTCTTGAAGGCACTTAGTGCTATGAACTTTCCTCTTAGCACTGCTTTCATTGTTTCCCACAAGTTTGGGTATGTTGTGTCTTCATTTTCATTGAGTTCTAGGAAGATTTTAATTTCTTTTTTTATTTCTTCCCTGACCCAGCTGTCTTTTAGTAGCAAGTTGTTCAGTTTCCATGTATGTGTAGGCTTTTTGCTATTTTTGTTGTTATTGAGGTCCAGCTTTATTCCATGGTGATCAGACAGGATACAAGGGATTATTTCAATCTTCTTGTATCTGTTGAGGCTTGCTTTGTGACCAACTATGTGGTCTATTTTGAAGAAGGTTCCATGAGGTGCTGAGGAGAAGTTAAATTCTTTTGTGTTTGGGTGTAAGGTTCTGTAAATGTCTGTTAGGTCCATTTGATTCATGACCTCTGTTAGAGATATTGTTTCTTTGTTTAATTTCTGTTTAGTTGACCTGTCCTTTGTTGAGAGTGGGGTGTTGAAGTCTCCCACTATTAGTGTGTGGGGGTCTATGTGTGGTTTAAGTTTTATCAATGTTTCTTTCACAAATGTGGGTGCCCTTGTATTTGGGGCATAGATGTTCAGGATTGTGATGTCTTCTTGGTGGAATTTTCCCTTGATGAGTATGAAGTGTCCTTCCCCATCTCTTTTGATTAATTCTGGTTGAAAGTCTACTTTATCAGATATTAGAATGGCTACTCCTGCATGCTTCTTGCATACATTTGCTTGGAAAGCCGTCTTCCATCCCTTTACCCTCAGGTGATGTCTATCTTTGTGACTTAGGTGTGTTTCTTGTATACAACAGATTGCTGGGTTTTGTTTACGCATCCATTCTGTTAGTCTGTGTCTTATTATTGGAGAATTAAGTCCATTGATATTGAGAGAGATTAATGACCAGTGGCTGTTAGATCCTTTGAATTTGATGTTGGCTGTGGTCATACGGTTGTGTGCTTGGTTCTTTTTTGTTTTACTGTAGTGGGGTTATTTATTTTCTGTGTTTTCTTGAATGTAGCTAGCTTTCTTGGGTTGTATTTTCCCTTCCAGTGTCTGCTGTAATGCTGGATTTGTTTGTAGGTATTGTTGAAATTTGTTTTTGTCATTGAATATCTTGTTTTCTCCGTCTATGAGGCCTGAGAGTTTTGCAGGGTATAGTAGCCTGGGCTGACCTCTGTGTTCTCTTAGGGTCTGCATGATATCAGTCCAGGCCCTTCTGGCTTTCATAGTCTCTGTTGAAAAGTCAGGTGTGATTCTAATGGGTTTGCCATTATATGTTACTTGGCCTTTTTCTCTTGCAGCTTTTAGTATTTTTTTCTTTGTTCTGTATACTTACGGTTTTAATTATTATGTGGCCGGAGGATTTTCTTTTCTGGTCTAATTTATTTGGTGTTCTATAGACCTCTTGTATTCTTATTGGTCTCTCCTTTAAGTTGGGGAAATTTTCTTCAATGATTTTGTTGAAAATATTTTCTGGGCCTTGGTGCAGGGAATCTTCTTTTTCCTCTATTCCTATTATTCTTAGGTTTTGTCTTTTTATGTTGTCTTGAATTTCTTGGACGGTCTGTGTCAGGAATTTTTTAGATTTAACATTTTCTTTGACAGATACATCTATTTCTTCCATTGTATCTTCCACACCTGAGATTCTTTCTTCCATTTCTTGTATCCTATTGGTTATGCTAACCTCTGTAGTTCCTGCTTTCTTCCATAAGTTCTTTCTCTCCACAATTTCTTCCATTTGTGTTTTTTTTTTTAATTTTTCCAATTCTATCTTCAGGTCTTGAGCTATTTTGTTGGTTTCCTTCCCCTGTCTTACTGTATTTTCATGTTTTTCCATCAATTCCTTCAGCTGTTTGTTTGAACAATCCACTGTTTCTTTTATTTCATTCAGTGATTTAAGCATTTCCTCTTTAAAGGCCACAGACTGTTTGGCTGCAGCTTCCCTTATTTCTTCACGGATGGCCATAATCTCCTTGTCTTTAATTTCCTCCATTTCTTTACGGATAGCCATGATCTGTTTGTTTTTATCTTCCTCTAATTCTTTTCGTATTTTAATTGTTTCCTCTGTTATCTTTTTCATGAGCATAGATGTTAGGTCATCTCCTTGAATTTCATTTATGCTGGGGTGTCTAGGGCTATTTGCCCCTGGATAACTGGGTTCTGGAGATGCCATATTGCTCTGGCTTTTGTTGGTTGGACTTTTACGCTGTCCTCTACCCATTGGGCTATCTTAGTTGTTTGAATTTAGTTTCTGGTTGTTCCTGGACTCTTATAGTGGAGAGAATCCCTTTGGCAGGAAGATGGTTTTTCCTGAAGGAAGCCTTTCCAGCTTTTTGGGTGTAGTCACTGGATGTCCGGTGTTTTTCAGGAGTTGCTACAGCTCACCTCAGGCATAGAGACCTGGGTAGTAACTGTGGTCCTGATTAGTCGAGAGAGCTCTCCTCTCACTGGGAGAAGTCCTGGAGACAGTTGCCCTCCTTCTGGGTTTCTTGCTGTAAATTTAGTGATCAACTGCTGTAACCTGTGTGTCCCGTGGTTTGGTCGGTTTTGTTAGGGATAACTGGTTGCCCCTTGGAGCAGTATCTGGGGGTTGATCTCAGGGTTCCCGGTCTTTTGTAGGTCTGAGGTTGGGGCTCTGTGCCCCAGAACCTAAGAGGTAATTTGTGGCAGGTGAGTACTGCTCTGATGTCTTGGGGCGCACAGTTCTGCCTGTAAGGTGTATTTGGTACAATGCAGGCCTCTGGGCTGGTGGAGTGTGCACCCGCCTGCTAGTCTGCGGAAGCTGAGTTTCTGATCACTCTGTGCTCCCTGTTTGGGCCCAGATCTGTGATGGCTGGACTTACTCACCTGTCTGCGATCTGCAGGCTGCTAGACTTTCCCTAGGTGACCCCAGCAGCACGGTTTCTTCCTTCCCTGTGAGGTCCTCTCTGGACAGGGGTTCCCAGTCCCTGTTGTACTGGGGCGAACAGCTTGTCTGTACCGCTGAGCTGAGTGCACAGATCTCTGCTCGGCAGGAGCTCAGTTGTGTTGGCGGATGGTACCCGCCGTCCTAGCGACCTTCCGGGGATAGACTGGGTGACCCGTGATCAGTCTGGCAACTTTGCTTCCCAGTGGGGTACCCCTGCGGCTGGGACTCCCAGCCTCAGGCACCCTTGTGCTCACGGATCAGCCTGGGAAAGTGATTGGGACAGGGACGCTTGTGGCTCCAGCCCGGAGACACAAAGCCCGCGTTACCAGGGATTTCTTCCGGGTTCTGGCTGGGTAGCCGTGAGTGGACCCGACCGATTCCCACACCGTGGGAGCCTCCCCTCACCTGGGAAACATGATTGATGTAGTTTCAGGGCCCAGAGTTCAGTCTCCTGGTCTCTGCACGGCAAGTGCTGTCCTGCTTCTCAAACGCGGTGCTCTCCTGGCACTGCCATCTTGGCTCCCCCCAGGTGTTCTTATTTAGTTATCTAATCCCCATTCTTGAAGCTAGAGAAGAGCAGAGCCAAGTAGTAGAGAGTTTGTCTGTGCTTCACCATGTAGCTGTAAACAAGATACTCTCCACCAACAGAAGCTTTAGTTGGGATACTCTCCATCATTCTAAGATAGTCTATGGAGCTATAGATAGTCTACTGTCCACCAGAAAGACTGTGGGTAGGATACTCTCCATCATGCTAAGAGCTGTACATAGTAGATTCTCCATCAGCAGGACTGCAGATGAGATACTCTCCATCAACAGGGCTGTGGGTACTGTAGTCTCTATCACAGGACTGTAAGGAGGAAACGCTCCATCAACAGGACTGCAGGGATACTTTCCACCAGCAGGAGCTGTAGATAAGGTACTCTCCATTTTGTAAGGAGCTGTAGCTATGATACTCTATCACCTGGCACGGTCGGTAAGATACTCTCCATCATGCTAGGAGCTGCAGAAGTGAGAGGCAGTCATGCTGGGCTTCACCATAACCCATAAAAAAGTTTACTTTTTCTGTCAGAGAAAGTAAACTTAGCTTTGGAAAGAACCTATCTCACAGCTCTCCTGAGCTGGGATGGCTGTTTTAAAGAAAACAAGGATTTATGCTTAGGACCTCTTAAAACATGTATAAAATAGATGAAAATATAATGTGAGCCAGGGCCTTGATTCTTTCTCAAAATACAGCTTTTATTTTAGAAGTTTGAAGGGGAAGAATCATTTATGAAATCCTTTTGGATATAATATTATTAGATGTTAAAGAGATATACTGTCTGTGCTAACATTGTGTGAGACATGTGCTGCTGGCAAAGGCAAGTAATAAGCCACTCTCTTGTTCCCAGGTGTCTGAGAAGCCCTCTTAGCATACCTTCAAGTAACAGGTATACCTCGGCATAGCAAAACAGGAAACTACTAACCATCTTTTTAAGCTATATTCCTTTATATTTATTTTTTCATTTAGTTTTTCTCTTTACATCTCAATCTTATCCTCCTTCCTCCTTTCCCAGATTCTTCCCTCTATCCCTCCATCATCCTCCTATCTTGCCTCCCCTGTCCCAACCCACCCTAGCACACCCAGTAGCATGAGGACTGTACTTCACAGTGTCCTGGCAAGGCAACCCCACTAGTGGGAATTCATCAACAAGAGTGCAACAGAGTCCATGTGTGAGACAGCGGCCAATCCCCTTTCTAGTGGACCACCATGGAGGCTAAGCTGCTCACTGGTTATTTATGTGTAGAGGGCCTAAGTCTAGTCCATGCCCCTTGGTTGATACTTTAGTCTCTGTAAGCCCCCCTGGGCCCAGGTTAGTCAGGACTGTTGGTCTTCTTCCAGAGCTCCTGTCCCCTCTGGATCCTTCCATCCTTCCCTCCTCTCTTCTACAAGGCTCCCCATGCTACCCCCATTGTTTGGCTGTGAGTCTCAGTTTTACTAACCACCTTATATTAGGGTTCTTTAGCAGAAAGTCATGAACACTATTGTAAAAGCACACATATTTCTGTAATAGTGATACAAGACTTTGAAGTATTTAGTAATGCCAAAACGAAAGTTATTTCATTGAAGGCAGGGTTTCTCAATCTTGAGGTGCCAGAGTTTTTCTTTTTTTAATTAAATTTTCATTTTTTGTATTAATTACATTTTATTTACTTTGTATCCCAGCTGTAGTCCCCTCCCTCATTCCTTCCCAATCCAACTCTCTCTCCCTCATCTTCTTCCTGCCCCTTTCTAAGTCCACTGATAGGGGAGGTCCTCCTCCCCTTCCATCTGATCCTAGCTTATCAAGTCTCATCAGGATTGGCTGCAATGTCCTCTTCTGTGGCCTAGCAAGGCTGCTTCTCTCTCCGGGGAAGGGGCATCAAAGAGCCAGTCACTGAATTCATGTCAGAGACAGCCCTGTTCCTTAGAAGCTAAACAAGAAGGAGGACCCGGGGTAAGATGACCAGTCCTCACTTAGAAAGACAGATGGGATGGACATTGGAAGTAGGAGAAAAAAAAAAAAAACAGGAGCCTACCATAGAGGGCCTCTGAAAGACTCTACCTAGCAGCAAAGCAGATGCTGAGACTCATAACCAAACCTTGGGCAGAGTGCAGGGAATCATATGAAAGAAGGGGGCGTTAGTATGACCTGGAGAGGACAGGAGCTACACAAGAACCAAATATATCAGGGTACAGGGGTCTTTTATGAGACTGTTTCTCCAACCAAGGACCATACATGGATATAACCTAGAACCCCTGCTCAGATGTAGCCCATGGCAGCTCAGTATCCAAGTCGGTTCCCTAGTAAGGGTGCCAGAGTTTTTCAACTATGAACACTTTAAAACAGCTATTTCTTTGTGGGAGCTGTGATGTGCATAGCAGTGTGTTCGTAAGATGTCTATCATCTCCTCACAGATGCTAGTGCCACCACCCAGTTGTTACAGCCAGACCTCTCTTTAGAGGTATTTTGAAAAGCAAAATTCTCATAACTTTAAAACCACAGATCTATAACTGGTTGTGATCAGTTAGTTGTAAACACCACTACTCTCGGACAAACCAGCAACAGAACCAAAAACTCTGGGCACAGGGTTCTTTTCTGAGACTGATACTCCAACCAAGGACTACGAATGGAGATAACCTAGAACCCCTGCACAGATATAGCTGATGGCAGCTCAGTGTTCCAGTGGGTTCCCTAGTGAGGGGAACAGAGACTGTCTCCAACATGAACCAAGTGGCTGGCTCTTTGATCACTTCCCCCTGAGGGAGGAGCAGCCTTACCAGGCCACAGAGGAAAACAATACAGCTAGTCCTGATGAGACCTAATAGGCTAGGATCAGAGGGGATGGGAGGAGGACCTCCCCTATCAGTGGACTTGAGAGGAGCATGGGAAGAGATGAGGGAGGGAGGGTGTGATTGGGAATGAGGAAGGGAGCTACAGCTGGGATACAAAGTGAATAAATTGTAATTAATAAAAATTTATTTAATAACCACAGATCTAAATTTAAATGTCTTTAATTCTCCAGAAAGAAAAGAAAGTCTTTTATTTAATATAATATCTTTCATGAACCTTCATTGAGTGTTACTGATTTGATATGCTCTCCTTTTCAATGAATCAAATTCTCTTATGCCTGAATTAGCTTGACCAATTTCATTAGCAATCTCACACCCACTAATCCTATTAATTTACTCAGTGTCAGAGAATACCCTTTGGCCAGCAGTTTCCATCAGCATCACATTTCCCCTAAGGAGTAACTTGCAAACTTCAGAAAGCAAGATGAATGATGTAATAATGTCAGATTCATACCTGGAAGTGGAATTCTTTCAGTATTCTTGGCCAGGAGCAAGAATCCCTTCCTGAAATGTCAAAACTTTAGAGAACTTGTGTTTTGGTTTCTTTCTTTTTCAAAAGATTTTTTTAAGCTTTTTGTTGGTTCTTTATGATTTTCCCATCATGTACCTCAATCCTGCTCATCTCCCTCTCCCCTCACACGTACCCTCTACTCTTGCAATATCCCCTCAAACAGGAAAAAAAAAATCTTGCTGTGGAAGCTGTAGTGTGTAACAGTGTGTCCCACAGTATACTCTTTTGTCCACACTTCTTTTCTTGAAAATGTTTATTGCAATGACTGGTTGGTCTGGTACGAGGCCTCTGGCTTCTACTACTCTATCAGCCCTGGAAACTCACTAGGACTCCTCTCAGATGCTCTGTTGTTACTACCCTGTGTCATAGAGAAACTGTAGTTCTGATCTGTAGGACCAGCCCTTTCATGCACCCCAGCAGTTCATTGATAGGTTAGAGGCTGGAGTGGACCAATGCAAAGCCTTAGATCTGGGCCCAGAGGTATCTGAGCTGGACAACCCACCTCTCATTGTTATACCCTCGGGGCCAGCTCACTGCAACACCCCCTCCAAACAAGGACAGTTCTACCCTGCTGCCCAGGCAAGGTAGGGGGCCTGTTCTCCTGAGTGATGCAACCAGTGAGGGACATGCCCTGGCTTCTTACTCTCATGACAAATTCTCCCACCTGCCATAGGTAACAAGGGATAAGGATGAAGAGGAGGGTGTCTCTCCCTTGCCCATGCTATCACAGGGCATGCAATTTGCAGGGCCAGCTCTCCCATGCTCAAGCCCTCAGGCTGGCTCACCTGCATCCTGCCATCGGGGTCAGCTCTACTGTGCTGCCCAGGTGAGGTACAGGTCCAGTTCTCCCTGGTACTGCAGCAGATGAGGGGCAGGGCCAGCTCTTCTGGATTACTTTTTACTACAAATTGGAAATGTCATTGCTCTAATTTAGAACCATGATATAATTTTCATTCAATATTGAAAACAGACTGAGTTATGTATAGCAAAGCTCTCACCAGATGCTTACAGTTCTTCATTTCTCCACTGAAAATAAAACAGCCTCTAAAGACGGAAGGGGAGAGGACACAAAAACACATACACATGAATGCACGCACATGCTCTTACACATACTCGCACATACACACATATACACCTTCATAAAGGTTACTCTTTTATATTATTTTATGTTTGCACTAATTAATTCTTTCAGCTCCCTGTTGTTTACTTACCACAAGATTAATTACAACATTCATTTTCAATATAATTGACAAATATTATATAAACTTATCCTGTCTAACATGATGTTTTTAAAAATGTATATATAGAAGATAAATTGAGTAGTTAACACAGGCATTACTTCACATACCTGTACTTTCTTGGTAAGAACATTTTAAATCTATTCTTTTAATTTTCAAGATCATGCCTTTTTACACTCTAAGTTCACACCCCAAATCTTATTTATTGGAGAGAGTTATTGGTGTCAGGGCACTGTATATGTCTGATGAGACATGAATTCATCTACATATAAAGGTCAACTGTTGTTTCAGACTGTTCAAAGGCTCTGTGTATGGTTAGAATAGAAGACTCGACATTATTGCCTTTGAACAAGAATGGCTCTGACTCAGTGCAAGATGTTTTCTGAGTAAATATTAACAGTGTGCCTGAATACATAAAGGTGCTAAAATTGCTTCTCTGGGGTCAGTACTCCCTTGTGACTTAGTGTTTTTCAGAAATACATAATTCTATGCTGAGGGATTTACACAGGATGGCCAAATACAATCATTGTCACTCAAATAGCGACCCTCCATTCTGCTACCAATGCCAGGGCATATAGGTTGTGCACTAGGTCCTTATTGGTTGATCATCGGTAAAGAATTCACAGACACCGATTTTTACTATTAGCATTTACATCTTAGAGACATCATGATCTTACTGTTACAAACTGATTTTCTCATAACAGTCATACTTTGTGCTGTTAGTTCTTTAAAATGAGACAATACCTAAAGCACTATGGTAGTGGTAATGATCAACATCCTTCTCCTTTGGAGTACTACATGTACTGAGGCCACTTATTGCCAGAAAAAAAAAAAAGTGTGGTCAGATGTCTTCATTCTAAGCCTTTGCAGGGTGTAGAAAAGCAAGCAATTAAGTATAAATCCAACTCTGAACTCAAATCCATTCTTTACATGGAGCAATGATAACATAAGAAAGAAACTTGGTCATTTATACTACTGGCATCAGTCTTCAGACTACGTAATTATCTTCATTTACATACGAATTATATCTGCCTCTCAGGAAACACAGCCAAATTGTAAGTCACTATGAATAACTAGAGAAAGGCAACTGATAACACTTACAAGTTTAATAGACCACCAGTCACTCAAATGGCATTGCACTTTGAAAACATATTATCTTTCTAAGAGCACTCACTTTAAGTTAACACAGAACTAATGTTCCACTCTGAAATAAAACTGGAGTATGATATCCAGGGGTGAACATTTTTACTGGGTGTCATTCAAGGTTTTTCCTTTTAGTTTCCCCAAAATAATTGTTGCCATAAACTTCAATCTTAAAATCAAGTTACACCTGTTTGCTCTGTGAATTGCTTATCTGCATTCAGTCACTGCCCCGGGACTTCTGACACCTACGTTGCTCTGTGCTTGGAAGTATAAATCTCAATGTACTCAGCTGTATCTCTTTGGAAACACAGGAGGGGCCTCTAGCGAGGTATTCACGATACCACATGCATAGGTTCTTTTTATGATATTTATTATTTCATTTCTTATTGCTATGTATGTATATGGTATTGTGTCAGGGAGCAGATGGCTATGGCACACATGTGTAGGGGAAAAGATAACTTGGTGAGTCAGTTATCTTCTTCCACCTTTACAAGAGTTCCAGGAAGGAACTCAGCCCTTCAGTTTCGTGCTCAAAGCGTTTTGATCTTCTGAGCTTTCTTGCTGACCTCATGTGCTTGGTTTCTCAACAAATGCCCTGAAATGATGATGCTTGTAAAATTCTCTTTTTCTTTTTCTTTCTTTCACAGGATTATACACTCACCATGTATTTCCAACAGTCTTGGAAAGACAAAAGGCTTTCATATTCTGGAATCCCATTAAATCTGACCCTTGACAATAGGGTGGCTGACCAACTCTGGGTGCCAGACACCTACTTTCTCAATGACAAGAAATCATTTGTGCATGGGGTCACAGTGAAAAACCGAATGATCAGGCTGCATCCTGATGGAACTGTTCTCTATGGACTAAGGTAAGTACTTTTATATTGCTTGTTTTATGCCTCTGTTTTATAGTCTACTTTTACGAGCAGGCAGAAGGGAGAGAAGCCAGGAAAATGGCTTACATACTTAGTGTCAATATCTTTTGCTAGAAAAATTTTGAGGGTCTATTTGAGCGCAATGTTGCCCAAGATGATGGACAACCTTGCCCATCATCTGTAAGTGAGGAATTTTTTCTTGACTGTCACAAAACAAAGTAGTAAAGTTCTTTGTTCCAAATAGATTTAAAGTCAACTGGCTGATTATCACAGAGTCAATCAGACAGAACCAAAATGAATTTTGAGTGTTGTTTATAGCTAATTATAAAAGAAAAGTAGATATTTTTGTAAGTAATTGGAAAAATTGGGGCAACTTTAAGGAAAAAAATCAAAGTATTTTTTATTTCATTCATCTTTTTACATTTGCCTTTATATTGAGGTCTATAATTTGTACTAAACTATTTTGGGACATTTTGCAAGAGCTACAGGTGGGGTTCAATTTTCCCCCAGAATCTCTAGTTTATTTGTGTATCATTTATTAAAAATGAATTTTCATCATTAGATTGTGCCAACAACATTGATCAAATATACAGGGTTTTTAAAAATATAGTCAGCTGTGTCCCATGGTTCTATTTATTTATTCTTACACAGGGTCACCCTCTTTTAAGTCAGGTGGCTTTTAGCCAAGTCATGAAAGCAAAGTGTATATGGCCTTTAATATAACATTTATATTTCAACTTGTTTGAGACTGAACATTTGTCACATGTTCCTACAACTTTTAGAATGAATTTGTCCGTCTATCACAATAAATGCCTACTATGAAGAAGTGCTGAGTCAATTAAATAGTACGGGAAAAATGTACATCATGAAATTACACAGATTTCAAGTTCATGAATATGATATCTCTTTATTTCCTTGGGTTATCTCTAATTTTTATCAGCTGTTTTCTGTATCACATTTGTGTTGTTGTGTTTTTGACTCTAGTAAAAAGATAATTTATCTTTGACTTAGATCAGCAATGTTTTATACCAGAATGGGTCTTTTATTTAATTTTGCTTATCTACTAAGTCATAAAAATGTTATCAACGTGTTTTGTAATTGAAGGCTTAATAATTAAATATTTAAGTTACATTTCAAATTTTACTTTTACTTTTACAAAGACTGTAACTAAACCATGACTTGCTCAAAGTGCTGGTATTGCCTTCATAAGCCCTTTGAGAGGCGAAGGAACGCTATAGAGTTTTTACCATCAGTGTTCTGCTGGCGAATAGAGTGCAGCTATGTTCGGTAATAACGAAGATCAAAGTTGCAGTTTAGAGTTTCACTTCAGGAATTTTAGAAACTATTGGCAGCCTTTAACAATGTACTGATGGCTTAGTATTCCCTAGCTCATTATTAAGAAAAAATATCATAAAGTAATTAATTTGAGATTGAGCACATAGTATCCCTTAAGTCATAGCTCTCTAAACTGTGCTTCATCGGATATTGGAAACTTGCCTCCTGAGGTTGGCCCTCTAACTCCTGGGGCTACTAATGATTAGAACACAAATACAGTTGTCCAATTAAGAAAACACTCAGCGCCTGCTCCATGTGCCTATCCATCTGCTATTCTGACCCTGAGAAGAGTTTTCTCGGAGTCTGGAGGTGTCTCACTGTGGCAAGCAACATCTGGAATGAAGAACCAAGATACTTGCAGCTTAAGCAGTCCCTATTCTCTAGTCAGCCATTTCCATAACTCAGGCTTCTATCTGATTTCCTCTATTAGCCTATCTATTAAATCCTGCTCACTTCAGTTCCTCTGACATAACATTTGCTGGTTGTAAAAGTGAAAATCTGCCTGTTTCTCATAAAAGCCTTTTAAAAGAATAGCTATCATTTATCATTCTTAAGCAGACAAAGCAGAAAGTCCTTGTCATATAACATATGTTTTGGCATCTTTAGGAGGGTAAAGTACTTATTTTAGACATAAGGAATTGAGAGAATGATACTGATGGCTTTATCCATTTTCGTAAGTCCAGTTAATTGTCATGGTGAATGGGCCCATATATTAAGAAGTAATTTTAGTAATGAAAAGACTGATGTACCCAAAGCCCTGTTAGCCAACTACTCCATAATCATAAAACAAAATACTTAAATTAAATCAAATTTTTATTCAAATTTAATGTGAGGTGCAATTTTTAAGCTATAGGAAATCACAAGATTTTAAAAACTATTCCAAGTCATATTTTACACCCAAAGTGCAGTATCTTATCCTGTAAGCATTCTTTTTTTTTTGTTCTACTTTTTTATTTTTTTATTTTTTTTTATTTATTTTTTATCAGTTACATTTTATTAACTGTATCCCAGCCATGTCCCGCTCCCTCATTCCCTCCCAGTCCCTCCCTCCCTCCCTCATCTCCACCGTGCCCCTTTCCAAGTCCACTGATAGGGGGGACCTCCTCCCCATTCATCTGATCCTGTTTTATCAGGTATCTTCAGGACTGGCTGCAAAGCCCTCCTCTGTGGCCTAACAGGACTGCTCCTCCCTTCGGGGGTGGGGAGACCAAAGAGCCAGTCATTGAGTTCCTGTTAGAAATAGTCCCTGTTCCCCTCACTTTGGGAAACCAATTGGTTACTGAGCTACCACAGGCTACATCTGAGTGGAGGTTCTAGGTTATATCCATACATGGTCCTTGGTTGAATGTCAGTCTCAGAAAAGACCCTGTGCCCAGATATATTTGGTCCTTGTGGAACTCCTATCCTTTCCCCATCAGACTAACTCCCCTTCTTTCTTATGATTCCCTGTACTCTGCCAAAGGTTTGGTCATGAGTCTTTGCTTTGAAAACACTGCTAGTTAGAGTCTTTCAGATGCGCTCAGTAGACTCCTGTCATACGTTCGATGCACATCCCATCTGTCTTTCTAAATGAGGATTGATCATCTTACCCCATGTCCACTCAATTGATTATCTTTTTTAGGTGTATAGATTTCATTATGTTTATCATATCTTATAGATCTATATAAGTGAGTATATCCCATGTTTGTCTTTCTCCTTCTGGGATATTTCACTCAGAATGATCTTTTCTAGATCCCACCATTTGCCTGCAAATTTCATGATTTCCTCCTTTTTGATTGCTGAGTAGTATTCCATTGTATAAAAATACCACAATTTCTGTACCCATTCCAGCGTTGATGGACATCTGGGTTGTTTCCAGGTTCTGGCTATTACAAATAGAGCTGCTATAAACATGATTGAGCAAGTGTCCTTTTTGTGTACTTGAACAAACTTTGGGTATATACCTAGCAGTGGTATAGCTGGGTCTGGAGGAAGCACTATTCCTATTTGTCTTAGAAAGCGCCAGATATCTTTCCAGAGTGGTTGTACCAGTTTACATTCCCACCAGCAGTGGAGGAGGGTTCCCCTTTCTCCACATCCTCTCCAGCATGTGTTATCACTTGAGTTTTTCATCTTGGCCATTCTGATGGGTCTGTAAGCATTCTTAAGGAATGGCACTTGATATAAGATGATACTGAGTAACTGGGCTACTGTGAAGCTGCTCTCTAACACAACGGTCCTTATGCCCTTTGCTCTTGAGTAACCTCTGCTGTAACAAAATACGTTATTCAAAGCAGTAACTCTGCCACCATTATTATAGCTTTGTAAACAGGAGCTGGTGCTTTAATCTATTACCACAAGCCTCTATCCTCTAAAAGTTGGCAAAATCATTCATTTTCTTAGCAAGTCACTCAATGTCGAATATCAGGTCCTCAAAATCCTCATTCCTTTTCTCTTTCTTCTCATTTCAGGCTCAGAATTTTCTCTTCTCTCCGAGCTAACATCTTGACAATAGCATCTAATCTTATTATTGCACAGTCTTCAGACACAGCACCCATATAGCTTAATCATTAGACTTTTCTCTTTATTAATTCCTTCAAGTTGGTTTTCTCTTTGAGTTCCAATCTGCTTACAACCTTGGTTTCCTCTTCTTTATCACTATTCATTCCACAGTCCTCATCAGCAAGGCTACTTGCTTAAGCAGCTACGTTCATAGTTACCAAAGCAATTTCTCACTCTCTACTTGTTTTCATTGAATGACTGTCCTTGCCTTGAGAGCTTATCTTTTGTCTCTAATATGTGCTGTAGTGGTTATTGCAGATTTGATCTGCTCATTGAATTGAACAGCAATAAGTGTCTAAAATCCCCCAACCAAGTTTGGAAAAAGGTTTGTAATTGGCTACCAGTATCTGAATTGGAAAGCTCTGCCTTTCTGCCAGACATAATTCTTACTTCATGTCATTTGTTTTTCTATCAAACCAGGATTTCCTTTTGTCCCATGTAATAACAAAACTACCAGCATCCTAGTATGTCAGCATAAAACGCAAGATACCTTGATCCCTGAGACCTAACCTGTTGCTTCTTACTTGTACTATTTAAGTATCATTCTCACTTACAAGTTATTCTATCTAAATTAATACCTTAACTCACTGTCACTCCTTAGCCAATTTCATCACTCAATTTTTCTGCTTACTTATCATTGTCATCTTTGTTTTCCTACAGAACATGCTTGAAGCCTCCATGCTGAATCAGTAGTTTCAAAGTCCACATAAAATTGGTTTAATTCTCTATCTGGAATTGATAAAGCGCTAGTTGTTTTTCTAAATATCTCTACAAAATTTCAAACTTAACTATGTACTGAGTACTGAAACAAATCTCCTGGAAATTATAATATAGTGGGATACCATATCATGTTACTGCAACGCTGCTGTCTTATTAAAGGCCTCTCCTTCTCTTGCTGAAAGTGCCCTTCCCTTGTTTTGTAAATGGATGTCATCTTCTCTTCTTTACATAGACTCACTCTGTGCCTGTGTCCAAGTTTTCACTCTTTAGAAGGGCACCACTCTGCCCTCATGATAATTTTTCCCATTTTACTTCTTTGTCTTGAAATCCTCTCTCAAATTTCTTTCATAAAGATGACTACATTCGCTGTAACCCACAGGAGAACTGTCTTTCCGTACCCCATCACAATTTCATCTCACCAAGACTGCTGGGTTTTTCAGCTGTTTTTATGACACTTTAACTCTTGGTGTCTTGGAGCTGGTTAAACTTTTCATGTAAATAAGATTGTGCAATGATTGTAAATATTAACTTCATTTACCCAACTGTTCTTAAACTAAAGGATTGCCCAGAACATGTCTGTAAGAGCAGTGTTCATATGTGCAGAATGCACTTACCTGACCCATGGTCATCAGCTGAAATGTTTCTTTTGTCTAAATGATGGCGTTTAAGCAAAGAGTGATTACTGCTATTAGTGACCAGATGTATTCAGTCTCTTATGCAAACACCATCCAGATGGTCGCACACACTAGCTCTCTGTAAGGCCTATACATGTGGGCGCTAAAAATTGTGTTTGTTTTTTTTCTCTCCTTAAAAAGCGGCAGGCATGGGACGATTTGATTATGTGAAGGCATTTAGTGGAATATTTAGATTCCCAAGAACCCCCTCTCTTCCTTTTGTCTTTCTCTTTTAACTCTACCAGTGCTCTCCTTTTATTATTTTTAAAGTGTTTCTTCCACTGTCTTCTACTGGAAGTGAATCCGGGGCTATAAAGATTCTGTGAAAGCTTCGGTAGGCAAATGGGTAGCCCATTCACAGCGAGACTCAGTGTGCACACTTAGGTGTCTTCACACCTTTGAGCATGCATAGAGAATGCTGTGTATACCACGTCTCTTAGAGTAATATTTGTAGATAGTCCACCATGAGATGTATTTGTAACTATATATATATATATATATATATATATATATATATATATGAAACTGTATATTTGAAACTGTACTATAGCTTTGCACTCGACCTGCTACTCCACTTTCATGGACATCTCTAGTTCTTGCTTTGGGCCTATAAGCTATACATATTACGAAGCTAATTCTATCTATGCAGATATAGAAAATACAAAGTAAACCTTCCAATCTCATTTCTTATTGCTTATTTAAAAAGTATTTTACATGTGAGGGTATTTTGCCTGCGTGTATGTTTATGCATCACATGCATGCCCGGTGTCTGTGAAAGGCAGAAAATGATATTGGATCTAGGCTAGAATTTAGCTGGAGCAGCCATTGCTCTAACCACTGGGGAATCTCTCTAGCTTCTATTTGTTCTTTTTTAAAAGCAGGCCAAAAAGAGAATACACATCACATTTGATTAATGTATTATCAAAAACTTTGTAGATTCTTAGTTCTTACTTAATGCCTTTATGTTGTTTTTGTCTTTCCATCCCTTGATGTGTTCCCACTTGAGCTTATGGTATATAGGTTCAGTGTTTGTGGTGCTATCGTTGGGCAAGACACTTCACCAGTTGTGTAGTCTACCAGGAGCAAAGGCCAGCAGTGGTTTCTTTATGATGAAATGAGGATTAAACTTCTATCCACTGCAATAATTCCACTACTTTTAACCTCCTTAGGCTACTGGGAGGTTACAGAGCTACCAAAACAAAGAATGACACACGGGGTAGCTTCAACAACAGAATGTTATTGGCTCGTAATTTGGGCATAGGAACAAACAGCATGTTAGTAGTGCTGGCTTCTTGTGAAAGCTGAGAGGAAGCAGGGTCTATTCAAGGCCTCTCTCCTTGTGTAGAGCACAGTCATCGCCAAGCTTTCACAGTCTCCCTATGTGTCAGGTGTCTAAATTTCTCCCTTCACTAGAGTACCAGTCATTTTAATTAGGGCCTACCCTAATTCAATCACTCTTTAAAGATTTCATACTTGATAGAGTTAAGTTCTAGGGTTAGAGCTTCAACATATGGATCTGGGGATAGATAAGTCATCCTGCAATGTCGATGATTTTAATTATTCTGATAACTGCATTGTCTCAATCAACTTCCAACTTTCAACATAGCCGTACTCCATTTTTCCCACCTTCATTTATTAACTAGATCATTCTCTAAAGAATTTTCCCTCTACCATCACAGCTGATCTCAAAGTATACTGTGTGTTATAGCAAAAAAAGAAAATAATCTAAGGCCCTTTATTTATAGCTGAAAAAAAAAAATAGATGGGAATTTGTGAAGTACTGTCACAGTAATGTAACAATGTGACAAAGAGGATGAAAAACCCAAGAAGTACACATAAACCCAAGTTATCAGAACTGAGAGGTAGGTCTTCCTTCTGGAGATGACTTCTTCAGGTGTCAGGACTGTCATTGTGTCCCTGTTCATGCCAGTAAGGAATTTACTTCAGAAACTGTCACCCTCGTTGCATTAGAAGGGCAGAATCAATTGCATTTCTGTAACATGTCAGATTTTGCTGTAACAAGTTGCTTCTCTAACATCTCCAAGTGTGACCACTGAAGTCCAAATTTTGATCTTAGTTTGTGTGTTTGTATATCATTAGGAAGTCAGGGGTTGTGACCGGTGTCAAGGCTGCAGTCTACTGTGGTTGTTCTTTCCAATATTAACTTTAAAAAAAAAAAATCATTTGCAGCTAACTGTGGCCCTTTAAACTCTGCTGCAGAATTCTTAGGGCTGGAATAGTCGGAATAGTCTTGAAGTTTATTTTTCTAAATTATCAATTAATTCCCTAGTCCAGAAATGGGAAAACATCACACCTCTGCACTGACACTTCTAAATCATATTTATTTATGTAAGACATCGACTTACTTTTTGAATTTTATATCTTCTCTTTCCTAGAAAATATTTGTTCCTAATGATATTTAAATGATAATTAATTTACCTGCTATATATGTCACATCTATGTATATAGATATAGTATACATGCATACATTTGTGTATCTGTGTCTATACACATGTATGTGTGTATAAGTTAGGATACAATGTAGCATGTAGGTGAGTTATATGTATTAATTTTATTGTAATAGATTCCATTGATTAAACTATAATTTTTCTACATTTTGTATTGTTTAATTATTTCTTTTATTTTTTTTAAGATTATAAAATAACTGTACCATCTTCCTCTTTTCTTGCCTTCCTTCTAACCCTCCTCTACGCCACTCCTTGTTCTCTTTCAAATTCATGGCCTCTTTTGTCATTATTTGTTAGTGTATGTTTGTGTGTGTGTGTGCGCGTGTTTCTAAACAAAGAAGTACGCCTTGTTCATCTGTATTATGTTACTTATTCTGCATGTGTTCAGGGCTGAACATTTGGTATTGGATAGCCAATTGCTGCACTCTTTCTGGAGAAGACTATTTTTCTGCTCTCAGCGCTCATTAGTTGCCTGTAGTTCTCTGGGTAGCGTTGAGACTTCCTGGACTCCAGGCCTCTACCACCCCTATTCACTTTAGCATGTCCATTGTTGATATTCTTCAGCTCAAGCCTGAGGAGACATAATGCTGAGATGATGTCATTCCTAGGATACATAATCTCATCTCAAGTTTTCTGTTCCTCTGGCTCTTGCAACCTTTTCTCCCCTTCATTGCAATGATGACTGAGTCTCAGGTGTGGGAGTCATCTTGTAGATCATCAGCTGGGACTGAGTGCAGAAACTTTGTGTTTTGTTGTTTATGGTTTTTCCATTATAGTCTCTTTCTGTTGCAAAGAGAATTTTCCTTGATGAGGACTATGCTTACCTGAGAAAGTCATAAAGAACCATGCTATTATCTACTTAAAAATATCTATAATACATGTAATTCAATGTATAAATCTCTATATATAGTTTAAATCAAGTTTTACCATAATGCTCCTAATAAGATCCAAAGACCAGCTAACAAAACCCGCAGTACCCAATAGGAGAATCCCTCTTTTGAGTTTTTGGCCAGGATTTTTCAGAAGACTTCCAAAATATATTGCTGAGTGCTGCTGGCCTTGATTTCCATCCAAAGGTGGGCAAGTTAAGTCTCCAATGTTGAAGATTCCATGAACTTCAGAAGCAGGCATCCAGAAGTCCCTAAGCCAGAACAAACCTAAAAGCCTTCTCTCTGAAGACTAGCTTTCATGATACCAAAAAGCACCATGCAAGCTTCTGAAGGAGGAGAGTAAGCGAAATTTGTACCTAGCTGGGATGCCTATGAGTCAAAACAATGACTAAGGGTACAGTAGTGGAATGCCTTCACTGGTAGTAACCAAGGGTACTGTAATCAGACCTGAGAGTCACTCACAAGAGGAAAACCATGAGTGGTACTGGAAAACTAGCCAGTTTTCAGCATTAGTGAATGAGTGTAGTCATTTCATATTGTTAAAATTCAGTTTAAATTTTTTATAATATACAAAATATTTACATTGGTCTAAAAGAAAACTATAAGGTAAAAGGTAAAAAAAAGACCAATTTTTCTTATTGCTTCCACTTCTGTCCATTATATTCTTGCCCTTCATTATGAACATTTTCATTTGTTTGATATTTCTCTTCCACTTTTATAGATATAGGTGGACATCCATTTCTTTGTTTTGACAGGTATCACACTACATCAACTGCTCTATTTCTTCAGCCCATTATTGCAAAAAAAAACCCAATAAACATTGAAAGCAATGTTGGATCTGTCTTCTCACTTCATGGTCCATATTCTTCATAAAGCCGTTAATGTCCTACTCAAATCAATCCTTAAAAGCATTTGTATTTGTTGTCTATGTTTCTGTATACAGTGACCTTTTTGTTCTCCATTACCGAAATAAGAATTGCAGAAAGTACACAGCACAAGTAGAAATAACTCTCTCAAGGTTGTGTACATTTTCAAATGTACAAACTTTTGTTCGGTCCTCCCACACATAGTAATGAGTCCATGTTCCAAAATGAATGTTCTAAACTTTGGGTATAAAAAATGAGGTTATTGCTCACCAGAAGCCTGTGGCCTGGTATGGACCTTGAGAACTCGCCTACTGTATTTGTGCAGCTAGCTCTACTTCAAATTGATGTTTTGATATTCTTGGCAGTGCCTGACCATGGGTTGTGTTTGAGAATAAAATCAATGACTACAGTTATATTGACTGCAAAAGAAAGACAGCATTTCTCACATTCCCCTGGAGGATGATCTTATCGTACCTTCGTCTTTATGATAAAACAACTAAAAAGCAGAGGCAATTATCTTGATAATACAGAGCCCAAACATAGGCATGTATAGATGCCATTATTGATTTCTAGAACTGTTTAGAGTTCCTAAATGTTTCGTATTCTCTCTCTGTATTGATTGTGGACCCTGAAAACTCTTCTCTTTCCTAAAATGTGGCCCACACAGAGCTGTTATGATTGCATTAAAGAGCTCTCGGCAGCTGGCAGGGCGCTCACGGTGCATACACTAAGCCACAACACTGTGGATCTGAGTGCAGAGAATGGCTACGTGGGCTGATGTGGTGTTTACAGGAGACTGGTTGATATTGAAAAATGTACTTTGTAAGAGAAGGAAGTTTGATGTTTTGAATTGAAGAAAAAGAAAATAGAGCAGGCATAAACAACAGGTAGATTGTCGGTTTATCAGAAAGAATGCACAGAGACTCTCCTTGCCATTCCCGTAAAGGGCAGGCTTCACAGGCCTCTCACTGTTTGATGGCTTTATATTTTATAACTTCACCAGTAAAAACCAGGAAAAAAAAGCCATTTGAAATGGTTTCCAAGGAAAGCACTGCTATTTTTTGCCTAGGTTTTTAGTTTTAATGAATAAGTAATTATATAAAAAAGTTATGATTACATGACATTTTTTAGGGTCTTCTTTCTCATTAATATGGCATTGTGACTAATTTAAATACCTAATAATCCATTTACATAATTATGCAGTTACTATAGCTATTTGTGACCAGGTGGTATTCCAAAGTGTCATTATGATTAATACTCTGTAATTAATATAGAATATTAAATACATACAGTGACCATATAATATTTTAAAGTATAGCCCAAATTCACAGGCTTGGTTAATTATCCTGGGGGAGAATGCCGACTGTGAGCTGTTAAAATGAAGAAGAGAAAGAGAAAATAATGAAAGAGGAGGAAGTTGAAGGCAAGACAGAAGAAAGGAAAAGGAGGAGAGGAGATGAAGTAGAAAGAGAGGGAGAAGGGAGCTTCATACATCAGATATGTGCTTTAAAGCCTAGCTTCTTGTTTTGAAAAAGATCTCAACTGTCAAGAAGATTTATTAGTTTTCATAACCGTGTGTCGGAATCCTTCCTTCAGAATGTTTATTTATTTTTAATTGTGTAGTGTGTGTGTGTGTGTGTGTGTAATTATTTGTGGTGTGTGTGTCTGTGTGTGTGTGTATGCAAGAGCCCAGAGAATCTCACGCAAGGGTGAGATTCCCTTACCTGAAGTTACATGGGACTGTGAGTCACTCAGCATGGATGTTCGGAACTGAGCTTGAGTCCTCTGTAAGAACATGAACTCTTAACCTCTGAGGTATCTTTCTGGGCCCTCATGTGTGACATCTTTGAAGCAATTTTTTTCCAAAATTCTTAACTTTTCCATGAGGCTCCCATTACAATTTTTTTTTCTGTAAGCACAATTTCATTTTATTTTTTATATTAATTTTATTTTTATATTAATCACAGTTATTTTACCTTGTATCCCATCTGTAGCTCCCTCCTTCATTTCCTCCCAATCCCACCCTCCCTCCCTCATCTCCTCCCTGCCCCTTTCCAAGTGCACTGATGGGGAGGTCCTCCTCCCCTTCCATCTGACCCTAGCTTATCAGGCATCTTCAGGATTAGCTGCAGTGTCCTCGTCTGTGGCCTAGCAAGGTTGTTCTTCCCTTGGGGGGAGGGGGAGGTAAAGGGAGGTTACCATTACAAATTTTATTTTCATGCTTTTTCCCCAACTATGTGTCATCTATAAATATTGACTCATTTTTACTTGCATGAGTGTATATATGAATAAATATACATATTTTAGTGTAGTTTTATTAGCTTAGTATTTGGAAAACCATTATTTTTATGTAGACATCCAGTTAATTAAAGATTTAAAGTGCTTTGTTTACAATGATCTTTCTTCTTTTGTAGAACTGAGATAACATATGGGTACATTAAGAATAATCAGATTAATGGCAGCAAAAAATAATAATATCCATTAACTTATGTAATGGCCAAAGGAACATTCATTTATCTCATATAAAACATGTGATGTGTGCATTAGATAACAAACTTATTCTGTTCACTTACTCATCAGCATTAAAATAAAGACTTAATTTCCTTTTGCAAACTGTCTGAGGCACCAAGTTGAAGCTATGTTCCCTTCTGTGTAGCGTTGTAGCTCTCAGATTGGGAAGTGATAACCTGAGGAGCTGTAGTCTTACTGTGACTTACACTGTGACTTTACTTTTAGTTTTGTAAATCAAATGCAAGTTATAGGATGTTTCTCAAATATAAAGTTCCATCTCAGATATCATATTGGATATAATACTACACCTGATATATAAGTCCTATTTTCAAGCATTACAAAATCATAATGTCAAGATATGGAGCCTTTACAGTTTGCATCAGCAGCATGCTTGTGGGTTATTTGAACATCCCATAGCCATTATGGAAGCAATAATTTATGTTAGCCTAAAACAGTGATGCCACAAAGGAGACTATGTGCTGTGAAAATGCAATCAAAATATCCTTTAAGGCGAGAGTTTGAGCTGACTCACTTTTGCAAGTCAACCCAAATATTCTGATCAGTCGGCAAGGGTCTTTATAGTACCTAGTATTGCCTTGTTGAGTGTAAAAGAAGGAATGGGGAAACAGAACCACATTTACTGGAATGAGTGCCTTGTTCTCTAGAGTATTTCAGCCCACAGAACATATTTGGAGGGGATAAAAAATGTTTTCCTGCGTAACTCACTCTTTTCAATCTCTGCTTGGGAACACAGAATGCTGTGCTCAAATAGAGCCTGCTGCTCCTCCAGAGCACAGACAGTTACTATGAAGAACGAGCAACTCAGCATGCACTGGATCTGGGCTAGGAGGTATTCTTCTCCACAACTTCTAGGGAAAAAAATGGTGGTTTACGTTTCCTGCATCATTTTTTTATTTTTAATAACGATAAGGTACAACTATTTTCCAGCGCCTAATAAAATTGCAGTGAACTCAAGCTGAAAGAATTGACTAACCCATTTCCTTCTAATTGCAAAGAAGTTACTTGCTTGTTTTCATTGTCTTTGACAAGGGAGGAAAGGTGTAGAAATGGCAAATAATTAGCCTGTATGGCTTATTTTAAAGTAGGCAGATGCATCCAAATCCAGATAACTGTTTTGAGTGTCCTGCATGGAGCTTCTGTACATAGATATCTACAGATATTTTGAACACAATATCCCCAGACAGTTCTTGGCTTCTCCCCAGAAGTACTTTCCACGACTACATTCCTTCAGTTTTTTCAATTTAAACACTCTAAAAAGCACATTGGTGCTGTATTTGTTTCTTAAACTGTGTTCAAACCATAAGCAAGTGTGTTGATGTCTATCCTGAAGACAGACAACAAAAGCATCGGATTGTATGAGGTAACCAAGGATGAAAAAAGATCTAAAGGAGATGAAGTCGAAGTGCAGGGCAACAGCAAAAGCCCCTAACACATGAGTTAAAAAGGAGGGGCAAAAGAAACCCAGAAGGGGCAGCTACCTAAATCAAGCAGGCCAGAGGAACATGGTATCCTGGAAGCTGAGTGAAGAAAGTATGCCAAAGAAATGGGGCTAATCAACTGTGAGAGCTCTGGCTAATACATCAAGTTATTTAAATACTGATCAAATTGACCAAAAGATTTAAGAGTGGAGGATGGGGACATTGATATGATGGTAGTGGGTCCTGCAAACCATAAAATGGAACAGATGCGAAATGGATGGATAGATGAGTGGCACTGTAAACCATAAACATATTGATCTAAGAAGGACAATTTGGTGAGTTTGGAGATGGAAGAAATACCAAGGCAATGTCCTTAAGAAAGTCAAATGTTACCAGATACAAAAAACAAAATGAAGAAGACAGAAAGAAAAAATGGTTGACCCTTCATCAGGAACAGGCAGAGCTCATTGGTCTCATCAGCAGAGAAGGCAAAGTCTCCAGAACAAGCAGGAGAAAAATCTGGCTGGTGCCAGTATTTAATTACCAAAATAACTCATTAAGAAAGGGAGTTTGTTTAACATCCTACTTAAACTGGCTAAACTGAGGCAGCACAATGCATATAGATAACTTGCTTATGACAGCATGGTTGAAACAGCCACCCAGAATGAAAACCAAGCAATTTGCATTAATGGTCTGAGTGGCCACACATTGTTCTGATAGAAACATAGCATCATCAGTAGGTCATGTCCATTGAGACTGTTTTCTCAGACTTGTATAACATAATGAAGCATGACATTGGCAAATGTAGTAAAGAATTAAAGAAACATAGATGAGTTTGCATAAGACTGGGAACTTTGCTCCTATGGAGCTGAGATTACAAAACTCAGAGATTTAGCTTTTCAACTTTTGTGGCTGCAAGTGAGATGTCAAGACAGTCACTTGATCTTAAAAAGGGTTTGATTTATTTACTTGTTAAATTACTCCTTGACAATTTTATGCATGTTCAAAGGGTTTGTTTATTATCACCTCTCTTATTTCCTGCCAACATCTATTATTCCCCCTCTCTCTTCCCTACAGGTCTCTATCCTACATTGTGTGTGTCTTCTAGTTTTGTTTTTGTGACCCACTGTATGTACTGAAGCTAACAGTTGAGGGCTCGTACTGAACAGGACATTTACACCATTTCCTGTAAGGTTCAGGGAACATTATGGAAGAAAGGTGACTGGAAACATTGTAAGCCGGGAGAGAGGAGAAATGACCACAAAATGCAAAGGGCATGACATGACTATGAGCTCAGAGCAGTTGTGTTTGTTTGCATGGGTCCTAAGTAATAACTGGGACTGTTGAAACCTAATTATGGATCTGGGAAGGCTCATGGGGCTCTTCCTGATGAACTAGTAGCTACTGGTAGGTTCTATGGGACAGACAGCCAGTGTCTTCAGGTATTTAGTATATGCATATATTATTTTACATGTATGAGTGTACTTCTTGTATGCATGTACCTATGCATGCAAGCCTGGTGCGGTGCCTGCAGCACTCAGAAGCAGGAGTTAGATCTCCTCAAACTAGAGTTATAGATAGTTGTGAGCCACAAGATAGAGTCAGGCAACTGAACCTGGTTCTGTTTAAGAACAAGTATTCTTAACCACTGAGTCATATCCTCAATCCACGGTCCTATGTTATTTTCAGAAATAGTCTCACTAAGCAGTCCAGGGTGGCCTTGAACTTAGCTAGTGTATCAGCCATGTTCTGTGCTTTCTCGGATAGCCCCGGTTTTAAATATTTGATTAAAACACAATTGAAATATAAAAGGAAGGAGGAAAACTAGGAAGTAGAGAAGCATAACTCCCCTGAAATACTGGGAGTCTGTCACTTCAAAGAAGGCATAGCTTTCCTGGGTGTTGAGGCCCAACATTAGGAACAAGCAACGTGTCCAGTTTCATTTGTTTAACCCAGTGAACCTAATGAGAAAAAGGTTTCTTTGGAAACTTTCTGCAGTAAAACATTTTAAAATAGAGCCAATGCTTATGCCGTGACTGTATAGAGATAGATAAACTGATGAAAAAGAAAACCAAACAAACAAAAATCAAAAGCTTAGGAGTAAGGTAGACCAGCTTCATCACCTGTGATATGTCTTCAGTTACTCCACTTCCTTGACTCTCAGTTTATTTAATTCCAAAACAGGCTGGAGTACAACTATCTTTAAGACCTTGTAAGCACTCTCGCATATGAAATAAGAACAATGGTTTCGCTCATTGAATTTTGTTTTTCTTTTGCCATTCTAAAGCCAGTCCAGCATCATGAGAAATTTTAAAGCACATTTAAGGATTCTTAAAGTGAGGCTGATTAAATAGATTGTAAGGTACGTTGCAACTCTACACTGCAACAAAGGGGAAAGAATCACAGAAATTAAAAGCATAGCACTGGGGGCAGACAGTCTTTGAATGTAACTATTTACTTTATGCCAACTATATGACTTTAGGCAGACTAATCTGTCTATACCACAATTTCTTGAGTAAGATCAGGATTTGGCCAACAATACACACTTTTAGAGACCATTAAAGTGAGAAAATAAAATTTAAAATTAGTAACAAATTACCTGTCCTCTAGTGAGCACTCAATGGTGGCTATGCCTATTCTTAGAATTTATTGTATGGGTTGAGTGTCCATCCACTTCCTGGGGAGATTAAATGGACAGCCCTTTTGTGGCCCATAGAGTATCATTTGGATTGCTTTTTCATGATATCTGCTGCTATGTCTTAGAATCTCTCCATGATTGTTCAAACTACACAATGAAGAGGAATTTCCTTCTTTCGTGTGCTCCGGGTTTTTGTCATTAGATTGGTGAGTCCAGAGGAGAACACAGCCATTGTGCTCGCACAGGAAACTCTGCTATTGCTCATTATTTTCAAGTATTATGTGCTTTCATCTTTTGTGTCACTGGATAATTCTGTACCAAAGGGGAAAAACTGTATGTGCCTAAAATACAAAGTCATCTTTAGTCACCTCCATATAAAAAGGCCAGTGAAAAACGCCATTTTTAGAGAAAGATTAAAAACATCTTTAAAGATTAGCCTCCTTTCTCTCTTTTATCTAGAGCAACACAAACCAAATGAGATGTGTAGAGATTTCATTTCTGCTAAGAAGCTTAAGGAAATTAGGAGTCATGGTTGAGCACAGCATTTATGGTGGAATGTAGAGAAACACAATATAATGAGATACTTTGTTCCAGGTCCTCCTTTCATGTTTTGCTTTTATCCCCATTTTTATTATCTGCAGTATCCAAAATGCTGCTTCTTCATGACGATAAGGATAATCAGCCATATTTAAGTTACTTGCAGTTATTCTCACATTTCTCTGACCTAATACCTGACAAAACTGCTTAATGGAGAACAGTTATATGTGGGCTCATGGTTTCAAAAGTTTTAACCACCAAAGAAGAGAGGGTATTACTACAGAGCAGAGCAATTCATCTCACAGAAGAAAGAATACTGAGAAATAAGAGAAGTGGCTGGGAATAATATATCCTCAAGAATACCAACCATGGTCCATCTCCTAAAGTTTGACCCCACATACCCAAGTTTCCACAGTCTCCCCCAAAATCTCCACCATCTAGGGATTCATTGTCCAAAGCATGAACCTGAGGAAGACCTAGCAACCTAATGTTTTGCCCCTGCTCCCCAAAAGACCATGACTCTCTTGTAACAAAAATATATAGATTTAGTCCAGTTTAAAAGGCTACAGTTTCTGCAGTTCCACTATTGCTGAAAAGTCTAAACCCAGAACTTCTACCCAAGACTTATGGCCTAACAGTGAACTCCTGAAAAATCAAGACAAGATTCCAGCTTCCATTATGCATTGGTATGGAGTAAACCTTTTCCTTCCAAAAGAGGAAAGTGGATTATAGAAAGGAGGGAAGTGACCAAAGTAAGAACAAAAGCCAGCAAGACAGACACGAAATTCCCTAACTGCTCATCTGGCCGTAGATGCATTTATGGTATTCTTGAACATTCTTGGTCAGCCTCACTCCTGCCTCTTTTGCTGTTTGGAGCCTTTATAGTTTATCTCCTAGATTGGATTCATTGGTTGTCTGAGATTTTTATCAAACGCTTCATATTGTTATTCCCCAATATACTGGGTTCTGTAGTGTGGTTTACAATTCATTCTAATAGGCTTATCGATCACCTTAACTTGGTCCCGCTGCTAGAATCTACTCCCTGGCACACATTCTGCAACTTCATGAGCTTTCCTGAAAACTCTTCCATGCTATGGTACTGATGAGTGGATAACAGCAATGGCTACTCTTTCAGAAGACCTGGGTTCAATTCCCAACAACCACACACTAGCCTACAACAATCCGCAACTCCATTTCCAAGGGATTCAACTGGCCTCCATAAGCACCAGACTTTGCACATGGTGAATAAAAATGCATGCGGGAAAAGAACACCTATACATAAAATAAAAAATAAACAAACCCGCTCCATGTCCCTGAATTTCAGGCATTCTGAGTGCACGAAAAACCAGCCCGAAGAGGATCAAATCAAAGTCTTGCAGCAAAACTGAGTAGCATTAGACCATGCCTGCACTGCGACAGTTTCTGAGTGCAGAACTTTTCAACCTAAATACTTCCGTATGTGCCCACGTGTAAACAGAGCATGCTGGAGCTGTTCTCTAATAAAGAGGAAGTCTTTCAAATGGGTTTACAGTTTTAAAATCTGTAGCCTGCAAAGTGTGGTGATCACTAACTCCTGAAACAACTTTATGATATCTTCTTCTGAACTTAGTACAAAGTGTGTGGTTCCCCAATCCCTGCCCCCATGAAGGTGCTAATATCTTTAACAACTATGGCTTTTATTTCTGTAACTTAAACATGCTTACTTTTGAGCCCTGCATGCTCGCTCTCTCCTGCCCTCTTAACCTCTTCATCACTCTCTTGTGCTGGTTCAGGATTTGGCCAACAAGACACACTATCCAGGCCTGGGAGAACTGGGAATTTTTCATCTTCAAATAACTAGACAACACACACACACACACACACACACACACACACACACATACACTCCTTAACAAGAGAGAGAAACAAACAATCTTTGAAGAATTTCTGAAACTGTTTACAGGGAATTTTGAAAAACAGAGATGTTTAAATGATGCCTGTTCTGTTTTTCTGGAAATAACTTTGCATATATTGTAACAATATATGAAGAAACAGGAAAACTATTTAATAAAAGCATTATATTTATCTTTGGTAAATGACTTTAGAGTAGTTAAAGAAAATGATTAAAAAACTCAGAATCAGAAAAAAAAACACTGAATTATTTAAGGACACATTTTAAAGTATAACATAGTTATTATAATTTATTTGCTCCCTGGGGAAGACTTGCTGCGCCTTCTGCCTCCAGAGCTTCTCATTGATAGCCATCTGGAGGCCAGAGGGCCCTTGGAAGTATCTTTTTTTTTCCCTTTAGAACATCAAAATTCTGGTTGCTCTCAGGCCTCCTTCATTTTCTTTTTGTCTATTTTTGTTGTTGTTTTACTTTATCTAGTTTTTATTCTGTTTCTCAACTCCTCCTTTTAGCATGTCCAGATGTTGTTAAAAATATATACTAAAATCTGTACTCCTAAAGAAGCTAAGCAAGAAATCAAAATGACCCTAAGATTTCACCTTACACCCATCAAAATGGCTAAAATAAAAAACTCAAATGACAACACGTGCAGGAAAGGCTGTGGAGAAAGAGGAACCCTCCTACATTGCTGGTGGGAATGTAAACTGGTACAACCACTTAGGAAGTCAATTTGGCTCTTTCTCAGACAATTAGGAATAGTGTTTCTTCAAGACCCAGCTATACCACTGCTAGGCATATACTCCAAATTTGCTCAAGTACACAACAAGGACATTTGTTCAACCATGTTTGTAGCAGCTTTATTTGTAATAGCCAGAACCTGGAAACAACCCAGATGTCCCTCAACGGAGGAATGGATACAGAAATTCTGGTAATTTTACACAATGAAATACTGCTCAGCAATCAAAAAGGAGGAAATCATGAAATTTGCAGGCAAATGGTGGGATCTAGAAAAGATTATTCTGAGTGAGGTATCCCAGAAGGAGAAAGACACACATGGTATATACTCACTTATATAGTCCTATAAGATGTGATAAACATAATGAAATCTATATACCTAAAGAAGATAAACAAGAAAGAAGACCCAGAGTAAGATGATCAATCCTGACTTAGAAAGAAAAATGGGATGTGCATTGGATGTAGAAGAAAACAAGTAACAGGACAGGAGCTTACTGCAGAGGGCCTCTGAAAGATTCTACCTAGCAATGTGTCAAAGAAGATACTAAGACTCATAACCAAACCTTCAGCAGAGTGCAGGGAATCATATGAAAGAAGTTAGTATGATGTGGAAAGGACAGGAGCTCCACAAGGACCAAATATATCTGGGCACAGAGGTCTTTTCTGAGACTGATACTCCACCAAGGACCATGTATGGATATAACCTAGAACCTCTGCTCAGATGTAGCCCATGGTAGCTCAGTAACCAAATGGTTTCCCATAGTAAGGGGAACCAGGGACTATTTCTGACAGGAACTCAATGGCAGGCTTTTTGACCTCCCCACGCCCCAAGGGAGGAGCAGTCCTGCTAGGCCACAGAGGAGGATCTTGCAGCTAGTCCTGAAGACACCTGATAAAACAGGGTCAGATGAAAGGGGAGGAGGTCCTCCCCAATCAGTGGACTTGGAAAGGGGCAAGGAGGAAATGAGGGAGGGAGGGTGGGAGTGGAAGGGAAGGAGGGAGCAGGATAGAGCTGAGATACAGAGTTAATAAAATGCAAATGATAATAAAATTTTAAAAAAGAAGCTAAGCAAGAAGGAGGACACTGGGTTAGATGATCAGTCCTCACTCAGAAAGACAAACGGGATGGACATAGGAAGAGAGAGAAAACAGGGAACAGGACAGGAGCCTACAACAGAGGGCCTCTGAGAGACTACCCAGCAGTATATCAAAGCAGATGTTGAGACTCAAAACCAAACTTTGGGCAGAGTGCAGGGAATCCTATGAAAGAATGATGGAGAGAGTAGGACCTAGAGGGGACAGGAGCTCCACAAGGAGAGCAACAGAACCAAAAAAATCTGGGCACAGGGGTCTTTTCTAAGACTAATACTCCAACCAAGGACCATGCATGGAGATAACCTAGAACCCCTTCACAGGTATAGTCCATGGCAGCTCAGTGTCCAAGTGGGTTCCCTGGTAATGGGAACAGTGGCTGTCTCTGATATGAGCTCAGTGGCTGGCTCTTTGATCACCTGCCCATGAGGGAGTTGCTGCCTTACCAGACCACAGAGAAGACAATGCAGCCAGTCCTGATGAGACCTGATAGGTTAGGGTCAGATGAAAAGGGAGGAGGACCTCACCTACCAGTGGACTTGGGGAGGGCCACAGTAGGATAAAAGGGAGGGAAGGTGGGATTGTAAGGGGATGAAAGATGAGGCTACAGCTGGGATACAACGTGAATAAACTGTAATTAATAAAAAAATAATTTTTTAAAAGCTGCAGATCAGTATGACTGCTCTTTTCACGCTGGCTCCCTAAAACTTCTTGAAACCCTTCTGTAACTATTGGATGACACTTTCTCCAGCTTAGCCCTAAATAAAAGCACAGTTTTAAAAAATGGGGCACAGAACTAAACAGAATTCTCAACAGAGAAATCTCGAATGGCTGAGAAGCACTTAAAGAAATGTTCAACTTCCTTAGTCATCAGCGAAAGGCAAATCAAGACGACTCTGAGAGTCCATCTCACACCAGTCAGAATGGCTAAATCAAAATCTCAAACGACAGCACATGCTGGAAAGGGTGTGGAGAAAAGGGAACAGCCCTCCATTACATGCCAAGATTTTATGGGTTGAATATGAATTGTTCTCCACAGCCTCATATGATGAAGGCTGGTGACTAATGTATGGTTCTGTAAGAGAGAGTCTGAAAATGTTAGATGTGGCACTTACATGGAAAAAACTGTCTTTCACTGCTTTTCCTGGCCCATGCTCCCTTTATTCTTCCTAACTTCCAAGTTATAAGGAGCCTGCCTTACTGTATATCCTCTTTCTTCCCCAAATATAGACACAGAAATCATAGAGCCACAAACTGTCTGTCAGAATTCTCTGGACCTAAAGCAGGTCAAGTGAACCAAAGTATATGGCCAAATTTGAAGCATTATAGTTAGACCACTCAGGCCTGTCGGGTGCCCAAGCACCTGGTGATTGCAGTGCGCCTGTTCTCAAGGTCTGGGTGTCAGCCTTAGTGGACACATAATGGAGTATGACCTGATCTCATCACTTACCAGCAAGATGTCCTTAGACAATATTCCCAAACTTCCTCTGAATTTGATTTTTTTCCTTCCAGAATACAGAGGGTCAAAGAGTGCAGATTCCATAAGAATTTTGTAAGATTTTTCTAAGAATTAAAGGTGAAATTTTATGTAAAACACTTAGTGTATAACCAAATGCCATAGTAAACATCAACAACCTTGTATTGCTATTTTTGCTAGCTGTCATATTGTTTCCATAGTATTGCTTTCCAATAGAAATAGAAACATAGTTTATCCATTCATTCGTCAACATTGTTTGAGGGACCACTACATTTGATTTACAGTACTAGGTGCTGTTATGACAAGATCATTAAAAATGAAGAGTACTTTGGAGAACAGAATGAAGTATATGGTTTCTTGTGTCCTTGGTCCATCCATCACTTGGCATCATGACAGACATCCCCCTGATAGTTAAATTGCCTCTGCTTTGTACAGCAAACAAAAAAGCATCCCCAAACTAGAGACTAAGACCCCTGATACTCTGAATAGATGTTTTGTATTTATCAATGTTGTAGGATGTGGACCTATTAAATTAAATTATATTTAAGACTCAAGTTCTGATTAAAAGTGACCAGCATTCATATCAATACTACACTCCCTCCACAGACCCACACAATAAAAGAACAACAGCATAAACATACATTGTAACCTCAAGCAGATAGATACTCCCTTAGATAGAAAATTTCAAGTAGTTTTTGTGCTTAAATATATCACTCAGCTGTATAAGGGAAACATTTCAGCAAAATTTCTTCCAAAGTAGACTTTTATTATGCAAACTCTATTTCCCCTGGAGTCAGATAGAAACATCTATTTCTTAAAGAGTTAAATATCATACTAACTGAAGCATGACATTAAAACGTTATGTTTGGGTAGTGGAAATATTTCTGATAAAGTTTAATATTAAAAATTTCAGTCTCCCCTTACTAGGGACCCCGCTTTTCTGGCATGAACCCAGTGACAGGTTCTCTGCTCAACTCCTCCTGGGTGGGGGTGGGGGGGTGCATTGCCAGGCCACAGTGGAACAATGCAACCAATCCTGATGAGACCTGATAGGCTAGGGTCAAATATAAGGGGAGGAGGACCTCACCTATCAATGTACTAGAGGAGGGGCATAGAGGGAGAAGAAAGAGGGAGGGTGGGATTGAGAGGAGATAAGAGAGGGGGCCTCAGCCGGATAAAAATGAAATAAATAAATGATAATAATATTTAAAAAAACAAGAAATCAATAAAAGAAGATTCAAACAGTGAAACAAAAAAAAACAATGTCAGTCTCATAGAATACTCACATTACAAGATAGAAGTTATACCAAATGGCATGGAGATCAAAGTAATAGTCTACAATGGTTTCCATATTTATCCTCGAAAGACTTAGTCATTTGGATTCTTTATAAACCAACCCTGAATAAACTTGGTATATGTAAATGTATAGTCAAGTATATTTCTTTACATTTCTTGAGATTTGTAGTCTCAGCTGGAGTCATCCCCATATTCTCCCAGTAGTCTACCCCGTCATAGGTCCCCAGCTTGTCAAAGAGATGCCCTGTCTTGGAGCTTTCTGATTTCCTTCTATGGGTTTTCCTGAGTCCTGTGTATATTTGTAGTAGAGTTAATAATCATTGTAAGAGTTGAGTGTGCTGGCACATGACTGTTGTCTCAACACTCCAGAAAGAGAGCTAAGCAGTTATCTGTGAATTCAAGGCTAGGCTAGTCTATATAGTGAGTTCTAGACCAGTGAGAAATACAAAATGAAATGGTGAGACCCTGTCTCAAAGACAAAAAAAAAAAAGAAAAGAAACAATAAATACTGTAATAACAGCAGCTACAACTTGCCAAAGATATTAACTGGTGAGCACTGGTACTTTTTCACTTACACCAACTCTGGAAAAGTGAACCCTTTATTTTTGGTTACACATTTAGGAATAGATAGGCATATGTGCTTATTTGAAGATATACACATGTTGCTTACATATTTAACATGCATTTATATTTTTCTAATAATAACCTAGAACCCCTGCACAGATGTAGCCCATGGCAGTGTAGTATCCAAGTGGGTTACATAGTAATGGGAAGAGGGACTGCCTCTGACATAATCTGATTGGCCTGCTCTTTGATCACCTCTCCCTGAGGGGGTGCAGCCTTACCAGGCCACAGAAGATGACAGTGCAGCCACTCCTGATGAGATCTGATAGACTAAGATCAGAAGGAAGGAGAGGAGGACCTCCTCTATCAGTGGACTTGGGGAGGAGCATGCGTGAAGAAGAGGGAGGGAGAGTGGGACTGGGAGGGGAGGAGGAAGGGGCTTATGGGGGGATACAAAGTGAATAAAGTGTAATTAATAAAATAAAATTTAAAAAAATGAGAAACAGATTTGCATCATATGCCCCTTCAAATATATGGAGAGATCTTCCAGTTTTCCTATAGTTTGTGTTACTTCCTGATATTGGCTGCCAATTTTATTTAGTTTATTTTTTAATACAGCCTTAGAACCACTACTATGTTCTTCTTCAAATCAATCTCATCTGTATTTATCAATGGATAGTCCTAGTTTTTGCTGTTGCTCTTTCTCTTGGTCTTGATTTTCTTTTCATTTGATTTTTCTTCTTGCTAGAGTGGTAATAGAGACAGTCTGGTTTTATTCATCTGAAAATTTTTTATTTCATGCGGGCCATTTCCTGAAATCATCAACAGCTATTAAAGTCAACTTTAATAAATTTTTCTTCAAAACTTGAAGTTTTGAAGCTTTATCTCAGTAGTAAGGCTTGTGGGAGGTCTATTTTGGATTAATACTAACAATAATAAAAGTTCATTCTTCAGATGGAAGGGGAGGAGAACCTCCCCTATCAGTGGTCTAAGGTAGGGCCAGAGGAGGAGATGAGGGAACGAGGGTGAGACTGGGAAGAGAGGTAGAGGGGGCAGTAGCGGGGATGCAAAGCTAATAAACTGTAATAAATAAATAAAGGAAGGAAGGAATAAATAAATAAATAAATAAATGATTTTAAAGTTCTTTCTTTATATTCTCCTTGAATTTCATTCCTATTGTAAATTATGTATGTAATTGTTTTATAATGTGCCTTGTAAGGAGGGTCTCAGAAATTTTAATCTCTTTTATTGATTGGCATTCTGAGATTTTTTTAAATTGTAATTTAAGGCTCATGTCTGTCTAGGTTTTCTTGTCTCAGCTCTTCCAGTATTCTACTGATCTACTACCATTCTACCTAGTTGTTCTTCTCAGTTTCTATTGGACTTATTTTTTTTTTTTCTTTTCTATCTGGAGCTTATTCTACTTTTAACACTGTTTACCTTTGTCTTGATTCAAGTTATCAAATCATGACTGGAAATAAATACATCTTTACAATGATTATCTTAACTGAACTTTCTGACTCAAATTCATGACTAAATTATCAACAATACTATTATCAAATAACCTTTATAAAGTTACAAATAAGCCTAATATTAGAGGACCCTTAACTTTCACTATATCCATTATAATAAAATGTCTAGTCATTTTAACCCTCTATGGTACAGCTGCTACCTACCTCCTTAGCCCTATCTTTTTTTTAACTTTTAATTTTATTTATTTAGTTGTTTATTTAATTTATTAATTTAGTCCCTTTTATCTACCTCATCCACAAGATGCCCAAAATAATACTACCTTTTTTAATAAAATCATTAGAATAACAATGAGAAATATGTGTAAAGCAATTATAACAAACATTATAGATAATTTGTTCTTATGAGTAGCTTCGATTGATGCAATTATTATTCTTATGATTGCTATTACCTCAAGGGTAAGATTTCATGGTATTTGTTTTCTCTTTGTGTTTGCTACATCTTAGTTATTAGTTCATCTTCCAAGTGAGATTTCTCTTGCAGGCACTGGGTTGTAATCGCTTCTCAGCAGGGTAGAGTGGCAGAAGCTTTAAATCCAAACAAGAGATGTGGCTATGTGCATTCCTTCGTCGGGTCTTTGTAAACCAAGGCTCCAGACATGACTGGACAGGCAGTTTTTAGCCCTTTCTTTGCTCAGTTTTAAGGCACAGTATGGTGGGCTCCAAAGCTTCATATGAAGGCATGCCTGGGGAGAGTTATAAGTATGATCTGAGCTCCACTTTAGTATGACTAGAGGTACTGGTAACTGCATCTAAAAGTGAATGACTGTGTTTATTTAGCAATTATGAAAGCATGATCATGGGAATGTGAAAGACATTACCTGGAATATCCTATAAAAGTCATGAGAGACATTTCTAGATCTCTCTCTCTCTCTCTCTCTCTCTCTCTCTCTCTCTCTCTCTCTCTCTGTGTGTGTGTGTGTGTGTGTGTGTGTCATAGCCAGGTATTTCTATTAATGCATAGTGATACAGTATCTTCTAAATTCCAAGACGATATGCAGGATCTTAGTCACAGTAGATATGATATATTCCAGAAAACAGAGTGTGACATTCAAATATTAAAATAATCAAACATATTTTATAAGACAACTTGATAACAAATGATTCAGGAGACTCCTGTGTTTATAAAGAGATAAAGGTTTTGATATTTAAGAGGGTAGGAGTTTTGATACTTACATTTACAGAAAGCATTATGTGACGCAAATGCTAAGCTCTTGTCACATAGCATAAGGAGCATAATAGAGAATTTCATTATTATCACTCAGGCAGTTCCCCTTCAACATCTCCCATTATCCTCTATCCATAAAGCAAAAGCTGTTGTGAAAGTTAGAACTAACTCAATCAAGTTAAATAAAGTTCCTTAACATTTAAAACTATGTCAAGAAAGGAATTTCTTCGTTTTCTAGTAATGCTAAATCTAGGACACTTGCTCAGAATGTTGTTGCTGTTGTTTATTTTACAAGACCAAATCCAACTTACTGTGAAGATTTCAGGACTCTTGTGTACTGGCGACCTTTGTCATAGAATTCCCCTACTGTTACATTTAGACCTTGTACATGCTACACAACCAACCAGTCATTGAGCCAGACCGTGGTTTTTTACAATATTTTTTATTTGTTACTATAATTTATTACAATGTATTTAATTCATATCCCTATTGTGACCCCCTGCCTCTTCTCCTCACAATCTCACCTTCTCTCCCTCTTCTCCCCATAGTCCACTGATAGGGGAGGTCCTCCTCCGCTTCCATCTGACCCTAGCCTATCAGGTCTCATCAGGACTGGTGGCATTGTCTTCCTCTCTGACCTGGCAAGGCTGCACCATCCTGGGGGTTGGTGATCAGACCTTGATTTTTGACAAGAAGACTGTATGTAGCCTAGCCTGGATACAAATTCAAAATCTTTCTGCCTCTGCATCCAAAACACTGGGGTTATAGACGTGTGTCACCACATCCAAATTTATTTATTGAAGTTCACACTGCATCTGCAATAAAGGTCAGTACGAAAGCATAAAACATTATAACTGATGATTTAAAGAGAAGAAATATATCAATTACAAGTTTACACCAACATAACATCTTTATGGTTTCCACATATTTGATGTGTTTCAGATATGGTAAAATAATATTTACATTCCATAGAAAGGTAAACACAGATAAAGTGGTAATACTACTGCTATTCTATGCAGCACGCTCACACATGCGTACATATGTATGATTTAACATTTGATTCTGAGCTTGCATGCCCTATTACCATTCGTATTTGGTCATCATACACTTTTCTACTTATTTATTCATTTACTTATTTACTTATTTATTTTTATTAATTACAGTTTATTCACTTTTTATCTCAGCTATAGCCCCCTCCCTCGGGCCCTCCCGGTCCCACTGTCCCTCCCCCATCTCCTCCCATGCCCCTCTCCAAGTCCACTAATAGGGGATATCCTCCTCCCCTTCCATCTGCCTATCAGGTCTCATCAGGACTGGCTGTATTGTCTTCCTCTGTGGCCTGAAAAGGCTGCCCCCCCCCCTTTGGGGTATGTGATCAAAGAACAGGCCAATCAGTTCATGTCAGAGAAAGTCCCTGTTCCTATTACTAAGAAACCCACTTGGACACTGAGCTGCCATGGGCTACATCTGTGCAGGGGTTCTAGGTTATCTCCATGCATGGTCCTTGGAGTATCAGTCTTAGAAAAGACCCCTATGCCCAGATTTTTTGGTTCTGTTGTTCTCCTTGTGGAGCTCCTGTCCCCTCCAGGTCTTACCATCTCTCCCGTCTCTCAAAAGATTCCCTGTACTCTGCCCAAAATTTGGTTTTGAGTCTCAGCATCTGTTTTGATACACTGCTGGGTAGAGTCTCTCAGAGGCCCTCTGTTGTAGGCTCCTGTCCTGTTCCCTGTTTTCTCCCTCTTCCTATGTCCATCCCGTTTGTCTTTCTGAGTGAGGATTGATCATCTAACCCAGGGTCCTCCTTCTTGCTTAGCTTCTTAGAGCTGTAAAGACTTTAATATGTTTATCCTATATCTTATGTCTAATAACCACTTATAAGTGAGTACATACCACATGTGTAATTTAAAAAAACTCAAGAAGGTCAACAACAACAAAAAATCAAGTAACCCAATTGAAAAGTAGCGTACAGAACTAAAGAGATTTTTCTTTTTTTTTTAATTTTATTATTTTTTTATCAGTTACATTTTATTAACTCTGTATCCCAGCCGTGTCCCGATCCCTCATTCCCTCCCAGTCCCTCCCTCCCTCCCTCCCTCATCTCCACCGTGCCCCTTTCCAAGTCCACTGATGGGGGGGACCTCCTCCCCATTCATCTGATCCTGTTTTAACAGGTATCTTCAGGACTGGCTGCCCTCCTCTGTGGCCTAACAGGACTGCTCCTCCCTTCGGGGGTGGGGAGACCAAAGAGCCAGTCATCGAGTTCCTGTTAGAAATAGTCCCTGTTCCCCTCACTTTGGGAAACCAATTGGTTACTGAGCTACCACAGGCTACATCTGAGTGGAGGTTCTAGGTTATATCCATACATGGTCCTTGGTTGAATGTCAGTCTCAGAAAAGACCCTGTGCCCAGATATATTTGGTCCTTGTGGAGCTCCTATCCTTTCCCCATCAGACTAACTCCCCTTCTTTCTTATGATTCCCTGTACTCTGCCAAAGGTTTGGTCATGAGTCTTTGCTTTGAAAACACTGCTAGTTAGAGTCTTTCAGATGCGCTCAGTAGACTCCTGTCATACGTTCAATGCACATCCCATCTGTCTTTCTAAATGAGGATTGATCTGGCAGAGAAACACTTAATTGTTCAACATCTCTCCTCATCATGAAAATGCACATCAAAACAACCCTGAGATTTCACCTTACACCCATCAGAATGACTAAGATCAAAAACTCAAGTGACAACACATCCTGGAGAGGATGTAGAGAAAGGGAAACCTTACTTCATTGTTGGTGGAAATGTAAACTTGTACAACCACTTTGGAAATCATCTGGCACTTTCTCAGACAATTAAGAATAGTGCTTCCTCAAGATCCAGCTTTAGCACTCCTAGGCCTATGTCCAAAACATGCTCAAGTATACAACAAGGACATTTGTTCATCCATGTTCATAGCAGCTTTATTTGTAATAGTCAAAATCTGGAAACAACCCAGATGTCCCTCAACTGAAGAATGGATACAGAAATTGTGGTGCATTTACACAATGGAATACTACTCAGCAATTAAAAACAAGGAAATCATGAAATTTGCAGGCAAATGGTGGAAACGAGAAAAGATCATCCTGAGGAAGGTATCCCAGAAGCAGAAATACAGGCATGGTATCCATCCTCTTAATATAAGAGAGTTACAGCCTTCTGGCTATCTTCTGGCTATCTGCGAATGAATGGCCTATATATTATTTTCTCTGAGGAATTCTGACCTCCTCTTATTCTACTAAGCAACATGGAGATTTTTCCTAACTGTTACTTGAAGCTATGGAACCCTGATGTCTGTCTGTAACATCTTTTTTTAATCCCTGTTAATGTTGCTATGTCTGAAGTAAATTGTAATTATCAACCTACACAACTCAGTTAAGTCACATTTGCTCTTTTGATCCACTTTCTACTTTCAATTCTGTTGATTCTGCATTCACACATACAGTATTGTGGATTATTTAACACCATTTGCTTACAAATTTATCCATATGCAAAACAAGGCAGAAAAACTATTTGTATTCAATCTGCCTTTATTGGTTTAATCTCTTTACCAAGTCATCTGTAACCCTCAAATGGAAGTTTGGCCCTACCAGTTATTCTTTTCTTTTTTTTTTCCCTCACTGTGGAACCCTGGCTGCCCTAGAACTTGCTATGTGATCAGCCTTGAACTTGCACAGCTATGCCTGCCTCTACCTACCAACACCTGGAATTAAAAATCTGAACCACCACTCTATGCTTTCAACTTTTTAATCCTTACTTTTATTCAATAAAAATATCATGTTATAATAGAGCTCTCAATCTATTTTGTGAACACTTATTATGTTTCAAAAATTAGCACCAACACTCAGGCACTCTAGTAAACTACTTCTTTTTTCTTCATTCTTGGATACTAGAAAAACATTGAAGAAATTTATTCTTCAACATTTATACTTCCTGTAACATTTCTTGTGTACAGTCACTAGAAATGTTATACCTGCACATTGTTTCTGTACTTAGATTTAAAACTCTAACTGCGTATTTCCCTATGAATAAATTTTGTGCATTTCTTTATCACTTAAGAATCATTACTTGCAAGTGTGTACTTTTATTCTCCAACAAAGGAATTACTAAATGGGTTATTTGATGGGTGGATATAAAATAATTCAATTTCTTAAATAAGAGTGGGAATAGGAGAAGGAGAAGGAGAAGAATGAGCTCTGACTCTCCATCTTAACTTACCTGCTTCTATTAAGCGTAAGCTGCAAGGCTGGGACTATTCTTTTCACTGTTCTAATGTCAAGCACAGTCCTTTCCCCAAGTCAGTTTCCTTTAGTTACATTAGGTACATACTTTGTACGAGGTCAATTGCCAGAAGCCAGTATAGTTTCAAGGATTGGAGAAAATATTACGTTGGACTTAGCAGAGATCACTTTTTTGTGTGTGCTCTTAACCATCCCCCCCCCCCGAAAAAAAAAGTTTGGTCATACAAAATGGCATGGATGCCTGTAACTCTTGATGACATTCCTGAAGTTTGGTAGCCTCTGTGGTATTTACTAAAATACAGAGTCATGGGCTCACAGATTTCCTGGCATGTGAAGTTGCTCTTATATACATCAGTCACTATATTTGGAAGACTTCCCAGGACTCCGAGGCCCACTTGGTTATCAAAAAACGACTTATTTTGAAAACCATTATTAGTTATGATGTAGTTTTTATTTCTTCCTGAACTGTGTCTAATGTTACAGTGTAGCAAATCTGCCTAAGGCCCAACACACCTGCCTTCACTGTTCTCAAGAAGGCATTCTGGTTATTTTAATTTGGTTTATTTCTGTGCTTAGAATGCCCTTCACGAATTTGACATTCAGAAAATATTCTCTTGGCTTTTATTTGCAAAGGAGTAATTTTGTCAGTATTCATCCCCATCTTTTCAAAAGGAAAATCCTTAGACCGTAAATGTTCACTGTGGAATTTAGGGAGTCTTACAGAAGAGTTAGGGGAAGGACTGAAGGAGCTGGAGGAGTCAAGGGCACCACAAGAAGACCTACAGAGTAAACTAACCTGGGCTTATGGGAGCTCATAGAGACTGAACCACCAACCAAAGAACATGCATGAACTGGTCCTAGGTCCTCTATACATGTGAAGTTAATTGGCTACTTAGTCCTCAGGTGGGTCCCTTAACAACTGGAGCAGGGGCTGTGTCTGATTTGGACTGTGTTGCCTCCCTCTGGAAGCCATTTTTCTCTAGCAGGGATGCCTCATCTTGCATCAGTGACTTGATGCTAGTTAATGTGTGAGGGTGGGTTGGTACTGGGTTTGGGGACCAGGGAAGGGGGGAGTATGGGAGAAGAGGGTGGGAGGGTGGACTGGGAGGAGAGGAGGGAATGATGTTGTGATTGAGATGTAAAATTAACATATAAATAATGGAAAAAGAGAAAGAAAGAAAGAAAGAAAGAAAGAAAGAAAGAAAGAAAGAAAGAAAGAAAGAAAGAAAGAAAGAAAGAAATCCTTCTTTTTTTTTAAACCAAGTAAATTTGTGGAAGGAACCAAGACTGGTGATTCTTGGAAAATTGTTTATACATCTTCCCACTCTGAAGTTAAAGGTCACAGCTTATACAAAATCAGTCACATACAACAATGAATTCGATTTCAGCCTCTTATTTAAAGGTCAACCCCTGATCTTCCTGATATAAGATATATGGAACTTCCACTGCTCACTGCCCCATTGTGAAAGATGTGTGATGTATTAGTAAGAGAAGCAATGGAATCAGACAAAACAGCATCCAGAATCCAGTTCTTATTTGCTGCTTAACTCTGGAACACTCACTATCGATGCTTCAATTTTCTCCTCTGAAGACGCTAGTAACAGAAACTTCTTCATAGGATTTTCATATTATATATCATTGCGTGTAAGCAACCCAAGAGTAAAAGGCCTTCAATCTATGATAATCATTAATGAGATAAAACAATACATCCTCAAAGAATGGGGCAAATAGGATTTAAAAAAAGAAAACTGAACTGCAAATCCTCGCTCCGGAGCACTGTGGCGCTGTGCCTCACAGACGACAGGAGCAGATTGCTGCTCACTTTGGAACACGATGCTTCTGTTCAGATGTCTCAAGGGAGAGCATCTTGATGGCTATGCTAAACTTAACCAAGTGAAAACATAAAGAGATGTTCAAAAATGGCCAAGGCTGGCCTGGAATATATATAGCTTTTCCCCTTAGAAGGTTCCCAAAGCGTTTAACTGAATGTCTTCACAAGTGCTGTGACTATCCATAATATTACACTGACACTGAGAGAAAAACTCCCTAAGGCCCCAACAGAGAGATGTTTTATATGTTCTTTATTTCTGATAATTTATACATCCATACAATAAATATGATGACAGCCACATCTGGTTTCCTGCCACCAACTCCTCCATAATTCCCATACACAGCATGTACTCCTGACTTCACGTCCTCAGCTATTTTTTTAAATGTTTCTGAGAATTTCATACATGAGTTCTGCATTTATGTCATTTCCACACCTTTCTCCCCCCCAACCCTTTTCATGTCCCTCCAATTCCTCACTTCTTCATGACCTCTTGTTCTTTAATTATTATTAAACAAGTACATAGCTACTACATACACGCATGTACATATGTGCATGTATAGAACCCACTGAGTCCATTTCATTTTACTTCTATATACATTTATTCAGGATTAACCACTAAGGATTGGAAAGCCTATCAGAGGCTCATCCCCAGGAAACAAACAAACAAACACGATTCTCCCTTTCTCCGCAGCTAGTGACTGCCTATAGCATGAAATCTTGAGCTATCCATGTTGGCACACCCACAAATATGATCATTGTCCATGTGTTATTAACAGAGGCATGTTGTTGAGCATTCATGAATGTAGCGTCCCTATCGTGTCTAGAAGACACTATAAATTCAACTAGTGTGGTCCATATGTGCACAAAAGAGTAGGGGGCCATGCCGTGAAGCACGGGTGACCTGCTAGTGGTCATACCCTCAGGAACTGAGTCTCCCTTCTTCAGTAGCTAACAATTGCCAATAGCTCCTCAGGGAGTGTGAGGCCTGGAGAGCAGCTCCCTCATCTGTGTTATTTTGGCTGACATGGTCATTTTGGGTCATGTGCTAAGCAATACTTCATACATGTGTTTTCAGTTTTAGAAGCCACCAATCTGTGTGTTTGGGGTAGAGGAAGGTGTCCCAAAGTGAATATCATAAAATCAAATCTGGAGAGTCAACCCTGAACTCTTTCTTTTAATCAGTATACTTAAATGACTGTTTCTTTCAATTTTATGTCAGAAAATCAACATATAGAAAATACTATAATTCTTTCTTAGTATCAGGATATATACATAAAAATAACAGAAATGTCCTTAATTACAATTTTAATTTGACACAAATTAATAAGGTTTAAACATTGATTTATGGATGAAACAATAACCTGAAAGTGTAAGATGAAATAAATTCTTTCTCCCCTCGAGCTGCTTTTCATCAGCAACAACAACAACAAAAATCAAACTAGGATGTTAAATAGGATGGGAACTCAGAGTGTTCATATCTCAATGAGCATCTTGCTAAAAGCAGTGGCATATTCAAGTGAAGGGGCTATTAGCTCATGGCTTATTTATGGTAAGCTCACCTTACTAACAAGGTCACTTGGGCATTATTGTTGGTCACCTCTTGGAAGCAGTTTCCAAGCAGTTCCAAACTATGAAATTATAATAGATAACAGCTGATTAAAACGCTTTATTGAGAGTTTACTATGACAAACATAGTGAGAAAAAAAAAAGCTTGAATTATCCTAATTCAGACTCACAAAATCCCTATAAGATAAACACAGTCCCAGCAAGCTCCGATGGTCAGCTCCTAACTCAGGATCACACAAACAGTAATAATTGTACTCTTACGTCATTAAAAATCAAAACTAGTAAATGGGGGAAAGAAATTTGTAGGTAAAAGAAGGAGCTGGTGGGAGTAGGAAGGAAATAGGATAAGGCTGTGGGAAAAGGGATCAGAACACATAATATACATGTATGAAATTGTAGTAGATCAAAATTTACTAATAAAAACAGAATTTTACATGGAGCTTATTCCTAAGCCACTTTATATTGGTAGATAGTAAGATTAGGATGCGAAGGACAAAGACTGAAAATCCAAAATTTCCTTCAAGCCATTTGGTATTATAGGGTAGTTATACTAGGTCTAGAAAGATGACTTAGTATTTAAGAACATTTGCTGTTCTTACAGACAACTTTGGTTCCAATCCCAGAAGCAACATTGTGGCTCACAAGCATCCTTATCTCCAGTTCCAAGGGATCCAACACCATCTTCAGACCTCCGTTGGCAACAGACATGCATTTCAGTGCACATACATACACATACATACATACATACAGGCAAAACCCTCACAAACATAAAATTAATTTAAAAAAATATATGGGAGGAAGACAGTGATGGCTTAGCGGTTAAGAGCAACTTCTGCTCTTGAGGAGGGGCTGGTTTGGTTTCCAGCATCCACATCTATAACTCCATTTCCAGTGGATCTGACTACCCCTTCTGACCTCCAAGACGCCAGTCATTCATGTGGTGTACATACATACATGCAAAGCAGATAAAATAAAGATAAGTAAATATTAAAAACAGTTCTTAAAAACATTGCTAGGGTTTCCAATAATTTTTTATTATAAGTGTGTATATGGACTGGTATAAATTGGTTGTATTCTAATTCAGCCTGAGAGCAACGCACTTCAGCACCTCCATCCATGTTTCCTTCCCTGCCTAGAAGTATTTTTTCTCTTGCCTGATTTTATGTGCCTTCATTTCTTGCATGCTCAAAACCTCCAAGGTTTAATAAGTTCTCTACACTCTGCTAGATATACAGTGAACAAGACGAAGTTTAGAAGAGAAGTCACGGAACTTCTCTAATAAAAGCACTCCAATAACTTCTCCCCTTGCTTAACAAAAGAGACCACATATTATCTGACCTGTGTACCTTACCCCAGTCTCACTTCTTCATAACTTCCCTTTGGTCCCTTCAATCTGTGCACCAGCTGATTCCTGTCTGATGCTCTTGATCACACCACCACCTCTGTCTTCAAAGTGGTCGCTCCAGATGTTTGCAGAGCAGGCATTCCATTCAGAACAATTTCAAAATGCCAGCTGATCACTCTTGGCTTGTTTATCTCGGCTTGTTTCTCATCATAGTAATTAAACCTTTTTTTTTTTTTCAAATCATGCGTTAGTTTGTACTTTGATTAGCAGCTCTAAAAGCCAGATGTGCTCAGGTATGTGATTATATGAATTGTGTATTATATATGGACTGCTTGTGTTTCCAGTGGCTGGATCATGGTGAGCACACAGTGCTTGTACATTAATCCTTGGATGGGCTAGATAAAGGGGTCAATATGTATGGCACAAAATGTACATCTAAGTGGAAGTCTTCACCTTCAAATTAGAACCTAGTTCAGAACCAGCCACCCCGTGAATTCAGTGTCTGCTATAGGTTTCTGTTTTAGACGGAAAACACATTTTATTCACCAAGTATTTTTCAGCTTATTTTTTTTCCAAATCTAAGTAGCTTGCAGAAGAAAAAAGTTGTGTTTGGGTGTTAAGGTAATGATGTCGTGCTTGTCCTACTACATCAGTACTCTTCTCTGTAAATTCATATATTCCAAAAAGTACTGCTGTTCTTGGAACTCAGTGGTTTGACAGAACTCCAATGTGCTTTAGAGGGGGAGTGAAGAAATCATTCTCTCCATTTCTTCTTTTATGATGCATGCAGGAAACTAGTCTGAAAGAGGGGAAAGAGGCGTAAGAGAAGACACTAGGAAGCTAACGTACACAACATTAATAATATTTTTTTTATCAGTCTGTTTGAAGATGGTTGATATACTCAAACAGTTCAAACTCCCTTTATACAAAAGTTAATGCATGACCTCATTGTTTCTTTAAATTCACACTGCTCTGGGTTGGACGTTACAATAAATGTGGCTCAGTATCTCCAAGTAGTTAACCTCTGCACATACATTTGGCAAAAGTTTCTGAAACACCAGCTGTATAACACGAAGGATAGAAGCCTAAATCTTCCCATGAAAACTGTGAACAGCATAGAGTTTTTTTTTTTTCCAAGAGAGAGACATTTGAGCTGACATTTGAATTTGTAAGTTACCTTAAAGAGAAGAGATGAGTATACGGAAACAGTTATCATGGCAACATACACACTTGAAGTGAACAGAGAGGACATTGCATGGTGTGGGAACAAGAGCCAAGTCAAGATAAAAAAGATTCCTTGAGAACCTGAAAGATGGCTCAGTGGTTAAGAGCACTTGACGCTTTTCCAAAGAACAAGTTTAGTTCCCAATTTCCATGGCAGGTGATTCACAACTGCCTGCCACTCTAGCTCCAAGAGATCTGGTTCTTTCTTCTGCCGTTCACATTTCTCTTCACACACGTGTACATATTTACATACACCGATACAAACACAGAGGTGCATACATTAAACAAATAAATAGGTTTTTTTGAAAAAATTATTTAATATGTATACAGTGTACTTCCTGCATGTATGCCGCAGGCCAGAGTCACCAGATCTCATTACAGATGGCTATGAGCCACCATGTGGTGGTTACTAGGAATTCAACTCAGGACCTCTGGAAGAGCAGCCAGTGCTCTTAACCTCTGAGCCATCTCTCCAGCCCAACCATGGCAACTCTTAATAAGGAAAATATTTAATTAGGGCTGGCTTGCAGGTTTGGAGGCTTAGTCCATAGGCATCATGTCAGAAAACATGTTGGTTGACAGGCAGATATGGTGCTGCAGAAGTAGCTGAAAGTTCGACATCCAGATCACCAGGCATCAGGAAGAGAGAGTGACACTGGGCCTGGCTTGAGCATTTCAAACCTCAAAGCCCATTCCCAATGACACACTTCATCAACAAAGCCACATCTATTCCAAGAAAGCCACATTTCCTGACAGTACCATTCCTTTTTCTTTAACTTTTATTTATTTTTTTATTTCAGTTTTTATTTACTTTACATCCCAAGGTGTATCTCCTCCCTCTTATTCTCCCAGATCCTCCCTCTCCTTCTGTCTTCTTTCTCTCTCCCCTTTTCCCCAGAGAATTCACAACAGAGAAATCTCGAATGGCTGAGAAGCACTTAAAGAAATGCTCAGTGTCCTTAGCCATTAGAGAAATGCAAATCAAAATGACTCTAAGATTCCATCTTGCACCAGATAGAATGGCTAAGATCAAACACTCAAGCAACAACATATGCTGGCGAGGATGTGGAGAAAGGGGAACCCTCTTCCATTGCTGGAAGGAGTGCAAACTTATACAACCTCTCTGGAAATCAATTTGGTGCTTTCTCAGAAAATCAGGAATAGTTCTACCTCAAGACCCAGGTATACCACTCCTGGACATATAGCCAAAAGATGCTCCACCATACAAGGACATTTGCTCAACTATGTTTATAGTGGCTTATTCATAATAGCCAGAAACTGGAAACAACCTAGATGTCCCTGAACTGAAAAATGGATACAGAAATTGTGATACATTTACACAATGGAATACTATTCACACACTCACACACTCACACAAATGTACCACCTGATGAAGCCTTTCACTGGCCTGTATTGGCATATAATTAGTCAGGCATGTCATCCATGGAGAAGATTAGTTCTCCACTTTCAGCAGTTGTTAATGGCTTGTAGCTCATCATCAGTATCAGAGTCCAGTGAGATTTCCCATCTATGTTGGGATGTCAACTGGTGCTGGAATTCTTGTTTAGGCAGCTGTGATGTTGAAATTACATGGGTGTAGTTTCTGTTGTATCTAGAAGACACAATCTCCCAGCTGACTTCCTGGTCCTTTGGCTCTTGCGGTCTTTCTACTCCCTTTTCTACTATGCTCCCTGAACCTCAAGTATAGGAGCTGTGATGTGGACGTGTCAATGAGGGCGGCACACACTATGGTTAGGTGTTCACTGAATTTTGACTAATTGTGGCTTTCTCTAATGGTCTGCTTCCAAAAGAAGCTTCTTTTATGAGGGCTAAGAGTGACTCCTGTCACTGGACCACAGCACAATGTGTAAGCCAGTATTGTGTGCAATGGAAACTTTCAAGTATTAATTATGGCATGAAGTATATACAGATAAACAATAAGAATTGAATTGTGCTTGACTTTTTTCTTTTTTAACTGTACAGTAATTATAATTAAAATATAATAAACTTTTAATTTTTTATTTTGAAAGTAAAACGAACCACAATTTTTTTCTATTCTGAGTGTTACATGTGTTTGGGAAGTGGTTTTAAAGTCCAAGATACTTGAAAACTGTTCCAAGGAAAAGAAGAGGAAATGCAGGAGTAACTGAGCTAAAACACATCACAAAGAACTAAAAAGCAAATTAATAAAAAAAAAAAAAACTAACTGCCAATACTTTGAGCAAAAACCTAAACAAGTGATGCAAAGCTAAAAATCTTTCCCTCAATGTAGATAGAGAGAATCCTGATTAAAAATCACAAACTGTGGCATAATCATTTAAAGACTTTGAGCATTTAAATTACCAGTTCAAGGACTTCCATTATAGCTTGTTGCCAAGCTATAATTCACATCCTTTCCTGGTGTTGTCCTTGCATTTCAATTTCATACCAGAGTAGAAGATATAATTGCATCTCTGGAAAAGGTTTTTTGGACAACAGGCATCAGAGCCCTGGGTTTTCAAGGCTTGTGAGAAATAGCATGAAAACTCAAGTGTCTCTGTACCAAGGCCACCAACTGTTTGTTTTCCATGATTTTTAAACGCCAATGCAACCATTCCTACTGTTTTTGAAACTGTCTTTAAAACATGTCAACTATATTATTTTGTGGGAAAAACAATAGCAAACAATTCAGTCCCGTTCTCATTTAAAATCAAGTATAAGTCTTAAAATTAAAGAGGACATTTTATATTTGTAAATTAATGACAATCATTTTGTTTTATCACATCATCAGTTCTTTAAGGAGTTCACACCATCTATTTCTAAAGTACTAGAAATTGTTTCAAGGTTAAAATACAGTTTGAACTGCTTAAAAGTAAATCAGAACAGATTCCATCAAAAGAGCAGATTTAAAAAAATGTAAAGCAGCCTTGAAAGTTCATGTTCGAATGCAATTAAATGTCTGAAGTTTCTCGATCTACAAAAATGTAAGCACCTTAGAACGTGAGTTTAATTTTCAGTTTTGCATTGTGTTATACTCCTACAAAATTAAGCATATTTATTGTAATTTTAACTCAAAAATGAGTGCTGTAAAAGTGACAGTAGCTCTAATAGCTGAGAGACTACATCAATGATCACTATAACTGAGAAGGATATTCTGTGTATGTTTCTAAATGACTAAGAAAACAGGCCAAGCTTTCTCATTTAGTCTTTGTAAAAATTACATCACATGAACTCAGTGGCCTGCTTTGATCACCTCCCTCTGAGGGGGGCTGTGGCCTTGCTAGACCACAGAGGAAGACAATGCAGCCAGTCTTGATGAGACCTGATAGACTGGGATCAGAGGAAAGGGGAGGAGGACCTTCCCTATCAGTGGACTTGGGCCTGAGAGGAGATGTGGGAGGAAGGATGGGATTGGGAGGAGACTGGGGGGGGGCTTCAGCTCAGATACAGAGTAAATAAGCTGTAATTAATAAAACAATAAATAAATAAATAAAACTTACGTCACATGGGCCTATCTACATCTTCATTTTAAAATGGATAAATCAAACCTAAGAAAGCTGAATAACATCAGCTTCATTGAGCAAAGAAATAGAAGAGATAAATTTGAAAGCAAAGTACCAGGCTTGTGAGTTGACATGCACAGTTGTTAATGACTTGTGGGGTTATCCCATTCTATTATAAAAATGAGATGGATACAGAGTTCTCATTTGCCTTTTTTTAATTCTTTATTAATTACACTTTATTCACTTTGTATCACCCCTGTGGTTCCTTTCCTCCTCCTGTCCCAATCCCTCCCTTCCTCCACCCTCTGCATGCATGCTCCTCCCCTGGTCCACAGATAGGGGAGGTCTTCTTTTCCTTCCTTCTGATCCTAGTCAATTAGGTCTCATCAGGACCGGCTACATTGTCTTCTTCTGTGGCCTGGTAATGCTGCTTCCCCCTCAGGGGGAGGTAATTAAAGAGCAGGCCAATCAGTTCATATCAGAGACAGTCCCTGTTCCTATTACAATGGAACCCATTTGGATATTGAACTGCCATGGGCTACATCTGTGCAGGGGTCTTAGGTTATCTCCATGCATGGTCCTTGGTTGGAGTATCAGTCTCAGGAAAGACCCCTGTGCTCAGATTTTTTGGTTCTGTTGTTCTCCTTGTGGAGTTCCTGTCCTCTCCAGATCTTACTGTTTCCCATTTCTTTCCTAAGATTCCCTGCGTTCTGCCCAAAGGTTGCCCATAAGTCTCAGCATCTGCATTGATAGTCTGCAGGACAGAGCCTTTCAGAAGTCCTCTGTGTCAGGCTCCTGACTTGTTCCCTCTTTTCTCCTTCTTCTGATGTCCATCCTCTTTGCCTTTCTGGATAGGAATTGAGCATTTTCGCAAGAGTCCTCCCTCTTGATTAGTTTCTTTAGGTGTACAGATTTTAGTAGGTTTATCCTATATTATATGTCTATATGAGTGAGTATATACCATGTGCATCCCTCTGCTGCTGGGATAGCTCACTCAGGATGATCTTTTCCAGATCCCACCATTTACCTGCAAATTTCATGATTTCCTTGTTTTTTATTGCTGAGTAATATTCCATTGTGTAAATGTACCGCAATTTCTGTATCCATTCCTCCACTGAGGGGCAGCTGGGCTTATTACCCTGCACAAAACTAAAGTCCAAGTGGATCAAAGACCTCAATATAAAACCAGACACACTAAACTGCTTAGAAGAAAAAGTGGGGAAGAACTTTGAACTCATTGGCACAGGAAACAACTTCCTGAACAAAACACCAACAGCACAGGCTCTAAGAGCAACAATCAATAAATGGGACCTCATGAAACTGAAAAGCTTCTATAAAGCAAAAGACACTGTCATCAGAACAAAACGACTGCCTACAGATTGGGAAAAGATCTTCACCAACCCGATATCTGACAGAGGACTAATATCCAGTATATATAAAGAACTCAAGAAGTTAAACAGCAACAAATCAAGTAATCCAATTAAAAACTGGAGTACAGAGCTAAACAGAATTCTCAGTAAAGGAATATCGAATGGCAGAGAAACACTTAAAGAAAAGTTCAATGTCCTTAGTCATAAGAGAAATGCAAATCAAAACGACCCTAAGATTTCACCTTACACCCATCAGAATGGCTAAGATCAAAAAGTCAAGTGAAAACACATGCTGGAGAGGTTTTGGAGAAAGGGGAACTCTCCTCCACTGCTGGTGGGAATGTAAACTTGTACAACCACTCTGGAAATCAATATGGCATTTCCTCAGACAACTAGGAATAGCGCTTCCTCAAAATCCAGCCATACCACTCCTAGGCATATATCCAAAAGATTCTCAAGTACACAATAAGGACATTTGCTCAACCATGTTTGTAGCACCCTTATTTTTAATAGCCAGAAGCTGGAAACAGCCCAGATGCCACTCAGTGGAGGAATGGATATCATTTGACATTATTGGATCTTTTCACAGTCTAGAACAAAGTGTTATCAAACTTCTAACTTTCCTTTTAGTAGCTTTGTTTAAATAAGACAATGATAGTTCTAGGGTTTTATTACAGCAAATGCTATGTTCCTTGTGGTGAATCATCAGGTAGGTGTTATCCAAACAAGTATGTATGTACACAAAATATAACAATGGGAGCATGTTCTTGAGGCTTAATAAGATATTTCAATATGATGAATTCCGTTTTTATCTTATTACATTTTAGAGGGTTTTTTTTTTAATTATCTCTTAGAAGACTGTTCTTTTCCAATGAGAGACAGAGAGGGAGCAGATCTGGATGGGAAATGAGGTGGGGGTGAATTGGGAGGACCAGAGAGAGAAAAGGCTGTACTCAGATTGTATTGGATGAGAAAATAATTTATGGTTAATAAAAGGGAAGGTATTTTATGGATTCCTTTTATAATGATGGTATTTCTAAGACTCAACGTCAGTCTCAGTGAATATTATTTAGAGACAGATGATTCTGAAGCCATTAAAAACTTGAGCCATATTCCTTTAAAAACTCAATTCAAGTCCTATCTGAGGGTTGTAAAGTTGCTTAAACAGCCAGAGACTCAGATTAAGAACTGTGCCTTAGGTCCAGGACAGAGGCGTGTCTAGGCTTTAGAAGCTGAAAGATTATGTGATTCAGAACATAACTGTAAAAATAATTTCTAAAGACTTGAAATGACCCAATGCAGAGAAGAAGCCCTGTAGACAAAGTTCCATTAATTTGACAGTGAAAGTACATCTTGACCTTGGATTGGCAGAGAGGACTATGACAGCTTGTATGCATACATAAGTAAATATCTCAAAAGCTGACCACCAGCTTTCATATCTTGTCACTGCATGCTCTAAACTGCCTAAATTAAGCCAATAGTTAAATTATTATATTATATCTTAATGTCTTCATTATTAAACACTTAAGTATTTTTGGTTAATTGCTATACAGTTACCAAATAATGTTATAAATGATACTCCCCAAAATGAGAATTCACCTTGTAAAAGCAAAACGGGGAGTATCAGACCTAAATAAGTGCCATGTTGAAATCTTTTTTTAAGCTTATTTTTTTAATTAATTTATTTTTATTAATTACAGTTTATTCACTTTGTATCCCCCCTATAAGGCCCTTCCTCTTCTTCTCCATCCTCCCTCCCCCTTCTTCACGAATGCCCCTCCCCAAGTCCACTGATAGGGGAGGTCCTCCTCTCCTTCCTTCTGATCTTAGTCTATCAGATCACATCAGGAATGGCTGCATTGTCATCTTCTGTGGCCTGGTAAGGCTGCTCTCCCCTCAGGGAGAGGTGATCAAAGAACAGGTCAATCAGATTATGTCAGAGGCAGTCCCTCTTTCCATTACTACGTAACCCACTTGGACACTAAGCTGCCATGGACTACATTTCTGCAGGGGTTCTAGATTATCTCCATACCTGGTACTTGGTTGGAGTATGAGTCTTTGGGAAGACCCCTGTGTTCAAATTTTCTGGTTCTGTTGCTCTCCTTGTGGGGTTCCTGTCCTCTCCAGATCTTACTATTTCCCACTTCTTACATAAGATTCCCTGCACGTTGCCCAATAGTTAGCCATAATTCTCAGCATCTGCTTTGATAGTCTGCAGGGTAGAGCCTTTCAGAGGCTCTCTGTGGCAGGTTCCTAGGTTGTTTCCTGTTTTCTTCTTCTTCTGATGTCCATCCTCTTTGCCTTTCAGGATGGGGATTAAGAGTTTTAGTCAGGATCCTCTCTCTTGATTAGTTTCTTTAGATGTACAGATTTTAGTAGGTTTATCCTATGTTATATGTCTATATGAGTGAGTATATACCGTGTGTGTCTTTCTGCTTCTGGGACAGCTCACTCAGAATGATCCTCATGTTGAAATCTTAAATGATCCCTGAGAGCTAACTCTCTGAAGAAAATAAATTATTTGTTAAAGTAAAACACATATGCGGATTTTCACAGGTGACTTCTTTAGCAATCAGCTATCAAGAATTTTCATAAATGCATAGAGGTTTGGCTGGGAACCAAGTACATATGTCTGTATGTTCATCAGATCCATTCTGCATTCATATCAGTGTGTGTGTTTGTGTGTGTGTGCGTGTGTGTGTGTGTGTGTGTGTGTGTGCAAATCTTCTAAGGAACTCCCAATGACCTCCCAGTGTTATCATTTATCAGAGAATAAGAGGAATCCTTCAAGAAAAAACAAATTCCATGCATAAGGACTGAAAGGCCTGGGATATGATTCAGCAATCATTAGAGTGAAAATATGTACTCACATGGCTAAAATTTTTTTGGATGATTTTTTAAAAATTCATCCAAAACGTGCATTTAAAATAGAAATTTAGTGTCCCATCTTTCAGTGTTTACCATCTTGGCCTTGAATTAAGGGATAGAAAACTTAATTCGGTTTTTAATTACAAACATTTTTTTAACTTTGTGATTGTATTTATTTTTTTAATTTTTTATACTAATTATATTTTATTCATTTTTATCCCAGTGTAGTCCACTCCCTCATTCCCTCCCAATCCCACCCTCCCTCCCTTATCTCCTCCCATGCCTCTCCCCCAATCCACTTCCTCCTTTTCCATCTGACACTAGCTTATCAACAGAACTGGCTGCATTGTTTTCCTCTGTGGCCTGGCAAGGCTGCTCCCCCCCCTCAGGGGGAGGTGATCAAGGAGCCAGCCACTGAGATCATGTCAGAGACAGACCCTGTTCCCCTTACTAGGGAACCCACTTGGATAGGCTTCAGATGCTGTATGATTTATGGGGTAATCTCCTCAAGTTTCACAGTACACAGACTCTTTCAGTAGAGAGGAAAAAAGAAGATTTAGACTGCATCTTGAGAACAGAGCTAATACAGAGTCAGAACCACTGTTTGAGGAAGTTATTTCCTTTCTATGGGACAACAAGAACACTTCTTTGTTTTTCTGAGGCATGTTCTCATGAAGCCCATGCTGGTTCCCCTCACATTTTTTATGTAACCAACACTGCTCCTGAGCTCTTGATCTTTTTGACATAGTATCCCACATGCTGGGATTATAGACATGAACTACCATACCTACTTGACACTACTGAAGAGCGATTTGACCTCCTTCATGGCCAGTCTGAAGGACTCTTTTCCACCCCCAGAGGTGTCTTATTGTGGAGAGCTCTGAGAAAGCCTCCATCTGCACGAATTCCTTGAACAGACTACCTCTTTTCAAAACAAAGAAACGGGCACTGGTTTCCTCATAATGTGGTTGTCTAGGTGGTATTCATCTGCCTATAATACAAGGACTCCAGAGAATAGCTATTGTGTGCATCCTTTCTCTAAGAGAACACAGTGTCTATGAAGTGGATGTTCAAGGGCTGAAACAGAAACAAAATGAGTTGCCTGCTGCCTCCACTGTCTAAGCAGGTCTTTGAGGTGAGCAGCTCTCACTACATGGTCATTTAAGTCATCATGCACTCCGTCTTCTACAGATTATGCAGCTAAAGAGACCAAACAATCTCAAGCATGCACAGGAAGAAAATGTTTTCTCTCTGTCTACTCCTCGTGGCATTCATTGCCACTAAAGATACATCTTCTGCCTTTCTACAACCTAGAAGTAATTTGTGGATATCTCCCTTACTAGAAGTCATTCACTTTCTACTAGTATTGTAATGCATCACACTTTATGGTTCAAATGCCAGTAGCTGCCACTCTTTGATGTTATTTATCCAACAGGGAAGTTTGTCATTTCTATCCTTTCATTCACCAAATAATCTTGTCTATCCTAAAACCTACTTCCTCCCTCAATACCCTGGAATATCATGCAAATGCTGAATGGAGAAGTAGAAGTAATGAGCAGAAGTAATGAGCAGGAACCCTTAGAAGTAGAGAAACCAGAGAAATTAGTCTCTGCGGTTAAGGTCATCCATCAATTCTTTCTGTGTGTCAGTGCTAAGAGGACACAGACACATTTCCTTAGGTTCAGACCAAACTGTTGCTCATGCTGAAAGGAATTTCAAGACTGGTCAGTGCAGTGAAGCAGAGTTAGTGATTTTGATCAAAGATGTTCTTATACAGACTTCAGTGTAATAGTTAAACGGAGGGGTAAGCAGAAGACAGGCAAGCACGCTCAGGTTGTGGGTTTTGCGCTTTCCCGTGAGAGGGGAGAGCGAAGTAAAACGTACTAAGTATAGGTCTGGGCTTTTTCAAGGGGCTGTAAGCAATTAACTATCTTAGTATTGGCCATCTGTTGCGTTTTAGTGACTCTCATGATATGTCTCAAAGGGTTGCTATGAAACATATATCCCTTCTGACTTTTGATAAGAGTGATATGAGGTGGCTTCAAAGTTGTTTTAGATGGAATTGTAATCTAATAAAATAAAACTAGAAGCCACTAGGATTTCCCAAGGGGGTTAGTACATGTTCTTTCTCTTTAAAGTGTAGGATCGTGGCTGAGAAAAGAGAATGGCCTCAGGCAGTCATTCAGTTGCACTGGAGTCTATGTTCCGTCATTAGCAAGGGCTTCAACTGGATTACTGAATGAGGGGTTTCTCTCCCCTTCTCAGGTTCCTAAGATTTTTTTCCGGCCCTTCTATATCCTACCTCGCTTTCAGCAGCTGTTTTGACACAGAGGTTGCCCTGGTTGCTGATGGCAACCTGCATTTGTGACACAAGGACTGACCAAAGCTTATTTTCTCTGGGGAAAAAGATTGCACAGTCTATTTTTCCCTCAATGGTCCCATGGGCACAGCACCAGATTGCCATGCATATTGAGTTTTTTCTCATCCCATCGAGACATCACAGCTGCCCCCTCAAAGCGTAGGTGGAGGGACAAACGCATGCTCACAGTACTGCTCTTGGCTCAACTCCCATGCTGCTCTGAGCCTTTTCCATTGGCTCATTCTAGGCTTGAGAAATGAAAAGGACCTCAGAGAACCTTACAGAGGTCTGAGGGAAAAAAAATCTCTAAAACAGGTGGGTTAGAAACTAACTCAGTAATCTCACTGCAGTTTGGAATCTCCTCATCTAAAATCAGGGTTGTAGAACAAAGCCTAGAAAAAGAATATTGGAATTTGCCTTGAGAGTGGAGGAGGTGGACGCTTTTGAATGTAGCTGGTAAATCACAGCGGTCTTAAGGAGGTGACTTCATTATCTGCCACTGCCTCCAAAGCTGGTATGCTAAGCCGTCGGAGCTGAGATCGGGTGTATGAATTCATGGCTCACACTGCAATCTGTGCCTCACGTAGACTGCACATAGAGACTTTTCTGTCACTGTATTTGAAGGTCTGAACCAGATATCTAGAAATTGGACACAATGAGAAGCAATAAGTACTGAGATAACAAGAGATCAAATATTTGGAAATTACGTGTGGATTTTTTTATCTTGATCAGAGAGGAGCCTTGATAGCTCACAGAACTCGTCCACAGAACTCGTCACCCTCCTCCCGTGAGAACCGTATTTGTCCAGAAGTGTTCAGCCAGTCACTCTTCTCTTGGCTCATACTGGCCTTCAGTCTGTAGCCAGACATATTAATTAAATGTGCTACTACCTGCTGTGATTTGGTGACACTTAAAACGAAAGAATGAAGCATGTGCCTTTTTTTGATGGTGTTTTAGAAGCCTCTTGCGTCCTTCCTCGCTACTTTGTGTCCCCACAGATATACCTGCGTCTTTTCATGACACAAAATGGTTGCCTGCATAGTTGGCTTGGGAGTGAAATCTTGAGTGATGGGCGCTGCAGTTGTGACTGAGCCCCTAAACTCATGATTTACTCGGAGTTTCTCATGAAAATAAACTTTATAGAGAGAAAGCATTAGGATTATTAAGAAATTTAGAGAAAACTGTGGCGGAAGAGAAAGTTGCCAATTTCTCAGTTTTCTAGAATATATTCAGTTCAAAGGGACTGTGTTTGCACTTAGTATATGTCACTTTTATAAGATCCATTGGCTTGTGAGGATCTGGGGACACCTTTTATGTCTAAGTATTCATTTTTTTTCTAGATTTCATGTACCTTAATTTTGTCTGAAACAAATGCATGCACATAACTTATTTCCTTTTAAACTTAAAAGTAGCTGAGCTTAGATTTATATGAATGCACGTACAGAAATATCTTCTTAAGTAACGCCTGTGGGCGAGTCCTGGAGGCCTTGCTCTTAGTTTGGTGTTCCATCTCCTTGTGCCAGACTCTTCTCAAGTATTCTTCTCTGGAACATAACCTCTTTTCAGCTGTTAACTGTTTCTCATCCTCCTTTTCTCTTTAAGCCTTCTTACATTTCAAATCAGTGACGGATACTGTGAAGAAAGAAAACACCTTCTATGTAGTGTTCAACAAAATCTATCTTAAGGAAATGCTGTTAAATATGAAGTGTTTCAGCTGACTTTCACTATTTGTTGAGAACAAGCTTTCCTTTCTCCTATTTCTCCTCAACTTTTCAGTCAATACTTTAAAAGACCATCCAAGAGTATATTCCCACAGTTAGCTAGGATCTACAAGCTCAACCACAAAAGAACCAAGGGGATTTTCTTAGTAACACACTTCACAATCAAGCAATAGGGTCACAAGATTAAAAAAATAAATAAACACTGATGGATTAAAAGAAATTATCTTCAGGATTTGGATTTTCGTTTTGCCAGAAAAGGACTTGTCTTATTCAGACTATGGTATAAAATCAGAGTAAAGAAGGCAGATTGGTTAACCTGGTGTAAATGAGAGAGCTAAGGAGGAAATGCTTAGTGTCAAGGTTTTGTTTGTTGTATGCTTTAGAATTCATGGAGGCTCTTAATCCTAGTATAGTCGATAAATAACTCTACTAAAGAATTCCAAAAACAGAAATATACCTCTGTCCATGAAAGTCAGGTAGCCTTTTATCTCCTTAATGATACAATGACCTCACATCTTTCCATTGCACCTTTTCTCTTCTTAAGCTTTGCCACTGTGTCTCAAGAACAACCAATTATCTAAAGGTCTGCATCTAATCCTTATTTTCAAACACAGTGAGTGTTGATGTTGAATGTTAAACTTAAGGGCTGATTATTTTACTGTATATAATTATGTGTTTTGTTACTTCATCTAGTCCTCAAACCACTGAATATGTAAGTTTTATTAGTTTTTGTGTTTAACTATAGATTTCAAGTGATGAAAGTAGTTTTATTACATTACACAGATAGTTAGAATAGATGATGGTATGCCCACACAGTCTACCTACCAAGAAAGTGTACATGAAATATACGCACATGGGGCCAATGGCTCATATTTTCACACTCCCAGATATTGGATTTTATTTTATTCATTTGATTATTATATGTATTTTTCAAATGAACCATAAAATAGTTTTCACTTTATAATACTTTTGAAATTATAACATATAATGTATTACTAAAATATAATATAATTGCATCACATCCCCTTCTCTTCCCTTCCTCCAACCCCTCTTATGTAACCCCTCGCTCTCACTCTCTCCCTCTCACACTTGTGTCCTTTTTAAAAATTATTTATTCTCATACCCACAAATAAGTGTAGTTTGTTCCCCTCTTCAAAGAAACTTTTCTTTGCTACAGATGGAGATCATCACAAAAACAAACAAGCAAAATCACAACAACAACAAAAAGAAACACAACTGATCAAAATGCAAAGAACAAGAGATTGTGTGGTGCCCTCTTCTGACAGGTACATCCACACCATTCCTGTACTTAATGCTCAGAGATTATTGAGGAAGAGGTAGTAAACAGAGTGTAAGAGCCAGGGGAACAGGCAGTTTCCTGTGAGATTGTGTCTCCTAGAAATGTCCAAAAGGCTACACCCATGAAGAAAACGGTTTATCTGACTTTAAAATCCTATTCAGGGGCTTGAAAGAAATTTAGCTACCTGACACTGTCTGCAAAATGGCTAAACATCTAAACATAGTCTAAAATGAGCTGATTTTTCCATCTTTCCAGCAATCTATGTTACTTTGAGATGAATTTCTTAACAAGGATGGGAGGTATGCAATTTAAAAACAACCTTATTAGAACTCATTAGGCTCTTCAATAACTTCACCTCATGGTTCTGTCTTCACAAACCCTGCAAAACCTTTGCTCATTTATTCACCAGTCAGTGCAGTACCTTGATGATGACAAGTTTTGCATTTCAATTTGACTTTTTTCTGTTTATCTCCTCCTGAGAGTGTCAACTTCTGGCTTTGCTTGCTTATTAGTGCATGACCTCTGTGTGATCAGAAAAAAAAAAATGTGCTCTCGGAGTCAGGATGGTTTTTTACTCCCTTCATAATGTCTGGCATCATATACCAGTCAAAACAGCTGAGGACTCAAAATTGATGTCTCTGTTGCAATTGATTTTCATGAATGTAGCTTCCCAAAATGCCTCACAGGCTCTCTAGACAATTGATGAGAATTTATTTTATAGTTATCTTTTGTTTCATAAAACCTAGATATTGCAGAAACTATGCTTATAGTTTGGACTAGTGATGTCAAATATGAAGAAGTATATTTGCAGACTATGACCTCATTGATAATTAACTTATATACATTGATTTAGTTGTGAGTTATTCACAATTAAATGGCTAACTCCTCCTATCAGAGCTAACAGATCTATGCAGAAACATTGTAAGAGCCAGAGGTGGTGGATGACTCAAAAAAACAAAAAACAAACAAAAAAACAACAGTTTTCTCCAGACACAAGAGGACTGATATACATATGAATGAACTCAGAGAGACAGTGGTAGCATGCACAGGGCCTGTACAGGTCAAGGCAGATGGAGTCCCTGTGGACAAGCTCTTCCCGTCCCCAACCAAGAAGCAAAAATTAGTCTTTTCTCGTGGAGTCTCAATGGGTATATTAACCACATGCATCAGGGTAGGCTTCATGCCCAGGAAGAGTTGTTCAATAAAAAGTGAATTCAATGGCATTTCTGTAAATTTTTTGTCTCATATAACTTTGTTTGACTTGGGTTTTTGTTGTTGTTGTTTTGTTTTTTGTTGTTGTTTTCTTTTTTTTTTTGTCTTTTAGGACTTTTGCTCATGTATTTTGGTTTCAAACTTTTGTGTTTTCTTTTGTTTATGTCTACGCTCATCTCTTGTCTTTTTTGTTCTGTTTATTTGTGTTCTGTTTGTTAAAGATAAGGAGGAAGAAAGGGCACAAAGATAGGCCATAAAGGAGGTGTGGAGTAGCTGGCAGAAGTTGGAAGTGAGGATAAACATTACCAGAATTTGTATGAGAATTTGTATGTATGCTGTATGAAAACAAATATTTCTTTCAATTCAAAGAAAAAAAATGTGGCTTATGGGAAAATCTTTACAGCAATAATATTCACACAAAAATGGAAAAAACTAACCAGTATCCATTAGCATGTGATTGGGAAAAATCACACATAATTCATACAAAGAAAAGGATATTATATACCCATGAACATGAATGAAGTTCTGATAAACATAAGAGTGATGTGCCTTAAAACACAATATTGTGTAAAATAAATGAAAATCAACAAGACACACAAGGAAAAAGGAGTGATATTCTAATTGTGTGCAATATCATAAGAAAAAGTCACAGAGATGGAAAGTGGGTAGGAGACAATCAGACACTGAAGACAGACAGAATGAGAAGTGAATAATTCTTACAGGTAGGTTTTTTGTGGGATGATTGAGGAATTTAAATTGCAGTAGTTGTATAATAAGGAAGATGTGATAAATGCCACTGGATTGTGTACTTATGTAGAGAGATTATAAATAATTAATATTGACTCATTAATACAGTGGGTATTATGTAACCCACTATGCTGGAAATAGTACACAGAAACATGTTAAATTTTTAATAACCTTATAGCATTGGGGCTGGGCAGATATAAAACCCCTAAGCTATCTTGCTTATTCTCTAGCTTAAATCACCATAAATACTTGCACATGTTTCACTTGAGCTGCTTTTCTCCATGATGCCAATCCTTAGAGCAAGCTCCTCCAGGATTCATGCTTCTTTACACTAACCCTTGGCAACCTGCTTCTCTCTTCCTCTCCTCTCTCTCTCTCTCTCTCTCTCTCTCTCTCTCTCTCTCTCTCTCTCTCCAGTGATCCTTCTGCCACTCCAAGCCTGGGAACCTTAGCCAAGCCCAGGTGTAAGCAATTTTATTGACCAATCAGGGATAATTTGGGAGGCAAGTTTCCACAGCATCATTTGGTACATGTAAGAAGGTGCACATAAGACAGTAAAGATCTCAGGGGACAAGCAATGAACCCTTGAATGCGTAGTAGCTCCAGGGCAGCCACAGCATACTTAGAATGTTTCATGTGGTAAACTTTGTGTATCTATAGCTTACTACACATAAATAATGTAACAAAGAAACTTTAATTTTACATTTTATAAGGATTGTTTTTATTTCAATAAAACTATTTAAAATGGACAAAAAGAGGGCTAATAGCGAGACTCAGGTCATCAACAACAATAAAGAAATGAGAGGTGTGGAATCTCTAAGGTCTTCACAGAGAGGCACATGTCACAGACCTTTGGCTGCTGGCACTGTCGCACCCCTGTACTGTCCCTGGGTTTGTTCCTGATTCTTCTGACCCCCATGCTTCATATTTCTGTGGTGTTTTATTTTTACCCTGTTTGTGGGTCCCTTCTGAGAAGGTGTGCATGGCCAAAGTAGACCTAACTCCATTGTTTGCTGAGCTTTTGGTTATATTTTTGTTGTCTATTTTTAAGAACTGACAAACTGTCTTGACATTGAATCCCTTTGTCTCTTCGGATGTGGTTGCATTTAAATGGATGTGCCTGCCAGCTTTGCTTACCTTTCCCTTCAGTTATTTAAACAGCAGTTTGGGTCACAGAACTCTGTGACCACTATATCTGAGCCTTGACAACATTCTAAGACTATTTCCAGAACTTTCTATCCTACCTCCCACTTAAATGTTCCTGGATACTTTAAAACCTTGTAACTCCAGCTATTTTGTTCTCAAGGCAGAAAATAAGGAGACAAAAGAAAGAAAAAAGATTGCAAGTAATGACTTCTGCCTGTTATCCCATCTACTCTAGCGACTGAATCAGTGGGAGACTAAATTGGATAATTTAATAACTTATATAATTCTCTCAGCACCCCAAAAGATGAGGTGTGGTGGACAAAAAAAAATGTAGTTATTTCGTTAAACCTACCTTTGCAGTTTTATAAGTTTGGATTCAGACTTAATTTCACACTCAATTCTTCAAGAATATGTTGCAGTTTCTAAGTAAACCTTACATCCTGAGAGTCCTCTTTGTCACCCTGTCTATACAAAGTAACTACAATGCTCTCATAGTATTCCTTCCTTGTTCAACTTTGGATATAATTTTCAGACTTCAATAGAAAACCTAGAACTTCTTACTAGTGGAAATCTGTGATTTTCCCCCTATTACTTTAATGAAGGTACCTGATCAGACAACCTTGCTAAGTGAATCAGGGAGTGGAGAAATGAATGTCAATGTGCAGCCCGGGAGAGCTAAGGCACTAGTGAAACTTGCCGTGGGTCATTGGCAGTCCCCTTCTAGAAATGAGGTTGTACAGTCTGCAGCCTTTGGAGGGCTCCTTCACTGCTGGTGAGTGACAGCTCACCAAATGTTTCATCTGTGCTAAAGATGAGCAAGGTATTAGCTTCTAAAGTAAGCAGTTTCTTGCCCGTGGCATGTCAGAACTATTTCACTTAGGTAGCAAAATTTTTCCAGCTCCAAAATGTCCTTTGTCTTCCTTACTCACATGAAGTGAGTTACTCAGTTGATGTACATTTTAATATACATCACAATAGAAGGAATGGGAGACTCAGCAATAGAATCTCTGTTAAAGGAAGGATCCCATAACTTAAAAAAAATCACGTCTGCTAATATGCCCTCCCATCTTTGACCTATTTGATTCCAATAGAAAGTCGATAAAAGCTATTTAACCTTACAGTTTATTTGCTCACTAAAGTGAAGAGCTAAATTTACACAGAAGCTGTGAAGTATTAAATTGCCCACATTAAATTTAGACAGCAGAAGGGAAGTCTCTCAGGGTCTGCAGATTTTCAGTTTTGTGTGAGCATTTCTATTTGACTCTGACCTCTGGCTGTTCAACGTAAGGTAGCTATTTTTACATTATGGCATTTCCCCTGCATTAGTTTTGATCTGTAAACTATTATAAAGGTACTAAGAACCATTTAAAGGCCATTAATTTCAACAAGTCCTGAACCCGTAAAAGTTAATACTGAGTGCATTGTTTTAATACATTAAATATATAGATTTAATTTTAGATGTATACTATATTTATTTGCTTAGTTACTGTGGCAAGTTTACAAACACACCAAAGGTCTGCAAAGGACTCACTGGAGTCTCCGTAGTTCCTGGGCTCTTCTAGATGCCCCTGTATGTTAAGAACATGGATATGGTATACTGACAGCTGAGTGGTGGGAGACAGTCAAGTGTGTTGATCTGATTAGTAAAGAGAAAGGCATAGGGACCGTGAGAATATTTATGGCCTGGCTTAATTCAGCTTGGGGATTACGGATGGCTGCTGGGTAGAAGTGACAAGTAAAAATTGGATAGCAGAAGCAAACAGACATTTCAGATCTCGACAGTGTGTGAAACTCCTACAGACAACTGCAAAGAGTCCCATCTCATGTGGAGGGCAGAGCTTGCTGGCACCTGAAAAGTACTGCTTAGTTCCAGACTCTTTCCCATGGGCAGGCATAATGCCATTTCGACACCCTCATCATCAACCTTTTCATGTCTGCCTAGAGACTATTAATCACAATCTAATCTTGTAACTTGAACATCATACTAATATGCTGGTGACATCCTTTTTTTTCAGATTGATTATTCATTTGCTCCAAGTAACAAAATGCATAGAACCCAGTAACAGTTGAAGGAGAACATCTCAACTACTAGAGCAATTACTTTACAACTTAAGAACATTGTATTCACTCCAGTAACTCACCTACCTTCACTTGCATGAGTCGGGAAAGGTGCTGTAATCTCCATTTAAAAAAAATTAAAGAAAACAAAAACTCTTCTAGATACTCTGGAGACAGACATATGGCACACTCAAAGTGAGTGATGGAGGAAAACCTAAGAACTACTTATATCCTGTTTGCCATTCTGAATGAGATGTAGCATCCTCGCTAGGGTTTTCCTTGTTTAGCTTGTTTAGGTCTGTAGATTTTAGTATGGTTATCCTATATTATACAACTAATATCTGCTTGTAAGTAAGTATATACCGTGCGTGTCTTTCTGTTTCTGGGTTACCTCACTCAGGATGATCTTTTCTAGTTCCCTTCATTTGCCTGCAAATTTCATGATTTCCTTGTTTTTAATAGCTGAGTATTATTCCATTATATAAACCCTGCAGAGACTGATGCACCAACCAAGGACCATGCATGGAGAGGACCTAGATCCCCTGCTCAGATGTAGCCCAGAGACAGCTCAGTCTCCGTATGGGAGCAGGGGCTGGTTTTTTCACGAACTCAGGAGCCTGCTCTTTAATCACTTCCCCCTGGCCATTCAGCCTTGTCAGGCCATAGAGGAAGAGGATGCAGGCAGTCCTGATGAGACTTGATAAGCTCTGGGCAGATGGCAGAGGAGGAGAACTCTCCATTTCAGTAGACTAGGAAAAGGGGATGGGGAGAAGAGGGAGGAAGCATGGGACTGGGAGGAGTTGAAGGAGGGGGCTACAATCGGGATATACAATGAATAAATTATAAAAAAAATATAAAAAGAAAAATAAATAGAAAGAAAGAACTACTTAAATAGAGTATGGACCAAGTCCAAGCTAGCTTCCTGGGGTAATGCATCACTCTGCACTAGAAAAGCAGCATCATTTACTCCCCTAAGCTGTGTGTGAGTGCCCCAACAACACTGTAACACATCGCCACAAGCTCACTGACGTAACATATAGACATTTGTTATCTACAGAAACTGTTGGCTTACCGATCTGTAAGTCAGGAGCCCCAAATAAGCTTCACTATTTTGAAGTTAGGGCACCAGAAAAACAGTGTTCCTCCTGAAAAGAGAACCCACCTCCTGGCTTTTTCCAGGAAACATGGCTTCACACAAATCACTTGAACCTCTCTGCTTCTAGTCTGTATCTGACTCCTTGCCTTTTCGTGAGGACACAGCAAAGTGGATCAGGATAACCTCAATTCAAGTCTTTACTCTAATCACATCTACAAAGTCCCATATCCTGTATCAGCTAAGCATAGGTCCCAAAGAGTGTGACCTGCATTTCTGAGGTAGAGAAATTTTCATTCACCCCATCAGATCCTGAGGAAGAAGAGGAGGGAGCAGATATCCAAAAACTCATATGGAGCTTCACAGTGATGGCAGTTGGTATAAAATGTGGGTTTTAGAAGAGCAACCTGGTTCACTAGGTTGACCCTGGACAGAAGAATATGGGAAACTAAGCACCCCTTTTTCATGACCTTCTACCTCTTTTCCTCGGGCTGGCTCTCTCATTGGTCCAAACCAACCAACACCAGATGTCAAAGCAAATCCACTAAAGACAACCTGAAGCCAGTCTCCTGGGTGCAGAGAGAGGAGAGAAGAAAAGAGGGGATGGTAGAGAAAAACAGAAGACACTTACTCTCCTAAGCTTTTTTTAAATAAAATTTACTTTGTTATATTGAAATTGCAATGAAGTCAGGGAGCCTTGTAAGGATTGGAGGTTGAGTAAGCAAAGACCTAAAGAGTAAACTGTGTGTATTGTTGACACTAACAGGAGCACAGCCATGTGCTCTGACCCATAGAAAATTGGCAGATCTGTTATTTACATGAGCCAGGCTCAAATAGAATGAAAAAATTCTCCTTAGGTTTAGAGGATGAGTGTTTATGAAAGACTGAGTGTGTCAGTGTGTTCAAGAACTAGACACAGCAGCTTCCTCCTCTTGGGTGTTTACAACCTGAGACAGATTGCTGGGAGAGACACTCCCTCTAGATCAGGTCCCCTCCTCCACCAGGTGCTAAAGGTAAGAACCACACTGAGGTTAAGAGATGCAGAGGATTCATGGAGATAACCCAGAACCCCTGCACAGATGTAGCCCATGGCAGCTCAGTGTCCAGGTGGGTTCCCTAGGAAGGGGAACCGGGGATGTCTCTGACATGACTCAGTGGCTGGCTCTTTGATCACCTCCCCCTAAGGAGTGGGGGGAGGGACAGCCTTGCCAGGCTACAGAGGAAGACAATGCAGCCAGTCCTGATGAGACCTGATGGGCTAGGGTCAGATGAAAGAGGAGGAGGACCTCCCCTATCAGTGGACTGGGAGAGGGGCATGGGAGAAGAGGAAGGAAGGGCAGGATTTGGGAGGAGACTATGGAGGGGGCTACAGCTGGGATACAAAGTGAATAAATTGTAATAAATAAAAAATTTAATTAAAAAAAGGAGTTGCAACATTTGGCTAAGGCTGAGGATATGGCTTGCTTCCATGTATGTGGACCTATCTGCATTGCCCCCGAGGCACGCCTGGGTTGGCTACCCAGAGGCTATTTAAGCTGTGGGCTGGCTTTCCCCGGGGTCCGAGGATTGTTCAATGTTCCTGAATAAACTGCATTGAAAAAAAAAAAAAAAAGGAGTTGAAGAGGTAGCAGAACCCTACCTGATTCTGCTTTACTGTCTGTGCATCTGCTTTTTCTTTCTTCCCTCTCTTACTCTTACAAGCCCCTAGAATAGTGGTTGACACAAAAGATAAATTAAATAATTTTTGAATTTGTACATTTGTGCCTTTTATTTTGACAAACTTCAAATACAAAGGAAACTTCAAAGTTCAATACAATAAACCCATGAATATTTAATGTATTTTTAAATTTGCACTCTTTCTAACCCTCTTCTTCTTAGCTGGGTCTTGTTCTTGCTTCCTGTTACTTATTTGTGTTCTGAATGTGTAACTTCAAATTCAGACTTCTTTGATATCAGAAAAAGGTCCTTTGACTGATGTCCTATGATATTCATTTCTATATTTTTGGATTAAACCCATTGCCATCTTCTGTTCATCTTCAAGTGGTTTATCTTCTGGGCCATTGGTAGCAGTTGTGCGCAGTGACTCAGGTAGCATGCAAAATGTCTTAACAAACAAACAAAAAAAACAAACAAACAACAACAAAAAAAAACCCTAAGCTTTTTATAGACTCTTATCACTCAGTACATGAGGTATAGGTCCTAAAATCAGTAATGCTTTCCTCTGTACTGTAGGAATTGATATATCCTACTGGTTTGTGCTTTCTTTGCTCCTATGGCAAGACTCCTGCTTTTTGTCTTCATTCTCTTTATCATTAAGTGAGTTAGAATTCCATAAGAATGTTTCTAGACGCATTCCAGGCTATCTACTCTCAGAACTTTTCTATATGATGCTCTGAGCTGCCAAATTTTGGATCTGTACTAGGTGTCTCCTGCATACAGTCTAGAGTGGTGCTTCTCAAACTGAAGGTTGTATATCAGATATCCTGCATATCAGACAGTTGTATTACAGTTCATACCAGTAGCAAAAATGCAGTTATGAAATAGCTACAAAATAATTTTATGATTGAGGTTACAACAAATGAAGGAATGGTTTAAAGAATTAGGAAGGTTGAGGACCACTGGTCTAGAGCATTGTGCTCAGCATAGTACAGGGTTTTCCTTAGTCTCAACTTTCTCTTGAACTTATGGATCCACCAGCAAGCTCCAGGGTGGACTCCATACCTGGCTGTACTGGTTTGAAGGATTTCCTACTCGTATACAATTGTGTTCTTCCATCCTTGGCAGTAAGATAGGGATGTACAAGGAGTGATTTTTATCCCACTTCCTTGGGAAACCAAAGTGCTTATTTCAAAATATGTGGAGAAACCTTGATCTAAAACAATACCTCACATCATTGAAATGTGTGTGTAAATTATGTCCTAAAAAAGCATCAACAATGTCATGAAATTAGAGTAGTAAAGGCATTTAAGTAGATTATTAAATAAACTCATGCTTTTATCAGCAAATTGAAAAAACTTTTCAGCCATAACAACAGCAACATATTCCTAACAACATTTTCCAAGTTTTCATCTTTTTCTAAACCCAGCAGTGAAGGAAAATTGTCATGATGGCAGAAGGCTAATGATCATTGTGACAGAGGCTGACAGAAATCCTGAAATATCCACTCTTCACTTCCTCAGGAAGAAAAAAAAAAAGATTTGTGTTGTATGTAGGTGACACGACTTTCCAAATGAAACTATGTACATCCTAACTTCTCTTCTAACATAATATGACATAGAGCATGTGTGAGACAGAAGGGAACCGAAGGTGTCTTAATGCAATACTAGTATTCACTTTTGCCCTTGGCTGCTGCAGGGAATATTAGATTAATGACTAGGAAGAAATTATCCTACACCAGAGTGTAGAAATCTCACATTTTCGAGATGAAACACAGACAGGCCTGTGACCGTTTTGTATATGTCTTATCTATTGAGGAGTGCTGAAAATTAGTTTGCATTTAAGTGAGAAAGAACTAAGCACCTGCGGTTTTTAAGCCATTCTTGTTTCAGACTTAATGTCATTCTCAGCAAGACCTAATTCTAAAAGCATGCAGGATATTGGCAAATAATTACAGATATGAAAATTGTTTTTTTTTTCATTCTCAGTAGCTACTAAATATAGTACTAATATAATGTAATACCTAATTCACTTGTAAATCTGTGCACAGAGCTACCTATATTTCTGAGGTGTGTGTCTGTTTGTACGTTACCTCATCTTTTGATGAAGTTGATTTATATTGCAAAACACAGCACTTATTATCACAAGTAGCTACTATAATTTTTTATTAAGAAGTCATTCTTGTGTTTCATAACAGTACTAGATACCTTATAGTTTGTCATGAAAAAAGTCCATTGCTTTTGATAGTATTCATTTTTTATTTTTATTTTTTATTTAACTTTTGTTAATTACACTTTATTCATTTTGTATCCCTCCATAAGCCCCTCCCTCCTCCCCTCCCGATCCTACCCTCCCTCCCCTTTCTGCTTTCATGCCCCTCCCCAAGTCCATTTATAAGGGAGGTCCTCCTCTTCTTTCTGATCTTAGTCTATCAGTTCTCATCAGAAGTGACTGCATTGTCATCTTCTGTGGCCTGGTAAGGCTGCTCCCCCATCAGGGGGAGGTGATCGAAGAGCAGGTCAATCAGATTATGTCAGAGGCAGTCCCTCTTCCCATTACTATGTAACCCATTTGGACAATGAACTGCCATGGGCTACATCTGTGCAGGGGTTCTAGGTTATCTCCATGAATAGTCCTTGGTTGGAGTATGAGTCTCTGGGAAGTTCCCTGTGTTCAAATTTTCTTGTTCTGTTGCTCTCTGCTAAAATCTGTACATCTAAACAAACTAAGCAAAAGAGAGGACCCTAACTAAAATGCTCAATCCCCATCCTGAAAGGCAAAGAGGATGGACATTAGAAGAAGAAGAAAACAGGAAACAACCTAGGAACTTGCCACAGAGGGCCTCTGAAAGCCTCTGCCCTGCAGACTATCAAAGTATTTATAATTATGAACATTGTGATTAATTTATAGGTTGCTTCTATAGTCATCAACCTTGCTAAACTCAAACTGATTCCAAAAGTTTGTCCACAGATTGAAAATAAAATTCTGTGTTTCAAGAACTCAGTGGGCATCCCTGGAAAAAAAAATCAAAATGCTAAGCTAAGTAAAGGAAAAAAGAAAGTCAAAAGATACATAACAGTGTGCTCTGGGAAGGCAGAGATAGCTCGGCTTTCTTTGGTGAAAGAACAGAACCATCTCCTAAAAGTTGACCTACAACTTCCATATGTGCTCCCTGGTACACACACAGATAGATAGTAGATAGATGGATGGATGGATGGATAGATAGATAGATAGAAAGATAGATAGATAGATAGATAGATAGATAGATAGATAGATAGATAGATAGATAGACTGGGAAAATTAAAGTGTGCTCTGAACTAGTAAAGGATTAAAACACCTAGAAATTGAATTTCTCTGTTATTATACATTTAAAAATACAAATCTTGGGTAATGATCATTAATTTAATTTTCATTTCCCAGCAATTTTAATCTGCTTAATTTAGATATGCCTAACTTATGGAACCAATGTAGGTTAATATAACGGTGGATCTTCAGTAGGGATAAGCCCAAAATAGATAAGGCATTTGCACTGAATTTATACTCCCCACCAAAATGGTTCGTAAAGTAGCAATGAATAACACCTCTTCTGAAGCACCTCAGTCAAGTTCATCATTCATATTGCATGATACGGCTTGTCTCAAATTATTCACACAGGCACTTTGAAATGGCATAAGTTATTTCAAGTGGCTGATGCCACATTCTGTGAAATCTATTAGTTTAAATGGACGGCTTGTGTGTTTGGCTGTTGTTGACAGATGGTAATGGAGTGAAATGTATTAGTCACAAAAAAAGAAGAGGGCCTTCAAGTAACAAAACAGGAACTAATATAAAAACTAGATCATGAATATTATGACCTTTTTGGAAGAAAGATGAAAAAGGAACACACCAGAGTTCATTTTGCGTTTTTTTACAGATAATTTAGTGTAAGTGGTTCAATCATTTTTTTTTTTTGTCCTTCAACTCACTCAAAGTACATTGTATGATCTCACAGTAGTGTTAATTTACTTTTCTCTCTGATAATTAAAGAATGAGGAGGAGGATAGAGTATTCTTTGACCATCATAAAATGATACATTCATATTCTGTTTTTGGGTTTTTTTGGTTTTTTGGGGTTTTTTGTTTTGTTTTGTTTTTTTTAAAAAAGAAGTGACACTGTATGACAGGAAAAGAGTTATTAAAAATCTAAAACAGGTCACCTGGGATTACTAGCAGTGGTATTTCTGGGCTACAGAGATACCACTTGGAGCCTCAGTAAGCACCAAGACACCATAATATGATACCGTTTTCTATCATTTTGATGCATATGAATAATTTCTTATAATACAAACTATGGTGATATTAATATTTGAGCCAAGAACAAAACCAAAATATGCATAGATTTCTGATAAGAATTATAGGAATCTAAAGACATAAGGTACCAATGCTCTCTGTAGTTTAGTTGTACCTATACTTATCAATTGACAAAAATATCTAATAATATGCTCACCACTAGAGCTTCCATACATTGCTATAGGGAATATGCACACAGTAAACTTCTTTGAAAAGCAGCTGGTCCACAGCTAATAAATCAAATCCATGGATTCTTCAATCCAAAGGTTCTATTCTCATATCTGTGTTTAAATTTTTTGAATATGTGCTTATTATTGCATTGTTTTGATAGTGAAGAAAAAGTGAAAATGACCTAAATATCTGTTATTAGGAGAACAGAAAACTATGTAGTCATGCAATGAACACTGCTATACATAAACAAGATTTACACAGATCTGCATGCAATATAGTTTCTATATTACCTCATGCAAGAAAGGCAGTTGCTATGCATGCATACCTCAAGAATAAATGCATTTTAATATTTTTTTTATTTTTTGAGATCATGATATAATTACATCAGATCCTCCTTCCCTTTGCACTTTACAAAGTCTTCTCTATAACCCCCTTGCTCTCATTCAAATTCATAGTCTTTTTTAAAATGTTACAATTAACATATAAATGCTACATGCTCAGCTTTTAAAGCGCTACTTGTGTGTATGTGTTTTTAGGACTATTTGGTATTGAATAACTGATTAGTGTGATCTTTTCTGGAGAAGACGATTTTTCATGATCTTGGCATTCCTTGGTTGTCTGTAGTGTCCCCCCCCCCCTCTGTATTAGCCTCTTGAGCTTTTCCGCCTTCTACGTGAATATTTTATGTGCATGCTCCTTGATCATGTCATATTTAAGCATCCATGTTGGTCAGACTTCATGGGTTTAGCTTCCCTGACATTTCTAAGAGACACATGTCACAGAAAAATGTTTGTTTCTCTGGCTTACAGTCTTTCTGCCCTACTCTTCTATAATGATCCCTGAGCCTTAGGTACAAGATTAGAACTCCCTGGTGTCTGTGACACCATGATCTTCTTTGGGGTTCTACATGTTCTTTTAATCTATAAGCTTGCCCTTGTGATATCATTACTCCTTCTTTTAGCATTCCCTTGTAGCTTTCCCTCTCTCAGTTAAATCTAATGGAACTTCTGCCAAACAGAACTTTGATCAAAGCATAGCTCTGACTAGAAGTTATTAATTACCTCCCTGTCTGTCTCAGCTTCAAGGACAGCATTAAATGTTCAGTGGTAGTTATTTCGTTTTGATGCCAAAACTGCATCAAGTCTTCATCTTCATGATACGTATAGACCCCTCCCAAATTCCCCAAGCTTTCTCTCTGATATTTCTCCAACATAACATTTTCTCATGGCTTTAATTAAATAACTCTTATTTTTTTTCTTATTTTTACCTGTCAAAATAGCATTTGTATTTCCTTTTTGCTGCAGTGATAAAATTCTCTGAACAAAAAATATGTTTGGGGGAAGGGTTTAGTTCATCTTATATATACGAGTCATGGTCTATCAATGAGGAAAGTCCAAACAGTAATTCAAGCAGAAACTGTAGAAAAATACTGCTGACTGGCTTGTTCTCAGGCCCATGCTTAGCTTGCTTTCTATCTAGGGATGATGCCACACACATTGAGCTGAGTTTCTTACACCAATTACTAATCAAGACAAGGGGCTGAAGAGATGGCTTAAAGGTTAAGAGCACTGTCTGTTCTTCAAAAGGACCTGAGTTCAATTCCCAGCAACCACGTGGTGGCTCATAACCATCTATAGTGAGATCTGGTGCCTCTTCTGGCTTGCAGGCACACATGCAAATAAAATGCTGTATAAATAATAAATAAATATTTAAAAAAATAATCAAGACAACCCCTACAGGCTAGCTACAGTCCAGCCTATTATAATAAATTCTTCAAGCAAGTCTTTCTTTTTAGAGAGCTAATACTGCAAGGTATGTCATGTTGACAATTAAAGTTAATAGTGTCATCAAATATGCGAATAAGACTATCATTAATTCTCCAGCCAAGGCACAAGATGATCTCAGCCACACAAGTGATTGCTTCAATCAATTATAAAATTAAACAGCTTACATATTCCAAATGAATAAATGCCCGATTGTGGGCAAATAATTCACTTTTCGTCTTTAAGTCCTTCCCTAAATATTGGGGTAATTTGCTAAGAACTTATGAATAACTTATATAGCCTTTATATTCCTCAAGTCAATAATTTTAAGCATTAAAAATATATATACTTTAAAGAATTTACTTGCAAGCAAATACCTTTCTGAAAACAAAAATCCCTTTCTTAGATTCATCTCATAATGAGTTGTCTCCTCTAGACTTTTAGCAGCATGAGTGCTCAAGGAAGAAATTAAATGACATCTTGCCACCCAAACTCATTTGAAGCTGTGCAGTATCTCAGGTCCCCCATAGTCATGCAACGAAGCAACATCCCTGAAGCAATTGCTTCCCTTGATGTAACCTAGAGAAAGCAGTTCCTAAGAAACAACAGCAACTTTTTAAAAACTTTCTTCATTTTTAATTTTTTTTAACCATCAATAGTACCACAAAATAGCTTGACTTCTTTACGACTTCCATTCCTGTTACATTGGAAGATATGAGAACTAGAACAATTTTATTTTGTTGATGAAGTTCTAGAAATGCATATAGTACTATTTATTTGTTCTGAATAGATATAGATGGATAGACAATAGATGGATAGATAGATAGATAGATAGATAGATAGATAGATAGATAGATTGATAGATAGATAGATAATTCTACTGAAAGGAAGAACGCCCTAATATTTTCTTCTTATACTGTAATATGAAATGTAGTAGGTGAAAGACAAAGTAAAATGATGTATGTACCTAAACGTGTATATGCATATGTGATGATGAATGAACATCTCAAGACCATACTTAATCCAGTTCTTATACATTTATTTTGAAATGTTTTCCATTCTTTAATAAAAACCCTAACTGTTTTATAGCACACTAAAGATTGCTGGGTTGTTTGCTTATTTATATAAAATAGAAAGGCTCTCGAAAGACAAAACTAAAGTTATGGTTTTTGGAAGATTCAAGGTCAGATTTGTAGTATGTAGAAGTCAGCAATCTCTGTCGGAAAATTATAGCCAACATACAGGGCTTCTGTCACTTCGAAATTATGATTTTTTTCTTAGAAAATCTGTGTGATTGTACTGCTGATTAGAAAAATCAGCTCTTACAGGAAAAGCAGAGCATGAAAATGTTGCAGGATTATGAGTTCGAATCTCATAATCCCAGGAGAGATATCAGCATCCTAATCCAGTCAGCTTCTATAGCTGGAAAAACTACCTCTAGTTTCAAGAAGATAGGGACATTTTCTAATCTCCGAAATTTCTTCAGAGACAGACTATGTGTTTCAAATCACTGAACTTGGTACTACTGAAAGTCAAACTATTATTGCAAGAATTGTATTGTAGAATATTGTAGAATTTGACTTAGCAATGAGAAACAAAAGAGGTTGAGAAGTTCCCTCACCACCACTCAGTGCTCCAAAAATCACTATCTTTAAGTGCCAGCTCTTTCTTTACCAAACCAGGGACTCCCAGTAAGGTCAGTGGGAATGGATCAGGCCGGGTTGGAGGGATCTCAGCAAGACTGAGACTTAGACAAGTTTATTTCAAGGAATCAGACTTTTTGTACATTCAACCATAATAGGATTTAGTGGTGGTTTGGGAGCTTGACAGGGTAGACAAGATAAGTGTCTAAGGTTAAATGTTCAACGAAATGCTACATGTTTCACTAAGCTCTCTGGAATACATCGTCGCCCAGGAGGACTGTAGGCTTCACAGCCTGGGAGAATGCCTCAGGGTCTTGGGAACTGAAAGACTCACAAAGTACCCCAGGAGCCACAGACTCAAACAGCAAGGAAAACTGTTTTCCAAATTATTGTAATAAAGATCAGTTCTCTCCTCTGGGAAGAAAGACAGAACACACAGCTCCAGATGATTTGCTGCCCTCTCTGACCTTCACAGTCACCTGCGTGTACAGGTGCCAACATACATAGAAACACACACACACACACACACACACACACACTTAAAAATAAAATTCTGGATGGAACAACTTAGTGAAGATGCTGAGGTAGCCAGTGAAAGGAGCGTTACAGGAAGACAGGGACAAAGATGAGTCAAGATGAGGCTCTCGGGAGTCGAAGTCGAGCTAAGGTTGGTTAAGGAGTGACAGCATGAGCAGACTCTGTTCCTCTTCTCCTTTGTGTGCAAAGCTCTGCTGGGACGCTAGGACTGTAACCACGCTGGTATCCTTTGTCTTTGACGCCAAGGATAGGATATTAATGTCTTCTGTGACCTTTGAGCAGATCTCTTGCTCTCATTAAGGGATCCCAGGAGGTTGTTTTACTGAAACTACAGATAGACTTATGTGAGGAGGACTGATGATGTCAAATTTTTTTTTCAATGCAGTTTATTCAGGAACCTTGAACAATCATCTGACCCTGGGGAAAGCCAGCCCACAGCTTAAATACCCTCTGGGTAGCCAACCCAGGCATGCCACGTGGGCAATGCAGATAGGTCCACATACATGGAAGCAAGCCAGATCCTCAGCCTTAGCCAAATGTGGAATTGTTCGTGACAGAGAGCACTCACCATCGGGAAGGTGGAAGGCAGAAACCAGCTCCATCTTTAAGGCATAGCATTCCGCAGCTCTCTACAGTTCCCCCTTTTTGTTTTAGATGCATCATGCAAGAGTAGAGGTCTGATCTCTGATATTAGAAATAAATTGGGACTTTGTACCGATGTTCATTTAGGTGTCTTCCACCCAAAGAGCATCAGACCCGTCTGATACCTTTTTCTCAGAGGTGGGACCTGGGGTATCAACCCGCATGCAATCAGACATGCTCTTCTCTGGGTCCAAAGCGGCTGACCCTGAGTGCAGTGCTTAGCCTCCCATCCTGAGTGTAACATTTTAGCTTTTTATGGTATCCAACCATGCTTGGGGCGAATGTCCTGCTTCAATGGCTGTAAAGGCCTGAATGATCATGGCTGCATCACACTGTTGTGAGACTCTAATCTTGCATATATACCACAGGCAAACTAAGGAGACCAACACCAGAAGGCCTGCTAACGCTCCCATGCCCGCCCATTCCTTCAGATGATTCATGGCTGCAGCAATCCATGATGATAATCCTGTGGCTAGTCCTGCGTCCACTCTGGTAGAATTTACTGTGACAATGGCCACTCTCAGCTGCTCCATCGATGGTGTCAAATTTTTATTTGAAGAATTACTTCATCAAATTCCCAGAAGAATTTGAAAAACCGTTGTTTGTTCATCTTTTGGTTGCTTTGAGGGTAATGATATAGGGATAAGGTGACTCTTTTAATAGCCAAAATGAAAGAGATTTTCATGATTTCCTTGGTTTTTGTTTGTTTGTTTGTTGTTGTTGTTGTTGTTTTGGGTTATTTTTTTGTATTTTTTTTTGTTAAGTACTATTCCATTGTGTAAATGCACCACAATTTCTGTACCCATTCCTCAACTGAGGGACATCTAGGCTGTTTCCAGGTTCTGGCTATTACAAAATAAAGCTGCTATGAACATGGTTGAACAAATGTCCTTGCTGTATACTTGAGCATCTTTTGGATATATGCCCAAGAGTAGTATAGCTAGAGACTGAGGTAGCACTGTTGCCAGTTTTCTCAGAAAGCAACAGATTGATTTCCAAAGCGGTTGTACAAGTCTACATCCCCACCAGCAATGGAGGAGGTTCCCCTTTCTCCACATTTTCTCCAGCATGTGCTGTCACTTGAGTTTTTGATCCTACCCATTCTGATAGGTGTGAGATGGAATCTGAGTCATTTTGATTTACATTTCTCCTATTAGTAAAGATGGTACATATTTCTTTAAATGTTTTTCTGCCGTTCAGTATTCCTCTTTTGAGAATTCTCTGTTTAGCTCTGTACCCCATTTTAATTGGATTACTTGATATGTTGGTGCTTAACTTCTTGAGTTCTTTATATATTCTGGATATTAGCCTTCTGTCAGATATAGGGTTGGTGAAGATTCTTTCCCAGTCTGTAGGCTATTATTTTGTTCTGTTGACAGTGTTCTTTGTTTCACAAAAGCTTTTCAGTTTCATGAGTTCCCACTTCTTAATTATTGATCTTAGAGCCTGAGCTGTTGGTGTTCTGTTCAGGAAGTCATCTCCTTGCCAATGAGCTCAAGGCTCTTCCCCATTTTTTCTTCTAAACAGATTTAATGTGTCACATTTTACATTGAGGTCTTTGATCCACTTGGACTTCAGTTTAGTGCAGGGTGATGAATCTGGATCTATTTGCTTTTTTTACATTGAGACATCCTGTTAGAAAAGATCCATTTGTTACAGATGCATTTTTCCATTTCATGGTTTTTACTCCTTCACCAAAAATCAAATGACTGTAGGTGTGTGGATTTATTTCTGGGTCTTCAATTCAATTCCGTTGATACAACAGTCTGTTTCTATGCCAGTACCATGCATTTTTTATTATTATTGCACTATAGTGCAGCTTGACATCAGGGATGGAGATACCTCCTGAAGGTCTTTTCTTATACAGAATTGTTTTAACTATTCTTTTTTTTTTTTCAATGCACTTTATTCAGGAACCTTGAACAATCATCTGACCCTGGGGAAAGCCAGCCCACAGCTTAAATAGCCTCTGGGTAGCCAACCCAGGCATGCCACATGGGCAATGCAGATAGGTCCACATACATGGAAGCAAGCCAGATCCTCAGCCTTAGCCAAATGTGGAATTGTTCGTGACAGAGAGCACTCACCATCGGGAAGGTGGAAGGCGGAAACCAGCTCCATCTTTAAGGCATAGCATTCCGCAGCTCTCTACAGTTCCCCCTTTTTGTTTTAGACGCATCAGGCAAGAGTAGAGGTCTGATCTCTGATATTAGAAATAAATTGGGACTTTGTACTGATGTTCATTTAGGTGTCATCCACCCAAAGAGCATCAGACCCGTCTGATACCTTTTTCTCAGAGGCGGGACCTGGGGCATCAACCCGCATGCAACCAGACATGCTCTTCTCTGGGTCCAAAGCGGCTGACCCTGAGTGCAGTGCTTAGCCTCCCATCCTGAGTGTAACATTTTAGCTTTTTATGGTATCCAACCATGCTTGGGGCGAATGTCCTGCTTCAATGGCTGTAAAGGCCTGAATGATCATGGCTGCATCACACTGTTGTGAGACTCTAATCTTGCATATATACCACAGGCAAACTAAGGAGACCAACACCAGAAGGCCTGCTAACGCTCCCATGCCCGCCCATTCCTTCAGATGATTCATGGCTGCAGCAATCCATGATGATAATCCTGTGGCTAGTCCTGCGTCCACTCTGGTAGAATTTACTGTGACAATGGCCACTCTCAGCTGCTCCATCGATGGTGTCAAATTTTTATTTGAAGAATTACTTCATCAAATTCCCAGAAGAATTTGAAAAACCGTTGTTTGTTCATCTTTTGGTTGCTTTGAGGGTAATGATATAGGGATAAGGTGACTCTTTTAATAGCCAAAATGAAAGAGATTTTCATGATTTCCTTGGTTTTTGTTTGTTTGTTTGTTGTTGTTGTTGTTGTTTTGGGTTATTTTTTTGTATTTTTTTTTGTTAAGTACTATTCCATTGTGTAAATGCACCACAATTTCTGTACCCATTCCTCAACTGAGGGACATCTAGGCTGTTTCCAGGTTCTGGCTATTACAAAATAAAGCTGCTATGAACATGGTTGAACAAATGTCCTTGCTGTATACTTGAGCATCTTTTGGATATATGCCCAAGAGTAGTATAGCTAGAGACTGAGGTAGCACTGTTGCCAGTTTTCTCAGAAAGCAACAGATTGATTTCCAAAGCGGTTGTACAAGTCTACATCCCCACCAGCAATGGAGGAGGTTCCCCTTTCTCCACATTTTCTCCAGCATGTGCTGTCACTTGAGTTTTTGATCCTACCCATTCTGATAGGTGTGAGATGGAATCTGAGTCATTTTGATTTACATTTCTCCTATTAGTAAAGATGGTACATATTTCTTTAAATGTTTCTCTGCCGTTCAGTATTCCTCTTTTGAGAATTCTCTGTTTAGCTCTGTACCCCATTTTAATTGGATTACTTGATATGTTGGTGCTTAACTTCTTGAGTTCTTTATATATTCTGGATATTAGCCTTCTGTCAGATATAGGGTTGGTGAAGATTCTTTCCCAGTCTGTAGGCTATTATTTTGTTCTGTTGACAGTGTTCTTTGTTTCACAAAAGCTTTTCAGTTTCATGAGTTCCCACTTCTTAATTATTGATCTTAGAGCCTGAGCTGTTGGTGTTCTGTTCAGGAAGTCATCTCCTTGCCAATGAGCTCAAGGCTCTTCCCCATTTTTTCTTCTAAACAGATTTAATGTGTCACATTTTACATTGAGGTCTTTGATCCACTTGGACTTCAGTTTAGTGCAGGGTGATGAATCTGGATCTATTTGCTTTTTTTACATTGAGACATCCTGTTAGAAAAGATCCATTTGTTACAGATGCATTTTTCCATTTCATGGTTTTTACTCCTTCACCAAAAATCAAATGACTGTAGGTGTGTGGATTTATTTCTGGGTCTTCAATTCAATTCCGTTGATACAACAGTCTGTTTCTATGCCAGTACCATGCATTTTTTATTATTATTGCACTATAGTGCAGCTTGACATCAGGGATGGAGATACCTCCTGAAGGTCTTTTCTTATACAGAATTGTTTTAACTATTCTTTTTTTTTTTTTCAATGCACTTTATTCAGGAACCTTGAACAATCATCTGACCCTGGGGAAAGCCAGCCCACAGCTTAAATAGCCTCTGGGTAGCCAACCCAGGCATGCCACATGGGCAATGCAGATAGGTCCACATACATGGAAGCAAGCCAGATCCTCAGCCTTAGCCAAATGTGGAATTGTTCGTGACAGAGAGCACTCACCATCGGGAAGGTGGAAGGCGGAAACCAGCTCCATCTTTAAGGCATAGCATTCCGCAGCTCTCTACAGTTCCCCCTTTTTGTTTTAGACGCATCAGGCAAGAGTAGAGGTCTGATCTCTGATATTAGAAATAAATTGGGACTTTGTACTGATGTTCATTTAGGTGTCATCCACCCAAAGAGCATCAGACCCGTCTGATACCTTTTTCTCAGAGGCGGGACCTGGGGCATCAACCCGCATGCAACCAGACATGCTCTTCTCTGGGTCCAAAGCGGCTGACCCTGAGTGCAGTGCTTAGCCTCGCATCCTGAGCGTAACATTCTTGTTTTTATTTTTGTTTTTGTTTTTCCATATAAGTTGAGAGTCATGAAATTTGCAGGCAAATGGATGGAACTTGAAAAGATCATCCTGAGTGAAAAAGCCCAGAAACAGAAAGACATACATGGAATATACTCACTTATGTGCAGATATTAGCCATATAATATAGGATAACCATACTAAAATCCACAGCCCTAAAGATGCTAAATAAGACCAACAGAAACAACAAATCTCGGTCCATGGGTACCTGCAGAGACTGATGTGCCAACCAAAGACCATGTATGAAAAGGACCTAGATCCCCTGCTCAGTTGTTACCCAAAGGTAGCTCAGTGTCCAAGTGGGTTCTCTAGTAAGGAGAGCAGGGGCTGTCTCTGACATGAACTCTGCTGCACACTTTTATTTTCTTTATTAATTACACTTTATTCACTTTGTATCCCCCTGTGGCTTCCTTCCTCCTCCCGTCCCAATCCCTCCCTTCCTCCACCCTCTGCATGCATGCCCTTCCCCAAGTCCACTGGTAGGGGAGGTCTTCTTTTCCTTCCTTCTGATCCTAGTCAATTAGGTCTCATCAGGAGTGGCTGCATTGTCTTCTTCTGTGGCCTGGTAATGCTGCTTCCCCCTCAGGGGGAGGTAATTAAAGAGCAGGCCAATCAGTTCATGTCAGAAACAGTCCCTGTTCCTATTACAATGGAACCCATTTGGATATTGAACTGCCATGGGCTACATCTGTACAGGGGTCTTAGGTTATCTCCATGCATGGTCCTTGGTTGGAGTATCAGTCTCAGGAAAGACCCCTGTGCTCAGATTTTTTGGTTCTGTTGTTCTCCTTGTGGAGTTCCTGTCCTCTCCAGATCTTACTGTTTCCCACTTCTTTCCTAAGATTCCCTGCGCTCTGCCCAAAGGTTGCCCATAAGTCTCAGCATCTGCACTGATAGTCAGCAGGGCAGAGCCTTTCAGAAGTCCTCTGTGTCAGGCTCCTGACTTGTTCCCTCTTTTCTCCTTCTTCTGATGTCCATCCTCTTTGCCTTTCTGGATAGGAATTGAGCATTTTAGCAAGAGTCCTCCCTCTTGATTAGTTTCTTTAGGTGTACAGATTTTAATAGGTTTCATTGTTTCCCTCTTGCCAGGGTTGGGGAAGATTGCCAGGCCACAGAGGAAGAAGATGTAGGCAGTCCTAATGAGGTGTGATAGGCTGGGTTCAGATGGTAGAGGGGGAGGTCGATGCCTTTCTGAGAAATAGGGGAGGGGTAGAGGCAGGGAGAGGGAGAGACAGTGTGACCTAGAGAAGATGGAGGGGGCTGCAAATGGAATATAAAGTAAATAAATTATAAAAATAAATTGAAATTAAAAAACAAAGAAGGAGATATGCTCTATTTTTCTTGACAAATTTCAAATTCAGAAATATGTTTTTTCTCTTGTTCTGAGACAAGATTGAATAATAGATGGAAAGATAAATAAATTACAGAAATCCTAACTTCTCCACATGCAGGATCAAGAAATCTATGCTAATTATGCAAGGTTAAATAATCTCAGTAAAAGCATTTCAGGGAAGAGAAGATGAAAGTACCTCTTTCAGATGGCAGATAATGAATGTTATTTCTTTTACATGGTTATCATTGCCATCTTAGATCTGATTAGCTCTACGAATGACATAACCATGATTAACCGAAGTTAGTAATTTATTCAAGCCTTGTTTGCATAACCCTTTCACAAAAGTTAATTCAATAAACGTAACTATTAGTTGTTGAAAACATGAAGTTTGGTCAAGTCTCTTCAAGTCCTGCTCCACTGCACTCTGTAATTCACCTGATACATTTCCCAGTACTGCTCACTATCCAGAGATGACCATATTATAGGGATTTCCCCAGCACTATTTATTATTAAACACTGGCTGTTAAACCTAGTGCTAGATCACTGGTATAGTAAATCCTGAAGCAAAGAAAATCTGTGCTCACAATTTTATAGTGGGGGAAACAGACAATGAAAATGAGTGAAATATGTAATTTTGCCATATACAAATAAATGTTACAAAGAAAAATAGCTGATGAATCTGTTTTGGTGGGTGATGAGGGTTGCCATTTAAAGTAGGGCATGAAAAAATTGATATTTAAGAATGAAGTTCATGACTAAAGACCTAGTAGAGATGAAAGAGTAAACCTTAATAATAGCTGAGGACAAATCCATTTTACTAACAGAAAGGGCAAAGTCCCTGTGGTTGAAGACCACAAAAACTATGTTTAAACATCTATCTCCCTTCTCCTCTGAAGAACTCAGCCTTTGTTTCATTATCACTCTGCAGCCTTTTCTCTTTCCTCAAGCACATGTCTGGAAGAATCTTCTTAATGAGCTGCTTATTTATAAAACACAGGAAATAATTGTCATGAAGAAGCCTTCATGAAAACAAACCTCAGTCCTGCCCTGGAATTTTCTGCATTTTGTCTTTCTTGAACCACAAAAGAGAACACAATCACAGACATAAATAAATTTCTAATAAATAAGCTTATCACACATATATTCTATGGTTGCAATATGTGCACATAAATTAAACAAGTTTGGTGAAAAGAAAATTGTACCTGTAAGCAATGTATTTGTCAAATTCCTTTAGTATGTTTTTGGTAGTTCTAGTCAATGTTAGTTATTAAATCACATGATATTTGACTAGAGATAGGACACTAAAATGGGGAATGAGTACAGTGCATAACATTCATTGTTGATGATGAAATATTAAACTCACAACTGTTTACAATTCAGGTTGCTCTATTTTACGCTAAAATAGAATAAAGGTATTCATGTGACTGAGCATTACACCCTTTATTTTCCACATGTCAGGAATTTAAAGGGGATGTCAGAGGTGGCTCATTTCTTCATCAAACTAAATCTGATTCAGAAATCTCATTTGAAATGCCATTTTAGAAAGATGCATTCAGAATGCATGTGAAATTAGTTCATACAAACAATATTATATTAATGAGTTGATTAGCTGATGATTTATACATCTTTCATGTGTTCATAATCATGGAATGATGAAGCTAAAGCTGGTGTTGAAAGCAATTGTTTGCCAAATGCTCATTGTGTTACATGTAGTTAACTTGTCTCTCTTTTTTTTCTATTTTTTTTAATTTTTTTTATTTAACTTTTATTAATTACACTTTATTCATTTTGTATCTCCCCATAAGCCGATCCCTTCTTCCCTCCCTCCCCTTTCTGCATGCATGTCCCTTCCCAAGTTAAGACATGTCTTAAAAGACATGAACACTGCAATGTTATATATGTATGTATGTAGAAAAATTGTTGATGTGCTGTCAGAGTAAGATGATCAATCCTCACTTAGAAAGATAAATGGGATGGACATGGGAAGTAGGAGAAAACAAGTAACAGGACAGGAGCCTACCACAGAGGGCCTCTGAAAGACTCTACCTAGCAGTGTATCAAAACAGATGCTGAGACTCATCAGCACAGTGTAGGCAATCATATGAAAGAAGGAGGAGTTAGTATGACCTGGAGAGGACAGGAGCTACACAAGAACCAAATATATCAGGATACAGGGGTCTTTTATGAGACTGTTTCTCCAATTAAGGACCATGTATGAATATAACCTAGAACCCCTGCTCAGATGTAGCCCATGGTAACTCAGTATCCAAGTAGGTACCCTAGTAAGGGAAATAGGGACTATTTCTGAAATGGACTCCATGGCTGGCTCTTTGACACCCTCCACCTCCCCGCCCCCGAGGGAGGAGCAGCCCTGCTAGGCCACAGAAAAGGACATTGCAGCCAGTCCTGAAGAGATCTGATAAACTAGGGTCAGATGGAAGGGGAAGAGGTCCTCCCCTATCAGTGGACTTGGAAAGGGGCAGGAAGGAGATGGGGGAGGGAGGGTAGGATTGGGAGGGAATGGGGGAGGGGGATATGGCTGGGATACAAAGTAAATAACCTGTGATTAATATAAAAACTTAAAAAATATTAAAAAAGAAAGAATATACACAACAGAGCAGAAGAGGTGGGACCAGCCAGAGAGGAGGTCTAAAATGCAATTGTAATGGGAATTCGATGATCTTTACATGGAATCTTACAGCTGATATGGTCAAGCTGTCCTCAGATCAATAGCTTTACACTTACAGCCTCACACAGCTCAGTGACTGAGTAGAGTATACATTCATTTGCTAAGGGGATCATGATTAAATACCGTACAGTTTGTGGGGTAAAGGGCTGTTTGTTTTTGTTTGTGTTTGTGTTTTGTTCTCACAGTTCTAATCAGGGCATTAGCAACAACACTACCTTTCACTGGCTAATCTCTCATTACTTTGCCCATAATTGCTTTCTTGTTGCCTCTTCATGAGGTTTGGTCAATGTACATGCATGCCTAGTAACTCTCTCTCAGGTTGTCATAATTGCCTCTTCAAATAAGACATCTGTTAGATTGGACGAGGATTCACTTAATAGCTCCATTTTTACTTAATGGAATCTATAAAGGCCTCGTTTTCAAATAAAAATGAGGTACTGGAGGTTGAAACTTCGATGTGTGAATTTTAAAGGAACACAATTTAGTTCCTAATGCTGAGCCACATGTCCTTCTGAAATTAAATATACATGTGTACATATACACATATAAACATCTTCAAGAGTCCAAAAGTCTCAACTCCTTTAAACATGAATACTAATTTCAGAATCTCACCTACATATTTAAATCAGGTGTGAGTTAAATTTGTGTATAATTTGCCCTAGTGGAAAAATCCTTTGTAAACTTGTGCATGCAAAGAACCTGTTTAAGTATCATTCTAAAATCATTGTAAAACACAGTAGTGATATGGGTATAAAATTTGTATTTTATTCCTGAACTGGAAAGAATAAAAAAAAGTCAGAACCATGAGTCCAAAGTAAAACAAATGTGCTACCTTAGGAAGGAAAAAAGCAAAATAAACAGCCTACCAGGCATTTTTTTTTTCCTTTGTGCCTTGAGATGCAAGATACAGTAATCTAACTTTGGAAAGGATGCCCTTGCATTATTTAGCCTTTGGAGTACGTATGTATGTATATCTTGATAAATTTTTCCAGGTACATGACACTTGTTGCCAATTAACAAGACATGACTTTTTATTTTTTATTAATTAATTATTTTTGTACATTTTATATCCTGATTTTTATATTTTATAGTTTCATATTTTTAAACTTTACATCCTGATAGCAGAATCCCCTCCCTCCTCTCCTCCCAGGCCCTCCCATGCCCTCCCACTCACCTTGCACACACACACACACACACACACCACCAACCCCACCTCAGCTTTGGCAGATCAAGTTGTAGTAGGACTAAGCTCACCTACTCCTATCATGACTAGGCAAGACAGCCCCGTTAGGGGGAAAGAAAACAAAGGCTGGCAACAAAGTCAGATACAGCTCCTACTGTTAGAAATCCCAAATGAGGACCAAGCTGCACAACTGCTCATATGTGCCAAGGGCCTAAGTTTGGCCCATGTATGCTCTCTGATAGTTCAGTGTCAGGGCTAATCTTACATTAATTCTAATTCTTTCCATGCATGGAAAAGGAAGAGTACACAGAGTTGTTGTCAGTTCTTTTTCACTGTCTTAAAGCTCCCTCATCTTTTTATCTGTTCAACATTATGGACATCGTTGTTTATAATAACAAAGGTCTAGAATGTTCTCAACTTGTCCCAGACTTTGTAGACCCAAAAAATCCAAGCTAATGCTGTCTACAACACAGAAGTTACAAAGCACATTTACATATTCCTCTTTCTTCCAGGATCAGAGTGAACATACGTATTCCTGTCTAAAAACAACTCACAAGAGTGCCCACATTCTAATCCTGGCTTGTAGCTCAAAGAAATATCTTTTCAATGAGGTAGAACCTTAATGACTTTATTTTAGAATGATACAGTGGGCAGAGACGAGACTGTAGGACAGACACTATATGAAGCTTGGTAAAATACCCCTTCCAGGAAGTCTAATTTCTTCTCTAATGGATGTGATAACAATGTCCACTGTTACAGAATGCCAGCCACATGCCCAACACAGTACTGGTCAGTGAGTGTTCACTGCTCCACTTCAGATAAGAAAAATGATGTTGTGAGAGATAAGCTGATCTTCCCAGTGTTTCTAAGTGGCACAACCAGGATGTGTCTGTCTGGTTTCGAAGCCCTAAATCCTTTGTTTAATTTGTTGAGAATTCTATATGTGAGTACTGCATTACATCATTTCCACCACTCCCTCTCCCAACTGCAGCTCTTCACATACTCTCCACATACTCCATCTCAAATTCATGTCATCTTCTTTAGTCATTAGTGTTACACTTCTATGTTATATATGATATAATATTTATGAATAAGCACACAATATATTTAGTGTTGCTTGATGTACCTATGAATAAGCACACAATGTATTTTGTGCTGACCAGTCAGGACTGAATAACCTATCATAGAACTCAGTTATGGAAAAAATTGATTCTCCCTCTCTCAGAAGCCAATTTGACCCTAGCTCTTCATCAAGGTGTGGATCCTTGTGAAGGACTCTCCATTCTTGCTGTCATATCAACTACTACTGTCTTTATGCAAGTCACATTGTTACAGTTTCATGTATGGAGCTTCCTTGTTATTTCTAGAGTACAACCACAAGCAGGATTATGTCCTGATCCTCTAGACCTTATAATCTTTTTAGCCCTCTTCCATGACTTCCCTGAGCTTTGGGTGGAAACTGCATTGTAGTTGTATCAGTTGGTATTGGGCACTTCACAGCCAATTACTTTAGCATTTTTACTAGTTATGGGTTTCTGTAATAGTTGCCATCTGTTGCAAGTAGAAGCTCTGATGAAGAGTGAGAGCTACATACACTCATCTGTGTATATAGAATAATTATTTAGGATACAATTAGAAAATATATTGCTCAGGAAAATGACTGTGGTAGGTTCTCTAGAGTCCATGACCTCTCCATCCATCAGTAGTTGGCTAGGCTTAGAGTACCTTGCATGACTCCCCCGACCCCATTTAACATTTTTAAGTCCAATTATACTGCTGACGAGTATCCCCAGGTGCCACTATCGCACCACTGGAGCTATCTTGCAAGATGGTCATTGTAGTGGTTTACATCTCCATGAGACTGTTGTTTACTTTCCTCCCTTTGCAGTTTTTATAGCACCTTCAGACACATATATTAACATATATTTAAAATTGCATGCATTCTGAGGCAAGCTTGTAAAATAATGATTCCCTATGACTTTTTCAAATATTCTTATTGTTATTTATCTCCCCTTTCCTTTTCTTCTGTATTATCATCTCTCTTTCTCCAGTTTCTGATTCCCTGATTTTTCCTCTCTCCCTCCATAGCACCAATGTCCTACCTACTATGGCCCTCTGTACAAATCTACTTTCCTACCTTGCCTTATGCTCCCTTCTTAGTGGCTATTTGAAGAATGAAGTGAGCTAGGTGATTTTAAAGTGGCTGTCCCAAATATGGAATCCTTCCATGATATTTGAAATGCATTTGATAAACGATATGTGAATGACTAAAACACCTATTGTATTCCAATTATTTCTAAGATTTATTTGATAAGAAAGGTTCAATAAGTAGTAAAATAATAAAAATAATATTTGACAGCACTGAATATAACATGCATGTTAGATGGATGTGGTTGATTGCATAGTTAATATTGCATCAGTCTGTCAAAATAGTTCTTTAATATATAATTTATTATATATGTATATTTCAATATAGAATCTATAGTGAACTGGCTTAAGATAAAAAGTGTATATCCAAGCAAAAATGCACATTTTGGGGAGCCATGATGTCTTTGGTAAGCTGAAAATAGAGTCCTTCAAGATGTGGTTACTTTTTAATCTCCAGAACATGTGACTGTTACTTTTGAGGCCATATTTCCATTCTACTAGTTAGAAACCCTGCTGCTTAAAGCCTGGAACTAGAACACTATAGCATTCAGTAGCTGCTGACTGAAAGAATGACCTCCAGTGGAGCCCACTGGGGCATTCATGGTGTAAAGATCTGACAAGACCCTCAACTGGGTATCCATATGGCTGTTGGTTGTCAGCCAGGAAGCAAATGGCAAAAGTGTCTTTAATGTCTTCTACTCCTGCAAGTTAACACTTGTAAAAACAAAAATAAAGTAAAACCAAACTCAGACTAGTAATGAAAATCAGAATGGTTAAAGAATTGAAATTGTCCTGTGCCCCAATATGAGAACCACACTGTCAACGGGGAGGTGCCTGGAGTGATCTAAAGACCTTTATCAACTTACTAATGATTGAATCACTTTGTCAAACCACAGTGTGCGGTGCTTAGGAAAACTGAGTTTTTCGTGAGTATCATTTAAAATAAATTTGCTATTTCAACAGAATCATGGTTGCCGCATTGGTAATGCCATATGTTAACTTAAGTCACAGGAATACTCCAGTCACTCATTTCATTTCTTTGGGACCTAGTTCCTTCATCTGTGAAAAGATAATCATCAAGCATATTATAATCGCCAATGGTCCAGCAATCTGGAGCTCAATCACTATGAGACCAAAGAGCTCTGCTTCTAAGATAAACAAGTGCCTTGTTGCCAGAAGTGTCCTTAAAGGACATTCACCATCATCTGTGTCTTCAAGTCTCAGATAAGAGCTTCATAATACTCTATTTCCCTGTGATCATGAGGTACTTCTAACTGTGAAATATTTTTAGTCATCATCCTATTAGACATATTTTAGACATTTGAATCTCCATACATTTTCAGCATTATTCTCAGATCCACACCTTTTTCCATACATATTTGAATTACTATTTTCTTTTCCACCCATCAAGTCCAATTTGTGCTGTTCATATATTCCTGGAAATATCCAAGAATAATATAAATATCCTTTCACTGGAGCATGGCCTGTTTACCAGAAGCTAAGCTCTTAAAGAAAACTGGTCCTCCCTCTTCCAGCAGCTAACAGTTGTGTATAGCTGCTTAGCAATCAGTATGATTTCATGTCTAACCCCACAATACCGTGGGATTTGGTCTGGCTCTAGCTTGTACAGGTTTTATGCACGCTGTCATAATGGCTGTGAGTTCATCTGAGCAGCTGTCCTGCTACATATAGAAGACACTGTTCCCTTGAGGTCATTCACCACCTCTGGCTCTGACAGTCTTTCTGCTCCCTATTCTGTAAAGCTCTCTAACCCTTGGGAGGAGGCATTTGATACAGATGCTTCATTTCAAACTTCTTATAGCCACAGCTGCCAATGCTACCTTTAAATGAACTTCTGTTCATGATTAACGTAAATTTTCAGTATATATATATATATATATTTGTATTCAGTATTTATATATATATTTGAGGAGTAACTTCTAGTTTCTAAGTCTTTGAGATTTCAGTCCTTAGAAATATATCAATTGGGGCGAATGTCCTGCTTCAATGGCTGTAAAGGCCTGAATGATCATGGCTGCATCACACTGTTGTGAGACTCTAATCTTGCATATATACCACAGGCAAATCAAGGAGACCAACACCAGAAGGCCTGCTAATGCTCCCATGCCCGCCCATTCCTTCAGATGATTCATGGCTGCAGCAATCCATAATGATAATCCTGTGGCTAGTCCTGCGTCCACTCTGGTAGAATTTACTGTGACAATGGCCACTCTCAGCTGCTCCATCGTAGTATTGAATTCTCCAGTCCAATTACCTAAAATATAGCTAGACAATTGTTTAGACAGATTTGCAGCACAGGAAAAATTCTCATGTTATATGCTAGTGACTCAATTGGATACCATAAAAAGCTAACATGTTACGCTCAGGATGCGAGGATAAGCACTGCACTCAGGGTCAGCCGCTTTGGACCCAGAGAAGAGCATGTCTGATTGCATGCGGGTTGATACCCCAGGTCCCGCCTCTGAGAAAAAGGTATCAGACAGGTCTGATGCTCTTTGGGTGGATGACACCTAAATGAACATCAGTACAAAGTCCCAATTTATTTCTAATATCAGAGATCAGACCTCTACTCTTGCCTGATGCGTCTAAAACAAAAAGGGGGAACTGTAGAGAGCTGCGTAATGCTGTGCCTTAAAGATGGAGCTGGTTTCCGCCTTCCACCTTCCCGATGGTGAGTGCTCTCTGTCACGAACAATTCCACATTTGGCTAAGGCTGAGGATCTGGCTTGCTTCCATGTATGTGGACCTATCTGCATTGCCCACGTGGCACGCCTGGGTTGGCTACCCAGAGGCTATTTAAGCTGTGGGCTGGCTTTCCCCAGGGTCAGATGATTGTTCAAGGTTCCTGAATAAACTGCATTGAAAAAAAAAAAGAAATATATCAATTGTTCCATAATTCTTTTTCTTTCGGTTCACACTGCTAGGCCAATTTCTTCATACAGGATTTCTGTGTTAAAAGTTCTGCTTAGTGGAAGAATGTTTGCCTACAATGTACAAGGCTTTGATTCAATCTCTACACTGTAAATAAAAAGTGAAAACATTTACAAAACTGAAAGGTGAAACAGCATGTAGTACATTTCAGAAATGATATGCTAGTTACATATCAGATTATTTTAAAGCTAAAATTTTTACCTCAGATGTATAACTTATTAGAGACCCCAAATAAGAACAGGCTGTCTCCAAGAAATTTGCATCTAACATCATTAAACTACTCAAGAAAAAATTAATTCCACTGTCTTGTTTTTCTCTAAAGTATTTACTTTGAGGCTCCTAATGACTATGAAATATTACTTGAAGTGTGACAGAATAATACAAATATAAGCATAGAACTATCTCTTCACTGGTTTTAACGAATTTCCCTAGGGGCTGATGAAATACTTTAATGAAAACTATTAAGTTGTTTATAAGAACTTGATGAAGCTTAGGCTTCCAGAGTGTAATGTAGTGTTCTCACTCAGAACCATGGCAAACACATCCTGTCCCAACACTGTGTCTCCCAAAATCCACAAACAAACCCTCTATTCCTTTCTCTTGGCATCATTTGTTTTAAAAAAAAAAAATACAATTTCCTAAATCTTGTATAGATCATGATACTTTATTGCTTTCAAAGACTCTGTGGAAGTTAAAATTGTTTTCTTAAACCAAAGTTACTCTAATTTTAAAATTTTGAACAGGAAGAAATAGCCCTTTCACTCTGCCAACACCTGTGATGTGAGAATGTGTTTTGCAGTTGTGCATGAAGTCTTTCTGCCATGCACATGCCTAGGTCTGGGCATTCAGCTTGCCATCACCCCCTCCGACTTCAGCCTCTCCCAGCAAACAGCTGTCAAGCACCTGCAGACGCTGTTCCCTGCTGCACTTGCTTTTGAGGGTGCAATGGCTGAAAGGCAGTACCCTCATGGGCTCCTAGTGAGGACTGACGCTATCATTTTCACTATTCTCTCGCAGCCTTTCCGATAAAACAGCTCAGTACTCAACGCTCTGCCCTTAACACAGCTCTCACCCACCGTTCTCCAGGCTTCTGCTACTGCCCCAAGGAGCTCTGCTACCTTTTCTCATGAGTGTACTAACGAGACCGGTGCCTTCGGAGACCGGTGCCTTCGACTTTCAGCCTATCAACTCTAAGGATGCATCCGATGTTGTGGGGAAAAACAAAGATCTCTCTACGGTACCCCACAGACTACAGATATTTAGACTCAGCATTTGAGAACTAGGAAACCTCTTTCTGAATAATGACCCTGTGCTTACATATTAGGAAACTGAAGGCCAGAAAAATTACTCCTTTTATAGCTTTTTGTGCCCAAAACTACACAAAAATACTGATTTCTCGGTATCCTACATGCCTTCTTTAAATTTCATTTTAATTCCCTTTCCCTACAGACATCATATGGCACAATCACGAGGCTGTGGAAATCGACTCAGGCTTTCCTACACTCTCCATTAGAAGGAGACACACTTTGAAAAGACCGCAAGGGTTCATGAATTCTCAGTGCAAAAATCAACAACATCATAAATGAAAACAATGAAATGGTTAATAGAAGAGACTGTTACTAAAGTCCTAAATATTTTTCCTTATTATCTTTAGATGTCTATTTGTATTCTAATAAGAAAAAGGGAGAATGTGGATTTGGGTGCTTGGGAAAGTGGTGAGGATGTAGGATAGAAGGAAAACTGTAATAAAAATAAAACACATGAAAAAAACTCTATTTTTAAACTTAAAATGATATACTCTAAGGCAATATAATAATTTTGGCAAGTTTTTTTATTAATTACACTTTATTCACTTTGTATCCCCCCATAAACCCCTCCCTCCTCTCCTCCTGGTCCACCCTCCCTCCCCCTTCTTCCCACATGCCTTTCCCCAAGTCCATTGATAAGGGAGGTCCTCCTCTCCTTCCTTCTGATCTTAGTCTATCAGATCTCATCAGGAGTGGCTGCATTGTCATCTTCTGTGGCCTGGTAAGGCTGCTCCCTCCTCAGGGGGAGGTGATCAAAGGCCAATCAGATTATGTCAGAGGCAGTCACTCTTCCCATTACCATGGAACCCACTTGGACACTAAACTGTCATGGGCTACATCTGTGCAGGGGTTCTAGGTTATCCCCATGCATGGTTGGAGTATGAGTCTCTGGGAAGACCCCTGTGTTCAAATTTTCTGGTTCTGTTGCTCTCCTTGTGGAGTTCCTGTCCTCTCTAGATCTTACTATTTCCCACTTCTTACATAAGATTCCATGCACATTGCCTAACAATTGAAAACCTTGGCAAGTTTTTAATCAATTTATTTTGTTTTAGATGATAGATAGATAGATAGATAGATAGATAGATATAAAATATAAATAAAATTTAAAATCTAAAATGGTAACTTTCATGGGTGGACTTGAGCTATGTACCCCCACCCCCACCCCTACACATGCTGTAGTATTTTTGAAATATGAGTCTCTGGACACTCCTGGGGGAGCCACAGGCCATGTCTGATTGGTAGGAGGCTCTTTAGTCATTGGACATGCAGATAGAACTCTGGAACTAAGACCACTGTGTGTATGCAAGTGTGTGTGTGTGTGTGTGTGTGTGTGTGTGTGTGTGTGTGTGTGTTCTCTTCCCATATCTCTTGCTCTCCTCTTTGGCTCTTGTTTAGCAATGTGTGTCTTCCAAATATACATTCTCCAACTGTGATGTGTCCTCCATTGCCCTCATCAGAGGCTAAACTAATGGAGCTGTCTGATCTTGGACACTGAAACTGTGAAATCATGAAGCAAATAGAGCACTTCTTTTTACAATGCTTTTGCTACCTCGGGTAGTGCTATAGTGACACAAAACTGACTGATACAAGTATGTAAAATCTGACAGTCTTGAGAAAGCTTTACTAACTTCATGTTCTATGAACAGAGCTGAGTAGTACTCTTTTTGCTCTTTCAATTCTTTCCCCAAAAGAAGAAATATGACCCAACTTCAGCTTTTTTGAAACATTGGTTAAGGATATACTTCCACCATTATTAATCTAATTTGTGACTTTTACCTATTTTAATTATCTCCTACAGCTACTGTTTCATTTTGAATTGTTTCTTTCAGTCTCAGAAATGTTTAGCTTTTAATTAAGGTATGCCACACACACACACACACACACACACACACACACAGTTAATTGAATATACACACCATACTCAACAGTAGATTTCAGTTTGGTGCAGGTACTCAAATGTGTATATGTATGTAACGGCATCCCAGGTAGAGATTTTGAGTAGTTTCAGCATCCTAGAGGGCTCACTGAAGCCTTCTCAGAAAGTATCTCATCTCAAGAAATAACCGGTGTTCTGACTTCCGACACTACATATTTTCTTTGTGCTTGAACTTAATGTAGATGGTATTTTACAGTCTAATTTCTCTGTTTTCTTCTAAGTCAGTTTGTTTTTGGTTAGGGCATTTATATTGCTGACAGACATGTATTTGGTGTATTAGTACTCATTTGAAACATGCTATTATATACTTATAACACATTTTAACCATCCATTTTCTCATTAGTGAATGTTTAGGTTACTACCACATTTGGATAATTATAAATACATTTGCCTGTGAATGTCTTCTGGTACATTTTCATACTCACATCTTTTGTCCATGTGTTTAGGATAGGCACTGGGTGAAAATGGCTCAGATGAGGTATGTATTTAATTAGATTTATTAGGATGTTTTAGAATGGAAATTTATATGCATAAACAAGAGGCCTGTCCAATTACTTCCAGGTCTCATCTGTCCTGTGATATCTCTCTCTCTCTCTTTTTTTCCAACCCCCCCCCCGAAAGTTTGAGTTTCTACCTCTTAGCACTCAGGAGTAAGTGCACTGATTTATCTAAAATTGTAACTTTCACATTTTCAGTATTTGTGGGCTTCTGCTAAAGGACAGTGGAGTTTCTCAAATACCATCCACACATTTCCTCAGTGGCAAGGTTACCTCAAAGTCAAGAGAAGTGGTTGTTTTCCACTTTCCCAGTGGTGCGGAGTGGAGGCAAGTCTTCCCCGGGCAGGTTGGCACTGGTCCTACCTCTGTGCTCCAGAGCTGCCTGCAGGACAAGCTAATCAGCCTGACTCACAGTGCACAGCCACGGGGCACAGTGTTTAGGCCAAGGCAATCATCTGTGTACACTTCTACTGCAAAGATCTCTCTCTCTTTCTTGTATTTCACTTAATAAAATTAGTCACCACACACGGTGGATTAGCAGCAGCAGCTCAGCCTCCTTGGATTTGCATGAAATTATTCTCAGTGGAGAAATCAAGAGGCGATTTGCTCAGCCCTTGGCCTTGTTAGAATTCTTGTCATCGACCCTGTCACTCAGCCTGAAAAGCATGTTTGTGATTATTTATTATTCGTAATGATTAGTCCCACTTTGCAAGCATCTAACTACTCAGGTACCATTTTCAGACTCTGTTTTGTTGTGCATGCTGTTGTTTTGCCTTTTTCTGAGCTGCTCTCCTCTGTGCAAGAAGAAGCAAAGGAAGAAAAGTTGAGAATTTAGGAAAATGGGCTAACATGTCAAAATCTTGACAGATTACAAGCACTGATCCATGACCCTACTTTTGCCAAGATGATGATGAGGACAGGCCAACGAGAAATAAGAGCTGTATCTCCAAACAAGCATCTGCTTGCACAACCTCAGTAAATGGAAAATAGAGCTTTCCGTGATTGGCATGTGTGTTACACTGATTAAAGGTTTACAAAATGTTCTCCAGATGCCTATAGCAACCTATCTATGCTGCAATAGGCATTCTCAAGATTCCTACCAAGAGACAGGGAGAATGAGCCGATGATGACCAAGAGCCTCCCTTGCTTCATCCCCTGAGGTTCTGTTCATGACACAGTGTGAGGGGCTGAACCTAAATAGACCAAGATCTAGGAAAAACAAGTATTTTTCGTTCATAGCCTCAGAGTGCGTGAGAATTAGAAATGACGGGCATGAGAATGTTAAGTGTCTCATTCTGTGTGTAACAACACAGACAACCTAAGATAAAATATGGAATCAGTACAGGCTCACACAGCTATAGCAAGAAACCTAGCCCTTAGCACCATCTAAGAATCTTAGCTGCCTTTACCTGTTACCTCTGTTTTTGTCTCTTCTTCCACTTCTTCCTCATGCCCCTGCCTGTTTCTCCCTTCACAGCTTGCAACCCCTACCCATCAGAACTGCAAATTTCACATATTTGTTAAAATGACCTGGAAGACTAGGAAGAGTCACAGAAAAACCACATCTAGAGGAGTTAGCCTTTATTTCAATAATGAATCAGCATTCCTCTTTTCCCTTGCACATCAGCTTCAGAATTTCACAGTTCAAAAAGTGTTTTGTTTTTTTGTTTTTTTTTCCTTTCCTGTGGCTTAGCTCTCCAGTATCATAAATACTATTATGGGTTATTTTTCAAGAAGAAAAGAAAAATCTATGTATGTGATTTCACATGATAGATGGCAATACTAAAACTTCATGCTGAAAATAAAAGTTTTAAATAATTTTTATTTTAGAATTAAAGCTTCTGAGTACTGTAGGATAGGAGGTTATATTTGGGTACTTTCCTTCATGCCACCATATTCTAGCATGTTGGCTGACTGAAGCCATCATTGGGTGTTGGTGCTGGCCAGTGAGACTGTCTGGCCTCTGTGGTCTTCCCCACGCTACAGAGTAGTGGGAATAGAAGGTGCTGTCTTTCCTGCAAGGCTGGCGGGCTGGAATACCTGCTATGGTCCCACTTTGACTCTAGTCTTCCTTCTCTCCTAGGAGATAACTCATCTGTAGCCTGTGCTCTGTGTCCTTTCTAGAATACAAAAAAAAAAAAAAAAAAAAAAAAAAAAAAAAAAAAAAAAAACTGCTGGCTCATCTTCTTTTCTGCTTTGGAATTCTATTCTTTTCTTCACAAAGCCCAGGTCTTTTGCAACTGGGGAAAGCTCAGCAATAGTTAGGAATTCCTGAACTGTATCTGAATTATGAAGGCACACATTCATATTTGCAGAAGTTTCTCGTGACTTCTTAAGAACTGTAAATCTGAGAGATCCAAGATGGCTGCAACCAGTGCTCATAGTATATGAGAGGCAGAGGATCCGAAACTCCGGAATTGGTGGGTGGAGGGACAGCTAAAGCCAGAAAATCAACAGTGAGGCTTTCTGAACAAGAGGGAACATCACATGAGTTGAGACCTTTAGACTCAGGTCACTAGCAGACTTCTTTGGGGATGGAGAGAAACGATCTTTTGCTCTCCCTGCACTCCCCTTTTTCAGGCCTCCCTCCTCCTCTTAGGCGGAGTCAGCTCACAGAGATTCTCAGGACAGAACTTACTGCCTGGGGACTGAGAGACCAGAGGCTGGGCTCCTAGCTCCTCAGCTGCAGCTGCCAGCTGTACCAGCCTTCCTAGTCCCAGATCAGTACCATCTTCCCTGGTCCCACATCTGTGAGCGGCCCTACCGACCCCACAGGGCCTCGCAGCCAGTGACTATAAGGTCTGCCCAACACCTCAATGGCAGATAGCTGGCTGTACAGCCACCAAAGTCCAACAGAACCGCCAAACAATCCAGGTACAACAGGCACCTGGCCACCTAGGTCCGTAAACCACTGTTGTGACTCCCCAGGACTTCCCAGAAGGCATCTGGACCAGCCTCCTGGTCTGCAGCTGCACCTGGACTCCCTAGTTCTGTGGATACAGCACCACTGAGCTGGCTGAGCTCATCAGTCTTCCTGCATATGACTCAGCAAAGGTCCAAACCTGAGAATAGAGAGCTGAGGTACCCAGGTCCTTGCCGATGTGACCTGCTTTAGAGTGAGTGCGCCCTCAAGTGCCTGCCGCTCCAGATCCAGGATAGCAGCCAGACATCAGATCCCTCCCACCCACACACCCACTGTGGGAAACTGAGGGACTCTTGGGACATTGAAGCCCCTGCTCTGCAGGTCCACCAGAGGAGTTCAGGCAAAAAACCTGGAATTCAGACAGAGCCAAATACCAGTAGCCCATAAGCCACTGAGGTATTCAGGGAATTTGCATAAGAAAATTGCACCCATGATTGTCACCAGCGCCTGCTACACATTCAGCTCATGCAGCCCCGTCTATGCCTGCAAGGCATCACCCTTCCCACATACTCAAGGGTTCTACATTCTCTAGCACCCTGTCCCTCAAGACACACTTCCACACACATGCTTGCAGCACTTGCCCTTCTGTGCCCACAGACTTTCCTCCCACAAGTACAGCTGAAACACTAATGCACACGCTGAAACAACTGGACCTCTTTCATCTTCCTGAAGAATTCTCCAGATACCAGAGAAAGACGGTACCAGTCTGAACTGTAGAATTCAGGAACAAACAGGTTACAGATAAGCAAATGGCCAGAGGTCTGCGAAATAACACATCCAGCAAAAATCAGGACATCATGGCTTCGCCAGAAACCCCCAAAATTAATGGATACTCCAATTCATCAGAAACACAGGAAAATGACTTTAAAGCTATGCTTATCCAATTATTAGAGGCACATAAAGAGGAAACAAACAAATCTCTCAGAGAAATAGCCATACAAATACAGAAAGTTAAACAGGAAACAAACAATTCTCTCACAGAATTGGCCACCCAAGTGGAGGCAAAGAAAGAGGAAATGAACAAAGCTCTCAAAGAAACACAAGCAAATGTAGCCAAACAAATAGAAACACAGTAAGTGGCATATAGAGAGGAAACAAACAACAACAACAAAAAAATAGAAGCCATCATACAGAGACAAGAAGCCACATTCAAACAGATGAAGGAAATGGTGCAATGCATAAAATAAGATTTAGAATCAATAAAGAAAACACAATCAGAGAAAACCCTGGCTCTGGAGAACTTAGAGAAAAGATCAAGAACCACAAAGGTAAGCATCACCGATAGAATACAAGAGATGGAAGAGAGAATCTCTGATGCTAAAGATACACTCACAAAATTTGACACTTCTCTCAAAGAAAAAGTAAAATCAGAAAAGTCCCAAACACAAAACATCCAAGAAATCAGGATGCCATGAAAAAGAGAAATCTAAGAACAATTGGAATAGATGAAAAAGAAGATCCCAGTCTCCATGGTCCAGAAAATATTTTCAATAACATCATAAAAAAAAACCTTTCCCAACCTAAAGAAAGAGATGTCCATAAACATACAAGAGGCCTACAGAACACCAAGTAGATTAGACCAGAAAAGAAACTCCTCATGTCACATCATAGTCAAAACACTAAATCTGCAGAACAAAGAAAAGATATTAAAAGCAGCAGGGGAAAAGGCCAAGTAACATTTAAAGGTAGACCTATCAGAATCACACCAGACTTCTCATCAGAAACTATAAAACCCAGAAGGGCCTGGGCAGATGTCATGCAGAGTTTAAGAGACCACAGATGACAACCCAGACTACTATACCCAGCAAAGCTTTCAATCAACATAGATAGAGAAAACAAAATATTCCATGACAAAACTAAATTTAAGCAATAATTTCACAGCAAACCAGCCCTACAGAAGATACTAGAAGGAAAACTCCAATCCAACAAAAATAACTATACCCAAGAAAACAGGATACAGATAATTTCCCAACAAAAATTAAAAGAAAATAAGCAATGAATAACAGTAAGATCACCAACTCCACAATAAAAGGAATTAACATTCAACGGTCACTATTATGCATCAACATGGATGGACTCAACTCTCCAATAAAAAGACACAGACTAATAGAATGGAAACAGGATCCAACATTCTGTTGCATCCAAGAAACACACAAAGATAAACACTACCTCCGAATAAAGGGCTGGAAAAAAATGGTTTTCAAGCAAATGGACCCAGAAAACAAGCTGGAGTAGCCATCCTAATATCTAATAAAATAGACTTTCCACCAAAATTAATCATAAAAGATGAGGAAGTGCACTGCATTCTCATCAAAGGAAAAATCCACCAAGAGGACATCACAATTCTGAACATCTATGTCCCAAATACAAGAGCGCCTACATTCGTAAAGGAAACATTATTAAAGCTTAAATCACACATCAATCCCAACACCTTCATAGTGGGAGACTTCAACACCCCACTATCACCCAGGGACAGATCATCTAGACAGAAGCCAAATAGGGAAATATAGGCATTTACAGAGACCCTAATTCAAATGGACCTAATAGATGTCTACAGAAATTTTCACCCCAAATCAAAAGAGTATACCTTCTTTTCAGGATCTCATGGAACCTTCTCCAAAATAGACCATATAGTTGCTCACAAAGCAAGCCTCTACAGATCTGACCACCATGGACTAAAGCTGGACCTCAACAACAATGGAAATAGCAAAAGCCTATATGCACATGGAAACTGAACAACTTGCTACTCAATGACAGCTGAGTTAAGGAAGAAATAAAGAAATTAAAGACTTCCCAGAATTCAATGAAAATGAAGGCACAGCATACCCAAATTTATGGGACACAATGAAAGCAGTCCTCAGAGAGATGCAAATCAAAACGACCCTGAGATTACACCTTACACCCATCAGAATGGCTAAGAGCAAAAACTTAAGTGACAACACATGCTGGAGAGGTTGTGGAGAAAGTAGAACCCTCCTCCGTTGCTGGTGGAAATGTAAACTTGTACAACCACTTTGGAAATCAAACTGGAGCTTTCTCAGACAACTAGGAATAGTGCTTCCTCAAGATCCAGCTATACCACTACTAGGCATATATCCAAAACATGCTCAAGTACACAACAAGGACATTTGCTCAACCATGTTTGTAGCAGCTTTATTTGTAATAGCTAGAAGCTGGAAACAACCCAGATGTTCATCAACGGAGGAATGAATACAGAAACTGTGGAACATTTACACAGTGGACTATTACTCAGCAATTAAAAACAAGGAAATCATGAAATTTGCAGGCAAATAGTGGGATCTAGAAAAGATCATCCTGAGTGAGGTATCACAGGAGCAGAAAGACACACACGGTATATACTCACTTATAAGTGGGTACTAGACCTATAAGATAGCATAAACATACTAAAATTTGTATGCCTAAAGAGGATAAACAAGAAAGAGGACCCGAGGTAAGACAATCAATCCTCACTTAGAAAGACAAATGGGAAAGATATTGGAAGTAGGAGAAAACAAGAAACAGAACAGGAGCCTACCACAGAGGACCTCTGAAAGAGTCTACCTAGCAGTGTATCAAAGTAGATGCTGTGACTCATAACTAACCCTTCAGCAGAGTGCAGAGAAGCATAGGAAAGAAGGGAGAGTTGATATGACCTGGAGAGGACAGGAGCTCTACAAAGACCTAATATATCTGGGTACAGGGGTCTTTTTATGAGACTGTATCTCCAACCAAGCACCATGCATGGATATAACCTAGAACCCCTGTTCGGATGTAGCCCATGGTAGCTCAGTATCCAAGTGGGTAACCTAGTAAGGGGAAGAGGGACTATTTCTGACATGAACTCAATGGCTGGCCCTTTGACCTTCCCCCCCTCCGAGGGAAGAGCAGCCTTGCTAGGCCACAGAGGTGGACATTGCAGCCAGTCCTGAAGATACCTGATAAGCTAGGGTCAGATGGAAGGGGAGGAGACCTCCCCTATCTGTGGACTTGGAAAAGGGCAGGGAGGAGATGAGGGAGGGAGGGTGGGATTGGGAGGGAATGAGGGAGCTGGATATAGCTGAGATAAGAGGTTAATAAATGGTAACTAATATTTAAAAAAATTAAAAAAGAATTGTCAATCTAATATTCTCTAAGAGAAGTTTTCCAGATAGATGCATTCAGAAAACTTTCCTTCACCCAGTAAGTTAAAATGTCGACATGTGTAACGTCCTAATAGAAATATAAATAAGCACCATGTGGTAATAGCCCATCGCTTTTGCTTTATGAATTCTAAATTTACAGTCATTTGGGAAAAGAAAAGGAGATGCTAATAGATCTCATGGAATATAGTCATTAGTGAAACGGCTGGCTTTTCTTATACCTTGGTAAACATTTTAGAGACGCTGGCTATGAGGCAAAAAAAAAATCGTAGAAGAGAATCTTTAGAAAACTGTATGGAGTTGCATGTGCTCTGCTTGCCAAAATAGCTCACAACGGCCACAGTCAGCAGCATGGGCCTGTAAACTTAACAGGAATCTCCAGTGTGCCACAGGAGAGCAGATTATCTACCCAAATCAAGACCAAATGATTCTCCAATACTTAGACCATCTTCTGCTCAACATTTGCCACTTCATGCCTGTACTTGAGAGAATGAGAAATGTCTCCTCTACTTGGCCATTTTTGATCAAAAAAAAAAAAAGATAGAGGCTGATACAAGCATTCAGGAAGAACATCTGACTCAGTATTTGGCATGGCTGCAAGTGTGCACAGTGCTTTCTTTTAAAAATTCTTTGTCATATCTTCTTATTACTTTTAGTTAATAGGAGAAAAGATTCTTGAAATTCACTTGTAGAAACACAACACCCACAACATCAAACTTTCTTACTGCCCTTAGCATGTTCTGGAAGCTATGCTCTGTGCTTATACAGGTGTAATAACCAGACAATCTTCTGTAAGAAGTAGAAAAATATTCATTATCTCCATTTTACACATCAACAAAGTCATCCACAAAGAGGTGGGTCCCTAGTCCAGCGTCTTAGCTTTGGGAATTTGGTGATGATCAGAAAAAAAGCTATGTGGCTCACATTCATGAGATCTTGAATGTAAAATAATGATAATGATGTCATAATATACTGGGGAAGAAGAAATCCGAGCATGATGGCACATGCCGTTAATCCCACCACCCAGGAAGCAGAAGAAGCTAAAGCTCTAAGTTGGAGGCCAGCCTGGTCTACAGAGTAAATTTCAGGACAGCCATGAATACACAGAAACAGAAAGAAAAGAAGATACTGGACCAGGGCTGGGTAAGTTTTATTCAAGTAGACATGAGGAATTGAATGAGGAAGCAAAGATTAATAGCTGTTTAGGTCAATAGAGACACTATGTGAATCCAGTAGTTCTAGGTAAAACAAAAAGAAATTGAGTTATAGGTTTATAAAAAAAATGATTGATTACAAACAGAAAAACCTTGCAATGGCAACCTAGAAAGTAACTTTAGGGTACTAGATGGATGGCTTATGGTTTGGGACCCTGGCTACCTTCTAAAGAACCCAGTTTCGATTCCCAGTATGCACGTTAGGTCACAACCACTTATATTCCCAATTCTAGGGAACTGTTGCCCTCTTCTGACCTTCATGGGTCCCAGGTATGCATGTCCTGCACAGACATACATGCAGACAACATATTCCTACACATAAAAATAAAATAAATTTAAAATATAAAGAAATATTTCTAAAGTAACTAAAAGTATGACCTTCTCTTTGTGTTAAAACTTCTAAAGGGTAACTATGATGATTAAACTTTTCATCCTTTCCTATGTTGTTATGCGTTCATTGTGATGACCTCTCTTACCCTCCAATTCTCTTTCTTTAGGCTTATTTACATACTACACTTTTCCAGTAAGCTAGCTTATTCAAATGCTTTAAGGAAAATGTCATATAATATCTCAACCATTACTCTTCTTTATGACGATAAAATTCTCACTTGATTGGCCCCAGTACTCTGGGATTTTTGTCTATGAATTAAATTAAGACAATTTAATCAAAAATTTAAAATGAATCATTAAGGTAGTCTCTGTGAAGCACATGCAGAAAAGCCAATAGGGAGAACTGCAGCGCTTAATTTTTAGGACACAATCTTCCAGTACATAAGTAAAAGGCCATAATGGTCATGTTTTTTCAAAGAAATTCCATAATGAAATTTCTTTAGTAAAATGGCTAATGGACTGGTAATTGTATACTTTCTTGAATATGCTGGCACTTATCGTTAATGTGACTGCACGAAATGAATAGCATGTTTTACTTTATTGAGATTGGAATAGCAAATGAGCTAACATTGCTTAAAAACAAAAATACAGGGTATCTTACTGATAGCAGAGGCACCTTGTTTTAAAAAGAACGGAATCATTGTAAGTTTAAGCCATTAGTTTGTAGAGAGGATAGATCACGTTCTCTTCTAATTCTGTCTTGATTGTCAGCAATCAAGAACCTTGAGTCTCACCACGCTGCACACAAGAATATCCTGTCAGAAAAAAAATCCCCTTGACTTTTCTTAAGAAGCAAAACAGAGGCTTTCCAAAACTTCCTGGCCCCGTCCTCCTCTCCACAGTCATCATTTCTGTTGTATGGCTGTGAAGCCTTAGTACTTCATGTTTTCTTTTTGCTGCAATGTATAGATGATCTCCCTGCTCCTTCAAACTGTACTATAATCTTTGCACCATTTCTTGTCCATTGGCAACACCATTGAGCTTCTTTCCCTTCACAAAGACATATGAAAGTACAAGCACCTCAGAGTATGTATGCCACTATGTAACCTTGAAATTTTGTCAATATATATGAAAATGCATTACAAATAACATTACTATTTGTAGCAAACTCTATAGCTAGTCATCTTGAATTAACTAGTTTATGGTGACATTGGAAGAGAAGTAAAGCTGGACCAAATCAGTTTTTGTTAATTTTCACAGCGATGAATTTGAAGGAGACTTGATCATCTAGAAGTAAATAATATTTTCCTTTCATTCTCCTTTGCTTGAAGTAAAAAGGGAGCCGTGTGGGAACATGGAGAAAAATGGCTTCTTTGTATTTTGGAGATAATGTAATGTTTTAAAATCTGATCTCTGAGGTGAGACAAACCTCAGTTCTGGTTCTGGGTCTGCCTCAAGCTACACTGACAATCCTTAGCAAAACGTGTAACTCTCTGGGCCTTAGCTTCTTCATCGATAAAGTGAAACCAATTAGATGGAGTTTGAATGATCAGCTGATATGAGCATGTTTTCATTAGTTGTCTGATTATTCGAGTTTCCTTTCCTAGTAAATGCATTAGCCCTCTGAACAAACATTTCTATAATGCTACATCCCCAAATGTTATGAAAAGACCTGAGCTCAGGGAAAGTAAATTTACTTTGTCATAACACTTAGAAATCAGCAAGCATTTGTTACCCTCTTCCTGAAAGAAGAATGAATGAGGAAACCGATCCTGGAGTCTGTGATGACTGAGGTGGATCTTAAAGATGAAGTAGAAGGGACATCTCAGAAGGAAGGACCGTCATGACCTTTTGAGGTACAATGCTGGATCCAAAACTTAGGTGTGTAGAAGACTTATCAGAATTGTTAGTCAAAAAAGAATGCTAGGCCACAACCTCAAAGTTAAAATAAACTGAAGTAAAATCTGAAGATTTCTTTTTCTCTAATGGCTATAGCTAACTTTGTTGTAGTTGTCCTGGAAATACATTCTGAGAATCCTTTGGAAATGAGTGATATGTCAAGCAACTTGGTTTTTTGAAGCAAATATATAGAAAGACCCAGACCAGCAAAGGAAGAAGGTACATGATCCTGGAAAAACAGACTTCTACTGAAAAATATATATCTCTGATAGGACAAAAATTATTCTGAGGCCCAGTCTGAAAAGATGTACAGGATGGTAATGAGCTAAGAAGTGAGAAATCTGACACTTGCTATGTAGTTAAGAAGTCTGGCATGGTAAGTCAGGGAAGATGATGCAGGTCTGAGATAAGTAAGTACAAAACTAAAAGTAAAACAGAGATGGCAAAATCGTGTGTGGAAGGGTAGGAGAGACCGTGTTTGAACACGCTGTTCAAGTACAAGCAGTCTGTTAATGAACAAGCTAAACTTCAACAGTTCTAAATAGCTGCTAAAATGGTTTAGACTCATCCCATGTGTTTACCTATTTGTATGTAAGTCCTCTGTGGGTATTTGTGTGTGTGTGTATTTGTGTGTGTGTGTGTGTGTGTGTGTGTGTGTGCATGTGTGTATGGAAGAGAAAAGGAGGGAAAGAGAGAGATACAAATAGCTACTGTATAGTCAGTACTTGTTTTACAACGGGAATTATTTTACATATCCTTCATCAAGTATTTAAGTTCAGTCACATCAATCTCTGCAAAGCAAATGTTGTGTGATCTCTGTCGTACTGGAAAAAAAAATGACTTACATAGTACATCATGATTGTTTCAGATTTTTTTTCCTCCAAATTTGTTCCGCATTTTATCCCATTTGATTTCTGCCCCAGCAGAGAACATATGTAGATTTCCTCCATTTGGTTTTGATCAGTGGGAGGACCTGTCAGAAGAAGAAGAAGAAGAAGAAGAAGAGGAGGGGAAGGAGGAGGAGGAGGAGGAGGAGGAGGAGGAGGAGGAGGAGGAGGAGGAGGAGGAGGAGGAGGAGGATGAGGAAGAGGAAGAGGAAGAAGAAGAAGAAGAAGAAGAAGAAGAAGAAGAAGAAGAAGAAGAAGAAGAAGAAGAAGAATGAAAAAGTGAAGACCTTATTTGTTTTTTCCATACCTGTCTCAGTTCATTGTTAAATACCAGCATGCCTTTCAACAAAATGAAGATTTTCTGAAAATTACCCTGTCTACCCAGTTCTCAACACCTTTTAAATGACACCAGTAGTTTGTTCCAAAGCTGATGGGTTCTATGGCTTGGTCATTACAGAGATTGTAAGAGACAACCTTTAGTTTTCTCAGTCTCACATCTCACTCTAATGCCAGCCCCTTCCATCAACAAGATGACCAATTAAAATTCCAGGTGAAAAAAATGAGAGTGAATGCAGTAATGCTTTTGTGATGTTTCTGAAGTGGCTGTTGAAACTTACCACCTGGAACATGATGTATATTCATATTTGAATGGATGGAATGGAGTGAGGTGAAGAAGAATCTCTCTGGAGTGCTGCCTTTCTATATTGTCTTGTATTTCTACCTTCTTCAAGTAGAACTCATTTTCCTAGAGTATATGGTACCATATCCCTAACTATAGAGTTACATGTATCTAAAGTTAACATACATGAAGTCATCAGGAAACAGATGGATGTTCAACTTTCCAGAACTAATTATATTTTTTCTTTTTTAAACATGACTATATCTCTGAGATTATAATGTGATTACAACATTTATCCTTTCCCTTTCCTCCTCTAAGCTCTTCCATATACTTCTCTCTGCTTGCCTTCAAATTTATGGCCACTTTTTTCTTCTAATTGTTATTAAATGCATATAGGTATATGCATATATGTTTCTAAATACAGCCAAGTCAATTGTATGTAGGTAAATAAAATTTTGAATCTGAGTTCAGAGAATGGTATGATATCAGATGAGATGCCAGTTTCATGTACTGCTAGAAGTTTTCTAGAAGATATGAGAAGCCACAGATCTTTGGGTTGACAAATTAAGTTCAGAATTGAAGAATTGGATCAATGGTAGAACGCATTTAAAATGATTTCAGAACATTGGTTTAATTATCAGAACTCACATGGCAGGTTACTACCATCCATAACTCCAGTTTCAAGGGATCTAGTTTCCTGTTTCTGCTACGTTGGGCATTAGGCACACATGCAATAAACTTACATTCATGCAGGTAAAACACTCATCTGCATCAGAAGAAGGAAAAAACAGGGAACAGGACAGGAGCCTACCACTGAGGGCCTCTGAAAGACTCTGTCCAGCAGGGTATCAAGGTATTTGCTGAGACTCTTTGGGCAGAGTGCAGGGAATCCTGTGAAAGAAGGTGGACTTAGGAAGACCTGGAGGTGACAGGATCTACACAAGGAAAGCAACAAAACCAAAAAATCTGGGCACAGAGGTATTTTGTGAGACTGATACTCCAAACAAGGACCAGGCATGGAGATAACCTAGAACCTCTGCACAGATTCAGCCCTTGGCAGTTCAGTGTCTAAGTGGGTTCCCTAATAATGGGAGGGTGGGAATGGGAGGGAATGAGAGGAGACTACAGCTGGGATACAAAGTGAATAAACTGTTATTAATAAAAAATTCTTTAAAAAGAAAAAATAAATAAAATAAAAAAGAAATTAGTTTATATCTTTACTATTATACATTGTTGAAAAATCATTTTTATATTATATATATATATAAAGGGATTTATTAGAATGGCTTATAGACTGTGGCTTATAGACATACTCCAACAATGGCTTCTACAAAGAAAATGTTCAAGAATTCAGTCATTGTTCAGTTATTCAGTCCACAAGGCTGGGTTTCTCAGCTGGTCTTTTGTATATGCCAGATCATGAAGAAGTAGGCTCTAACACCAGTGAAGGAATGGTTAGCCAGGCAAGAACAAACAGGAAAAGGAAACAGGCTTCCTTCTTCCATGTCCTTAATATAGGTTGCCAGCAAGATGTGGGCCAGATTTAAGGTTGATCTTCTTCCCACCTCAGAAGATCCAGATTAAAAGTCATCATCCCACTTCAAAGGATTTAATTAAGGAAAATTTCCTCACAGATGTGCCCAGTCATTTGGGTTTTAATTAATGAAAAATCATTTTTATTGCATAAATTTAGATAATCCTACATAATATTATTTGTATATATAAAAGTGTTTACTATGTTGAGGAAGCCAACTATCCCAGCTAGTTTTTTCTTTCTTTCTTTCTTTCTTTCTTTCTTTCTTTCTTTCTTTCTTTCTTTCTTTCTTTCTTTTTCTTTCTTTCTTTCTTTCTTTTTTTTTTGTCAAGTTGGCACAAACTAATCATTTTTTAAGAAAGTATCTCAGTTGAGAAAACGCCTCCATAAGACTGAACTGCAGGCAAGTCTGCCAGGTATTTTCTTGATTGATGATCTATGTAAGAGAGGCCAAGCTCACTGTGCGCAGTGCCACTCCTGGGTTGATGGCCTGGGTGCTATAAGAAAGCAAGGAGAGAAATCCATGGGAGCAAGCCAGTAATCAACATTCTCCAAGGCTCTGCTTCAGCTACCACCTCCAGGTTCCTGCCTTGAGTTCCCATCCTGACTTACTTTGATTATGGACTGTGATGTAGAAGTGTACACAAAATAAATCCCTTTACTCCCAACATGCTTTTGGTCATGATGTTTTATCACATCATTAGGAATCCTAAATAATATGCCAAGTAATATATGCATCATCTCACATAATTTCCCAGTTAATTTAGCTTTTCATTTCAAGAGAGAAAAAAAAAACCTAACAGTTGCTCGTGTACTTTGTGCTTTTATTGCGTTTCTCATGCTGTGTGTCGGATTTCTAAATTTAGTCATCCTTTGTATTCTGCTACTGTATGTTCTGCAGCATTTTAAATTTAAATGCATTATTTCCTCAACTTGTTTTTATCCAAAAAACTATGGAACTCTTACTATAAAATTGTCATACAATGAGAGCAAATATGGACACATGGCTAACATGGAGAAAATAGAGACTTTCAGAAATAACAATATTAATAAGTTAATGGTTATTGCAAACATAGCTTTTGTAGATAAAAAAATATGCAATTCAAATGAAGTTTTAAAATTTAAGATTCAGTTACTGGTCAATATCTGATGCTACCGAGCTATCATGTTCACCATGCTCAACCTATGTGTACAAAATAATGTGAAGTTTCCACACGAGTATGGTGATAATTAAATCCAAGACACGTGTGACCAAAAGCAATTCAATTTCTTTTCCTGGAAAGTGTCTTGTTACCCTGGAAATGAATGAGACTCCGGTGCATTGTAAAAATCTCCATCTGATCTCTTGCCTCCAAGCCCAGGGTTATTTTCACTCTAGTAAATTTCTATTCTAACAAGTTACACAAAAGCTATTAATAAAGTCTCTCAATTCCCATACCCCTTATTCAGTGTTCTGCCTGCTGCTGTGCTGGAGCTTAAACAAGTGAGTCAATGCCAGTCACATCCACATGGTTGTTTTAGGTAGGCTGCAGCCTTGAAGGAGAATTTCATTGCTGCCATGAGTGTGATCAATTCTTGTCCCCGCAACTGAACTGATCACATATAAATAGACATCTATCTTCCAGACAGCCACATTTAACAATCCCAGAATGTCTCTATTATTTTCACTTACAGACAAGCCTGCCTGCCCTTCACACAAACAGGTTAACCCAGCCCAGAGAAAAGTGGTATCTTTTTACCACTACTACACAGATGGTCCACCTTATTAACATCCATGAACTTGGAAAATGAAGAAAGGAGAATAAAAACAGTAATAACAATAAGCAAAGCTAACCCTGGCCTCTGACGCTAGAACCAGTTTCTCCCACTGTAATGTTCATACATCAGGGTCATAGGTTAAATGTAGCTGATGTTCAATGTATAGCGTCACAACTGCATATTCTAGATTTCCATCACTTGTGATTCAGTCTTCTTAACCACATAAGATTATTTTTTTTACTATGTTATCCAGCCTGTTCAATATCTCACAGAACTATTTGTACCAGTTTATTAAAAGGAGTGGGGAAGGTTAGCAAAGAAAGCTATCTACTTTTCTCAGTATTAGGTACCAAGCCACTGATGGAAGCTCTATACTTGAGAGCTTCCAAAGCAAACTCTACACTTGAGCTTCCATAGCAATATTCAGCTTCCCAAATGACCAAGGCCACTACTCCCTCTTCTGGTGATAGACAAAGCACATTTTTGTTACTGTATTTTAACCATACACAGTAAGTGGTCTCATTATGACCTGTCTATACATATAAAATGTGCTCTAATCACTCCTCTTTATTGATCTTTCTTACCTTCTTCCTCTTGTTTATCCGTTTCCTTGCATATTCCTCGTGCTTCCCCTTTAATTTTAATTGCATGTGTTTTCCCTTACTCCCACATGGGAGATGCAATATTAATTCCTGTGAATCTAGTCTGTTTCTCTTAACATGACTATCTCCAGCTTTTTGTTGTTGTTGTTTTCCTATAAACAAAAGTTTCATGCTTTTGTAGCAATGAGTTAAAAGACCATTATTTACACACATATGCACATGCACATATTTATTTTATTTATTTATTGACTTTATTTATTCTTGTGTTAGTGGGCTCCTTTTTTCTATGCTCCGTCTATTGTGAATAGGTCTTGAACACACCTGCATATTCAAGAACCTCTACTGTAAGCAGAATTTGATGTTTTGGGTATTACCCAGGAGTAGAAGACAGAAAAATCAGGAATCCAAGCACAGCCTGGGCTACATAAAGAACTAGAGGCCAGCCTGGACTATAGGAGGCACTGTGTAAAAAATGTGGGGAATCCCAAAAATAACTTTAACAGATCAGAGAAAATTGGTTTCCAGGTTGAAAGAGTCCTAGAGTCTCCCAGATTACAAACCTTAACATGTCATTTCATAGTGCAAAACAAAATCAAAGCCTCCTGGAGAGAATGGGATTCTGAAGCGGAAACAAATCCTACCCAAAGAACAGGAGTGTGAAAAGTTCCTGTCTTGTCAGCTTAACAAGCATCAATTTCAGAAGGCAAATGACTAAATTCTATAACTCTTTGTGCTATAAGCTACCTATCAAATGTGAAAGACAATTAAAACACTTGCTGCCATTTGCACATTGTCTTAGAGAGTTGCTGTAGCGTATGCTGTATGGCTGCCCCAAGACAGGATGGTAAAGTAGACTCCACCCTCTTCTGCATGGCTAAGCACTCAGATGGTGTCATGTGACCAGTTGTGGGCTGTACTGAAAAAAAAAGCATGCTGTTTAGAAGAATGGAGATAAGCCCCAGAAGCAAAGTCCAGAGAGAATCCAATTTATTTTCCTGAAGCACTAAACCAAGAGTTGGAAAGAGGGACAGGGGCTACTTTATTTTCTTACAACTTAAAAAAAAAAGTGTTTACAATGTCCATGTATTGTACCAAATAAAAACCAATTTAAATATAATTGGTGTGTACCAAAGAGCTAAGGGTCTTACTTTTTTCAGTGTTCACTAAAATTTCTGAATCTAGAGATTATCACGTATGCACTCATTGTTTATCTCATGTTAAGCAGCCCATAAGTAAGGTCTCACACTAAGTGGTTTTGTAACTCATCACATAGTGCAAGTTTACCTTGAACTAGAAGCAGTCCTCCTGCTCCAGGTTCCTTAGCAGAATGTGCATTCTAGACAAGAACACTACGCTAGATGGAGAGATTAAATGTAAAACAAAATATTTAACAACTGAAATTTATTTTCATCATCATCATCATCAAATGGAAGAAGGAGAAAATTTTTCTACCATGTATAACACACAGTGGGTTAGTTAATTTTTTAATGATACAATTTTTATGTAAATTATTGCTCACCCTTACACAAACATCTTCAAGACAGTTACAAGGATACAAGGTGCTTCATCTTCATGCCTGACTTCTTGTTTGGCCCACCCTTTTAGAGTTAAGCCATCTGCTACCATTTATTTTGATGGCTTCCTAAATCATTGAAATCATTCAAGAACTGTTTAATGACACAGGAGTTGGTTTCTTTTTGCATCCATTTTTACCAACCAAGTTGTTACTATCTCCTTGCAAGTATCCAGAACTTAGTGCATTTCAAAGCACTAATTCTCAGTGTCATATAACTGCTATGGGAAGGTTGAAACTCCTGAACTACAAACACGTTATGCCCCATTAGGAAAATGGTTCGTGGGATGCTCTTCTCTCTTACATTGATGTTGCTTGATTGTACTGGTGCAGAACAGACAATGGAGCACTTAACAGAAAGCAAGATTTCACTGGCACATAATTGGATAATAGAAACCACTTTTAGTCAAATGTGTTCTGCAAAAATCATTTCAATTAGTTGCATACAGATGGAGATCGGTTTGGTGGAGTTTGGTGCTGGAATGGTCATGCTGGTCCTGTCCAGTGATTAGTACAACTGAAAATAATACTGCCTGTGGCCAGGCGCACCTTCATCCCTCGGCTCTCTTGTACCTCCTTATCGTTTTCCATCACTTAATTCCATCTCCTCTGAATCTTTGTCCTGCCAAATATGCCTATGGCACATATTCCATGTACAGAGGCTGACGATCAAAGTGCAGGAATTAACTCTACCCCTCAGCACAAGAAAATGGAGGTGATATTTCTGATCGTCTTATGATGAAGCCTTACTAGGGACAACTTCCCCAGCTCACACAGTCAGAAGAGCCCATTCTCTTCATCGCTCTCCTAAGGTCATTTTACCACACACTGCTCATCAAACCTGAGATGACAGCCTTGTCCCTTCCTCTCCCACACACAACCAGGCTCCAACAAAATCTGTCCTCAACTAGTCCAACCAAAACGCTCAGCCCTACATCCACAGCACAGTTGCTGCCTGTCCAGCTTGCCCTCAGATTCTGAAAGCTCTGTTAGCTCAGGAAGAAGGGTGGAAGGTGATTAGAGACGAGAAAAGAGGGAAAGTCCTATCTGTTGAATCTGAATTTACTCATGTGCCGAGCCTGTTTTGGTTTCAACCTTGGGCGCCTTTTGTCTGAATCTCACCTGTGCTTTAGAAGCCGGTGTTGGCAGTCTGTTGTTGCTAAAATGAGGAATAATTCTTGCCTATTAGCAAGTGAGTTTACCTCCAGGAAACCACTGGAAATCAGTACAAATCAGAAGAGCTTCAGCGGGAGCCTAAATTAATCTACGGGAGCCTTTCAGAGCTGCGAGCAGTTTGAGTCCCCACACAACAGGGTCAGCGCAGTCACGATTTTGGCTCTGCTTCTAAAGTGGAAATGATTTCTGAAAGACAACCTGCCTGTTGATCTGGGGGGGGAGGCAGTGGCAAAAACAAAACATTAAGAAAATGTGACTAATCAAGAGCCAGAAGCCTGGAAAACAGAAGTTTCTGATTAGTAATGCAAAGCTGGGATCATGTCTTCTTGTATTTGTCAAAATGGGGAACATAAAATCCTGCTAACCTATTCAGCTAGCTGAAAGGTTTCCATGACAACGGTGGGAACGAGGAACATTCAGTCCTCTTGTCTTCAAAAATAACCTTTCGGTATAGGCAAGAGATTGTTAAAGGCACTAACCCGCTTCACCTGTGTAGTCCAAGGTAGCTATCTGACCATAATCTTGGTCTCTTTCAGCTCCGTAAGAATATTGAATGGTCTGTTTATCCTATAGCACAGAACTAACTTTAAGATGACTCAGCCCAGAATGAACTATGCCTGATCTCAGAAGGTTACAGCACTTTTAGTTTGTACACTCATCAACTGCCCCAACCCCCACCCCCTGTCACAGGTCAGAGAACTGACTTCTATACAAGGAGTTGTATATGCAATTGTTGGGGTTTTTTTTTTCTTCCTCTTTAACAGCAAACAAGTTGAAAATAGAAAATGCAGTTAGCTCATATTTTTTTCTGCCTTAACACTCTTTCTGAGAGATAATATAGAGTAAATTAAGAAACAATTGTATATACATATATATATTCCTGTATAATATACGTACCGTATCTCTAACCATTTTTAACTAACCATTTAAGTTGGGCCCACATGGATAAGCATAGGTTATAGATGAATGGCATCAAATATAGAAGAGCATCATACAGTGGCCATGTTTCCAAGTCTGGCTCTGTAAAGAACCAAATCATACTTTAATGAATGAGCTGATGCAATTAACCTATCCTATTTGGCATTCCTGCTTCTCTAAAAAGAGGTTCTGATTGGCCTGCTGGCCACCATCCAATGTGGAGCATCTCTTTCCCTGGCTTAATCAACCTCTGCCCAGGAGGCACATTTAGTCTCAAGTAATACAAATGGCAGAATCCCTAGAAACCAGTGGACCACATCAGCCTTTTTGATGAAAGACTTCTTTGAGAACTCCATTCCAGGATACACTGTACACAATCCCATATCGTCTTTCTAAGACATATTCCCAGTGGAGTTTCAAGAAGCGACAGAGGGAAGGGGAAGAACATGGTAGTGAAATTGAAAAGAATGAAAACATGCCAAGCAACCCTGAGACTGCTCTGTGATCTCCCAATGTGCCCTAGAGGTGCTAGAACTTGACTCCCCCAAAATATTTTTGAAGACTTTGTTTCACTAATACACAGCAAAAGCAGAAGGGGAGTACTTTTTCCACTTTTGAAATATCCATCAATTCTGTAGCCTACATGAGAGCTAATTACGAGGACTCCCTCTTTATTCAGCCATTGAGAGCTAGTTATTGCTGTCCCTATCCTCTAAAAGGGAGGTCCAAGGGCTTGGAACCACTTGGGCTCTCTTAGGGTGCCACTTATACTCGTGGCACTAGCACTGTACATCCCTGAACGTTACATTAGGTTCAAAATCAGCAGGGAAAAAATGTTGTAGCAAAATGAAGAATTGAGCTGGAATTGCTATAATTCTAGACCATTAACTGTAAATGATTCTATGAAACATTGGGTGTTCAAGATTTTCCCTTAATGTATGCCATTTAAAACTATTAATTTATCATTACCATTGATAAGCTTATCAATGGTAATGATAAATTAATAAATAAATTCCCATCGTGTTGTAATTTTTACTTTTACAACTTAATTATTAGATATATAAAATATCCAAGGTTGGAAGAACTTTGTAATTCAGGTTTCCTTCTCTCCATAATTATTATTTGTTCTATAGCACTTTAAAGAGCTGCATGCTATAGAGGAAAAGGAATCATAAAGTTGATTCACTACCAACTTCCAGTGCTTGTATAATCCAACTATGTGTTCTATCTTAAGTATTTGGAAATGAGTTGTCACAGTGAACACTGGCCTACCGTATTCTATAATATCCTTTTACTCAAATAGTCCAGATTTTAACTATTTACATGCTTTAGACTAATGAGCTTATTTCCAGTGTTTGCCAATATAGACAGTTTTCTGTCAAGTATTTCACTGCACAAATCTTATTCCCACACTCCGACTAAATGTCAGTCTAATTTTATGCTACTGTTTATAGGCAATAAGCAGAGCCCAAAAGGAGGGTTATACCCACACCAGTGACTACATATAACAAGATTATGTGAATCATTAGCTCAGTGCACTCTTGCTCATTCAGTAATTATCCATAAATGGAATATATATAATTTAGATGACCTACCTACAGTATCCTAGGGAAAAAAAAAAAAAAGACTGGAGAACTCATGATGTGTTGGCTTTAAAAGCCTTAAGAACTTCCCTTTTTTTATGCACATCTATTATTTATGTGCAGTATTCTTGAACATTTCTATCCTTCATGTTATGCATAAGCTTTGCAGAGTAAAATCCTCCCAGGCAGCGTCTAGTCATCTGGGGCATCCTAAGCTGCTATATTTATTCATATTTCAGTGAACATGCTAAATAAGAAGTTGGCAGGATGATGCAAGAGCCATGGATACCCAGCTTGGTTCTTAAGCTTAGAGTCAGGCGATATTTCTCTGGCGACGTTATTTCTTACCCTGGCTTCTGTGCAGACTGTAAGGTGAGTAGGATTCACTCCCACACGGGGGAGTCAGTGGGCTCCAATACCACAATGGAATATACTTGGGAGAAGATTTATCCTGTGAGGACTAAGGGAAGGCAGCAGTTACAAATCTGCCTCCAGCGCTGGTCTTCTTGAGGTGCTGGGCGTATGAACTTGAGCTAGTCAGGGCTGCACTGAGCTGTGGAAGAAGGAAGTAAACAAGCTAAAGTCCTTGCTCTGCTGGAGACTTTAGCCTGAGAAAGGAGACAGAGCTGAGAAAAGAAACAACTGGGAGAAATCATTATGTAAGAAAACAGATTAAGGCATCTTACTCGACTGTGAAATGTGCTGGTTTTTATTATATTATTGTCGAAGTGATGTCTCTCCCCCACCATAAAAACTAAGACCCTTATTAAAATAAACAAAAACACACAAAATCACTGAAGGCCAACTTTTTTCTAACTACAAATATATATTATATATGCACATATATACACAAACACAACATACATTAAAGATTTTGCATGCACACAGATACAAACATTTATATACATCCAAATATTTGCATATAGATATAAATGTGGTTTTTTGTTTTTATTATGTTTGCTTATTTGTGAGTTGTGGATGGGTACTGGGTACTGAAAACTCACATGGGGACTGGGGAGTCAATTCTGGCCATCATGGCTTTCACTTGCCATGCTAATTCTCCAACCCCCATAAATGTATTTTCCAGGTTAGATGGACTGAAAGTGACCCACCATTCCTTGTTTTTTGGTTCTCTTCTTTGTTAGGTTTTTATTGACCATCTAAGAGCAAAAAACCTAAATTCTTGGCTCAAGTCTAAAATCTGCTTTTTGTCAGTTTTCTGGCCTCCGGCAAATATACTTAACAATACCAAAAAAGCCCCGGGTTATATTTTTTCAATCTGTGATGGAAAGATTAAGAATAATATGTAATTATCAAATTAGTAGGTCTCTGAATATTTATTTTTAAAAACTGGTGTTTGAGTTGCTGAAAATTGTTAAGTGAGTTTTAGCTTGGGCTGGGCCAGAATTTTGAAAAATGCTTCTGCCATCTTTGTGGCATCATATTTTCAGCTTAGACAATTCTAAAAATACTGGTAAGGTCTGAACAATATCAAAGGTATACTAGCAGTATTCAATCCTCAGACAAGATTTAATTCCTCCTGCAAAATAAGGCAAACCTCTCTCCTTAATAAACAGCTATTTCTTAAGTTTATAAAATTTATAACAAAGTTGCCAGCACATTGTTAAGAAATCAATTAATGTTTCTACCACAATCAGTAATTAAATTACCTTAGTAAAGTAGCCATCTGTAGACACTGAACACATTATCATCACCCTCCCTCTAGGATCATGTAATTATTAGAGACAATTTGCTGAATTCTGTTAGGGAGGACAAAGTCATTTGTGTAGAGATGGAGGTTATTTTCCACAGCTGCCTATGCACTGTTTAATATGGCAGGAGGTCCAACTCAACTTCCCCTTGCTGCTTAAATGGTATTTCCTCTCTCTGAACACCATGCCCACCCTTATATCACATCACCCCAAGTTCAACTGCAATGTACAAAGAAGGTTAGCGCCTACACCACTGTTTAAAAACTGAGGACTAAAAGAGGCCTCAAATGCACAGGCAGACATCACTTCTGCAGCATACTTTAAAGGCAATAAATACCTGCTCTGGGCTACAGGGGACTCTCACTAGTTGGAGGAATTAAAGAAAGCCCAAGCCACACCCACTCATACTCGCTTTCAAAGCTGTGGTCTCTCAAGCTCCATGTCACTGCTGACTATACCCATGGCATAGCAAATAGTCATGGCAGGGAGTTTGAGGGCCTTTCTCTTTGAAGTCAGCTGACATCCAAGTGTCAGCTTTGTTCAGTTTAAAGAAACTTTTTTTATTTTTTGTTTTATTTTTTATTAATTACTATTTATTCACTTTGTATCCCCCCTGTGGCTCCCTGCCTCCTCCCCTCCCAATCCCACCCACCCTCTCCCTTCTCTACCCATGCCCTTCCCCCAGCCCACTGATAAGGGAAGTCTTCTTCCCTTCCTTCTTGATCCTAGTCTATCAGATCTCATGAGGAGTGGCTGCATTGTGTTTCTCTGTGGGGTGGTGATCAAAGAGCAGGCCAATCGGTTCATGTCTGAGACAGTTCCTGTCCCCATTACTATGGAACCTACTTGGACACCTAACTGCCATGGGCTACATCTGTGCAGGGGTTCTGGATTATCTCCATGAATGGTCCTTGATTCAAGTATCAGTCTCAGAAAAGACCCCTGTGCCCAGATCTTTTGGTCCTGTTGCTCTGCTTTTGGAGATCCTGTCCTCTCCAGGTCTTACTATTTCCCACTTCTTTCATATGATTTCCCTGCACTCTGCCCAGAGGTTGGCCATAAGTCTCAGCATCTGCTTTGGTAGTCTGCAAGGCCAAGCCTTTCAGAGGTCCTCTGTGGCAGGCTCCTGTACTTTTCTCTGTTTTTTCCTTCTTCTGGTGTCCATCCTCTTTGGCTTTCTGAATGGGGATTGAGAATTTTAGCCAGCATCCTCCTTCCTGATTAGTTTCTTTAGGTGTACAGATTTTAGGAGGTTTATCCTATGCTATATGTCTAATATCCACTTATGAGTGAGTATATACCCTGCATGTCTTTCTGCTTTCGGGATACCTCACTCAGGATGATCTCTTCCAGTTCCCACCATTTACCTGCAAATTACATGATTTCCTTGCTTTTTCTTGCTGAGCTATATTCCATTGTGAAGATGTACTACAATTTCTGTATCCATTCCTCCGTTGAGGGACATCTGGGTTGTTTCCAGATTCTGGCTATTACAAATAAAGCTGCTACAAACATGGCTAAGCTAATGTCCTTACTGTGTACTTGAGCCTCTTTTGGGTATATGCCTAGGAGTGGTATAGCTGGATCTTGAGGAAGCACTATTCCTAGTTGTCTGAGAAAGCTCCAGATTGATTTCCAAAGTGGTTGTACAAGTTTAGATTCCCACCAGCAGTGGAGGAGAGTTCCCCTTTCTCCACAACCTCTCCAGCATGTGTTGTCACTTGAGATTTTGATCTTAGCCATTCTGAAGGATGTCAGGTGAAATCTTAGGGTCATTTTGATTTGCATTTCCCTGATGACTAAGGGCATTGAGCATTTCTTTAAGTGTTTTTCGGCCATTTGATATGCCTCTATTGAGAAATCTCTGTTTAGCTCTGTACCCCATTTTTAAATGGATTACTTGTTTTGTTGTTGTTTAACTTCTTGAGTTCTTTTTTTACCTATGAAAGAAAATCAACCACTAGATTGTTTGTTCCAACTAGTTTCTTTCCAAATAAGGATTTTGAAAAGCCCTGGAACTACCAAGATGGATGCCACAGGGACTACAAGATAAGGAGATTTCTTCTGTGTATCTGAATCCACTGTTGTGAAACAGTAACCAAAAATCAGGTATTCCAGAGTGGTCTGTATCTCTGTAGCTTACTCCACCTGTCTATCTGCAAATGTTGTTAAATAACCACTGCACTGCAGGGGCAGAGAGCAGGTCAAACATTACATTGAGATAGGTAATTTCTGGAAGTGTCTAAGACCATAAGTTCTAGAATAAAAAAGATCTTGGCCCCTCTCCAAGGAGATGAAGGAGAGAAGGAGGGTGGTATTGGGAGGGAATGAGGGAGGAGGCTATAGCTGGGATACAAAGTGAATAAACTGTAATTAATATAAAAAATAAAAATTTAATTAAAAATAAAAGATCTTGGTTCCTATGTTGCCAGTTCTCAGTCACTATAACATATGCTTGAGACAGCCAGCTTATACAGAGAAAAGGTTAAAGACTGAGTAAGTAGCTCATTGGGAAAGAGTTCTTGTCCTGCAAGCATGAGAGCCTGAGTTCAAATCCCATACAACCACCTCAAAAGCCAGGCATAGCTGCTCATGCCCCTAACTCAAACTTAGTGTACATGCAGCAGTGTGGTTCCCAACAGCTCACTGATGAACTACCCTAGCCCAAACAGTGAGCTCCCAGTCTAGTCTAGTCTGTTTTGGGGAAATAGAATGGGGAACTACAGAGGAAAACAACCAGGAACCACTGACTTACCCATGCTCCCAGTGTGCACATACTCATACACTTACATCCATGTGTCAGAGGGGTATAGGGAGAAGAAGGAGAAGAAGGAGGAAGAGGAACAAAAGAATGAGGGAAAGAAAAAGGTGGAGGAGAAATGAGAGAAAAAAAGAGAAGAAAATGAGAAGGGGAGGGGAGGGGAGGGGAGGGGTCGGGGAGGGGAGAGGTTTGTTTTCACTTAGAGTATTAAAGACTCTAGTGCATGGCTGGATGGCCCAGTACCTTCCACCTGTAGCAATGTAACACAACATTGAAGGAACTCATGAGTAGGAACTGTTCATATTTTGAACAACCAACAAAGAGGAAATAAGAAAGGTCCAAGGTCCCACAATATCTTCATATTCACACCTATAATGACCCAATGACATCCCACTAGGTCTCATCTCTTAGTGAAGCCACTCACCCTCTTCCCAACAGCATTACCCTGAAGACCAAGTCGTGAACACCTGGGCCATTGAAGAATATTCGGAAGTCAAATAGTGGTAGTTCCTGTTCTCATTTGGGCTACCTTAAAGTTAATTGGCCTTGGGGAAATTATTCCATTTATTTAAGGAAGAGCTTCCTAGATTAACAAAGTAGATGATGATGACAGTTATAACTACACATGTTTCTTCTGGGAAGTAAATAATAATAATGTCTTGGCATGTGAAAGCCAAGAGTATATGTTAGCTTCTGCTACTCAAGGGAGAGGAGTGCCAGGAGATTTCCCTCAGGAAAACTCTACTGAACCTGTTCTGTTGTGCCAAGCCTGTGTTACTAGTTTACCACGATGGGGAAGCCGCCAGAAGCCAGCCTGATGGCAGCAGCTTCTTTTTGTTGTACAAAATTCCCATTTGCAGGCCTCCCAGAAGCTGTTCTAGAATGAGGCACATAAAAGATTCATGCATATTTGGCAGTTAACTCCCAGATAACACTTCTCAGGGGATTGATTAAGGAATTTAATTTAAACCAACAGAACCAGTGGTATGTCTACTGATCCCACACGTGTAGCTGTGCTAGAGAACATAAATATACATGGACAGGTTTTAGATAGTGTGTGAGTCTTACAATTATCTAGTTCAAAGGAAAGCAACCTGATTACCATATGCATGAAGCTGAGAAAGTGGTACTGCTGCTCTTTGTCAGCAATAGGAGGAGCAAAGGTGGCTTAGAAATGAGAGTATGTTGGTACTTTCATTTGCTGCATCCCACTGCTTCTGTAGAGAAGACAATCACCAAAATATGAGAAATGTAAGTAAATTTTGTAATTTTTTTTTCTCAAGATGCTGTACTCAATCAAACTTTAACCAAAAGTAAACACTAACTCACAGAGTCCCTGTGATAGCAAGCACACGGAAGTGATTAAATGCCAGTAAATAAAGGGTTTCTTATGATGGTCTGTTATTACATGGTTGAAATAAGAATTATATGTTCTGTTAATTGAGTGTCAAGCAGCTTTCTTGTTAATATCTGTCATAGAAGATCAGTATACAAAAAAAGTAAAAAATATCTGGAAAAGTATGAGTTAGGTACCTATAATTCCAAATATATAGATTTCACTAAGTCTCCAAAGATAGCTTCTGGAATGAGCCTCTGTCATCCTAGGACCAAGAAACCATTGATTGCAAACAATGTACATGATGCAATCTTCTCAACTATATACTTTTTACACTATTTTATTTGATCCTAAAAAAATAAAAACTCATGTTGTTAATCCTTCATTCATTTCATAGATCAAGAAACTAAGATTCAGAAGGTAAGTATTTACCAAGATTACTCATGCTATGGTTACTATTAAATTCAAAATCCAAATCCTTAAATCAGGATTCTGAACTTTGGCACTATTGCTATGTTCAGCAGAACAATGCTTTGCCATGTGAGGGAATGTTTAATTGTTCCCTTGTATTTAGACATCCTGCCCAAGTCATGACCACCAAAAGAATCTCTAGCTATTACAGAGAGGGTGTCAGGGAGGATAATTTGGTCCCAGTCTGAAATCATCATTCTCTTTTGTGATTGAAAATATATTCTTCTTTTATACAGTACATCCTGACCAAAGTTTCCCATCCCTTCACTTCTCCCAGTTCTTCCTACTTCCCCTCTCTCCCAGGTTTACTCCCTCTCCCATCTCCCTTCAGAGAAGAGCAAGCCTTCAAGAGACAGCAACCAAACACAACAAAACAAAAGACAGTGAGATAAGGCAAAACTCCCTCACTGAGGCTGGATAAGGCAGCCCAATAGAAGGAAAAGAGTCTCAAGAACAGGTAAAGGAGTCAAAGACACACCCACTCCCACAATTAGGAGTCCAACAAAAGCACCAAGCAGACAGCCCTAACTTATGCAGAGTACCTGGTGTAAACCCATTCAGGCCCTATGCTTGCCACTTCAGTCTCTAGGAGTCCTCAGGCATCATGTTTAGAAGATTCAGTGGACGTGTTCTCCTGGTGTCCTCCTCCATCCCCTCTGCCTTCTACAATCTTTCCTTCCCCTCTTCTGCTGAGTTCCCTTATCTCCGAGGGGAGGAGTCCCGTGGAGACCTTCAACTTAGACTCTCCCTGTAATGTTTCTGCATCTTCTCCCATTTGCTCCTTGGAAAAGATTCTCTGATGACAACAGGACAAAGTACCTCTCTATGAGTATAGCAGAAGATCATTAAGAATCATTGCATTGATTTATTTTTTCGTACCAGTCATGTTTGATTCTACCCCAGATCTCTTGGCTATCCAAGCAGTCTCAGACATGGGCACCCTCTTGTGGAGTGAGCCTTGAGTTAAATCAAGCAATTAGTTGGCCACTCCCACATGTTCTGTCCCACCATTGTCCCAGCACACCTTGAAGGCAGGACAGCTTGTAGGTCAAAGGTCTTGTGGCTGGATTGGTGTCAAGACACTCCATCCTACCACAAGGACACATGTTCAGCTATGTCCATTGCAACTTTATTTATACTAGCCAGAAACTGGAAACAAACTAGATGTAGCTCTACCGAAAAATGGATGAAGAAAATGTGGTACATTTACATAATGGATTATTACTCAGCTGTTTTTAAAAACTGACATCATGAGATTTGCGGGCAACTGGATGCAATTAGAAAAAAAAATCATCCTGAGTGAGGTTACAGACACAGAAATGGCAATATGGTATTTACTCACTTATAAGTGGATATTAGACATTAAGAAAATGATGGTCATGCTACAATCTATAGAACCAGAGAAGTTAAACAAGGAGGAAGGCTCTACTGGGAGAAAGCATGGATCTTCCTGGGAAGGGAAAATAGCATAGATTTTAAGGGGGAGGAGGGAGTGATGGAGATGAGAGTGGGTGGGATCAGATTGTGAGAGGAAATGGGATGGAGGGAGAGAGTGTGGGAAGAGACGTCTGGAATTGGAGGGCATTTGTGGAAACCTAGTGAAGTGGAAACTCCCTGGAACTTTTGAGAGTAATCTCAGTGAGGACTTCTGGTAATGATGGATGTGGAATCTAAACTGGCCGTCTCTTGTAGCCAGGCAAGGCTCTCCGTGGCAGGGCTGGATTGGGGTGAGTTGAGCTGTGGCTGAGTGGATCCCATGGAGATCCCAAAACAATCCAGTCTGAACCTAGGACAAAGGTTTTCTCTTTCTGCAAACTGACAGTGAGGACCCATTCCTGAGGACAGCATCCACACAGCTCATTGAATGAGAAGAGGTTGAGCTGGTGCCTGCACAGAGCCTACACTCCTATGTTTTAGTCTCTCTGGTGCAGGGAGGTATTCTGCAAGCTACTGAAACAGAAACATGGGAAGAACCATTATTAACCCAGCATAATTAACCTAATATCCATGGACCTCAAAAGAGTTTATGGTTTTCATTGAACTTCAGTGTAGAAGATTCATACTATCACTTTCACTGAATTTTGTTATAAATACATTATTTCTGTGATTAATATTAAAAAACTGACCTCAATGAGAATATCAATACTTATGACTAAACAAAAGGCATGGAAATAACATGTTATACCTAATTACAATTATTGTAGCTGTTTCAAGACACCACGTACTCTATAACTACTTTAAAATTATGGTAGATGGACCCCTCGTGTGATCTTATTTAATGCATTATAAAAACATATATAACTATTATGTTATTAAAATTTTTCTAACCACACTTCTATAAATCATTTTCCATTTGAATCTTTTATTCAATAGTTTGTACCTATAGATTTTTCTGAGTAAATACTCATAGGTTTCATTGAGTATGAGAAAGATCTATAATGACAAAAGCCTAAGAAGCCCAACTGAAATCTCCTGCATCTTAATGCCTTATATTCCAAAAGCAGCTGTTAAAGTTGTTGAACTGCTAAGTCACAGGCTCTGAATTCTACCGACATTCAGATTATTAGCTATGACTTTAACTCAGCTAAAGAACTCTCTACCCCAATTCCTTTCCTTGCAAAATGAGGACATGACCACAGACCTCACACGGTTCTCAATATGTTAAGTACTTAGCACCTAGGAAGCATTTAATAACCATAAGTTGTACTACTGCTTTAATGTCATAGAATGTGACCTTTGTTCCAATGGAATTGTTCAGTGGGTATTTGGCCCAGTAGCAATGGCTTTAATAAAATACAGAAATTGCTGATACGTGTGCCAGCGAATAAAAATGCTTGTGCGTCTGTCTCTTGCCAGCTAACATTTTCTACTTGCAGATAAATATGTGAAATTCATTATTTTGAAGAGGAATTTGAAAGGATTTTTTTTTTGTCATTCCATTTGTTCTTAGACACTGTGGGGATGTGCAAAGGGATTCTTGCACAATGCTATGCTCAGAGGGTGATAAGGCAATGCAAACAGCAAGCACAAAGCAAACCGAGAATTATTGTACTGGGTGGAGCACCCAGGCTGGATTTCAGCCTTTCGCCTGCCCCTTGGTACCAATTACTAACAGACACCTGCTGATGTCACGTCTCCATCCCTGTTCCATTCTCACTGGAAGGAATCTCTTTTCTCCTGTGATGCCAATTCATGATAAATGCTCACAAAGGCATGACAATTTCAGTTGCCAGACCATCTGGCTACTAGATATTTCATCATGGATTTTATAGCCAAGAGCTTCATCAGTTGCCCTGTTTCTATGGAAACAGTAGCTATGGTGATAATTCGTGACTTAGATGAACTGTCTTACTGCTTATTGAGGATAGCCTGTGGGGGTCAGCAAGCACAGGCTGTACTTGGATTCCTGCAGCCGAGGTGCTGGGTGCTATTTGCTTATTTTCATTGCCTGTATTGTATCCTACCTTCTGAGGTACTTGGAAAAGCAAATAAAAGTGTGATCTGAACATAAACCATCTTTTATTTTACCTTCTTTCTCAGAAATGCAGAGATGCATACATAGATGAATGCAGTGATCATTCACTCTACCAACATTATGTTGAATATTTGAATACCAGGTCACTTTGTGCTTAAATCTTTCTCTAATAAGGTTAAAATGCCTTAGTTCAGTGGGCAAACAAAATATGCATTCAAATTACAGCAGTTTATGAGTGAACTTGTCAGTTTAGTCAGCTTTTTGTTACAGTAAAAAAAAAAACTCAGAAAACCAGTTATATAAGAGACAAAGTTTATTTTGTAATATTTCAGAAATTTCAGTCCATGATTATTTGATCCTGTTGCTTTAGGCTTCTGGTGACATAGTCTAATGCCAAAAGGAATATTGATCCCATGGCTCCCAAGAAGTAAGAGTGGAGAAGGGCTCAGCTCTCACAGCCTCTGCAAGGGAACTCCCCCAACCACCCAATTCCTTTCCATAAGTACCACCTTTTAAATGCCCTCCCCAAGTCACTACCCACTGGAGATAAAGCTTTCTACCCACAGGCCTTTTAGAAATAGTCAATATCTAAGCTATACCAATGAATGGAATCAATTTATTAGGCAGTGACAGCATTTTAAAAACAGACCACAAGCCACAGAAAAGTGTATTGGAACTAGTAAAGGTAAATATTGCTTGACAAAGCACCTACTTAGCTTTTCTCTTATGAGCAGTTGCAAATTCAGATGCCTTTCTTTCTAGAACATGAAAAGCCATTAACCTCCTCCCCACTTTATATCTAAATGCTTCTGAGTTCTCATATTTTGACTATAAGGAGCTCCTCCAGATTGTTGCAGCCTGTCTCTTGTGGGTTTAGGACTTCTGTGATACCTTACTCCCTTCTCTCACAACTCAAGTACCAGGATCCAAGTCAGCAATCTCATCCATCTCCCTTAAAATGTTCTAATGTTCTCCCGTTCCCACCAATATGGTCTGCTTCCCTTCTGGAAGTTAATGAACCCCTCCTATGTCCTACCTAGCACACACTCAAATGTATAAGTGTGAATGTATATGTCTTATATAACATATATTCTAACTGCTGTTTACATATCTCTCATCTTTTAAGTCTATTGTTTGAACAATCACCAATATACGCTATAACTTATGTAGCCCCAGTTTAAGAATAAAAATAAAACCTGCTCAGGTAACTGTGAAAAAAAATGGGTGAGCCTGAGCTCCGGACAGCGAGTTCAGTGTTGTGAAAACTTGAGACACCTAATAATGCTGGTAGAACACTGGATGATTTTTGACCGGAGTGTGCATTCGATAAACATAAACATGAACACACTAACCAGCATTGAACTGCACGATAAGGAAACCAGACTCTTTACGATTCTTAGGCATTAAGCTCATTAAAAATTGTATACATCCTGGTACACACATAAACATTTTTATTAATTTGCTCATTTATAAGGAAACGAGTTAGATGTTATGACCAGATAGAAAGTAATTCAATTGAGTAGGAAGAGAAAGAAAAAGAGATGGCAGCAATGTCAACAGTGCTTTTTGTCCTTCCTAGAAGGACGGCCGTCTCAGATGAATCACAGTCACCGACGTAGTCATGGAGAGAGGCTGGAGCCAGGTTAGCATGAGCCCCCAAGCAACATCCATGGCAGAAGGACTCCGAGAACAGACACTACACAAAGAAGTAATGCATTAGCTGTCCCGTAGCCGATATAAAGAAGAAAGTCAGTTTTGCCTTAACCAAGTCATCTTACTTCATCAGAGGAAATTATGCAAAGCAGTACTAGTTATCTCTTTATTTGAGCTATCAGAGAAAGTATGTAACGCTTTGAAGTAGTGGTATTACCCAAATCTTGAAAACTGATTTAATCTCAAAATATACAGACTGTGAGACATCGTGTCTCACAGCTTACCTGAACTCTTCAGCTATGTCAACATCATGAGTAACAAGTATGATACAAAAGAAAAGCTAAACAGGACTTAAAGTCTTGGCAAGTGAAATATGAAATATGATGTCTGGTCCTTGATTCAATTACCTGATTTTTCTAAAAATAATAGCAGAAAATTATCAAAGACATTCAGACATAACTAGGTACAATTTGTACTGGATGAAACATCTCAAAAATTAAATTTTCCCCACTTCCTTACCCATTACCCACCAAATTTCATCTCATCTCATCTATCTGTCAATCAATCTATCTATCTATCTATCATATATTTACCAAACTGTAAAAAAAATTGGAAATCAAAACAAAAAAGTTAATTACAGAAAAGGTTAAATGTCTTTACTATTATAATGATGTGGTCATTTCTTGAATAAAATAGCCCTGGTCTAGAATCTATGTCAAAATATTTAGGAGTTAAGTATCATGATGGTTGCAATGATTCTAGATTTTTTTTCATGAAAATAATTTGTGAGAAGAGAAAGGGGAATGAGAACCATGGGGAATATGTAACTATACAGAGTTCTTGTCTAGCCTTCTATATACAAGGCCTTAGATTCATTCCCAACATCTCAGCACTACACAGAAACAGAAAATTGTTGAATCCAGAGGGGGCAAAAAAGACAGTATCCTGTTGTAAACCCAGATGGTTGGAATGTCATTTATCGTTCCCAAAGTATACATGCCTAACCCCAAAAAGCTATGAATATGCCACCTTACCTGCTTATCTGCAGATTAGCTGATTTAATCAAAGATATAACCATAGACATATTGTCCTGGTGGCCAAAGCACGTCACATGATACTGAGAGGAGAAGCAGGAAGCTAAACATAATTTCACAATGACTTTCTTTTTTCACTTTTAAGAAATTGACACCTTTATTGTTTTTTGTTTTTAATTGAGATAGTAGGTTTGCTCTCTATTCAGTTCACTTTTACGCTTTGCAGACATTGTATACAATTCGGGAATAAGATTTTCTTTTTTATATATTAATTACAGTTTGTTCACTTTGTATCCCAGCTGTAGCCCCCTCCCTCATTCTGAGACTCATAGCCAAATTTTGGGCAGAGTACAGGGAATCTTATGAAAGAAGGGGGAGATAGAAAGACCTGGAGGAGACAGGACCTCCACAAGGAGAGGAATAGTACCAAGAAATCCGGACACAGGGTTTTTTTGTGAAACTGATACTCCAAACAAGAGCCATGCATGGAGATAACCTAGGACCCCGGCACAGATGTAGCCCGTGGCAGTTCAGTGTCCAAGTGGGTTCCCTAGTAATGGGAACAGGGACTGTCTCTGACATGAACTCAGTGGCTGGTTCTTTGATCACCTCCCCAAGAGTGGGGAATAGCCTTACCAGGCCACAGAGGAAGACAATGCAGCCAGTCTTGATAAGACCTGATAGGCTAGGTTCAGTTGGAAGGGGAGCAGGACTTCCCCTATCAGTGGACTTATAGAGGGGCTTGGGAGGAGAAGTGGAAGGAAGGATAGGGTTGGAAGGGAATGGAGGGAAGGGGCTACAGTTGGGATCATAATGACTTTTAAATTGATTTTGTGCTCATATTAATTGTCATAATGTGTTTGTATTTTTCTATATCAGCTGTTGCTGGTGCACAAAAATTATGGTATAATTAATTGCTTTCTCCACATTGGAATAAATAAAAAATAATTAAGAAAAACTTAAAGGGTAATAATAACTATGTCTTCACTTTTGTTAGCCTTCACAGATAAAAGAGAATAAACTTAGATGATAATGTTGCTTTCATAAGTATATTCTCTTTGCTCAGCTTTATGCCAGTTGGTTCCTGCATTCACTCCCCTGCTTACATTCTCTAAAGCCTTCTACATGACAGTCTTCCTTTATTTCACATATTCTGCCATTTACTCCATCGGTTTCCACATGTACACACATGAGTATTTTATCATTGTAGTCAAATTCCCAAAAGCATATTGATATAAAAACAGCACACATTTATATAATCTAGGCATCAACAATCTAACAAAAATTTTTGTCCAGTCTTGATTCTTTCTGGAGATGTCTAGAGAAAGCCAGTTTTTCTACACTTTCTAAAGGCCATTGGTGCAACTTGTACTCTTCCTGACATCAGTCTGGACCCAGAACCCTATGTCACATGTCTTCTGCTAGCTTATATCTGGAGACACTTTCTCAAACCTATAAAATGTAAAGTTTGATAAATTGTGAAAACAATATGTTTTTGGAAAATTTCCATCAGCCAGCCATAGATTCATTACTGGAGCAGGCTTCTCTCACAGATCTGAAGATGTCAATGAAAGACAGAAATGATTATTCTTTCAGGATAGAGTTGATCAGTGAGATTACTTTGGTTTTGCTTCTGTCCTATGATATGATTTGGCTCCTTTGCTGAGATCTGAATATTAGACTGGGTCTCATGGATGCTTACCAACATGGCTTTAGCTGTCAACCGTAGGCATTCTGCAAGCAAGACAAGGAGGCCCACATGACTCTCTGCCAATTAGAAGAGAAACACAAAGCTTCCGCCCCTGGTGCATAGCCTTATAAACTTCAGTTCAGGAGGGTTTTTCACACTAAACATTTATCTAATCATTTCCAACAAAATTTGCACTTGTCCCCTATACTAGGCTTCACAGGAAAAAAGCAATTGTAAATTTTATTTCCTTTCTTTCACATGGGAAATTACTCCTTTCTCTACAGAGCTTTTAATGCCATGTGTTTCTGAGTTACTGATATTCATTTTTATCCAGTGTTAATGTTGATTTTCTTTTTATTTACTCATTTTACATCCCAGTCATAGCCTCCTCCCTCCTCTTCTCTCAGTCCTACCCTCCCTCCATGTTTTCTCTATCCTTCTCCCTTATTCCTCAGATAAGTGGAGTCCCCCTACCCACTCACTCCATCAAGCCACATCAAGACTGAGTGCATCCTCTTTCCCTGTGGCCTGGTGAGGTAGCCCCTCCAGGGGAAAGTGATCGAAAAACAGGCAACAGAGTTCATGTCAGAGTCAGCCTCCATTCCTCTTTCTAAGGGACCCATATGAGGACCAAGCTGCCCATCATGAGGCCTGTGCAGGGGGCCTAGGTCCAGTCCATGCATGGTCTTTGGTTGGTGCTTTAGTCTCCACACACACCCCTCTCAGGCCCTGGTTAGTTGGCTCTGTTGGTCTTCTTATGGAGATTGTTTCCCCTCTGGGTCCTTCTTTCCTTCCCCCCACTCTTTCACAAGACTCCCTGCACTCGACCCAATGTTTGGTTGTGGGTCTCTGCATCTGTCCCCGTTAGCTGCTGGGTGGAGCCACTCAGAGGACAACTATGATAGGCTCCTGTCTGAAAGCATAGCAGAGTATATTAATCATGTCAGGGGTTGGCTGTCTTCTATGGAGTGAGTTCAGGTTGGATAACTCATTGGTTGGACATTCTCTCAATCTCTGCTTTATTTTTGTCCCTTCACATCTTGTAGGCAGGGTAAATTTTGGATTGAAATTTTTGCAAGTGGGCTGGTGTTGCCCTCCCTCCGCGAGCAATCCTAAAGTAATTTTCGTACTACATTGCCTTGTAAGGACTTTTTGCATAAATTCATTTTTTATAATTTATTCACTTTATATCTTGATTGTAGCCCCCTCCTTTGTATCCTACTTTCTTCTTCCTCCCTCCATCCTCATCCCTTGTTCCTCAGCAAGGGGGAGTTCTTCTCCCTTACCATCTGACCCCAGCCTATTAAGAATCATCAGGACTGCCTGCATCCTCTTCCTGTGTGGTTTGGCAAGGCTGCCCCACCAGAGGGAAGTGATCAAAGAGCAGGCAGCAGAGTCCATGTCAGAGACAGCTCTTGTTCTCCTTACCCACAGGGAAACTGAGCTGCTTATTGGCTACATCTGAGCAAGGGGTGTCTAGGTCCAGCCTGTGCATGGTCCTTGGTTGGTACATCAGTCTCTGCAGGGACCCCTCGGCCCAGATTTGTTAGCTTTGTTGGCCTCTTTGTGGAGTTCTTATCCCCTCAAGGTCCTTCTGTCTTTGCACTCTTCCATAAGATTCACTGCGCTTTGCCCAAAGTTTGGCTGACTATCAGCATCTGCTTCGATCTCCTACTGGGTGGAATCTTTCAAGGGACATCTACAGTAGGCTTCTATCCTGTTTCTTCCCTTCAGCCACTTCTGGTGTCTATTTTATTTGCCATTCTGAATGAGAATTGAGCTTCTTCCTTAGGGTCCTCCTTGTTACTTAGTTTCTTTAGGTCTGTGGATTTTAGTATGTTTATCCTGAATTACGTGATTAATATCTGCTTGTGAGTATATACCATGCATGCCTTTCTGATTCTGGGTTACCTCACTCAGGATGATCTTTTCTAGTTCAATCCATTTGCTTGAAAAATCTCATGATTTTCTTGTTTTTTAATAGCTGAGCAACAACTTTGGAAATCAACCTGGTGTTTTCTCAGAAAATTGGGAATAACGCTATATCAAGACACAGCTATACCACTCCTGGGCAGATACCCAAAAGAAGCTCCACCATACAACAAGGACATTTGCTCATTTATGTTCATAGTAGCTTTATTCATAATAGCCAGAATCTGTAAACAACCTATATGTCCCTCCCTGAAGAATGGATAAAGATATTATGGTACATTTAAAAACAAGGAAATCTTGTAGACTTTTTAACCGTAGCTAAAAGGCAACAAAACTTGGTATTTCTTCTTGACTCTCATTAGTTCTTTGACCTTAAATACCCTACAGATTTGACTGCTTAAGCACAAAAGAGTTTCCTAATTTAAAAAAAAAAAGGTATTCACAAGTGAGAATGTTCCCAATGGCAAAATCAAACTGTAATAGAATAATAAAGAGGGATCATAAGTTATAAACATGTACAATAATCAGAAAGTATAAAACAATATCATTTGTAAGCAGTATCAGACTGAATCATTGGACAGTAGAGCCCAGACTTTGGAGGCTCACCCTCTCCATGAGGTAAAATCACCAGGCTTATATCCCCTTTCCCATCCACCCCAGCTCATCAAAATGCATCAGACTGAACTTGTCCTCTTCCCTGTGGCCTGCCAAAGCAGTCCCCTCCAGGGGAAAGTGATGTAAAAGCTAGCAAGTGAGTCCATGTCCAATGCAGTCCCCACATCCCTTACTAGAGGACCCACTTTAAGCCTAAGTTGCCCATCTGCTATATCTTTGCAGTGAGCCTAGGCCCCATTCGTGCATTGTCCTTGGTTGATGCTTCAGTCTCAGTAAACCCTGCTGGACCCTTGTTAGTTAGCTCTGTTGTTTCCCTTGTGGTGCTCCTGTCACTTCCACATCTTTTTCTCTTTCCTCCCACTATTCCCCCAAGACTTCTTAAGCATTAACCAATGTTTGGCTGTGAGTCTCAGCATCTGTTTTGAGTAGCTGCTGAGTAGAACCTCTTAGAGGACAACTCTGACAGGCTCCTGTCCATCACTCTTCTTTTCATACTTGCTCATTGATTATATGAATATAGTGGACAAACCCTGAACTTTAAATGAGGTATCTCATGGAAGGTATTTAGACAATGATATTAAAGGAAAGGAGAAAAGAAAAAAAATTTAACCACACAGATGATGGACGTTAGTCCTTCAGCAACTGGGGGTTTATTTATTTATCTTGAATAGAATATATTAGGTCTGAATGGGAGACCTTGATTTTTGCCTATCAGTGGTCAAATTTGGAGATATAGTTATCACTGAGTGATCAAGTCTTTGGCCTTCTATTCCTCTCTTGTTTTAAGTAATAGCCCCTGCTTGACCAAACACATATTTTCTATTTACTTTTTTGTAATGTTACACATGCTAATATTTTTTTATATAAATTGAGTTTACTTTATGAATTCCACATGTATTTCAAAGCAATTTATTTATTCATTATCTATGTTTTGTTATTCTCTAAGTTTTGTCTTTATTGCATAAGCTGGTGGCTTACTTATTTTGTATACTCCATATTTTCTATCCACTTTTTCAAAAATCTGCAGTTGTAGACAGCATATTCATGATTGTGAATTTGGGTTATGTTGATATGGTTGGGATGTGGGGGCTCATCAAGGAAAGACAGGAAAAGAAGAAGACAGGTAGGAAAAAACTTTACAGAAGCTTTTCAGTTTCATGAGGTCCCATGTATGGATTGTTGGTGTTCTGTTCAGGAAATTGTCTCCTATACCAATTAGGTCAAGGCTATTCCCCACTTTTTATCTGGCACTTTCTCAGAAAACTAAGAATAGTGTTACCTCAAGATCCAGCTATACTACTCCTAGGCATATATCTAAAATATGTTCAACTCTTCAATAAGCATATTTGCTCAACGATGTTCATAGCAGCCCTATTTGTAATAGTCAGAAGCTTGAAACAACCTAGACATTCCCTAATGTAGGAATGGATACAGAAAGTGTGGTACATTTACACAATGGAATTAAAAACAAGGAAATCATGACATTGCAGGCAAATGGTGGGAACTAGAAAAGATCATTCTGAGTGAGGTAACCTAGAAGGAGAAAGACATATATGATATATACTCATTTATTAGTGGATATTAGCCATATAATATATGATAAACATACTAAAATCTATACTCCTCAAGAAGCTAAACAACAAGGAGGACCCTAAGAAAGAGGCTGAAACTTCATTCAGATGGGCAAACAGGAGATACATTGGCAGTATAAGAAGAGGACAGGAGTACAGGACAGGAGTCTTCCACAGGGTACCTCTGAAAGACTCTACCCACCAGAGTATTGAAGGAGATACTGAGACTCATAGCCAAACTTTGGGCAGAGTGCCAGAATGCTTATGGAAGAAAAGGGAGATAGAAAGATCTGAAGGGGACAAGAACTGCACAAGGAGAACAAAAGAGCCAAAAAAATTTGGCCTAGGGAGTCCTGCAGACACCGATACTTGAACCAAGGACCATGCATGTAGAGGACCTAGACCTCCCTGCTCAGAGGAAGCCCATAGGCAGCCCAGTTTCTAAGTAGGTTTCCTAGTAAGGGGATCAGGGGCTGTTTCTGACATGAACTCAGTGGCCACTTCCCCCTGTGGGGTGCCGTCTTGCCAGGCCATAGAGGAAGATGATGCAACTAGTACTGATGAAACCTCATAGACTAGGGTTAGATAGAAGGGGAGAAAGTCCTTCCCTATCAGGGCACTGAGGAAAGGGCATAGGGAGAGAAGCAGGAGGATGGGTGAGACTAGGAAGAGATGAGGGAGAGGGCTGCAGTGGGGATACAAAATGAATAAATTGTAATAATTAATTAACTATTAATTAATTATAAAAAAGAAAAAACTTCGTTTGAAAGAAATATGAAGTTTAACCTAAGGACAATGGCATGTCCCTGGAAAATGTAAGAGGCCATTTAACTTTATTATGCAAACAACTGAAGTGAAAAGCAATGGCAATCAATTCCCAATGAATGTTTCCCGTAAGAAGATGCATACACATTCAGGGTAGTCAAAAGGTGTCTCCATGGTATCATGTGTGCAGGTTTCAGAGATGGCTTAGCATGTCGACTAGTCTTTGAGGGAAGGGAATGACTTTGGCTAGAGGCAGAAACGTGTAGCTGAAGAGAAGGATAAGTTAAAAGAGCCTCTTTTTTGACACCTGTTGCTATATTTTTTAATATTAGTTACAGTTTATTAACTTTGTATTCCTGCTGTACCCTGCTCCCTCATTCCCTCCCAATCCCACCCTCCCTCCCTCATCTTCTCCCTACTCCTTTCCAAGTCCACTGATAGGGGAGGACCTCTTCCCTTTTCATCTGACCCTAGCTTATCAGGTATCTTCAGGACTGGCTGCAAAGTCCTCCCCTGTGGCCTAGCAGGGCTGCTCCTCCCTCGGGTGTGGCAGAGGGAGAGATCAAAGAGCCTGACACTGAGTTCATGTCAGAAACAGTCCCTGTTCCCCTTACTAGGATACCCACTTGGATACTGAGCTACCATAGGCTACATCCAAGCAGGGGTTCTAGGTTATATCCATACATGGTCCTTGGATAGGATAAACATGCTGAAATCTGTACATCTAAAGAAAATAAATAAGAAAGAGGACCCTGAGTGAGATGATCAACCCTCACTTAGACAAATGGGATGGGCATTGGCTATAGGCGATAACAAGTAACAGGACAGGAGTCTACCACAGAGGGCCTCTGAAAGTCTCTACCTAGAAGTTTATCAAAGCAAATACTGAGACTCATAACCAAAGCTTCAGCAGAGTACAGGGAATCATATGAAAGAAGGGGAAGTGAATATGACCTGGAGAGGAGCTCCACAAGGACCAAATATATCTGGGCATAGGGGTCTTTTGTGAGACCTGTTGGTATATTTAAAAGACAAAAGAAAAAAGTTATACTTAATATACCAGAAAATTGATGTGCATATTTTAATAATTTGCATTTTTACTTTTCTCAGTAATAAAAAGCTTTATGTTCGTAGTTAATTTATGGTTGAGCTTAAGCACAAAGTTAAATCATTAGTTTCAAATTAATTTATGAATAAAATTTTGACATGCTTCTTTATCTCTTACTGAATATCAATGTAAAGTGACTGAGGCAAAGGAAAAATTAGGCTATGAGTGGGTGAAAATGGTCTAAAAATAGCATGTTAACTATGTAGATGCTATTTTAAAGATAAAGAAAATGCTCCAATATTTCAGAGTCAATTCAAGTCCCATAAAAATCTCAGTGAATGAAATTCTTCACAGAAATAAAAGAAATTCAGATGAAAGTACAAAAGATATTGAGTGGCCAAACCAGTCCTAAGTAAAAAGACAATGGATACATTATCATAACTGGTTTCAGGTTATACCATAGAGCATAGTAGAAGACCAGGATGGTACAAGTGTAAGAGCAAAGAAATGACTCAATGGAAAAGAACAAACGACACTGAAATGAGCCTCTACAACCACCTGGATTTTGACAAAATGGGCATTGGGTAAAAGACTGTCTCTTCAGCAGGGGTGTTGGGGCAGTGGGATAACTCAGGTAAAGGGATGGAATTAAATACCTATCACTCACTCCACACAAAAACCACTTCAAAATGAATCAAGACTTTAACATAAGACAGAGAGCTGTTAGAAAGAAAGACTTTGAGATACAGGTATAGACAAGGACATTCTGAAAATGACTGAGACATGTCAGGAAATAAAACAAAACATTGCCAAATAAGATTGAAGAAGATGCTGAGGGTGGTGGAATATTCCTTTAATCCCAGCACTCAGGAAGGCAGAGGCAGGCAGATTGTTGTATTTTGAGGCCACCGTGGTCTACGAAACAAGTCCAGGACAGCCAGGGCTAAAGAGAGAAACCCTGTCTCAGAAAAAAAAAAGATTGTACGAGTTTTAAAGGATTCTGCATAACAAAATAAGAAGTAGAATAATGAAACAATTCACAAAATGAGAAAAATTATTGCTAGCTATATATCTGGCTTAGGAGTAATCTAGACTATTTAAAGAACTAAATTTTTTTAATTCCCAAATACTATAAAAGCAAACAATTGAATCAATAAATAACCAGAAATCAACAAAATAAACAGTTCTCAAATGATGAAGAACAATAAATATAAGAAAAAAATGTTCCGTGTGCTTAGCTATGGGGAATGCAATTTAGGGACACTGACATTCCAAGACAGTCACGGCGAAGACATGAGGAAAAGGCACCCTTGAACACTGTGGGTGGGGATGTAAATTAGTACAACCATTGTGGGTAGTCCTATACAGCTTCTCCAAGAAACTAACAGTAAATCTGAAATATGTATCAGCTATGAACTGTTCCTGGGTCTACACACAGAGGGCTCTATATCGTCACAATACAGGGAAACTCGCCCATCTATCCTTTTCGTAGCATTATTTCTAACAACCTAAGTATCCCTTGACAGACAGATACATAAGGAAATTGTAATACAAGTACACTAGAGTTTTATTTAGCTCTAAAAACGAACAAAATTATGTCATGGGTAGGAAAGTGGATACAAAAGGAAATCATCATGATAACTGAAAGATTAAGACAGACATGAAAGAAAAATATCGTAGCCTTCCATTGCTAGAGGCTAGATTTTCTATAAGACCTAAAATTAATTACACATATATGGTAAAATGACACACACATATCATATGCACACATATATATGACATGAAAGTAAGAATCAAGATTGGGGGAATGAAGATGAACAGTCGGAAGGAGGTAGGTTGAACAGAAGTGTGTGGTGTAAATGTTATCAAAATAAAAGAATATGCTGATTCTCTGAGGTGTCTTTATGGAATACAATTTGGTCTAAGACGAATAAAGAAAACTCATGAATTGACCATAGGAAATGCTAGAGTATGTGCTTGAAGTTATGTATTTTATCACGGAAACTTGGTCCTTAAGCATGGAGTGAGTAAACTCATCTGCTGCTCTTGGGCCTGGTGATCAGAGTGAACAAAAAATAGGGAAGCCTGAGAAAGCATTGGTTTATGGGTAGACAGTAAATACTTGGATAAAATCTAAATGAAAACAACAAGGTAGTAAGGGACTAGAGAAATATCTCAGCAGTAAGGAGCACTGTATGTACCTCTAAACTATGGAGAATTTGGGTTCAACTCGCAGCACCCACATAGCAGCTCATAACAGCTTGTAACTCCAGTTTCAGAGTATCCATGGCAACATCCATGCACTTGCTGCCTATATACATGCATGCAGGTAAAATATCCATTAACATAAAATGAAACAAATAAATCTTAAAAAGAGAATAAGCTAGTAGACACCATAGATAAGTTGTGAAGCAAGCCATTGTGTGCTCTGTATAAAAACAGCAATCGGTCAAAAAATCATGTGGGTGAGCACCCAGTCAGTAACAACAACAAAAAAGAAGCTATTTCATAAATAAAATTCCAGGTACATTTTTCTTGGGAATCCCTGCATAGGGAACATGAGACTCCCATGAGAATGAAATTTGGAGGAAAACAAACCTCACTGCATGTAAAAAGTAGGAACCAACTGTTCTTCTACAGGTCAAGGGTCTCATGTGGCAACAGCAGAGAGCAGTGGCTACCTATAAAACTTTACGTTGCTTATATTCTCAATGTTTCTCTTCGTTGTTTGCTTCTGTTGTTTTCATTTTTTTTTAATTAAGTGCCTGACTTTAGAACCTAGGTTGTAGTTTGCTCTTTAGCTCCGCTGTGTTAGAAACTACAAGAAGATACTGGAAGAGGGAGAGTCACTGCTTACACACTCTATAAAAAAGGGAGAGTGGTGGAGACAGGAGAGAGAGGGAGGAAGGGAGTGAGAGGGAGGGATGAAGGGAGAGGAGAAAGACTGTATGCCTTAGAATTTAAGAGTAAAATTCTCATGATGTAATTGGCTACACAACTTTTCTATTCTCACTATATTTTAAAGTAGCTTCATACTTTCTGTAAGCTACATGTTTCAGTTTGATCTATGAGCCTTTCTATTTACTAGCTCATTATCTCTGGGTAGTCTGCATGTTACTCTAGTGGAAGCTGCCATCGAAGCAAAGTAATTTCTCTCCTGTGATCTTAACTGTATCATCCTTATTCGTCATCCTGCTACACACATTTCATTATCATAGAGCACCCTTCACCACAGATTTCCAATAAGCCAAAGCATGCTAGTTCTATGTCCAAAGTCTTCCTTGTCTATTCTGTTTCGCCACTCTGCCTTGTGGTAGGCAGTTTCTAACACAGATCTCAAGGATCTCCACTTTCTCATATTTGCCTCACTTTATAATTTCTTTTCCTTTGCTATGACTGTACCCAGTGGCTAAGATAAAAAACTCAAGTGACAACTCATGCTGGAGAGGATGTGGAGAAAGGGGAACCCTTCTCCATCGCTGGCACTTTCTCAGAAAATTTGGAATAGTGCTACCTAAAGATCCAACTATAGCACTCCTAGACATATATCCAAAAGATGCCCAAGTATACAACAAGGACAGCTGCTCAACCATGTTCATAGCAGCTCTAGTCGTAATAGCAACTCAATTAAAAAGAAAAAAAAAGGAGAAAAAGCAAAAGTGATACAATGTCATGACTAAAATTACGTTTTGAAATGACTCATTACCTGGCCATTTCTTGCTATTTCTGATGAAGCTATCTGAGAGGTGTTTCTTGGACAGGATTCTTCGTACAAACAACTAGGAAGGTACAAGAAAGATACTGACATCCTCCATTCTTTAGGATGTTTTTATGAGCCCCATGAAAACTCAGGCAAGTGAACTCAGGAGCTCAAGCCCTTCTTCAGTCAAGCATTCAGGTAAAAGTATAGTCCCAGCCAACAGCATTATAAACTGATGAAAGGCCTTGAGAAAGATGTATCAAAATACATCAAGCTAATATTCCTTCCCATATAATCTTAGAGATGTTGCTTTGTGCTATGAGTTTTGTGGAGTTTTGGAGGGGGCGCGAAGGGGAGTGTAACTGGTACAACATTTAATAGAGTATTCTCCATACACACACATATCCTAGCACTTCTGACTTTCCTCATTTGCATCATTGCTAATACCTTAAAGACAGACATTTTATGTTAGCTCTTTGCTCCTAGCATCTTGCATCCACATGAACATGTTAGATCCATGACTGTAATAGTGATTCAAAAGCTCCTTACGGTAAATGAGTTAATCAAAATCTATAATGGTAAATGTTTATTGAGTCCTTGCCTTTCGGGGCAATGTTTCCCCTGCTTTGTGGATATTATTCAAGCTCGCACTCACACTTACATCCTAGAATGAAATTGAATCACAAAGACAAAGGTAATTTGCCTAACGTCAACAGTTGATGGAACTTGGCAATGAATGCAACCATCTACATTGAGGCCTCATTCTAATCACATCGCTATTATAATCAACTTCTATACATTGAATACTTTCTTTTAATTTATACATATTTACTAGGAGACTGCTTGTGGAAAGGGGAAAAATGATTAATGAAGATCAGATTTAAAAAAAAAAAAAGCATCATCACACATTGTTTTTTTCTGGATCACTTTCTTTTATCCCTTCTGAGCCAAGGAGACTTGCACCGGTGGCAACAGAGGATTTCTTTGCCTCTTCCCTCAGGATTGATTATCATCTGTGATGATGTGGAACAGAAAGCATCAGTCCACAGAGACCCTTTCAATTCCCCATGCTGTCTGAGTGAAAACTACAGAATGGCACATTTTCAGGAGCCTTTATTACTGCCAACTTTTGTGGCCATTTTAAACCTATTATTTTAAATGAGCTCACACAGAAAAAAAAAGTGTGTTATCTCCTTGAAATAAGATCCGTTAATACACAGCAATCTCATTGAATCACAGTTACAGTGGAACCTGGAGTGGTGCTAATCACAAATGAAGATTGCTCAGGGGCTGGAGAGATGTCACGGACTTTAATAGACCCAATGATGTGAGCAGCTGTGCCACTCATCTTCATCCTTGACCAGCATTCCTGGGAGATTACACTTTAACACAGAATACTTTAACATTTTTCTTATTTGGTATTCACACTATACCCACTAAGGCAAAGCAGGTGTTTGATCAGACAACACATGTGCAATTTTTACAAGCTTGGCTTCTCAGATAAACAGTCAACTGTTCAAGAGGAATAATAAGTGAGCAATTAAAAGCCAAGTATGGGGCTGGCAAGGTGACTCAATAGATAGGAGCACTGGCTGCTCCTCCAAGGGACCTGTGTTTGATCCCCATCACCCACATGGCAGCTCAAACCTACCTGTAACTCCAGTTCCAGGGGATGTGAGACCCCTTTCTGGCCATCTCAAGCATGCACTTGGTATATAGATGTGCATACAGGCAGAACACTCAAACACATAAATTAAAAGATAAAATTAAGAATAAGAAAATCCAGGTATGTCACAAAAGAAAAGCAGGTTGAGGTACACTGGATATAGGTACAGAGTACTTGAGCAAAGGTAAAAAGTGGCCATCTGAAGTAAGAACACACATTTTCATTGTCTACGATGCGTGATTCAGAAATGACTTCTGAGGTTGGGGGATATTTTTTTATTTATTTGTTTCAGCCCACTGAGTACAGTTAGTGCTTTTCATATGGTTTTAACAGATTGAAAAATATCAAGAAGGAGGTTCAGAAAGCCAGTTATTACAATTTTTTTTGATTGACAAGAATAGCACCAGGCATCAGTTGGTCATTAGTCATTTAAGTCCTACTTTGCAGCTAATAACTATGATGAGTAGAGAAGTGGTTGGACCTGGTTTATTTGTTCTCTTGGTGGTGTAAGGGAGTGTGAAGAAGCCTGCCATACTCCATAAGGGTGGCCTAAGGCTGTGTGGTCCCATGCTTTGTGTTTCCTAGGAGATGAAGGATTTTGTGACCTCATTCTTAGAACACTGCACATCCTTTGTGAAATCACAAAAAGAAAACAAGAACAACAACAACAAAAAAAATCCTACCATGTTCTCAATCATTTCTAGCATAGGACTTTTATAAAACCTGATATTAAAACTATGTTGTATATTGTGTTGCTCAGAAGTAACACAAAAATAAAAGATAGCAAAGGCTGGTGCTGGAGAGATGACTCCACGGTTAAGAGCACTGTGTTCCCTGCTCTTGAGGAAGACCCTGTGGGGTTCCCAGAACCCACATGGCACCTCAAAACCTCCCGTAGCTTCAGTTTCAGGGAATCTAAGCTGTCTCTGGCCTCTGTGGACACCAGGTACACAGGCATCACATTTATAAACATGCATGTAAAATACACATAAGATATAAATACACATAAAATAATATACACAAAATAAAAATAATGAACCTTTTTGCAGCCTTCCATACTCCGTCAGGGTGGCCTAAGGCAGTGTGGTCCCATGCTTTGTGCTTCCTAGGAGATGAAGGATTTTGATGATAGCGTAGGTGGCAGGCACTTTTGGAGGTATGACACTTCCACTCATACAGTCCTATGAGTAAACTCATCATGCAGATGCGGCACCAGGTCTACAGACCACAACGAAGACCCTCCAAGATTGTCCATCCCCTGAGCCCACAGAATGTGAGGACATAACGAAAACTTACTACCCGAAAGATGCTAGAATCTAACTAATAAATTAGGTTGTGAAAAAGTAACTTTACTTTTAAACTATTTGACCCCTCTAAGTAATTATTGGAAACTGGTCTGACAATATTGTATGTTGTCACTTAATATCTTCAAAACAGGGATCAATACAGGAAAAGTACGGAGAGCTGTTTTTTTAAGAAATTTTCTCAGTGGCTTCTTTGAGTTTGAACTGTATTATAGAAAACCAGGTCCGTGACAAATTTCTTCGAGCATCCTACCAGCCTATTGTTTAGTTCACGTGTACTGCTATTACTGAGTACCACAGACTCGGGAAGTCTAAAAAACTGAAATTTCTTGGTTCATGGTTCTGGGAGCTGAGAACATCAACAGTCAAGTCCATAATCTAGAGAGGGCATTTTTGTAATTTCATCCATAACAGTAAAGGAATGTAAAAGGAGAGAGGGAGGAAGGAGGTCATGGGCTGATCATGCCTGCATTTGTTTTTATCATTTTAACAATTTTTAATGAATTTTTAAATTTAAAATTTTAAGTATATTTTGTTTATATTCTTCCCCCAGCTTCCCCTACATACTACCTTCTCCCTACCCACCCAATTTCTGTTCCTCTCTCTCTCTCTCTCTCTCTCTCTCTCTCTCTCCTCTCTCTGAAAAAGGAAACCTTAACAAAACAACAGCCAAAGAGTACAGAAGATATGCAAGAGTCCTTTCTCTGTTGGCCAATTACTCCTAAGCATGCTGCCTGCCCTGCATAGTTGATATGCCAAGGTCACAATCCATTGGATAAAACTTTTTTTTTTCTCTACCAGTAGGTATTAAGTGCAAATAGCTTTTTGGTTATGGGGTGGGATTTTATGTCTACTTCCCTTCTCCCTGCTGGGATTTTATCTGGCTTGATCATGAGAAGCTCTTCTGTGTGCTGTGTCCGAGTCCATACGTGTATCACACCTGTCTTATCTGGAAGATACTTTTTCCTTGGAGTCATCCACCATCTCTGGTTCTTACAATCTTTCTGCCTCCTCTTCTACATAGATCCCTGACCATTTCAGGAAGAGGTTTGGTGAAGAAATCCCATTTATAACTCATTGCTCTGAACTTTCTTTCTGCACATTGGCCAGTTCTTGGTCTTTGTGTTGGTTACCATTTACTGCAAGAAGAAGCTTCTCTAATGAGAGTTGAGCAATGATCTGGTTTATGGGAATAGCAGTACTTCATTAGGAGATATTTTATTGTTGTGTTCATTTAGCAGAATAATACCTGTGGGTTTTTCCTCTAGGACTCATGTGTTTTATTTATAATGCCCACAGATGTGGGTAGCTAGCAAGTGACCAACAGGAAGGAGACTTCTCAAGAAAGGGAAGATAGTCTTTCAGAGGTCCTCTGTGGTAGGCTCCTATCCTGTCCCCTGTTTTCTCCCTCTTCTGATATCTGTCCTGTTTGCCTTACTGAGTGAGGATTAATCATTGTACCCAGGGTCCTCCTTCTTGCTTGGCTTCTTTAGGTGTACAGATTTTAGTATATTTATCTTATAGGTCTAATAACTATAGGATGGGTCTAGTAAGTACATACCATGTGTGTCTTTCTGCTTCTGAGATACCTCACTCAGGATGATCTTTTCTAGATCCCACAATTTGCCTGAAAATTTCATAATTTCCTTGGTTTTAATTGCAGAGTAGTATTCCATTGTGTAAATGTACCACAATTTCTATATCCATTCCTCAGTTGAGGGACAACTGGGTTGTTTCCAGATTCTGGCTATTACAAATAAAGCTGCTCTGAACATGGCTGAGCAAATGTCCTTGTTGTGTACTTGAGCATATTTTGGATATATGCCTAGGAGTGGTATAGCTGGATTTTGAGGAAGCACTATTTCTAATTGTTGAGAAAGCTCCAGATTTATTTCCAAAATGGTTGTACAAGTTTACATTCCCACCAGCAATGGAGGAGAGTTCCGCTTTGTCCACATCCTGTCCAGCATGTGTTGTCACTTGAGTTTTTGATCTTAGCCATTCTGATGGGTGTAAGGTGAAATCTCAGACTCTACCCAGCAGGGTATCAAAACAGATGTTGAGACTCATAGCCAAACTTTGGGCAGAGTGCATGGAATCTTATGAAATAAGGGAGAGATAGGAAGACTTGGGGGGGGGAGACAGGAGTTCCACAAGAAGAGCAACAGAACCAAAAAATCTGAGCACAAGGGTCTTTTCTTTTTCACCAACCGAGGACTATGCATAGCTATGACCTAGAACCCCTGCACAGATGTAGCCCATGGCAACTCAGTCTCCAAGGGGGTTCCCTAGTAATGGGAATAGGGATTGACTCTGACATCAACTCAGTGGCTAGTTTTTTGATCACTTCCCCCTGAGCGAGGAGCAGCCTTACCAGGTCACAGAGAAAGACAATGCAGCCAGTCCTGATGAGACCTGATAGACTAGGGTCAGAGGGAAGAGGAGGAGGACTTTCCCTATCAGTTAACTTGGGGAGGGGCATGGGAGGAGATGAGGGAAGGAGGGTAGGGTTTGGAGGAAACATGGGAAGGGGCTACAGCTGAGATACAAAGTAAATAAACTGTAATTAATAAAAATAAAACATAAATGTGTTTTTTTCATGTATCTTTTTTATTTATTCTTTATTAATTAAACTTTATTCACTTTGTATCCCCCCTGTGGTTCCCTCCTTCCTCCCATCCCAATCCCTCCCTTCCTCCACCCTCTGCATGCATGCCCCTCTCCAAGTCCACTGACAGGGGAGGTCTTCTTTTCATTCCTTCTGATCCTAGTCAATTAGGTCTCATCAGGAGTGGCTGCATTGTCTTCTTCTGTGGCCTGGCAATGTTGCCTCCCCCTCAGGGGGAGGTAATTAAAGAGCAGGCCAATCAGTTCATGTCAGAGGCAATCCCTGTTCCTATTACAATAGAACCCACTTGGATACTGAACTGCCATGGGCTACATTTGTGCAGGGGTCTTAGGTTATCTCCATGCATGGTCCTTGGTTGGAGTATCAGTCTCGGGAAAGACCCCTGTACACAGATTCTTTGGTTCTGTTGCTTTTCTTGTGGAGTTCCTGTCCTCTCAAGATCTTACTGTTTCCCACTTCTTTCCTAAGATTCCTTGCACTCTGCCCAAAGGTTGCCCATAAGTCTCAGCATCTGCATTGATAGTCTGCAGGGCAGAGCCTTTCGGAGGTCCTCTGTGTCAGGCTCCTGACTTGTTCCCTCTTTTCTCCTTCTTCTCTTTGCCTTTCTGGATAGGGATTGAGCATTTTAGCAAGAGTCCTCCCTCTTGATTAGTTTCTTTAGGTGTACAGATTTTAGTAGGTTTATCCTATATTATATGTCTATATGAGTGAGTACGTACCATGTGTGTCTTTCTGCTTCTGGGATAGCTCACTCAGGATGATCTTTTCCAGATCCCACCATTTACCTGCAAATTTCATCATTTCCTTGTTTTTTATTGCTGAAAAATATGCCATTGTGTAGATGTACCACAATTTCTGTATCCATTCCTCCACTGAGGGGCATTTGGGCTGTTTCCAGCTTCTGGCTATTACAAATAAGGCTGATACAAACACGGTTGAGCAAATGTCCTTATTGTGTACTTGAGCATCTTTTGGGTATATACCTAGGAGTATAGCTGGATCTTGAGGAATCACTATTCCTAGTTGTCTGAGGAAGTGCCAGATTGCTTTCCAGAGTGGTTGTACAAGTTTACATTCCCACTAACAGTGCAGGAAGGTTCCCCTTTCTCCACAACTTCTCCAGCATGTGTTGTCACTTGAGTTTTTTATCTTAGCCATAAAAAAATTTAAAAATTAGAAAAAGAAAGGTAAGATAAGATATACTGCTATACAAGGATAAAAAGAGTGCAGGGAATCATATGAAAGAAGGAGTTAGTCAGACCTGGAGAGGTCAGGAGCTCCACAAGGACCAAATATATCAGGGCACAGGGGTCTTTCATGAGACTGTTTCTCCAACCAAGGACCATGTATGGATATAACCTAGAACCCCTGCTGGATATAGACCATGGTAGCTCAGTATCCAAGTGGATTCTCTAGTAAGGGGAACAGGGACTATTTCTGACATGAACTCAATAGCTAGCTCTTTGAACCCCTCCCTCCGAGGGAGGAGCAGCCTTGCTAGGCCACAGAAGAGGATATTGCAGCCAGTCCTGAAGAGACCTGATAAGCTAGGGCCAGATGGAAAGGGAGAAGGTCCTCCCCTATTGGTGGACTTGGAAAGGGGCAGGGAGGAGATGAGGGAGACAGGGTGGGATTGGGAAGGGATGACGGAGGGGTCTAGGGCTGAGATACAAAGTAAATAACCTGTGATTAATATTTTTAAAAAATAATTAAAAAGAAAAATAGAATAAGAGTATTAAATGGGACGGTAGGTGAGGCCTGGGTAAAGGAGAAACTGTAGAGATGAATGACTAAAACTAAAGGTCTTTTGAAAAGCATATGGAAACCTACTATTATAGACATTGTCTAAAATATATTCATATAAATAATTTAAATGAAGATAACACATAATGAGTGAGACATCTCTCCAAGGGGCACAACCCTCACACTGTCGAATCACCCAATCATCTCACTATTTAATACTGCTACAATGGCAGTTAAATTTCAACATGACTTTAGAAAGTTCAAATTCTCAACTAGTAATACTCTCTCTGAAATATTTATATTAATAGTTTCCATATACAAACTCAATTGAGGGCAGGGCAAACCTATGTTCTGGCTTTATAATTCTCGGCGTGAAATATGATTTTCAAAGATTTTGGGAAAATTAAAAGGACTTTTCACAGAAAATATATAGTAGGGACTCGCTTTGTGTTTACCTAAAATCATATATATATATATATATATATATATATATATGTGTGTGTGTGTGTATACATAAATACATACTTTAAATGAAACTATGTCACTTGTGATGACAATGGTTCCCCCAAAAAACATAGACTCTCTAAAAAAAAAGAACTCCAGTACCAGACATGAGAAACCTTCTCTTCAACTGTTGGTCAGAGGAATCCGAAGGATCCCCAAGACAATATACGCTATTGCTTTCTCCTTTGACTGCCTCCCAGAATTAGAAGTTGAGGTCCTGTTACTGAAGAAGCCACACACTTGAGCCATAAGACTTGGGGGAGTCAATCTGGAACTGACCTGATTATTTCCCCCCTTATGTTTATGTTTATTATGTTCCCCCTTTCTGCCATAGTGCTATACCCCTCCACTCTCTCTATTTTTTTTCCTTGAAACACTCTTTTACCAAGATTCACAGGCTGTACCTGAACTCACTGTGCAGTCCAGAAAAGCCTTCAAACCATGATCCAGCTGCCTCAGTCTCCAGACTGAGGAATCCAGGCCTGTACTGCTGAGCCTGCCTTGACCTCTGACCTTCTAGAAGCACTTGCAAGTCCTGTGATACCAAAGCTTCTTCAGGAGTCGGCACCATTTCCATAACTACATGAGAGTGTTCACAAGCAGTGGAGTCATCATTGCTCATATCAATAACTGCACAGCATAACAGGTTTTAGCTTTAATTCACAGGAAGCTTATTAATAAATTTTAAGAGTCTAAATGCATCAAGAGAGGAATGCATCAGTCCACAGTTTTGGACAAACCTCCTTGTTTTGCATAATAAAGATACATACATACAGTTATTTCTCTATACAGTTATAGCTCTGTACAGTTATAGCTATACACTTATAGCTCCCAAAATAGTTTCAATTGATCCCACCAACAATAACAAGTAATTTATATCTCAGAAAGAAAATGAAGGAATGGAATATGAAAACATTATTATAAGTGAGGATCTCAGACTACAAACTGAGCAAAGGAACACACCTGATGCAAGTTTTCTACAACTGACTGTATTCATTCATCTATTTTTAAAGATATAAAATAAAAGCAAACACACACATTAACATATCCCTCCCAGAGGTACAACCATCCCAAAGCATAAAAACAAGAAGTAAACATATATATATTAAAGTATGTTTGATAGATTTGCTTCTCTGTTGCTGTGATAAAAATACTGACTAAAGGCAACTTGGGAGCAGTTTATTTCACCTTACAGCTATCATCTATCAGCAAGGCAAGCCAAGGGCAGGAACCCAAGGTAAGAGTCTGAAAGAAGAGCCAATGGAGGAGTGTGTCCCGCTGGCTTGCTTCCAGGCTCAAGTTCAGTAACCTTTCTAAACATCTCTGACCTGCCTGCCTAGGGCTGATACCACCCATAGTGAACACAACCTTCCTACATCAGTTAACAATCAAGAAAATGTTCCCTGAGACTCATAATCAAACCTTGGGCAGAGTTCAGGGAATCATATGAAAGAAGGGGGAGTTAGTGTGACCTGAAGAGGACAGGAGCTACACAAGGACCAAATATATATGGGCACAGGAGTCTTTTCTGAGACTCTTTCTCCAACCAAGGACCATGTATGGATATAACCTAGAACCCCTGCTCAGATATAGCCCATGGCAGCTCAGTATCAAAGTGGGTACCCTCGTAAGGGGAACAGGAACTGTTTCTGACATGAACTCAATGGCTGGCTCTTTGACCTATCACCCCCCGCCCCCAGAGGGAGGAGCAGCCTTGCTAGGCCACAGAAAAAGACATTGCAGCCAGTCCTGATGAGACCTGATAAGCTAGGGTCAGATGGAAGGGGAGGAGACCTCTCCTATCTGTGGACTTAGAGAGGGGTAGGGAGGAAATGAGGGAGAGAGGGTGGGGTTGGGAGGGGATGAGGGAGGGGGCTACAGCTGGGATACTAAGTTAATAAACTATAACTATTATAAAAATAAAAATTTAATTAAAAAGAAAATGTTCCACATTCATGTGGACAGGCCATTCTGATGGAAGAAATCCTTACATTCAAGTTCCTCCTTTTGTGAGTCAAGTTGACATCTAAAGCTAACTATGATGGAAGATAATATTTAACTCTACTTACAAATCATTTTACTTAGAAATAGTTTAGGTGCACAATGATTATCCACTACTTAACTCAGTTTTTATTATTATTTAGGTGTTCAATTAGAATGCATTCATTAACTCAGTTTAATATTAATTCAGATTTTGATTTCAATGTCATGAGAAGGATTATCAAACTGATATATTATTAAAAAAATAAGTGCTGGTAAAGCAGAGGTATCAGAACAATGATGCAATTTATTTAAAAATAATTATATGTTTCATGATTTTAAATATGCTATGTGAAAGGTGTCATATTTGATCCAGAAGTCTGTGTAAATCAAGGAAATAAGGTATAAGAGCATGTACCTTAAGTGAACTTGGTCCTTTAAAATACCTCTGTTGATATGTAAGATATGTGATGATACGTAAGATAAATGTTTTTTTAAATAGAGAAAAACTAAAAACATTCAAAAATTATTCTTTACTTTTGAAGAACTTAGGAATACATGACTTATGTAATTATTTATTTGTCTATGTAAACTAATCAAGACCAAGTTCCTTTATGCCAAGAGGCCTTAGGATCTAGCTTATGAATACTCCCATGTAGCAGGAGGCAAAGGATTTTCTCAAGTACAGATGTGAAAACACTAAAGTGCTTACAAATTCGGAGCTACGCTTTGCCACAAGTCAAGAGTAAATACAAACACACACACACAAAAATCATTGCCCAGATGTCAAATGGCTGCTTACCATTCCATGGGGCATAACCATTTTGCATCCAAAACAGAAAATGAGACAAAACAAACAAAGAAGACTAACACAACAGACTGCGCTGCCTTTTACCCAGCAGAGTGTAGAATTCTGCCCTGAGATCCATTAACCTACTTATGTAAGTCATTAAATGGTCAGACCCATTCTGTGCCGACTCCAATAAATATCTTAGTGGTTATATGCAAACCAGAAACAAAAACAAAACAAAGAGTTGGTAGAGAAGAGTGATAGAACCCAAAATGCCATAATCTATTGCTGCTTGAATTTCTACTCAGAGAAGCAATGAAATACACACCTGGTTTCATGTGTCCCATGAGATACATGATATTGTTGTTGTTGTTGAGAATGGTATACATGGATACAATGTGCTTCAGTCAAATCTATCCCCATTCCTTCACCTCCAATTCTTCTATTTCCCCCAACTACTTTCCCCTCCCAACTTCATCTGCTTTTTTTTTTAACTCATTAAGTTCATTTAATACTTCCTATTTGTGCATAGATGTAAGGCCATCCACCATCAATTGAAGAAGGGCCACATCCCTGAAGCAAATCGACTCTCCCATCCCCAGCAGCTAGCAACTTCTGATAGCTACTCAGATAGGGGGTGGGATTTCATGACCCCTTCCCCTTTCGTGCTGGCATGAGATATACATTCTGAAATGTCTCACCAGGATCTGTTAGGTAATTCTATAGAATACAATAGTAGAACACCTCAAAAACTGTTGTAACACATACATTATTGAAAACATAGGACAAAGATTTTAATTATCTCATTAATTAGCTAAACAGCAAATAAGATGCTATGTCCATTTTGGGGTGCCCAAGATATGAAAAGAATAGGTAAGTAAAGGTGAAACCAGGCAGGGCTCACAGGGCAACGAATAACTTCAACCGTGAGTTGACACGTAAGCCTTGCTCCATCAGTCCATCAGTTTCTACAACTGATAGACTGCAGCAGAGCTCAAAAGTAGTGAAAGATCAGTTAATTCTCAAGACAGGGCAGGAAGCAGAAGTGCTTTCAATTCATTTCAGAAATCTCATACAATTCTTCTTGTAAATGGACAGGCTAGAAAGGCAAAGGCAACAGGGCTGCTTTAAAACTAGATCCGGGCCTTCAAGGCAGAGCAAAGCCCAGCACAGGAGCAGAGCACATGGTCACAGCTTCCCCCCCCCCCCCCGATTATACATAGTTTTTCTTATGACCCAAGAGTAATGGCCCATCATGGCAGGTGTATAAAGTGCCCACCGTGCCTCCTTGGCATACAAGCTTCTACTAATTGCAGCAGTAAATGTAGCATTTACATTTTTTTACAAAAGGAAATAATTTCTTTTTTATTATTGTCATTTATTATAATTTATTCAGTTTGTATCCCAGCTGTGGTCCTCTCCCTCGTTACCTCCTAAACTCACCCTTCCTCCCTCCCTCATCTCCTCCCATGCTCCTTCACAGTCCACTGATAGGGAGGTCCTCCTCCCCTTCCATCTGACCCTAGCCTATCAGGTCTCATCAGGACTGGTTGCATTGTCTTCCTCTGTGGTTTGGCAAGGCTGCACCCTCCTCAGACAGAGGTGATCAGAGAGCCTGCCACTGAGTTCATGCCAGGGAAAGCCCCTGCTCCCCTTACTAGGGACCCCACTTGGAAACTGAGTCTATGGGCTACATTTGAGCTGGGGTTTTAGGTCCTCTCCATGCATTGTTCTTTGTTGGGATATCAGTTGTTGAAGGGCCCCAGGACTCAGGGTTTTTTCATTTGTTTGTTTGTTTTGTTGTTGTTTTGTTTGGCTCTTGTTGGTCTCCTTTTGGAACTCCCTTTGGAAGTAATTTATTTGTAGAAAATTTTACTATAAACTTCAGGAAATTACTTACAAAGAGGGCATTATTCATGATTACTCCCTTCACAAATATTTTCCATTTATATGAATGATAAGTTCTGATTATTTTAAAATATTTCATTTATCATAATATTATTTATATTTTTAAGCCAAGTATTTTGGCTAATTATCTTGAATGTTACATTTATTATTATTATTATCATTTATTACAAATTATTCTATTTTTATTCAGGCTGTGACCTCCTCCCTGGTCTCCACCCAATCCCACCCTCTCTCCCTCTTCTCTCCTTATGCCCCTAGTCCACTGATAAGGGATGTCCTCCTCCTCTCCTATTTGACCCGGAATGTTACATCTTATATAAGTTTACAACATTCAGTTTGAGGTCTCAGGAAGACATTAATGTAAGCATGATTCAAGCAAATTTTGGGCCTTGGAGATTATCCAAATGCCAGTAATCTGTGTTTGTTTATTTAACCAATGTACTCGATATGATTTTTAGTAAGAAATTTAATCAGAGTGACAAATATGAATCTTTACCATAAATTTGTTTTCCAAAAACATTGCTGTAATTTTCTTTAATGCAGGCAACACACCGGTCTGTTTCTGTCTTCTGAGAAATCATGGCTTTCAAAATTTCCTTAGGTTCCTGTTAATTCTATTAAGCTTGAACATCAGTTCTAAGGCAGACACTGGGTAGACATTGGCAAATGATTTATGATGAGGTCATTTGCCTTGTCTACTCAAGCAGCGGTCACACCAGAAAACAAAACAGTCAAACACAAACATGCGTAATTGCAAACTGTGATGAGAAACATAAGGAAGGCATATCCATGGCAAACACCAGCACGCAGTTAAGGAAATAGAATTTTTGAGGGATAAGATATATTTCAGAACATAGGCATCAGTGCCATTACTAAATGTCAGTCAGTATAAATCCATGTCAGAGGGAGCTTAAATTTGATTTCCATTTGTTATGGCTATTCTGAGATAGAATACAAGAAGTTAACCCTGCCCGGGTCAAAATGACATCTAACATGAGAGAGTAAGTAGGGATTATATAAGGATTTTTCCGTTAATATGAGGACATCAAATTTGAGGGTACTAAAGACATTAAAATGTGTCAGCAAGTGTCTCTAATTGCTTTCGTTTTCTTCAAAGGAACAATGGCTGGAAGGATTATCGAAGTGAAGAGGAAGTAGAGAAATATGAGAAAATAGAAAGGAAAGGCAAGCTGGAAGAAGGAAAAAAGATGACGAGGGACAGGGAAAGGAATGAACAGAGAAAGAGAGGAAGCGCTCAGATGTTACAACTCTGACTTCATTTGTATCAACCCACCTCTTCTCCCTCCACGTGTAACATTTCAGCACATTTTGTTTTACCACCTGTGGTTTCTTAGGGCGCACACGAGAGTAGTTTAATTTTACAAAATTTTCATAAACGATGCCTTCTGCAAACATCCTTTGTAGTTTGGGGTTTTACTTGTTTTTTTTTGTTTGTTTGTTTGTTTTTGTTTTTTGTTTTTCTCCACACAGAGTTGTGTAACCATTTATTTTAGGAAGCAAGTATTTATCAGTTACATTAGGCACACCGATGGGGGCGGCAGAGAGAGCACAGCAGTCAAGAGGACTTGGTGGTTCTTCACAGGACATAGTTCATTTCCTACCTTAGGCTGAGGAACAACCACCTGTAACTCCAGTTCCAAGAAAGCCAACACCTACTTCTGAACTCTTTGGCCACCTTTACTCCGTTACCCTATTCACAGACAGACAGACAGACAGACACACACACACACACACACACACACACACACACACAATTTTAAGGACAGAGAACAGTTTTTTTAGTTCTTTGTATCCTAGTGAGCAAGTAGCTGTAAGTAGAGTGTCGAGGTCAAAACATAACTTTTGTCAAAATGCTTACCACAGGAAAAGTATCCATTTATTTTCTCCTCACCATTGTATGACATCTAAATTCCTCTTGGGGATATAAATATCCATTATTATCACACAGTAATTTCGTGGTTGAAAAAAATGGTCTTTAATTTGTTTATAATTTCTTCATTATAGAAATGAATATAACCTCTAAGTTTAAAAAAGTATTTAATGATATATCTGACCCCTTCAAAATTTACCCAATTAACATTGGCTTTATAAAAGTTAATTTAAAAACTGATTTTATTTTGTAGCTCACATAATATGCCCATTATAAAAATTTGCGTTTAACAAGAACAAACAAACAAACAAAAAAAGCAAAGAGACATGAAAATTAGATGGGGACACGCTGGGAGGGGAAAAAGACGGGAGATTTGTTGGCAGCAGGAGACGGATAATCTAGCAAGCAACAAAGCTTTTGTATCATTAGATAATAACCTTATTTAAGAGTTTCAGTGCTATAGAAATATGCCAAGATGTAGAAAATTCACAATTTCATTAAAATGCCACTTATCCTTTTAAATTAATAAACGTGAAAGGCAACTAAATGTATGATGTAGCATGCATTGTGTCCTATTCAAAACATTGTGATCCTGACATCATGAAATGTTTATGACACTAAAACCCAAAGGAAAGAAGAGACCATCCTAAATCCTTTTCCTGAGTGTGTAGAATACCCATAGAAAGTAGGGAGAAACTGGTTGAAATTTACCCCAAGGCTGACAGCTATTATGCCATCTCCTAATTTCAGTATTTCTCCCATTTTGCTTATCATACAGAAAATGACAGTGCGCCAAAGCTGCTCTTATTCCTGTAGCTCGGGGAATGGTACGAGCCAGCTTTGCTTCCTCGAATTTACTTTTGCTCTCTTTTCTGTCTCTATGTAACAGCTCTGTCTAGATAAGGCAGTATCTTAAGCGTGTGGTGACTCCTGCAACATACTTTCCTCCCCAGAGAGAACGATTTTAGGATGACTGATCACTTCTTAGAAAACATGTCAGCTCTTGGTTCTGGGAGAAAAGACAGCATCAGGCAATATAGCAGTTTTATACATAAGCCCAAATTTAGCAGCTCTGAAGAAAGACTTGCTTATTTGTCTTGCCTCTTAATTCTTAGTCCTTTCATAAGTGATCCTAGGGATAGCTTAGGATAACATTTATTGATTTCACACCCACCATATCAACTTGAAATTAACAATTTCCTTAGATTTTACTGTCACTTATACTTTAATATCAAGGTTCCCTGACATTGCTCAGTAGCTCACTACAGTGCTACATTATTTATAAGGTATCCAGTACAGACATTTACGAGAACTGAAATGGTAAGAAGAAAGTGGTCTGGTTGGAAGGAGTTAGACTTGGTTGTTTCTACTTGTTTCTACTGGTTGTTTCTACTTGTTTAGTAAAGTGGTTACAAGGTAATATTAAATATTATAGAAACTTAATATAGGGTCCCCAGCTATATGATTATAATGATATGATTCAAGAAAAATTGGCCATGGGTACATGGTAACACCTGGCCAGAGCTGACACTTGGCATAAACATGTTTAATCACTATTGCTGTACCAGTATTTCTCTGAACACACCATCCCCATATTGATTTGTGAACTGCTTCTCATATTTGCAAAATGGTCCATGAATCACTCTTGCCCAACAGAATTGAAGAATAATGATCCCACTTAAACAACATTTGGAATATAGATAATTGTCTGAAAGAGACTGCCTGCGATTGCACAGAGAGGAGAGTCATTAGCATTCAACACCAAGTCTACAAAACAGAGGGAGCCAAGTAGAGCCTGGGATCAAGAAGTTAAAAACTAATGGTTTGAGATAAAGATCCAATTTCATTATTCTGCTTATGGATATGCAGACTTCCCGGCACCATTGTTAAAGAGGCCATCCTTTGAAGATTTTATTCTTAGTGCTGTGTCAGAATCAATTGACTCCACACAGGAGGGTTCAGTTCTGGAATGCTTGTTCATTTGTACTAGTTTGGGGGTCTCTGTATATTGTGATAGGATGCTGTATATTACCTCTACCTTGTAGGACCATCTGAAATCAAGAACTGTGGTACCTCTAATTTCGTTGCTTTTGCTCATGACAGTCTTGGCTAAATGATGTTTTATGGTTCAATGAGAAATATGGCATTGCTTCTTTCTCTCAGTAATAGTAAATGGTGGTGTGCTGTGCTTTTTCAATATCAGTAAGAAAATAAATGCCAAGTGCGCTCACCAGAAAAATAAATAAAAGATAAGCGCTTTAGATGACAGATATGTTAATTAGCTTGATTTAATTATTACACACTGAACTCATCACATTACTTTGTATCCTACAAACATCTACAGCTGTAATTGGTTCATTTATCATTTAAAAATAGAAATTAACTCCTTCAAAATTTAAATTTTCGCACCAATCCAAGTAATCCAATTAAAAAATGGGGAACAGAGCTAAACAGAGAATTCTCGACAGAGGAATATCGAATGGCAGAAAAACACTTAAAGAAATGCTCATCCTCATTAGCCATCAGGGAAATGCAAATCAAAACGACCCTGAGATATCACCTTACACCCATCAGAATGGCCAAGATGAAAAACTCAAGCGATAACACATGCTGGAGAGGTTGTGGAGAAAGGGGAACCCTCCTCCACTGCTGGTGGGAATGTAAACTGGTACAACCACTCTGGAAAGCTATCTGGCGCTTTCTAAGACAAATAGGAATAGTGCTTCCTCCAGACCCAGCTATACCACTGCTAGGTATATACCCAAAGTTTGTTCAAGTACACAAAAAGGACACTTGCTCAACCATGTTTATAGCAGCTCTATTTGTAATAGCCAGAACCTGGAAATAACCCAGATGTCCATCAACGGTGGAATGGGTACAGAAATTGTGGTATTTTTATACAATGGAATACTACTCAGCAATCAAAAAGGAGGAAATCATGAAATTTGCAGGCAAATGGTGGGATCTAGAAAAGATCATTCTGAGTGAAATATCCCAGAAGGAGAAAGACAAACATGGGATATACTCACTTATATAGACCTATAAGATATGATAAACATAATGAAATCTATACACCTAAAAAGATAATCAATTGAGCGGACATGGGGTAAGATGATCAATCCTCGTTTAGAAAGACAGATGGGATGTGCATTGAACGTATGACAGGAGTCTACTGAGCGCATCTGAAAGACTCTTAACTAGCAGTGTTTTCAAAGCAAAGACTCATGACCAAACCTTTGGCAGAGTACAGGGAATCATAAGAAAGAAGGGGAGTTAGTCTGATGGGGAAAGGATAGGAGCTCCACAAGGACCAAATATATCTGGGCACAGGGTCTTTTCTGAGACTGACATTCAACCAAGGACCATGTATGGATATAACCTAGAACCTCCACTCAGATGTAGCCTGTGGTAGCTCAGTAACCAATTGGTTTCCCAAAGTGAGGGGAACAAGGACTATTTCTAACAGGAACTCAATGACTGGCTCTTTGGTCTCCCCACCCCCCGAAGGGAGAAGCAGTCCTGTTAGGCCACAGAGGAGGGCTAACAGGACTCCTCTGAAGTCCTGAAGATACCTGATAAAACAGGATCAGATGAATGGGGAGGAGGTCCCCCCTATCAGTGGACTTGGAAAGGGGCACGGTGGAGATGAGGGAGGGAGGGAGGGACTGGGAGGGAATGAGGGATCGGGACACGGCTGGGATACAGTTAATAAAATGTAACTGATAAAAAAAATTAAAAAAAAAAACAATAAAAAAAAGAAAAAAGAAAAATGATGCTTTTAAGAGGAGCTGTCAATTATCTTTAAAAGAGCTGTCAAACTTTCCTCCCTATGCAATATATTCTAAGGGGGTTTTAAAAATAACGCTTATTTCCTTTCCAATTTTCTTCACTCCTTCAGCAAACACTGATTATTTTCCCTGGTGTCCTGAATAAAGATTGAAATCAGTGTGGAAAAAAAAATTTAAATTTTCGTCTCTCCAGATTTACTCTTTAACCTGCTGCTGCTTTCACACTTTAGTCCCTCCCCCACTCCCACCTTCATTCCCTAGAAACTCTGCCTCAAGGTATTGACCCAGGGTCCAGCATCTCCCTAGATCTTACCTACCCCTCCTTTCACCCATTCCTTCTATTCCATCTCCAATATTTGTCACTTCTGTGTTCTCACAGAGCTTCTTTCTACCAACTACCCCATAGCCACCATGCTTGGATGGATTTCAGAGACCCCATATTGCCACAGGATCCAGATATGACCACAGCAACCAAAGAACAGAATACCCACCCAATAAAATCAAGAGCAGATGTCTACACCAGGAAACACTTCAAGCATTGCAACTCAATATGCCTAGGTCTCAGAGAAAACACACACACACACAAACACACACACACACACACACACACAAAACCAAGGCAGTGTCTTCTTCAGAAAACTGTTGTAATAGGTCCTGAGAAAAGGAGTTCAGCTGAAGCACAAGACAAGGACTTCAAAATGTCAATCATGTAATCATACTAAAATCTGTACACCTAAGGAAGCTAAGCAAGAAGGAGGACCCTAGATAAGATGTTCAATCTTCACTCAGAAAGACAAATGAGAGGGACATCAGAAGGGGGAGAAAACAGGGAACAGGACAGGGGCCTATTCCAGACAGCCTCTGAAACACTCCACCCAGCAGGGTATCAAAACATATGCTGATATGCCTAGCCAAACTTTGCGTGGAGTGCAAGGAATCTTACGAAAGAAGGGGGAGATAGAAAGACCCAGAGGGAACAGGAGGTCTACAAGGGGAGTAACAGAACCAAAAAATCTGTGCACAGGGGTCTTTTCTGAGACTGATAACGCCAAACAAGGACCATGCAAGGAGATAACTTAGAACCCTTGCACAGAAGTAACCCGTGGCAGCTCAATCTCCAAGTGGTTTCCCTAGTAAGGGGAACAGAGGCTGTCTCTAGCATGAACTCATGGGTTGGCTCTTGGATCACCTCTACCTGAGGGGAGAGCAGCCTTACCAGTCTGCAGAGGAAGACAAAGAAGCCAGTCCTAATGAAACCTGATAAAATATAGTCAGATGGAAGGGAAGGAAGACCTCCCCTATCACTGGACTGCGGGAGGGGCATAGGAGAAGAAGACTGAGGGAGGGTGGGATTGGAAGGGGATGTGGGAGGGTGTTATAGCTGAGATACAAAGTGAATAAACTGTAATTACTAAAATAAAAAAAAACAATCATAAATGGGTTCAAAGATCTTAAAGAGGATATGAATAAATGCCTTTATAAAGGCATGAAAATGTAAATACTTGAATGAAATAACGAAAATAACCCAAGACATGAAAGTAGAATTTAACAAAAAAAAAAAAAAAAAAACAGAAAAACTAATTTAAATAAAACTGGAATTGAAAGTAGAGGTTGACCAATTTAGTGTGTCTGGTTTTATGTTAATTCCACAAGTTCCAGCTATACCACTCCTAGGCATAAATCCAAAAGATACCCAAGTACAGAACAAGGACATTTGCTCAACCGTGTTTGTAGCAGCTTTATTCATAATAGCCAGAACCTGGAAATAATCTAGATGTCCCTCAACAGAAGAATGAATACAGAAATTGTGGTAATTTTAATCAATGGAATACTACTCAGCAATTAAAAACAAGGAAATCATGAAATTTGGTGGGATCTAGATCATCCTGAGTGAGGTATCCCAGAAGCAGAAAGACATGGTATATACTCACTTATAAGTGAATACTAGCCCTATAAGAGGATAAACATACTAAAAATCTGTATACCTAAAGAAGATAAACAAGAAAGAGGACCCTGGGAATGATGATCAGTCCTCACTTAGGAAGACAAATGGGATGGACATTGGAAGTAGGAGAAAACAAGTAACAGAACAGGAGCCTACCACAGAGGGCCTCTGAAAGAATCTACCTAGCAGTGTATCAAAGCAGATGCTGAGACTCATAATCAAACTTTGGGCAGAGTGCAGGGAATCCTATGAAAGAATTATTGCTGAAGAAAGGCCCAAGCAAACCCACTAACTTCACTTTTTATTGAGTTTAAAATAACTAATTATGAATGTAACTCAGCTAAAAAAAAAATACAATTATTAGCTTCTCGGTGGCTTCCTAGAGTAAATATCTCTGACACTTGGGGTTATGATAACAGTTGTTGAGGTCACTGTGTAAAAAACCTAAAGGTTGTGTTTGCTAAAAACAAAGCAAAAGGCCCATCAATTTTTTAGTAGAGCCCATAGATATCTGGAAGATAATAAAAACAGGAAAAGAGGAGGTAGGGAGATAGCTCAGTCATTAAAATGCCTACTGTACAACCATGACAGCCTGAGTTTGGTCCCCAAAATTCAAGTAAAAAGTCTGACTTGGTGGTATGTGCTTATAATCCCAGCATGAGGGAAGCCAAGCTAAGTGAGTCTCTGGAGTTTGCTGGGTCGCTAGCAGCCAGCCAGCCTGCCCTGCTGGGTAAGCTCTGAGGCAAATGAAAGACCCTGTCTCAAAAGAAGAAAGGTAGACAGCATCTGAGAAATAATGCTGAAGGTTGATTTCTGGATTCCATACACACATACCTACATGTACAAACATACCAAGCACATGTGCGCCCACACAAGTTTATACACATAAGCCCTCACAGGTGTACCCACACACTCATGCACAAGTGCGCACACACACGAGATAAAAGGCTTGTCATCTCTGCCTTCATATTATGTCCTTTCATCATCTCAATCTTTGAGTCATACTGTCCTCAGCTCTGCACATAGCTGTCAACCATTTCAGAAACAGTTGTCCAAAACAAAATTAGCTTGGTCTTTTGCCCACAGAAGCAAATGTGTGTGTTTTCCACTCTGCCCTTGTATTTCCCATCAATTCCAATACCTAAAATCCTTCAGTCCCGTCAAGTTCCAGATGCAAGATTATAATGCCAGCTACAAATCATCAGTTGCCAAAAGCAGTTGACCACATATTGCCCACCAAGCAAAGCCAAGGGGCTTGCACACAGGACGAAAAGCATCTTTCAAAATTGTGCCATGACCCGTGAGCAACCACAAAATTTTAGCCCACTGTAGAAAAACCATTAAAACTCTAACAGTCCCCTTCTTGAGTGAATACACTGGCCACCTCTAGACAGCACTGGCTTAAGGCTTAGCTTGGCTAGCTAGAGTCACTGTCCCAATAGAAGAGGCAAAAGCCTGTCCTGTCCATAAGATGTGGCTGTGTCTCCTGTCAGCTGCTTTTATGTCCCAAGACCCCTCCTACATATTAACACTGATAGTGGGGTTTTTTTTCAGCAAAACTAAAAATTATGGCAGCATAAATATACAGTTGATTGTTTGCTGTTGTGCCCATATATACATATTCCTGATTCCTGGTAGGTCCTCTTACCTTTTTATATCTGTCATTCATCAGATTTTTTAAAATGCCCCAAATTACTGCTGATTAAATAAATGCTAAAATTATGGTAAGCTTCAGATTTTGAGTATGCTCTTCTCTATGGTAGAAATTTTACTGTCTAAATGCTCTCTCCTTTGACTCGTCTGTGCTAAATAAAACATCTGGAAGAGGTCACTGTTCTTGAGTTTAGCTTGCCTGAATCTAAGTCTCCATATTACCACTTATACACTCTGAACTTGGAGCATTTCTGCATCCCATCAGATGTCAGTTTCTTTAGCTTTAGTATATTAAGACTGATATAAGTAGGGAACTAAACAACTCACTTATGGTAGTCAGAACATTGTATTTCCCTGGGATGTCATGTCCTAATTGTCTATGCCTGAGAGTATATTATCTGATACAGTGAAGGAGGCTTTACAAACAGACCCAATGGGAACATTGGGTACTTAAAGAACAAAGCACAGTATCAGAGATTAAGGAGACATGAGGAGTTGGAGATAATATGATTTGAAGGTGCAAGAAAGTCTGCATTAGCAAAAGAGGGCAAGGAAATTGATTCTCTCTCACAGTCTCCAGAGAAGTCATGCTTTGGTCTAAGGACTTCCTTTGTAGATTATGTAGAAACCTAGTTCAGTGGGAACTGCCTGGAATCTACGAGGGTGGCCTTAGGGAAGACTCCTAATAATGGAGATATGGACCCTGAACTGGCCAACTTCTGTAACCAGGCAAGGCTTTCAGTGGTGGGACTTGGATATCAAGCCAACCACAAAACTTTGACTTATAGTTTGTCCTGCTTGCAAATGATGGTGTAGAACTTGTGAGAATGGCCAACCAATGACTGGTCCAACTTGAAGCCCATGCCACAAGAGGCAGCCATGGCTGACACTGCCTGAATGGCCAGGAACCAGAGAGGCTGGATAGCGCAGACCTAGGTTAGAACCAAACACGCTGGCCCAAAAGTAAAATAAAATAAAATGTATTATCTCTCTCTCTCTCTCTCTCTCTCTCTCTCTCTCTCTCTCTCTCTCTCTGTGTGTGTGTGTGTGTGTGTGTGTGTGTGTGTGTGTGTGTGTGTAGAAAAAAACTGTGCCACAATATATTGTGAGGGTCAGAAGACAACTCTGGGGAGTTGGTTCTCTGCTTCCACCATGAGCTTCAGGACTCAAACTCAGATTTTCAGGCTTGCGCAGTAACCACCCTTAACAGCTGAGCCATTTGTCCCCCTGAATTAATGATAACTGACCTCCAGAACTTTCAAGTAAATTTGAATAGTTTTAAGCCACTGACTATGTGGCTATTTGTCATGATAGTCATAAGAAAAAGAAGTCTAATGAACTCAACAGCGAGCTCTTCCACCCCCCACCTCCACGAGGAAGGAGCAGCCTTGCTAGGCCACAGAAGAGGACATTGCAGCCAGTCTGTTTTGTTTTGTTTTTTCTTTATTAATTACACTTTATTCACTTTGTATCCTCCCTGTGGTTCCCTCCCTCCTCCTGTCTCAATCCCTCCCTTCCTCCACCCTCTGCATGCATGCCCCCTCCCCAAGTCTACTGATAGGGGAGGTCTTCTTTTCCTTCCTTCTGATCCTAGTCAATTAGGTCTCATTAGGAGTGGCTGCATTGTCTTCTTCTGTGGCCTGGTAATGCTGCTTCCCCCTCAGGGGGAGGTAATTAAAGAGCAGGCCAATCAGTTCATGTCAGAGATAGTCCCTGTTCCTATTACAATGGAACCCACTTGGAAACTGAACTGCCATGGGCTAACTCTGTGCAGGGGTCTTAGGTTATCTCCATGCATAGTCCATGGTTGGAGTATCAGTCTCAGGAAAGACCCCTGTGCGCAGATTTTTTGGTTCTCTTTGCTCTGCTTGTGGAGTTCCTGTCCTCTCCAGTTCTTACTGTTTCTCACTTCTTTCCTAAGAATCCCTGCACTCTGCCCAAAGGTTGCCCATAAGTTGCCCATAAGTCTCAGCATTGCAGCCAGTCTCGAAGAGACTTGATGAGCTAGGGTCAGATGGAAGGGGAGAGGTCCTCCCCTATTAGTGGACTTGGAAAGGGGCAGGGAGAAGATGAGGGAGGGAGGGTGGGATTGGGAGGGAAAGAGTGAGGGGGCTACGGCTGGGATACAAAGTAAATAACCTGTGATTAATATGAAAAATAAATGAATTTAAAAAAAAAGAAAAAGAAGTCTGCAATGCTCAGTATAGTGCCTGCCACATACTGTCCTAGCCATATGATACTACCTAAGCCACACTGACCCCATAAGTCTCGGAGGAAACAGATGGTTAAACATAGGGATCCTGTCTATGCGATTTCAATATATTCCCCCAGGTTGCTGAAGAGTCCCAAAGGACTTGCGTGCTTTCTCCATCTCCAGTAATGGAAACATAGACGACCTACTCTCAATGAATTAACTTAGTCACTAACAACTGTCAGCTGTCATAGTAGACAACAGTTACAGAAGACAGTTCCATTAATGCTGTCACAATACGGTACTCAGCCCCAACAATGAAAATGAAGTATTTTCGTTCAGGCTTTAGTGTATATGCTCCTGTGGTCCCAGGTGCATACATGGTGTTTAAAAGGCCTAGAGGTGAACAGAGAAAAATGTATTTTCACAGTAAGAGAAAAAGAAATCCAACGATTTGATGCCAGATATGGTTATGCACAGTTTGGATTTTTTAAAAAGTATTGCACCACTTGATTCCCACATGCAAGTTTTTCTTAATGCTCACACAGTAGGGCATCTCTTTTTGTTTCCTTATCAGTCATGCCTCATGTCCATGGGATTTCATCTTCAAGTATCAATGCATTTGCTACACAGACTAGCCTTCTTAGCACCCAGGCAAAGTTTCCCCTCACAAACAACCTCACCGCCATGTATTCCTTGACTTTAAGTTACTTATGGGCTGACAATGTGGACGCACTCATTCTAGAAAAAAAAAAATCTCTATGTGCTTATTAGGCATGACATAGGCTAGCCTATTGTATTCTCAAATCAGTTTTTGTTTTTGTTTTTTAGGGGGTGGTGATACACCTAACAATGATTAATGATGTATCAGAGAGGTGAAACAAGCCATAGGCCATTTGCAGACACTTCGCTGGATAGGACTGATGGCAATCTTATCCTCAAAAACAACCTCACAGTCCTGTGCGCCTTGACTTTAAGCTACTTATGGGCCTACACTCCCTGGATAGAGTTCTGTCAGCACCGAGAACCATTCCAGCCTCAGACATTAGAGATGATTTGCAGTCCCACTGGTGCCTAAGGTCAATGGCTGTGCAGCTTAAACCTTAATGAATAGAAACTACAGCAGCAGCATTCCTGCTCCCATGACCACAGTTATAACAGCCCACTGCAGTTTCTGACCTAACCTTCAAAATGTCAATAAATTAGATTATAATGTAAGCTGCTCTAAATGTCTCTGAAAGAACAGGTGAATGCTCTGCTTTCGTGAAGCCACCTCTGGGAAATTTGTCTTTAAAACGCCTAGTTAATGGTTTTGCCTTTAGCTGTTTCTTCCCTATTGTTCTTTCATTTACAATATAACAAGTAATAGTATTTCCACATACAAAGGATGGATACCTTCAGTGTGGAACATTAGAAGCAGAATTTTATTTTTGTTAATTAAATTTTTATTTTTTATATTAATTACAGTTTATTCACTTTGTATCCCAGCTGTAGTCTTCTCCCTCCTCACCTCCCAATTCCACCTTCCCTCCCTCATCTCCTCCTATGCTCCTCTACCAGTCCACGAATAGGGGAGGTCCTTCTCTCCTTCCATGTGACCCTAGCTTATCAGGTCTCACCAGAACTGTCTGCATTGTCCTCCTCTGTGGCCTGGCAAGGCTGCTCTCCCATCTGGGGGAGGTGATCAAAGAGCTAGCCACTGAGTTCATGAAGCAGAATTTTTAAGAGAAACAATTAAACGTCGAGGCCCTTAATCAAACTTTTGTGATCTTTGATACCTTTAATTCCACAAAGTGTCCATATGATCATCTTGCTTAACTTGGAGTGCGTACATTTCAAGGAGGCTGTAAATTAACTGTAATTGTGGTTCACTGCTTCCGGCCATCATATCAGACAAGGAGGACAAATGGAACACAGAGAACAATCATTCTTAGAGATGTTCGCTGGCACCTCTCACGCAAAGACAGAGAGCCTCGTAGTTCTGCCTGGGGACATCTCTTTTTTTGTTGATAGTCTTGGGGATTTATGCTGAACCATTTTTCCTCATGCCAATTGTCCGTACACTCAGCTCACTTAACCATGAGGATTATGACATCTAGAAATGCCAAAGTCTTAGCATCAAACTCCAACTCTCAGCTTTACACATTTCTCCAGACTAAACCCTATACATCTGGACATCTGCTTCTGTCAGACGCCGGTTTGAGTCCTCAGGATTGCATTCTCTCTTCACAAGACCTTGATGAGTATCAGTGGCCCATATTAGTATTTTTATGGCTTTCCTCCAACTACTAGTACATAGTTTTGAGAGGTTCTCCATCTAGTCCCTGTTGGGCTCATGAAATCTTCCTGAGAGTTTGAGATTTAGAAGACAGGCAATCCAAGGGGGAGGTGGTTCTATGTCAGGCAACTCCTTCACCTACACTTCCTGCAGGTTCATGGGTTGCTTCCCTTACTGAATTTATTAATCATTTATCATTTATATAACAATGGGCTATGTGAGGAGAAGAAGCCAAGGCACCCAAGCAGTAAGAGTAAAAATGAAAAAGTATTGGTCAATGTGGATTCTGGTGACAAAATCAATTTTATGTCTTATGACAATATTAATGAATAAATTAATCATAACAGACTGAAACAGTAAATTCAGTAACTCTTTGTAAAATTTGGAGTTTTCATCAATCACCCCTGAAAACATGCTTACAAGTAACATTATGCAGACTGAGAAGATCATATTTGTGTAATTAGGAACATATGTACATAGACATATATAAATGTAGCAACAATTAATTTAAAAAGGAGCCATGGATTTTAAAGAGAACAAGGAGGGGTACATAGAAGGATTTGGAAGGAAGAAAAAGAAGGGGGAATGATGCAATCATTACAATTTCAAACACTGTAATAATTTTTCAATGCAAAAAAAATGAATTGTTCTAAGGAGGATTTAGGATCCAAATCCTCATTATATATTGTTCTTGCTTTCAAATGCATGTGTATATAATTTATTTTTATTTGTATTTAAGCTTGCAAAGTGATTTAATACTAACCATTAATACTAACCATTTTCATTTATACTGTATAGACTCAGGTTTCACATGAGATTTCGTTTTATTAAAGGCTTCATCAGAGGAAGATGTTCAAAAGCACTCTCTCACAGAGGTCTATAACCTCAGCAATGTATTTTTTGAATAGGTGACAGACAGTTGGTGTTCTGCAGGCTGTCCCATCACTACGGGATGCTTAGCACCAACACTGGCCTCCATTAAATCTGATTCTGTTATCAAACCCCAGTCTCAACACAATAATAAAAAAATGTCTGAAGACATTGCCAAATGTCCCTGATGGCATGAAACGCTTCCTGATCAGAGGTGTCACTTCTGAGTCGTGGGGTATGGGAAGAGGATGGAGAATCCCCAGTGCATGGTCACAGGTTCACACCTTCTCAAGCTTTTACTCGTAAGCAGCCAGTAAAACCTATAGCAGAGTGATCTTTTTTTATTTTAATTTTATTTTATTTTTAATTACACTTTATTTACTTTGTATCCCCCCTCTAGTTCCCTCCCCCCTCTAGTTCCCTCCCTCCTCCCCTTCCAAACCCTTCCTTTCTCCCCTTTTTCCACACATGCCCCTCCCCATGTCCACTGGTAGGGGAGGGTTTCTTTTTCTTCCTTCTGATCCTAGTCTGTTAGGTATCATCAGGAGTGGCTGCATTGACTTCCTCTGTGGCCTGGTAAGGCTGCTCCCCCCTCAGGGGGAGGTGATAAAAATGCAGGCCAATCAATTCAGGTCAGAAGCAGTCTCTGTTCCCATTACTATGGAACCCACTTGGATACTGAACTGCCATGGGCTACATCTGTGCAGGGGTTCTAAGTTATCTCCATGCATGGTACTTGGTTGGAGTATGAGTCTCAGGAAAGACCCCTGTGTTCAAAATTTTTGGTTCTGTTGCTCTCCTTGTGGAACTCCTGTCCTCTCCAGATCTTTCTATTTCCCACTTCTTTCATAAGATTCCCTGTATTCTGCCCAAAGTTTGGCCATAAGTTTCCACATCTGCTTTGATAGTCTAGCAGAGTGATCTTTAATAAGTGTTTTAGTATTTATTGTGTAACTTTACTCAAGATATTGAAAAATATTCAGTCTGCAATAGTTGTGTTATGAAACTGTATTTTCAGACAACTCAAGATACTCATGCCGTACTGATAAGGATAAATTTAAGTTAAATGGCCCATGTGTTTACAGACACAGGAAAAATACTGGAATATAACTATAAAAAAATCCTTATGTGGTAAATTCTGGAATAAAAATAATACAAGAATATTTTTGTAAAACATTTTGAAATAAATGAAATTAAACTTTGAAACCCCCATTGTGCTCTACTCTCATGTTAAATCTAAATTAAATTGGCTCATGTTCTGGTTAAGAAGTTTCCAAAGGAGTCTCCAGATGAACTTTTACCTTCCTAAGGAGAGCCCAGGAAAATTAGCAAAGCACTAGGGATCACCAGGGGCTTTTAAATAGCACGTGTAGTCCTGGAATAACCCATTTCACTATCTCCATAGCCTAGAATGACTCACTTTGCCATCCTTGATGTACACTCTGATGAATAGTTTCACTGAAACAGATAGATTTGTGCTGAGGGAATGATTTTACATTAATGCAGTATAGTTTTCATTTTCTCACTTGGACTTTTTAAATTGACGTTGCCTGTAATATTTCAGTTTGTTCAATGTTTTTTCAGAAGATCCACATTTCATATGTACTACAGTTTGTATAAATTATGTGCCACAACAAATCTTGGATTAATAATTACCACCACCTTCTATTTCCTAGTGGTAACACTGTGTTTACGTCATAGCACACCATTACAGCGAGCTTTACACTGGCGTATAGAAATGTAGGTATAAACAGATCTACTCTGCTGATGGTCAGGCAAGTGTAGTCATTACATGGCTGTGATTTTGTTTGTGCATTTATAATACTATCCATCATTATTTTAGAAGGTTCTCCTTAAACGAATAAACCTAAGTTTAGTGTAAAATGAAATGAGTATGTTACATTGCAGGAAGTTTCATATATTTTGCATTTCTCACTCTTTCAGCCACACCAAGTGGTTAACCCAAGGGATAAACCTACAGCACCCAGCTTTGTGGAACCATGTTCTAAAATGTTCATGCATCATTGATAATGAACTTCCCAGAATGTACCCTGATGTTAAGTGAGATACACCTGTATGTTATATGTGCATATATATGTAAATACAAATACATATTGTTGGTATTCGTATCTATGGTTTATAGTATAACTGGTACACTGATATATATATACATATCTAGTATTCTATTGTCCTATATGTAGCATACATGTGTGTACACTGAATATTGTATTATATTATATATATTATATATCCATCTTCATTTACAAAACTAAACCATGGGAAACAACATAAATGCTCATCATTGGAAGATTAAGAAAGTAAATTATGTCGTTTCCAAAAAAAATGAATTGTATAATAATAAAGTTGAGGGGGTTTGTGAGAATGGTTCATTATTTACTGATATAGAAACTTTGTTTGGACTAATATAGAAGAGACCTTTCCTTGCTAAAACAATTAGCTGTTCTTCTGTTTGCAAAGAATTTTTCATATGTAGTCATTTTTCCTGGTTTACTTTCCATTGCTGTGGTAGAGATTGTAACCATGACTAATAAAGCAACATAGAGAGGAAAGGTTTATTTGGTTTGTACATTCCAATCACAGTACATCGATTGGGGGACTCCAAGACAGAAACTTAAATAGGGCAGGAACATGAAGTCAGGAGAGCAGAGAAGATAGAAGAACTCAGCTGACTAATGTGCTCTCCATGGCTTGTTCAGCTTGTGACACCACCCACAGCGAGCTAAACCCTCTCACATCAATCATTAGTCAAGGAAATGTCCCACAGACTTGCCCATAGGCCAGTTGGATAAAGGCATTTTTCTCAGTTGAGGTTCCCTCTTGCCTGATGACCCTAGATTGTATCAAGTTGTCAAAAAAACTAACCAACACACACTTACTAAAGCTTACAACATAAGAAAAAAAAACTTACAGTTAAATCTGTCATTTGAACTCTTTAAATAATCCTTACACTTTGTAGAGGACTATGTCTTTAAGAAAGTACTTTTCAGTTCAAAAGTGATATCAAAAAATTATTAAGAGTAGAGTAGCCTTTTGAATTTCAGTTACTCTCGGACTCTACATTCCAGGAAAAGAGCCCAAGAGAAAATCCGCCGGAGATGGTAGAAATCTAAGTAAGACATTTAGAGTCAGAGTCCTAGAATTTACCACCAACTCCTGAGATTGCTGGAGACCATAAGTGTGGTGTAAGCCTGGACTCCAGCACACTATTTCCTCACCCAGTACACAAAACATATTAAGGATAAATGGTTCAGAGTTTGGGAAATGAATCCGACGGTCCAAGTGGGAACTAGGAGACACCATAAGACCTAAAAGATTGGTCTCATTGCTACTGTTGTGTTGGGCCGAATGGGGAAAGAAAGGTGGCATTTGATGCACAGTAAAACTTTATCCTATTAAAAAATTCAGCTGATACTGATGTAGACATTGTTAAGATGCTAGAGAATATGAAAAGTGGTATGACACATAAAAGCTATAATAGCAACTTCTATATGAGTAACATCTGTTAAGTACAGAACATTGAGAGAATAATTATGCACACATTAAATCTTTTTATGCACACAGTAGTCTTAGTTAGTTCATTGATTTATGAGGGCACTAAGCCTAATGGAGCTCATTTAGCTCACCCAAGCTCACACTATTAGTGAGTATAAAGCTAAGACCCAACCCAAACTGCAAAGTTTTTAACAAGTTTACTGTGATGTCTTTGGCATGTAACTATTTTATATGATGAATTAATTATATCAATAATGGATATAATAGAACACTAGCAAACTAAATTCAAGAGCACACTAAAAGAATTCTTCATCAGGGACAAGTAGGATTTATTTCAAGGATAAGAGTGTTGTTGAACATCTAACAAATCAAAGTTTGGGATAAGCCCTCAACAGGATGAAGGATCAAACCTATGTGATCCTTACAAAAGATGCAAAAAAAAGCCTGATACATTTTCATAATAGAGACTTGCAAACCCTAATCATAGAGGGAATTTACCTCATTATAACAAATATTATGTATGAAAAACTCAGAGCCAACCATAAATCAATAGACGTTGAGATCAAAGCCAAAGGATTACATTTTCTGGCATCAAAATACAATGCAATTTAAAATCCAAGAGTGTCAGTAAAAACAAACACATAAATGAGTAGGACCAAAGAACCTGGATATAAAGACATATCTACAGTAGGCTAATAATCAACAAAGGCACCAAAAACTTAAAAAGGGAAAAATGGTCTCTTCAACAAATTTTGTTTTAAATACTGACCACATTCAAAATGTTCCACCAAACTTGGCTTCTACCTCAAAACACATAAAATCAAGCAAATATCAGTCAAATAATCAAACATAAAAAGCAAAGTACCAGCAGGACACAAGGGGAAATCTTGGCACTTGGGTTGGTAATAACTTGGTAGCCATAAAACAAACATCCCAGAAAGCAAAAGCAAAGCCAGAAAGTTGGAATTAAAACAAACCAAAAATTTTTATATAGCAAGGAAAATAATCAACTTGTAATGGAAGAAACCGCTTGCAATCTGTGTATTTCATAAATGGCTAATACCCAAAATACATAAAGAACAATCCCAAAACAATATAAATATCTCTATTGTAATATGTACAAAGGCTTCAAACTTAAAAAAAAAAGAAAAGAAAAGAAAAGAAAAGAAAGAAAGTTAGAGTCAACAGACATGAGCAAAAGTACCCAACAATTCTAAGGGTAATATAAATCAAAACCATTAAGAGGTAGAATATAACACGTATGGAGCTACTATTTTAAAAAAGAAAGGTAAGTGATTATTCATTGTTTGTACTACTACATGACAGGATTGTGCTCTTTTTGCTTAATATTTCTTTGGTTACTTACTGGCCTTTTGTGGTTCCATATGAATTTTAGAATTGTTTTCTTCTGTTTTTGTAAAAAAAATAAATAAAATAAAATAAAGAGGTGATTGACTAAAAGGGTTTAATGATATGCATATTTTAGTACAATAAATTTCTCAAAAATGTATCATTGGCAGATACTGGCATTGATCTGAGAGAATACTTTGTCAGACATTTTGAGAGCACTAACTCTGACTGAGGAGGATGGAGTGTCTCCCCACTTACTTGTCTTTTCAACTTTCCTTCATGAAGGTTTTACCACTTTCAGCATATAGGTCTTTCTACTCCTTGGCTAAATCAAATCCTAAGTGTCTTGTTGTAAATGGAATTGCCTTATCAGAGATTTCTGTGTTGGTGTATTATACAAATAACAGTACTGATTGGACACAGTATCCTATCAGTTTATATGATCCATATACCAGTTCCAATAGCTCTTTTTAATGGTCTCTTGACTGCTTTCTATCAATACCATCAATCTATACAACAGATATAATGTTCCTTATTCCCTTCTGATTTGAGGCTAGAACTGCTAATCTATGTTCAATAGAAGTAAAAATAGTGGACATCTTTGCTTTGCTCCAGACCATAGCCATAGAGATTTTGATTTCTCTGCATCTGCTGAAGTTATCATGTAGGCTTCCTTTTGTTACCATGGTGTAGTATGTTAACTAATCTTCTCTTTGACCTCTCTTTCATTGATCACATAATCTGCTGGTTGACTATTTGGTAAACATTTGCAAGTCAGAAAAATTACATTCTCTATCACACCGTCTAATCAGCAGTAATGGACTGCTGAATTTGCTTTAGCACAGGAAGTTTTATGTTAAGTATTCATGAGGAAAACTGGCCTAACATTTTCTTTTCTCTTCTGTTGCCTTTGGGTGGTTTAAGAATTAAGGGGGGAAACACCTCATAAAGTGTTTCTGCAGTGTGTGTCCTTCTAATTCTTGAAAGAGACTAAGAAAAGTGAGCACCAATTTCTAATTTGAGTGCTTGGGAAACTCCCCCAGGAAATCATGTGGTCCTGGTTCCTTTTTGTTAAAGTGTTGATTAATAACTTAGCCTCTAAGTCATTGCTTTGTTCACACTTTTCATTTCTTCTTGAAGTTGCAGCTCTCTAGAAATCTATCCATTTCTCTCTCTTTACCTGCGTTACCTAGTCTACTGCTGTAGACTATAATTGTTTGTGGTAGTCTCTTAGGAGCATCTAAATTTCTGGCCCATCCTTATTTGAGGCTAGGGAGCTTAGAAATATAATTTCACCGCTTAAAATTTTAATTTTCACATGTTTGTTGTGTTGTCTTTGTGTGTCCATGGAAGGTCCCCACTTGTATCACCTCTTTCTCCTCTCTCACCCCGTAGGATCACAACCACCGCAGCATGCATGATGGATCTTCGAAGATACCCTCTGGATGAGCAAAACTGCACCCTGGAGATTGAAAGTTGTGAGTTACTTGCAAGGGGGATGGGAAAAAGGGAAGTTTACTTGACCCAATTAAATTCAACCTTTCTCTGAGTTAATTGGCACTGAGATGTTTTTAGCTGCCACCATTTCAAAGGGTTCACAGTCAGTGGCATTTCTCCTAATATCGGTGGTTCAAGGGTCACTTCAGTGACATTATCTGTTTGGCAAATTAAGGAAAGTCTGCTTATTTTAAATCATAAATTTGTCAACTCATGGTTTCTTCATCTCCTGCATATTTTTGTGACTCTCAAAAAAACATTTACACATCTGTTAACCTGTTAACCTGAAGGATTGTAAATGTTTTTTTCTCTTAGAAAAACAGTGTGTTGATGGTGTTTTTTTACTAGTGAAAACTATATAACAATGAATGACACCTCAATAAGCTTATGCTTTAGGTCAAAGAGTTAATGTTTTTCATGGCCACTGGCTGATTTTGGTCTCTACTATACCACTGTCTTTCATTAACTGTTTTCTTAATAACGTGAAAATTTTAATCACTACAACATGTCCTGACAAGCTACCCTTGTAACATTGTTTCTCAGTCTTCAACCTGCAGGCATTTGAGCCCATTCGTTGCAAATAGCAGAGACGGACCATTTTTTTTTTTTTTTTTTTTTTGGTTTTGAGAGTCACAAAAATGTGCAGGAGTTAATTCTATCACTTATTGACATGTGAAGGATCAGCAGATGTGTATTTTGATAGTCTAAACTGCTTTCTAAAGCTAAATGTCAAGAAGGAAAGGGAAATGAAAAACTTCCAGCCAACCTTACAGTATTAATGAAGAATAAATGTGTTTCTCTACTGAGCTACTAGGCAGTTTCATCAGCTTTCTAGTCTCATTATATAGAAATAAAACTGTTCCTGTAGAGAGAGCACTAAATCTAAACCAAATCATAGTCCTACATACCAATAAAATGAATAAAAAAATTCAGAAATGTTCGTCAATTAATATTTTAATTTTAAAGATCATAAAACCAAGTAAATATTAAAAGGTATTATTTATGAATGTGTCAACAGTGACTTGGTATACATGCCAAAATGACTGAATCAGAAACATGAACATGATAATTTATTAATGGCTGATAATAATTTATAAATAAAACCATTTTTGTTCAGCAAATAAATCATTACCTTTGAAACTGGAGTATAAAGAGAAGAATAACTGATGGGCTGATGACTGATATGTGTTGCCATTCACCTTTGACTATTTGTCCACTGATTTTGTGATTTTCTTAAACTTTGGTTTCTTTTGAAAAGTTTTGTGATCTTAAACTGTCTTCAAATTCTAAGACCCTCAGCTTTCTTCCTTCAGTTAAGACCAATAAATTATGCCAAAAAAATTAATTCACTCTATATTAAGTAGATATTAGCCATATAATATAGGATAAACATAAAATGTACAGACCTAAAGAAGCTAAACAACAAGGAGGCTCCTAGGGAAGATGCAGAGAACTAAGACATGCGAAGGCAAGGCTTATAGAGGGGTAGGGGTCAAGCCCAGTTCTCCACCACAGCCCTCCCTCTGCAGTAGACAGGTGAGGGGGGAAGGTGTTACAGCTCTGGTCTCATCAAGGCCAGGGACCCTGTGTATGGACAGGATGGGTCTAGATTTGCCAATACTGTCTTTGCTAAAGGTCAGAACCAATTCTAGAAGCTGAAGCAGAATTTGGCTCCTAGGTCAAGCGCCAAACAGTTACAGCTGAAAGGAGGGGATAGCTTGTAGATTCAGCAAACTTAGCATCCTTGATTCCATTGACGACACATGCACAGGCTCACACACAAGTCTCAGTGGTGCATGGCTCTGCAGTGTGTTTAAAATACTTTTTTATCTTAACAAAATGTGAAATCTTAAGAATGGAACTATCATGTGGCGCAGGAAAATATGCCAAAAATATATGAAGTCTATTCTTACTTGCTGGCTTTTGCTAGATGTGCTTTTTTTCCTACCTAAATACAAAACAAACTGGTTTTTTTCATGCTTCACAACTCTCCATAAATAAATTCATCATTTTGTGAAACAGCTCCTCCTCAATTGACAATGTACTGGACTGCAGCTCAGCTCTAATGGGTCTAATGTCAGTAAGATTATAAGAATGATAAAGCAGACATTGCTCAATATAAGATTGTGCTTCTGTGACCAACCGGGTGGAAACACTGCCAACATTTCAGGATTTTCTAGTTTGTATGTGCATCCCATTAAGGCTGGGGAAATGTTTTCCTTGGTTAGGTCCTTCGAGACAAATTAAAGGCATTTTGCTTGCTTTTAATGCCATCTAATCAACTAAAATTGCAAAGGCCATAAAGTCTTGTTAAACTGAAAATTTACTTGAACTTGGAGCAGAGTAATAGCTTTATAGCCTCAGGATTCTATAAAATGAAGCGATGGCATATAGAAAAATCAATCAAATAATTTAGTATAAAGAGGATTTGGAATTCGAAATCAATAGAGCTATCATATGAAGGTTGTATAGCCACAAGCCTTGTGGAGATACAGATAGGTTTTAGGATAAAAGTCATGGAGAATTATTTGAATGGTCTTTCCCGCTTTCTACAGCCACATTAAGGAAAATCTTTACTCTTTCCCTTTCTCTTTGAACATAAAGTGTCACCTCTTACTACATTCAAAGAAGTAGAAACCAATTTCAAGTCTGAAATCTGTGTCCTTGCCCACGTATAACTCTTCTTCTTCTTCAAAATCCTGAGCAATACCTATGTTTTGGGTTGAGAGACATGAACAAATATTTGTTCTTCTCGCAAGAGGTGCCCATGGTAGACAGAAGAAACAAGTCCACCCACACCTAGTTTGTTGAAGTAATATGTTTTGGGGGGCTACTTAGTGGGAGCCAAAATGAGCAGTTCAGCAAAAAGCTCACCCCAGAGTGGATAACGATTCATGAGAACTGAATCCCTGGAGATCCCTATGCAACTTGTACGCAGCTCTGCTAGTTGAAAAGAGCCTTCTCATTGCCAATTGCTCAGTGCCATTAGAACCCCGGAGGGAGGGGTTGTCTGACCTTTCCTGGAACAATGTGAACACGCACCTATTCACCTCAGATAGGCTACCAAGGATACACCGAAGAAAAAAGCCCATCTAAGTCCAGCGTAGGGATTCACTGAGTTTGTTGAGGTTACTTATAGAGGTAACTTAGGTATGAGAAGTAAATTACAGAATCATTGATGACAAAGGCATCCCCGAGAGGTCTACCAGAGCCCGGGTGAAGATTCACTAGAGCCAGCATCCCTGAAGCTCTCTGCATGACCTTTTTCAGGCAGCGCAACTGGCCAGTGCCACATCTCAGCATTTCTTACTACTTGTGTAAACTTTGGAACAGTCTTTGTGAATCTTGTAAGTTTCAAACTTTCCTAAGACTTATGGATTTAGTTTATTTCCTAAGCCTTCTAGGTTTTGTTTCCCTTTCGAAGCGTCTCCCTCTTAGACTCATACTCCAACCAAGGACTATTCATGGAGATAACCCAGAACCCCTGCACAGATGTAGCCCAGAGCAGTTCAGAGTCCAATTCGGTTACATAGTAATGTGAAGAGGGACTGCCTCTGACATAATCTGATTGGCCTGCTCTTTGATCACCTCCCCCTGGGGGGGAGCAGCCTTACCATGCCATAGTAGAGGACAATGCAGCCACTTTTGATGTGAACTGATAGACTAAGATCAGAAAGGAGAGGAGAACCTCCCCTATCAGTGGACTTGGGGAGTGGCATGCAAGCTGAGGTAGGAGGGAGGGTGGGATTGGGAGGGGAGGAGGGAGGGGCTTATGGGGGGATGCAGAATGAATAAAGTGTAATTGATGAAAATTTGTTAAAAAAAGGGAAAAAATAATTTAAGAACCTTAAATGACTTTCAAAAGGGGAGGAAAGCATGGAGTTAGTCAATTGGCATGGAGCACGTCTCGCCCCTGGGGGCAATGGTCTCCTGAACCTACTCAGACCTCGGACACCACCACTGCTAGTTCTAGAACTGATGCAGGATGTTCCAACGAGGGGGTTAGATGGAATATTTCAATTCAAAAAAGCCCTGGTTCTTTCAAAAAACGGTCTGGTTTATGTTGTTGCTGCTGTTGTTGTTGTTTGCTTCTGCTGCTGGTGGTGTTGCTATGTTCTAAATGTTCGGGTCTCCCTAAATTTATATTGGAACCTACTCATCGCGGTAAGGTTGGGACAGTCAAGTTTGGTAATGCCTGCTTTCTCGTGCACTAAGTTTAGTGGGCCATCCACTCAATCTGTGAGTCATGCAATATGACCATTCTACCGTATTGTCTGTAGCGATGTGTATACAGAACTCCAAGTCATGTTTGATTATAAAACAAATTTTATAAAATAAGATTGTTTCCTCACCCACAAAAGTGACAGATTTAAAAAAAAAATGTGTCCACCAAGTTAGCCAACTGTAAAATATTATAAGAAAAATATGAGATTTAAAGTATTTAAGTGCTGTTTTATTTATGTAGTGTGATATAATAACACCTGGAAATAAAATCAAACTCAAAATAGTCACACGGTGTCCAAATATCAGACCCAAGTAAGTCTATAAAAATATCAAGAATGGCACCTAAACTGTTAAGGCATATTAAGATAATTTAATTCAGAGTGAGGAAGCAAGGGTTCTAAGGAGAAAAATTTAGAAAGCTAAAACAGCCATTTCTGAATATTGTAAGCACTGTGTTACAGGAGACAAAGCAGATCTTCAAACTTGTGTATAAGTTGGGGTTCCCTGGGAAAATAATGCCAATAGAGGAGAGAGGGGAACGAAGGCAAATAAAGGGATATACAGATTGATTATAAGGAAGTGGGCCATGCAATTGTAGAGGCTGGCAAGTCCCAACATCTGCAGGATGAGTCAGCACCTGGAGAGCTAACGGCAGTCATAGTCCTAAGGCAAATACCTAAGAAGAAACAGAGTTCAGCTCCAAAGTCAACTGACCAGAGACTTAAGTAGAACCAGTGTTTTCAGTCAAATCCAAAGGCAAAACAAAGCTGAAGTTCCAGTTTGTAGGCAGTGAGGAATTTTTTTTTTCATTCAGAAAAAAAGTCAGGTGTTTCTTCTATTCAAACACTCAGGTCGTTGGAAGAGGTACAATGCCTTAGAAAGGCAAGCTGCTTTGCTCATCCTCCCAATTTAAGAGCCCCACAAGAAGAGCCAGAAGTCTCTCTGGTCATCTTAGCCACTACGTGATCCAGTCAAGTTCCTGACTAAAAGCAAAGTAGGGTGCCAGTGCAGATGCATCTGATTGGCTTCAACGAGCACACCCTGGGTTATGACTCCACGTGACTCAAGTAGTGTTCAGGGATTTCAGGAAGGTAGATTTAGAATTTAAGAGAAGTCATTTCAAATAAGTAGCACTGGATACTCATGAAATAAATTTCTACCTAAAAGGGGAAAAAAAAAACCTCTGTTCCTATGGAGGCATGTCAATTAATTGGAAACAGCCACCTACCATTAATAATGCAGGAGATATTCCTCAGTAGGAAACCAGTTTCATTTTATAACCTTCAGGATCTCTTTCAAGCCCCAAACTAGAACTCTTGGAGTTCATTCAATTTCATTATTTCACCAATAAATTACTTCATGCACTTGCCTAAATAATATTAGTGTTGAAGTGGTTCTGACGTATTAAGCAAAGTTGAACACAGGAAAAATGTTATGAATACATGAACATATAAATACTCACAAGAAAAATATGAAATATGTGACGCTTAAAAGCAAAAGCCTTAAAACCATTCTTACTTTATCTCTGCCTGCCAAATCACTAATTTTAATCTAAAATAATTTTAAAATAGCATCTACAATGCACTGCGTGCTTTCTATTCATGGTTATTAAATGCCAAAAAATAAGAAAAGTAAATTGAACTTCATGAATGATTCATGGGTTCCCTTGCTTTATGTCCCCATTGTCAAGGAAATTAGCAGCCTTGGATATCTCCTTAGATAAATTTGATTTTGTCATATTCAGTAGACTACTTAATGAAAATGAATATTTCAAATTTATGTTCATAGAAATGTTAATGAAATTTAGTGCCTGTAGCTTTTTGATGAGCAGAGGGGGTGGTTGTAGAGAGTATGGGAAATTTTTCTGAATTAATTTATTCCTCTATTCACTCCTCTTTCTTCTCCCTCTCCCTCTCCATCACCATCTCTCCTTCCCCCTCCTCCTCTCCCTCCAAAGTCTCCAATCTTTTACAAGTTAAAACAAAATTCAGCTGAGAAATAGAGTTCCATTTATAAAAATTAGTTTTGCAATTAAGCTTCAAAGCTATTCAAGCTAACATCATAGAAAACTTATTTTCCATACATTGGAAATTTTCTATGTAGATTGAAAAAAACACATTTGACATATTTCAGCTTCTGGATTTTTTTTTCTTTTTAATAGTAGGAGACGACCATTTTTCTACTAACATTAATACAATAAAAGTTCACAATAGTACAACAGAAGTCTAAAATAAAACTCACTGTTTTGTCTAAAAGTTAGACATTAATTAAAGACATACTTCATGTTAAAGATCTAATCATTTATAATTATAAACCTGTGCCAACTGTAGGTTCAATTCATTTGAGATCCAAACTTGTGTTAAAAATAATGGTTAATATTATTGCTTACTTATAGTCAGGTACTTTACAGAGATATCTGATACCAAAAAGGGATTCAGAGCATCAAGACAGTGAGTTATTAAGTCTCAAAACAATAATATTGTGAGTGGTACTTGACATCAATCTGACTTGTTCATCTAAGACTTAATATTATATAGCTTCTTAAAAAAAATCTCTGTCTTCATAAGCTTCTTCCCCCTAGCTGTCTGACTACACTGGTGACTTTCAGAGATACTCTGCTCAAGCAGAGAGCCTAAATCTGTGAGACGGGGAAGCATGTTTTAATTGCTTGTCCACTTTTCTGAATATAACCCAGTTCAATTCTTTTTTTATAACTTTTATTGTTTTATTAATCACAGGTTATTTACTTTGTAGCCCAGCCATTAGCCCCTACCTCATTCCCTCCCAATCCCAACCTCCCTCCCTCATCTCCTTCCATTCCCCTTTCTAAGTCCACTGATATGGGAGCTTCTCCTCCCCTTCCATCTGACCCTAGCTTATCAGGTGTCTTCAGGACTGGCTGCAATGTCCTGCTCTCTGGCCTAGCAAAGCTGCTCCTCCCTCGGGGGTAGGGGGAGGTCAAAGAGCCAGCCATTGAGTTCATGTCAGAAATAGTCCTTGTTCCCCTTACTAGGGTACCAACTTGGATACTGAGCTACCATGGGCTACATCCGAGCAGGGGTCAATAAAATTTGCAGGCAAATGGTGGGATCTAGAAAAGATCATCCTGAGTGAGGTATCACAGAAGCAGAAAGACACACATGGTATAAACTCACTTATAATTGGGTACTAGACCTATAAGATAGGATAAACATACTAAAAACTGTACACCTAAGAAAGATAAACAAGAAAGAGGACCTGGGGTAAGATGATCAATCCTCACTTAGAAAGACAAATGGGATGGACATTGGAAGTAGGATAAAACAAGAAATAAGACAGGAACCTACCACAGAGGGCCTCTGAAAGACTCTACCTAGCACTGTATCAAAGCAGATATTAAGACTCATAACCAAACCTTTGGTAGTGTACAAGGAACCATATGAAAGAAGGGGGAGTTAGTATGACCTGGAGAGGACAGGAGCTACACAAGGACCAAATATATCAGGGTACAGGAGTCTTTTATGAGACTGTTTCTCCAACCAAGGACCATTCATGGATATAACCTAGAACCCCAGTTCAATTCTTATGTTGGCTGCTTTTTTATGACCTTCTCATAGTTCTGGAAAAGTGTACTTCAATAGTCCCAGAGTTTCAAAATTCAACATATTCATATTTATGAACACAAACAAACATCTGCAAACCTGGAAATAGACATGCATGATCAGAACTTGGATCATCTTGTGACCTACCAAGTGTGTGTGTGTGTGTGTGTATTATATAGTTTTTATTTAAATGTCAATTTTCATAGTTAAATTGCTTTATTTTATCTTTAAGATCAAAGGTATTAAAATGGAATTTTTTTAAAAAAATATGGAAACCATTTCCTCCACACAGTTCAGTGGCAAGAGTTGTGAAAGGTGAGTCCTGGTATGAGCACGTTAAGTCTCCCAAACCATCAGGTTTGGGTTTTTTTTTCCCACATCTTTTTCTTGCACTTTGTCTTCTAAAATGGGAAGCAGAATGGAAACACAGAAACACCAGAAGAAATTTCAGCAAAGAACAGCATGATGCTCCGAGAAAGGAATCATTGAACTCATCAAAGCGAAATTGTCAAGATGTTCTTTATGCCATCTAACAGAATGGTTCTTCAAAACATTCCCTTTTCTGTTTCTTCTGCTTTGAAGAGGATTAACAGGTGGACCACGATGTACAATGGACTCTGTGCTTCAAGCCAATAGTCAATATATGTAATAAGAAGTCAAGCAGCTGGAATCTAGCTCAATCAGTAAATTATTGGTATTGCGAGCATGAGGACCTGAGTTCAATATTCAGAACCCACTTTAAAAAATGTCCAAGTTGAGCAACAGGGCCAAAAAATCTGGGCACAGGGGTCTTTTCTGAGACTGATACTCAACCAAGGACCATGCATGGAGATTTCCTAGAACTCCTGCTCAGACCTAGCCCATGGCTGCTCAGTGTCCAAGTGGGTTCCCTAGTAAGAGAAACAGGATCTGTCTCTGACATGAACTCAGTGCCTGGTTCTTTGATCACCTCCCCTGGGCAGGGAGCAGTCTTACCAGGCCACAGAGGATGTCAATGCAGCCACTCCTTTAAGACCTGATAAGCTAGAGTCAGATAGAAGGGGAGGAGAACCTCCCCCATCAGTGGACTTAGAGAGGAGCATGGGGGGAGATGAGGGAAGGAGAGTGGGGTAGGGAGGGAAAGAAGGAGGGGGCTAAAAGTGAAAAAACTGTAATAATAAAAAAATAAAAATAAAAAAATGTCCAGTGGGATGTTCTAGTCCTGATGATGTGGAAACAGGCAGATCCCTGGGGTTTGCTGCATCCTGAGTCAGTGAGATACACTGAAAAGTATGTGGACAGTACTTAAGGATTGACATCTGAGGCAGTCTGTGCATGCACACACACACACACACACACACACACACACACACACCTACATGCATACACAGCCACATGAGAGCTAGCTTGTTAATGAATGCTCCTCTATTTTTTGATAACGCATCATACATTGTAAACCATATATCTGACAGTATATGTACACATCTACAATACATTTCTACAACTGAGTCACAAGGAAATACCACAATTAAGAACACGGAGTGACTGAGCAGTCATTTCTCTCAACATACAAATGGCCAACGGGTGTGCAACAAGGTCTTCATCATCACTAACCATCAGAGGCCTGCAAATCCAAGCTACAGTGACAGCGTCTTATACCAGTTAGCATGACTATCAAGAAAACAAACAAACAAATGATAACAAGTGAAGTTTCTCTTTTAACCAAAAAGAACCGATTCTATTTATTTACTTAAAAATATGTGCAAGGATGCACTCTACTTGTAAGCATACATGTTTCAAGTTTAGCAAATTTGGATCATTTGTCCTTTTGGAAAAGGAAAAAAAAATGCTCTTCTATTTTAAATATCTTTGTACAAGACATATTAATATAAATGTGATAAATGAGACATTGATTGACATAATGATGCTCTAGAATGGAAAATTACCCTGGAGAGAGAAATGGACACTATACACTGCAGGGACATTCTCTATAGCGTAAGAGAAAGAAGAGGTAGCAATCCTTTATACTTGAATAAATACGTCACTATAGGTTTTGCAGCCTATAGTGAAATTAAGTATAATCTATTTGTTTCAAACACAGAAATAAGAGTCTCTACATCAGTTTTCATCCCCATCCTGTCAGTGCTAACTGGACTCATTCAATTGTGAATTGTTTAGGAAGAGAGATTGCTCACCAAGCCCTCACAACATAACTGCATTGATTCCAAAGGATTCTTTCTCCATTTCTTATATTATATTGATCTATAATTCCTGGGAAAGGAAAAAAAAGCATTCACTGAACAGAATTATGGCTTGCCTGCTGCTACTTTGTAATTCCCAGAGCAGGAAATGAAAACGTGTCTGTTATCTCCTGGCAGATCGTGTCAGGGGTCGCATGTAAACATAGAGATGATTAAAACTTGGACCTGGTTCGGTGGGGCTGTGGAGAATCCCGGAAGCCATATTTTGAATACCTTCAAGATGGTGCTGATGTTAACCATTCATTGTACACAATTTGAGTTGCAAGGTTCTGCAGGAAGAAACAAAACCTCTACTGGGGTGAGCTAGCTGAAGGGTCTCACCTGTGCTCTTTAATCTACCTCTCCAGCCTGTCTGCCACCCACTGTGGTTGACATAATTAGCTGCAAGCCTATGTCACACTGGTTGCTCTGCATTTGATTCAAGAGAATTTAAGTTTTAAATTAACTGAGACAGAAAACTCATTTCCTAGTGACCTAAATAGCTCCCAAAGACTGAAATCTGATCAGCTCAGAATCAAAGCACCTTGGGTGTATGACATCTGTGGCTTATTTCTCATAGGGAGAGGAGTCTCAAAAATGTGGTGTGCTGTCAGCACTCTTTTCTTCATTAAAACATGCTTGCTCAAAATATAATTACATCACTTTCTCCCACCGTCCCTCCAACCCCTCCCATCTTCCCTCTCTCTAACACTCATGCTCCCCTTTTGCTGCCTCCTGCCGTTAGCCTCTTTTTATTACTGCTGTTGTGTGTACATAGGTAACATCAATACAGAAATACAAACGGCTGAGTCTGTTTAGTGTGGCTCACGTGTGTATGATTTCAGGGCTGACCAGTTTGTCTCGGAGACCTAATTAGTCAGCACATCCTTGGGAGGGGCTAATTCTCCCTCCCTCTTAGCAGCCATCTGTAGTTTGTCTATGGGTGGGATGCTGAGAGATTTTTTTCCTCCTTCCAAGTTAGCACTTCTGTTGATATCCTTGTTCAAGTACACAGCTGTTGGTTACCATCAAACTATGAGCGCCACCGTGGCACCTTTGGAGATATCTTCCTAGGTTGATTGTGGTTAGAGTTTGTTATTGTCACAGCAAGATAGGTCTATTGATGATTGCCTTTTGGGGCAGTGTACATACTTTCTGGTACTGTGAAAGCCAATGAAGAAGAAGGAGGATTTCAATTAGAATCAGAGTCCTGTTTCTAAAGTATAAAGTGTCTTTAGCAATACGGACTTACTTTCAACCTCGAAGAGACAACCAAGGGCATCAGCAACAACCTATATTATTTTTAGGAGTCACTTGGGCTGTTCTGATCAATACCTTGAAGGGAGATTTCTCACTACTGGTACTGGAGTTTCTGTTAGGTACCCTTTGGCTCTTTAGGGAAGCACTGTCAGTCTCTGAGATATAACTTCATGTAAGATATTTGATTTTGTTTCTGGTGTGTGTGTGTGCTTGTGTGTGCCTGTGTCTGTGTGTGTGTGTGTGTGTGTGTGCTTGTGTGTGTGTATAAATTTATTTGTATTATACCTTACTTTAGGTAAATATAAAATAACATGATTTCTTAAGGCCTTATCAAACATCCTTAGTATCATTTACCCTTCTTCGTTCCCTCTATTTCTGTATTGACTACCTTCTATTCGCTGCAACCTGCTGTGCCCTCTAACTATCTCCCCTTCCCGACCATGGTTCCTTTTTACTTTTTCTGTTTCTGTAATTACTCCAGGTTATATATTGACATCTGAAAAATTGGAGCTAGAAACCAGACCACATTAGAAAATAATATTAGGGTAAATATTTTATTATAGGGCACTTAATTTTAACAAAGAAAAAAAATAGCAAATGCTACACTTGTTTTCACTCTGACTTTTATGTCCAAAAAGTAGAGGTGTTTAGTGGAAGGAGCTGAAGGTCATATCTCAGTTACGGAGAACTTTTGATTCCATGAATCATTCTGAAAAGGACATATTTTCCAGCTTTTATCATAACCATTCTTGATGAGAATCTTTCTCAATAGAGAATTTTGAAAGTGACATCCTTTTTGATGATTCACAGTCATAACTGCAAACACTTCTCATGATGTGCTAAAGCTCTTGCTTCATGTGAAGCAAAAACAGATGAAAGCAATTTATTCTCTGATCCTCAATGTAACCTTAAGATGTAAGTGTGTTCCTGAGTGGGAGATGAAGGCCCATTCTCTATAATTACTAAACCAAAAGCAAAAAATAAAGTCCATCTCTGGTTGATGATGCATATTTTTGCAACTTAGAATGAAGATGGCTCTAATTCTCATTTTAAGCAATCTAATCTCTTCACTGGAGTCTAGCAATTGCTCTCTGATGAATGACCAGCTTCCTAGCCAATATCCAGACCCAGAGTACCCACACCTTTCTGCGAAATGGTGATGGGCTCTCAGAAGTCACCTGCCTTCACGTGGTATCCACTTGTTGAATCTGAAGTTCCTGCTCATACTTCCCTGTTCTTACAGCTATGACTAGAATTTCTCTCTTCCTCACAGGATTTGTACAGACAGTACATGTCAAAGATGGTGCTTCTTTTAAAGGGATGGTTGCTACATATTTCTCTGATTTTTGATTGCCTGTATTAGGAAGTGCCCTCACCCAATCCAGGAGATGCAAAATGATGGTCTTCCTATTATCCTCCTGATTTTTCACAACCAACTTTTTATTAGTAGCATAATAAAGACCCAGGTGTGGATATGCTAAATGTTCAGTTTCGTGATGATTATTAAAGTTCCAGTCGAGTTAATTTTTATTCCCAGGTTGCAGAAAATTGGAAAAGAGTACTTTCTGTAACTGATATTACATCGCAATGATCCTCTACTTAAGATGGGTTTTGAAGAGTCTCTAATGCATAGAAATTTTCAAAATCTATCTTTTGTTTAAAGTGTTATGTTGTTCAGGCATCTCAACTGGCCTACTCTTAGGGAATTTTAGGGTCTTGACAACATCCTATGTCAGTACCTGCATCCTATGACATCATCTGGGCCAGTTACTCCAGGTATAACCGGTCTGACTCTCTCTCTCTCTCTCTCTCTCTCTCTCTCTCTCCCTCTCTCTCTCTTGCTCTCTTGCTCTCCTCTCTGCTCTCTCCTCTTTATCTGTCAGGGCACCTCCTTCCCCCATCTCTGTCTCTCTTCCTCTCTTCCCTCATAGCTCACGCAAGCCCTGACTCTCTTCTGCTTCCCTTCCCCAAAATAAATATCTTTCATACCAGATCTGTCATGAGTGGTACATTTTTAAATATATCATAACAATAAGTATAGTTGAATAATACTAATAATAATGGAAGAATGATATTAATATGACTAGAAGTGATAAATCCAAGTAGCAAAATCTGAATATAAAACTGATATAGGATTCTTTGGTTATCAATTCCACTTTAAAAAAAAATCAGTGTGCTGGATGTTAAATATATCCAAAGCACAAATACAGAAAATTCAAATATAACAGAAAGAAGACAAGCCACCAACTCTGAGATACACACCACCCAAACAGAATTCATTCATGGCCTTTTATGAGTAGGTTCTGCAGACATTCAAAATCTTACAAAGAAGAGGTCTTTATTAGTCAATGATGAAGAAAACGCCATTACCTGCAGAAAGAAAAAAAAATATAGGTAGAGACCGATCAGTTTCAACATTTTAAGTTTAATTTATGTTGCCTGTGATGCATATCAAGTTCAGAGTTTCAAGTCTAAAGTTCATATGAAACATGTGATCAGGAAATGTGAGATTATCCAGCACAGTAAAGGGAAGTCTGAGAAGTAAAGTCTGAGAGGGTTACGTCCTTATGAATACATTGAGGACACTGAATGTCACCCCTTGGCATGTTCCTGTTTTCCTTCAGACTTGTTTATTTACATGATGTCAGGTTTGGGGAAAGTAGGACAGTAGATTTATCTAAGGTTGGAATTTTCCATGTAAGCTTGCAAAAGGAGATGAAGCTTTGTGTAAGAGTAGAAGCCTCTAAAACACAGTCCAGGAAACAGCTGCAGCTGTGAAGGGATGAGAGCATCCAGGGCCAACAAACCAACAGTCGTGGTGTCAGATGAGGTGAGTGTGAAGGTGTTACAAAAGCTCACACAGAAGCTAAACATGTGGAGCAGAATTAACCTTGGACTGGCAGAAATCAACAAGGTGACAGGAGATTTAAATTCAGGAGGTTTTAAAAAAGAAAGAGGGAGAAAAGTCTAGGAGGGACCATGAGAAACATGCTGTCAACTTACTGAAAGTCTCTGGCTTAATGCCAGGGTTATAATAGTAAAATGAGCTTGTTTATGAGAGCCCTTTCAGAGAGCAAAAATTTGACAGGAGCAAGGAGTGAAGACTGGGTCATTGAGGAGATTGGCCTGTCGGTTGAAAACATGGAGGGCTGACAGGCAGAGATCAAGTAGAAGAATGATAACTCTCCTGTGATGTCATTAAGATAATACTCACAGAGCCGGCACCATGCCCGGTGCTTCTTAGCCACACTGTAAAGCGTGGTCAGGGTTCTCACAAATGCAGAGGGCAATCAGCTGTTTGCTCTTCCACAGAGCTGCGCCGCTCCAGCTCCTCCTCCAGCACAGTGCACCTTTGCTTTGAGTTTTTCCACCTGCCATTTCTCAGCTTGCTGCTGTCAACGCCATCACTTTCCCCTTTTCAGCCCTAACGGTTTTCTCCCATATCGCCGCCCGCTTTCACCTAAAAAGCTGATGTTTTGTACATCACCAGCCAATCAATGCCCTCTTCGTCTCCAGCCTTGAACTGACTGGTGGCAGAGTGCCAAGACAGCAGCAGTCCCTTTCCCGTCTCTCCTTGCCTAGTTGTGGGTTCCTGGAAGTTTCAGATCCTCCCATCCCCCAGATATAGGCGGCACATGCCTTTTCACAATTATTGCTTATAGCCTCTCAAATCCTACATTTCTGTAGAGGCCTTCTTTCAGATTTACCAATGCCATTCTCTAGAAGATAGATCAGTGGAAATTAGATCTTGGCTCATCAAGTAGAAAAACATTCTGCCGATGATTTAACTCAATAGTAAATTTCAGGCCACTTCTCTGTCACATCCACAGGCCAGTGACTCAGTTGCTCTTAGGTTAATTTGCAATCCTTTTAAAAGACTTTGAGGCCACATTCCTGTCCCTGTCAATGACAGCTTAAGCGCAGCTATTGATTACCGTATATCCCTAAGCTAAGCAGTCTAATTTCAGCATTCCTCTCTCTTCTATGAAGTATTATGCTAATGACTGCTTGGATGACTTGATAGAGATAGAACTGATGCAACAAGAGATTTTTTTTCAGCCATTCTAGAAGAAAAACATTCATCATTTGCTGCATTTGGCAACCATGACCCTTACACAACTATACATAAAGCTTCTGTTTCCTCAAGGGAAAAAGATGGTAGTGAGAAATTATTCATTATTTAACATTTCTTCCAAAAATTCCTATTTGCAAATTTTACAGTTCTGTCTTATCCTAATAGTTAAGAAAATCAAACAGAATATCATAAACACACCTCACTTAGTACTTAATATTGTTAATAGTAATTATCACTATGAGCAATTATTCAGATCTTTAATTTGTATTCATTCACTCACAAAGTTCCTAAAATTTGTATTGCTTGTGATGAAATGGTCTAGGTAAAATAAGACCCTTTTGTTTAATGTACCTTACAGTCTAGTATATAAATCTGATACAAAACAGTCACTTACATAAAACATAATTCAAGATTAATAAGGAAAAAAAACCTTGGGTGTGGTATGTGGGTAAGGCTGATGTATACACTCTCTGCTGTAGATACTGAAGTTGTAGAATAGTTACAATACTATGAAGAAAAGAAAGCAAGTGTGGTACTTTGAACAAGAATAGACCCCATAGGCTCATATATTTAAATGTTTAGTCATTAGGGAGTGACCCTAGTTAAAAGGGATTAGGAGGCGTGGCATTATTGGAGTAGCTTTGGCCTTACTGGAGGAAGTGTGTTACTGGGGGTGGGTACTGGGGTTTCAAATGTTCAAGCCAGGCCAAACGTCCCTCCCAATTCCTGTTGCCTGTGGATCCAGATGTAAAACTCATGGATCCTTCTCCAGCATCGTGTCTCCTTGAAAGCTGCCATGCTTCCTACCATGATTATAAATGGTTAAACCTCTAGACTTATAAGCCAGCCCCAACTAAATACTTTTCCTTAGAACTGTCATGATATCTATTCACAGAAGTATAAATCATAACTAAGACAGCCAGGATGTATGTGACATACCAAAGGCAGAAAATCAAATGCTGAAGTTGAAAGATCTATTCATGGCCACAAAGACACCCAAGAATTCTTCTCTGCCGACCACTGTCTTCTTCTCTTGGTAGAGCTGATGCCCCAACCTTGCCTGTCACTGTTATGAATAAAAGGGGTCTGTAGGTTATCTCCATGCATGGTACTTGGTTGGAATATAAGTCTCTGGAAAGACCCCTGTGTTCAAATTTTTGGTTCTGTTGCTGTCCTTGTGGAGCTCTTTTGTCCTCTCCAGATCTTACTATTTCCCACTTCTTTCATAAGATTCCATGTACTCTGCCCAACAGTTGGCCATAGGTTTCAGCATCTGCTTTGATAGTCTGCAGGGCAGAGCCTTTCAGAGGGCCTCTGTAGCAGGTTCCTAACTTGTTTCCTGTTTTCTTCTACCGCTGCACAGATGTAGCCCATGGCAGTTCAGTGTCCAAGTGGCTTCCATAGTAATGGGAAGAGGGACTGCCTCTGACATGAACTGATTGGCCTGCTCTTTGATCACCTCCCCCTGAGGGGGGAGCAGCCTTACCAGGCCATGTAAGATGACAATGCAGCTACTCCTGATGATATCTGATAGACTAGGATCAGAAGGGAGGAGAGGGGGACCTCCCCTATCAGTGGACTTGGGGAGGGGCATGCATGAAGAAGGGGGAGGGAAGGTAGGATTAGGAGGGGAGGAGGGAGGGGCTTATGGGGGGGTTACAAATCGAATAAAGTGTAATTAATGAAAGTTTTTTTAAAAGGAGGCCTGTGGTAGAAAAGTTCCAGCTAACATTATCCTGTGGCTTCACTACCAGTAAGTATGTAGAATCAGAGGTTATTTCAGTGGTCCATGACCAAACTTCCTGAAGATAAAATATGGCAGTAACAGTGACTTCTAAATGGAGAAGTGCTTACCCACCATCCTGTGTGATCTGAAATACGTCTTAAGCACTTTGACGAATTTTCATTACTGTAGTGACAATTTTTCTCAGTCTCCTACCCACTACTAGTCACTGCCTTTCCTATAGACAGGCCACATACCCTATAGATGTGTGCCAACCATATCTGCAATGTTTCCACTTGAGTTATAAAAGTGCTTCTGTGTCCTCAAGGTCATTTCTACCAAATCCTTATCCATCTCTGTTATTGACAAGTTATGGATAAGTGTCTGGAGAATAATAATATGTGTGTCCTTGTATATGTGATTAGACATGTGTGTATGTATATGTGTGTTTGTGTGCATATACATATGGTAAGAAAATCCATCCTTTGGCCTAGTTTCTCTAGATAGCAAAATAATTCTTTTGTGTGCAGAGAAGAAACAACTGTGAGCAGTCAGCCATAGACTGAACATGCATGTCACCCCCTCCTTTCTCCAAAGCTCATGGAATATCCTGAAAGAGGGTGTGGAGAGGAGAGGCCATGAAATGTTGCCCTCCAGACATGACATGGTTGCTGCACACACTGTTTGTTGAAGGCTGCTGAAGGAGAGAAAACCACTCTCCTCTGGGAATGTAGCCTCTGATAGGTTGCCATAGTAGATGACCCATGCCCTTGTGCATATAAATGTAAATAATTAGGGCTCGTTGTATTGTAAAAGAGATAAGGTAGAGGAACTAAGAAGAATAGAATGATGATGAACTGACATGATAAAGTGTATTTTCTAAATTCATGACATTTTCAAATGATAAATTAAAATATTGTTTAAAAGAAGAATACTTTGGAAAACATGACTTTCTTAGATCCCTGCAATTCTGAATGTTTCAAATCAGTGGTTAAGGATCTTCACCAACCCTATATCTGACAGAGGGCTGATATCCAGTATATATAAAGAACTCAAGAAGTTAAACATCAACATATTAAATAATCCAATTAAAAAATGGGGTACAAAGCTAAACAAAGAATTCTCAACAGAGGAATATCGAATGGCCAAAAAAAAAAAAAAAAAAAAAAAAAAAAAAAAAAAACACTTAAAGAAATGCTCAACATTCTTAGTCATCAGGGAAATACAAATCAAAATGACCCTGAGATTTTCCCTTACATCCATCAGAATGGCTAAGATCAAAAACTCAAGTGACAACACATGCTAGAGAGGTTGTGGAGAAAGGGGAACCCTCCTCCACTGTTGGTGGGAATGTAAACTTGTTCAATCACTTTGGAAATCAGTCTGGCACTTTCTCAGACAATTAGGAATAGCGCTTCCTCAAGATCCAGCTATACCACTCCTAGGCATATATCCAAAAGATGCTCAAGTACACAATAAGGACATTTGCTCAGCCATGTTTGTAGCAGCTTTATTTGTAATAGCCAGAAGCTGGAAACAGCCCAGATGCCCCTCAACTGAGGAATGGATACAGAAATTGTGGTACATCTACACATGGAATATTACTCAGCAATAAAAAACAAGGAAATCATGAAATTTACAGGTAAATAGTGGGAACTAGAAAAGATCATCCTGAGTGATTTATCCCAGAAGCAGAAAGACACACAGGGTATATACTCAATCATAAGTAGATATTAGATATATAATATAGGACACACCTACTAAAATCTGTACACCTAAAGAAACTAAGTAGGACTCTGGCTAAATGCTCAAACCCCATACAGAAAGGCAAAGAGGATGGACATCAGAAGGAGAAAACAAGGAAAAGAGGCCAGAGAGGGCCTCTGAAAAGCTCAGCCTTGCAGACTACCAAAGCAGATGTTGAGACTTATGGCCAACCTTTGGGCAGAGTGCAGGGAATTTCATCAAAGAAGTAGGAAATAATAAGACCTGGAGAGGACAGGAGTTCCACAAGGAGAGTAACAGAACCAAAGAATCTGGGCTCAGGGGTCTTTTCTGAGACTGATACTCCAACAAAGGACCATTGATGGAGATAAACTTGAACCCCTACATAGATGTAGCCCATGGCAGTTCAGTGTCCAATTGGATTCCATAGTAATGGGACAGGGACTGTCTCTGACATGAACTGATTGGCCTGCTCTTTGATCACCTCCCCCTGAGGGGGGAGCAACCTTACTAGGCTACAGAGGAAAACAGTGCAGCCAGTCCTGATGAGACCTGATAGACTAGGATCAGAAGGAAGGAGAGGAAGATCACCCCTCTCAGTGGACTTGGGGAGGGGCATGCGTGGAGAACGGGGAGAGAGGGTTGTATTGCGAAGGAAGGAGGGAGGGGGCCATGGAGGGATACAAAGTGAATAAAGTATAATTAATAAAAATGAAAATAAAAAATGAAAAAATCAGTGGTTTATTAAACAATGTTTTAATAATTTAAGAGAATCCTATAAATTTTTCTCAAAGTTCTATTACTCTCTTTATATAAATACATTAAGCTGAAATTTAACATTTAGCATTTTGTTGCCAGTAAAGATCTTATCAAGGGAACAAAAGAGCCACTCAACATATTAAGCCCTCCATATTTGGATTTATATTTGGATTCATATTTTGATCCCCATAGTGTGGTGATCCACAAACATGCACAAATATTAGAAAAGCTGGCAAGCAGAATTGGAGGAAAGGGAAGCCAACTTGAACAGTTTTAGCAGCTCCACCTTACTGCACAAAGGCTTTGCTGTTTAATACACCCACCTCAATGACTGGGATAAGGACACAAGAACTAAGCCAGAGCAAGTCCAAATGATTCTTTCTGACAAATTCAAACCTGTAGAAGGGGATTCTGGGGCACTCTTTTCCATCTTTTCCAGTTCTTCTTCTCTGATATTTGTGATGAGGTTGATAACTTAATAACAAGCTTAATAAGACCAGCAATGAGTCCCTAGAATCCCATTTTTGTATTATTTGTTTCCACTCTGTTCATGTGATAATTATTTAAGGAGATCGTTTTATGTACAGTGAATCAAACAAAATTCCATCTCTGGTGCCTACATCTTTGTTCTCTACACCAGTTTGTGACAAAGAAGAGTAAGTTTGGGGCAATTTAGTAGAAACTGGGGAATATGCTAGTGCTTCGGGTACTTTGAGAAACAATGCTGTGAAACCATCCAGTTAACCATAAAGACAAGCAAGTGTCCCCCCTGAGTCACCAGATGTCACTTCTTGAGTCTTAGTCTCGGTCCACATCACTGGCCATGTTCTGGCAACATAATCATAATCATATATGACATCTGTATGACACAGTATGACTTTTCACCTTCACAAATATCTAACAGGTATTTTTTCTCTTTCTCTTAGTGAAAAATCTAGACATAAAATGGAAAACAGTTTAATTAATCATAATGGTTGAATACCAAATTAGGTCTTCACACTCAATTTATCTCTCTATCTGCCATATCATACTGCTTGCTTTACTTTAAAAGAACTGTTAGCACTCGCTATGTGTAAACTTATAAAATGTAAAAGGATTTCCCCTTCTAGTCATGCTTATTGTATATGCAATCATTCTTACAACTTAAATTCTTAACCAGCGGAAGGCTCCCCTTCTTTGTTTCATGGAAAATAAAGGTCAGTGTCTTCTAACTTGCTGATGGTAGATGAAGACAGAACTTGATCCAGTTCTGGCAGTCACTATGACTTAATAAGCCCTTTCATCTCAGAACAAATCAGTAAATCTCCCTTTGATGAGACCCTTTCTTTCAATAAAGAGCTTATTAGGGCAAATTCATATTTGTCTTCAAGTCCTGAATTATGTATGTCTGGTAGTAATAATAGTGATGATGATAGTAGTCGTAGTAGTTGAGAAATGCAAACATTTAGAATCTTAGAACCAGAAAAGATGACTTTGTCCAGTCTACTACACAGATTTGAGTAGAGTCAGATCCCCTGAGACTCAGAGACATTGTGGTCATAATCACATAACTAGTTTTTTAAAAGGAGATTCATGTATAGGAATTTGACTTAATGATCCAGTGAGCACATGCTATGCTATATGTAGAGAATATAGCAAAATGCTAAGAATATTCTCTGGCTTAAAATCTGTCTGGGCCAACACAAAACAATCAAAGAACCTAAGATGAGAAAATAATTGTGAAATAATGGTTTGTAACTATTACTGCTGTAATTCAATGGAGTAGAGAGAGGTTTTATTTTTTAACCTCCATCTCCTCCTGTCAAAAACGTGAAACCACACACACACACACACACACACACACACACATACACACAGTGCAAATCTGAAACAAAACAAGCCATCGCAGCAACTAAAACAGAAGAAAAGTAAGACAGAAAAATGAGAAACTCAGACCTGTTATTATGGATGGAAAACAGAGGGAAAATAAACTCCAGAAGAACTAATCGTCCAATGGTTGGATTAAAGGAACTACAATGTGTAAGACTGGAACTTTCTCTCTGGAGAGCCATGAGTCATATTTACCCAGAAGATTTTTCAGAAAAAGGGCCCTGAGTCCCATCCATGTTTTCCAATGCAATCCAACAATGTGATCCATAAGCTTAACAACAAAATATAATTCAGTTAGAAAGAAAGAAAAAGAAAGGAAGGAAGGAAGGAAGGAAGGAAGGAAGGAAGGAAGGAAGGAAGGAAAAAAAGAAAAGAAAAAATTATTAGATCCAAAAAAAGATATTGCTGAGGCAGATGAGAAATTGTGGCTCACAATGATACAAAAGCACCATTCAGAGTACATGCTAAATCAGTGACTGAAGATGTAGGTCATGGTAGAGTATTTGTCAAATATATATACAAGGCTGAAGGCTCTATTCCTGGCACCACAAATATAAAAAATATATAGAGAGGAACAGTTTGACTATCTGACCTTTAATATTTCTTTCTGAAGACTATGTATGGCAAGAGTGGAAGCAAGGAGATCAACACTGTAATTTTTTTTCCATTTTCATCTATGTGTGGTGTGGATGTGTATGTCTATACATGTTTGCATGTGTATGTGCAAGCCCAAGATTTATCTCAAGAAGGATGCAGTTACTGATATGTCTAGTGTCACTAAATAACTTGTTCTAGTGACTCCAACTGTTCTTTCAGAGGTTGGAAAGACATGCCCACTCGACACCTTCCTGGGTTCCAAAGACCCTAATTAATGACCTCACAAGCATTTTAGCCATTAAGGCATTTCTCCAGCCGCAGCATTTCAACAGTTTTGCAAGAGCCATGGAGTGGGTACACTGTCTTGATGTCTACAGTGGCATCATAAGCTTGGGTAACCAGTCAAGAAGGAAGGAATGTGATTAGAGACTTATATAAAGCTGCAGGGTCATATCTGCACCACATTTGAGAATTTTACAAGAAACCCAAAGTTCAAAAACTAAGTCAGTCCTGCGTCGAGAGAAAAACAGTCATTCAAACAGCCTGAGAAAAGTTCACAGTGACTTCCTGGATATGGATCTTGAACTTGACCAAACACAGAAGAGAAAGAAAGTTTTACATTGGCAGCACCAACATGCTGAGGGAAAGGAGGGGTGTGGATAGAAAACAAGCAGATGTTATTGAGGTCAACATTTGTGATTTTAAAATGCAGTCATTGGACTGGAGAGATGTCTCAGTGATAAAGAGCATTTGCTGCTCTTTCGAGTGACTCCAAGCTCCCACATGGTGACGCACAACTGTCTATGACACCAGTTCTGAGGGGTTTGGAGCCTTCTGTTGGTCCTTGTGAGCACCAGGCATACATGTGGTGCCCATAAATGCATGCAGGCAAAACATGCACATACACACTAAAGGTAAATTAATCTAAATTTTTTAAAAGTGAACTCTAATCACAGTGGAACAAATTTAACCACAATTCATCTTGACCCTTTTAATGGGAATACTGGAAGTACAGACAGTGGGGAGCTCTTTAATTTAATATGACAGCATTGGTTTGATAGGATTTCAAGCCCATGAATTCGTTTCGTGGATTTGTTTTGGTGACCTTTGCTAATTTGTGGAATGTGTGAAAATCCCCTGCGGACTCCCTAACAGATCCAAAGCTAAAAATAATGACCTCACCAAGATGCAGCAGCTTGTGATTCAGAAACTAGCTGAGAGGCTGCTGGGCCCAAACTCCCAACAGGCTGAGAAACATGCAGCCTACCATGTCTCCTCCCTCCAAGAAAAATGTCTGTACGTAAAGAAGGCACAGGAGCCTCTGGGTGTCATTAAAGTGACTCAGACACTTTAAACTCACTTGCTCAAACCCATGCCTTCTTGCCTCGGAGTCTAGTGTCTTTAACTTCAACACCATATGAATTTCCTCACCATTTTAGGCTTGTTATGGGTTTTATGACTACACACTTTGGTTAACATTATGAAGGACAATAAAGAAAACAAATCCCTGTGGGAAGAACCGTACGTTTTAAAGGCTAACTTCAGCTGCCAATGAAGACTTCAGCGTCCTTCCGCGGTGAATTATTCCTCAGTGCTGCCCATGGCTAGGTCTTGTCAGGGGCAAGGAGAGAATAGTTTGGATATAAAACAGGATCCAGACAGGAGTTACCACAGTCTTCAGGTGCCACAATGGTATTATATGGCTAAAGGGATTGATACCGATGATCTGATTTTGTAATACACTCCAGGGCGCAGGAAATATTAAAATGTGAAAGCACACAGATATCTGTGTTTGAATTTCTATCACCACAAAGCTTTTATTTATTTAGGGTGTTCTCTTCTACCTTCCCAGCACCCAGGCAATTTATCATTTACTTGTTGCTTGTTAAATACACTGTCACGCTTAGTTGGTTTGCATGCTTGAATTTGCTGATATGGGGATACTTTGTTTCTTTCTTCATAGTAGTGAGCATTCAGTAAGCAGACAGGAAAGGAAGGTCACAGGTCTCTCCTGACCTATGTCTTTATTCATTTCTTTCAAACACTTAGGTAAACAAAGATTGTTGAATGATATGGAAATGTAACAGGCCTGGGAGTATGGCTGAGTAGTGTTTCCGTATTGACCCTATGTTCCACTTTCAAGACAGGAAAACAGTGAGGAAGAGAGGATGGAAGAGAAGAAAGAAAAGAAAAGGAAAAGTTTTTGTGGTTTGTATATTACGCTTTTTGTAGATTCATTCTCTTATCACCACAAAAGCACACCAACACACACACACACACACACTCATACTCACACATCTTTCCCTTTTGGCTCCCAAATACCACTATCTTGTGATTAACTAGTATCCACCAGTGTTATAACATGGCAGTAATTTCAAAAGAATATGGGAAATGGCTACTGCTCTGAGGTTCCCAGGTGACAGATCTTTACTCTATCGCTAAAGCTGAATGGGGGCATGAAGTTCTGGCACGGCAGGTGGCCTTCAGGGTTGCTTAGCATTCAGTGCAGCCCTACAGAGCAGTTGGTAAATATTTAATATGCTTAATAGAATTCTTAGTTGTATCAAAATGTTTTGTACCACTAATATGCAGCATTCACAGTTTCATAACTGAGTGAACATGTTGACAGCTGAGCTCTTCAGTGTGCTACATCTAGATTATCCTTCCTTTACAGCTCCGCTTGCTTCTCATTATTAGATTACCCACCAAAACACTAGGTGTGCATTTCTTCTCGAAGTAATGAAGCACTCTTTCCCATTGCACTGTCTTCTCACGCTCTCAATCACAATGGCTGTTCCCCAGGCCTTCCTGGATCTAGTCATTTTCAGGGAGACAGTTCTTCCCAACCATGAGGAGCGGTAAGATGTATTGGTTGACTAGGTGTTTGCTTTGCAAATGCAGGGACCTGTAGTCTACCCCAGGAATCCACATGTTAAAAAGCCAAGTGTGGTGGCACACACTTGTAACCCCAGTCAGGATGGGCAAAGACAGGGGGATCCCTGGAGCTCACTGGCCCTAACCTACTTGGCACTTTCCAGGACTATGTGAGACCCTCTTGGATGCTTGAGAAGGACACCTGAGTTTGACCTTCGGCCTGTGTTGGAAGCCGAAAACACACAAATACATACAAATATATATATACACACATAACAAATACATACATACATACATACATACACACACCAAAAAAATAAATAAATAAAAATCAACTATAAAGGACCTCCTGTGGCTGACAATGCTTTATACTCCCTTGACTTTGATAGAATTGGCATCTGCATGACTTTTATACTACAAATCAATTTGATGTTTGTGTTTTCTGGCTTCTAGTGTGATTTTAGATGAGAAAACTCAGTGCCTTTCTAATTCCTGAATTTATATGTGGATAGTTTTTCTTTTGAAAACATTTTAGTCTCTTCTCTTTACTTTCTAGTCATTAAATTCTATTTAAGTGAGCTCCTTCTGAACGTTTTTATTAAGTGACAGAAGAAGGTATCTGGAATCTCCAGTGCTTAGAACACTTAAGAACACTTAGAAATCCAGTGCCTTTCCTTTGGGAGTATTCATTGAAGGCTCTCCATGTTTTTAATGTCTTGAAGCTTCATTTTTGCTTTATTGCTGAAGAATATTCCATTGTCAGGATACTTTACAACTTTTCTAATTACTTATGATAGGTATCTTGGTTTCTTCTATGTGTAAGCATGGTATAGAAAAAAGTGCTATAAATATTCAAGTGCAAGTTTCCTGTGTAACAAATTTCTTATTTGTGGAACACATAAGTCATTATCTTATCATCTCAGAACCATATATTTAGTTCTAAGAAGCTACCAAATTGTCTTCCGGTGTGGTTTTACCATTTCCCCTCCCACCAACAATAAATAAGGCTTAGTTCCTCTGTTATTACTTCTCTCATTTCTGTGTCAAAATACTTGATGAAAGCAAATTTAAAAAGGAGGGCCTTAAAAAAATAAAAAGGAGGGCCTTGTTTGGGGACAAGGATTCAGGATGCAGTCTATTGTTAGGGAAAAGCAGGTCTATGAGTGAGCTGGTCACATCACATCCAGAGTAAAGAAGCCCAAAGAGATGCTTGTGGTCAGCTAGGTGACTCCTTTTTATTCAGTCTGGAGCCACAGAGCATGGACTCATGCCACCTTCATTCAGAGTGACTCTTCCCTTCTTGGCTAAACACTGTCACCATGCTAACTCTAACCCGGTCAAAGTGTCTATCAATGGTAACTATCACAGTGTCTCTTGTTCTCTGTGCTTGCTTACTTCTGATAGGGTCAGTACATGGCATTTCAGTCATACTGCATAGTAACATCCCAATTCTGCTTTAGTGGATGTTTCCCTGGTGCCTTATGATGTACACTGTATTTCCATATACCATCTGCCATCACATCTCTCCTGATAAAATGTGTATGACTATGTCTGCCTGTTTTCTTGTAGCACTGTTCTCTTAATGTTGATTTTAAGAGTTTGGGGGTGTTTAAAAACCATTTGCTGCTCAGATACGGGTTTTTTGTCATTTTTTCCCCTAAGCTGTTTTTAAAAAATGTACCTTATGTAAATCACAAAAACTAAATTAAAGGTAAATTAGCACGTCCCATTCAAACAACAAAATCCACTCTTTCCTCATTATTTTATTTAGTTCTGAGAAAGTCTTTACATAAATATCTGAAAAATGCGAATCATATTTTTTCAATTCTTATTAGATTAATATTCTGTATGTGTCATTTTTCTTTGTTCTTTTCAGATAAGAACATTAGTCATTCCTCCTTGTCAAGTTATAAATCCCCTCACATTTATATGTGTGTCTCTGTGTGTGTGTGTGTGTGTGTCATGTTGCACTGCATATAGAAATGTAGCTGAAGTCAAGAGATCCCTGTCTCTAGGTACTTGTCACCTTGTTACAAAGCACTTGGTGCTCACAGCTGCTGAGACTCTCTTGACTGTAGCTCCATGATGAAAATTGGATGCTTCTTAGCTTTCTCTCATTGCCGACTTAGGTTTCGGTTTCCTTGAATGTGCTGACTACCTCCTTCACCATCTGCTTTCCAACTCGTAGGATTTCCTTTGTCCAGTACTTATTAGCCTACCACTGTCACCCTGAAACAAATGCACACGAAAAACCACAGTCCTGAGTGCCTACAAGTCTGTGAAGGAGTGCCCTCTAGTCTAAACATTTCTACTGCACCTTCCCAGAGGTTGACCAGACCCTTTTAGAATGAAAATTCTACATTTTCACAAACAAAAATGATCTTCAAAGGAACTAGAAGTGGGGATAAGGTTGTTTGATCTTGCAGCAGCTAAAACGGAAGCCCAGAATCTTCTAAAGACTTCCTGTATTCATGTTCACTCTGCAAGTCAGTGTGTTGCTTCCTGTGGCTGTTTGCATCCCTGTTTATGGATGTGGCTATTACAGCATCACTCTGGCCCCAGATTTCGACTCAGTAGGCCTAATTACTGTTTTCCTAATTTATAGAAATTGGTCGCACTAGTAGAGCAGCTTGACCGAGGACCCTGAGGGAGCAATGACTCTCCTGCTGTTCATAAATGGATCTATTCGCTTGGCTCATCAACTGTGTGAGTCACAAGCAAGGCTTCTCCTGAGAGGCTAGTGAACAGAGGTTAAGTTTGGATCCTGCAGTCAGGTGCATCACACAGCTCCACCCCTTCCAAACTCTGTCACCTTGAGCAAGCTAGCTAGTCTTTCTTACAATATATACCTCGTGGGCTTAACGAAAACATTACATACATTGTCTTATTCAGCGTTCTGTCACTGGGAAGAGACGCCATGACCATGGCAACTCACAAAAGGAATTACCTAATTGCCGTCTCTCCAAAATTTCAGAGGATTAGTACATTATCCTCATGGCTGGGAGTGTGGTGGCACTCAGACAGACATGGTAGCTGTGAGTTCTATACCAGGACATGCAGGCAGCAGAAAGAGAGAAAGCCTCTTGAACTGGCTTGGGCTTGTGAAATCTCAGAGCCCATCCCTGGTAACATACTTTCTCTAACAAGGCCACAACGACTGCCTGATGACTAAGCATTCAAATCTATGAGCCTATAGGGACCATTCCTATTCAAACCTCTACAGACATCTAAAGAAACTAGTACATGTGCTGGCCCCCAATATATGTAGAATGAAAGTGGCACATAGTATATTACTTAGCACTTAGCAGACATTCTGCACATAACTGTTGAATGAATAATGGATGGATGGATGAATCCTTCTTCTTAGCTAAAAATCTCAACTTGAGTACTGACACTTAAGTGCCTTGTAAACAATATCAATAACAAAAAATACAATGTCTGTATTCCTGCTTCCTATATACCATTGGTGCCAGACACAGACCTGGCACACAGCGTACATCAGTAACTGATTGAATAAGTTTACCAATAACAAAAAAAAAAAAAATGAGGTGTGTAGGCTTTGATTTTTTTTAAGGCTTTGATTTTCAAAACTACTTTATTTGGGGTTCCTTATGTGTCTTTATCTCTTCTCCACCTCAGTTCCTTTCAACACCCCAATACCAGGTAAGAGAAAAGGAACATAAGTGGGAGAGGGGGTATAGTTCTCTTTAGCTACTTCTTGCTCTTTAGGGTCATTGGGTTCCTATAGGCATCTAACTCCTTTCCAACCCACCCACCCGACCTTAGGTAGGAGAGAAAGACAGTTAATAGGAACAGGGCATGTAGATCTCTTTAGAAGTAGTTTCTTGGGACGATTCCACTATTTGTCTTCAGGATACCAGCAGTCCATTCAAACAGAAGAAACAGCCTCAGCAACCTCGAAGAGTTCTCTAAAGTGTTTCTCTCAAGCATAGTAAAGCACAGCATTCTCTCTATATAAATAGGAGCCCACAGACTCCTATTTTTTTATTTTTTTACAATTTATTCATTTTATACCCTGATTGTAGCCTCATTTTGTACCCTCATCTCTTCTCAGTCCCACACTCCCTTTCTCATCCTTCCTATCCCCTTCTCTTAGTCCACTGAAGGGGAGTTCTCCTCCCCTGCCATCTGACCCTAGCTTATCAAGCCTCATAAGGACTGTCTGGATCATCTTCTTCTGTGGCCTGGCAATGCTGCATTGCCTGAGGGAAGTGATCAAAGAGCAAGATCAGAAACTCAAGGAACAACACATGCTGGAGAAAATGTGGAGAAAGGGGAACCCTCCTCCATTGCCGGCAGGAGTGCAAATTTGTACAACCACTTAGGAAATCCAGTTTTCTCAGAAAACGGAATTGTTCTACCTGAAGACCCAGCTATACCACTCTTGGGCATATACCCAAAAGCTGCCCCACCATTCAACAAGGACATTTGCTGAACCATGTTCATAGCACCTTTATTTGTAATAACCAGAATCTGGAAACAACCTATTTGTACCTTCTTAAAGTCCACACAGGGATGTTTTTCAGATGGCCAAAACCATTTCCTCCCCTATGCCCCAGCCCCACACAGACAGTTTCCTTTTGACAAGGATCACACACACTCTCATGAGGCTACTAATCAGTTGACAAAAATCAATGTGCCTCTCAGAAGGCTGCTGTCAGCTATGGACAAAGCATTTCTGCATCCCACACTTGGAACTACAACAAACCCATATCCATACAACACAACCAAAACTTCCATGACAGAGGTGTCTGATTTAAAGTTGACTTTTAGGATAACAAGTATTTTTTTTTAAATTGAATCTGTATCTCTTGAAACATTTGTGTTTGTAGGAACATCCTCAGGTTTTCAAACTCTGTTCAGCAGATGAACAAATCAGAGTAAAGATTTTCTACTTACTGCCTGTATCCAAACTGACAGTCCCTGGTCTGCATCCTTCTCCTCTAGCTGCATTTATACTCAGAACAAAGGATGAAATAGAGAGATACTGGGTTTTGGGGTTGGAGACTAAATGCCATGAGTAAATTGACCTTTTTCTTCTTGTGTTACAAGACTAAAGTTTTGATGTAGCATAAAGAAGCAGGTCATTGGCCTTAATAAAAATAGTATGAAAGATTTGACCTAGTTTTATTGTTGTTGTTTCAAACTAGTTCTTTTATCTAGAAAGTTCTTATCATGTCTTGTTTATTAATGATATCAGTCAAAAAGAGGAAATACAAAATAATTTGCATTTTTATTATTCTGTGATTTAAATAAAGTCAAGTAAAAACATTACTTCATTAATTTGGGGGGGGGAGTGTTAAAAGCCAACAATTACAGCATATCTCAGTTTTGCCCAGTACTATTTATATACTTTGTATGAAGTCAAATTCTCATAAACATCCTTCAGGGTCTGGCATGTAGGTTTTATTTTTCCTTTACAAATGGAAAGTCTGAGGTTAAGGTAAGAAGCTTGCCTATGATATTAAGCAGAAAGTCTCAACTTTTGTGACTCAAAAGTTCATGTCTTTCAATATGTTCTTTTAATATAATGATATGTTTTTTTAAGGAATCAGTATCATCACAGGCAACAAAACAATCCAATACCCACCACATCAAGACTCTCAACACGCATGAATTAGGAAACCTTGAATAAGACTTTAGGAGTCACTACGGGCAGCAATTATTAAATAATAAAGGACAGAGAGGAGGGGAATATAGTTGTAAGCAAAACAGAAGTAAAAAGAATTTCTGTGGCCAGTAGTAAGCTCTTTCTAAATCTCAATCTAGATATGTGGTGTTCATTAGCCACTTATTGATAACTCTACATTTCTGTTTCATATGTCTGGCATCTTGAAGTCAAAGGATGTCTCCCATTGTCAAACCTGAATATTACTCATACTTGTTCTCTCATCACTCTTTGCAGCTGGACGTGAGACAGCCCACGGTTCTACTAGTCACTCACACTCACTGAAAAAGTATAATGGAAGTTAGTGATATAAGGAAAACTACCTGGAGTATCAACTGTCACAAAGTATCTCTCTATCATCATCTTCTAGTTTGATTATAGTGAACTCACCTATTTTCCACTCTCAGCAGCATTGATGTTAAGAGTGACATCAGGACAGATGAAGTGAAGACTTCCTAAACACATTTTGTGCTACCAATATGGATTTCTGTCCTCAAAGTGTGGTTCCTTTGTGCTTCCAGGTAGTCTGTGAACTACCAAACATCTTTTTGAAATAGCTTCTAATAACATCTTTCCAGCTTAAACTAACCTTGGGTGATTCTTACAGCCAATAATGAAGAAACCTAGTTGAAACACTACTATTAATGTGCAACTCATAACTAGCATGTCTTGAGGTCATATGATGGGACAAGACAGGATTCCAAATACTTCATAAAGCCATTTTACATAAAATCATCATTTATTTAGTCTCATTATTCAGATACAGAAGCTATTATGTCAAGAGGTAAGGTGGCTTTCTCTAAGACTTACTGTTAGAAAGACAGCCTTGCAATGACATATAGCCATGTGATGTTGCTATCTAAAGAAATGATGTAGATATAATCCACACACATATTCTTCCCTTTCTATTGTAAATGTTTATAGATTATTGGACTTGTTATATAGAAGAAAAAGCCCAAAATCAGAATTTTGAAACTCCATAAAAACACAAACATGGTGAGAGACCAAGAAAAAAAACGGAGAAACAAGAAGAAAAATTCATGTCCTATCATTTGGTCAACCATGTTTTTAGCAGCTCTATTCATAAGAGCCAGAAGCTAGAAACAACCTAGATGTCCCTTTATGGAGGAATGGAGACAAAAATTGTGCTACATTTACACAATGAAATATTATTCAGCTATTAAAAACAAGAAATCATGAAATTTGTGGGCAAATGGTCAGAACTAGAAAAGATTATCTTGAGTGAGGTAATCCAGAAGCAGAAAGACACACATGGTATATACTCACTTATAAGTGGATATTAGCCATATAATACAGGATAAACATACTAAAGTCTATACTCCTAAAGAAGTTAATCAAGAAGGAAGACCCTAGGTAGGATGCTCAATCCTCATTCAGAAACCCTCCCCCAAAGGGAAGAGCAGCCTTGCTAGGCCACAGATTAGGACATTGCAGCCAGTCTGGAAGATACCTGATAAGCGAGGGTCAGATGCGAGGAGAGGAGGACCGCCTCTATCAGTGGACTTGGAAGGGGGCAGGGAGGAGATGAGAGAGGGAGGGTGGGACTGGGAGGGAAAGAAGAAGGGGGCTATGGCTGGGATACAAAGTGAATGACCTGTGGTTAATATTAAAAAGAGAGAGAAAGAGACAAATGTGATTTGATATTGGAAGTAGGAAGACAGGGAACAGGGCAGAAGCCTACCACAGAGGGCCTCTGGAAGACTCTATCCAGGAGGGTATTAAAGCAGAAACTGCGAATGATAGCCAAACTTTGGGCAGAGGGCATGTAATTTTATCAAAGAAGGAGAAGATAGAAAGACCTTGAGGTGACAGGAGCTCCACAAGGAGAACAACATTACCAAAACCTGGACCCTAGGGACCCTGCAGAGACTGATACTCCAACCAAGGACAACGCATGGAGAGGACCTAAATCCCCAGATCAGATGTAGCCCATAGACTCAGTATTGAAGTGGTTCCCTAGTAAACAGAACATGGCTTTCTCTGGCATGAACTCAATGGCAGGCTCTCTGATCACCTCCACCTGCGGGGGGAAGGGGTACAGTCTTGCCAGGCCACAGAGGAAGACAATGCAACCAGTCCTGATGAGACCTGAGAGGCTAGGGTCAAATAGAAGGGAAGGAGGACCTCCCTTATCTGTGGACTAGGGGAGGGGCATAGGGGGAGAAGGAGGAGGAAGAGTGGGATTGGGAGGAGATGAGGGAGGGAACAACATCCAGGATACAAATTGAATAAATTGTAATAAATGCTAATAATAAAAAATGGAAAAAAAAGAAGTTGTCATATATGTCTGAGAGGTCTGACAAATCTTCGAGGAAAGCTCATGGGTCGAAGAATTAATCTTCATCTACAAATAGCCTTCAACTGTCAATAGCTCCTCAGCTACAAAAGGGGTCTTGGGATTTTACATGCTGTTATGTTGACTGGCTTGATCTTCCATGGGTATTGTGCAGACAACCATAGATGCTGTGAGTTCATGAATATAGCAGTCTTACTGTTCCCAGAAGAGACTAGTTTAAAATAGTATTCCCCACCTTCTGACTCTTCCATATTCTCTGGCACCTCTTCTACAATGCTATCTAAGTTGTGGAGGAAGGGGGATGATACAGATGTCCTTTAGAGGCTGACTACTCTATTGACCTTATTCTCTGCAATATTAAATGTTGTCTATTTTTAAAAAAAAAAAAGCATCTTTTTGATCATGACTGGGAATTTCATTGGTCTATGTTTGTAAGTATTTATCTCAGAGTTTGATATTGTATCTTTATCACAATAACAGTAATAGGTCTTTCCTTGGGATTTATGATTTTCTCAGCCACTGGTTTCTTGCCAGATTTACAGATATATTATCCTGCCTATGGTGCAGATCTAAAACCTAATTTTACGAAAATGGTTGGCCAACCCATGCATTCATGCCATTATACACCAATGGATATCTTGCTCACCATGGATATACACCAATGGAATATACACCAATGGAATCTTGCTCACCATGCTAGTCATTATTGTAGATCAAAAGGTTCACATCAAGGAAGATTTATCAATGATTTTTCTCCCCTTCTAAACTCGTACCAACTTCCAGAAGGGGAGAAGCCTCCAATTCAGTACCAGTTTGATTTCTCCAAAAGAAATAGATTTTATAGGTGCCTTTTCCAAATTTCCTCATCATACAAGAAATCTGGCCATACAGAATTAGAGTCAAGACAAATGAACTCATTTGAATTTAATCATCTTGGTAAAGCCTCTATATCCAAACATGTTCACATTCTATTGTTAGAACTTCAATATAGGAAGAGGGGCTACCATGCATCCCATAACAGCAATACTAATGTCAATGGACCCTGATAAAAGGATAAGATAAGTACAATTTGGAATCATTCCAATATAGAGCTAATATCAGAAGTTCTTCTTAGTTTATGTGATGGAGCTATAGCCTGTCTGGGGTCTCAAAATAGGAGTATCAAGCCAGGAGGAGGAAGAAAGAAAAGGATTGTGAGATGGAACACAAGGAGAGACATGAAACTTAAGGGGCATTTGAGGGGTAGTATGGAAAGACAACACAGTAGAATGTTCCTAAAATATATGAAGGCGATCTAAATGAAATCACTAAAAAATGGGAGAGACAGAGTCCTAACTGGCCATCTCCTCTCACCAAATGGAGCCTCTAGTACCTTCACTGGGTTACATCTAATTGAGTTGTTGGCTGAAAGGACACCACAGGAATCCTCAAACAACCCAGACTACATGTTGTTCTCCACAAACTGACAACACCCACACAACTCACTGAACAGGGAGAAATTGACCGTGCCTATGTAGACCCTTCAAGCCTACGTTTCATTTCTACAGAAAGGTACACTGCATGCTATCAAAAGAAGTATGTAAACACCAAGCAACCCACAAACCCTTTATCTACAATGGTGTCCTGCTTGGGGCAATGGTGGCACAGAGCTTGTGGGAATGACTAATCAATAACTGATTTGACTCAAGGAGCATTCCATGAAATGAAACCCATACAAACACTGCTTGGATGGAACAAAAACCTGAGGCTAGATACCTTTGGAACCTAAGGTAAAACCAAATAATATCTGTCTACAAAAAATGAAAAAAAAATACAAAATGACTCCTGATGATGTTCTGCTATATTCATAGATTAGTGCCTTTTATTCAGCCATCATCAGAGCCATCATCCATCTTTCTGCAGCAGATGGGAGCAAACATAGAGACCCACAGCCAAACGTTATGCAGAGAGTAAGAGACTTCGGAACACTCACCCATAAATGGAACATCTCCATCTCCATGGAATCCCTCCCCCCAGAGCCCAGGGAAACCCATAGAAGAGAAGGCAGAAAGAGTGTAAGATCTAGAGGAGATCAAAGACGTCAAGAAAAGAAGATCCTCTAAGTCAACATAAGCGAAGCTCATGAGAGACTGAAGTAGGTGAAAGTAGCATTTAGGAAAGCCACCGCAACTCTTCCACTACTATTAATAGTAGGGCCCTCTATGGCATTTGTAGAGATCTTTGTGCTTTGTAGAGTCCCTGCAAATACATTAGGTCCTCTAATTTAAATGGCCCACGGTTGTCCTAAAGTTTTAAGTTTCCCCAAGTGTCTAACAAGCTTACACATATGCCTTGTGTTGAGGAGGACCCACGTGTCCCAACATGAGGATCTTGTTCTAAAGTTATTCTATAAACTCAAGAAACAAGTCATGGTTATTACACAAATTTATATATAATGAAGCCACTAAGTCAAACACTTAGATTTGTGAAGATTATATAAGGAACTTTGATCTCTTTCTATCTACTTTTTTTTATTTTGAGATTATGATATTACTACATTTAATCCATCCCTTTTCTCTCTCCAAACCCTCCCATATAACCTTTTCCACACTCCTTCAAATTCATAGCCTCTTTTTTCATTAATTGTTATTGCATGCATATATGCATTTGTATTTACATATATATTGCTAGGTATAACCTGCTTCATCTGTATAATGTTACTTGCATTTATGTTTTGAGAACTGGCTGTTTGTCACTGGGCAAGCACTTGTTGTGTTCTTCCCTAGGGAATACTATCTCTTCTTCTTCTAGCTTTTCTCAGTTGCCTATAGCTCTTTGTGTAAGGTTGAAGCCTTGTGGGCTTTCCCCGCTCACTTTAGCATATCCACTGGTGTAATCATTGTTCAGCCCACAGTTGGGCAATAATGTTGGTTGGACCTTATGGGTGTAGCTTCTGACATTATTAAGAGACAACCTCACAGCAAGCTCCCTGGCCCTTTGGCACTTACAATCTTTCCTCTTCCTCTTCCTCTTCCTCTTCCTCTTCCACAAAGTTCCCAGCTTTACATGCAGGAGTGTTTTGTAGATGTATCCATTGGAACAAGGCTCAACAACTCTGCATTTTGACTGCTTGTGTTTTTCTGTTGTGGTTTCCATGACAAGAAAATTTGTTTGTTTGTTTGTTTGTTTGTTTGTTTTGATGAGGGGTGAAGACAACACTTACCTGTAGTATAAAGAAAAATGCTTATAGACCATTGTTAGAGACTGTACTAGTTTAATAAATTAGTGGTTGTAGTTTCTCCTCCAATAACTATAACTTCACTAAGCACTGGGAAGTTAGCTAGGCTTCCAGTACTAGGCCTTGTCTCCCTCTTGTTAAGAGTGAAGAGTGTCTATAGTGCAATTACAGAGCTGTTGGTTGCCACCAAGGTATATGTGCCACTTCTGCACCTTTAGGGTTATTGTGCCACGATGGTCATTGATTTGATTCATGGGCATCACATCTCAGGAAGACTGTTCCTTGCCTCCCTCCTTTGGAAGCTTGCATAACACCTTCTAATATCATGAAAGCTAGGACTCGGGGAGGAGACATTCAGATTTAGTTCCAACTCACATGTCTCTGAGCCCCATTTCTGAAGTGTGCGGTGTCTTTAGGAATAAGGACTTACCTCTGGAGGGGGGGGGCAGACAACAATTTTTTATATTGTTAGTTCTCAGCTCCAAATTCAGCACATTAAATTTTCAGACAAAAATGTGCCTTTGTTCCCATTCTGCTTTTCTGTTAATAGCTAAACCTATGCGTTCCCATTAGTGAAAACCTGAGGGTCATTTCTGGACAAAAGGTCTCAATGTCAACTTTCTTACCACAATTACAGGATGCCTGAGTGTTAGTTTCTACACAAAACAGATGGTGGTTCCTTTTTAAAGCAATAGTAATCAAGTTCCTGCCTGTGTGCCTTCTGCTTTCTTAAGCATGAAATAAAAAGAAATTCTTATTTCCCTTTACGATCTTGTTACATTGACTGACAGGGAGAGGACCACTCAATTTGTCCAAATATAATTACGCAAGGTACAACAAAGGCATTGACTGTTTCTACTCTCTACAGGGAAGTGGTTTGCTTTTTTTTTTTTAATGAACAGATGCAATATAATCTTGAAAATCCATTTGTTATTCTGCGAGTGGAGTCTGTAGCTATGCAAACATCTGTGATATGGGATAAGAAAGATCATTTTTCAGAAATACAAAGACTACAGAAAGTAGAAAATTATTTTTAGGACTTAAAAAGTATAAGAAATAACTTTCTTTGCCAATATATTTTTAAGCTATTGGTCACAGGAGTGCTACAGTCCAGAGAACATTTTTTCCACATATTTGGTTTTACACAATAAAACTGGAATCCAACCTTCTACTATGTCTAAGAAAATAATGCCATGTAGCAAGATAGATAGCCCTGCTTGCCTTAATAACACAAGACTCCTCTGCTCCTGGGTTCCAATGATAGAATTCAGTAATGTACCAGTGGAGGTAGAAGGACAGATGAAAAAAAACTTGTTTCAAAGATACTTTCTGTTATGCAGTTCTATGGAGCAAACCATAGCGTCTCACTGTGAGTCCTACAAAGAGCATTTCTCTTAGTTTAGTTCATAAAATCCACCATCACAATTGGTAGGCTACTATATTTCTTCTGAATCTAAATCTGAATACTCAAAATTACATTTCAAATACTGTGTGTTGTTACATGCAAAGCAAAATGAGCTCTAAGTACAGAATCCATATTTTGTGACTGAGAGGTCACTTTTATGTGAGGCAGCCTGGCAATGCAAGCTATGGTCAGAGACAAAATAAAAATAATCCAAAAAAATGTACAAGCTTGAAACATGTTAACTCATTGGATTTTCACAAGAACTCTGTGAGAATAAATACCACCATTATTTGTACTTATCAATAAGAATGCTCAAGTGTAGAACTGTTGAGTAATTCAGCAGATATCACATGAAGCTGATGTCAGAACCGAAACCTAATTTGTTTGGATCTAGACTCAGAGCAGGCAACCACCTCTCAAGAAACTGGCAAGGAGACACCATACATTGCATGGATCTTTGTGTCTACAAAGTGAATCAAAGCAACAAAAAAAGGAGGCCAATAACCCAAAACTAATACCTTTTGGCATTAATAATAAATGAAATGTCTCATAGAGATTGAACAAAGACGTGCCAGTCTAGCCTATGGGCAGATGATAAAATAACTGCTAAGAGGACTACTTAAAAATCCATATTCCAGTAGAAACAGTTCATAGTCTAAAAGTTTGTAATAGAAGAAAAATTGAATATTTGAGGGGCTAAAAGCAGACTTGTTGGGTCAGAGTTTGGGAAACTGCTGGAAAGAAGGTTGAAGCTTAGAGGAAACCGTCCATTTGATGAAGAAGCCCTCACTCTGTGCACTGAGTACAAGGAGAAACCACTCAGACCAGAGAGTAGCACAAACAGATATCCACAGAGATGTCAGTCACAGGACTGCCATTCTGGAAAACAACTTAAGCAGGTAGAGAATGGAAACACTGAGGCCAGTTCAGAGAATAGTAGGTGCAGCCAGATATGATGAACATAGCAGCAGTGCTCATGAGGAAATCTAGACTGGTTCAAGAGATATTTCAGAAAAATGATGGCAATTTGGGGGGGGAGTTCAAGAACAAGATGTCAGAGATAAGTCTGAAGTTTCTGAACAATGCCCCATTTGTAGGCAACAGGTTTTTGTAGAGGATTAAGAAGCCATGTTCTGGAGTTGTGGACGCTGAAACTGCAGTTTTTACCAAAAGAAAAAGAAATTACAGCCTCTACCCTACCCAATTTACTTAAAGAAGAAAAAAATGTGAACTGGGAAATCTTGGAGGAAGCAAACGTGTGCTTAGTAGAATGACCAAGAGAAACTGATGTCAGGGGAGCACCAAGGACAATAGGTGCTACTAGAAGCCAAGTAAAATGAAGGCTGAATACCAACGAAGTAGAACAAGGGTCATGGTCAGGTTGGCTTATGTCAAACTCATCACCAGGAATGGGTGATGGTTACATGGAGACAGGAACTCAGGCAGCTCTAGGAATCCGGTTGTCAGAGAGAGAAAACTCAGAGTGGTAAGGAGGAGCAGCAGCACAGGACCGACTTCTACTGTGGAGCTCTCGAGTCTCTGGTGGCAGTTCTTCAGAGTTTGCCCCATTTCTAGACTATTGATGAGGATTTCATGTGGAATTACGGCATCTGGGCATTACCCAGGGAAATGAGGAGTTTAAGATTGATAAGACCTCCTCATAGAACTCTGGGACTTTTATCTTTTGTATAATTGTCCATTAACCCAGATACAATTTTGAACATAGAGAAGCCCTTTCCACCTTGCATCTCAAAAGACAGAGCAGCATGACAAAAACAAACAAACAAAAAACTTAAGATATGGTCTATCTGTTGCTGATGAAGTAAAAGAGTTGTTTCTTTAACATACTTATGACATAGTTATTGAAAGGTCCTTGGACCTCATTTTTATTAACTGTTTTTTAAACTTACACCATTTACCAACTATTTTTGAGATGTTAAGAATATAAAGGTTAATAGCACACAACTCCTGATCCTCACATGCCCACTGGAAAGCAGGGTAAGAAATTATTTAAACAGACAACTGCTAACGAACACATGAGACATGCTGTGAAGAGATGTGTGACAGGAGGCCTTGGAGAAGGCTAACCAGGATGAACCAAGAGAATGTGTTCCTGAGTGCATGCCTGCCCCGTGTGGGGAGCAGGTGCATGTGTACACACATTCATGGGACTCAGTCATAGACCCACTCAGGAAGACAGAAAACTGAACCAACTGTTACATATTACATAGCACACTGCTTTTTGAGAAATTATAATGTGGTGTGTATGGGAGCAAACATCTCACATCTCACATCCAAATGAATTTTTTCTACCTACTTCAGAGATAATAAAATTGAGAGAGAGAAAAAAAAGGTAAAGTGGTTCACTAGTCACATCTGAATCTGACTTTCTTCCAGATCCTATCTTCTGGGCCCTGTATTGAAAGATAGCATATTCTATGGCATTAATCAGAGATTAGATAAGCTTTCTGTGTGGTAGTGATTTGGTCAGAAAGCATTTGTGCCAGACCTGAGCGTTGGTCCATCTTTCATCTTACTTGCCTCTGTCTTTGAATCTCACTGTAGTTGCACAATACCGTATCACCGAATTAAAAGGAAATAGACAGAACCAGTTTTCTAAGATGAGGGTACTGGCTCCTCCCTAAAATCACAGCACTGGGAAGAGTGAAGGAAGAGAATTGTCAGGATTGTGGATAACCTGGGCTACACAATAAGTTTCAGACTACCTTAGGCTACAGTGTCAGACCTCTCAGGAAATGGCCACTTTCTAAGACCACTTTTAGGGTTCCATTAAGAAGAGGAATATCTTAAAACCATCAATGATTCTGGTCCCAACATCACTAAAATAGAACAGAAATATGATGTGTTGTTGGCTTTTGTCCTTTGGAAAATTAGTGTGGATGAGCTAGAGCTATTTCCCATTGAAGTAAGTCTGTCTTAAAAAAAAAATGACCCAAAGGAAGCCATCTTGCTCTTTCTTCATTATGGCAGTCAGGCTCCTTCAGACTTCCAGGCAGCATTGACTTAGAGTGTCAGAGGAGACTGTCAGCATTAAACCCAAAGAGAAAATAAGCAGATCACAGAGATGCTCACCTTGATGGGGCTAATAGGCATGAGTACTGATCTTGGCCAGCTTCCCAGAACACACTGAATCTGGACAGATAAAAATTCTGTCCCACAAACTGGGCTTCTCAACAACACTCATGAGATGAAGGGAGAAAAGAGGCCAGCCTACTTCTTGCCCAATGACAAATTCACCTCACCCCTGAGACGGTCTAAAATTACACAGAGCAAACTTCACAGGTCAGAATAGCAACAAAACCATTGTCTACTGCAACCAGTAGACGAGAAAGCAGAAAAAAACAGCATGGCCAGGGAATGTTTTTCAGAAATCTGGGGTGATGATTCTAGGGAGGTTCTCTCTCACTGAACTGGATGGCCCCCGAAAGGGGGGTAAACACAGAGGGAGAAAGCTATAGAACCACCATGCATAGTTTGTAGGGTCCCACGTGGCTCCAAGAGTCTAGCCTTCTTGTAAACACAAAAGCCAACTTAAAAAAATAAAATCTGAAAGAAGAAATAAAAGGAGCATTAGAAGAGAGGACCGAGACATGAGAATGTTATGATGAATTGCTAAAAGCAGAGAAAGAAGTTAAATTGAGGGAAATCAAAGTATCAAATTAAGGCTTAAAAAGTACTATAACATAAGAAAACAAAACAAAATTTTAGCCAACAAACACAAAATTCAATATAAATGATACCTAAGAAATGAAAGAAGAGAAAAACCAAAAAAAGAAAAACTAAAGCCAATGATATTTATGAGTAAAACATGAAAGTAATGGATAAAAGATTAAAGACAAAACGGGCATAAATAAAGAAAACATAAAAGGGCCAGAACCAGTGAGATAAAAAGCTGGAAGCACTAAAGTTAGAGGGATGGGAGATAAAAGCTAAAACAAGAAAATCCAAGTTAAAAACAGTACCTAGAAGTGGAGAAAATTTTCTTTTAAAGTCTGTTTAAAATTTATTTTCTTCTTAAAGTGGAAAAGGGGAAAAATGAGATAGAGAGTAAAGGCAAGGAAAAATGAGGCTCTTAAAGAATAAGTCAGAACAAGCTAAAATAGAAATAGGAGAAAAACACAAGTAATCAACGCACTCCATGGCAACAGGAAGTTCTAAAATAATATCAAGATGCTGGTGTGTGGCACAGAATGTGTTCTCGATATACCCAGTAAACCAAAGCAGTGGGACAGGGAGGACCAGATGAAAGAGCCCAGGAAACCACTGTGAGAAAAGGCACTGTTTCTCCAGTCACCATCAGCAGGTCCCTCCGACCTAGAATAGAATAAATAAGGCACCCTTAAAGAATGTTTTTTTGGGTTTGTTGGCTTGCTTGGTTGTTTGTTTTGTTTTGTTTTGTTTTTGTCTTTAGCTCAGCTCAGCTAACCTAACATGACTATCTACAATACAGTGCCAACAGGAGTGGTGAACCCACGGCTCTACTGGAGGAAAAAAATAGTCTTTTTGTTTTTAATTGGTGGGTTGACCCTCTCTGCATCTCCCCGACTCTCATCTATCATTCGCTAGCTTATTAATCCATTACTACTACTTACTTCGAATCAGTCAAATTTTAACGTTTCCTGGATTATTATTAAGTGTAAGTGTAAAGGAAAGACCAGGGGGATATTTTCTTAGGACCATAGGACTATCCTAAGACTTAAGGTATTGGCAGGACAGGGAAGACCACCCTTGCCCCCCTCCCTCTGCTGTGTGTTGGGGAGGACGCCTCACATGTGATGTACTTGCCATCTGCATTTTGGCTGCTTTCAGGGCCTAGCACGGGTAGGATATCAAAGCCTGTGAGGAAAGTGAGGTCTGGGACCACGGAAGTCTCATCACTGGCTTGGGGAGGACTGTGTCCATCCCTCTCACTAGCAGTCTCCCGACAGTTGACCTTCTCCTGAGGCTTTTCCCCTCCGGGTTCCAGGCACAGGTAATCTGCTCTCTCAACGTGACCTTTCCACCAGCAGGCAGTTGGCAAACTACTCCTTAGCTGTTACTTGCCCCCTGGGAAGCTCGGCTGTCCCTGGCTCCTTGGCCTCGCTTAGCTCTGCCCTTTTGGTTATAAGCTGCCCTTTGACGAGCTCCTCAATTCGCTTACTCTGCGTGTACCATCTGGTTCTTGCTGGGATGCTGAATGGCACAGTAGATGGAAGTATGTCACAGGCAAGTGTAACTATAGCCTCCTCTACCTCAACACTCCTCGTCTTCCCCCAGAGGTTCCAGTTTTGATGAGTTCAGGACTAAACGACATCGCTTTATGTGCGCTGTGTCTGACTTCCTCCCTCACTCAGATTTATCTGTACACGCACCAGTTTTTCTAGACGTGAATCTCTCCACTGCGCACACAGGTGAATTCCCACCCACTCCACTCTCCTTGAAGATAGACGGTAACTCGCCCAGGGAGGAGAGTGCCTCTAATAGCACTTAAATTAAAAGAAAGGTGTGAATTATTGCAAATGAAATTCTTAACTAGCGCCTCTTCCCCCAGTTTTATGTTCTACCTATCTGTTCTCAGCATTACCACAAGATTAATTTCCCAGTAAAGACATTCTCATTATGCTACCTACTGATTTTTTAAAGCCTCAACTGCTTTTCCTTGTCCAAAGGATAAATTCAACCATTTAAGGTCTATAATCTGGCTCCAAACTGAGTCTCTAATTTTATCCACTACTAGAGAGGGCCCAGTGTCAGGGAATGGCATAAGATGGAGAGTGGAAATATGTCTCAATGAAACCTCCAATTAAAATAAAAACATTCCCTTCTTTTATTCTGCAGCAGGAGTGCAATAACTCCAGAAGCAGAGGTGATAGAATATGGTGCTTATGACTCTTTGCCTTTGCTATGTGTCGTGAAGGAAACCTTAAAAGACTGTCAGTCATTGGACAATCACAAGTTTGACTTAGATTTCATAATTCATTGGCTCCATGCATTGATGGCTTTTCATGTCTGTTGCCTTTAGATTTTATGGCATTAGGATGCAACTCTACACATCCATTTGGATCAGAGCCACTCTCTTACCCTAGACTTCCATTAATGTGAAGTTTATTTTTCTAGCTACTTCGCTTATGTCCTATCTAGTACACTTGGAAGCAACACCAGATGATCCCTGGGAAGGCTAAGGCTGGAGACAAAATAAGTAGTACAAAAATTTGTGCCAAAGAAGCCAAGCACTTACTTGAGTTAAGCCTTCCTGTGCTCGTTGACTTGTTTCTGGTAGAAGAGCTAATTATCAGAATTTTTCTTTTGTGGGCAGGTAATGATCTCTATGAATCAGGTAAAAGAAGGCAATTAAGTTATCCCCTTCCAGCAAATTAGGAGGACTAACTCTTTAGAGCAGTGGTTATCAACCTGTGGATCATGATCCCTTTGGGGGTTAAATGATCTTTTCACAGGAGCTGTATATCAGATATGCTCCTGCATGTCAGAGATTTGCATCATGATTCATGACAGTAGCAAATTACAGTTCTGAAGTAGCAATGTAATAATTTTATGGTTGGGGTCATCCTATCATGAGGAGCAAAGTCGCAGCCTTAGGAAGGTTGAGAACCACTGCCTTAGACCTTCTTTTGGTTGCTGGAGCTGCCTATAAATCACGTACTGACCTTCTATTTTCTGTCAGTGACTGGGGTGGGAGTGAGGTGCTGTACTGCAGCATACAGTGAGTTGATTGGCAAGCAGTGATGGATCTGGGAGTGCTTCAAGTGACTTTTGAGTGGCAGATAATAACATCTGAGATATATATTAATTATTAAGCACATGACCTACTAGAAATACTGGGATAAGCAACAGGGAGTTTAGAAGGCATCTTGGGTAAAAGAATGAAGGACTTGGAAGAAATTAAGTCTCTGTGTGGCACAGATGTCCAGCTGGAGGAGCCAAGACGGTGCAGCATTGAGGAGAGATGTTACACGGCTTTAGAGCTGACAGTCTGAGGAGCACATGGTCTTCCTCATGAAGTGCATACATTTCACTTGTGTCTTTGACAGGTTCTCAGTATTTATCCTCAGCTGGACTTACATTCAAAAATCTTCCTACCTCAGCCTCCTAAGTGCTAAAATTATACTTGTGAGTCACTACACTTAGCGCGTCATTTTTATTAACATTTTAAGGAATATTAATGTTTAGTGTTGATTATAGCAAAGAATAAAAATAGGCAATTATCTCAGAAAAGATCAGAAAGAATATAGGACTAAGAACAGAAAGCTTATCTTTTTAAACTTTATTTATTTGCTTTACATCCGACTGCAGTTTCCCCTCCGTCCTCTCCTCCCAGTCCTTTCCCCCACCTCTGTGTCCCCCAATCCACTCCTTCTCCCTTAAAGAGCAGAATGTTTACCTTATATTTGCCATTGTCTGCTATGACCTTGGACAAATCCAATGCTTCTGGGCTCAGGTGTTTGTTTGTTTGTTTGTTTGATTGTTTGGGGGGTTGGTGAAATGGTGGGGGAGACTTTCAGACACTGAGTCTTATGTGCCAACTGCATTTGTAATAATTACCTCTTTACTTATTTTTCTTTCCTATTTACACCTAAACACAAACACCCCTACACAAATTCTCCAGAGTAACATTGAACGGGTTTTTACAAAAGTCATTAGGCCAATAGATAAGTCTATCCACATCTTCTCTTGTTCTTTTTTAAATTTCAAACTTGGCATTCCTCAGCAGTATGAATTCATCAAGTCTGTTGAACTCTGTGTCTTCAATTCCACTTGATAGTGAGGAAATTAATCTCAAAATTCCCATGTGATTCATAAACACTTCCCTTACGCAGAAGCTCTGGGCATTTGGAGGAGAGCTCCTATGCCCATGATGTCTGAAGATATGAATCCATAACACCGCTAGCAAGTAAAAACATCACCACCCATGATGGTGATGGCAAAAAGGCCCACTTTTCACAAATTCAGAATTGTGACTAACTACAAACATGTACCAAAGGTGTGGCTGTTACCATGGCAGCTTTCCTTTGTTTCCTGTATTTCACACTAAAAGCAAATTGAGTGGAGGATGGACTATAAATATAGATATCATAGATATGCTTCAGTTTCCTATTAACTTAAGATCTATTTCCAAACTCAAATGACAACACATGTTGGAGAGGTTGTGGAGAAAGGGGAACCCTCCTCCATTGCTGGTGGGAATGTAAACTGGTACAACCACTTTGGAAGTCAATCTGGCGCTTTCTCAGACAATTAGGAATAACATTTCCTCAAGACCCAGCTATACCACTGCTAAGCATATACCCAAAATTCGCTCAAGTACACAATAAGGACATTTGCTCAGCCATGTTTGTAGCAGCTTTATTTGTAATAGCCAGAACCTGGAAACAACCCAGATGTCCATCAACAGAGGAATGGATACAGAAATTGTGGTAGTTTTACACAATGGAATACTACTCAGCAATCAAAAAGGAGGAAATCATGAAATTTGCAGGCAAATGGTGGGATCTAGAAAAGATCATTCTGAGTGAAGTGTCCCAGAAGGAGAAAGACAAACATGGAATATACTCGCTTATACAGACCTAAAAAATAGGATAAACATAATGAAATCTATACACCTAAAGAAGATAATCAAGAAAGCGGACATGGGGTATGATGATCTATCCTCATTTAGAAAGACAAATGGGATATGCATTGAACGTATGACAGGAGTCTACCGCAGAAACCATCTGAAAGACTCTACCTAGCAGTGCTCCAAAGTAGATACTAAGACTCATAACCAAACCTTCGGCAGAGTGCAGGAAATCATATGAAAGAAGGGGAGTTTGATGTGGAAAGGATAGGAGCTCCACAAGGACCAAACATATCTGGGCACAGGGTCTTTTCTGAGATGGACACTCAACCAAAGACCATGAGAGGATAAAACCTAGAACCTCTGCTCAGATGTGACCCGTGATAGCTCAGTAATCAATTGGTTTCCCATAGTAAGGGGAACAAGGACTATTTCTAGCAGGAACTCAATGACTGGCTCTTTGACCTCCCCACCTCCCAAGGGAGGAGCAGCACTGTTAGGCCACAGAGGAGGACTTTGCAGCCAGTCCTGAAAATACCTGACAAAACGGAGTCATATGAAAGGGGAGGAGGTCCTCCCCTATCAGTGGACTTGGAAAGGGGCAGGGAGGAGATGAGGGAGGGAGGGTGGGATTGGGGAAGGAATGAGGGATCCAGCTGAGATACCAAATTAACAAAATATAACTAATGAGAAAAATAAAATTAAAAAAAAAAAAGATCTATTTCCAGTGAAATAGGGGATAAGGGGTGAGACGCAGGGCTGGACAGAAAGACAGACACTGAGACTCAGAAACAACCTTGAGCTCAACAATCATCTTTAAGGCTACTAAACTAAAAACAATTAAGACATCATAGAGTGCCCTGGGCTACACAGAGAACAAAGACTACATAATGGCTAAAGTAAATAGCATTGATGCTTATAGGAAAGCAAACTTTGTTCTATTAATTGACCTTATGTTTTTGGGCAATTGTGAATGTGCCTGGTGACATCAAGATAAATTGCTGAAAACTAGACAGGGACATGGTTCAGCTGCCTGGGTCTACCTTCCAGTGGGAAACAGATATAACAGTTGCCTCTAAATTTTTAAGGTTCACAAGGAAAACAAGTTACTTAGGAACCAACTGCAATTAGCAGATGAGAAGATCTTGGACATTTACATTAGAGCTAGACAAAACTTCCTTCCATGTCCCACTAACCAAATTAAAATCACTTTTATAGAGCAATTGAGGCTGTCTTTTTAACAGTCAACTTAGGTGACTGGTTTACTGAGCAATCAGAACTCCATGAACACAAACAGGACATTCTGTTTCTTCTTCCAGCCACCAGGGAACTATTGAATCTCTTCTCTGTCACTGAGGTCATCTCTAGTCAGTTCATTAGTATCTGGCCATGTTGTGTCATTGGCAAAACCTTGGTTCAGTTTAAAATTCTAGTTTGTCCCAATCTACCACCAATAGCTAGTTACTTCTCTAAGGCAGGTCTTAAACACTTCCTTTCCCTTTAATATGTAAATAAATTTTGGGAAAGGACCTTGATAATATCACACACACACACACACACACACACACACACACACAAACACACGCTCACTCATGCTGGTCTTGAGAATGACACACACACCATGGCTCTGAGAATTACTAAACCTCCTCTTTTTCCTGGTACCTTAGAATTTACAGATAACCCTTCTATATGATCCACTTCAGCAGCTGGAACCTAGTACTCCCAAGCCACCGAGAGCTGGCTGCTCCCCTTCTTCCCCTCTTTCTTCCGACCCAGTGATAATGATCTCACACTCAAAGACACATCCATTTGGATAAGTAATTTTCGATGCAGGGATGAGACACTAAGTGTTTTCTTTTTACAGTGACTCTCAAACTTGAAGTGATTTGTTCTCTTCTGACCTCAAGAAGAAGAAAAGATTACAAGATTTTCCCCATGCTAGGTGGGCTAGGTAACACATGCTTGTGAAGGGGTCTCGGAGATCACCACGGCGAGCAGAGTAACAATCTGTGAAAGGCAAGAAGGCAGTTTGGTGCAACATGTCTAAATAGCCAGTATTAGTTCAAACTTCAGGAGTCTGACCCTGCATAGCTTATTTTGAGCATATTTAAGCACAGGACAATGCAGTGGACTTTTCCTGTTCATAATTAACTTGTTCCTGTAGGCATAATAAAAGTCAAGATGTGAGCACATCGGAACTCTTCGTGAAGTACACATGACAGCTTCCAAAAGGATGGGTTTTACAGTTTGACAACATGTGACAACTTACACATAGATAGGATCTATAGAGAGCAAACTCACAATTAGGGGCTGGGGATGATCCATTTGGTCTCAACCACACGCGGCACAGAGTTCACCAGGCTATTAACCACATCAGATTCAAGACCCAAGTGCTTCCTCATATATTCTCTGTTCTTAAAAATAAATAAATAAATAAAAGTCTAATCAGAGCCTAATTTCTTCATCTGTAGAGGAACAAGTCTTACAGAACCTTGAGTAATGACTTGAAAAGCTCTCCGTATTACTTATTATTTAATATTATCATTGGATTTATAAATAGCTTCATGACAACTATGCAAAAAACCCTGGCTAAGTAAGATGTGTTCTCCAACATCAACAAGAATGCAATCCACCAGAAACACACATGGAAAGACTTACAACAAAGTACTTAGAGTAATTTGGCAGTACAAGGAAAGGTGCATGGCGTTTTAGAGATGGGGGAGCTATGAGACAAGGTGTTTAGAAAAATCTCAGTTGTGGTTGCTGATGAGAGGTTTCCTGCCTTAAAGTTATGGGATGGCTGACCATCTGGCACCTGCTTATGGACAAATGAGCTTATTCACACTTAGTGGCTTTTCTCACATAAGGTTCAGTAAGAAGGAAAGATTCTATATGCCATAACCAGCCCATCTAAGGGTAGTTTTCAAAAAAGATGTACACAGGTGGAGGCTGGGAGTCAGGCTTTTTAGTATTGAGAGGAAAGTGTCCTCTAGTATCCATAGAGCATCTATGACTGGTTTGTTTGAGCAACATGTCATGCTGACAAGAGGCTGACAGTTGCTAGGCATGGCTACGCAGAAACTGCATCTGGTCCCACAACAAGGAGAGTTATTTATTGGGAAGTAAGTGACTTAGCCACAGGAGCAGAAAGGAAGGAGGACTTTGAGCGAGGCCACTGCTAGCCTCTCCTGATTTCAACAGATGCCAAGGCAGTATGTAATAAACAATATGAACAGCAAGCCTTGCCTTGCAGCCTGTGGTAAGCACTAGCTGAACTCAGTCTAAGGACAGAGCAGCAACACTAGGAAGACTTGCATGAGATTTAGGGCCATTGCCCGCTGTGTGAAGGCAGCACATGCCTGATCTGTGCACACTCGCTGCCACTGCAACATCAGCTGCAGATGGTAATTGGAAAAGCAGCTGGAGTTAGACGCTATTACAGTAGTCTACACTGGGACAATGAGTCAGATACTCACAGCATTCTGTAATAGCCCATAGAATGATCTAGAGTTGGACTATTACAGATTTTCTGTATTAGGCCAGACAATGAGTTAGACACTATCACAGTATTTTAATATTAAAGATCACTCCTTTTAAAAATCATTAGGCGTCCCATAATTCAAAGACAGGACTGTTTAAAAACACCTCCACCAGCCACGCTTGTAACCCCAGTACTCAGGTAGGCAGAGGCAGGCAGATCTCTGTGAGTTCAAGGCGAGCCTGGTCTACAAAGTGAGCCTAGGACAGCCAAGGCTACACCGAGAAACCCTGTCTCAAAACAAAACAAAGCACCTCCATTAATTTCTCTATCACATGATATTTTAGCATTAGACATGCATCTGTAAGTCTCCAAAATAGTTCACTTTACTAGCTAATCTCCTTGAACTGAGAACATTAGTCTTTTAGAAAAAATCTTTTTCCAGAGCATCAAATAACTATTCCAGGGAATAAGCTTTAGAAATCACTGTTGTAGCTAACAAGTGAATCATTAAAAGATTTCAAGCTGGGAGTGACATTGTCCTGTTTGTATTTTAAATTCAAGATTCTGTTGGATATGTGGCAAATGGATTTGAAGGTTTCAAAATGTGAGCAGTTACTGAACCTAGTTAGGAGGTTGTGGAAGCAGTCCAGGAATACTGTCACCAACAGAAATAAGGTAAAAGAAATGGGGAAAACTGGACATCTGAAATGCATTTTTATTTTTATTAATGAGGGTGGTATAGTTAGATCTTGTTGAAGTCACAAACACCAGCATGCCTGCACAGTCTCAAGAAGACAAGTTCTATCCTGATTACACAAGAAAAACATCTCTCCTGAGCTCATGGAGAAGGTCTGGGTCCAAAGTCATTTAAGGATCTGGATGTTAAGAGTCCTGCCAAATTTGGAAGCAGAACCATCCTGTAAAGAGGGTTCATAGGGCAAAACAGTAGGAGGATGGAAGATGGTGATTCAGGCTTTGACTTGGGTCTGAAGTGTTAGAAATCAGGTGCTCCCCCAACCTGCCTTCAGGACTCAGTGACCCTGTTATCACAGCCACTCTTTCACTCACTCTCTTGTTCTGTCTTTCTGTCTCTCTGTGACTCTTTGTCTCTGTTTCCCTCTTTCATGTCCCCTCTCCAAGTTCCCCCTCACAATAAATATCTTGCATGAGATATGTTGCAAACTGTGACCTTTATGGCATGCCTTGGCCCAGACCACCAAGATCCTCACATGAAGTGTATCTGCCCATTCAGCCCACTGACTAGAGTTACAAGACCCTGCCCAGTTCCAAAGACACTTCCATAATCCTTTCCGCTGTCATAAGGCCTTGCACAGAAAGTGTGAAAAAATGGAGAACTATGTATGACTCCCGTGGGAGACCAGATGAAGTGACAGTGCCATGAATTGGCTACAGGCGGTTACCAGAACAGAGTAATGGTATCTTCCATATCAAACATCTTGACATTTTGTGTGTGTGGTAAATATTCATTAGAAAATGGAGGACTGATAGCAATCCTAAGAGACAATTCTGTTCTAGTGGTGAGATTTAAGTGACACAATCAGTAGCTAAAACTAAGAAAGTGCTGGCCCAGAGTCCAAGAGGAGGAAGAGATCCCCTACAGAACATTAAAGTTTTTAATGTCAGAGAAAAGTCAAAGAGGAGGAGAGGAAATTGTTCATGAAATAGACCTAAAAAATGTGGATTCGAAGAAGCCACAGAAGTGAGAGTTACACATTACTAAGATTTCAGGTGAGTCAGAGGACAAAGGGGTCAGAGAAGCGGTTAATTGGTGAGTCAAGAGACCACTGAAGATCTCAGCAGGAGGAAGTTTGTGGGAAGTGTGAGGACTGACCTGTTTTTGCAGAGAGGGAAGGAAGGAGTTGAAAGAGCAACAAAGAAGCACTTACTCCTAAGCTTCTTCCTAAATCACATGATTGTATCATATATTCAATTAACACTGAGTTTTATGAAAACAGATGAACTTCCTGCCCTTAGGATTTGCTGATAGATGAAGGATAAACTTTCCCCTCAGCTTCCCTGTAACATTTGCTTTTATTTTTATCACTTTTCGTATTATACTGGGTGCATGAATTCCTTTATCCCCTTCTTAGTAGAGAGCTCTGGACTGGGATAGTGGTTCAGTGAGTAAAAGATTTATTCCAGAAACGTGAGGACAGAAGTTCAGATTCCCTGTTTTGAACCTATGTAAAAGGCAGACGTGGTTATGGAAGACCTGGGGTCTCACAGCTCAGGAGTTCAATCGCGCCCTTCCCAGAAACTCCCCCAGACCAAGACTCGTTGCAAAAGCAAGAGGTTTATTAACCATTGTACAACAGGGTCACCCCTGCTGGTCAGCAAAGAGTGGCACCCAGAGACAAAGGCCTTTTGGTTTTTAAAAGAAAAATTGCGGGAGATTTGAAGTTCTAGTTTTGGCAATTTAGGATTGGATGAGGAAGCTATAAAGTAAGATAATTGGTTAGTCTTAGGTGCTCAAGCTTGGCCAGTCCTGCCAAGTGTGGATGCAGCTGCAATTGAAGGTGGGGGTGGTTAGCTCATCCTTGAAGATTAGGGCTGCGGGCTCTTGGCTGGAGGTCAAAAGTTACTCAGAAGAAGTCTAGGTTTGTTGCTAAGAAACGCTACCTCAAGGACAAGGGTCTGGTCGTTCTTTTGCTGAGTGAAGGTCATTGCTTGCTTGCCCTTTTTTTATATCTGTCCTCACAGATAGGGTCACATTCCTACACTCTCTGGAAAGGTACTAAGAGGCTTTAGCTTAACCTGGACCTAAAACTCAAAACTATAGGCTTTAGAGGACATATAGGTTACAAAGTTATCCTAACCCTTTCAGTTACATGTGCCTATAACCCAACATTACGGGGCAGAGAGAAGTTGATGCAGAGACTCATTCACTGCTCTGCCAATTTAGTCTACAATGGCGGTTCATAATCTTCCTAGTGCTGCAACTCTTTAACACAATTCCTCATGTTGTGGTGGACCCACACACACACACCAACGATAAAATTTCGTTGCCACTTTCTAACTGTAATATTGCTACTCTTATAAATCATAATCTGATATTTAATGCTGTGGGGGTCAAGACCCACAACTTGATAACCACTGGACTAAACCATAGGCGTCCAGTTCAGTGAGAGTTTATATGTCAAGGCAATGAATTAGAGGCAAGTAAGGAAGTCGCTTGACTCCTGCCCTTGCCTCTGCAGGCACACACTTGCTCAAATTCTTCCACCTTCGCATGTATATACCACACAGAAAGAAGGGAGATAGCTGAGGGTGACAATAAGCTCTTTCAAGATTAATACAGAGTAAAACTTCCACTGGGGGGGGGGTCAGCCAGAAAAAAAAAAGCAAAAAAACACCAAGGCTCCTGCTGTGGGGGCCACTACAATGGAAAAATGTGTGATGGAGAGGTTGGAAAGATGGAGTACACAGTGGGAAGGTGGAAGAGGAAGCAAAGTTGAGGGGTTTGTACACTGTGGAGAAAGGTGGAACTGGAGACTTAATGGAGGTGAGGAACAGGCAGATATAAGGTGGTCATGGTGAAGTCCTGGTACAGACTGCCACCAAAACTCATCTCTGGATCCGTGGTTCTGCTACAGCTGTGGTCTGGGTTGATGTCTGTGTTCCAAGTTACCATCAAAAGCCACGCAGATGTCTGTGGTCTGAGCTGCCCCCAGAGACTATGTGAATGTCTAAGGGCCGTGCTGCCATTGAGGGCACATGCTCAGCGGTGGCGCTGGCACCTGAGGCAATGAGAACTTCTAGCTCTATGCTGCTGCCGGGCGCCATGTCTGGGTCTGTGATCCTACGGCAGCAGAGCCCTGCATTGATGTCCCAGGCCTGTGTTATTACCAAAGGCCATGCAGGTGTCTCTGGTCTGGACAGCCTCCTGAAGCACTGTGCTGAGCTGGCCCTGCCTCTCATTGGTCACTGTTGGGGTGACTTTCCCTCACATTGTGTGAAGGTGTGCCTCTGTATTTTCAGTTGTTGAATACTGGACTGGAAGAGAGCTAAGTACTGGCAGAATTGTGGTATTGTCATTGTATGGCATATCACTGGCATTATATTTGTAAATACTTGTCCTTCCGCACCTGCCAAGATGCTTGAAACTCAGACAGCTTCTCAATGCCTTTGGAAACCAAAGAGATTGTTCTGGTGTTGTCTCGCTGCTGATTGGTTGTAATAAAGAGCAGACAACCAATAGCTGGGACAGGAAGTGGAGGGTGGAACTTATGGGAGAGAGAGGAACACAGGGAGAAGAAGGCAAATACAGGGGATTCTGACACTGAATAGAACAGAGGCACAGAGGTACACAGGAGCAGAGAAGTACAAAGTTAGCCACGTGTTGGGTCTTAGGCTAGAATAGTGGGGTTAAATTTAAATGGTAGCTGGGAGACTGCCCCAGCAAAAGACCTAAGCTTTAAACTATATAAAAGTCTCTGTGTCATTATTTATACCACTGTCAGGTCCACAAAAGCTCCCGCTATATGCTAGCACACCTGAAAGAGCAGACCCTGTTCCTTGCCAGCTGTGGCATCAGGTGAACTAGCAGGGCAGTACTGGAGAGCTCACTCTGGTGATGCTTGTGCAGGAGGGCTGCTGTGGGATAACCAACTCAGACACCCTTGAGCTAGCCCACCGCAACATCTACCTCATCATTAATCTACTGGAGAGTGTGAAAGGGCAAGTCCTGAAGATCCAAAGCTGCAGGATCTCCACAACACAGGGCAACAACAGGTATCCAAGAGGAGTCCCAGTGAGGATCCATATTGATAGTGTAGCAGAAGCCAGAGGCTGAAGAACAGACCAATGACATTGCAATAAATTGGCCTGCTCTTTAATTACCTCCCCCTGAATGGGAAGCAGCATTACCAGGCCACAGAAGAAGACAATGCAGCCGCTCCTGATGAGACCTAATTGACTAGGATCAGAAGGAAGGGAAAGAAGTCCTCCCCTATCAGTGGACTTGGGGAAGGGCATGCATGCAGAGGATAGAGGAATGGAGGGCTTTGGAGGGGAGGAGGGAGGGAACCACAGGGGGGATACAAAGTGAATAAAGTGTAATTAATAAAGAATTTAAAAAATACTTGCAAGTAAGGTGTAGACAAAGGAGTATTCTGTATGACACAGCTTCCACAACAAGATTTTTTTTTTACTCTATCTTATTTTATTTATTTTATTTTGCTGAGGGGGGGAGGTTGCAAGGGTAGAGGGTGGATCCAGAGTGATGGGGAGATAATTGGGATTACAGTGCATGATGTGGAATTCACAAAGAATCAATAAGAAGTTTTTTACAACTTATTAATCTATGCATTTTAAAAGCTTATCAATGTGTCTACACACAGTAGTCACATAATATACGTGTTTGGTTTTTATGTAAATGTATTAAGTGACTTCATCATTCTAACGCTGGGAAACAGTACAATTAGTCCGGTGCCATAGAGTCAGCAGCTGCAAATAGGGGTGACTAAAACTTAGCAAAGTCACAACTAGCAAATGATGAAGCCGAGAATGAAATCCAGCTCTTGGATTCCACGTGTGTTCCTCTCATCATGAGAACTTTGATGCCTGTTACTCCTGGAATTATGGGCTGAAAGTTATATGTTGCTTTTCAAACTCTTCATTTTGTTCCAGATTACAGACTAGCAGTACAGAGTGGGACGGACAAACTGTCATCCCTGAACATACACCCTTTGAACGCACTCACTGTTGATCGTGCTACAGTGTGTGGTATTGAATAGGTTGTACTATACACTATGTCATGTCCAAAAGAAACCCAGGACAAATGACTAAGTGAGGCGCCACTTAGGAAACCAAAGTGCATGCTGGCCTCCAGGCTTTCTCAGCATTGCAAGTACCTGTTACAAAGTCCACGCTGGCATTCTGGTTCTCCTCAGCTCTTCTCACCCCACCCCATACCCTAAACTTCTCCAGATCATGGGCTTCCTTTACTCCCCCTCACCAGCTGCTCATTCCTATATAACCTTGCCGTTTCAGCCATGTTCTCTCTTGGCCCTCTCGCCCCTCTCTTCCCCTCTTTCTCGCTCATGGTCCTGCCCATTCCGCTGGCCTAGTTCAGTCTGCCACTTTTTTCTCCCTACTTTGGACTTTTCAAGATGTCCTGGGCTATCCTCTCTCTCATATCTACAATAAAAACCTTCCCCTCAACCATGTCTGGAAGCGGCCATGGATAAAGTGCTGGCTTTATACATTTTGTGCTGAGACGACGCCACTTTCTCATACACGAGAGTGAACTGTACTAGAGCACTCTGTACTACACGGTGTTGACTGATTCTTGGTCAAGCTGACGCATGGTAGGGTCATCTAGGAAGAGGGATCCTCTATTAAGAACATGCTTTCCATGTGCATCTTTCTGCTCCTGGGATACCTCACTCAGGATGATCTTTCTTAGTTCCCACCATTTGCCTGCAAATTTCATGATTTCCTTTTTTTTTTAATTGCTGAGTAATATTCCATTGTGTAGATGTGCCACAATTTCTGTATCCGTTCCTCAGTTGAGGGACATCAGGGTTGTTTCCAGATTCTGGTTGTTAAGAATAAAGCTGCTACGAACATGGTTGAGCAGATGTCCTTGTTGTATACTTGAGCATATTTCGGATATATGTCTAGGAGTGGTAGAGCTGGATCTTGAGGTAACAATTCCTAATTGTCTGAGAAAGCGCCAGATTGATTTCCAAAACATATGCTCACTTTTGAGTAGATATTAGACATATAATATAGGATAAACATACTAAAATCTGTACACCTAAAGAAGCTAAGCAAAAAGGAGGACCCTGGGTAAGATGATCAATCCTCACTCAGAAAGGCTAACGGGATAGACATTGGAAAAGGAAGAAAACAGGGAACAGGACAAGAGCCTACCACAGAGGGTCTATGAAAGATTGCCCAGCAGGGTATTGAAACAGATGCTGAGAATAATAGCCAAACTTTGGGCAAAGTGCAGGGAATCTTATGAAAGAAGGGAAAAATAGAAAGACCTAGAGGGGACAGGAGCTCCACAAGGAGAGCAACAGAGGGAAAAAATCTGGGCACTGGGGTCTTTTCTGAGACTGATACTCCAACCAAGGACCATTCATGGAGATAACCTAGAACCCCTGCTCAGATATAGCCCATGGCAGCTCAGTCTCCAAGTGTGTACCCTAGTAATGAGAACAGGGACTGTCTCTGACAAGAACTCAGTGGCTAGCTCTTTGATTACCTCCCCCTGAGCAGGGAGCCACCTTATCAGGCCACAGAAGAAGGCAAAGAAGCCAGTCCTGATGAGACCTGATAGGCTAGGGTCAGATGGAAGGGGAGACCTCCCTATCAGTGGACTTGGAGAGAGGCATAGGAGGAGAAGAGGGAAAGGAGGACAGGTTTAAAAGGAAAGGAGGGAGGGGGCTACATCTGGGATACAAAGTCAATAAATTGTAATAAATAAAAAAGTTTTTTAATAAAAATAATTTTTTAAAGATACAGAATCTTAAAAGAGAGGGAAAACAAAGGATTTTCCAAAGGGAGAGGACACATTCCATCACTAACTCAGGAAGTAGACAACTCAGTAGCTTCTGAAAGTCCCTGAAACCAACTAGATCCCCTCCCCAAGCTTATTAAAAAAAAAGAATATGCTTTCAGAAGATTGCCAGTAGCAAGTCTGTAAGAATTTTTTTTTTATTGTGAGAAGGCTGTCTACTATAGAATATGCCATCTCCAGGAACAGGAACCTAGGCTCTATTAAAAAAAAAAAAAAAGCAAGCTTAATAAGCTACAGAAAGCAAGCCAGTAAGTAGCATTCACCCAGGTTTCCACTTCAGTTCTTATATTCAGGTTTCTGCTTCAGTCTCTGTCCTGACTGCCCTGGGTGATCAGCTGTGGTTGGGACATGTAAGCCTTGGGGCAAGTAAATCCTTCCCTCCTCATGTTGGCTCTGTCAGTGTTTTATTGCAGCAAGAGAAAAACAACTAACACGTGTACTGTATCATTCCATATCATGGCTCCAAACACTATACCGTAATAAGATAAACCTTTTAAAGGTGCTAATTTATTTCCAAAAGGGACAAATATGAACCCTTTACTGTGGTTACACCTAAGAGACTGTAGGGCAATCATTACAATGACAGAAAATGAGACTTGCTTAGAGGTATGAACCCATTCTTATGAAACTAGGCAGTATGGTAAAGAAAAAGACTGGAAATAAACCAACAATGTAATCTTTTGACCATATGTCAAGTCTTAAATTCTCTATGACTCAGTTTTCTAAGTGTTAGAATTGGAGATTTTTTTTTCTCTTATTAAAATTCAGTAACATGCTCATATCTGTCTGGAAAAAAGATGACCTGCTCGATACCTGACACATGAAGATGCTTAATCAATAGCAGATGTAAATATTATCACAAGGAGACACAGGAGCTTGGATGTGTTTGCTCAACAGTATTTCTTTTCAAGATTCACTCTGAAGCAGAATTTCTAGTTTTCTGTAGTTTTCACATAACAACTTCTCTGAAATTTCTTTCAATGTTGTACTTGGGGGGGGGGCTTAGATTTAAGATAACTACCGAGGGTAGCATTCAGAAAAGCGTTAAATTCATAAAAAGTCAATGACACTCCACCAAGGACCATGTATGGATATAACCTAGAACCTCTGCTCGGATGAAGCCCATGGTAGCTCAGTAACTGATTGGTTTCCCATAGTAAGGGGAACAGGGACTATTTCTGACAGGAACTCAATAGTAGGCTCTTTGACCTCCCCACCCCCCCAAGGGAGGAGCAGTCCTGCTAGGCCACAGAGGAGGACTTTGCAGCCAGTCCTAAAGATACCTGATAAAACAGGGTCAGATAAAGGGGAGGAGGTCCTCCCCAATCACTGGACTTGGAAAGGGGCAGGGAGGAGATGAGGAAGGGAGGGTGGGATTGGGAGGGAATGGGGGAGGGTGCTACAGCTGGGATACAGAGTTAATAAAATGTAACTAACAATAAAAAAAAGGAAAAAAGAAAAAAAGTTCATTGAAATCAATTATCTGCCAAGTAATACCTTTCAGTGAAAAAGTACTGCTCTACAGAAAAGAAGCCAAACAGTAGAGTTACAAAGACAAGTATTTCTATGGAATATCTCAAAAAAAAAAAAAAAAGTGCCAAGAGTACAGGTTGATATGAGCTAGAGAAAAGTAACCTAGTCAAAAATCTTCCTTTGGAAATGAAAAACCACTGCGCAGAAGCAGCTAGGATTTCCCCGATCTTGGTCTCATACAGGCAAGAACCATCCCTCCAACGGGGTGGCTCCGAGACCGTAGGTTCTCTTGTGTTCGTCTGCAGGTATGTTTGCAGCCAGGATTCCTCTGCATCCTCCCTCATCAGCACAGGCTCACGGGGAAAGTCAGAGTAGTGTTTGACATCTAACGGATCATGCGACCCCCAAGAGTGGAACCACGGGCTTTGCCACAAGGACGCTTCTAGCCAGACTTCAGAAACATGTACACCACATTATGTAATATTTAAATCAATTTACGTTTATCTGTCTCCTCCAACTTTTGCCATTTGCTTAATGGTGAATTCGTCAAAAAAAAAAAATCCCTTCAGATTTTATGAATAAAAATTACGTTAAAATTATTTATAATGCTAAAAGCCTGCTCTAGTTTGATTCTGCTGTTGTAGTAAGGCACTTATCAAAAGCAACAAGATAGAAAGAGTCTATTTCAGTTCACAGGTCACAGTCCATCATTTAGGCAAATCAGTGAAGGAACTTGCAGCAGAAAGTGTGGAGAAGAGTGCTTGCTGGTTCAAGCACAGGTTCTTGGTTAGAAACAAGCTTTCACAGCACAGGATAGCCTGTCCAGGGAATGGTGTTGCCCACAGTGGACAGGGCCCTGCTGCCCCATTAACAATAGAGACATTCACCTGTAGACATGCGTATAGGCCTGTATGATCCCAACAATCCCTCAACTGAAAGTCCCTTCTCAGCTGACTCTGGGCTGTGTCAAGATGACAGTAAACCACAATGTTGTGCAATAGCACGTCGGAATTTATTATTGTTGTTGAGCTATATATTAGGGCCCTACCACTACCCCAAGCCTTGAACAACCATTCTCTCTCCAGCTTCCGTGACATCAGCTTCTTTAGATTCAGCATACAAGTGTGATTGTGTGGTCATTGTATCTCTGTGCCTGCTTTTTCTAAATGCAACGATGTATCTTTCTATTGGAGGGTTGCGTGCATTTTATACCATAACTGTATTGCTTTTTGAATATGTACGACACATTCCTTACAGACTCGCCGGTTGGTGGACACTGAAGTTATTTCTACTTTTTAGCTATGGTCAATAACACTACAGTAAAGGGGATATAGGTGACACTTTGAGATTTGTTTTCCTTTAAATATATGTTCCTTAGTATTATGGTTGCATTTCGTAAAAGTTCTATTTATAGTATTTTGGGAGCTCTTACTATTGTTTCCCATAGTGGCTGTACTAATTTACATTGCCACAACAATTAACCATGCTTTCTTTTTCTCCACAACTCTACCCACATTTATTATTTGTATTTCTTGGCAACAAATAACCATGCTTATAAGGTGAAATAATAGCACATTGTGACTTTATTTGCATTTATCTGATTATTAATGTTGATCGTGTTTGTTCAATGCCTTTTGTTTTGAGAAATTATCTGTTTAGAGCTATTACTCACTTTAATGAAGTTATTTCCTTTTTGCTATGGAACTGCGTGAGTTTACTGTATTTCATGGATATCTCTGAATTATAGGAAATATTCAACATCACATACAGCTCCAGATCCAACCTGTGGAAAACAAAGGCAAGCATAGTTCTCCTCTAATTGATCTACTTCTCTTCCTCCTTATCCCGGTCTCTTTAACTGCTGAATGTATTGGAGGAGTTTAGAATAAGAATTCTTCAAACTGATAACTTTCCATACAAAAAGCAAAGGGTTTTCCCAGGCCTGTTCTTGAGGTTTTTCAGTTGCCTCTTTCACCTTTTGCAGCTTACTCCAAAAATGTGCCACCATATTTTGTGTGGGATGAGCTGTGACAGAGATAAGGCATTAGTTCATAGCAAGGAATGTCTGCCTGTGATTTGATCGCCAAAAAACTTTGCATCTTCTGTACCTATAAATTATATTTCCCCAGAATAAACCTAGGTACGACTATGTCATTCCTGTCACATCACCAGTTCCAGTGATCTTAGCATGAACCACGATGCTGAGCACAACACACCGTAGGTAGGGGCAAGGGATTCTCAATATTGATGTACGTCTTTCTAGCGAGCCTTCGCCCTGTTTGTCAGCATCTCTGACCTCTAGATGCCAATAACATCCCAGCCCAGCTTGTGACAACCAAAATTAGATGTTAAGTGTCCTCAAGAAATGGGATGCACCCAAGGTTGAGAGCTCCAAACTCCTCCTGAAGCACCTGTAATGCTTTTGTAATGCTTCTAAATGCTGGGATGATGGATTGCATCTAAGGAGCACTCTGCAGCCGTAACTTTTCAAAATGACCTTTTTTATCTTCCCTATGAGTCAGGTAGCACAGATTATTGGCCCCGTTTCCACAGATAGAAACTTGGAAGGATTCAGCCTTCCCAATCAGGTCATGAATGTCTGCGCTTTCATTTTCCCCACCTGAAAAGTAAAAATTATCATCATTGCTTTTTTTTCCAGGCCAAAGATCGGACAGTAGCTACAGAGCAGTACCCTTCGGTGACTGCTATCCCCAAACTATACCACAGCGGGCAGCTCTAAAAATACATTTGTATTTGCCTGCTTTCCTATTTCATGCTCATCAGAAAGAAAGCCTTTGACATAAAGAAAATGGCAACAAGCCACATGTTCCATCAGTGTAACTGCCGAATTACATGAAGCAAAAAAATCAATTCCAGAAAAACCAATAATAATCAGACAGTGGGGTTTTTCAGTATGCCGTGACACAGTGCAATTTTAGAAGCACAGATATTAATGTGGTCAACATGTCTAATATGACACTGATCTAGCACCTGGGATTGGACGTAGACAAGCTCTAGACACAAACAACTGGAGAGATTCAGCTTCCCAGCATTTGAGTTGTGGGGAACATCCACAGTATGAGCCAGCTCATGCCCTCTGGTTCTCAAAGTCTATCCAAACTGACCCAAAAGAGATCCTAATAATATGAGATATCAGAAGACAGATTAGATTTGTCAAAGAAAAATCTCTATTGCTGGAAAATAAAGTTTACTTATTTTAAACATGTAAGATCTTCATATTATATGAATCTAGTGAGTGGTAAGCAATAGGCTTGTGAAAACCGAGGGCAGGGGCTATAAAGTTTACATCTACTCTTTGACAAAGTATGTTTAGAAACTGAAGGCATGGATTTACTGTCACCTGCAAGTGAATGAAAAGGGACGTGAAATTAAAAGAACAGTTTATCCCTAAAGTGAGTGGGACTGTGATTGGCTAGTGAAGATAGAAATTGAGCTATGAACTAATTGAACCTAATGATGTGTTTTTACCATATCTCGCTTCTACTGGTTACTTAGTTGCGACCGGAGATGTGAAGATGTCAAGAATGGGTGCATGGCATAAACATTATCATAGCATACAGGTTGCCATTGCTTTGTATACATAGCTTGGATACTGTAGCATCATTTTCAGATGACAGTGAAAAGATCAAAGGTCAAGCTTCAACTACACTAAAGCAAGTCATTTGCCACATCTACTTTAGGCACCCATTAGAGTTTCATTATTTAAATTAGATTCTTAGCTTAAAATCTGAATTTTTGACAAAGTAGGTTAATTATAAATGTTCTAATATCATTTAACAGAAGCTAATTTGAAAATAAAATCTCCTGAGAATCACTGATTCAAAATTAAAAACCATAGTGAAAAGGCTAAAACTTTTTTAATTTTTTTTATTTTTATTAATTACAGTTTATTCACTTTGTATTCCAGCTGTAGCCCCTTCCCCATTCCCTCTGAATCCCAACCTCCCTCCCTCTTCTTCTCCTATGCCCCTCCCCCAGTCCAATGATAAGATAGGTCCTCCTCCCCTTCCATCTGACCCTACTCTATCATGTCTCATCAGGACTGGCTTCTTTGTCTTCCTCTGTGGAATGTAAGGTTGCTCCCCTCTCAGCTAGAGGTGATCAAAGAGCCAGCCACTGAGTTCATGCCAGAGACTGTCCCTGTTCCTATTATTGGGGAACCCTCTTGGACACTGAGTTCCCAGGGGCTACTTCTGTGCAGGGGTTCTAAGTTATCTCCATGCATGGTCCTTGTTTGTAGTATTAGTCTCAGAAAAGACCCCTGTGCCGAGATTTTTTGGTTCTGTTGTTCTCCTTGTGGAGCTCCTGTCCCCTCCAGGTCTTTCTATCTCTCCCTTCTTTCATAAGATTCCCTGCACTCTGTCCAAAGTTTGGCTAGGAATCTCAGGATATGTTTCAATACCCTGCTGGGTAGAGCCTTCCAGAGACCCTCTGTGATAGGCTCCTGTCCTCTTCCCTGTAAAACTCTTTCTTAAACCTAACTGAAATTCAGGAATAAAATTTTCAGATTTGAAAGTGCAGTCTAGTCTAAAAGGTCTTGAGTGCCCTCTACAGGTTAACTGTGTAGTTTTTAGTTTTGGTGTTCCCCTTCCCGAAATATTATGTTAGTGATTTCTGGAACAATAAAACTAGTTTACAGGGGTTTCACTTTAAAAGTATAGCATATTCACACAGTAAAATTTTCAAAGAAGACACCATCCATTCTCTAAGCATCCGTCTGTAGAAAACATTTCTGTACACATTTATTACTATTCATTTATTTTGACAGTTTTATACATATGACACATTCCGGATACAGTTTCAACACGCCATCATTTCCAGTTTCCTTCCTACCCCTATCGACCACCTCTCTGCCTCATAGATCATCCTTCAACGTCAATTTGCTTTTGTTTTTGTTATTACTTTGTGGCCTGCTTAGTTTAACCAGGGCCAATGGCTTGGGCATGGGCATGAACCTATCAGCTGGGGCATGGTCAACTCACTAGTGGCAACATCACTGAAGACAATGATTCTCCCTGCTCTGGCAACCATCAAATGCCAGCTTTCGCCCCACCCTCCAGAGAGGTGCCCAACCCCATGGGCATTCCCTGCCATCCATGACACCACGTTGGAAGGCTTAGTCTTGTGTGGTCCTGTGAAAGCAACTGAAGCTGTTGTGAGTTTAAGGGCAACAGCCATATCATTCCCAGAAGACAGTTAAGTGCCACTTTTCCCCATCACCTGAATCGTACTACATTCTTCAAACTCCCGCTTTGCTGGTGCTCCCTGAGCTTTGGAAAGGGTAATGGGAATGTTCAATTGAAGGAAGGGTACCCAATAAGCCACTTACCCTTATTACTTGAACACCCATGAGTCTCTGCATTAACAACTATTCACTGCAAATAGAGGCATCCATGACCAATGCTGAGGAGAGCATCTGTCTAGGGATATAATCAGAAATACTCAGAAGACACTTTGACAAGATGTTTAATTATCCAAAAATAAACAGTAGATTCACCCTTAGGGCCTACGTTCCCCATGGCTGTGGGCCACGGTACCATGCATTAATTCCCTCTTGTGCAGCTGGCCTCAGATCCAATCAGAATGTACTTGGCTACTACCAGAGTAGTCAGTCCACTGTTGTACAGTGAACCCATCTTGTCTGGAAGGTTGCCACTGTAGAACCCTAGGTCTGCAGCTGGGTGACACCAATGACTTCTTTTCCAGGTTCCTACACAGCAATGTCTACCATAGTGAACACTAGTCACCAGGGAGGAAACTTGTGGTTCATGTCCACCATTCTTTCTCTATGTCCTACGTTCAAAATGTGTGGTGTCCTCAGCAATAATATTTTACCGTAGAGTTGTGATAAGCACCCAAAACCAATGGCAATAACCCGTGCCGTTTGGGAGGTCTCTGGGGACTTCTGGCTGTTGTGTTCTACGTGTGATTTATCCTCCATGGTCTTGTGTCTTTAAACACTTGGTCGTCATCCATGATTCTACTTGGGAAGGTTATGGATCCTTTAGGAGGTGGACAGTTGCTGAAAAGAAAGTATGTCACTGGGGTGGGCTTTGAGGCTTATAGCCTGGCCCCTCTAACTGTCCTGTGCTTCTGCTTTTGAACTGTCACTGCTTTTGCAGTGTGACTGGAAAGCCTCGTATTCCGTATTCCTGCTGCCATGCCTTCCTCACCACGGTGGTCTATATCTAAGCCAAAAAATAGAGCCTTTCTCCATTGAGTTGCTTTATCAAGGTATCTTACCATAGCAAAAGAAAAATAACTAAGTCTGGCTGGCAACACATAATGAGGTATCCCAACCCCAGCATGCATGCATATACACAGACAATTTTTTATTTCTTTTCTCTTAGCAGCATACTACATGCTTTTAGCATAACTGATTTATATTAGTTATGAATGTCTTAGATTTTAATATCTTTTAAAAAAAGGGGGCCTTTTATCACCAGAATTTCTTTGCAGGAAATTATCTAGCACACACATTTTTTAAACTGAAAGAAAAAGAATCAAGATAAAACAAAACTTTAATGGCCCCCAAGGACAGACTTACAAACAATAATACTGAAATGTTTCAACTATTTAAAACAAAGGTATGAATAAATTATGAATTGTTTCCTACACTTGGGATATCAGGTGGCAATAGAAAAGCAAATTAGATAATTCAAAATTTGATCCAAAACTAATCCATGGCTTCAGGCCAAAATTACCACTGCATGAAGCTTCAAACAGAACACTGTGATTTACTGAATGAGCCTATGCTTTACTCGTTCATGATTTCATTTACTCTCAAGGATATTTTATGCTTTAGGAAATAAAATGAAATTGGAGATATTAAGTATATCTCAAAATTAAGGGTGACTCTCTTCTCTAAACTTGGCAGTAGAATACTGACATACAACTTTAACAAACCCAGATAGAGCAAGCATTCTTAAACAACACCCATGAATAAATCCTGTTTTAAAACAATCCTAAATAGCATTACAATGTTGACACTCATATTTAAAGTCTCTACTTAAAGGGTTAATTATGTTTCATATATCAAAACAACGTGATCATTTTACACTCTGTAAAGGGCTTTTCTGAACAGTAAAACAGCTATTCACAAGTGCAGAGGGATTTTTTTTTTCAATGCAGTTTATTCAGGAACATTGAACAATCCTCGGACCCCGGGGAAAGCCAGCCCACAGCTTAAATAGCCTCTGGGTAGCCAACCCAGGCGTGCCACGGGGGCAATGCAGATAGGTCCACATACATGGAAGCAAGCCAGATCCTCGGCCTTAGCCAAATAGGAAGAGGAGTCATCCAGTCACAGTGACTGTCTGACCTCATCTAAAGGCAAGTCCCTCCCCCTTTCATGACAGAAATATCAAACATTAGGTTGTCTAAATTTCAAACACAAAATTCTCAGCAATTTTGCAACACCTGCTTGTTTTATTATAGTTACAATACTATGAAAATCATCCTTTTTGGTTGATTGAACCCAGAACATGGAAATTATTAGCAATCACAGCTTATTGCCATCTTTTACCCAAGTAATATATTTTTTTATTTTTTAAATTATTATTATTTCTTACAAGTTATTCACTTTGTATCCCAGCTGTAGCCCCCTCCCTTGTCTCCTCCCAATCCCATCCTCCCTCCCTGTTCTCTTCTTATTCTCCTCCCCAAGTCCACTAATAAGGGAGGTCCTCCTCCACTTCTATCTGACCCTAGCCTATCAGGTCTCATCAGGACTGGCTGCATCATCTTCCTCTCTGGCCTGGCAAGGCTGCATCCCCCAGGGGGAAGTGATCAGAAAACCTGCCACTGAGTTGATGTCAAAAACCAGCCCCTGCTCCCCTTACTAGGAAAACCACTTGGAGACTGAGTCTATGGGCTATATCTGAGCACTGGCTTTAGGTCCTCTCCATGCATGGTCCTTGGTTTGGGTATCAGTCTCTGCAGGGACACCAGGGCCCAGTTTTTTTTTCCTCTGTTGTTCTCCATGTGGAGCTCCTGTTTCTGCACCCCCCAGCCCCAGGTCTTTCTATCTCCCTCTTCTTTCATAAAATTCCATGTCCTCTACCCAAAGTTTGACTGAGTCTCAGTATCTGCTTTGATACCTTAATCAGTAGAGTCAGAGGCCCTGTGTGGAAGGCTCCTGCCCTGTTCCCTGTCTTTCTACTTCCAATGTCTATCTCATTTGTCCTTCTGAATCAGGATTGAGCATCTTCCCTAGGATCCTTCTTATTGTTTAGCTTCTCTAGGACTATAGATTTTAGTATGTTTATCCTATATAATATGTCTAATAACCACTTATGAGTGAGTATATACCATGTGTGTCTTTCTGCTTCTGGGTTACCTCACTCAATATGATCTTTTCTAGTTCCCACCATTTGCTTGCAAATTTCATGATTTCCTTGTTTTTAATAGCTGAATGGTATTCTGGTGCTTTCTCAGAATATTGGGAATAATTACCCAAGTAATATTTTTAAGAGGAAATGTTCAAAAAGTTGGAATATATATTACATGTTTAGATAGGATTTCAAGAATGCCAGGAGCCATGCAGGAAGAATAGCAAAACAGCTTTAGAAGTCATGGAATGCGGCCCACCACTTGGCAGACACACTATGGGTGTCTATAAAGACAAGCAAAAAATTGATGGCCATCGAGTGACAACACATGCTGGAGAGGCTGTGGAGAAAGGGGAACCCTCCTCCACTGCTGGTGCGAATGTAAACTTGTACAACCACTCTGGAAAGCAATCTGGCGCTTTCTCAGACAACTAGGAATAGCACTTCCTCAAGACCCAGCCATGCCACTCCTGGGCATATATCCAAAAGAGGCTCAAGTACACAATAAGGACATTTGCTCAACCATGTTTGTAGCAGCTTTATTTGTAATAGCCAGAAGCTGGAAACAACCCAGATGCCCCTCAACTGAAGAATGGATGCAGAAATTGTGGTACATCTACACAATGGAATATTACTCAGCAAAGAAAAATAAGGAAATCATGAAATTTGCAGGTAAATGGTCAGACCTGGAAAGGATCATTCTGAGTGAGCTGTCCCAGAAGCAGAAAGATACACACGGTATATACTCACTCAGATAGACATGTAATATAGGATAAGCCCACCAAAATTTATACATCTAAAGAAACTAATCAAGAGAGAGGACCCTGACTAAAATGCTCAGTCCCCATCCCGAAAGACAAAGAGAATGGACATTAGAAGAAGAAAACAGGAAACAAGCTAGAAACCCACCACGGAGGGCATCTGAAAGGCTCTACCCTGCAGACTATCAAAGCAGATACTGAGACTTATGGCCAACTCTTGGGCATAGTGCATGGAATCTTATGTAAGAAGTGGGATATAGTAAGATCTGGAGAGGACAGGAACTCCACAAGGAGAGCAACAGAACAAGAAATTTGAACACAGGGGTCTTCCCAGAGACTCATATTCCAACCAAGTACCATGCATGGAGATAACCTAGAACCCCTGCACAGATGTAGCCCATGGCAGTTTAGTGTCCAAGTGGGTTCTATAATAATGGGAACAGGGACTGTCTCTGACATGAACTGATTGGCCTGTTCTTTGATCACCTCCCCCTGAGGGGGGAGCAGCCTTACCAGGCCACGTAAGATGACAATGCAGCCACTCCTGATGAGATCTGATAAACTAAGATCAGAAGGAAGGAGAGGAGGACCTCCCCTATTAGTGGACTTGGGGAGGGGCATGTGTGAAGAAGGAGGTGGGAGGGTGGGGCCGGGAGGGGAGGAGGGGGGGACTTATGGGGGGATACAAAGTAAATAAAGTGTAATTAATTAAAAAAAACTGATGGCCAAAGGTGTCTCCGAAAAATCACTTTGTGACCATTACCACAAGCAAAAAACGGTGAATTATTTTTGCTCATGCTTCTAAAAGGGTGAAAATTTTCTGCACAACAACCAATTCTCCTACCCTCTGGACATCAAATGGACATTTAACAACTCAGTTCAGTCCAGACACCAACAACCCAGAGTTGGTCAGTCTCCACTGTTTTAAGAGCTTTAAGGTAGTCCCATGAGGCTACCCTCTATTCAGATGCCAGTCACAGGGATGGATTCATAGCTGGTATGGATGTCTGCCTATACCAGATCTAACCTGACACAGCCTTGTGGTTCCGAAAAACAAGCACCCTGAAGCTTATTTTGTCAAAGCAGTTCAGTGGAGTCACAGAAAGAGTTCAGTCTCTCTTCGATGGTAATTGTAAAGGGGTTCAATTCATAAGTGGTCACATGGTTGCAAACAGTGAGGGATGCTAGGGTGTGGGTGAGGATTCACAACCCTGAACGTTTTCCAGGTCCGCCTTCTCCTAGCACATTGATGTGCTGACCAGCCCCCTGAATGCTAGGATTTCCAGGAAAGGTGCCATAGATTGCTAATACAAACTCTAGACTATCTTTCTGTGGGCGTTGGGAATGGGACTAAAACTTTCAGAGTTCTAAATGAAGTTTGGTGTTTTGACAACCTGCCCCCATTGATTGGTATTGATTGGTTTGTGAGAGTCACGTCATTAGAACAAAAGATGCTCTGTCACTTTGGAAATTCCAAGGAATTTAGGAGCTTGGTGTCAGAACACAGGAAAAAGGAATCTCTGTCTTACCATTCCAAAAACTTGGAAGAAAAAAGGGATTATTTTTCAAGACAAACTATTCTGTCCTTTGAATGTTAACACAATTAAAATGTAACTGGTAGAGGCTGTTTGTTTTGGGAAAAGGTTTCTGAAAATAAACAGCAGGATTCACATTTATTAATAGAATTAGCATTTCCATGCGTTTTGTTTTGGGGTTTTTTTGTTTTTTTGTTTTTGTTTTTGTTGTTTACTTCACTACTGATTTTGACCACAGAGCAGCCTTGGTTCTGATCTTTTGTCAAAATTTTCTGTAAAGCATACATGGCAGAATGCAGTGTGACTCCACTGGCATTTATTAAAGCTGAACATTGATAGAAAGATTTTTTTGTTTGTTTGGTTTTATCACAAACCTGATATTCACATACCACATGGCTATTGGTGTTGATAATAAGAAAGACATCATTCAATATTTTCAGAAGGTAAGAAATCTAAATTCTGCAGACGTGTAGGCTGATGAGATCAATTCAGTCTGGGCAAGATTCACGATGTAGGCAGAATCAGTAATCTATTGAGGCAGCTTCATTTCTCTAAATAAACGTCAAAACATATTTGCTCTTATTTGAGTGAGGATTCAAAGTAAGTGAACCTAGAAAATGTGATAAACAGAGAAAAGCATACTCGGAGCTAAAACAATTAGGTAAATATTAAATGAATAAATGATGGTGTCACACCACAAAATGCTGCCTGAAATTTGATGTTAGCCTAGAGGGATATTGCCAGAAGACTGTTAAGGGGGCTCCCTCCTTGTCTCTGCCGGTCCACAGTCATCTCAACCAAGTGAAATTCATGATAAGTGGCATATTTTCTAAGTTTAAAGATAATATGAAACGTAAAAGATCCAAAAAAAAAAAAACAAAAAACAAAAAAAGACCAGAATGGATTAAAACAGTGAGTGAAACTGGCACAGATAAAATTTAAGCCTTCCGGCTTGCACTTCGATTCTGGCGACATGGCTGAATGCACCGAGAAGGTCAGGATCTTTGAGAAAATACGGAACCTACTGTGGTGCCTCCCTCCAGACGATGGTGAAGAAGACTAAAATCAGCCAGCACGCCAAGTACACTTGCCCCCTCTGTGGCACGACCAAGATGAAGAGATGAGCCGTTGGCATCTGGCACTGTGGATCCTGCCTGAAAACAGGGGCTTGGACCTACAGCACCACTTCTGCCATCACACTGAAGTCCGCCATGAGAAGACTCAAGGAACTCCAAGACCAGTAGAAGCGCTACGGTTTGAAACTTGCCTCGTCTGCAATAGATGGGTTCGTTTACGTTAAAAAAAAAAAACAAAACTGCACAATATTAGATTCTTCAAAGCTGGGAGAAAAATCACCTAAGCTAATTGAATATCTGCTCAATCGCTAGACCATGAGTGAATAGAACAAAAAATTCTCATTTTCAGAGGTCAAACACACCAACAATGGCATGGGTCTTGCAGGATAGGATAGACCACTAACTTTTAACAGCCCAAATCAAAAGAAGAGATAATGAAGGTCAGCAAAGAGTGAGCCCCAGCAACAGCAGCTGGCAATATCATCTCGGGAAATCACCAGTGGTAGCCAATTAGAAGTCAGGATAGGCTGCAATCAGGATTAGGAGACCTAATGAAGATATCCAGATTCTTACCAATGGGAAATTTAAGTTGATCTTGTTACATTCCAAGTAAATAAAAATCTGAAGAAAATCTTGAATGTTTCACTAGCAACCCTTGGTGACAAAGTTTTAACCAAGCCATTTAGACATTAGTCAGTATAAACAAAACATGTCTACATTCTACAAGTTCTTCAAGAGTTTTCAATTATTTATTGTAAAATATATTTTAAAATCTATAATTTTAAAACAAATAAGCTGTGTCATCAAGTCAATAACAGTTCTATATATACATCTGCTTTGTGTGAGATGCATCTCATCTTAATATGGTCAATATAAAGTCAGTATATAGTATTTCTCTACCATGTTCAAGGCTCTAAGCTCAACCCCCAATACACACACACAAAAAAAAGATAAAACAAAACAAACAAAAAGTATCATGTCTGAAGTATATATCTTTAAGTGGGCATGACCTAATACAAGCGAAGTAGAAACTACTGAAAAGAAAATACTATAAGTACTTTCTAGGAAAGACAAGCACATGGAGAAGAAGACAGGAAGATACATGAAAGGTCTTAGAAGACGAAGATGGCAGTATATAGAAAGACTACTGTTTTGTTTTCTGTTAACACAAGGGGTGGACAAGGATCAGATGACAGACAATGCCCAAGATGATTTTTTTTCTCATTAAAACAACATATTTTCAGGGATGGAGAGATGGCTCAGCCAGTACAGTGTCTATTGTCCAGTCTTGAGGACCTGATTTCATTCCCAGGGTCTACGTAGACAGCCAAGTATGGCAGTGCACAGCTGTAATCTCAGCACTGATAGCTATAAATCCCTAGGCTTGCTCGTCAGTCAAGCTAGTCACACCCGCAAGCTATACTCCCCAGGGAGAACCTTGACTCCAAAAATTAGGTGTTATTTTCCGAAACACACCATTTGAAGTTGACCACTAGCTTGCAAATGTATGACCACATGTGTACCTATACATGTATGTGATATCACACGCACGCGCACACATACAGGTGCACACACACATCAAAGTAATTTTTATAGGACACTTTGTCTACAATTACATAAAATTCTAACTAACCATCCCATTGCCTGAGAGAATGTGAGGGGAAGGCCCGCAAGCACTAGATGACGACTCAAACTGTCGGACAAGAGTCAAACATTAAGTGGACTGTTGGATAGACTTGTACTTAACTGTGAGAACATTGCAGAACCCTATGGCCAATAGGGCCCTTGAGAATAGCGTGGGTGAGTGGTAAAGAAGGCCATTGGTTGAAATGATGATCATGAGTGAGATTTTAGGACATATTTACCAGGTTCTCAAATCTGCACTGTAACATCTAAAACGGAGCAAAATGACTTCTCGTCCAACTGTTAACCAGGAATTCCAGGTTTCTTTAAACCAACTCATATCACATGGTCATTTTCAGTTCTTTTGGCCCAAGGCATACCAGCAGAACTGTTTGTTTTAGACCTATGCTTGCTTTGTGCTTCTATCACAGAGAATGGTGGACTGAATACTTTTTTTTTAATTTCCATTTTATTTTTATTAATTACAGTTTATTCACTTTGTATCCCAGATGTAGCCCCCTCCCCCATCCTCTTCCAATCCCACCCTCCCTCCATCTTCTTCTTCTATGCCCCTCCCCAAGTCCAATGATAGAGGAGGTCCTCCTCCCTTTCACCTGACCCTAGTCTATCAGGTCTCATCAGGACTGGCTTCTTTGTCTTCCTCTGTGGACTGGTAAGGCTGCTCCCCCTAAAGAACAACAAAAAATTTACTGGCTTATACCCCTGTAAGTCAATCAGTCTAAAGTCAAAGGCCCAGCAGTAGGCAAGAATGCTCTGGCTGTACTATTCCTCATTGGGAGGGAGAAGACAAAGCACCACAGGATGTGAATACAAGAACAAAGGAGCCAAACCAAGTCCGATCACATGCTCCACAGGCACTCCTTCACTCCCAGCACGCAGAAAGCAGAGGCAGGAAACGCTGTGAGTTAGAGGTCAGCTTGGTCTACATTGTAAGTTCCAGGTCAGCAAGGGCTCCACAATGAGACTGTATCTGAGAGAGAGAGGGAGAGAGGAAGAGAAGAGGAGAAAGAAAGAGAGAGAGCCAAACTAGTACTTCACAAGGAAGCACTTCACAAGTTAATTGTATTACTGCTTATTGCTCTTATTGCTCACTTCCAAAGTTCTTATCTCCCAAGACTTCTGCTCTGGTAAAACAAGCCCACAACACGTGAACCTCACTGGGCACATTCACAGTGTAACAGTCTGTATCATTGCCTAGCCTTCAGTTAATCATCATATTCAAAAATAATTTATTTTAATAATTGGTCTAGGGGCTGGAGAGATGGCTCAGAGGTTAAGAGCACTGACTGCTCTTCCAAAAGTCCTGAGTTCAATTCCCAGTAACCACATGGTGGCTCACAACCATCCATAATGAGATCTGGTGTCCTCTTCTGTCATGCAGGTGTACATGCAGGCAGAACTCTGTATACATAATAAATAAATAAATCTTTAAAAAAAAATTGGTCTAAGTGTATCAGAACCATGAAACTTGCTATATTGCGAAGGCCTGTCCTCAGAAAGAAGTAAATGTCCATCTGTCTGCTCTTGGATGAAAGTTTAAGTCCTGACATCATCTCAACACATCTAAGAACAACATCTGACCACCCCTAAAGATCTACTGAGCACACTGAAGAGTTAACTTTTATTTGCAGAGTAGAAAATTCATCTAAAGTAAAATATTTCAAACAGCATAAATTCTAATATTCAGACACTTTTATACGGTGCTAGCTCTCTGAATCTTCATCTGTTGACATCAACTTAATTTTACCTGCACTTTCAGCATCACTAAGAAGTCCCAGGGGCCGAGAGGAAATTCTGAGTGCTTCTCTGTGGTTGTTGCTAGGAAACAACATCCTTGGAATTGGAGTGCTCAGAGTGAAGCTCTGTGTGAAGTCACCGGTTCATAAAGGAAAACCGTTGGCAAATAGATTGTTTAGGTGTGAGCAAATTGATGTTCTCTCTCTCCGTGGCAAAATGTTCTTGTGTAACCTTTGAATAATAGTGTGCTTCCAGGCCGCTGTTCTTCGCTTGGCTCCCTCTGCCATTACTGCCCCCGTGAGAACTGCAGGATCTGTATAAATGAGAGTTCACATTCTCTCTCTTTTTTTCCCTCTCCCCAAATCATCTGTAATTATCTCAGCGCCCACAGCACTGTGAGTAATGAGTTTTAGTTAAACAAAGTGAAGCGAGCTTGGAAATCAAGACCCAGACCCCTGACTAGCTGGACTGCAATACTCCCTCCTCGTCCAGCAGATAGGTGCCCAAAGGATTGCATACGCCAACCCCGCACAAACAAGGCGTTTCCTTTACATGCCCATCTAGGACATAAATTAGGCAAAAGAAAAATGAATCATAACCATAATTAGACAGAAATGATTTCAAATAAAACATATAAAATGATAATTATTACAAACTGTAATCAGTCTACATGAATACGGCCTCACTATCAAGAAGAGTTACTGAAACGTGAGCACTGAGGGACTGAGACAGGTCATCAGATGCCTGGTATGGCTAAACATAGAGGGCTCAGGAAGGATGTGCTGGACATAGAGGTCTCTTACACCTTGGGTGGGCTACAGTGGGAGAGCATGGGATTTCGTAGCACTGCTAAGAATGATGTGAGTTTCAATCTCATGAAATGTTTATGTTTAGAATTTTTCCATTTAATATGCCCAGACCACGGTTAACTGTGCCACCTATACTGTGGAAAGGGAGATTTCGCATAAGAGACAACTAACATGAATACCAACATCTGCTTTGGCAGGGTGGTCACCTTCCAGTTTTACTTCGTGTTAAGCTGCTGCCTAGAAGTAGGAGCTAACAGAGCTGCCGTTTTGACTCACCCACTCCCTTCTCCTCTCAGCGCAGACTACAAAGCATCTGGGCTCTCACAACTTGAACTTGTGCTTGCCTACATTTTTGCCCCAGATTCTGACAACTTAAGCAACAGCTGGAGGTTGAAATCTATCACCTTGTTAACTTAGCAAGTCTAGAGCAAGCCAGAAGCTTTTATTATTATTATTATTACTGGATGTGGAGATTATCTATATGTTTAAATATTCATTTATCTTTCTGTCTGTCAGTCCATCACTTATCTTTTTTTTTTTTCAATGCAGTTTATTCAGGAACCTTGAACAATCCTTGGACCCTGGGGAAAGCCAGCCCACAGCTTAAATAGCCTCTGGGTAGCCAACCCAGGCGTGCCACGTGGGCAATGCAGATAGGTCCACATACATGGAAGCAAGCCAGATCCTCAGCCTTAGCCAAATGTGGAGTTGTTCGTGACAGAAAGCACTCACCATCGGGAAGGTGGAAGGCGGAAACCAGCTCCATCTTTAAGGCATAGCATTCCGCAGCTCTCTACAGTTCCCCCTTTTTGTTTTAGACGCATCAGGCAAGAGTAGAGGTCTGATCTCTGATATTAGAAATAAATTGGGACTTTGTACCGATGTTCATTTAGGTGTCATCCACCCAAAGAGCATCAGACCCGTCCGATACCTTTTTCTCAGAGGCGGGACCTGGGGCATCAACCCGCATGCAACCAGACATGCTCTTCTCTGGGTCCAAAGCGGCTGACCCTGAGTGCAGTGCTTAGCCTCGCATCCTGAGCATAACATTTTAGCTTTTTATGGTATCCAACCATGCTTGGGGAGAATGTCCTGCTTCAATGGCTGTAAAGGCCTGAATGATCATGGCTGCATCACACTGTTGTGAGACTCTAATCTTGCATATATACCACAGGCTCACTTATCTTTTATCTCTACATTTATCACTCATCTATCTATCTATCTATCTATCTATCTCCAACCTATCTACCCATATTTCCATAAGCTATCTATCCATTCATCAGCCATCTACCTACTTATTAATCCACCATGCATCTATATCTATCTATCTATCTATCTATCTATCTATCTATCTCTCCATCCATCTGTAACCCATCTATCTGTCCATCTATTCATCACCATCTCCATGCACTACTTATTTATCTATTTGTCCACCTCCTATATACCTAAAAATCACCTATCTATCCATCCATCACCCACCTACTATTTATCAGTTCATTACATATCTATTTCTGAAGTCGTCTATAAACCACCTATATTTCTATCTTTCCATCCCTCACACATCTGTGTCTTCATCCATCCACCATTCATCTATTTACCCATCTATCCATCACCTATCTATCTATCATCTATCTATACAGATAGATAGCTATCTACCCATCCATCCATTACTCATCTATCTATGTATGTATCTTCTGTAGAGCTGTTTGTAGGTTCCTATTAGATACTCAAGACAATGTTAAACAAGTATCACACATCATACTCAAGTTTGACATCCAGCCTCAATACATCAATTAGTCCCAAGTAGATTTTGGTAAGCCCAATAGGTAAAGAGGATCATGCAGCCTCTCAGAAACAATGTTTATATGTAATAATAAATACATTGTAGATGAATTATTTCATATGGATATAACTCTTTGGGGAGAGGGAAAATTGTTTAATGGTTTAATGACGAGTTAAATATAATATGTTATGATAAATGGTAATTTTATAGACTATCAAATATAAAATAGCTATTGTTTAATAAATTCAAGCATAATATTTTTAAAAGTTTTTTGAAGAGGAATTTTAATTCTTTTAAGAGGTAAAATTGAGACAGATTTTTCTTATACATGCATACCCAAAAAGAGAAACTAGGAAAATGACAATTTCATTTCCAAACTGGAAAATTGGTACAATTCTCTAACACTTACATTTAGCTCCCAATTTTAAATTTTAAAAATTATATTATATATATGTGTGTGTGTGTATATATATATATATATATATATATATATTAGAAAGATGTGACTGCTTTAATCAAAAGCAGGCCAGCATAATTCATACTACAAAGACTTCACAGGGTTATCTTTGAAACACATGTCAGTAACTCTGATAAAATAAATAATGCTTTTTTGTTTGAAGTGAATATAAAAAGAAAATTGAAAAGTCAACCATGTGTTTATCTGGTTAAGGTGGATTTTAAATGAGCCAAATTATCTTTAGAATTTTAAAAATATACAAACATTATTCTAGCTATACATTCATTCTTAGACACCACCATGACTCAGCTAAGCCATAACAAATGGGGACAGACGAGAAGGGAGAAGAAGAAGAAGAAGAAAAAAAAAAAAACAGTCCATGGGCCTTCCATGCCAAAGCCAGGGACATACCTTCAACTGTCGTCAATCTTCTCTGGATTCTGTTGACAGTGAAAACCACCCTTATATATTCAAAGAGATCAATAACTCATAATCACCTAGTAGAATCAAGAATGTATATAATTCTTAAGATTTTCCCGTTCTGTTACCTATAATAGCAGTAACTGTAATGGCAGGATATAAGCCTGGTTAGTTTTCTAAATGAAATGTATGTTTATTTTTAAGTGCTTTTATTAAAATTTTGATTTTTTTTTTACTATGTTCCATTTCATTATCCCTTAGGTGTTCCTTTTAATAACTGTTTATCCTTTGATTCTGCTTTTGTTCTTAGGTAATGCATAACCCAAACCCATTTCCAGAGCCCTGGAATGCAGAAACCCCATTGCTTTAACAAAAAAGCACCCTCCATAGATACAACAAAAACAAATTTGTAGCAGTAATGCAAAGTAATAAAGGACCAGGATGCTTAGGCTCACGAAAGCCAGATGCCTCTCTTTCCTCAATGTAGTCACTCTTAACCCATTAAAAATGGCACTCTGTGGAAGATCTATCTGCCATTCCTGTTCAATGACACGCTGGCCCTAAAGTGCAATGACTCTTCCCTCTGGCTGGAGGACTATCTTCAGATTGTGTCTAGAACTTCTGTGCTCTGTGTGACTAGGTTGTGCTTCTTTACTTCAGATGGCTATACCACTGACGACATCGAGTTTTACTGGAATGGAGGAGAGGGAGCAGTAACGGGGGTCAATAAAATTGAGCTGCCCCAGTTTTCAATTGTTGACTACAAGATGGTGTCCAAGAAGGTGGAGTTCACAACAGGTGAAGAAGTTTCCTCCCTACTAATCCATTCACGTGTGAAAGAGAGACGGTGATTCTAATCAAATCTCTCTCCCTCCCTCTCTTCCTCTCTCTCTCCCCCAGGGGCATATCCACGACTATCACTAAGTTTTCGTCTCAAGAGAAACATCGGCTACTTCATTTTGCAGACCTACATGCCTTCCACACTGATTACCATTCTGTCCTGGGTGTCATTTTGGATCAACTATGATGCATCTGCAGCCAGAGTCGCACTAGGTAATGTATTCCCACTTTTTTCACAGCTAGTCAATCAGGCCTTCAAACAAAAAGGCAGCATTTAATTTAGGATCAAAAGCAAGACCTCTCATGTAGCAAGTAAAAGAATCAGACTACATTAGGATGCTTTAAAATAATATTTGTAATAGCCAGGAGCTGGAAATAACCCAGATGCCCCTCAGCTGAGGAATGGATACAGAAATTGTGGTACATCTACACAATGAAATATTACTCAGCAATAAAAAACAAGGAAATCGTGAAATTTGCAGGTAAATGGTGGGATCTGGAAAAGATCATCCTGAATGAGCTATCTCAGAAGCAGAAAGACATACACAGTATATACTCACTCATATAGACATATAATATAGGATAAACCTACTAAAATCTGTACAGATAAAGAAACTAATCAAGAGGGAGGACTCTTGCCGAAATGCTCAATCTCTATCCAGAAAGGTAAAGAGGCTGGACATCAGAAGAAGGAGAAAACAAGAAACAAGACAGGAGCCTGCCCCAGAGGGCCTCTGAAAGGCTCTGCCCTGCAGACTATCAAAGCAGATGCTGAGACTTATGGCCAACTGTTGAGCAGAGTGCAAGGAATCTTATGAAAGAAGTGGGAAATAGCAGATGTAGAGAGGACAGGAGCTCCACAAGGAGAGCAACAGAACCAAAAAAATCTGAGCACAGGGGTCTTTCCTGAGACTCATAATCCAACCAAGTACCATGCATGGAGATAACCTAGAACCCCTGCACAGATGTAGCCCATGGCAGTTCAATGTCCAAGTGGGTTCCATAGTATGGAAACAGGGACTGTCTCTGACATGAACTGATTGGCCTGCTCTTTGATCAACTCACCCTGAGGGGGGAGCAGCCTTACCAGGCCACAGAGGAAGACAATGCAGCCACTCCTGATGAGATCTAATAGACTAGGATCAGAAGGAAAGAAAAGAAGACCTCCCCTATCAATGGACTTGGGGAGGAGCATGCGTGGAGAAGGGGGAGGAAGGGAGGGGTTGGGAGGGGAGGAGGGAGAGAGCTACGGGGGGGACAAAGTGAATGAAGTGTAATTAATAAAAAATGTAATAAAATAAAATATCCAAGATAAAGTTTAAAAGTGCTTATAATAAATATCTTTTAGCACTTGACCCCAAAAAATGGGATATGTTTCCTATTGTATGAATGTTTTACAGATTACTTGTTAGAATCTCATTACACTGTATTTTTTCCAAATTTGTGATGACTTCCTCTTCATTCCCTGATTTTGACTACGGGAACTGTAATTCTTGTAACTCATTATTTTAAACCATGGAGAGAGCTAAAATTTGTGACTGTTAGCAATTTGCATCAATGGTCAGGAAATACTATCCTTTGATCAACTATCCTTTGATTAAAACACATCAAACTGAGTCTCTCCTTTAAATAGAGCTCATTATATTCAAGAAGGCACAAACAATTCATCAGTTATATTAATGATCTATGATCAAGACAGAATAAAAAATCCTTTCCTCTTTGTTGGAACAAAATTCAGAATTAATCTTACTATGGTTGAGTAATTGCTTGAAAACTAGAAAGCTATATTTAAGACTGTAAGTGGCTCTTTGGAAAGTTAGAACATGTTTAATATTTCTGATGATCTAGCCATATGCAGGTCTACTTCATTATTTATAATATTCAGACACATTTTATATATAACTCCAGTTTCAAACAAGGGAAAGGAGAGAAATACCACATCTGGTTAAGACAACATATTACATCTCTTCTCTTTTGAAATTACTAAGCCAGATTAATTGACTAGCATATCCCTTCACACAGACTAACTGTCATACCCCAGCTCTCCTCTGCTGGCTGCAAAGTCAAGTGTTTGTAGCCTTAGGATATTCTAAAGATAAAGAACAAGTAATTAATCATATTTTATATTCATCTTCAACATACTGGTTTAATGTAAATATATGATAAGGTTTTAGAAAATTGTGCATATATGACAGGGTAAAAGAAAACTAGAGACAATATCCAGTCTACATCAGGGAAAAAACTCACAACCTTGTACAACTGGTTCTCTATAGATGCATATTCTCAAAGCAAATGATATTTTCACTGGAGGCAGTAGAGGACCTGGAGCAATAGCTCAGTGGTTAGGAGCTTGTAATGCTCTTGTAGGACATGAGCTCAGCTCACAGCATCCATGTTGGGACTCAAAAAAAACCTGTAGGCCCAGATCTAGGGGATCTGATGCCCTCTTCTGGCCTCCTTGGGCACTTGCACTCATAAGCACATTCTCACAAAGGCAGGTAATTTTAAAAAGTCAAATATATATGAAAGATGTTGACATATAATGATGTCTTAATCTTTAAAATATAAAACTAAGATATTATAACACAATTTTTACAACTTTCTATTTTCTAATTCAAAACAAAGACTTAAAACATAAATATAGTATGTAAATAAAATATTCTGTCAATCACATTAGCTAGAACAATGTTAGATGAAATTTAAAGTTTTAGTCAAAGAAGCAGGTAATATCTCTTATAATGGAGTTCTTATCATTCCAACACACTTGAGTTAATCACTTATCTGAACCCATTTTGCTTTTTTATTTACTACTTTTACTTATTCTTTGAAAATTTCATACATGTATACAATAGATTTTGATCAAATGACCCTACTACTTCCCTCTAACTCTCCCCAATAATCTCCAACCCATCTCCCTTCTGACTTTATATTTATTGTTATTGTTGCTGTTGTTGTTATTATTGATGAGAAAATATGATACATATGCACAATGGAACCTAATTCAACTATAAAGAAAAATTAAATCTTGAAAATTGCAGATAAATGGGTGAAAATAGGAAAACATATATATCTTACCCCTTGATGGTACTGCTGATGCGTCAAATCAGGGAATTTACAATCTACAGTCATCACTTACCAGATGATTGAAGCTTCCTTTTCCTTTCTTCTAATTTGCTCCTTTCATTCCCTCCACACCATTGTCTTCTCACCCTTTTCACACCTTTTCACAGCCACTGTCTTTATTCAATAACTCTCGTATTATTTCAAATATTACCATCAAATCTCGGGGCTTATTTTAAATGCTGTTGTTAACCATCTTGTTATTTTTGTCCTATAGCATCAAGACGACTAATCTCAGACTTTTATTTGTCTGGTTGGTTTTGGTTGGTTTTTTGAGACAGAGTCTCATGTCCCACAGAGCATCCTCAAATTTGCTGTATACCCAAGACTAGTCTTGAACTCCTGATCCTCCTGCTTTTGTTTTCCAATTCTGGGATTTCAGACATGCACCATCGAACTCAGCTGCAGAGTTTGTCTTTATCCACCTATAAAATAAGAAAAAGATAGCTTCCCCATCATATTCAGTGGATCGTTGTGATACACTGTACAAATGTGGAGTGCTAGTGTTCGCTGCAGCACAAACTGTCTACACAAAATCGATCTGCTTTTCTGTACTCTTACTTTTTCCCAATCATTGTTCTATCGCTACCGTTATGCATGCCATGTAGTTGGTATGCTGTCACACAAGCATCATACTATTAACCTTCCGTTTAGATTCAACAAAGCAGACAAAACACAACCTGCATTGGGTTTGTAGGTATTACCTTTTTTATTAACTCTAAAGACTGGTTTTCAATAAGCCTTTTTCTAGCATTAGGAAATGAATTTGTTACAGACTCTGAAACCAATAAAATCAAGGTGGAAGAGAAGGAGGACCTTCCCTATCAGTGGACTTGGAGAGGGGCAGGGAGGAGATGAGGGAGGGTGGGATTGGGAGGGAATGAAGAAGGGGGCTACAGCTGGGTTACAAAGTAAATAGACTGTAACTAATATAAAAAAATAAAAACATAAAAAATAAAATCTATGTAACATTTCAGAAAACAAAGCAACAATGAAAAAATATGTTATTATTTTTTCTGTTGTATATAATATTGTATATAAAGAATACTTGATGCAAATCACAAACTTTCTTAAATATCTCGTCTTTTAGCAATACCACACAAATGACTAGAGTTGCAAATGACTAGAATATGCAAAATAAAATTGTGAGTGACGTGAGTTAGAGATTAAGTCAGTTAACTCAAACTGGTCACCACCTTTGAGTCTGGCCATGGCTGCAGTAGGGATCAGGGTCACGAGGACAGATTCTAGAGGGAAAAGACTGAGGAATGGAGAGTAGGTGCACAACAGAGTGAGGGAGAGTACGCAGTGGGATTTCAGGGGAACTTTTTAAAATTTTAGTGCGGTGTGGTGTGTGTGTGTGTGTGTGTGAGAGAGAGAGAGAGAGAGAGAGAGAGAGAGAGAGAGTGTTATACCTACATTACACAATGCCTACAGGAAGTTATGCATAACTCCTGAGTTGGTTCTCACCTTTCACCTTGTTTTTAACAGTGGGATTTTTATTCTGCCTTTTCATACCTTTTTCCTTATACTTGTGTGCTTATTTTTAAATTGTCATCAGCCCTCAATTACCTTTGCCTTCTATGTCATGTCTTAGTAATAGAATCTAGAGACAGCCTGTCATTTTGTCTTTAGAAATGTGTGTGCTTTGGTCCAGCAGTTTATTGTGCTGCTGCTGTTGTGACAGCACGACATTAAGGGACAGTGTTTGTCTTCTTGGCTTTGGAGAACACAACTTCACAGAGGAGCCTTCAGCTACGCTTCGGTTTTCTGTCCGCAGGAATCACCACGGTGCTGACAATGACGACCATCAGCACTCACCTCAGGGAGACTCTGCCAAAGATCCCCTACGTCAAGGCAATCGATATCTATCTCATGGGGTGTTTCGTGTTTGTGTTCCTGGCTCTCCTGGAATACGCTTTCGTCAATTACATTTTCTTTGGAAAAGGCCCTCAGAAGAAGGGAGCGAGCAAACAAGACCAGAGTGCCAATGAAAAGAATAAACTGGAGATGAACAAGGTCCAGGTAATGTACTACATTAAAATTATCTCTATCATCCTTATCAATGGTGCGGTGTCCAGGAATGGCTTTTAGCAGAAAAAAAAACATGTTTATGAAGTATTATTTGTTGTCGGGCCCAACCATCTCCTCGGTTTATAGATTTGACTCAAAAAACAAGACTGAAAACTATGTAAATTAATATATGTGTTTAATGTGGGTGATTGTAACAAAATAACTGACGCAGGCAGATCTTATAAAGAAAAGGAGTTGTTTAACACACAGTTTTGGAGGCTGAAGTCTAAGCAGCATAATACTGACTCTACCGCTATGGTTGGTGGAAAGTTACACGAGGGGCAAAGTGGTTATGTCACAAAACAGAAATCTGGGGTTCCCTAAGTCCCTTTCAAAGACAGCCACCTCTCACGTAGCTGTAACTCTTAGAGATCTGTACCCCAACATTGTCACACTGAGACTGAAGTTTCCAACACATGAAAAACTGGGAGATTCACTGAACCCCATAGGTCGGCCACCTTTGACTGAGCTCAGCCTCAAGTCCATGACAATTTATTCTAAGCTATCTATAAAATTACATGTGAAAAAAAATAATGTGAGATCTACTTGGTAAACAAAGGTGAGAATCAAATGCAGTAGACTTAGACTCTGCCTCAGTGGACCTGAGGTCATAGATAGAGCGGTTAAGCCACAAGCTCAGATTCAACCATGAGAGCAGCTGACTGGGGACTTTACAAGCACTTCTCACAGGGGAAAAACATGAACAAATGCCATGTCAAAATTTAAAAACGAAGTGATGCATAGTGTTTTAAATAAAGTCAGAATAGTTTGCATCAAACTCTCTTGTAGACAGAAGTTATGAAAACTCGCAGTTTTTCAATTCTGCTTAAAGACTTGAGTGACTGGAAATAAGCAAAAGGTAGGAAAGAACTGGCCTTCAAAAGAAGAGCAAGTCGTACTAAGAGAACCACAGGCTGTGAGGCATACAGCTCTCCCCAGCAGCACTTCAGCTGGATGAGTCAAAGCATGGACGTTGATTTCAGGGTGCCTGAGATTTCAGACAGATGTAATCCATAGCAGAGAGTCAAACTCTGAAGATAAACTTCCTTTGAATGTGCAGGTAAGAGCCAAAGAAGCCACGATGGTCATTGATGTTTACTACTGACTGTCAGCTTGACAGGATGTGGAGTCATCTAGGAAAAAAAGTCTCCAGTGCACTTGAGAGGGATTGCTTAGTTCGGCTTAGCCTTTGGATGAGCCTGTGAAGGATCATGTCAGTTAGTTCGATTGAGGTTAGGTTAGAGGAAGACTTGTCCTAAAGAATGTAACACCTTTCTCGGGACAGAGGTCCTGGATTGCACAATGAAAGAAGCAGCTAGTTGGGAGAGAGAATCCATTGCTCTCTAGCCCCTCACTGTGGATGCAATGTGACCAGGTATTGCAAGTTTCTAGCTCAGAGACTTATTGACCTTGATAAACAATACCCTGAGTCAAAGTAGACCATTTCTCCTGTAAGCTGCTTTGATGGGATATTTCTTTACAGTGACAGAAAATGTTGAGAAGGCAGTCCCAAAGAGAAAAATGGCTAGAGAATAAAAGTTAAAAAAAAAAAAAAAAACAGAAAGCACAATGTGGAATCCAGCATCTGGACTTAGAGATTGTCTCTAACCCATTCATGCAGTAAACATATTGAGCTCTTCATTATGTCTCCAAAATGATCATAATTTAAGAATAAAGTTTAAGTCATAAGAATAAGGAAAAAAAAACTAAAGTAGGCCCCAGTGCAACAATACATAAAACGAAGTTTCCGCCTATTCTAGGTAATATGTTAGTGATCAAAGTACCTAAGAAAACAGAACACAAAAGTCTTCAGGGATGATAAAACAACCCAGAGTCTCTAGAACAAATCATTACAAATACCTGAGCTGAAACAGGAAAATCATGTCACAATCAAGAGCAATGTGACTTTAAGAATCTCAAATGTTGATCAGAACAATAACCACTACAGAGTAACTATAATTAATAGATCTTAAAGTCTGCTGTAAATGGAAGTACAGGCGTCGAGCTAAAAGCAACCAAAACATTCTGAAATAGATGAGTGATTAGACAAGCTGTAGCACATTCATGTTTAGAATACTCTTTCAGTGAGGGTGTCTATGACCGTGATAAAACACCATGACCAGAAGCAACTTGGGGAGAAAAGGGCTCATTTCAGCTTACATGTCCCAACTGAAAGCATGAAATAGAATGGGTGTAAGTCTCAGGCTTGAACATGCCATTCGATGAACTAATCTTGCATTCTGGAAAGTAGAAAGGATTAGTTCCAGCTCCACTGCTCAGTTTCTTGCCTCTGACACTGCCCTTTGGAGGTTCCTGAACTGGAACCATGACTCTGCTTGTTGCTCACTTCCTCTATCCACTGCTCCCACGGAACCCGATACTTCCACTGTGGGATTGCCAAAATAGCATGTGTTCACGTAGTTATGCTTTAGCATTTTTCTCTTTGACTGTAATTCACAATGACAGGGAACAGGGCCTTTGTCTAGTGTATTTACTATTCTTTCCTCAATGGCTACAGTGATGTAGAAACCTAGTAAGTATGTCTTACATGGATGGATGGATGGATGGATGGATGGATGGATGGATGGATCTGATGAGATAGACCATCTCCGTTATGAGTTTTTAGAGCTCATTCAAACTGTTGAGTAAGAAAAAGTTATCGAGTGACAAACCATAATGCTTTATAAATTCTTAAATCTTCATATAATATTAGAAAAGGAGACAGTAGCCCACTCTTGCTTCTGCCCAAGGCTGTCGTACTGTTCCTATTTTTTTCATTGTGTGTGTGTTGTTGTTGTTGTTGTTGTTGCTAGGGACTAAACTCAGAGCCTCTTTCATATTAAGTAGTAAATTGATCAATAATGTTTTAGTAAACATGTCATGCGAACCTCTGGTATTCTTTCTAAATCATCATGCCATCTACTGTTCACAATAACCTTCAAGGGTGATTAGGACTGACTTGCCTGACCTCGTCAAATGCAGGTAGAATAAGAATCTCACAGTATTCTAGTTATGAATACCGTGATGAAACATCTTGACCTAAAGCAAGTTGGGAGGGAAGGGGTTAATTTGGCTTAAGCAGCACTGTTCACCATCAGAGGAAGTCAGAACAGAAACTCAAACAGGACAGGAACCTAGAGGCAGGAGCTGACACAGAGACTATGACAAGTAAGTGCGGCTTACTAGCTTGATCCCCCTGACTGCTTGCTCAGCCTTTGCCTTTTCTTCTTCTCCTCCTCCACTTCCTCCTCCTCCTCCTTCTTCTTCTTTCTTTTTTTTAATTTTAATTTTTTCACAATATATCCCAATTGAATCCCCCTCCCTACCTCTTCCCCCATCCCCTTCCCCTAGTCCACTGAAAGGGGGAGTTCTCCTCCTTTACCATCTGCCCATAGCTTATCAAGTCTCTTGAGGACTGACTACCTAGGTCCCCTTCCTCTGTGGCCTGGTAAGGTCATATCATCAGGAGCAAATGATCAAAGAGCAGGCAACCGACAGAGGCAGTCCTTTCTCCCCTTACTCTCAAATCAACATGGAGACTGAACTGCCAATCAGCTACATCTGAGCAGGGGTTCTAGATCCCCTCCATGCATGGTCCTTGGTTGGTGCATCAGTCTCTTCAGGACCCCTGGGCTCAGATCTTTTGGCTCTGTTGGTCTCAGCCTGCTCTCTTATAGAACCTGGAGACCACCTGCTCAAGGATGGCACCACCCTCAATGGGCCGATCATTAATATGAAAATACCCTACAGGCGTGACCACAGCCTATTTTTATGGAAGCATTTTCTTAACTGAAGTTTCCTCCTCTTAGAAGACTTTAGCTTGTGTCAGGTTAACATAAGATTATCCAGCACACAAACTGTCACCATCTCATACAGCTTTAAAGGTTTGCAAATGTCTGGTTTTGGGAAATCCTGACCTCATCATCATCTGAGCTCAGAGAGGCAATGTGACCATAATAAACTTCATCTATTTGGCATATCATCTCCAGAAAGTTAGATAATGTCAGTTTTGCTGTTTCAAATACTGCTACCCTGTGGTTAAATTCAAATTTATAATAATTATTCTATTTCCCCTTAATATGGTGGTTGAGCGATCTTCCTCTTTCCTATGAGATGCCTGTAAAAAGTTAAACTTAACTGATATGTGTCTAGTCTCCTAGATTTATTTCATTTGAGAGAAGTCTAGGATCTGCCTTGGTTTTCTGAAGTGTGGAGTGACATTGTTCATTATTACACATTACTTTTGATGGCCTCAGCTGGGCAGTTAGGTCAAGGGATATCCGAACTGACACCTCGGAAGTGCAGGTCCTGTACTGATTTATACTTCCACCAGCTGCACCGAAGCATTTTTTTTATGAGTGCAGATGCTGAATCCAGACATTATGAGAGTTTCAATCTCCAAGGTGATAAAGACTGCAGATTCATGAGCCCCTCGGGCACCATCTGAAGCTAGGGATGGTATTTAGAGTTTTGAAAGACAGATTTCACAGCACAACAAGACTTTAAGCAAGCTGCCTCTGGGATACTTGTATACTAACCTGAAACTTTTTTAGTTGTATATACTGGCTGCAGTGTCTGCTGGGTGCAAATAAATGAAATGGATGCAGGGACGGTCGGTGACCAGGCACTACTGAAAGTCACTGTAAATCATGAGGAACACTAGGAGAATCTATGAAAGATTAATAACAAATGTGCAGTTGCAACTCCAAAGGTTAAGATGGAGAACTTTCATCTCTGTGGTTAGACAGCAGTTCTGTGACGCAGCCTCTCCATCCACGTTTCTGTTCTTTGTGCTAAATCACCCGAATACCGCCAGGCAATTTTCCTCATGTAAAGTAGGTTGTGTGCTGTGCTGGACTCCAGGTTGAATGATACATGTAAAGATAAGTATTTCAAAGGTAAGTAGCTTCATGCTTAGATCAGGAACATGCCTGCTGGCCTTGGAACCTGGACCTCTGCCCTCCTCAGCAACTCTCTTCACGATGATTGGAGCACAGACTCTATCTTCGATGAAATTGACTGTTTTGATTTAGAAGATTGAACTCTACAATTTCCACAGACAAGCCTGTTCATTTGCTCATGAACTTCGAACTTCATGCTTTTGTCTAAATTTAGCTTAGTTCACTATTTTGCTACATGAGCCTATTTAAATTTATCCCATCCTCAGAATTCTCCAGAGTCTAGGTATTCCCAAAAGCTCTTTGTCCTTTTGCCTCCTCTTTCCCTTTTCTGCTCCTCCTCTTTTCTTATCCCCTCTCTTTTCTGGGCTTTATTTTCATACCATGCAAATAGCTAGGAATCTTGATGATTGAGACAGAAATCTAACTGAGTAACTGTCCCCTGGTTCTAGTTTCTTGTGAGGCTCTATTCAAATGAGCAAACATTGTAAGTAGAGAAGCTCCCTCTTTGTCTCTTAATTCTAGGTCCTTTTATACTGTCATTCTTTTCATTAGGTCTTTCTCTCATAGTAACCCCAAAAGCTCTAGATCTGTTGTGCCAGATCTATAATCCCAGCCCGACCCATAAGTTCTTTATAAGGCCAAACCTAATGATGACCACCAAAATAAGTGCTGTGTTTGAGTCTATTTTTTTTTCAACCAACTTAGGTCACATTATTATGGAGAATTCAGTCTTTTTAATGAATAAAACAGAAAACACCAAGGACCCAGGTCTGAGCAATGTGTCTCTGAGGAGCCTAAAAAATGCCATTAGGCCTCTCCAAACCATATGCACCAACAGACATCACCACAACTGACTAAAACCCTTAGGATGTGTGTGTAAAGTGTGGGCTGGGAGGATGTTAACCAAGAATGAAATAAAGGCGAATCAGATTTTTTAACAATTTTCACAGTTGGCTCACACACAGACTCCTTTCTCGACCACTGAAACTACAACAGAGCTTAGTGACTTTATCTTGTAGAGTTTAACTGAGTCTATCTTGTAGGTCACCTAAGGCTCCATTTTGGAAGGACCAGAAAGATGATATTGATGATATTGGCACTTACCTATCTGAGCTTATGTTCTTTTGAAGGCATTAAAAGAGGGGATGGAGAGATGTTCAGCAGTTAACTGTACTCAATGCTCTTGCAGAGGATCCCGGGTTGTTCTCCATCACCCTCATGGTGATTCCAGGGGATCTGATGCTCTTTCTGCTCTTTTTGAACACCGGGCCCATAAACCACAGATAGACACATAGACAGAATACTCAAAGACGCAAAATTTAAAAAATCCTTTTTTTTAAGAAAATAAAATGTGTACAGAGCTATGTAAACTACCTGATAGAATGCCAGCTAGAGGGGGCCACTCCAGAAAAAGTGATGAGAACCTAGCTTGGGAACAATCTGATGAACACTCCAGGAGGATGTAAGGCATAAAATGCCCTGAGGGTCTAGAAAGAGGACTGGTAAAATCCAGAGCCTGGCACAGTGGTCCCCAGATGTCTTCTCAGCCCTGGGAGGGTAGCAGGGGGGAGTCAGAAGAAACTCAATTTTGTGGCCAATGGAGCTACATAGAAAGTCTCTGCCTCTCTTTCACACACACACACACACACACACACACACACACACACACACTGTGTCTTGAGCAGAGTGCTAAAAGGAAATAGAGTGATAATGGGGACTGCATACATGGTACTGGGAAATAGCTTGGGAAATACCTAAGAAAGACTTGAACAGAGAAGAGATCGTCTGTTTTGCATTCTGTAGAATCACTATGGCTGCTGTGAACAGAAGAAAAAAAAAAAAAACTGGAAGGCCACATTCCTAGAAAAAGGAAGATCAATTATAAAGCTACAGGCCATAGTAGAGGGAGATGGTCAGAATCAGTCATGTTTAAATGGAGCTGTTTTCACTTGTTAATACACAAGAGGGGAGAAATATGGAAAGGAGCTCAACATGATATTTTTTGCCTGAGCAATGCTCTAGAAAATTTCCAGTAACCTCATATTACCTTTATCATTTTTTCTATTTTCTGGAAATGAATATATTAAAAAGTGTATTTTTGATATGTATATTTATTTACATGTATGAAGGTTTGTGCTTAACTATCTGCCCTTTCTCGAAGTGATAGTAAAGTGTTCATGTCTGCTGGTAGTTATCAGGACATACAAGGAAATGTAAAAACCAGCTGTGAGCAAAGTTGCCAACAGGCCCTAACTCAAACCCCCCAAAAAGGAATTCCAGGCCAAGGGATCAGATTTAGGAGCCATGCTAGGTGCAGGTGATAGGGTTAGAGCCTGGAAATGTGGTCCACTCTAGGAGAGGGAGAAGTGTATACAGGCTGTGGCCTTCCAGGATGTCTGTGCCAATGTATGGAGGCCACTATTCCCATGGGACAGCTTTGTGAAATAGTGTGGGCTTCTCAAGGACAGAGTTAGCTCATTCTGCAGCCAGTATCATCCCCTTTCTTACTTCCTACTTGGTAGTCCAGAATCATTTAGCATATGTGAATCTCTTTTAATTGGCCAGCGAAAAAGAAATAACGCACTGTTTGCAACATGAATTGAGCTTAAAGGTATGCCTCAATGAGGCTTTTAAACTGTCACTGCCAACAAGACTGTGTTTCATTTCAATTACACTGAAATGGGTTCTGCTATGTTTATATATTCAAAATATCCAGAGTGGTTAAATTCAGCAAGTGGTAACTTTTTTATTTTTTTACAAGGGAGGTGATGAAGGCAGAGAGAAAGAGTAATGCAGAGGATGAGCAAGGATACAAACAAGTTGGTACATTTGCTTAGTGTTTCTGATGAGGGAAATACAGCTGTCATCTTGCTGGTTCCTGGACCCCTGTCCTTTTAGGCCCAGCCTCTGGATTTTAACGCATACCTGTTTTTATAAGTCAAGAGTCTCCAGAAAATAAAACCAACGCAAGAGAACCAACAGCACATAGCAAAGTTTATTTTAATTAATTATCTTACACAGTTGGGGAGCTGTTAGTTCTGAATTCTGGAGAGCAGGTTTCAGGCTGGAAAGTACTCTGAACTTGATCCCAAATCTGTAGAACATTCTGGAATCATGGACTCAGTTCTGAAGCACACTTTGTTCTTCTCCAGGGATCCTGTGTTTGCTCTAAAGCCTGTAACATGATAATTTAAGTCCACTCGCATCATCAAATACTATCATCTGTAATTACAATAACAATAATTATGTCTGCTATATCTACAAAATAATTTTACTATGATGTAAAGACTAGTGCCAACACGGCATGTAAATGGCTGTACCATTTTAGCCACCAATGCTAACATTTAATTGTTCATTGATTCAGTCTCTCTATTGTTTCAAGCACCTTTTTCGTTTTGAACAAGACAAAGTCTGATCTAGTAAAGGAAAATTCTAATGAACTACTCAGGGGAAGAAACAGGAAGACTGGGAGTTCTGCTCTTACCTTTTTGAGAGTAAGATGCCTTTAAATATTGCTGTAGAAGCATGTGATAGGCTGTTCTATAGTAAAGAACATAAGAAAATGTAATTTGCTTTTAATTTTCACTTTTATGAAGTATGAACATGACTAGGAAGATAGATGATAGCTATAGATAGATTATAGATAGATAGGTAGATAGATAGATAGATAGATAGATAGATAGATAGATAGATAGATAGATAGTTGTGTGATAGAATTAGGTGTTTTTTCTTTATACTGATTTTTAAACAAATTGTTGCTGGGAGAGGAAAGTATGGATTGTTATCCTCCCTGAGAACATAAGAATGGAAGCCCCACTACTTTAAGAAGCTCATCTGCTTTGTTCACCGCCATCTTCCCAGAGTTAATTTACAAACAAGGTGTTTAAGAGCCCTGTGCTGCAGGAAGGATGGAAAGAGATCAGCAACCACAAGCCAGATATCCACTTCTCCTGAGGCTTCCCTCCACATGTGAGTCCTTCCACTTGTTTGTGGCCAGATGCTGCCAAGGCCAATGAAAGTGATCATCTGGGAGGAAGATCACAGAGAGGCTCAGAGTCACAGGGGCAAACATGAAAAGGTCAGCTGGACAGAACACTGAGTGCCTGCATTTAACAGAGGGCACACCGTTCGTCCAGCAAAAGTTCTACAGTCAGTTAAGGAGAGCTCTTCAGTGTTTACATGGGAGAGCACAATATTAAGGGTTTTATTCATTAAGATCTGTCCATTTCTAAAACGAGGGACATAAAGTCCTACAGCCACATTTGGCACAGTGCCTGAAGCTCAGCAGGCGCTTTATAAACATTTGCTGGATAATGGAGGAGGTGAATGAATAAGCACTTTAACTGTTTATCCATGTTCCTCTTAAAATTACCTCCTGCAGCACAGAAAAGATGCCCATCCAGTAAAGAGTGAAGCAGCAGCCAGCCATCAGGCCGCATGTCTACAGCCATATTTCTTTTATTCACCATGTAAGCTATGCTTTTAGATAACCTTTCTAAAGCTGAAGAAAGATGGATTGCTTATATGTCCCCCTGAAGCCCCAGCAATAATACTCGTATTCTATAGATTTAGACTCAGTGATGCTCTATTCGTAAAACAAGAATCAGTGGTGAGTTTTATTGTTATTGTTTTGTTTGTTTGTTTGTTTGTTTGTTTTGAGGACTACAGTGCAGCCATTCCCTCCATTGCTGGGCTCATCTTGAAGTCACTGGAATCCATGAGCAACTGCAACCCTCGCCCACAAGTGCATCTGGGTGCACTATGCAGATCCCTAACATTGCATTTCCACACTGCACTCCCCGTGTGAACAAATCACAGGGAGGAAAACACCCAGATGAGGCAGAGCTGTGTCGGCCAGCTTCTTTGCAAATGTGCCCAGGTGATGGTCAGTGCAGATCAGTGAGAAGAAAAGAGAAGCTGGGTATAGACCCTGATTCAGTTGTGCCTGGAAATTAATGCAGGAATTTCCTTGCTCTAGGGGGACTTGAAGAGTAGGGAACGTTTATCTCACTGAGCAGTCATGTCACCAACAGCAATGCTTTAGAACATCTGACAGTCTTCACCCCCGTAAGGGCCCATCATGTTTACATTCTCTTTTGCTCTAATTCTGTCTGAGTTATACTCCACTTGGATGCTGATCCCTCATTAACTAGGCAGCATTTGTCCAGTACAGATGACACAAGGTACAACACACCTCTCAGTGTGTCTAAAGTTGTGAAGAAACGATCGCCATTTTCCTTGTGGACCTTATTTTGAGAGAAACTACATGAGTGCTACGTAGGCCATCTAGCACATGCATAGGCATGCGCACACACAGACAAATGCACACATGCACACACATGCACATGCACAGGCCTGCACACGTGCATATTTGCGCGCACACACACACACACACACACACACACACAGTCTGTAACATCAGCTTTTATAACCTTATTCTAGTAGTGAAAGCTCCTGGAAGTGTTAAAGGATTCTTATGTGGATACTCTCAACTGTTTCTCAAAAGTAACACAGTACGGTTGATTTAATAATTAGACAATGAGATCAACATTCATAGAAAGCTCGAGAACCGGACTCATTCTTTTATGCGTGAAAACACCCCTTGAAACTATGGTTTCTAGTTCAACCTCTGAAACCACTTTAACAGATTTACACAAAGTAATAAACCTCAACATGTCCTTAGACATCTTTCTATATGCACCTGACTTCTGTTTAACAAGAAGCTGCATGCCTCCCTGGCTTATCCTGGTGTCTTGTTTATCTAGCTGCTCATCATAATTTAGCTTCACATGGTATATAATATAGATGAGGGATTTAATTTCACAAGTTTTTTTTTTACTTAACATTTGTAACGTGTTATATTGCAATGTTATACTCCATAACAAAAGACTGCCAAAGACTGGAAACACATCCTTTAGAGCACCTAGGGAAAAGCATCCATTTATACATGAGAATACTAAGATTTTGACTGAGCCAAGCTCATTGCTCATCAACCAAGAAAAAAAATCAAGATGAAAACACAGCTTCCGACCCCCAGTCCCTTTCTCTGCCATCTCTACATCCTTCAAGACCCCCTTCCAGATGCTTGCTTTCATGAAGCTTCCTGTAACTAGCAATAAATTCTTCCTCTGATGAAACCATTAGCATTAGATTAAAAACATGCCATCGTGATTCCCCATAGGAGCAATGCACCTCAATGACATGTATCTCTTAAAAAAATCTGTGTTCTGCGTTTTTCTTGAGTGTTTCAAACCTAGAAGTCATATGCTCTATTCTTCATCTTTTAAAGTATCCTCATCACTTCAGCTCCACAGCTTCAATAGCAAACTTCCCAAGGCATGACTTTTCCAACTCACACTATGTGCTGTGAACACACACGCACCATCGTCTAGAGCTGCACCCACTCAGGCAAATGGAAACATTAGCACATTCTCCTGTCGGATGGCAGTCTCCCAGGACTCCACTTCAGCAGGTATTCTGCTGGAATCTAACACCTTCGCCTCACTCACTTCCTCAAAAGCTGCCTCTAACCGTCCTTTTTTTTTTTCCCTCATCAGCTGTTCTGACATCCTGTCTGGACACATATTAGCTAACGATTTGTTTCTTTTTCCTTGAATTACAAAGTTTTAAAAAAATATATGACTTCTAGGTCTAAATTATGTGTATGTGGCCTAGGTGTGAGTGTACATGTGGGTAGCCCAGGTGCCACAGAGGCCAGAAGAGGACATTAGATGGGCCCCCGAGAGCTGGAGCTGCAAGCTTTGGTAGCCACCTGTTCTGGGTATTGGCAACTGAACTCTGCAGTAAGTAGGCTTACCTGCTAAGCCATCTTTCCAGATCCTTGAGCTATCAACTTTTGATGAAGGGAATTCATATGAACTGCCTGAACCTTGTGGCCACTGATTCAGTCCTTAATCCTTTGTACCTAGATTCTGATCCACCTTTTTCTACAAACACAATGGCCCCTTTGATAAATCTATGATCCTTTTCTACAACAACCTTTCCCCTCTTCTCTCTAAAACCCTGGTGACTCTACTTCTCTTTTGACTACCTCTTCCTTCCCACTTGAGTTATCATTCCTTTTTCTCCTTCTTTGCTTCCCTCTCCACTTTATCAAGATTTTTTCATGTATTCCATATCTAATCCCACAAACACGCACATACACACTCCCACAAACACTCACACACACCCTACATCATATCCATACTTACACACACATATTCATGCATGCACACCACGCACTCACATACACGCACACACATGCTCATACCTTAGTTCCAGTCATATTATTCTAGTCATCTCCACATAGACAATTTCACACTGCCTAAAACCATTGGGCTACCTAATATATGACACAACTTTGATCAAAGTATCCCACTTTTTCCTTGATCCCTCTGATTCTCGTGGGGAATCACTGTGGGAGTGAACTCCTCTGTCATCTAATGACCATCTAATCCTCTCAAACAACAAGCTAAAAGTTTCCAGACAGACTTCACTCTTTACCCTGTAAATAATGATCAGGGCAGTTCTCCTGGCTTTTGATACTCTTTCATAGCTTCTTTTGTGGAATCATTCTTTCCCCACTATCATACTGCCCTACTCCTGGCCCACCTTCTCTTACCTCAGCACATCTATGCCTCTGAGTAAGAAATAGGATTTGTACTTAAGAATAAATATCAGTACTCCACAGTAGTATGTTATAGAGGACAAATGCAAAAATGGGGGTGGCATGACATAGGTGTGTTTGTTTGGGCTAAAGAATATCTCTATAGGACCAAGCCATCAAATACATCAGACACAAAGCTGGACTCATGTGTTCTCTGGCCAAGAATGCCTTCAGGAAACAGGAAGTGCTGTGTGTCTGCCAGATGGATCTGAGCTGTGGTATCATTTTTCGATATTTGCTCCCTTACAACGCTCACCTCTCCCTAACTCCACACAGTTATGTTTAGTCACCTGCCTCTACCCCTTTCTGCTTCTTGATCTTTGTGGCTATATGGCTTTGTAAGCTCCACTCTAAACTTTGGTGCTAGTGCATTGTGTATGATAAGGATTCTAGTTTTGCACAGCATAATCCTGATGGACTATACCAGACACAGTAGTAAGGACTCGTGTTTGGGTAAAGCTCTTGAATTTACTAACATAAGGAAAGACACAAAGACACACAAAGAAACAGGGATTTAAATTAAGCTTTGGAGATAACAGATTTATTTGTTTAACATGTAAAGAAGAAAAAAATACTATTCAATAGAAAAAAATACTATTTTTTAATTCTCATTTGTTTAATCTTTGGTGGTCCCCTTAGCTTTTGTGAGACTCAGTCTTATCACTTGCCATACTAGAGTGATATAATGCATTCCATGTTGCCTTACAGAAAATAATAGGTAAATTACAGAGTGTGGTTTTAAAAGATTAGTTATTAACAAACAAAAAATAAAAGCTCTTGTACTGTGCCTCGTGCCTTTTATCCCGGCACTTGGGGAGGCAGAGGCCAGTGCCTCTTGTGAGTTCGAGGCCAGCCTGGTCTATAAAAATAGTCCTGGACAGCCAAGGTTATACAATGAAACCCTGTTTCAAAAAGGCAAAGGAAGAAAGAATGAAAGAGAAAGAAAGGAAGGAAGGGAGGAAGGAAGGGAGGGAGGGAGGGAGGGAGGGAGGGAGGGAGGGAGGGAAAAAGGGAGGGATGGAAGGAGGAAGGAAAGAAAGAAAAAGAAAGAAAGAAAGAAAGAAAGAAAGAAAGAGAGGGGAGAAAAGAGCTAGAGGCCAATTGAAGCCACTGTTTCTCTTCATTGTCAACTCAGTGTTTGAAACTATTAACTATATCACTAAAATCACTGCTGGATGTTATGAAATCCAAGTAGAAAGATATAAGCTTTAAATCAGATAAGTATGGGCTCTAATCTGAGAACTGAAATTTACTAGCTAGCTAAACACAGTCAGTTTGTTAATAATTCTAAATCTCAGCTTCTTCATCTAGAAACTGAAGGTGGCATGTCATGGAAACCTTTTTAAGTAGTGCACATACTAATAACACGTATGAAGCATGTACCATTATGCTGGGCACCTGGTAGACAGTCTCCTACAGTCTACCGTGGGTATCACTATATCATACCATTTTATGACCTAGCTTTTTGTCTGCTTGCCTGTTCCTCCTCTGCGCTTTTCTCTTCCTTCTTCACCAGACTCTTTTGCCTCCCTGCCTATATCTGTACTTTTAACAGGTGATCACTGAGATTAATCTTACTTGGAAGCATACACTATAAGCTAAACACACTAACACAGCTGCCTCATGCCCTTTGAAGCCCTTCAAATTTATGTGCGAGTAAGCAATGAGGTTCCTCCATGGTCTCGAATTCAGGTCCTACCTCCAGCTTCCTGCCTAGACTTCCTACCCTAACTCCCTTCATGATAAACTGTAAGCTGAAATGAACCCTTCCCTCCCCAAAATGCTCTATCATAGCAGCAAAAAGCAAAAAGCAAACTAGTACAGAAATCAGTACCAGGGAGTGGGGTGTGGCTGTAACAGCCTTAACCATGTTGGGTTTGTTTGTTTGTTTGTTTGTTTTTTAATGTTGTAGGTGTTTTTTTTTTTTTTTTAAGTTGTGGGTTTGAAAAGCCATTAAGTGTTCAGTTCAACCAACCTAATGGGTTGTTCTGTAGCAGCGTAGAAGACAAGAGTGTTGAAGGAAATGAAAAAGATGGAGGCCTAGCTTGTGAAGTTTCAGAGGCAAGTTAGGACTCTAACAGGGCTGTTCGTTCATGTGACATCTTGAATTGAGAATCTGTGCTTTCCTGTGAGCTGAAGAGGAAGCTGTGATTAACAAGAGACCAGAACCACCAAAGTGAAACCTTTGCTTTACTAGGACAATTGATGTGGTTAGCTGTGGCTGAGAAATCAGCTGTAATTAAGAAAAGACCACACTGACTGAGATGAAATCTTGAGGGAGTATATCACCCAGAAGCTGTGGTCCAGAGGTGGTCGGTGCTGCACCACAGGCTGGTAGACAAATCTGGTCGTGTGCAAGAGTCCTTACATGTTTATTCCTGGTTTTGGTGGCATGAGAGCTGCAGGACTGAGGGAGTCATGGAAAGAAACTGAGGCTTGGCACTGGGAGAGGCCAGGAGAGGCCATTGGTGAGAGAACAGCCTCAATTCTCCAGCTTGTTATAGATGCCAGGACCATGTATGGATGCCAAGACAATGTGATAACCACAAAGGATGGCAGTGGATGTGGAGTGAACAGGCCTGAGCCTGTAAGCTAGGCTGGGTGTAGGGGTGTGATATGGAGCTACCTAAGCCCTTTACAGCGCAGAGTTGTAGGTCCCAGATGGGGACATTGAGCTAGTTATAATGTTGGATTTGGGATGTTGCTTTGGTTTTATTTTAACTATACTCTGGTTCTTCCCTCTTAGAATAGGAAGTTTTAAGGGTTTTTTTGGGGGGGAGGTGGAGGGGGTGTTTTGTTTTGGGGGTTGTGGTGGTAGGTTTTTTTGTTTGTTTGTTTTTGTTTTTGCTTGTTTGTTTTAATTTTACAGGAACCCATAGTTGAGAGACTTTAGATTTGTAAAGAGGTTTAAAAGAGAACTTGGTCTTTTAAAATATTTAAATTCTTAAAGACTCTTGGGCTTTTAAAGTTTTATTATGCTTCATATTGTGATATTAACAAGAGATCTTGGGAATTTAGAAGAAAGAAAAGATTCTTGGTTTAATAGAGATTTGTTTGTCAAGTTGGCAGGGTTTCTACTGTGCTAGTTAATTTTTTCATCAGCTTGACACAAGCTGGGATCATCTGAAAAGAGGAAAGCTCAGCTGAACAAAAATGCCTCATCAGAATTGCTGTAGGCAAGTCTGTAGAGTCGTTGGCTTGACTAATGACTGATGTGGGAGGGTCCAGCCCAGTGTGAGTGATAACAGCCCTGGAAGGTAGTCTTGGACTGTTTAAAAAAGCAAACAGGGAGAGCCACAGGGAGCAAGCCAGTAGGCAGTGTTCCTCCATAATCTGCTTCCTGGCTCCAGTCTTGCCCTGCTTAAGTTTCAGCTCTGACTTCCCTTCATGAAGGATTGTAACCTGGGACTTGTAAGATGCAATAAACCCTTTCCTCCTCCAAGTTGCCTTTGGTGATGGTGTTTTATCACAGCAACAGAAAGCAAACAGTGCAAAAGGTATGTGCTGGTTAGGTAGTACAGTCTATTTGACACAACCTGGAGTCAACTAGCAAAAAGGAACGCTTGAGGAATTGCTCAATTCAGACTGGCTTGTGTTTGAGCCTGTGAAGGGAGTGTCTTGATTGATAGTTCCTTTGAGATGCCCTGACAAACTAGGCAGGTGGGCCTAGGCTGTATAAGAAAACTAACTGATTATGCCAGAAAGACAGCAAACAGAGTTCCCCCATGGTTCTTGTCTCCAAGTTTCTACTTGAGTACCTGCCCTGACTTCCCTCAATAATGGATAACAATCTAGGAGTGTAAGCTAAATAAACCCTTTCCTTCCCAAGTTGCTTTTGGTCAAAGTGTTTTATAACAATGTCTTACTTAGAGTTTCTGTTGCTACAACAGAACACCATAACCAAAATGCAAATTGGGGAGAAATGGGATTATTCAGCTTACACGGCCACATTGCTGTTCATTACCAAAGGAGGCCAGGACAGGAAGTCAAACAGGGTAGGAACCGAGAGGTAGGAGCTAACGCAGAGAGGACATGGCGGAATGCTGCTTACATGGCTTGCCCAGCCTGCTTTCTTATACAACCCAGGACCACCAGCCCAGGGATGGCACCACCCTCAATGAGCTGGGCCCTTCCCTCATTGATCACTAATTAGGAAAACGCCTTACAATAGGATCTTAAGGTTCCCTTCTTTCAGATAACTCTAGTTTGCATGTCAAGTTGACATAAAACTAGCCAGCCCAAACAGCAACATAAGTCAAATTAGAAAACAATAAATAGACAGGTGGTGAAAAGTAGAGAAAGAGAGATAGGCAAACAGACTAATGATAGATAGATAGATAGATAGATAGATAGATAGATAGATAAAAAGAGAGATGATAAATAGATGGTACAGATGAATGCAGGTGGATAGATGGTACATAAGAAATTGATAGATGGAAGTAAACATGAAAGACCAAAAAGTAGAGATAAAGAAATAAATAATGAGAGGATGTAAAATACTTATATAGATAAATAATAGAAGATAAATAAATAGATTGTAAGAAATTAATAGAGATAGATAGGCAGATAATAGGTAGATAGAAGATAAAAAGAGACAATTGATAGATTGGTGATAAGTAGATAGATGACAGATGGATAATTGATAGAAATTGATGACTGACATAGATAGATGATAGAAGATAAACAAATGATAGCTGAAAAAGAATAAATAATAGTTGCAGGCTGACAGTTGATAGGCAGGTATGTAGAAGATAAACAGATAATAAATGCTCAAAGTAGACAGATAATTGATAGAGATAACTGGTTGCGATAATAGATGACAGAGATTGAGGATAAATGATAGACAGCTAATAGAAAAGAGAAGGCTGATAGATACAGTGAAAGACTGATAGACACACCATGAACTGTAGATAATCTCGATTGTCAGGGAGCACAAAGAGCCACTTATCTACTGCAAGAGATCAGTCTACACAAAATGGAAAGGATCAATGTTGTCGTGACCCCCCCCCCCCCCCGCCGTGACGATCACCGAATAACAGTGAACGTCCTAAGTGTCTAAACACGTCATCTCTGCCCCTCAGGTCGATGCCCATGGCAATATTCTCCTCAGCACCCTGGAAATCAGGAACGAGACCAGCGGCTCCGAGGTGCTCACGGGTGTGAGTGACCCCAAGGCCACCATGTACTCGTACGACAGTGCCAGCATCCAGTACCGCAAACCGCTGAGCAGCCGCGAGGGCTTCGGGCGCGGTCTGGACAGGCACGGGGCGCCCGGCAAGGGGCGCATCCGCAGGCGAGCCTCGCAGCTCAAAGTGAAGATCCCCGACTTGACGGACGTGAACTCCATAGACAAGTGGTCCCGAATGTTTTTCCCCATCACCTTTTCTCTTTTTAATGTCGTTTATTGGCTTTATTATGTACACTAAGGTCAATCTCATGGTTCGGTTTAGACTACCTTCCTCCTGGCTTACTTTTAAACCCCACAGGTTCCCAACAGCGATAATTGCTGAGGTTTTGAGGTAAGAGATCCATCCTTACAATCGGTTTTCAATCTTGCGTGTCAGTTTCTTATTATCACACCATGTTTACTTCAACAACAAAGGTATTTTTCTTGTCTACTGTGGTCCAAGTTACTGGCTCTGTAAGAGTTCCATCAATTGCTTTGTTTACAAACACAAAGAGAGAGGTAGATGGATGATAGATATTGTTGGCAGTCTTTTCTAGTTGCCCTGCATTTTATTGGATTATTTAAAAATGAAAGCGTACAGAGGATCGTGCTGTCTACCTGCACTGTGTTCAGAGCAAACTATAACCATCTCATGCTGCCAAAAATAAAACAAGAAAAATAGCAAGAAAAAGCATAACTTCAGCAGCTCAGAAGAATAAAGCCATTGACAAGTTGCAAATTTCCAGGAAGGGAGGCTCTAGCATGGACAGTTCCGGTCCACTCTGAGTCCCTTCTAGAAAGGCTTCGCAGCTCTGTGGAAGAGAGACATCAAAGCTAGTGCTGGTCTTTTTTTCCCCCAAACTCAACACTGCTGTGTCCATCTGACAATGACCATGGATAATCCTAAAAATGTTCCTTTCTGAGACTGTCCAGATGTTCAAAGTCAGCAGTAGAATCCAGCCTGATCTAACTGGCAGTCACTAAGAACAATTTTCTTCTCAAGAATAAAGAGTTTGGAGGATAATAAATAGTTTTCTTCCTGCCCTTCATGGAAAGTAGTTTTGACTGTCCGTTCATGAGCCTTGGAATCTCTTGATGCCATGAAACCATGTGATCATATTTCCACAGTTCCTGCTCCACAGAGAAAGAGAGAAAGGATATGTGGGATACAGGTGGTGAGGGCTTTGAAGGAGACAGAGGCCATTTTTTTTTCCTTGAGAAAAATTGCTGTTTTCCTGAGGAAGGCAAGACTTACACATTAGGTAAAGGGAGCCTGGGCAGTTATCCGCACTGCCAAATCTTAAGTCAAATTGTATGCAGGGTGCAGTGTCTAATGGCAACAAGCTCATCACACAGGACTCTCCTGGCACTTTTTGATTCTGCTCTCTGAGCTCTGCGTTTCAAACTACAAAATGAATGGTCCAGGAAATGCTCATCCTCCTTGTCAATGTCTTCCTCCAAAGCCAGATTTCCGTTTAAGAAAAGCTTTAAAGTTAGCAAAATCACAGAAGAAAAGAAACTCAAAATGACAAAACACTGAGCCTTTAGCCATGCACAAAGCCCCTGAAGTGTGGACCCTGCCCGTCTACACTCATTAATCACTGTCATTATTGCACTGCCTCATCTCTGCTCATGGATTATTCTGGGTCGTGATTCTCATGACTTTTGAGAAAAGCAACACAATTCTAAACATGCTCAACAAGCTACTGTTGAGTTCTTCTCATTTTATGTCATTAAAACCTCATTTTCTTTCAGCCTGAGTTTGTAAAATTATATATGTTTATTTGCAAGGTTGAGTGAGACCACAAATTGACCAACCATGGATGGAAGCCATTTTGGCACACAATCCATGCATATGATGGGGAACTGAAGGACTAATCAGGATGACTGCCTCATTTAATGGTCTGCCTCTCCTCTGAGAAGAGAATCAGTTTGCAGCGTATTGTGAGCTGCTAACCATTATATTCACATTTGGAAAGGAAAAGCTGGAATTCCTATTAATGAGCCTAAGGGGAGAATATGAAATGTTCATTTAGAAAGCGAGAGGAAGAGAGAAACCTTAAATAAGTGAGTGTGGCTGGGTGTAATAACATCCATTAGTAAAAATATTAAAATCCCACTATACCTAAAAAAAAAAAAAAAAAAAAAAAAAAAAGCACATCAAATTCATGAGGAGTACTGGGATTTTGAAGACAAAATTTCAGTTACGTTTTCAGGCATATGAGCATGTTTCCCTGACTGAACTGAACTATCCTCAGCCTGGTGTTCACATAAAAAGCTCTACTCAGTTTCCAGCCGGCTGAGATGCTTTGCCCTGGACAATGGTTGGACAAAGAAGAATGAGGTCCTGTCTGCAGTGGGAAGGGGGGGGACCACTAAGCAGTCATTTATTTTAAACATAGAAAGGGAAATTAGGAGCCTGATGCTGAACAAAAAAAAAAAAAAAAAAGATCATTCTAATGTCAAAGTTCTTTACATGGCTTTTTAAGAAGGAACTACTAAATCAGAGAGAAAGTCTCTACTTAGATCTTCTCGTAAAGGATTGTGATAATTTGTTTTCAGTACTATATTTTCCCTTTTAAAAATCTGACGTGATTCTGTTATAGTTTGAGATATAAAGCATCTTTTTGCATAACAAAAAAAAACAAACAACATTTTGGACTCCTACATCTTAACCTCTTAACATGTGAAATGATTAAGCCTGAACTGCCCACTGGGCTTGAAATGGTATGGGGATCATAGCCACCATTATGCAAATCAACTGAATGGCTTTGATCTCAGGGGCAATGGAAACCCGCAGCACGGAAAAGCTGTCATGCTTGTGGGTCATGATCTTTGTCCTAACATCTGAACATCTCCCAGACTAATCCATTCCTCTTTGCTCCCTTACCCAGCCAAGGAGTGACAGGGTAGCACTTTCCTTCTCTTGGTTTTTTTTTCCCTCTCTTCTTGCCCAAAATGTTGTAAATAAAACATAAAAGTCATGAAATAGTCTTAAATGCCCTCACGCTGGCTCCCCTTCTTGAAAGATTCAGATTACATTATACAAAGGTTATTCTTTAACTATTATTGAGTGGATTTTCCTTTTGCCCTGAAAATAGCCGCAGTCCCCTGCATCAAGGAACAGAAGAAACTGAAAACTGCAGACTCATTCTCTTATTCTTCACTGACATCCAGGGAACCCCACATTTCACAGTTCAGCTGCAGGACAGATTGTGTTGAAGACTTGACCTGCTGTGGGCACAACAGACATCCCACCTTTCACTTGACAACCGTGACAGCACACTCATCCCTTCTTTTCTTATTTTTTCCTTGGCTTACAATATCAGATGTTCCTTACACTTAGCAGTTCTGTGTGGTAAAGATCATTCTGCTGGAGTGACCCAGGATCAGTATCTCCTCCTCCTCTATTGACAAATAGAAGCAGCAGCTGGCTCGCATGCCTGCTGAGTGAATGATCTGTGCTTGTGTACACGTCACCTTTAGTGTTCACTAAAGTCAGTGATGGGTTTTAAAAAGGAGAAAAACGTAGTTCAGGGAAAAAGAGGAATGAGAGGCTTTAGGGTCCTGAAGAACAGGCTTTCCCTTAAGAACAAGTCATAGAAAGTTCACAAAATTCCATCTTCTTAAAACCAACGACTATTTTATGACTATTCATTTAGAAAGGGTTTGATTACCATCTGCCAAGTTAAACAGAAAGGATGCAGATAATCCTTCCAGACGAGAATGGTCTCCAAGGTTTCTCATGCTTGAAATTTTGGACAATATTCTGTCAAAAGGTGACGTGCCACGATTTGTTTCTTAAAGTCTAATTGTGTGTCTTAGAAAGGGATGGAAGGAACGTGCAATCATTTGCTCAAGGTGGTTTGATCAGCAGTTTCTGGGATGGACAGAAGTGAAAAACATCCATGCATCTGAGAGAAAACACAAAGGCACATTTGTTAATGGAATGTAGAGTACTGTGTAAACTTCCTTGTAAATTCTGTATATAGTTCACTGAACTGTTCCCTGTGGTGTGGTGATCCTCAATTTTGGGTGGATGTTTGAAAAACCTGAGCACTGTAAATAATGTAAGCTTATAAAGCATTTGCTTTTATCCATAACATGAATTAGTGATTTGGGCCCAAACCAGAATCTCTCCAGCTCTTGCTCTTTCATGCATACAGTTGTGTGACGCTGCTGGAAGCCATAGCCAGGTGTCTGTGATCACTGCCTCATGCCTTTACCCATTGAAAGGGATAGCAGCTGCCTAGAAGGCTGCCATCCTGTGAGGCCAAAGAACAGAGCACCAGCAGAAATGAGAACTGGAGCAATCTGCTCCTTGAACAGTCATGAAAAGCAGATAAGTTGTTTTCAGTCACTGTGGCTATCAAGAACTGAAATACTGATGCTGCTTAAAGGGTCAGGGATGGAAAGGATGCTCAAAATCCACAGGTAACCCAATAGCTTTAGCTTCTAACTTCTCTTTCACTATGTTTTCTAGAACTTAGAATAACAAAATACAATACCTAAATAACTAATAACAAATAGAATAACTAAAAACAAATAGAATGGATGGGTTGGATCAGGGTGAACGGTAACTATCCAAAGGATAGGCAGGTGTACAGGTCAAGACAGTAAATGTCCTTAGTAGCACTAGGTGGCAGATATATACCTGAAAGATACAAAGGTATCTATGTCCTTACTCTTAAACGTAGAAAAAAATTTCAGTGTGAACTGATTGAGAAGACAAACAAGGGTGTTTAACTTGGGGAAGGGTCTGTGTGTGTGTGTGTGTGGTGTGAGCTAGTTGGGTTTGAAGAACCTGGTAATTCAATGTTTCCAGATAGTATTTCCTCCAAGTCTCCAGGATGTGGGCTGTATGCCACAGAATGTGTTTCCATACAAACTAGCATTCCCAAAGGAGATGATGACACCAAGAGAAATTCCGAATATCCAAACAATTGAAGACAGAGGTTGGTTTCTTAGTGTTAGAGGGAAAGGTGGCCTCCTTGAAGGTAAGATTCCTTGTGTCATTTAATGTATTAGACGAGTACATTCAGGGAGTCGTTACTTAGCGACATTTTCATTCCAAGATGTGACTTGTCCACCAAATAAACACACAAAACACACCTTGTTGGAACTAATCCATTCTACCAATTTTCTGGTTAGAACACACCGTGCTTTTACCTTAGCTTTTCTTCAGATAACATATCAGCTAGAATGGTTGAAAATGTAATTGTTGGGAGCTGCAGCAAGCATTTGATAGTTCTTTTCAATAAAAGAATTACAAAATATAAAATATTAAGTTCCTAGAAGGGTAAGAATGGGGTTGTCTGATTGCTTTGACATCTCCCATGGCAGAAACTTCCCATCAAAACTGAAACAGCATAACAGGACTTTCTTCTTGTTTTTCTCTTACCTATTCAGAAGTCTTTGGCATATTAAGGGATGCACAGTAAGGGACTCAGAACCATTTCTGATTGGCTCCCAACCTCTTGTGTATCATTAATTTAATCAAGCAAACGAACAAAAAGTTCCAGTGGGAATTCAGGTTGGGGGAGTTGATGCTCCTGAACCAGTTGTGAAGGAATTCCACTCTCCAGAGCAACGCTACCTTCACATTCCGTCCTGTGGACAACCAAAACAAGCCAGTTTGCAGGAGAGAGGCCAAACAACCTTGCCTTAGGGATACAGGGTCTCAGACTCATCCATTAAAACAGGTTCATTCTAAAGCCAAAGGATAAACAAGAGCAACACTGTTGCCTGGCTCTTGCCTCTTCCCAGGCTTCCCTTTGAGGAGAAACAGGAAAGAGGAGACACTCTCAAATATATTTTTATATGTTCAAATAACTAAACTATCATATGTGAATTTTACAATTTCATTTTTTATAAAATAGATGAACGCCTCTGTGTTATTCTTTCCCAGCTATATACGCAATGAAATCAATTCCTCTATTTATGGTCCATTTCATTTCTGAAGCTCATATGTTATCTTGTTCATATTTAGATGGTAGCTTCAATCTTTGGACTTACGTTGTATTTCTTCATTTAACTCATGAACAATGAATTATAATAATTCCCAATTCCTACTCATAATGCCTTTAAAAGGTCTTCAGAGGCAAATCTTTTAATCATGGCCTCCACTGAACACCCTTGAATTATTATTTCTGTTCTTTCTGTAAAGAGTACACATGCTTACAAAAGTCTTATTTCTCCCAACTTATTTCAAAATATGGTAGAAATGAAAATAAAGAACTTAGCATCATTGATGACTACAGTATCTATACCAGAACTGAAAGATCTTAATATCATTTTTAAAATATCAATGTAGTAGTGGAAATGTATGCTCATTTATGCATATCCTCCCTTGCTCTTAACTACATGGTATTTAAATTTTTAGTATTATTCTTCCCAGAATGTCTTATCACTCAAGTAGCACACCTGTGGTTACAGATAATCTTTTAGAAAAACAGACCTAAATGAGCATTTCTGTGCCTACATGTATGCTTCCTGTGTGTAACCTCACCTACTCCCCACTCAACCATCCAGCAGATTCTACACAGTAAGTGCACAAACCATCATGCGCTGTACAATTTCTCACCAGAGAATTACGTAAGAGGCATTTCCTCCATAAAGGATCTCTATAGACAGCTCTCTAAACATAAAGCATGCAGCGCACACTCTAATATTGGAAGGTTAACAGTACGTAGTGAAGATGGGGGGGTTAGATAATGATGAAAGAGACCTTGGAATCAGGATGGGGGCATGCCTCTGAGTCCCAGGACTGTGACTCTTGATATGTCAGCCAGTGACTTCAAGTTCTCTTCCAGAACCGGGCTTCAAAGGTTATTTTAGAGAGGATCATTTTACATAGGAATTTAACCAAACCATGCAGGTGTGCTACAGCTTCACAAATCTAATAATATTCTTTGTCACATGTCTTTGAGAGTTGGCCACTTGATACCAAGTGAATTGAGTACTAGCTCATATTTCCTCCCAACCTCATCAAATACACAGTGACACAAACAAGCAGCACAATTATTTTACTACTTTTTATAATATTCTATACTCTTCCATCATGGAAGAGTATCTTTAAGGGACTCTCAGATAACATTCATCCATGTAATCTGGTTTCCATTTGTAAATCTTTGGAATGTTAGATGTTCTTAAACCATCCTCTGTAACTCAGTCAAGAAAAAGCCATAAAGCCCTCCTTCATGGATGGAGGATGGACAATCCACCTTCTAGGCAGTGTCTGAACCCAGATGCATTCCAGGCAGCTCCAGTTTTGAACTGCCCATTTCTCTATGTTCCTAAAATGAAGTGAGCAAATATATTTGAACTTTCAAGCTAGATGCATCTTGCCATCTAGATGAAAGAGACTCTGGGTCTCCAGGTCTTGCTCCCCATCTTTCTCGCCCCTGTCTTGCCTTTTTCTCCATCTATATCGCTTTACTAATCAATTGGTCTGCTATTTTAAATACAGCCATAGCAAAAAATGAAAGTTTATTAAACTATGATTAGCCTTGTAGTTATTCTCCAACCAGCAGCCCTCCCAATCCCAGTCTCTGAACATGATCACCAAAATGATTTCTGCAAGTATTCTTAACTTTTACTGTGATTTTTTTATAATTCTCCTGGGAGCCTTGTAATTGTTGAAAGTCATTAGGATACTTTTTCTCCATACAGTGGAATGTGTCTGGCTCTGTCATTTATGGCTTTAATCGTGTTCATGTGTTTCTTCTATATCTTGTTTATTGAAAGATTTTTATCATTTATTGTATTGAATTTTTTAAAAAGAAAATTGTTAGAATAATGCCCAGGAATACTTTTTTTTCCTGTATGTCAGCCTATGAATGGAATACCTTTCTTGCAAAATTAGCTGAGTGTTTTTCTCCCAACTTCAAGCATCCTTCAAAGATGATTCTCCCAATTGATGGTAGACTCCTGCTCCTCTTAAAGCAATGAGGTGATTGCTTCCACTTCTGCTCTTCTCATGACGTTCTGAACCTATAGATGGATTCACACCAAACAATATCATTTTTCAGAGGGAGGAAGCACTCAAAGTGTTTAAATCCTCGCTAACATAGACATATCCGCTGAGATCCATTCAGGTGCAAGTGACAAAAGTTGACTCTCACAGGGTCCTTTACAATCAAAGCTTTATTAGCTCATATAACAGGGTACAAAGAAGTGCCTGGTGTAGAGTGCTCATTTCAAGAATATAAGACCCAAAATCCTTATCTGCCTCTCTGAATATCATCAGTACTCAGTACCAGGTTTCACAGACCACTCCAGATACTCATGCCGAGGTACAGAAACAGGGTAAGGCCTGAATTACTTTTTCCAGGCAAGGAACTCTTTCTTCAACTCAGTCCCAGAAGCTGTGCCGTTTGTCCTGTTGGCCAAGGTTGAGTTAGACATCATTCCTGAACCTCTGGGAAGTGTGGTTGTCATGGCTGGCTTACCAAAAATACCCAGAGCTACGCAACATAAAAATCAAATAATTTATCAATTAATAACACAAAGGAACTAAGAATGGCTTTGAGTAGATATCCAAAAATGACTCTGCCATACAGCCTACACTTTGCTCTACACTCCAGCCCTCTAAAGTTACTATATAACAAGGGTCAGAGCACAGCAGCCCAAAGAGCTTACACAGCTCTGATAGTTACCGGTGACGTGGGTATTCATTCCCAGTTTTTTTTTTTTCCCCTGCCTCCAAAGACAAAGTTTCTACCTCTCACACATGACCTATATTTCATTCCTCTGACCTCAATAATACAGGATTTTGGAGTAGTTCAAAGATGTGTGAAAACTTGAAAGAAGACAGTTCTCACACCCTAGAATGAGATGCTGTGCCCACTACACACTGTTCAGTTTATTTCTGTCCCTCTCTCCACTTCCGACACAGCATCCTTTCATTGTCTAAGGAAAGTGATGAAGAAAAGCTGGAGCAGCGGCAGCTTCAGCCACACTCCACCCTTTCCGTTCACATAATTGTTATTAGAGAACCATAGCACCCAGTTTGCCTGAGATGCCCATTTGAGTGAAAAATGGATGGCTCTAATTATGGAATCTCAGCCACCTGGAGGATATGGAAAATGCCAACAAGTTCATTGGTAGGGTTTGGATTCAGTCTCAGAAAATATGACTTACCTCCACATGACCCACTTGCTGCGTCCAGCCAGGCTTCCCCATTCGTGTCCACTATGCTTTTCACTGCTTTCTTAATTAGCTTCTTCAAAATCAATCCATAGACCTACACTACCCTTCACGCTAACAGCCTGGCATCACCCAAAATTGTTCTTACAGCTGCACTTCAAGCTTTACACCTTGTGATCAGTGTCCGGATGCTCTTCCCCGCCCCAATGATAACTTACAGAACAAGCCACCGGCACTCCAAATATCCATCCAAGCACCAATCTTCATTCCTTCACCTGCTGGAATTCCTTCAATTCTTGTAGCAACTCTGTCCACTGAAACTGTCTGTGTTGTGTGTTTCCACAGTATCCTTGTAAATATTCTACGTATCAAAAAAAAAAAAAAGTCCTTAAGAATAAACACAAGACCTTCTAAGTCCTTTGTAGCATTTCGTGCATACAATCTAGCTCTAGCTGACTCCAAGCAGAGTGGCCACTGGGATTTTTTTTTCTCCACTGACTGTGAGTGAGCCGACACGATGTTCATGATCCCTCCATTTCACTCCAGCTCCAGCAGGACTGAATTTTCTACCCTAACTACTTCTGCTTGTTCTTTATGGAACAAGGAACATTTTCTTCCACAGCTTCATTTCTGCCCCTACTAATCCATGCCTGCCTTATTAAAAAATTTTTGAATGTATGTTCTATGGACGTTTAACGTTGTAATGGCATTTCATTGCTGATAGAACACTCCAATGTGAGTCCTTAAGAGAATAGTCACTGAGGGTACATTCCCCACTGCTTCTTAGTACATTGAAAAGCAAGTGATAGAAACAACCTTCTTGTGAACCTTTTGATGGTTGACATTCCTGCTCTGTTGTCAATGTTTTCATAAAAGAAACACAGACTTTGCAAACCTAACCTCCCAGTGACAACCAGACACCCCAGTTTTACTAGGTAGTCTATTTTTCTACATATATTCTCCCCAATATGTTGAATTTCAGTGTTTGGGTTGGGTTTTTTTTTTTTTTTTTCCTTATTTCTTTTTTAACAATGCATTATTGTCTGATTTCTTTACCTTTTAAAAAAATATTCACTGGAAAAAGCTTGAAATGTGTTATGCAGTAGTGCCCCTGAGATGATATTTTTAGAAAAGCCCCTGGGTCATTCTAATTCACCTTAGTGAGAATTGTGTATCCAAGTGACCTTTTATATTCAAAACATCCACTATTTTTCTAAGGGAGGGAATGTTTATGATTTTATACACGTGTGTTTATTCACTGTTGCTCAGCCCCATATTTTAAAATAAGCCAATAATCCTCTTGATAAAAGCTACCGTGTGACACTTCTAAAAGGTCAAGATGGCCTGAGGTTTTCGGAAATTCCCAATGATATAAATGCTTGCGAGTTCTAAAAAGGCTTTAGCTTTTTAAAATAAGTTTTTGGTTATCCCCACCCACGCAGTATTTTGTGCTGTTGTGATGGAGGCATGATGGATGCAATGCTGGTATGTCATTTTAGAATGCTGAGAGGAATGAAAAGTGGAGTTTATAGTGCTGTGTGAACGCAAATCAAACTGTTTTTGAGAGAAAAGCATCTGGATTGAACATGGCTTGCTCGAGAAACTTCTCCCCGCTGTCTATCATCTCTGAAAAAATCCTTTCACTCTTCTTGAATTTATCAAAGGGCCTAAATCTGTGGCACTGGTTTTCCACAACTGTGGCAGGGTGAGGTTGGGGAGAGGCTGGGAACTCAAGTCTCATTAGGCTAGAGAACACGAAATGACTATGCTGTCGGCAGTGATTCAAACACCTCTTTGGCGATTACTTCACTGAAAACTTGACTGAATCCAAAACCTGTCCAAACCTGCCAAACAAGTGTCTGCTACTTTAATTCATAGCACTCCGTGTTAAATGGCTGTGGCTTTCAAAGCAGGTGCTACACGTGCAGGAAGAAACACACACCTTCTCTTGCCTCTCAGACTCCACTAAGCTAAGCTCACCAAGTATGTCAGCAGACATTGAGTGGTTTGTTTTTCCTTGCATTTTTGAGTCTCCACTAATCAATTTTGCAATCTACCCTCCTGCCAAATATGATTTAGCAAACTCGTTACCCTGATTGGCATTACATAGTTCTTGTAAATAAAAGAATTCTCTGGTTTTCAGAAGGCAAACTTCTTGCACTGCAAATAAACAAATATTTAATGATCTTTTACTCTTTGGCATAGCCTTTTCTTTCTAACATAAGCTGGTAATACTTTTTGTATACCTATCAGACCACTAAAAAAAAAACTTAATGGCAAGGAACAGTATTTCTGAAAACCTGTAGAAATTTTTTAATGAAACGGCACAGGCTAAAACAGATGCCAAGAAAGGAAAAGATGGAGTCCTTACTTTTATAACTCAAGATTTCTATTTTGTATCAATATATGCTGCATTTTCTGACTGAAATTGCTGTCTGTCTAACAGGATATGTGATCTTCTGTCGCCTTTTTACATTTGAAATCAAATTTCATACAGTAAGCTTGTTTGTCCCTTTCTGTTCAGGATTCAATTTTATTTCACTAATTTCTTTTCATGTGCTAAAAAGCAAGCGACATATGCCTTCATTATCTCAAAAGCTATCTGTGGACAAAATCCATGAAGCCTGTAGACTGTGATTTATACAAATAAAAGGAAGATCTCCCTGTAAACAGTGAATTTGTGAATAAGGAATTGTTCAGTGGCCTCTGACTCCCACCCTTTGTCCCCTCATGGCCTTCTTTCTATTCTGAGTCATCCATCAAGTAACTGTGTATTACTGTAAAATACAAAATCAAATAACATGCTTTCAGGTATGGACACAAGAGATGCTAGCGCTCTCAACTTCAGGACTCACAGCTAACCCTTACAGTCACAGGACTGTCCTTCACTCTGTGTTTTTGTTAACAGTGTGGCTTTGCTATAAAACATGGTATTGTTTGCTTTGGTATACAAAATTCTAAAAACTGTTGCGGCAAATGAAAGACAGATAGCACGTCCAAAAGGCTGGTGTCAGAAACCATCAGCTCTGCTTGTAACTGTGAAGCTTCTGCAATGGAATTTACTGCTGTAAATATGTACAATTTGTCAGCTTATTTCAATAAAAAAAATTTTAAAAATCAATTACAGATGGCTCCATATAAAAAGCTTACTTTGTACTATGTTTTAAAACATGCAAGAATTCAAGCATATATTTTTATAATCCTTTAAAATGTTTAGAATTTTGAATTTTTGTTTGACAGCTTTTATTGCAAAAATTAATACAAGGCTAAATCCCTGTATGTAGAAGAGATGTTTTGTCAGATCATCCAGCAAATGGAAAGAGAGAGAGAGAGAGAGAAAGAGAAAGAGAGAGAAGTAGCACTTTAGTGGGAGTTTGTTTCTGCACTACTTTTAAACACATTATTTAGGAAACATGCCTTATAAACATTAACAGACGGAGCATTTCTATAGTGCATGGAGGGAAGGACATGAGAGTCTTTCCTTGTACTAAAATTGATGTCTAAAGCAAAGTCAGTAAGTATCCACTTGTAAGATGGCTCACGTCAGTTTTTTTTTTAAATCTCTACTGTACACATGAATATTAGAGCTGTCTGTCAGTCCTGCCTCATTTGAAGACCTCTGATTTCCAAATTCATTCTCTCCCTTGAGAAAGCGTTGACAATAAAATAATGAACAGCCTGAAGTTGTGAAGTTCATTTATCTGTTAATTGATGGTTAGCAGAATAGCTTTCCAATAAAAGTCTAAATTCCAGCCTAGGGACAAGTTTAACATCTATCTAACAAAGTAACTGGGAACCATCACTCCATCGGAGCGCCTAGCTTCATCCTGAAGAAGTGCCTTTTCGTGGCGTTCAATATTGGCAATCATGCCCAGGAGGCTAGTATTACATGGGAAAAGTAAATACCCATCCAATTTTATCTAAATTAGAAAGGGAACAAATATGTAAGTAATGTGTTTAGTAAGAAATGTAAGGTAGACGGTTTGTGTCTTTCATCTCTTTCTAAACAAAGAAAAACAGTGTTATTAATTCAGGAGGCAGCTAGTAGTTATTATGCAAGGGGAATGGGGGAAGGCTAGAAAAGAATCGCAATTTCCTTGCAGAGAAAAACTAACTAAATGAATCTAGAGCAAACCAGCATTCACACAGTCCCAAGGATCACAAGGTCAGCATGGAGGTACCCAAGGAAAACTGGGTAAATGCCTCCGTCCTCTGCTCGTGTGCGAGATGACCCTCTGGGGACCTCAGAATGTTGCCGCAGTCAGTGCGTCTTTGCAGTCACTAGGACCCAAGAGATGCCACCTCTGAGCCTGTCACACCATTTCTCTCAAATCTGGAAATGTGCAAAAGCATTCACCTCTCGAGTTCTACACCAAGAGTCTACAACTCACTCCGGCCAAGAAAGCAGATAGAGTAACTACGGATCCTCGCCACTCCCTCTTCTCCAAACCCATTGCCCAGTCTCATTGCCGGAGCTGCTGCAGACTCCCCTTTCCCTGACCCTCATGCAGCTTTCCTCCAACCCTCCTCTCCACTCATCCTATTACCCCAGCCCGCAGGCTTTCCCCCAGGAAGCTACCAGCCAAGCCAGAGAAACCGACAGGCCAGAAGAAGCAGGTAGGGAAGCCTCAGATCCTCACTCCCCCTCCTCTCCTCTAAATCCAATCAATCCCTGGGTCTCATCCCCAGATCTGAGGTAGACTGGCTACCGCAGCTTCTCCTCACTCCCTGCACCCGTTCCAAGGGGACTAAGATCCTGATGGAACACCCTGCTTGCCTCTCTCCTACGGACCCCTTCAGCCACCACCACCCCCACCCCCACCCCGTCCCAGATCCATCCTTAAGTGCCATCTCCCGGTGCCCAGAAGCACATTTTAACCAGAATCACCAGTAGCTACACCTATTGGGATCCCAGAAAAATTCCCTACCAGGCAACACACAACCAACCTAAGAAGCTGAGAGAGCAACAGAAACAAAACGCCCCCCCCAGCGAAGACCAGTCCAGATAGCAGCATCTAGAATTACAGTCTTCCTAGTCCCAGATGCTTGTCTAGGCATAAAAACACAATCAAGACAGCCAGGACAATATGTCTCCACTAGAAGTCAACAATTCTACCACACTATAGGCACCCTGAGGATCACAACATAGCCGGAGCACAAGACAAAGAAAGACCTTAAGCTAGACTTTATGAATATGAATTTATCCATTCATATGAATGGATCAATTTATGAATATGAATTTATGAATATGAAATTATGAATACATTTATGAATATGAATTTATCCATTTCCTCTTTAAGGAGGAAATCTATGAAAACGCAAACAAACAATGGAAGGAAATGAATAAAACAGTTCAAGACCTGAAAGTGAAAACAGAATCAATAAAGAAAACCCAAGCTGAAGGAAATCTGGAAGTGAACATTTTCAGAACTTAAAGGGGATCCTCAAAGCCAAGCCTCACCAACAGATATTAAGATATGGAAGACAGAATCTCAGGCATTGAAGACACCCTAGGAGAAATGAATACTTCATTCAAAGAAAATGTTAAATCTGAAAAAGTCCTTGCACAGAACATCCAAGAAATCTGGGATACTATGAAAAGGCCAAAACAAAGAATAATAGGAATAGAGGAAAGAGAAGAAACCCAAATCAAAGACACAGAAAATATCTTCAACAACATCATAGAGGAAAATTCCCCTAACCCGAAGAAGGAATTGCCTATCTAGGTACAAGAAGCAAATAGAACACTAGACAGACTGGACCAGAAAAGAAAATTCCCTCAGCACTTGATAATCAAAACACTAAATGTGCAGAACAAAGAAAGACTATTAAAAGCTGCCAAAGACCGGCCCAGTCAGGCTCCCTGTGTCCGCGGCAAAATCAGAGGTTTGGATGTCAGGAAGGCACAGTTTCAGGCGAATGACAGTCAGAGACCACACCGAGATGGTTTTGATCCTGCTGCAACTTTACTGAAGTCAGGCTAATAATTTTACATAAGGAAACACCTTAAAGTTGGCATATTTCCCAGAACACTTAGATTTTTACCAAGAATACAAAGTTGACATTTTAACTCAAAAATGTAGTCAAACATAAAGCAGTGCCCACAAGAAATCTTGGCCTGAAAACTTTTTGATCAAAGCAAACAAAGAAAAAGAAACCTCAAACTGTAGTTTCATTATTGCTAACCAATGAAGAGGAAAGTCAGGAGCTAAGTCAGATGCCTGCCAAAATCTTTCTCTGTATCAAAATCTAAACACACCTTTGTCAACCATCCTCCCATATGTCTGTAAAAGATTTATGATCTTCCCTAGAAACAAGACAATAAGGGGGGCAAGCTCAAGCCAGCTGTACTTCTCATGCTATTTTTTTCCTAAGAAGGAGACCATTATTTTCTCACTATTCTTATAATGCTTTTAATACTAAATGTAATTCATTACTTCTCTTAAAACTACTTTTCTTCGGCCCTATTCTTGTTAAAGCTTTTGGTAATCTATCAAAAATATAGTTCCTTGAATAGTTAATTGTGCTGTTTCAGGAATCATAGAGAAAGATCAAAAAAAAACTCATTAATCCAGCCCTACAACCACGACCGAAAAAGTGTAGAGACCCTAGACTGCGTCTTTTTAACTTAGGTGGTCAGGGAGACCTGCTAGTGACCTCCAGGGAGTAAATTTCCGAAGAACGCGTATCTCCCGCCCTGTAGCACAATCTATTGATATGCTACACTGGCGACACTGGAGTGGGTATAGCAAAAAGCTACAAGAGAAGAAAGACCACCAAAACATGTAAAGGCAGACCTATCAGAATGACACCTGACTTCTCAAAGGAAACTCTAAAAGCCAGAAGGGGCTGGGCAGATGTGCCACAGATACCAGCCCAGACTACTGCACTCAGCAAAACTTTCAGTCACAATAGATGGAGAAAATAAAACACTCCACAATAAAATAAAAAATAAACAAACAATGTATATCTACAAGTCTGGCCCTACAGAAGGTGCTAGAAGAACTTTAATCTAAAGAGGTTAACTATACCTAAGAAAACACATGGAATAAATAACCCCAGACCAGCAATAAGGGGGAGGGGGGGACACATACGATAACAATAAAATAACAGGAGTTAACAAATTTCTTACTGAGGACTCAAACTCCACTGTCCCACCAACACAAGTGCTGAGATTGCTCATGCTGCTATAAAGATGCACAAGGAACAGACACCAGTAATACTTGGAACCAGAAGACCCAGACTTTCATTCCTCCCCAGCACCACGGGGATACCAAGACAACAAACAGCACAACACACAAGCCAGCTCCCTTAGGAGGCAATTCAAATTCAGTTACGACTCCTAGAGGCATTCTGCTCTGACATAGATCAGCTTCTGACTTGTCCATCATAAGAACAGTGGATGGGAACTCATACAGCGGCTGACAACTGAACAACGTGCGGTAAGTGAGAAAACGGAGAAGGAACACTCAGTGCTAAACCACGGGTCCTAATCAAGCCCGTGATAGCATTCATTGAGCCTGCGCAGATCCAGACCACACAGGGTCCCAGAGCGGAGATGGGAGGTGGACACGAGCTCCCATCCCCAGCATCTCCAACTGACAACTACCGGGTAAAGAAAAATCAGTTTCTCCAAGGGAGTCTCACTGGGTATAAAAAAACAAAACAAAAAAAAAAAAAAAACAAAAAACAGCCACACTTAACGCAGGCCCCATGCCCAGCAGGAGATGGCCAACTCAAAATGAACTCAAAGGCAGTTTTAGAGATTTTATTTTTTGTCACATATTGCTTTATTTGGCTTTTTCTTTTTTTGTTTTTTTAACTTTACAACTCTTTTGCTTATATATTATGGTTTCTGATTTTGAGTTTTTAACGTGTGTGTGTGCGCACACATGAAGACATCTGTAGTGTTCTTTCTTGGTTTCTTTTTGTTAGTTCATTTTCTTTTATCCTTTTTTAATTTTCTTTTTAACTGCCTGTTTATTTTGTTAGGAAAAAAAGAAGGCATGGAGTTGGAACTGTGGGAAAAGAGAAGGACGTGAGAGGAGATGAAGGTGAAACCATGCATATTATATTATGTGAAAACCACTTTATTTGAATTTTTAAAATAATAAAAGAATTTGGACCATGGGAGAGAACAAAACCACCATCTCCGATGGTAAAACTCCTGGCACTCTCCTGCCTCCATCCATTATCCTGCTATTCCATGTGGGACCAGTAGGAAGAGAGGCCATGTTCCTGGCTTCTCCCAGGGAAGGGAAACAGCAGCATAAACCCAGCACTGTGGCACTTGGTAACACTGACTAAATGACAGGCTTCTGTCTCAGAGAGCAGACAGCCATGATAGGTCTAGATGGCAGGGCTTGGCTGAGAACAAAGGACAGCAGGCTGCCCCTGCTGCTCCAGGAGATTGGTAAAGATCAGTAGCTTCTCACTGTGGGTGAAGGGAAACAGAAGAGCATGCGTCCGGTGTTCTGGCTCATCAGTTGTCCAAGATGATCTCTCTTGAGTGACAGCACTGATAAGATCCAGAAGAGGACAAAAGCCAGAAAGCTGGGGCTAGAGAAGGGTGATTTGCAGCAGCACTAGGGAAACTGCAGTACCAAAGTCAGACACCAGAGGGAACCAGAATTTTAGCACCTGACAAAGCCATAAATCCCTCTACCTGGAAATTTGTAAACACACACACACACACACACACACACAAAGATTTTATTGAATGAAAAAAGATTCAACCCTTCAGGAATATATGACAATGATATAGACATGTGTACTGAACATAAAAATACATAACATAAAAATCAAATACTGACAGAGCTAACCGGAGAAACAGCAACACAGTAGTAGAATTCAATTACCATATTTTAACACACACAGACACATTGGTTGTTTCTTTGGTAAATATAGTCTTACTATATAATCTGGCAACCATGCTCCTATGTGTTACCCAATTATGCTGTCGAGGATGTTTACAACTTTAGTCACAGTTGTGACAGGTTAAAAAAAAAATTAGAATAGAGAACCATCAAAAACGAAAAGGGAAATGATCATGCCATGAACAGGTGAGGCGGAAACTTAGACACCTGTCGCTATGTGAAGGTAGCTACTCTGACGAGACAGTATGCTACATGATTCCATATGACACTATGAAAAAGGAGACACGTCAGAGATTTAGAAAACTCAGCAGCAGTCAGAAGTTCTTAGGCTTGTAGAGGGATGAGGGGGTGAAGGGAGGCTTTTCATGGCGTTGAGAATATGGTGGCTCCATGATGATCCACTAGCCAAAACTGATACTACTCTTCCGTACAAACGTATGCAAGTTTGAAAATCACTTAGCAAGTAGAAGGGTCCCAGAAAACATTATGGTAGAAAGGCTGGCAATGATGATGACAATAATGATAACAATAACAATAATAACGCTTACCTGGACTACATGGGTATAGAGCAACTCCACTGCAGCAGGTGGGAGAGGAAGGAAAGCTGCTGACATACATAACTTTGGAAATAAGTCTGCAAAACTAAAGGCAAAAGCATGCACAGAAGTAGCCGTAGGCCTGCAGAGGAATAATTCTACTATTCTACATATGTGCATCGGAATCACACAATTAAAGAAATGGATGGTACTCAGTAGGGGACAGGGCTCTTGTGGAGTAGAAATTTATAGATCAGAGTAAGAAGCCAAAATGAGCCATACAATAGATTAGAGTTGGCCATCAGTATGAAGTCGTTTAGCTTAATGTAAACACAAGATTATATAAAGAAATATTTATAGGTGTGTGTATGTACATGGGATGTTTTTTTTGTTCTGTCTGTACTATGAAAGCCTAAAAGATGCATGTGCCAATAGCAATGAATACAACATGCCTCACTTGGTTTCTAGTGTCTGTCCTCAATAAAAGGATCCTAGACTTCTTGGAGAATCAGCTGATTCTAAGATTGATCAAAAAATAGTACACAGGAGCTGGAGAGATGGTTCAGTGGTTAAGAACACAGGCTCCTCTTCCAGGGAACCTAGCTTCAATTCCCAGCACCCAGATGGCAGCTCACAACTGTCTGTAGCTCTAGTTCCAACGGATCTGACATCTTCTTCTGCCTTCTCTAGGTACCTGGTATGCTCATTATGCCAAGATATACATGCAGGTAAAACAGACACAGAAAATAAAATATACATCTCTCATAATAAAAAAAAAAAATATACAAAGAGGAGCCTAGAATACCTCATGCTACCAGAAAATAGAATGATGCCTTTCAAAGCAAAAAAAAAAAAAAAAAAAAAGCAAGAAAGAAAAAGTCTTCCCCCATCAAAAAAGAAATTCCACACCACTGACAGAAACGTGCCAAGGGGACACAGGAACCAACCACAAAAGCCTCCCATGGGCAAAGCAAAAATAAAGTCAGTAATGAAAAAAATGGGATTACATTCCAAAGCACAAAAGAGATACCCACAAGACTATGGTATAAATGGCAAAATAATTCATGGAAAAAAAAAAGTAAATTCCACACAATTTCTACAGACACTTAAACTGGGTAATGAGGACTAGCGCTACTACAGTCCAGGCTGAACAAAGTCATATCCACCCAAAGAGCCTAGAATGAGGAAAATGGACAGCCACTTCACAGTGAGGAAATCTAACAGGCATTATCTTCCCCATGTGGTTACAGTCAACATCAGGTCATACATCATGTGACAAAAATGACACTTCAGCTTTAATCTTCTCTCCCAAAACTGGTAACTCCAGTCTACCTATGAGAAAAACACTGATAAGTCCCCATAAGGGTCACACATATTTCACCACAGAATCAAGGTCGTCAGAAACAAAGGAAGTCTGGGGAACAACAAAGAGGAGGTAAAAAGACACATCACATTATTGCAGATGAATTAGCAGGATAAATGAGGGCAGATAAAACCTTAGAAAATCAAATTAGCCCATAAGTGTTAGCTAACAGTAACAATTCATTGACTACATGAATTATACCATGTATAATTATACCTTATACCAATGTAATCAGTTAAGAGGCAAAACTGGTGACAATATGGAAGTTCTCTGCCATCCTCTGAATCCTTCCGTAAATCTAAAGCTGATCTCTGAAATCAATACCATCTAGTTACAAGAAAAAGCAAAAGATCATACAGTGTGGAGGAAACTATCTGAAGGCCTTGCATCTTGGAAAGGACTGTCAAGAGCAAAACATGATACTAAGAAACAAAACCAGGAATCCACCTTAAAAATGGGGAGACACCAACCCACCCATAAAACCTTCCACCCAAACTTTGGCCTGCCTACAAGAAATGTAGGGATAAAGATGGAGCAGAGATTGAGGGAATGGCAAACCGATGACTAGCCCAACGTGAGACCCACCTCATGGGAGAGAGCCAGTCCCTGACACTATTAATGATACTCTGCTATGCTTGCAGACAGGAGCCTAGCTAACGTAACTGTCTCCTGAGAAGCTTCATATAGCTGATGGAAAGAGATGCAGAGATCCACAGCCAAGCAATAGGCTGAGCTCAAGGAGTTTTGTGGAAGAGTCAGGGGAAGGATTGAGGGATTCAGAGGGGTCAAGTACACCACAGGAAAACCTACGGAGGAAACTAACCTGGGCCCATGGGGGCTCACAGAGGCTGAACCAACAACCAAAGAGTATGCAAGAGCCAGACCTAGACTCCCACACACACACTACACATATGTAGCAGACTGCAGCATGGCCCATCATGTGGGTCCCCAACTAATGGTAGTAGGGGCTGTCTCTGACTCTGCTGCCTGCCTCTGGATCCCTTTCCCCTAGCTACGCTGCTTATCTGGCTTCAGTGGGAGTAGATGTGCTTAGCTTAGTCCTGCTTGAGGTGCCAGGGTGGGTTGGTACCCCTTGGGTGCCTCCCTTCTTTGAGAAGAAGTAGAAGAAGGAATGGGAGGAGGACATGTGAGGGCAGGACTGGGTGGTGAGTGGAGAGGGGCTGTTATCAGGCTGTAAAGTGATTAAATTTAAAAAAATGGAAGAGCAAAAAAAAAAAAAATTTTAAATGGGCAATAGATCTAAACAGTGTCCAGTGGGGTGTGTAGATGGCAGAAAGACGTTAAAAGATGATGGGTGTGGTTGGTCCTTAAGTGACTGTTAGAAGCACAATGAGATCCTACTACATACACACTAAAATAGCAGAAATCAGGAAGACCAGCCACAAGTGTGGGTAAGGTGAATCAGAATGTTACCAAACTGGTGGAAATGGAAAATGGGTAAAAATCCCTCTGAAAACCCATGATATCTTAAAAAGATAAGTATAAGCCAATCACATGAACTAGCTACGTCACTCCAAGATACCATACGTCCATAAGATCATAAGAAGATACACATGCAAATATTCAGAGGATTCTCTGTGCTGTAACAGGCAAGTGTTAGAACCACAAAAAAATGCTACATTCTCTGTACTGTAACAGGCAAATGTTGAAACCACACACACACACACAATGCTATCAACAGATAAGCAAATTGTGACAGTTATACAACACGATGCTTCTTAACAATAAAAAGGAACAGAGCACTGATATGTGCGACAGGAATAAAACTCAAGTTAATGCTAACATCAGGCATACTGGCTCATACAAGTAACCCTAATACTTGGAGAGCTGAGGCCAGCTGAGTTCAAGACCCAGCCTGGTCTATATAGTGGAGTTCCAGGCCAGCTCAGGCAACAGTATAAGGTATTGTCCAAAAATAAACAAGAGATGCTGGAAAAAGCCAGACTTCATTTGGCTTGTTGTTTGTTCTAGAGACAGAGCGAGCTCGGTGTTAACACACACTGCCCTGCATGCCACTGCCAACAGAAAGGAGCGAAAGAATAAATACTGTATGATCCCATTTTCACGAATCTGTGTTGACCTGGGGTGAAGGACCTGGGACACTGACCACTGATGACAAGAGAAAGATTGCAGGTGGGACTGTATGCACTACCTTGACCGGGGTGATTCCTTCATGAGTATCTGTCGGTCAAAACACTTCAACTAAGGGCATCACACAGTGTGCCAATCAAACTTCAAAGAAACTGTGAAACAGGCTGGTGGAACCATGTCGGGGATGGTGGTAAATAAGGTATTGCCTTGTTAAGGGGCTGCGCTCAAAGGAAGGATGTTATACAGAGACCACTGGACCAGGCCTCTTGATGTACTGCTCTGCAAGCAGTCAACGCTCCATTCTGACTTAAGGACCTTGCCTACTAGGAAACTAGCAACCACACTGAGCATACTTTTTACACTGTCCATACTAAAGAATTTCTTTGATGAAAAAAAAAAAATAGTACATTGAGGAACATTCTGGCCCAAGCTTTTTTTTTTTTTTCCAATTTTTTAAAATCTTATTTATTCACTTTACATCACATGGACTCCTCCCTCCTCTTCTGGTCCCACCCTCCCTCCCTCTTCCTATTATCCCCAACACGCACTCCTCAGAAAAGGGGAGCCTGATCCCCAACAATCCATCCCAGCACAAGTTGCATCAGGACTGCGCGTATCCTCTTGTCCTCTGGCCTGGCAAGGTAGCAATGCCAGGGGCCAGTGATCAAAAAGCAAACAATGGAGTCCATATCAGAGACAAGACCTGCTCTCCTAACTAGGGCACCCACATGAGGACCAAAATGCCCATCGTTAAATCTGTGTAGGGGGCCTAGGTCCAATCCATGCACTTCGGTGCGTCGGTAGGTGGAGACAAGGCCCCCGAGCTCCTGGGCCCTGGTTAGTTGGCTGTTGGTCTTGTGGAGTTCCTGTCCTCTCTGGGTCCCTCTATTCTTCCACAAGACTCTGAGCTCCACCAATGTTTGTGAGTCTCAGCATCTGTTCCATCTGCTGCTGGTGGAGCCTCTCAGAGGACAGCTATGCTAGGCAAGCATAGCACAGTATCGTTAATAGTGTCAGGGGTTGGCTCTCTCCCATGGGGTGGGTCTCAGGTTGGGCCAGGCTTGGTTGGACATTCCCTCAATCTCTGCTCTGTCTTTATCCCTGAACACCTTGTTGGCAGAATAAATTTTGGGTCGAAATTTCTGTGGCTGGGTTGGTGTCCCCCTCCCTCCACTACAACTCCTGCCTAGTTAGAGGGTGGCCTCTTCAGTCTTTATGACCCCTGCTACGGCCACTAAGAGTCCCAGTTATAACGACCCCCATATCTTCCCAGGAGCCTACCCTGTCATAGGTATCCACCAAGCTCCATTTCTAATCAACACTCTGCCACAGCCTGTAGAGCAGCACTCGATAACACAGCCTTGTCTGAGCCTGCCCGCAGCTGTATGACGAGAACAGTAATCATTGCTCGGGATGTTCCAACTGGTGCCTGATCAAGCCACAGAACTGCAAACAGCAGGGACCAGTTAATTACCAACCAACCACTGAGCTACGCGGGAAGTCGCTGAAATCAAGCGACATGTAAAGATACTTTTATTTGCTCAGAATGCTTATTTTTAAAGTTAGCTGAGGTAAAAAGAGGTTTGTATTACAACTAATTTGTTACATACAAAAACAAACTTATATATGAGGAACAATATGTACACCGTCACTGACATTTCTTAGAGCACACTTTCTTAGAGCACAGTCTCCCAAGGCAGTGACCAGGTACACAATGACGTTATTTTCGGGTTTTTTTGACGTTTATGTTTTAACTTATAAAATTCTCGTGAATTTTATAAATTATTCAAATTATTCACGCAAATTTGAAATGTCTGTTTGTTCGTGTCTGATAACAGAATTTTCCTTAAAACTTTACCACTTAAACTCTTTCCTTTGAAACATGGAACCTCCTGAGTTACATATGCCAATTCTATATGGTTTAAATATTATTTTCGAATACTGCAAATTATATACTCATAATACATGTCTTGCTATTCACATTTAAGCAACAGTCCAGTAGGTCTGTGCTTGTGTGTTTCCATTACTTCAGAATTTATTTTTATCTTTCAATATAAAAACGTTATCTACCAAAGATTTCCCAAATATTTAATAAACGAGACAAAACAATCATTGTGAAAACTCAAACTGCAACTTCAGCTTTCTCATCTTTCATTTTATGCATTTCCCATCAGCTTTACAATTTCCTGTTCTTTAGGGTTGCTGGCAGATTTTCATCTTTATAATCTCTGCATGCTGCTGGGCCAGGCTGCTGTAGCATCCACCTCTGAATACAGCATTCACTCTGCCACGAAGCAGCCTTGAAATCTGCTGGTGTTGGTAGTCACCATTTCCAGTTATTTTAACTGCAGGACCACCTTAAAACACAAACAAGGACAAGCAATGTCAGGTCGACCAGAATGACCCTGCTATCTGCCCAGGAACCCTGAGGCAGGATAAGAAGAGAAACAGGCAAAGGAGGTCAGTGGCTTACGGCTCCTGCCTGCCAAGATCTATGCTTGGTCACGCTGCCCTCAGACCAGGTTCAACCATACCCACTTCTCTGAAGGCCACCAGGCTTCCGCTACAAGCGTGGTTACTGGACATGAGAGTTAATCATGAAGGCAAAACTGAAGTGTGTGCTACTTCGTAGACCAGGAAGAAGGTGATGTTTATCTGGGCTTCAAAGAGCAGGAGGTTTAACAGGCATCAGCGAGCCCCTGTGCTTTTCTGATTTATGTTTTTAATAGTAAAACTATCTACTGTCCTCATGAATAATCAGTTAGGGGCTGTTCCTCTCTGCCTCCATACTCTTTCAGCATTGTCGAACAAAAAGCACTAGGTTACAGCTACACTTCTTCTGTCCTACTGATGGCTCTTTATTAATACAACTGCCATACTTGAGCACTCTCCAATTGCGGAATTTATAAAAGATTTCTGTAATAAAAAGTATGTGCTGACTGTTGGGCAAAGCACACTATGGAAATGGTTTTCATTTAACCACAAACGACATAAGGATAATTTCTACTCCCACCCCTTTTTTAAGAGATATAAGAAGCCTGAGGTGGCAAGAGGCTAGGTGACTGAACTGAACATAATGAACAGAAACTTGAACATTTTATTCCAATGGTAGGTAGCATAGCAGTGACCTGAAAGTGTTCTGATAATACTGCCTTTGTCCATTTTCTATATGTAAAAAAATGTCACAGTCAAGTAACTTATAAGCAACACGCGTCCATTGGTTTGGTGGTTGGGGAGGCCGAGAAGTCTGGGGTGATAGGGCCGTCTATGGTGAGGGTTTTCTGCTGCATGTGAGGATAACATACGAGGATGCATCCCGTGAAAATACACACAGGAGTGGATGGGGGAACTCCTGCGCCATACAGATGCGCCTCCCGGAACATGCGCTCTTTCCTGTAGTACTGACATAAGTTTCTGAACATGAATGTCGGGGACACAGGCAATCCATAGCATCATTTATAAATGTGTACGTGGTTTCATGTTCTGTTGGGAGGCAGTAAGAAGGCTGTACACATGAAGATGGTTGAGGTAGCACTTGAATTCTAAGGTGTACCCACTCACGCTGAGGTGAGTATTAGGTTAAAAATGTTAATATAGGCTTAATCCCTGGCACCATAATGAAAAACAGTAAGTATGTAACTAAATAAAAGAGAAGAAGAAAAAAAAAAAGGGCAAAAGAATTTATAAGAGTAATGGTGGCCAGGGAGATGAGAGCAACTGAGAGCCGATCCCTGAGGTAGACCTATGAGAAACGCTGCCCAGTGACAAGTAAATACTGCCAGTGAACGTCAGGGTTTCTCTTCCTCACAGAAAACTTCTGCTGCTTAAACACTGTACTACACAGTGGGAGGGGCTGCTGGTGCTCAGACGCAGGCCTGCAGATAGGAAAATTTGGAGCATTCGTTGATTCTATCACATAAAAGCCTGATTTTGTCATGACTACAGTTATATTTTACCTCCCACACTCAGAACATCAGAACAGTAATTGTCTAACATTTGTTCATCCAAGTAACACTTGTGCATCCAAGTAAGACGTTTCTTCTTTTAGAATTTTTTTTAATTAGGGAAACTTCAGAATCAACTAATTTCATGGTCTCAAGGTAAAATTTTTATTTTTAAGCTTAAGGAATACCAAAGGAAAATAAACTCGACAGTTATAATAGTACTGCTTTGGTTTAGGATAGACAATTAAAGCCAGAACTTGGTAACTGAATGTCGTAAGTTATAACTACTTCAACATTTAGACGTCAGAACATCTCAACCAAGTATTTTCTGTGCTTGTTATAAAGGATCAGTGAAGTGAGACACATTAAAACCTAGCCAGAGCTGAACTTTCCCTACTCAAGGGTGGACTGGTGCTTCCGCATGTAAACTATGTGATCCAGTTTAAGCACATACCTTATTAGCTGCCTCCAAGGAGCTGATTAGATTCTGTAACTCCTCTTTACTCATTTCAACAGAGTATGGTTTCACGGCACCGTTTTCCTTCACATCCAGATGAAGGTTTAAAAGTGGCATCTGCAATGTGGCGATCTTGTCACTGGAAAGCGCGAGCTATTGAAAGCGAGGAGAACAGAGCATGGTAAGCTGACAGCGCTCAGCAAGCATCAGGACTGGGTAAGAGCCCACCACCTGTCTGCTTGCAAATGTTGGGAAACCGAAGAAACAAATTAAACCAGTGGCAAGACAACACGTTCAAAGACAGGAGGTAAAAGGAAAGGAGACAGAACAAATACAGGAAGAGGACTGGAAGAAAAGAAACACCAGTTTGTCCAAAAGCCAGTATCTGGATCTGTTTGTCCAGTTAAAACACTCTTTTTTCAGGGCCAAAACTAAGTCTTATTATAGAAACTCAGAAGTGCTGAAAGTACCCTATACAGCAAAAAACAGAATTATTAAAGAACAGATTCCAAGATGACAGTTCATGTGTCAAGCAGACTAAAAATACTCTGAGGCTTTTGGAAATTAAGCAACTTAGTTCAAGACTGGCTATCAAAACTGTGGATGACAATAATAGTGATACCACCCAAGGGACATCTGGCTTTCTGAACAGCATCTGCATCTGGCCTTTTCTTTTCCAAGTACATGGCCACCAGTGTCTCAGAGAACCTTCACAAACCACTGCTGGCAGGAGTCCTGTTTGTTTAAATATTTAAGTCTGGTAACCAAAACTAAAGAGAATATTAAATTAACACAAAGATTGCATAGTTGAAAATAGCATCCACGGGACCCTTCCCTGCCTGAAAGCACTACATATCTCACAACAAAAATGTGAGACTGGAGCCTGGCAGTTGGAGCATTCCAGTTACAGCACACTTTGATAACTAAAACGACCACACATCCTTCATGCATGCCACTACTGGCGCCTCCTCCCTGGCATCCATACTTACTTAAATGTTAAATGTTCATTTACACGAAAACCTTTTATTTGTCACTGATTAATTTGCTTTTTATCATTTAGTCCATCAGTATAACAGGAATAAAATGATGTCAAACTTTGGTTGTATTGCATACTTACTATAGTTATAGTTTTGCGTCAAAATAATAAGCATGTTAATAAAAACACCTCAAACACAGCTGAGCCACAACCAGAACCACAGAACCCTTTTCCTCAGCTAAGAAAACTGTCCACAGGAGTTGTCTATCCAGCTGTGAGCTTATCTAACTGTCCCATTTTGTCTTCTTAAACTACCAAAAGGACATGAGGTAATTCCTGGTTCTAAGATCATGCTAAAATCAAGAAACAGAATGTGTGTTTTCTATCTACTAGTTTGGCTCCCTACAGAAGAGAAAGCTGCAGCTGGGCAGCGGTGCACCCCTTTTAATCCCAGCACTCGGGAGGCAGAGGCAGGCAGATCTCTGTGGCTTCAAGGCCAGCCTGGTCTACACAGTGAGTTTCAGTACAGTCAGGGCTACACAGAGAAACCCTGTCTCAAAAAACAAAAACAAAAACAAAAAGCTGTTCTGAAATTGTTCTTTCTTAGCTCTACTCAGCATGGCCCTCTTTTCACTGTTTAAACTGTTGGCTTTTTAACATACTTTCCTCCCAGAAGTAAAATCATATTTACCAATTTTGAGAAAGCTATGGCATCTAGAAGACTTTGCCAAGGTTGACACCCTAAGTACACACTTTTCCATTTCTGACTGGTAGATCTAGGAATATCCCTTAGTAGTGCAGAGCCACTACACATGGTCCGGTTGCTTACAGCGCCCTTATGTCCACGTTAACATACAAAACCAGTAGTTTACATGAGCTCTGCTGGTACCTTGGAACAATATAGTCTCAAAATGACAAATTTTAGACATTTTTACTTTAAAAGAATAAGTATACTTAAACATTACACAAAACATATTAAAACATAGTAAAAACTCAATTCTCACCTTTAACTGCCAATCAAAATCCTGCAGCTGCGCACAAGAGATCTCAACTATTTCTCCTAACAGGGCCTGCTTGATCTCATTTTTCCTACTCTTCAAGCATTTCATAACAGCTTCTTGATGAGATGAGTTCAGCTGGTTCAACTGCTGGAGTGTCTGTGGAGTCAAACACAAACGGCCAGAGGTGGGTGAAAGGCTCCTGCTGCTTCAAAGGTTAAAGCGTGCCCATCCCCTTGCTACACACCTAAAGTGACAGTACAATGAAAAGAAATATTCAGAACTATGAAAAGCATAAGCTGAGAATGAGTAACCCGGACAGGCTTAACAAGTTCCTTCAAGCCAGAAGGTAAAGAAAGGGACTAAACTGACAAAGCTGGAGATCACCACAACAGAGCAGCACAGTCCTCACAGACAGGAGTTCCACAAGAAACAGGAGGAAGTCAAGAAAACCGCTGAGTCCTAAACCTGGGTGTGCCTAACTGCACAGCTCCAAAATACACAACACAGCAGAATTCTACAGCTCCAAAAATGAGAGAAACGGATAAGTACGTATTGACAGAGATATTATCACAATTCTAGCTGCTGCCAGAAACTCACAGAAAGCATCGGTGAAGTTTCAGAACATGAAAATATTAACTTCCACCAAATCAAATGGCATCGCATATACAACACCATACCCAACAACTGCCAAATACACCGCCGTTTCAAACCTGTACGGTAAACCACACACTGAGCCATTCAAACACAAAACCCTGAATTGACAGTTTGTATACTGACAACTGTGCAATTAAATAAAAGCTAATGACATAAATTTTTCCCAATTTATAAATTAAGTAACTCAATACCAATTAAATAAAGAAAATCAACTGTGTTCAAACTCTTCCAAAGAACAGGAAAAAACAAAAACCTTTCCAGAGTCATTCCACAAACCCAGAATAAAACCTGAGCCCTTGACAAGGGCATCATAGGAAAGAATTCACTGCCAGTGTCACTCAAACAGTGATCGGAAAACTCTAAGCAAAATTCTAAGTCATCCAACCAATGTACACATAAATAATACATCATGACCAAGCTAGGTTTATCATGTCAATGCAAGCTTAGTTTAACATCCAAAAATAATCACCACATTAACAAAATAAAGGAAAATAATTATCAGAAAATGCTGATAAAATAGCCACTGATGACTTTTAAAAAGTCAGCAAAGTTGGAAACGCAGAAACTTCTTTACTCATTAATACCTATAAAATCATGCAGCTAATGACTAGAAAAGAGTAATTTTCTCCCTCAGCCATGTGGAGAGGGTAGGTCCTCTACTGCTACTACTTTTTGCTTAATATATGTTAATATATATGTGTACATATATATAATAAACTAAGAAAAATCTTAGACACAGGGAAGGATATAAAAGTTAACCATTTCTACATCCTAACAATAAACAACTGTAAAATAAAGAGTACTAAGAAAAACACCATGTTTTAGAAATCTAACCAAATATTTGCAAGACTTCTACATTAAAAATTATAAGACATTAGAGAGAAATGGAAGCCAAACTAAATAAAGAGGTATAGCCCATGTTCATAGGCTAGGAAGCTAACTATAACTGCCAATTCTTCCCCAAATAACTTGGAAATTCAGTGCACTACGCACTGAAGTCCAAACTGGCTTTTACATTTGGCAAGCTGAATTCTAAACATATGTGAAGATGGGAAGGACCAAAGAAAGTCAAAGCAACCTTGAAAACACATGAGGTTGAAGGTCTTCTACCAACTGATATCAAGAATTAACTTGGTATATCTTTAATGACGTGGTAATTAAAACAGTAAAGAATGCCAAAAACAAACGCAGAGACTAATGGAATCCACTAAGATTCCAGAGACAGGCCCTACAAATGACCGCCTGATTTATTACCAACACTGCCCAGTAGCCTTGGGAGGGAATGACAGTCATTCCAATAGATGGCAGCGAGTCAACAGGACGCTGTGCGGGAGAAACTGAGACAGGCCCTGTCCCACACAAGAATATTAAATCGAAACCCATCTGAGAGAAGAGTACAGAAGCTAGAGCAACCAAGCCTCTGCAGGAAAATGCACAGATGCCTTCATATTTCTGAAATATGGCACTGATAACACTAATCCCTGAAAGAAATACTGGATTTCATTAGCCTCAAAACTTCTGTTCGGAGCTGGAGAGATGGCTCAGTGGCTAAGAGCGCTGTCTGCTCTTGCAAAGGACCAGGGTTCAATTCCCAGCACCCACATGGCAGCTCACAACTGTCTATAATGTGAATTTCAAGGGATCTGACACCTTCACACTAAATGCACATAAAATAATAAATAAATTATTAAAAAAAAAACTTTCTGTTCATCAAAAGCCCCATTAAGAGAATGAAGAAGCAAAGGACGGAACAGATTACATGTGTATATAGGCAAAGAAATGCAGATCCAGTATCTTCCAAATCAACATAACAAATACATAGACATTTGTTAAACAACTCATATAAATATGTGCAAATAACTGACAAAGTTGTAAAAACCACACCCCATGAGATCCGATGTGAACTGCAACCAAAACACACACAGGCCTGATCTTTAGAATCCCGCTTTCCTCTGCAAGCTTTATATGCGTTACAGCGAGAGGAGAAACAATTAAAAGTGCAAAGCCCGAAACTCCAACGCCGTCTTCCACTCACTCATAATTAGACCTTTCAGTTGTTGTATCAAGTACTCAGTACTTACTGAACACAGCTGAACCCTAGAAACGACGTCAGAAACTCTGGATGGTGTTTACTATCAGGTAAAGAGATTAGGAGTGAAGTTACCTCTTCATCGGAAAAATTTTTGCCAACTACAGCTTTGAAAAACGTGGTAACATCTTCTAGAACGTGCTTCCACTCGGCTTCGTTCCAAACACCATGATAATCCTGGTGGACAGGGTAAGCTCGGCCACAGATGCCATCGATTACTTTGTGAAGAAGCTAGGGGGGAAGGGGAAATAAAAGTACTTTAAAATAAATGAACCACCACGGGCCTCAGAAAAGACCCCTGTGCCCAGATATAATTGGTCCTTGTGGAGCTCCTATCCTTTCCACGTCATACAAATTCCCCCTTCTTTCATATGGTTCCCTGCACTCTGCCCAAGGTTTGGTTGAGTCTTAGTATCTGCTTTGATACACTGCTAGGTACAGTCTTTCAGAGGCCCTCTGTGGTAGGCTCTAATAGTAATAGTATTGGCTCTAATAGTAATAACTATTGGCAGTAATAGCTTCCTAGCCTATGAATATGGGCTATATCTCTTTATTTAGTTTGGCTTCCATTTCTCTCTAATGTCCCGTTATTTGTTTTCTCCTACGTCCAATGCACCTCCCATTTGTCTTTCTAAATGAGGATTGATCATCTTACCATGGATCTGCTTTGTTTATCTTCTTTAGGTGTATAGATTTCATTATGTTTATCATATCTTAAAGGACTATATGAATGAGTATATACCATGTGTGTCTTTCTCCTTCTGGGATACCTCACTCAGAATGATCTTTTCTAGATCCCACCATTTGTCTGCAAATTTCATGATTTCCTCATTTTTGATTGCTCAGTAGTATTCCACTGTGTAAAAATATCACAATTTCTGTATCCATTCCTCCGCTGAGGGACATCTGGGTTGTTTCCAGGTTCTGGCTATTACAAATAAAGCTGCTACAAACATAGTTGAGCAAATGTCCTTGTTGTGTACTTGAGCAAATTTTGGGTATATGCCTAGGAGTGGTATAGCTGGATCTTGAACCAAGGACTATGTATGGATATAACCTAGAACCTCTGCTTGGATGAAGCCCGTGGTAGCTCAGTAACCAATTGGTTTCCCATAGTAAGGGGAACAGGGACTATTTCTGACAGGAACTCAATGGCAGGCTCTTTGACCTCCCTACCTCCCAAGGGAGGAGCAGTCCTGCTAGGCCACAGAGGAGGACTTTGCAGCCAGTCCGGAAGATACTTGATAAAACAGGGTCAGATGAAAGGGAAGGAGGCCCTCCCAATCACTGGACTTGGAAAGGGGCAGGGAGGGGATGAGGGAGGGAGGGAGGACTTGGGAGGGAATGAGGGAGGGGGATACAGCTGGGATACAGTTAATAAAATGTAACAAATAAATAAATAAATAAATAAAATGAAGACTTTTTTTGCAGGACACAAATGTTGGCAGACATCCCTTTTATAAAACCAGCTAAGACAGAAAGGCAACTATTTTAAGATGTTCACTTTGTTTACTGTTTTATTGTCTTGTTTTTGTTTGTTTGTTTGCTTGTGACAGGGTCTCACTTCTGTAGTCCAGGCTGGCCTCAAACTTGTGGCAATCCTCCCTCCCTAATGTCCCAGATGCTGGGGTTCCAGATGGGAGCTCCCAAACCCAGCTAAATCCCAGGCTTTCCAAAACAATGTCTACCTTTAGAAAGTAAAATAATGTTAAAGATACACTGTTGTTTTTTCCAGACTTCCTGAATGGAAAAAAGTAAGCTTAAAAGCTTTTCCCCAGATGACTCCAGAAAGGGGTCATTTCAATAACAACCAAACAGGGTGTGTGTTCCACAGCAAAGCCTCTCCCTGGAGCTCTCCTGACTTCTCTTGGTCTGGCTCCCCTCTCACAGCATTCCTATCCACCCTTGAGAAAGCCCTGGTCATCTTTTCCTCTTCTACACATCCTTCACTCTGTGCTAGCAGCCCTAGAAATCCTGTCAACTAACAAAGCATGAAGACTGGACTTGGGACAGAGCTGGATGCTATGCCTCCCAGTTCCACTAACTCCTAGTTTTATTTACAGTCTCTGCAGTCCAAGCATAAGAGGAAAATGTCATCTGTCCACACAGTGTTGTAAGAATTACACACAAGCACAGTAACTCGATCATGCTGGGTAGGTATGAGACATTTGAAGACCATGCGTCTGCCTGTTCTTACAGCTCTTATCACTACTTCCACAATCCGAGCCTTCTACCGCGGATAATCATATTCATGTGATACTGCTCAGGCAACATTTGTACTCTGCAAAGGAAGAGTTTAAATACAAATAACTGGGAAATGGCATTTAGCAACAAGTCCTCCTACTCTGATTTTCTTAGATCTTAATCCACTCTGAGGCAAACGGTGACTCTCGCCCACTAGCACCACACAGATGAGTAACTTCTTACTCACCTCCACACACTGGCGCAATAAGACAGTATGAGTATGTGCCATAAATACATCCCAACTTTTTACACGTATTTCATCTCCTCTCATACGGTCCCGGTGATTATATAAGTCCAAGCATTCAAACCGAGAAAAAGAATAAAAATGCTGCCTTTTGTTCATTCACAACTATGTATAGCTTGTTGCGTTTATTATTATGAAATGGAAATGCAACACCAGACCACCTGTAATGGCTACCATTTTCAATGAGCCCCTACCTAGGTACCCAGCACTATCCTGATACTCCCTACAACTCTATGAGGTAAGCGTTGAAGGGTCTCATTTTACAAAAGAGGAAATTGGGGATAAGTAACCAAAAAGGTACATACATAAATGGATGTGATACAGGAGGGCGGATTTAAAGATGTTCCTAGCAGATACAAAGGAGCAAGATAGGGGCTGCATTATAAGGATGAGTAGCTGGCAGGCATCCCCAGCCACAGCCATTGAAAGGAAAACCACCCTGCAGGTATGGGAACGGTAGATATTGAGAGGGAGGGAAGGGTGAAAGGGCAAAGGGCTTTTGAAAGGGTGAGTAGGGGCCAAATCGTGGAGAGCCTTGCACACAACAGAAAGACAGAAGGCTTTAATCTGTGCTCAACTTTCATTCAGGTAATTATTTTTTCACAAACTTTGCCAAGATATTGGGAGAGGAGGAGAAAGTGTGAGACTAAGAGATTATGGGGTAAAACAGAGGCAGAGACGGTAAATGAGGTTACAAGGGCGAGTGTCCAAGGATGAAACCCTGGTTTTTTAGATCGAATGATGGGGTAAGAAGGCTAGCTCCGCCAAAACAAAACCAGGTTAGGGAGGAGCCGACTCGGGAAAAGAGGTGCTGAGCCCCAATAAAGGGATTCTCCACAGCTGTGGCAGGAGGCAGGGGCCAGGGAAGAAGAGTCAGGTACATTTACGGTGGTAAAGTTTTGGCCATCTCTGTAAGGGAGGAAAGCCGCTGTGAAAGTTCGGAGATTGGAGCGTGGGTTTCAGCTTTGGCCCTGGCTAGCTGGAAACCTCTTGCAAATTACTCAAACCTGTGGCTGACATTTCACTGTTCTCATTTGTAAAATCAAAGAAAATGTTTAAGATGCACTTTCTAGACAACGGAAGGAGCCCACGTCGGGATGGAGGGCCACAGTGGAGATTCATGAAAACTCGGGCAAGGAAAAGTGCCACCATCAAATCACTTTCACAGGACCCAGAGTGTGTTGCAGAGAAGGCCCGGCTGGCTGTCCCTGGCCCCCGCAAGCCTGGCTTTGTGGGTGAGTTGTCCGGCGGCTGCAGTCCCGGCCACACTTAAGCTAGTGACCAGTCCTCTCCTAGTTGGGGGTTGGCGCCTACTATCCTCCCGGAGACAGGTCCGCCCGGGGTTCGAGTCCTCACCGCATCCGCTGTACCTCAGCGGTACTCAGGGGCCTTTCGGGAGGTCTGAGCTCAAAGAAGATAAACGACCTACAGCGGAGCTTTCTAAATGCTAGGAGAGGGCCCCGACACGCACACACACACACAGGCCGGCGCGAAGTCCGCCAGCCGCCGTGCTGCCCCCAGGAGCCTGGGAATGATCGCCCGGACCCCGCCTTCCCCTCCCACGCCGCAACCCCTCACCCGGGCGCCCTGCTCCGGAGGCAGTTTCTGCAGCCGCCAAAGCGGCGTCCCCTCTTCCGGCTCCATCCCGGAGAAGCGCAGATGCCCGTCACGTGACAGGCCTGGGTGCGCGCGGGACTCGCCCACGTGACTTTCCGGAGGGCGGGGAAGGCGGGCAGGCTCAAAGTCCTTCTGCGCGTGCGCGAAACCTCAGTCTTGGTTTTGGCAGTGGTGGTTTGGGGTTTTCAGGGTTTCTTTTTCTATTCCTTTGTGGATAAGGGAGAACAAATCTTTTTCCCTTGCGGGGAAGTCTCTTACTTGTCCACTTGCTTTTTGGAGGGAGATGTACAGACCTCAGCTCTGTTGCGGCTGTACTCAGAGACCTCTCTCATCAACTTTCTTCACTGCAGAAAACCATCTAGTAAGGGTGCCACAACCTATATTTGAGTGCGACCGGGGCCTTTTCCCCAGAGATCTGACCGTCTCCTACTAAAGGATTTTGACCTCAAGGGCAAATTAGATTCTTTATCCTAAAAAGATACTAGATATTCCCCCACTGGCAAACAACACGCGATCCAAGATCCAGCTCATAAAAAGGCAAAGCACAATGTGGAAGTTTAGGGGAATGACAAATAATGTTTTAAATATGTCCAAAATGCTGCGTGGCATATGCTTAAACTAAAAGTTCATTATTTTTTAATCTGAAATTCCTATTTAAGTGGGTCAGCTATATTTTAAAAGGCAGTCTAAATACTCATTACCCAAGGTAAGAAACAAAAACAACCCACGTCTATACCCACACATTTACCGTGGGACTGAATCCGATTCCCCTAAATTCTTTCAGCCGTAATTTCAGTCCAATGCTAGAAAGTCCATGATAGAATGAGCCTTGTCAAGCCAAGGAGCCATAATGATTAAACAGGAAAGACAATTGCAACCTGATTTACAATGTTAGGGTTAACAGCATTGCAAAGTACTGCGACCACAGAAGAGAAAGGAACTGTCCAAACTGTAAGCTATTCCAAGAAACACTGCCCAGGAGCACGTTCAAGGTCAACCTCAAATTCCTTTCTGTTTGTGCCCTGGCGTTTGGAAGCGGAGGGTCTTTAGCTGTCTCTCACTTAAAACATTTAATATTTTCCAAGCTTTACTGTAATCCAGAGATGTTTACAACTCAACTCACACTGTTCCAGCGGAAAGGTAATTGTCTTAAAGTACCGTGAGCAGGGAGTCCCCAGACATTGCTAAGATGAGTAGCCTCCTGGAAACCAGTTCAAGTATGTTAATAAATCTAGTGATGGATAGTATCACTTAAGGGAGTCGAATTTTATACAGTGTAACAGTGAGACAAACGTTTGTCAAGCATGTAATAAATGACAACCACTTGATTTATTTTGTCATACTAATGTCCACTGAAGCCTTGTGTGCTCAGTATTTTGCCCATATTAAAGATCAGGATTCAGACCTGGTGGAGGACTACAGGCCTTGTCCAAAGTCACATAGATGGTAGCTGCAGAGTTTGAGTAGGCAGTTAGTGCTGTGGCTGTGGAAAGGAAGATATACGGAATGCATGATTTCCCTATGCCATGCAACTGTAAGTTAGTAGTGCAAAAATGACACATCCTTCAGGACATAAAGGGTAACAAAAATTAGACCCAGATTTCCCTTTCAAGCAACACTGGATACCTTTTGGGATGTAACCATAACAATAAAATATTTTGTAAATTGAGAGGAAAGAGCCCTTAGTATTTGTCATTTTAGTAAGACATGTGTAATCTAAGGCAACATTTTTTTAAAGATTTTTTTATTTTATGTATATGAGTGTTCTATCTATATTTACATCTGCCAGAAGAGGGAATCAGTTCACATTATGGATGGTTGTGAGCCACCATGTGGTCGCTGGGAATTGAACTCATGACCTTTGGAAGAGCAGACAGTGCTCTTAACCGCTGAGCCATCTCTCCAGCCTGGCAACATTTTTTTTTAACTTACAACTTTTTTAAAACAATTTTTTAAGTTTGTGTGTCTGTGTGTGTGGGTGTGCCTGTGTGTGTGTGTGGGTGTTCAGACTGAGGACAATTTATAGGAGTTGATTATTTCCTTTTAGGGTTCTGGGGAGTGAACCCTGGTATTCAGGCTTGATGGCAATCCACCCCCGGAAGCATTTTTAAACATTACTTGTCTCTTCCAATCCTATCTCGGCTAGCTGTATTCTGGTCTCAATGTCCCTAACCTTATTTACAGTGAGAGTTCAAAATGCAGGCTGCTGAGTTAAATTTAAGTCCAGCTCTGTAAATCGTTGTAACTGTTATAATCCTCATAGCAATAGCAAGCTAGGTCGCGTCCCTGGTGTGTCTGTTTCTCCGTCTCTCATTATTTACAATGACAGCGTAGAATTTACAGGGCTTGTTTTAAGTTCATACCCATAAAGATGTTTAAGTAAAGTCCAGCCTGCCACACCGAAAATGCTGATTCCTTTCTAAGGGGGCTTTCTCCCCAACTTGTATATGTTCAAGGCTAAGCAGCTTCCAGGAAGTCATCTCTTCCATGCTGCTAGATCAAGTACTGGAAGCTTCTTCCTTGGGGACGTGACCTGCCTCTCAGATCCACCCAGCCTGCCTCCTGGAGCTGTACAGACAACGTAGACAAAGAGGATCAGTTGGCAGATGTGAAAGGACTCAGGTAACCCTCACTGTTCTGAGCTGATCTGGAATGCGAGCTTCCTCTTTAGAGTCATTTGCTGGGGTCATTTCCTTATTTTCTGTTGTTCTTGTTTTATTGTTTGTCATTTGGGGATAGAGGTTCCTCCACAAAACCTTGGGGTTCTTCCTTCTTCCCTTCTGACCTTCCCTAATTCTTGACAGGCCACCCACCAGGCATGAGGTCTTCTAATTTGTCTGATAATGAGTGGAAGCTGTAAGCAAACACCATCTGGTTTCAGAGTGGAAGAGGTACTTGGTCAGTGAATAGGTAATTAAAGATAAGATTGTCTATTGACAAATCTCTTCAGAACAGGAAGGAGTCATCTAATAGAGAAAGGAAATAAAAACCATCCTTTAGATCTGCCAGGGAGCTAGGCCTAGGAGTAGCATTGATACAAGAGAGGAGAAAGTGAAATGAGTATGTAGGAAGAAAGAATTGCTAGCCAAAGACAGAGAACCTGAAAAATAAGTCAGATTTCAAGACAATGACAAAAACATTGTGTATCTGAACTGCAGTGAACAAGGCAAGGAGTAGTGGGGAAGACACAAAGACATTGGAAGGAATTTTACTTGGCAAAATGATGTCTGCATTTTTATGTTAATGTTTTTTATGTCTGCATTTTTATGTTACTCTGGAAAACTGATAAATTCTGCAAAACAGATGTTAGGGGGCAAGGCTAAAAGCAGAGAAGCCAGCTTAATGTAACATTAATTCTCATATACTGCTATCAGAAAACAAGAACATGTTTTTCAGGAGGATTGTACAGATTTGTACCTCATTTGACTCAGAAACTCCTGTTCTAAAAATGTGTTAGAATGAAAAGTTTGACTCTAACAATATCTGTTTATAACAACTCATAATAAGTTGTCAATTATGAGCTTATCAAGTTACAATAAGCAAAATAAATCCATAGAACGTGTATGTAGATTTATTGCTTAAGAGAATGTCAACTTGCTCACTATACAGACTGGGGTGGATGCTTCCAATCTCTTTGCACTGTGTGATTTTTTTTGTTGTTATTGTTTATGTTGCACATGAGTGAATAATGTACAAATTCCTGGGTAAAGGTATCCACAAAATGTTAGCAACAGTTGTCTTTCATTTAGAGGATTGTATATGATCTAAATTCTCTCTGTCTCTGTCTCTGTCTCTCTCTCTGGATTTTCCATTCAAAAATCTTGTTTGAAAGAGCTTAAATATTTTCAAGATAGCTCTGATAAGCCAGATGTGGTGGCTTATGCCTACAATCCCAGCACTGGAGAATGAGGAAGATTGCCACAGTTTAAGGCCATTCTAGGCTCAAGAGTATGGCCCTGTCTCAGAAAAACTCTAGACATATGCATACGTACATCTTTGACAAATTATGACTATCCTGCTCTCTTATCATTTTTGCTTTCAAACCAGCCAGATATGAGCTGGAATATAGCTCGATGGTGGGTGGAGTGCTTGCCTACCATATCCAAGGTCCCAGCACTGAAACAATCACCAGGAAAAGAAGAGCTAGCCAACGCTTACCCATCTCCTTCCTCCAGTGGCTTACCAAAGGCATCCATTAATAACCAATTATACTAGTGATATGTTTTTCAACCCATTTCCTGGATCTCATTTGTAACAGAGTCTGCCTTCTGAGTTGCCAGTCACTAAAGAGCAGGAACTCCTTGCTTTCCATCATTCTGATGCCACCAAGCCAATGATCCCTTTTCAGATCATATTGCGGGGGAAGTGCTCTCCCATTCCTTATACAAAATTCTGTGTGAGTCAGAGCAACTTATTTATCTGAGAAAGATAATGCAGAAGTGTAGTGTTTGACATATTCTCTGTTTACTTACTTACACAGAGGTCTAATTGACACAGGGTGCGAGGGAATTAAGTAGTTCTTCTGTTCTCTAAGATCTCCAGGTTCTGTCCGTTGAGGACCTGTGAATAGGGTAAACATGACAAGCAAAACACCGTATATGAAGTTTTTATGTGCCTGACCTAAGAATACTGCACATACCACTCCTACCTACATCAGCAGATCCATCTTCATGGAACCACCAATTATAATGGATTCTGAAGGGAGAATCTAGCTGTGCTTCCAGGAAGAAAAAGAACACAATTTGATTTTGAACATATGTGTACTGGGGTTTTGCTTTTGGTTTTTAGGGGTGGGGGAAGAGAGCAAATCTATTTGGGGAAGGCAAGCATCATGCAAAAGAGACAAGATGGGCAAGGTGCTGTGGGAAGGGAGCCTAGGAAGCCTCTGGGGCCACATACAGATCTCACACTGGGCAACGCACAGGCTCGGGATGTGGGAAAGTCCTCAGCCCTTCAGCACCATCTCACAGGGCTCCTTAGAGTTGATACAATCATTGTCGTCCTCATGCCCTACCATCAGCATCTCTACTTCTTCCTCTATCATCTTCACACCCAGTGTGACAAGAACAGGATGGATTTCCACACCCATGACAGTCCCATTCCCTTCTTTGTCAACACACAAAGGCCTTCAACATAATGCTCTTAAGTTTTTGATCCTTGTTCTTGGCCACATTCTGAGCATGGGCAGGAAATACTCAAAGTTCAGCACCTTCACATTCATCTCATCACTCCTGGGGCTCCCCAGGGCCTTGAGTACGTTGGTGTTGGCAGGGTTCTGGCCCAGGGCTCTCATCACATCTCCAGATTGGCTCTGCAGGATATTGCCATTACCTCTTTGGTCAAAGAGCTAAAAGGCATCTTTGAATTTTGAAGTCTGGTCCTCAGGGAAGTCACACATCTTGACTGCTCAGCCCTCCAAGAGCTTTTCCCAAAAGATAATATTTTTAACTGAGGAGTTATCAATGTTGTTAACAACTTCCAGCCAAATATAACCTTGGGCTCCAACCAACAATATGTACATGCTATACAAGTCACAGATTCGGATTTCCAGGGGGAAAGATGAGAGGCAAGCAATCCAATCACGCCCTTTTCATCATATCACCATCCTTGGATTAAATTAAAAATTGTAATTCTAGCCAGGTGGTGGTGGTACACACCTTTAATCCCAGCACTTTGGAGGCAGAAGCAGGTGGATCTCTTTGAGCTCAAGGCCCTACACAGTGAGTTCCAGGGCATCCAAGGCTGTGTAAAGAGATTCTGCCTCAAATAAATAAATAAATAAATAAATAAATAAATAAATACTGTAATTCTAAAACTTACATCTAAGGAGATGGAACTATTTAGGTCAGCCTCTAGAGTGTGCTAACTCCCATCTATTACAAGAAAGGACAGAGCCACAGCTCTTTGTCATTTCCCCAGTCTAATTTTATTATTTCATCCAGAAGAGACTGACTCATTACAGCCAAACACAGACTGGTTGAGAAACCAGGGCAGAAACCAGGATTGGAACATTCCTCCCTGGGGCACTTCTTGATCAACAAGCTCTTTTAGTGAGCTGAAGTATAGGTCTGAGCAGTGCTCAATGAACCTAAAATTGAATGAAGTAAAACAGAATAGTGCCCATGAGGACTTGTTTTAAAATGTGATGATATGACGGCCGCTTCCACTCCACCGATACATCTGGATAAAGAACCAAGCAGCCTTTCTTCTTGATTAAGTAAGAAGGTTAGTTTCTTTGACTTTCACCTTACCAGATGCTACACCTCGTGATTGCTCCAGAGAAACTCCTGGACAAGCTTTAGTTTGAAACAGCTAAAGCTTCCTGCTCCAGAGGGTTAGTCTTTGTGTTACAACTGATCATCAATGGAAGTTGAATTTTACAGACATCAGAAGAAAGCTTTTGGATTTCTCCAAATTCTGAGGCTCTAAGTTTTTACTATCTGAGCCCTGACATTAACTCTGTAAAGTTTCTGAAAAAATTTCTAGGAACAAAGGAAAGATATGTATTCTTCATTTGCTTTAAAAAAAAAAAAAAAAACAAAAAAAACATTCTTTTTAATTAAAAAAAAAAACTTTGAGCTTCAACATTTATATTCTTCATTCAAACCTGTCTTTCAGGTTCTGCTGGGGATTGAAGTCTACAAAACTATTAACCCTAATTAGGTGTGCTGTAACACATAAACAGAGTTAGTTGTAATCTAAATAAAATAATACCCATTCATAAACTATTGAAAGGAAAGAGGCTTACAGTTCAAAATCACTGAATTATTATCTTGTAACCACATGAGGGATTACGTTGCATTGACAGAAGTTTTTATGGCATATCAACAAAGATGAAGAAGACACTGGTTTTTATCCTGTTTGTATGAACCTAGACAGATTTGGTCTCCTCCAACAACAATTTCCCAGAAATCCACTAGATATATGTGGATTTATATATATATATATTATATATATATATATTCCATCCTGGGGAATGAGCTTGGTAAACTGGAAGCCTCTGTCTTTGTTTTGGGAATTGGTATGTAATTAAGGAATGTTAACACATCCTATTTCACTAATTTCTGTTTTAAAATATTCTTGTAGCATGAGACCTGAGATCTGGCCTTGAAGAGATCTTTGAATAGATACTTTGATTTTTAAAATGCCTCTGGAGATAGCACACATCAGTTATTTCAGCATAGCGCTAAAGAAAGCAATTCTAAAAGCTCAAAAATCGTGCTGATAAAACAAAACACTTGGGCGAACTGTCACTTTGGACTTAAGAGGTAACACGTGTCACATCCTCAGGGGTTGTCCTTCTTGTAGATGGCTTGTCAAGGGCTCAGTTAGTTTCTCTGTAAAGGTTCTGTGAATGTGAGACTAACCTCCTCTGTTGTCACCCCGTGGTCACTAGGCTGAGAACATCCACATCTGTAAGCTGTTAGGATTCCAACCAGCGTTCCTCAATCAAGAAAGCACAGAAATCAACCAGGAACCTTTCGAATGATTGATTTTTTTTCACATTCAATCTTCTACACTTTGGGTTTTTTTTAAAGTAGCTTTATAAATTACATGCCATGTAACCTATCATTTCTGAAATAGTTTGGTGAGGCTGAGTAAATTTATACAATATTGCAGCAAAAAAAAATCAATTAAATGATGTTACGATATTCCTACTTACTTTGAAGGACTTTCAAAAGGACTTGGCTATAGCTAGGCATGCCTGGAATCCTAGAACCTTGGAAGTGGAATCAGGAGACCTTTTCTCAAAATTAGGAACAATGGCCAGATCCCATTCTCCAGAACAACCATATTAAATATTTTGCTTTTCCTACAAAGCATCCATTGCTGTATCTGTGTAAATCAGTACTAGTGTGCATTGATTTGGACACACCTTTCCAGAAAAGAATGAAAGAAAGAAAGGAAATGTGGACAAGAAATGTGAGATGTGAGTCCTTACCAAAAAGTCTGGTCAACCTAGACAGATGAGGTCACAGTGGTGGCAGCAGCATCGTCAGAGGCCTTGAGGCCATTCAGACGATGGTGGGTTTTTGATCCCTGGGATTTGTTCCTATTGTTTGCCCAGAACCTTCTCCGTGGTCTGACACCATCCTCTGTGCATACACATCAGCCTAATGAAGTCAGATGTAATCCCTAGAGAATTTTAACCACTGTCCCACCTAGGTGTCTGTCACACTTTGAATTTCTATCGTTGTCTGTATTTTATTTGCACGGAGGCGTGGGTATTCAGCTTGCTCTTGTTTTGGGGTCTTCTTGCATGGAAAAGACCATGCCAAGTCCGTTTTAATAAGAGATTGTCTGGCAGGAAGGGGTCTCCCAGAAAGTACTTGCTGAATCCAAACATAGAAGAGCTGATTTAGTTAACAAACAAAACCAACAAACAAAAAACCAAAACCAAATCAATCCACAAAACAAAACAAAGAAAACAGAACCCAACAACTCTGAGAATCTTAAGCAGTAATTCGTAAGCTTCACAGCAAAGTAGCATCAACAAAACATTTGCAAAACCCTTATGACTGTTTCATCTCTGGACCAATGAAATCACAGTTCCTGTGGATGGAACCCGGCAGTAGTATTGTTTACATTCGCCAGTTGATTTCATGGAGAGTGGTTGAAAATAAGAACACAGCCTTAAAAGATGGTTTGATTATCTCATCGACATTCCTCCAAGCTGTGTGAAATAGTTAGATATTTGAGTTGAATTTGCTTGGAAAGAGCTCAGAAATCCAAGTGATTTAACAGCTCATTTAAAATATATATAAAAGTGCTAGGCTAACTCAAGAGTGAGTATAGGGGCCAGCAAGAGGGCTCAGTGGGTAAAGGAGCCTGCCGCTTGGCAAGCTGAGTTCTATCCCCAGAACCCACATGGTGGAAGGAGATCAACTCCTGCAAGTAGCAGGAGAGATGTTTTTCTCATAAGCCAAGTACTATAGCGTACAGTAGACATGTATATTATGACGTCTTATCAATAATGGCATTTTAATTGAAGTAACACAGAGTCATGGAATGGTCTGCGCTCTAAGCAGTTATAAGCTTATTCTATATCAATTAAAATAAAATAAATGTTACTATCAGTTATTAAAATATAATGTTTTGAACTACATATTGTCAGGCCACATAATAGCCAGGCACATTATTTCAAATACAAGACAAAATAAGGAGACACAGATACATGAGTATTTGTTAAAGATCTATAAGTTCCATGTGGACATATGGTTTCATTTTACTGCTATAATAGTTCACAAAAACAAACAAACAAAACAAAACATGTGATTTGGAGGCAAACTATTCAAAACAGTCATTGTAAGTCATTCAAAATAGTGAAACATAATATAACATTTTTTTCTGTTCCTCATACTTTTTTTTTAAACTGGCTAAGAAATGAAAATAAATTGTCATCCAGGAGTGGGGCTTCATGTCTAGGTCATCAGAGACAACAGACTTTAATAGGTCAAGGAGAAACAGAGGTTGGAATTTGCTAAGTATCGGTAGCCTAGATGAACAAGAATAGATGAACATCAAGTTAAATGGAAGAAATATCCCAAACCCTGAACACATGTCAGTAATATTTTAAATTAAAAATTGAAGCCAAGAATGTAGAAAAGTCTTCTCTTTATAGTGTTATGAGGAATATTTAGATACAGATGAAATATTTTCTTAAGACATTGTCATCTTCTGATGACATTGTTGCAAGTTACAGAGCAGAACAGGAAGAAACAAGAACTGGGTCAGATAATTACACAATTAGATATTTTTTTATACATCATCCGATCCAATATCTGCTAAAGAAACTGAGGTCTTCAGATATTAATGTTACCAGAGCTTTGACTACAGCATCAGCATTTTCAGAACCTAAGTTAAGAAGGGAAACATACCCTGGAGTTCTTTTTTTAAATTTTTTTTTTAATATTAATGACAGTTTATTCACTTTGTATCCCAGCTGTAGTCTCCTCCCTCATTCCCTCCCAACCCCACCCTTCCTCCTTCATCTCCTCCCATGACTCTCTCCAAGTCCATTAATAGAGGAGGTCCTCCTCCCCTTCCATCTGACCCTACCCTCTCAGGTCTCATCAGGACTGGCTGCTTTGTCTTCCTCTGTGGCCTGCCAAGGCTGCTCCCCACTGAAGGGGAAGTAATCAAAGAGCCACCCACTGAGTTCATGTCAGAGACAGCCCCTGTTCCCCTTACTACAGAACACACTTGGATACTGGGCTGACATGAACTACATCTCTGCATACCCTGGAGTTCTTAATAGTCAACAAAGTTACCTATGTGACGTGAACTATGTGTAGAGGCAATGATGAATAAAAAGCACTGTGGTTTTGATGTTTTAAAGTTACAGAAAATACTAAAAACCATTTGTCTTGTTCTTTTCCTATTGCTACAATAAAATTGTCTAACAAAAGCAATTTTCAGGATAAAAGTGTTTATTTCAGCTCAAAGTTCAAAGTTATAGTCAGTTGTGGCAAGGAAGCCAAGGCAACCAGGGTTTGACACAACTAGTCATGTGACATGCTCAAGTGGAAGCGGAGTTCAAGGAATGCAAGTCCTCAGCCTGCTTTCCTGGTGTTTTACCATCACAGATGGTAGATTTCTCCCCAAGGAGTGGTCCTTACTGACAGTGATCCCTCACAGGTGTGCCCGGAAGCTAAGCTTTGTGATTCTAGATATCATCAGGTTGAGAACTGAGAGTGACCATCCAACTGTTGTAAACTCATTTTCACTAAATTCATTTTATCGTAAAAAAAAAAAAGATAACACAAACATTAATTCAAAGGAATTAAAGAGATTCATATAAGAACCTAAAAAAGATAAGCATCTGTCTTAGCAGTTGTTAAAAACTAGTTTAATGAAGTAAGTATTGAAGAAACATTTTCCTAAAATTCTCAGGAGGGCCATATACTGATGACAGGAATAGATTTATTGAAGACAAGGGACTAGTAAGGGACAAGGGGAGGAGGACCTCTCAGAACTCAGCAACCTAGAGAGTACGTAAAACATTAGTAGCCTCAGTGGAAAATCCAGAAGGCTTGTCATCGGGGCCCTTTAACCATGCACTTCTCTAATGTATTTGAAATAAAAATTTGTTTACGGAACTTTAATAAATGTCACTTTTAAGGAGCATCATTTTGCCAAATAAAAATAAAAACATGTTTGTCTCATTCTGCATCCCATGTGGGCTCAAAAAATGTGTCATCTAGGTGACAGATGGTTCAGTTTAGAGTGAACATTTGACATTATACTCTGGGTGCATTTACACAAGTTTTTCAGATGCAGAGCCGACACCAGCATGTATTAGGTGAAGCAGTACCAGGCCCACAGCTCTTGTCAGGTCCAGGACAGGTAGGTAGTCCTCTTCTCTGCTTCTCAACTCAGCCTGTCCAGCAAAGAAAGGCAACTGTTGAAAGTGTTTTCCAGATCTTCCCTTTAGGTTACAGTGACCAGTAAACACTCTGAACTCTTCACTGGGAACTTTGTAACACTCTCTTAAAACAAACGGAGACAAATAATGTGGACTAGGACTTCTCAGAGTACCTACCAGTCTTTGTCTCTGCCTGTCTATCTGTCTCTCTCTGTCAGTCTGTTAGTCTGTCTGTCTGTCTGTCTGTCTCTCTCTCTCTCTCCTGTGTGTGTGTGTGTTCCCACACACTTGAGAGCATGTAATTTTTGATTATTTGTATACAGACGTTCTTAAACGGGAGATCTTAGGTTTCAAACTGTGACATCAGAGTATGTAAGATGTTAACTCTTCTTATTTTAATGTCAGTTTGTAGTTTGACAAAGAAACTATGTCTAATGATTAATTGTATGTGTCAACAAGTAGAACAGAGTCAGTTTTTTTTTTTCATTAAACATTATTCTAGATGTTTGTATAAAAGCCTTTTTATTTTTAGACTAGATTAGGATTTTGATTATAGCCAGACAAGGTAGCGCAGGCCTTTAATTCCAGTCAGTGCCTGGAGGCAGAGTCAGACAGAACTCTGTGAGGTCAAGGTCAACCTGGTCGACACAGTTCCTGACAGCCAGAGCTATATAGTGAGAGCCTGCCAAAAAAAAAAAAGAATTGATCTCAAGATTTTTAAATAAAGCAGACGACTCTCTCCACATAATGTCCCTCCTGTGCACATCTGCTCACTAGAAGGTCTCGATTGTAAAAAAAAAAAAACTGGAGAGAGGAGAGCTTTGCCAGCAGGGTACCTTCAACAGGAATTTCAAAACCAGCCCTTCCCCTTGGTGCCAGCCTGCAGGCCTATTCCCGAACATTTTCAATTTGAAGTTCCCACAATCATGTGAAACAATTCCTAAAAACAATTTCTCCTTTACACACTTCCATTTCTCCAGGAGACTCTGACTGGTAACGCCCATCGTAAAAGTGACAGAAGTTCACTAGCAACGGTGACACTTACTCTGTACCCAGATGATGCTTCCCAGTTCCTATCGCTGCACTGCCAAAAATGAATACCCCAGTAGCAAAAAAGGGAAGGTGAGGTGAAAAATGACTGAAAGCACATTGCAGAAAAAAAACATGGGATTCCCAGCCTACAGACTTAAATAAACCAATGAAAATGAACTCAGAAGGCCTTGGAAAACCATTTAAGCCTGAGGGGAAAACAAGGATGAACATTCACTCATCCATTTTTTTCATTCCTCATGTATGTGCTTCTGTGGGTGTGTGGGTGCTTGCATGTGTGTGTATACACAGCAGTGCAACGGTGTCTGTACAAGTGTGTGCACACACATTCTGGAGGCCCAAGGTCAGAAGACTTGTGCAATCATTCTCCCCTTATTCACTGAGGCAGGGTCTGTCACCTGAACCCAGAGTTTGCAGACTGGCTAGTCTGGCTGCCAGCCTGCTCCCAGGATTCCCTATCTCTGCCTCCTGCAGGTGGGACTCACAGGTGAGCTGACACACCCACCTTAAATTTACATAAATTCTGGAACTCTAAACTCTTGTCCTCAGAGCTGTGCAGCGAGCACTTTAACTACAGTGCCATGTGCCCAACTTTGCGGTTTTTTTATATTTTTTATTTTATTTTTTATTTAAAAGAACTCCCCCCCCCGCCACACACACACATACAGCCTTTTTAAAATCAGGAACAAAAGCCAAGAAAAGGCCCAACAAATCCCCAAGGAAGTTGCAGGGAGTGGCCATCAAAGCCAATTATGCTAACAAAACTCACTTTGAGAAGTAGTAATACGAAAGACAGAAAGACAGTTTCAGAGCGAAGGGGGGAACGAAACCACACTGCAGGGATTACGGAGCCGGCGCGTTTGAGATGTTCTGGGTAAATCTAGAACGTGTGGTAATGAGAGAGCGGAGGCCACCCCTTGCTTGACTCAAAAGACTATGCTGTTCGGTTTCTCCCCTACCCATCCCCTTGCTCTTTCATGCTCATGTTTCTCAGTTTTCTACTCCCTTTCTTCTTACGTTTACCTTTCCGTCTTTTTTTCTTTCCTTCTACTTTAAAACATATATATATTACATACGTTCAGCTGTTAAGTATTTGTCAGCTGATAGGAGTAATTTACTGACAGAGGAATGACTGGAAAAGAAACAGTAATGGCGGCCATGAAGTCCAAATGAGGTGAGGGCGGGTACGCAAGAATATTTAGCCTCACAGAACAATAAAACTGCTTTCTCTGAAGAGGAGCAGCCACCTTAAAGATAAACACAGACTGGCAGGAGAGGAAAATGAATGCAAGTCCCACTCCAGGGGGCTGGACTCCGTAATGAGCTGCAGAGAGTGAGAGTGGGGAGGCTGTGTGTAGACAGCAGAGGCCATGGCAGCTGGTGGGCACCCGCTCCTTTATTTTTGATGGAGCAGAGAGCTTGGCTGCCAGTGCAGTAAGGAATCTAAGAGATAAGACCGAAAGGCTCCTCATCAAGAGGGTACATTCCGCTAAGTTAACTAAGCTTCCTAGGGGAAACAACCATTTTCAGAAAGTGCTCCCGTCCCACACGCCTGCAGCAGGGCCTGGTCAAGCCATGGGAGGGAAGCGACTGCTGGAGCCTCTCTGTGGCTGATGATTAACAATATAGACTTATAGTAGGTGGATGAGGAAAAAAAAAAGAAATTAAAAGGAAGGACACGACTGCTCCTGGGTATGGTGGAGGAGAAAGTTTACTGTAGATAAAAGGGAGAGCAAAGCCAGAGGCAGAGACCGTTGGGAGAGTCTAGAGCTGACATAAACCTGAGCCACATGAGAAGGGGTCGTGGTGTGCGCGTGTGTGCGTGCACGCATGCGTGTGGTGCGGAGATCAGGTGCAGCAGCCAAGAGGGCAAAAGATTAAAAAAAAAAGAAGAAGAAGAAGGTGGGTAATGGCTGGATTATATTGTAAAGTGCCCCTGGGGCAAAGGCAGCCCATGGCTGGGCTGGAGAGTTGGGAGAGGATAAGTAGGGGGCGGAGTATGCCAGCCACAAACTGCTGGGAGTGAGAGAAACTGGCAGCCAGATCCAATTGGACACATCAGTTAGGCATTTGTCCCAGGGCTTCAGACTTAACAGTAGGGGAGGAGACTATAGGAGCCTCAGATCAGGTAGGATATAGAGCCAAAAGTGCTAGCCAGCAATGCAGAATTGAGCTGAGCCAAAGAAAACTCCATCAAAGCAGGGTTCCAATATCTGAAAAAATCCTCTCCGCTAAGTAGTAATTTGAATATGCCGGATGCATCCTTCAGAATTCGGCATAGATATCCCACTGTATCTAGAAAGTTTTCTTGTTTGCCCTTAGCCAGGTTGCCCTCATAGTACTTTACGTCCCACAGTGGTAAGACTTTCTTACACTACACAGTTGTTTGGTCATTGTTCTTCTCCAAACCTACAACACAAGCTCACAATATCAAGGACTTGGGTCACATTTCATTGCTAGAAGCCAGCCTCATGGCACAGCTATCGGTCTGTGTTTATTGGGTAAATATATGAATTCTCTGCACACCTCTCTGCAAGGTGAGAATGACAGAGAGGGATAAAGAGGGTCCACAGCACGCAGAAAGGGTGCTGTCCTAAACTGGGGACACAGGAACAAGAATTATGAGGTTTAGGACCCATGAGATGGCTCAATGAGAAAAGATGTTCTCTATCAAACCTGAGGACCTGACTGTGATCCTGCCATCAAACAATGAAAGGAAAGAACGGACTGTCAACATCTGTATTCATATAAAAAAATGCTTCCATGAAACTGGCAGAAATACAAACCAGCACAAGGCCTGCACTTTTTAGTCATCGGGATAGCCATCCCTCAGAGTAACTTCCCGGCTGATGCCATCAGAATAAGGCATGATCATAACCTCACTCCACACTCCAGGACACCAAGGCAAATCTTAGAGGTCTCGAAAATGCAAAACCCAGTGACCAGACACATGGCACTCAACCTTTTACAAGCATCTCACAGGAAAGAGGAAGATCACCCAACCACCATATTCAAAGGAAATCTAATAATATCTATAAATTTAACCACAGGGTAGCAGTTTTTGAAATAACATAGTTGGCATTATTAGCTTAACAACCGGGGACAGTGTGTTAAGCAGATGAAGTTTCTAAGGAGAGGACACATAGGCGCTCCCAGCCACCGGTTTAGAAGACTAAGAGGTTAGAATCTGAACCCCTAAGCATCTGCAGGATCACTTCTAAGTTGCACAAGATGGTGGCACTGTGTGGTTATTGTGCCATTTACATATGAGGAAACCAGTAAAGTCCCAGCCTGATCATTTTTGAAGCTTGTTTCTAACAGTAGATGGCATCGTGATTTAGAAAGAAAACCAGAGGTTCAAACAAGCCTGCTTGAAAGAAAAATGTCAAAGTCAAAGAGTTGGGGGGTTCATTGCTAGACTACCTGTTTAGGAAAGCATAAAGCCCTGGGTTCAGTGGCCAGCAACTCTCTCTCTCTCTCTCTCTCTCTCTCTCTCTCTCTCTCTCTCTCTCTCTCATACACACACACACACACACACACACAACTGGTAACAAAAAGAGAATCAAGTATTTTAGACTCCTTGTCACAACAATTATTCCTTGTCACTATAAAAAGAGATTTCTTTCTGAGCAACAGGCTTAGTAAGGCATTAAAGTCAGTTTTGCCATTAATAATGTATTGTTTCTTTTGGTGACCAATTCAAGAGCAAGGAGGAAGAAGAAGAGGAAGAGGAGGAAGAGAAAAAGGAGAGAAAGAAGATGAAAAACAACAACAACAATATAAAAACAAACACAAACAGGGATCCTTTCTAACCTTTTTAGGCCTGTCAGAAAACAACAGCTGAGCTTGGTGGCATACAACTGTAATCTCAGCACTCAGAGAGGCAGAGGCAGGCAAATCTCTGTGAGTTCAAGGCCCACCTGGTCTACAAAGTGAGTCCAGGACAGCTAAGGCTACACAGAGAAACCCTGACTCAAAAACAAACAAACAAACAATAACAACAAAGAAAACAGCATGAATAGCTGAATTAGGTTATTTTAATCTTCTAAAAGTCAGATAATCCTCCTGTGACTCATTCTATTTCTTTCTTTCTTTCTTTCTTTCTTTCTTTCTTTCTTTCTTTCCCTGATATTGGTGCATATAAACATGTGTCAGCTAATGCTCATTTGTTCCATTTTTGAGCACCAAAATTAAGAGCATTCCCTCAAGATAATTGATGTCTGTAATTTCTCCTCCCCCATCTATGTTCTTTAAATGTGGCCTTGAACTTTGGGTTCATATGGATTTCAAAAGGTTAATTATAGGTTCCTTACCGAAGCATATGAGTGGATGATTGTCCATGATTCTTTGTGTTTTAGAGCTTGGGTCTTTCCATTTCCAGCATGAGCAAGTTGATGGAAGTCAGACAGCAAAAGAATGAAGTTCTGTGAACTTTCATCTCTAAAATCAGTACTTCCTGTTTTTATATTTTTACAAGATTCAGTAGAATTAAAGGAGAGGGTGTCCTTGGAATATGTTTACTAAAGTGTCTAGATGGGAGATGGTTAAGGAAAAAAATAATATATCCTGTGTTATGGAAGTTTGCAGCAACATGATTAGGGACTGATAATGTCCTGGTTTCCTTATCCTTAAAGAAATAGAATTAATTGTATGTATTAACTCCAGGAAGTCAATTGCCAAGCACCTATAAAAGCAAAATGAAGACCTCAGTACCTTGACTTCAGATTTTCACTTCCTTCCCATTGAGGTCAAATCTAGCGGCAGCAGCTGCAGATCATTCAGAGTTTGTCAATAACCAGGTTGATTAAATAAGTGTTTGGGCCCAAGTCTTGTAATTTTCCTTAGCTTTACTATCACTAAAAATTCATAACAATCCTATTATCTCTATTCTTAAAACATATGCATAAACAGACCACATCACCTGAACAATCACCATTCTGAGCTAGGCCAAAATCATCTTTTCTCTGGATTGATAAAAGTATATGTTGACTAATGGCTCGGCCATTGTCCACTATTGTTGGTTGTCAACAAGAACATAAACAAGTCCTGTTAAAAATAGGTCAGACTTTATCAGCCCTGGACTCAAAGCTCCCTAGGCCTTTCCAGTGTATACATGGCAACAGGGCCTGTATACAGTGTATACAGGGCCCTCCCAAAGACCTGCAAGCCTTCCAAAAGTTCCAACTTTCATGTCACTTTCTTTTACTTCCCATTCCCACCATTTTAATGCTCAAATGCGCTGAACACATAATATGGTGGTTTGAATGAGAATGGCCCACTAGAGCCTTGTAGGAAATGGCACTATTAGGATGTGTGGTCTTGTTGGAGTAGATGTGGAGTAGGAGTTGAAGGAAGCAGATCACTGAGAGTGGGCTTTGAGGTTTCAGATGCTCAAGCCAGGCCCAGTATCACTATTTCTCTCTGATGCCTGCCAATCAAGATATACAACTCTCAGCAACCTCTTCAGCCTCATGTCTGCTTGCATGCTACCATGCTTCCTGCCATGATGGTAATGGACTAAATGTGGAAATTATAGGCCAGCCCCAATTAAATATTTTTCTTTATAAGAGGTACCATAGTCACGTGTCAGAGCCCACCAGCAGAGCCAAACAGTTCTTGAGTAGAGAGTGAGAATTGAAAGAAAATAAAAAACCAAGACACTCCACATGGGATCTGTTTGAGAGGGCTTCTAGTAGAAACTAGGCACCTGGTTTACTCCACAGCCCCTTTTGAAAGTCAGAGCAAAGCACTTTGATACAATGAAGTTCACTGAGAAGTCAAACTTGTTTACCCTCGACCACCTGTCTGTGTGATCCTCACACAAACCAAAGGACGTGAACTTGGCCAAAACATCCCGCCTATCCCTGACTCCAGGTGAAGGGCAGGGTGAAAAATAACAAAGCCTCCTGACAATCAAGTGCTCTCCACAGTCATGGTGTCTTTTCACAGCAATAAAGCCATAAGTAGGACATGCTTCACTATTCTTCCAATGTACCAGGCATGATCCTGCCTCAGAATCTTTGCACTAAATGTTTTCTGTGCCTTAAATATTCCACCTCCAGACACTCTATGGCTTGTCCGTGGTCCCTCCTCTCCTTCAGATCTTTGCTTATGTGTCCCTTTCCAGGAAATCCTTCCCAAAACAGAAAGTGACTCCTACTCTGCTACTATACCTCATTTTTTCTCTTGGCGTTCTACATACACTGCATTTGTTATCTTCTGATGCTTTAAATATTTACATCCATTCAACGAAGTCACAGGAAGATATTTGTTTTGTTTTGTTTCTTCCTGTAGGCCCTGAACCTAGAACAGTAGCTGATATACGTCTGATGGTTTTATTTTATTTTAAAACTTTCAAACATTCTATTTATTTTGTGTTTGTATGCCTATATGTGTGTGTGTGGAGGTGCATGTACGGCATGACAAACCTATGAAAATCAAAGGTTGCAGAATGCTTACAAGCCAGTTCTCTCATTCTACCATGTGAGACCAGGGGATTGAACTCAGGTCCTCAGGCTTAGGAGCAGGCACCTTTGCCCACTGAGCCATCTTGCCAGCCCCAGTGTATATATTTTTAAGTGAGTAAGTAAATAAATAACCAGAGATTAAGGAACAGTTATAAGGGGAGTTAAAACGCCTCTAACCTTTCTAGTATAGGAAATGACTGGACATCCTAGGGAATCAGATTCTTGCTGTGATTTCCAGGGTTGTTTTAACCCTTAATTCAAATAACACACTAAAACGTCTTTGTGTGTGAGAGTCCCCAGAGGGTCTGAGCACCATTGTTCCCCTACTTAACCCTAGGTGGTCACACTGTCTCTGAATTTGCCATCTTTTCTCTAAGTCCCTCTGTTAGGCAAAGATATTCCTTCCTGTTTTCCCAAGGCCAGTTAATGTGGTCAGCATCACACTCTTACTACAGAGCACAGGACACCATCCATGACATGGAAGTTTCCAACACTCTCAGTAACACCCCCCAGAATGACAATGTTTGTATAACTCGCCAAGGTAGACAGACCCATCCATGTGGGACTTTGTGCAAGATTTATTGTGTCTTCTTTGTATGACAGATTATCGTAATTGTTAAACTTTACATTGCTGGAAGAAATACTGGATTTTGAACTTTATAAAAACACTTTAATTTTTTTTATTGAGAGTCTTTCATCTGCTTCGGTGAACATTTCTCTTATAGTACTACCACTGCTCTTATCATCTTTACTATTACTGAGATATCATTTATGTACAATATTTTTAATCCTTTTAAAGTACATTCCCTTTGAAGTGGTTTAGTTTCAAAATGTTTCATCAGGCCAATAAGAAACCCTGTACTAACTAGCAGTCACTTCCTTTTCCCCTTCCCTGCATCCCCTGGCAACCACTGCACTATTTTCTATGTTTGGGATTATACATATTCTAAGGCATTTGGAGAAAGACAACCAAACAGAATAAAAACTTTTTTTGTTTCACTTCTTGTGAACACTGTTATATACTTGAAATGGCTACACACAATTTTGAATAACTACTGAAAATTTCTCTAGATCTCTAATGACTAACATCAGTGAGACCTTTTGATCATTCAAATTTGTAACAAAAGATTATGACTGATTTTTTTACAACCTTGTGAGTTTTTCACAGTGGTTGATATTATAAAGACCATAATGGTATTTTCTTTTTTAGCTGAATTTCATAAATTTGTGATTTTCATATGACAAAACAGGTTTTGTCATTGCAGCTACATAAGGTTCAAATTATCGTTTCGCTGGTCAATGTAATGTGAGAATCTTAGGTTAATGGAGTTCTTAGCCCATTTTGTATTGTTATGAAACACTATGTCCATGGCAACTTACAGAAGGGAGTGCTTATTTAGAGTTATGATTTCAGAATGGATAAAAGCCCACGATGACTATTGTGGTTTGAATAAGAATAGCCCCTATAGGCTTCTATATTTGAATGCTTAGTTACCAGGAGTGGCACTACTTGAGAAGGATTAGGAGGTGTGGCTTTGCTAGAATAGGTGTAGCCTTGTTGGAAGAAGTATGTCCCTGGGGGTGCGCTTTGAGGTTTCAAAAGCCCCATGGCAGGTCCAGTCTCTTACCCACACCCCTGCAGATCAGGATGTAGCTCTCAACTATTCTCCATCATGCTTCCTGCCATGATGATCATAGACTAAACCTCTGAAACTGCAAGCAAGGCCCCAAGTAAATGCTTCCTTGCGTAAGAGTTGCCTTGGTCATGGTGTCTCTTCACAGCAATAGAAAGTGACTAAGACAATGGCAGAGTGGAGACATGGTGGCTGGAGCAAGAACCGGGAGTTCACATCGTCAGACTGCAAGCACAAAGCAGAGAGAACTTGAAATAATGCAAGTCTTCAAACTCTCAAAGCTGCCTCCAAAGACATACATCTTCCAACAAAACCACACTCCCTAAGCCCTCCCAGACAGGGCCTACAAGTGCTGACCCTCCTCAGAGAAAGTCCCCCTCCACCCCATAATAGACAGAGATTAATAAAGAAACTTATAAGTGGTCAAAATCTAGGGAAGAAGTGACTGTGATATGGATGTGGAATGTGCATATCACAATCCCTACTCACAAGGCTCAGGGATCAATATAGACGAGGTAGAAAAGTTGTAAGAGCCAGAGCTTGGCAAGGATGAGGAGAGCTACAAACAGCACCTTCCGGACATGCCAAGGTTGTTGTGCTCATGAAATCACAACATCTGTCATTGCCTGCACAAGCCCTGCTTGGGGAGGAACGGTTTTCTTCAGTGGTGTGTTCTTGGTATGGTGTCTATACCCCTGGATAGTCCTACACCCATGAGCATACCAGCAGCATAATTGGACTCAGTGAGTTGTAGAAAGAAAAGACAAAGTTTGCGTGGGAACATAGCAGTGGGGTGTCTGTGAGAATTTGGAGTGGAAGTTTGGGGATATATATGATCAAAACCCATTGTATACACATGTAAAATTTTCAAATAACAAATACAAATTTTTTTAAAAATTTAATGTTAGGGCTGGAAATATGGTTAGAAGGTTAAGAACGCTTGTTGATCTGACAGACACTGAATTTCAGCAGCTCACAACTACCTGTAACTCCAGCTCAGATATCCCTGACCTCTGTGGGCATCTGTATTCATGTGCACATATTTGCACACAGGCACACACACACAACTTAAATGATAAAAGAAGTCTTTTAAACACTTAAAAAAAGTCTCTGGGATATGTATATCAGTCTGTTGTGTCTGGATGTTGTTATTTTCTTGGCATTATCTCCTTATGGCTCTTCCAGTCTTTTGGCTTTTTCTTCCAAACTGATCTCTGAGCCTTGATGGGGAAGGGGTTTGATAAGAACATCCTCTTTAGGGCTACCTTGGAAGTTTTTCATCCTCTGGACATTACCCAGTTGTAGGCCTCTGTCTTAATTAATATCTACTACAAGAAGAAGCATCTTTAATGAGGGCTAAATGGTACTTTGATCTATGAGTACAGCAGTATGCTATTAGGAGTCATTTAGTTGCTAAGTCTCTTTAGCAGAATTATAGCAGTAGGTTTTTCCTTAGGGCACATGACTTTCTAGTTTCAGGTTATTGGCTATTTTAGTATGGGTTCTATCTTATGGAGTGAGTCTTAAATCCAATTTAAAAACAAGTGGTTGGTAACTCCCATAACATTTGTACTAACATTTGATCAGTGTATCTTGCAAACAGGTCTCTGTTGTAGGTTACAGGATTATATCTGGGTGATACTGCTGATTACTTTTCTCCTCCAGCAGTGCACAAAGTACCTTTCAGCAGCGTGAACATTAGTCATAGAAATGAAGCTTCTAGTTGGGTACCAGCTCAATTTCTCCATGTTCAATGAAGGAAGAAAGTGGTGTCTTCAGCAATAGGGTCTTACTGTTTGTGGAGGGTAACCAGTGTCCTGGGCTGTGGTCTATGATGGTTGGGAGATGGTCACCCATATATAATCCTGTAACCTACAACAGAGACCTGTCTGCAAGATACACTGATCAAATGTTAGTATAAATGATGGTTGGGAGATGGTCTTCGGGATCTCTTTGACCAATGACTCAACAAGATGTAACCTATTCCTAGAGCTGAGGTTTTACTTGGTGACATGAGATGTCTAGTTGGGGCATTCTCTCCCCCATTATATGGAGACTCCATTTGTCCTTTTTACATGTTATACTATACCTATACATCCACATATTATTGGCTAAATATAACATATAAGCAAGAACATTTTCTTATGTTATTTTACATACTATTATACATTCTAAGCCCATACATTGTCCTGAAAATTTTGTCATTCCATTTTTTTCTTTAGAGCAGTTTTCACACACACACACATATGCAACCTAAATTTTCATTATCCATTCCACTGTTGATTGACAACTATGTTGATTCCAATTTTTTGCCATAGTGAAAGTATTTCTGTGATAAAGGGTTGGGTATATATTCAGAAGTGAAATATCTGGGTCACATGATAGTTCTAGTTTCAAATTTTTGAGAAAATATTTCAAGCTGATTTCCACAAAGGCTGTGTTAATTTGTGCCCCTACCAACAATGATCAAGAGTTCCTTTCTGCATTTTCTTCTACATTTGTTTTCAGATTTCTTGGTGATGGCCGTTCTGACCAGGGTGAGGTAGTATCCAAAACAGTTTTCATGGCACCACTTAGTTCTGATCCAGTTCTGAGAGGCTCCATTCTCCTTCTTTGGGTTCTGCTCTGTGGAGGTGCCCTGTTAGACTCCGAAGATGCTTCAGCTCAGGTCTGAGAGTTCTACAAACACCCTCTGAAAATGTGGGGGAGAGAGGGGCCATTTAGTGGCTCCTGCTCACTGTCTTGTGAACTTTGCTAAGGCTCCTCCTGCCTTGGATCTCTCATCTCAGAGTAAAGAATGCCCTCACAGGACTGCAATAGTAAAAGAATAGTAAATGAAGTGATAGGCAGAGACAGCTGAGAACTGTGCAGAACATTGGAGAGTGATCCATGACTTGGAAAGAAGCTAAGTTGAAAAATGATGAAGGAAAAATAATCTTGTGATGGCTTATTAAATATAAGCAGGAAATATAGTATAACATATTTAATAAATAACCCTTATTTATGGCTTATTATAACTAGAGCTCTTCCTCTTGCTCCCAAAGTTATTTAGACCTGGAATTCAGAATTGTTCCGATCTGTTCATGAGTCATGCTCTCTGCACAAGTACAGAGGAAAAAAACATGCTTCATCATGAATATGGAAAATCAGCCCTGTGCTACTATAGCTTGTGTGAAATATTTGGAAGGAAACAAAACCATGTTTATCTGAAAGTGATAGACAAAGAGAGAGAGAACGAATAAGAAGAATAAGAGTGAAAACACTTCTTTTTCACCCAAACATGGACAAGAAGCATCTTAGTAACCATGAAAAGAAAAAGGTTTTACAGTTGGATAAAAACATTTTCTGACAATTCTTAGCCTACTGCTGCTATATTAATTTTTGAGCATGTCCAAGGAAATGAAAGAAAATAAAACTAGTGGCTTGGTATCTATTGTTTTAAAGCAAAAACATCTCTTATGTCTTTACTTACTGATAAACATTCCGACTTCAACTTCATGCAAGCATCACAACAGTTCCTGCGTCCACTCACTGGTGGTACTCAGTGCTCACACAGTGAAAAGCTTTTCATAACAGACTTACATTCAAGTCAGACTCAGGTGACAGATGGCCATGACATGTATTTCCCATCAACACTTAGTTATCATGTTCTTAGTATTGAGAGGTTAAATAACTTCCCATTTGTGAAATACGGAATTTTCTTCCATCTGTCCTGTGGAGACCACTTTCTCAAGTCTTCATGAAACCACACTAAATGGAACATGTTATTGAAACCATATTAAAGTAAACATCATTTAAGTAATAACAGTGTAAGTTATCACGTTTAAGTAACTACTAACTCAAATTAAGAATTTTAAATGTATTTCTTTAAAAAATGGAGATCGTCATATGAAAATATACAAATGCTAAGAAAAGCATTTGAAAATAATAAAATAATAACGGCAATCAATCCCCCCTCTAACCAAAATCATAAAACACAACACAACCTATCAAACAACTGGAAACCCACATTAACAGTCGCCATTTACAACAGTCTTTATTTGTAAGTATTAATTTCATGTGCTTGGTTGTACTTGTTTAAACTACAGAAGGGAAACCAATTCCTTCTGATTGATCACACGACACCCGCACAAAGGAAAGCTGGTGTTCTCGGCTGCTCTTTCCCTGAGTGAGCAAGTCTTGCTTGTACTTTGCAGCCTATTTTTCTGTGCTTACATTGAACTAGGCAAAGACTATACAGAATATATAAGGGATATGTAAGAATGTGTGCTATACAGTTTCCCATTATTCAGCAACTGCATCTTTGAACTTATGACTGTAAGGTGGATTTTCCTCTACGACATTAATGCAAGTCGAAGAGGTGATTCTCACTCTTCTATGAGAATTAGAATGCCAAGAGAGCTCTAGTGAATGTTGGACTGAAAGCACTGTAAGGGCCCCACCCGCAGGGATTCTGCTCCAGTCGGCCTGGGTGGGGCCTTGGCATTCATCTCTCTTACCAACTCTGATGTGTAGTTAGAACCACTAATTGAAGCAATCCAAACAGGCTGCAAATGCCAGCGGTATGCCTGAGCTGTCCTGGTATGCACCTTCCCCAAAAAAGGCCTCTCTGCCAAGGCTACATCTCTGCCCATGGCAGGAAGGGCAGGGAGGTGAATCTGAAGTTTTAAATGTTACCAGACGATTAACTAACAAGAATTAAAAACAAAACAAAACAAAACAAATCCAACCATCATCTCGGAGATAGTGAGCGATATGACTGTAAAAGTGTTCCTAGGGCCAGGAGTTGAATAAGCCCAGGAGATTTGCCCTTGCCTGCAGAAGGAGGCGTCACAGGAAGCCACACCCAGACCTTCTCCTTCCGGGCCTAGCAGAGTCACCCACCTCCTGGACCTGTGTAAAAAACTCGTTTGGCATCTCTTGGGTTGCACTGGTTGTCAGCCCTCCGAGCCCTCTCCCTTGGTCTGTCCGGTGAGCGTGTCACTGAGAGGCCCTTACACGATCAATTCGCTTTCCACTCTTGATGCGCATTTGAGAAGCATTTGAGAGACTGGAGCCAGAGGCACAGAACTGCCGAGTTCTAGGGCTTGTTTCAGCGGAATAACCGGAAACTGAGGGTGGGATTTTGTTCTGAGTTAGTTAGAATGTTTGTTTCTTTAAATGATCTTTCTTTCACCATTTTATTCTTTCTTAATTTTTCAGACACACTTCTCTGTGTAGTCCTGGCTTCCTTACTGTTCTTGATGTTATGTGTTAACTCTCTGAGAAGTCCATGTAATGTATTTTGATTCGAGCTCTCTCTCCTCCCAAACCACGCTCCTCTCGCACTCCTTCCGTAGTTCTCTCTCACCTCCCGACTCACCCAGCTTTAACTTTGCTTTTCACATTTGAGTCCAGTTTGTGCCCTCCTACTGTTTTTTTTTGACCCTGTAGCATGGTCAAAGTCCCTGCTTGCCTTCTTGAAGGAAGTAGTTAGGCAAACGTTTTGAGGGACCGGACAGATTGATTTATTTTTATCTTAGGAATAAAATTGAAGAAACCAAAAGAAAAGCATAAAAGAAAAGAAAGTAAAGCTGCGTTACCCTGAATAAAGGAGTCCAAAGGAAAGAGAAAGAAGCCCAAATCAGAACTGCAGTCTTTTTTTTTTTTTAATAAAATAATTGCTAGTTACAAGAACTTTACATTTTTAAAATTAAGGTCTTTACCCTCCTAAACATAACCACTAGATGTTTCAAGCCTAATGCAGTGTTTAACAAAATCACAGTAAAGTGAGAATATGCTGGACGGCCTGCAAAGTGCAATGAGGGTCACTCTTAGGGAGGGGAACAGCTAGGTCCTGGGTCACTGGGACATCTGGGCTGGGCGGGCTTCCGCTGGGTCCAACAGCTGGGGCCGGGAGTCCTTGCAGCTGGCAAGCCCCGCCCCTTACGTCACGGGGGCGGGGCGGCTGGAGATGGGCGTCGCGCGGAAGCTCTGTGCCCCTGGATCCCGGGAGGCCTCGAGGAGGGAGGAGAGTCGCCCGCTCCGCCGGGTTCAGGCGCCCGCGCTTGCACGCGGAGCTGGGGGAGCTGAGAAGTAGGTTTTGTTCTGCTTCTTAAAGACAGATGGCTGGACTGGAAGCATAACTCACCACCCCGCCCTTTGGATCTCTGCTTGGTTCTCTTCTGACACCTCGGGATCCGTGGTGACCGTGCTGTGATGAGCGCCCGGGGAGGGACAGGTAAGAGAGACGAGGCTAGCCACCCCCGCCCGACCTCTGCTCACTCTCAGCCCAGCTGTGCCTACTTTTCTGCCACTTCTGGTCCGGGACAGGACTTGGAAATAGAGAAGCGATCACACCATTCGCGGTTATCTGATTTCTACAGGGCAGTATCTTTTTTCTTGAAAGCTGTATTCTTTTGTAAGAGATGGATTGTGCACACGCTTGTGCCTTCACACAGGCACACACACGTTTGTCATTCCGTTTCGAAATCCAGTTGTTGAGAGCAGCTTTGACTGTCTGCACCCCTCCCCCTGGTAATGAAAAGCTTTGGTAATTTCTCCCAGCGAACAAACCGCGGGGTTGATCCCTAGGGAGGAAAAGGTATTTTTGTGTTTGTGTTGGAACTTGTGATGAAATTGTTTTGAAAGGAATGCTAAAAATAATTAACAAATACAAAGATGTCCGCATTCTTCCTGTATACTCCAACTTTGAAGAACTTACTTGTTATTTGGTGCACGCTTCATCTTATCATAAAACTTGTTTTATTTCACCGCGTCAGTTGAGAAAGATGCGGGCTAGTCAACGAATTCCTCCAATCTCGAAAATCAGAAGGCCGATTTGGGACTAGGAATCTGTTCAAAGTATTTTCATTCGGGTATTTAGGATAAGACTACTAAAACTCCTTCTGGCCTTGTTTCAAGACAGCTGTTCACATGGAAGAAGACAATTCTGTAGGCTCAGAGCAAGCCTTTAAGGCTTATCAAGCAACTTTGAAAGATGTGCCAAGGAGGATAGGGGCTTCTGGCCAATGTTACTATATCCAAGTTGAAATTGCACTAGGGCCAGCTTCTATGAAAAGTGCACACACACACACGCACGCACGCTCGCACACACACCTGCTGCTTTCTTAAGAGCAAAAATGAGGCACATGAACTTTGTATCAGAATTCTTAGCTCAGTGTCCTGCATAAGCCCCAACTGCAGTCCACCCCCCAAAATAATAAGGAATTCTTACGGATTTTTAGTTTCACTCAGGTGTACCTTATAGACCGCTATCCTAATTGTATAGATCAAAATGAGATCAAACTGTCGAAAGAACTTGACAACCATTAGTTTATTTAACCTAATATCCTTTGTGTGGGGGGAAAAATGAAAGGTAAGCAATCTGAAATAGGATGTGGAGAATTTTTGACCTTCCTGTAACAAAAACTGAGTAATTCTCATACTTTGTGACTAAATAACTGATACAGTGTATTAATTTTCAGCAACTGGAGGGAAAATGCTTGGAATCTGACTATAATGGATTATTGGAATGGTGACTGGTCTATTGGATAATCACAGACTTTAGAATCAATTTTAAAAGAATTTTTAAAAATGTTCACGTATTAAAGCCTTCATTCATTCCATGTTTTACTTGCTGGCTGATTAAGGTGGAAATCTCTGCTTTCCACCTCCCATGACTTTTTTATTTTATTTTATTTTTTTATTTTTAAGCACAAGCAACATTATTGAGGAATCCTGAAGAATACATGTAACAGGTCACCAGCACTAAGCAAGGAGAGTTTTTAACCTCTGGAACAATGTGCTGGATGCGAGCCACACATGGTTTATAGATAGAGCCCAGGGCAGCTTTCCTGGGTCCCCCTCCCCACATTCACCCCCCAGCCTAGCTCAGAAACAGTGATATTAAGCACGTGCTATATATAATAAGGAAGACTGTGGGAACACTGCAAGACAGGGCTGGGATGGTGCCGCCTATGTGTTCTCCGTTCCCAGACAAGCTATTTTTATAAAGAGATCAGTTGTGTTTTTCCTGACAACTAAACTCTATTTACTAGTATAGAAAGTATAAATTTAATGCCACAAAATGAAATCTGTGGCATTACCACCTATGATCTCCTCACCCAATGCAAGAACTACTGACATTTGGATTATTTCTTGTCAGTAAATTAGTTTCTGTATAGGAATTTTTTTTTTAATTCTAGAAGTACGATATCATTTTGCAACTTTTGTTTACATCTTTCCTGTCAAGGACATCCTTCCATGTCCCTGAGTAGTCTTCCTGATAGCCTCACATGTTTTGACTTGCTTTCCCTATTTGGTGTGCGCACATGGGGGCTTATTACTCTGCTGAAATTCTTGGAAATTTTGGGGATGTTTCCACAGGTTTCCAAATGTAGACACTCCAATTTTTATTTTTCTTTATAATCCGCCACTTTCCATCTACTTTGTTCAGATGTATTTTATTGTTTCTTGTGAATGAGTGTTTTACCTGCTTGTAGGTATTTGCGTCAGGCGCTTGTCTAGTGTCCAAAGAGGCCCCCGGCTTCCCTGGGACAGGAGTTACATACAATTGTGAACCACCATGTGGGCACTGGGAATTGAAGCCTGGTCCACCACAAGAACAACAAGTGCTCTTAACCTCTGAGTTAATTCTCCAGCCTGATGTCTACTTTTTACTAAGGATCACTTTTATAGGGTTTGAATCTATCCCTGTCTTAGTCTTTTAGGTTGCTAAAACAAAGTAGTGTAAACTGGATAGCTTGTTTAAAGAAAAACACAGTGATTCACTTCTCCAAGTCCAAAAGGTCGGGAGGTCTGGGGTCATGGTGTTGATAGATAAAAAGGTACTTGTTTCTCTTGAGCCAGGCTGTGTGGGAGCGTGGTGGTCCCAATGCCCAGTCGGATTAAGTATGGTTTTGCAGCTTGAGTTGGTCATGGTCAGTATGAATGGACTAAGGGCAGGGATGTCTGCTGAAGACATGGCATTGTAAGGGTGGAGTTGTGGTAATAGGCAAAGGACAGTGCCGAACTCACAGGTCCATTCGGGAAACAGGGAATATGGCTCACAGAGAGTTAAGATATTGCTCTCGTCAGATGCATGTGCTGCCCTTGTCACAAAGGTGCCCTCAGAGGTGCTTTGGGAAGTGGCCCTTTCCTCAGGTCATCATGGGAAAACTACTCTAAGGCTCATAACTCCATTTTCCTGGCAGTCTCTTCCTTTGTCCTCTTCCAGTGTTGCTCTCACACTTCTTGTGAGAAAAATCCAAATTTTTGTACCATGTCACAGTCTTCTCGAATATCATTTATCATTTATGGGTTTTTATATTTATTATTTTATATTTATCATTTATGGTTTCCCATGTCTTCCAAACTAAGCATAAACTCTTCATCTCAACACTTAAGACTTCACCCTGGTCCTCCTGTCTTTATCTCTGTTTTTATGTACCATCATTCTGTAATTTGTGCTGTCTGGGATTCTAGCTATATGGGACTGTTCAGAGTTAACCCAAGTCTTCCCAACCTTCCTCTTTTTATAACTTTGCTTTTTTGGAGATCTATAGCTCCCTCCTTCCGGGATTCTTAGCTTCTGCCCAGGTTCTCTTTTCTGGGAAGCCTCTCTCCTTCCTTTCTATCCTCAGGCCTCATACAGTGATTTTTCCTGGGACTTTTTGTTTCCCTAAATTCACATATTATGTGATTTCCCTAATTTGATCTTTAAAACTCGAATTGGATATTTTTACCTGATTCTAGGGTTCTTTTATTCACCACCAAACAATGTGATACCTAAGACAAGGTCAAATAAGTGAGCCAGAGAAAGTAAGGGGAGATTTTTTGTCTGTTTAGTGGCCTGGCTGATTTCTGATTTATAGTGAGAGTACAGAAACAACAACAACAACAACAACATTTTAATGAATGAGTTAATAACAGTGGGCTAGACATGGTGGGCTATTTAGTTATGATTCGAAAACCGTGAGAAGTATTTCATTTAACAGTCTTGGAATCCAAGGCTCAGAGAGTTTAGTGCTTGTAGTAAGTGGCCAGTGGTCAGTCTGTGGGCAGAGCTTGTGTTCTTTCTTGCAGATGCATTTGATGCTGTTTAAACACAGCTGATGACAGTGTCAGCATTGATTCAAGGTCAGTGTGCTGACTCTTAGGACTCCCTTTTTTAATGTCATGAAGATGGCTGAAGGTGGCTGATCTTTTCTTCTTCAAGTATTTTTAAATACCCGATGCAACTTTCTTTCTTGGAGTCTCACCTTAGAATGAACATTTTTTTTTTTAATTGCACATCAATTCTTAACATCCCAGCATCTCTAGTATTTGTAATGGGATGAGGACAGTAGAAGCTTTCAGACTCTGAGATCAATATTAGATATACACACATAGCACATGCAGTAAAAACAGAGAGGGGAGAGCACTGATAAATTACAGCTGGACACATAGCTTTGTTTGATCACCAAAAAAGGCCTCTGATACTTCTAGCTCTATGCCATCAAATCTGTTGCTCTTGTTGACTTCGTTTTTGTTTGTGGTCATAAGTTGACCCATTTATTGTAGACTAGGGACGATAGCACTGCTACTGGTCTTCTGGTTCCCTTTGCTTTTCTGGTGGCAGGCTTGACTGATAGCAACACCCATCACTTTCATGTAGGAAGCAGTACGAGATGCCTGTGCCCACCCCCCCTTTTTTTTGATCTTGTGATAACAGAAGCAGCTACACTTGGCTTACTGCTCTGTTTCTTTTTTCTTTCTTTCTTTCTTTCTTTCTTTCTTTCTTTCTTTCTTTCTTTCTTTCTTTCTTTCTTTCTTTCTTCAGGAAACCCTTCAGCAGGTTTCATATTTACCAACGATTCTAAACTTGTTGGTGCATGTAGCGCTATCATTGTGACCTAGGCTCAAGCCTGGAGAGTTTGCTTTCTTCTTTTTCATATCGTTTACAATTTAGGCCTGTCCGTTATTAGTGTTACATGCCACAATTGTCATGCTTAGCTTACAGGCCCCAGAGACAATTGCAATATCTATGCCGAGACAACTTAAATAATTGGCATTTATAATCCAATCTTCCACAACAGTGCATCGTATATTGAAGCCATTTTTAGTCATTAAGAAACAATGGTGATCCATGTAATTTTATAACAGACTTAAGGTCAGCTGATAAGGTCTTAGGAATTAAGATTTTCATCCACTGTACTGAAATGAGTGAAGAGATGCCTGTCTTTTTCATTACATATCCAGGAATGCCATTTACCTTAAAGGCAAAATTGGAGATTGATGTACTTATTTGATTTATATTCAATAAATATATATGTTTGTGTGTGTGTGTGTATTAATCTGTGGAAGACCTTTAGAAAACATTTGGTGTCACACATTCTTATAACATCTGACTTTTCAAGTGCATACGCTTTTTTTTTGGAGACTCAATAATTTTCTTTTTAGCTACAACAATACTTCCTTATTTACTCTTTTTTTTTTCTTTCGTCATTCCTCAACCTATTTTCCTTTGTAGAGCAAATACTGTTATGTTTGCTTATACAAAAATAATATTTCTGGCACATAAGGAAAATATTGTGACTGGTTATTTTAAGATTAATGTACACAGGGTGGAAATGTCTAGCTGCATTAAAAACAATATTGGATAATAATCTGTGAGGACGATATAAATTAAAAGGGGGACTTTCCATGTAGACTTGAATTGTCAAATTATGTTTTTCAGTGTAGTCTCTAGACCTGGGAAATTGGTATCAGTTCAGCTTGTTAGAAATAAGCTTTCTCAGCCCATAACTGCAGACCTCCTGAGTTGGAAACAGGACAGCCTGTGCCTGGCATGGAGAAAGACTGAGCCTGTTTTTACTAAGCTCGCCCTGAGATTCTGTTTGGGGATAACTCAGCGAACTAGGCTTAGGGGAGATTCACAGGTGAGCAGGCCAGCTTATCCACTAGGCTATGACAGGCAGGTCTGGCCTCCTCTAAAAAAAAGGACCTTAAGAAAGAAAATTCCATCCACTTTCCTATGTCACTTCTTCTATGGAGGGAATGGAGGAAGCCTTGATTGAATGTGGATTGTTGATTACTGGCACAACCATGGCAAGGACCAATGCCTCAGACTCACGGGCATGGCAACGCATCCCCCACACTGGTCAGGCTGGGAATTGGCAAAGGCTTCCCCTGGTCCCAATGTGAATGTTGACAGCATGTGATGCCAGTGTATGTTGACGAAGTCTGATGAGTGTTTACAAACTCAGTGTGTGCAGAAACTAGGAGCTGCCCTTTCTGCACATTGGATATTCACAGCCGGAGACTGCCGGCCTACAGAGACCTCCTACTGAGTGTAGCTAACTCCTCAGGCTGGGTGTGTGTAATAAACACGCTGAGGTTCACGGTGGCTGTGTCGTTGATGTCACACCGTCAGGCACCCGACCCCAGCTTTTCCGTATGCATATCTATTCTTTCTTCATTCCCACACCGTCCGTATTCAGGCCAAGGTGCCAAGCCTTGCAGGTGGCAGTACTAAGACCTTTGTGTTTCTACTGAGCTGACCAGAAACACCACTAATCTCAAATCCCCGAATTCATAAAGCAGTCAGAGTACAGTGTCTAATTCTTAAAGACCCTGTTGGCTAGTTTTATGCCGTTTCGTTCCTGACAGCAGATTCCTGTTTGAAACAGAAGTAAGCAAAATGTTGTTGTGCTTGATAATTAGGACATTTCTACTGAGTAGAATTTAGCATGGAAGCTTCTTTAAAATTGATCTGATATAATGCTAGGCATTGACATACACCTTTTGGGGACTTGAGTGTGAATGTTAGATTTTACTACCGAGGCCGCATGCTTGCCGTACACTTCATGAGATTTTTCTTAAAAAGGAAAAATAAAACAAAAACTTAGCTGGGCAGTGGTGGCACACACCTTTAACCCCAGCACTCTGGAGGCAGAAGCAGCTAGACTCTGAGTTCAAGGCCAGCCTGGGCTATGGAGCCAGTTCCAGGACAGCCAGGGCAGTCCGTGTCTCAAAAAACTTTAAGAAACCCTATCTCAAAATAACCAAAAAATTCAAACACTACCACTTCCCACGGAAATAACAAAACAAAATAAAAACAAAACCAAAAACAACCCAAAAACCAATCAAACAACAACAACAAAAAACAACCCAAAACTTAAATTATTACATCTGTCTCCTCCGCAACATCCCATAATTTAAATGTGGAAGAATTTCATTCACTTCTGGTTGTTTGATGCTCCATTTAAGGAGGTTTCTAAATTACAAGAAGTAATATACTTGTGATCAGAGTTAATTTTAGTCTTTAAAGATAAAAATGGAGGTCTGTTTTCTGAATCAGAAATAAAACTTGGTAAAAAATAGAGGTCATCATAAAGACACTTAAAAATAAAACTTGATTATAATAACCTTAAAGTTAACCAGTGTTTTAAAAATATTTCATTATAGATTTTATATAGAATATCACTTCTGTGTGCTTTTTCAGGCTCTTCGGAAATATCTTCCTCATGTAAATATTTAAATCATAACTGAATAATTTATGATATGGACTTTTATGAGATGGGTTTTAAAGCAGACTAGTGTGATGATAAGAGAACATTTCCTATTGAAACAGTGAGGTGGATCCCACAAATGAGCTCAAACGTTATATAGGCTCATGTCTAAATAAAACCTATTTTGTAGTGCAATAGTCACATCACATTAGTAGCCACAGTAAATCTCTCATTAAAATTGACATAAGTAATTTGATGGTATATCTATAAATAAAGACATACGTAAGAATAATAAGAGTTCGCTTGGATACATGGCCTCTGAGGGTGAACCTGGGACAAGCAGCTAATTACTCTTTGAATAAAGGCAGTCTCTATGAATCTCATTTTTCTTTGATTTAAAATGAAATATTCTGTTGGCTATTTAAGATTATTTTCACCTGTAAGTATTGAGTTTTCGAGTTTCCAAGTCTTGCCATCCTAAGAAAAAAAGATGCATTCATTTTTATGTTTATGTGCGTGTGTGCTTGTGTGTGTGTGTGTGTGTGTGTGTGTGTGTGTGTGTGTGTCTACATGAGCATATGTTCTTCATGTGCATACAGCCTCCTGTGGAAGAGCCTGGAAATGGATCTGTGGGTGTTGAGTGCCCAGTGAGGGTGACAGTACTGGAATCAAACCCAGGTTCTTTGCAGGAGCAGTAAGTGCTCTTAACTCTGAGCCATCTCTCTGGCAGTAAGCCTTACTGTCTTTAAGATGCTTTTCGTGAATGGCAGACATGCCAGTCTTTAACAAGTGATAAGCCTTCCTCTTCTAGAACTACTATTTAGTGGTCTTTTGTATTCAGATAACTTGCATTCATTCTTATGAATGCCTAATAACAACCCTACAGGGTAGGTATTTTTTAATTGCTGTTTATCTTTTACAGAGAAATGAAGGTTGTAAGAAATCCTGCTGGGGCTGAGTGATGGAGTGTGGATTTGAACAATTAATCAGTTGTTAAACTGATTAACAAAAAAAAAAAATCCGTTCTTTACATTCTGTCACTCATACCTCTTAAACAAAAGGATGGTTTGCTTTGATCCTGGGTTTCTCAGCAGCAGCATTCATGATTTGGGAGCTAGTTTTTTTTTTGTTTTTGTTTTTGTTTTTTTTTTTTTTTTGGTTTGGTTTTGGTTTGTTTGTTTTTGTGAGAGACTATTTTGTGTATGTGAATATTTTTCATATTCAATAGCCTCCCTTGCCTGTGACATCGATAACAAAAAGTGCCATGTTTCTAGATACTGCCTAACCTGGCTCCATTTACATAATCAGTAGTCTAAAGGTGAATAGAACTGCCTGCCTTGGCATAGGTGAGCTGGCTTTAGGTCATTTTAAGGATCTGGATGAAACTGACCAAACAGATCTCTGGCAAAGGACCTGCTCATTCATTCAGTACTTGCCATAATTGATTAGCCTTTATTCTCTTAAAGTTTGCTTTGCTTGAAGAGAATTATTGCCAAGATGCATAATATAACTCCTAAAGCCTGAGAGACAGTAGTTAATGTATTTAAAAAATAGTCCTTGGGTACCTACTCTATGCCAGGCATTGTTGGGTTACTGTTAACACAATGAGATGGCTGTATAGGAGATGTTGATAGGCAAACAGTGTTAACACATTGATCTTTATCTTTCTAATAATATTTTTAATACTGTCTTCATAACCACAGTCCAGGGTGTTTACCACAGTTTATGCTCACACTATGTACACACACACACACACACACACACACACACACACACACGCACACACTCAAACTCACACACTCACTTGTCACATAAAACAGGAGTTTGCCTTCCGTGTGAGTGAGTGAAACCAAAGCAGCAGGAGATTTGTATTCTGCCTGTTTAACATGACCCTTTGGTTCTAGTTTTCAAAGTGAACACTTCTCTGTGTGCTTGCTTCCTTTCGGAACATGCTTACTTATTTATTGGCTGGCATTTTGATGCTCTGTTCTGCTCTGAAGCCTGCCCTGGCCTCTGTTTGTCTCACAGCAGCTACGCTCTGAGGTTTGGGCTAATGAGGGAACCTCACGGGACTCATGGCTGATCCCTTTGCTAGACTGTACACCCGCAGGCCAAGAACTGTATGGAGTTGGTGGAGGACCTTGGCTTCAGTGCCTGGGACACAACCTGGCTAGACCTGGGGGAGGGGGCGTTAGTGCTTATTTACTAAATGGCTGGAAGGACAGGATGTCTCTGAACAGCAGAGATGGTTGCATTAAGCGTTCTTGTTAGTTTTAGAAGTCACAATTTACTCTTTAATAACCTCTGTCTTGGAGTTAAAAGAGTTTCCTCTGTATAACAGTGGCTCTTTGGTGGGGGTGGCATGATGAAGCCATGTGTGTACATTCACGGAGGTGTTGAAAACAAGAAGACTCAGACACAGTTCCGAAGGCACCACCAGGTACCTCAGCTCCCAGAGCCCCGGTGCTCACCTCCCAGGGCAGAAAGTGTACTGAGTGCCTTGTGAGACGCAGGAGCATCAAGGACACCTTGTATGATGTCTTCTGTTCTGGATGGGATTAATTCTCACTTTATGTCATATGTTAAGTGGTCTGAAAATATAGTCTTCCCAGAAGAGTGCCCTCCTTGGGGGCTGGAGAACAATGAGGTTTAAATACTTCAGCTGTTTTAAAACTTGATTCTACTTGGCTCGTTTCCTTTGTCATGCGTCCCATAGTGTCACATGATTAATTTCTATTTCCTGGTGACATACTGTAGAGCTTAGCACAGACTCTCATGACTCCAGCATGCAGAATAAAAGCAATAGGGAGATACTAGGATATGCTGATGTTAATGACTCCCATCTAGAGCCAATGGGACTGAGATAGCGCAAGGGGACTGTGGCTGCAATGCATATATGAGGGGTATCGTTTCACTCATTCACTCATTAGTTCAGGCCACAAATACTCATTGAAGGTCTCTACTCAGTCCTGTTCTAGGCTGAAGCTGTATCTGTGAATGAAAATGACAGACTTTTCCACTGTGATGGAGAAGGGAAGCTGCCAAAGGCTAAAACACAAAAAGAGTTGTCTGTAGAAAACGACAGGAACGGTCAATGAAAAATAAAGCACCGACATACACCATTACTGCCATTACCGCCGGAGCCATGACAAACTATCCAGATCCAGTTCTGGTCGTAACAGAACCAGGGTGTTGGAGATGCCCCTGGGGTGATGGTAGGGGATACTATAAGGGACAGTGAGGCTGAGTGGCTCAGATTAGTTTTCAAGCGTCAGCTGTCAGGATTGGCTGATTGATGTGGGATATAAGAAAAGAAAATGTACTCAGAGAGTGCACAGGGGCGGCCACCGACGGACCAAAGCCATCTTGTGGTGGAAGCCGATCTGAGCACAGTATGACTAACGAGCTTAGTCTATTGTGTCTGTCTGGAGACTGGCTGCCTCCGAGGCAGCTCAGTGCAGGAGTCTGGGTTTTAGGAGGAGGGTATGCTTGAGCAAGTGAGCTGGGGTCCTTGTGGAAGCTCTTTTATGATGACATTGCTTTCCCTAATAAAAGAAGAAGTAAGATCAGGAACAGAAAGAATGTTGGGGGATGGGAGATATTAGCTATCAGAGGAGGAAGAAAAACATCTGAAGCACTGTGCATGGAAGTGGGAGTTACCACACCGATTCTGTGATTGCAGCCTGTGCTGACTTGTTACTTGTGGCTGTGGATTTCAAGGGACTGGTCTGGGATGGTGTGTTTCACCAAAGTCCTTTCAGGGACCATGGGCACTGAGGCAGAATGTATTCAAACTCTGTTGTGATTTGCTTTGAATATATGCAGAAAATGGATTTTTTTCAAGAAGGAAATGAGAAACACATTATCAGGTGTGAAGAATGTACAAGAGAGGGGTAGATGTTGGTCATAAAATTTAGACCTGTCAAGGAAGGAAGTAAAACCATGTGGGGATGATGGGCGGTAGAAAGGAAGTTGATCTATTAGTGGAGGATGGATCACGAGGTATTGGGGTCTTATTTAAGGAAACATTCATTTAAATACAAATTGTATTTACATATGTTGGATCTTATTTCAAGTGCTTGTGAGAAATCTACTGACCACATCTAATGTTTCTGAAATTAACAAATACAAATGTTTAAATAAGTCTTCCAGCACAGATCATGGCAAGTATTGAGCATTAATTATGATATCATGTTTATAGTGTTAATATATCACATATTAATATCTTTTTAATCCTGAAAAGCCAAATTTCAAAAATATACTAGTCTGTTATTTTAATAGCATAGTATTGTAAAGACATTGAAGATTACCAAAAGCAAAACATAGTATTAAAAAAGCTGCTGTTGGTGTTTCAATGTATGTTTATTCAGTTTTCAAAATTGATTAAGGTAACTAAGTCATTTATAAATATGGATGAGATTGTAAAGACACAAGGATGGGCCTCTATGCCTCTGGCATACCTGCCTCTCTTCGAGCTGACTGACCCTAGTATCCACCAAAGGAGACTCATTTAGAGATGAGATCCCTTCAAAAATGTAACAGGCTGATTGAAGAAGAGAAGCATTGAACTTTCTGAGTCTGAAGGGACCATCTATGTTTATTCACCCATCATCCATCCACCCCACCCATCTCTCTAATAAATGTATTTGTTAATATGTGCTAATGGTTCCCAACATATGGTGGTAAAACTATAATTTTTTTTTTTTTGTCTGTGACTTGATACCAAAACAATACAGATTTGGTAGAAACTATAATGTGCTTCAGAATTTGAACTTTAGTTTTTTTTCTCTCTCACCAAGCCAGAGCAGCAGCTGCTCCTGGTCAACCATGCAATCACATGGATAAGGGCCTAGTCTTTCACAGGGTGCTGTCATGTTGCCAGCGTTCTGTGCATACAGGTCTTCAGTAGATCACCGAGATAGTCCACGCTGTGTTGAGAGATAGATGTGTTAGATGATTTTGCCCAACCTTAGGCTAATGTAAGTGTTCTGAGCACATTGAAAGTGGGCTAAGCCATGATTCTTAGTAGCTGGCTATAATATATTTGACATAACATTTTAAACTTTCTGTGGCTAGCCCATTCTACAGAGTGAGTTCCAGGGCAGACAGGGCTATACATAGAAACCCTGGAGAGAGAGAGAGAGAGAGAGAGAGAGAGAGAGAGAGAGAGAGAGAGAGAAATGTGTATACATAAAATATTGACTTGGATATAGCACCATGGTAGAATACTTGTCCAGCATGTGTGAGGCTGTGGCTATTTTAAAACTCAGCATCTCACACAGACAGATTAAAAAAATGTTTATACTTTTATGCTATATATGCATTTAATACATTTACATGTATAAATGGTATAAACATGTATAAATGTGTACATGAGTAATATAGATACACAGAAATATATATTTTGTATATAATATATATAAGTAAATATGCACTTATATATTATATATACTTATACATATAAATAGATATTCACATTAGAGAATTGAAAAAACTTTTTATGTAATGTGTCTGAAAACTGTAAAAATCAATACTTTTTCTAGTGTAAAACAGTATTTTTTGGTAGATATTTTAGTTATATATTGTTCCTTTGCCCTTTTCAAAATAAACATGTTGTATTTAAAAGGCCTAATTTGATCCTTTATTAAGGATATATAAATATGGGATTGATTTTTATGACGTTCTTCGTGTGTGTGTGCTGTGGTGGGTGGGAGCTTTCTTCAGCTGCTTTCTTCAGTGAGAGTTCTGTGATGGAGAACCAGAGCCTTTTCTGTCTCTTTCTAAGCTTCACCCATGGTGTCTGGCTTGTGGTGAGTTTTCAGGACGTGCCTGCTAAATGACTTGGGAATGGACTTAGTTTTAAGCGCCCATTTCTAACAAGATATGAGGGCAATGTTCGTGATCCGAGTTGACCTTTTCCTATTTAGGGCCCTTAAAAAAATGACCAAACTACCATAAACATTTATTTCTTAGAGGTATAGTGAAAGTATGACTTAGCTTTTTATAACCTTTCCTAACACCTCCTTCCGTGATAATGATCACCCGTAATAAAAAGTAATTACCTTATGGCAGTGTTTCAGTGAGGCAGCAACCTAGCCTGGCCTCATGTCTATACCTAAACTGTAGGATATGCATGCTGACATGGGATTTAATTCAAAAAGTTCAATACAAAGAAATAGTATAGGTAGCATTCAAAAGTCCAAAGTTACTTCATTCAAGAGATCCGACTTACTTACCTGGTGTGGAAAACAGATGATATAGCTTCACAATTCCAGAACTACCACTTTCTAGTGAAATAAGCTTTTGTCATCAGAAAACCCCACGTAAGATACATCCAGATACTTTTTATGCTTATCTTCTATCCTAAAGAATACCTGAGGTCAAGGAAAGAAACTCCACTTTTGTAAGTAACAAGACATTCACTGCTAAGGGAGCCATGCCAGTAAATTATCTTGGTACCTCATGTAGCAAAGAAACCCACAAAGATAGGAAGTGATCTTCCTGTCATTCCCATGGCACGTAAAATAGAAAATCTGTCTCCTCGGGAGCTAAGCCTCTTGTAAAGTATGTTAGCGAATTGGGTCATAGATGACATAGGTTGGAGCAAGCTCAAGTTTTACCAGGATGTCCTGTGCTTCCGGCGTGGCCATCTCAGATGTACAGCCAGTGAAACATTCCTGAGATAAATCTGCTATGAAAGAATTCCCGTTTCATATTTGGAGACTGCTGTAAAATTCTCAATACTAAATAGGATTAGGAGCAAAGAAAAACTTTCATGCTTCATTAGTGTTTTCTTTCTTTTTTTTTTTTTTCAAAGCTAAATTGAAATTTATTTTTATTATTCTAAAATTGTGTGTATGGGTGTGTGCATATGAGTGCAGAGCTCTTGGAAGGCCAGGGCATGAGATCCTCTAGAGCTGGAGTTTACTAGTGGTTGTGAGCTGTCTGATCTTGGTTACAGGAACTCCCATTTCCTAACCCTGGAATTATCTCAGCAGACCCTGAACTGTTTTTTTGTTGTTTTTTGTTTGTTTGTTTGTTTGTTTTTTTAAACTTTGTTCTTTGACAGAAAGTTGAGTCCCTAACATTTAACTATTCAACCATTTTGATGACTTGCTTACTTAACAAATGTTCTGTAAAGGTGAATCTTTTTTCCTTTCTTATTTGTTATTCTTCTCCCGTATATTACGTTCTGACCAAAGTTTCTTTTCCCTCCAATCATCCCAGGCCTCAGCCCACATCTCCCTTAGATCTTCTCTTCTATTTCCTTTCAGAAGAAGAGCAGGACTCCCAGGGATAGCAATGAATGTAGCATGACAAGTTACAATAAGACTAGGCACAAATACTCATATCAGGGCTGCATGAGGCAACCTTGTAGGAAGACAAGGGTCCCAAGAGCAGGCAAAAGAGTCAGAGAGTCACTCCCACTGTTAGGAGTCCCACAAAAACACCAAGCTATACAACCATAATATGTATGCCAGAGAACCTAGCTCAGACCCATACAGGGTCTGTGACTCTCTACGCCCTGGTTAGTTGATTCTGTGGTCTTTGTTCTCATGGTGTCCTGACCCCTCTGGCTCCTAAAATCCTTCCTCTCCCTCTTCTGCAGGCTTCCCTTAGCCCTGCCCAGTGTTTGGTTGTGGGTCTCTGCATTTGCTCCCATCAGGTGCTGGATGAAGTCTCTCTGATGACATTTGGGCTGGTGGGTTGTGAAGAAAGCTATAATTCTGTCAAGGTGACGATCCATCATTCTTCCTTGCCAAGCTTTTGGGTACGGTAGTGGACATTAGTCCACAGAAAGAATTAATCTTTAAATTCCACTAGCCTGGTTGTGGTGCGTGTTTGTAAACTTGACCTTTCTATATTTTTGGTTCATTTCAGCCTTTGTCCATGAGATTCTGTTTGTATCAACTGTCAAGATATATATATTTTTTTATTTTATGTTTAAATGAACTGGGCTTCCCAACAATGTGTGAGATAGCATGTTCAGAACTGCCTGCTAACTTGTTAGATATTCTTGGTTTTGAGCTCCATCCCAGAACCCCTGGGTCGGAAACCAAACAGCCAAGGTTCAAGAAATTCAGGTACATGCTGAGAAAGACAATTGGAAACAACTATGTGTAAACCTGTGTTTGTCTTTTAGACAAATGACCTCATGTGTGTATTTGAAGTTGTTTGTTGGCTGGTGATGACCTCCAAAACTTTTAAGTACTAACTGGGCCCGAGAGAATTCATTATCCTGTATTTACCTTTGGTAATCTTTCCTGCTTCCAACATGCCAAATTAAGCATTCATCAAGGGAAATGGAGTTTTGAGAACTTAGCGTGTTTTTAAGTGATTTGTGTATAGTAAGTAACTGTAATAGGCACTAAATGTAGGTATACTTCAGTAGTATATCTGTATATATATATGTATACACACACACACACACACATAAATTTAATTTCCTAGGGAAAAGAAACATGCCTCAAGGAAATTAGCTCAGGACAAAGTATCTAAATCTTAAATGTTCTTTGGTTCCACTTGATCATCTTTGGACTTGAAGTGCCTGATTCTTTGAATGGTTTAAAAATATGCTTTTCTTAATCCTCAAGTCAGAGTGCCAGTCAGTGGCAGAACATCAGGCCAACTGTACCGTAGGAACCTTGAGTTGTTGAATCATGATTGAATCATGATTCAAACAATGATGAATCATCAGTTGCGGAATATGGATAAATCTTGGAATTAGGAATGGTAACCTTGAAAAAATACCTTAAAAGTATCTCACTCTAAGTTATTCTTTGAAGCTTCTGTCTCCCAGGTGCCAGGCTTGCCCCTGGGAGCAGCTGGGAAAGAAGAGGAGGAGGGTGTTGCTGTCCTTAGCTGTTACTTAGAAGATGCTCTCGTTAACTGAGGAGCCAGGTAACTAAAAGATGAATGTGGCCAGTGACTGGATACGAGTTAGAGTTTAAAACTTAAACGCAGATGAGTATCTGGGGTATGTTGTCACTATCATCTATTCATACAAACTCTCAACTAATACAGCAATGTTTAACCTCTACTTAGCGTTTGTAAAGGGTCACATATTATTCTGAGGGCTTGAAGTGTTCATCTGATGTTTACAACAATCCCTTGAGTGAAGTTAGCTGGTAAAAGAGGTGCCAGCAATGGACATTGATCCCTGGTCTCAGTGAGTGCTCTTAACCACCGCTACACTGCTTACCGAATTTATAGACCCAACAGCAGAGAGAACAGTGCTTTCCTGAGTTTCTCAGACCTGGCAGAGAGGGTTCCTTCTACCAATGGTAGAACGATGCAATCATAAGCCGCAATTGATGAGCCGCGCGTCCTCAAATGTAGATCTTTTCTTTCATCCTGGCTTCAAAGAGAAAACAGCGGTGCTGAGTTTGTGTTTCTTTTTTCAATATTACCACTTTTCTCTAAGGGTACAATGATCAACAGAAATTTGTTGATCATCTAGCTTTGGCCAAGTCCTGAACGGACACTAGAGAGTAATGGCCTAAGTTCTCTACTGAAAAAGAAAGCCAAGTATAGTAACTGAGCCGTGTGTTGGATGGTAGTGGTGGCAAAATAGGGGATGCCCTGCCATGCTGCCTATGTGAATTCTTTTTAGTCAAACTAAAAACAGGTCAGCAGTTCAGTAAGGGCTAGTGTGTCGAGTGGGTATTTTGGATGGCAATCCTCCTAATAAGAGAGAACAGTGTTTGCAGAAGGACAGAGGTTATTCTAAGGTCTCAACATATTGATAAGTCATCCTGATGCTAATAAAATTACACATGCGTGGGCTCCACTGTAGGTCCCCAGGATCGGAATCTCTTGGGAAGAGACCTGGCAGCCTGATTAACCATGCCCTGGAGCATTCCTATCAGGGGAGTTTGGGAAACCGAACAACTAGAATACAGTCAGCTCACAAACATGGTTGGAATAACCTTGGGAGAGAGGGGGTTTGGGGATGAGTATGGGTGGTTTAGAGGCAATTTCTTGTCACATTTGTTGGTTGTGACATTGGTGTGAATATCCAGCGTTGGTTACTTCCCAGGTATTATTGGTACATTGAACAGAGTATCACTTAGACTCCAGCAATCTAAATCACACTCTAGGCGATGCACTTGAAGTTTGCACTTTAGCTCAACATACAAGCTTCCGAGCCTTTGCTTGGGGGTGGCCTAAGAGATAGCAGACCACGAAAGTAAGGGCAAGAATAGTTTTCATGTACAGTGTGTCCCATGATCTAAACGGCATCCATTTTTTCTTCAGCACACTGAATTTGAGAGATTACTTGTGTGGGTCAAATAGCTGTTAAATGCCACAGCTAATATGTGAGCCTGCAGCACAGCAGGAGGATTTTGATGTATAAAGATGTGGTAAGGATGATCAGACACGTGAAATGTAAAGTTGGTTTCATAAGGTGTAGAGTAGAAGGCTGTCCTGGGGCAGAAAAGGAAGAAACAGGGAGAGGTTGATGAGATGCAGAGTGAAGTTAGATAGGAAAAATAAGTTCTGATGTTCCATTGTACAGTGAGATGAATATGGTTACCATATTGTATTGAGTGCTTCGAAAGAGCTAGAAGAAAGAAATCTGAATATTCCAATCGCAGAGGAATGGTAAGTGCATGAGGTGTTAGCTATTTAATTGGCTTGACTTAATCCTCATAAGATGTATACATACATTGACATATATCTGTAAACACGAATAACCATTATGTGGCAATTAAAGTAAAAATTATTTCAAATGGTGAGCACAGTACTTACTACAGCTCCAGCTAAAATGGATGAACTGTGAAACAGAGTTGCTGGAGTCAAGTCTCCGGAATGAAGAACTGACAAAAAAATAATGTGGCCAGTACTTTGTTGCTCTTCCTTTTAGGAGAAGCTAATTATTAATACTTTGTCTCTGTTTTAAAATGCTGATTATCTGTGTTCTTAAAAAGAAGTTAAAACAATGTGCTATTGGTACCTTGATGCAAACCACCTCGTTGAGTAGAAAGTCTTCAAGTTACGTTCTACTGATTCTAGATCACAGTTAGTTAACTAATCCATGGCTTGCAACTCCGTGGATGGTTGCACAAATGGGTGTGTGGGTTGCAAACATCAGATTGGTAATGATGAAGTGTATGTGAACGTCAATGATCAAAAACTAAATCAACTGTGTGATAAACCTAAGGTGTTTTTGGCAGTGCTGGCCTGCGTCTTATCTCACAGAGTCACTGCAAGCCTGAGTTCTGAACACACGTGTGCCTTGCAGTGAGCATGCTGTTGCGTCATCCAGGACCAATGAGTGCTACCCAAAATGCCTGGGTTCATATTTGGGCCTACTGCATTTAGGTAGTGTCTTTGTGTAGTGTTTAAATGAGGACTTTCTGCTCATATAGAAACGTAAGGCTTGATTATGGAAACCAAAGATTTTTGTGATGTTTTCCTACCATTGTTTCCCGGCATGCAAATATCAGATTAGTACGTTTTTGGATTATATTGCGATTGAATGTGTGATTTTAAAAACTGCTGTTTGAATTGCTGTGTTGTGTTTCAAAACAAAGAAAAAAATCATTAAATAGATTCTGGCATAGGATTAGGGCAGACTTTCTTTTTTTATGGATCGTATCTTTTATTAATTTATTCTCTCATGAATTACATCCCAACCACAGTTTCCCCTCCCCCTGCCCTCCGTCCCCACCTTCTTCATCCCTCCCATCTCATCCTTCCCCATCCATTCCTCCTTCATTTTACTTCAGGAAAGGGCCTACCTCCCAGGGATACCACCAAACATGGCCGAGCAAATTGCAGTAAGATTAGGCACTTCCCTTCAGACTAAGGCCAGGCAAGGAAACCCACGGGTCTGAAAAGCAGACAGAAGCATCAGAAAAGCCCCTGATCCCTCAGTTAGAAAGGATAGAATGTCTAATAATTTCTTTTTTTTTAAATCATTTCTTTTACTTTTAACATTATAATTACCTCATTTCCCCTTTCCTTTTTCTCTCTCCTAACACCAAATATATTCCTTCTCACTCTCTCAAATTCATTGCCTTATTTTTTAAAAATGAATTTCTAATAATGTCGTAATGATTTTTTTTATTATACACTTATGGAAAATAGTGTCCTTTGCATTGACAGTTATGATATATCTGAAAAATATCAGAGATAATCTATACACTGCATATTAAATACTCAGCCCAAATTTAATTCATTACATTTAAAAATAAGCAAGCGCACTCATCTTATTAGCATGTAAATTGGCTATTTCAAAATGAATTTCCTAGCTTCTATTATCCACAAATGTTTGATCTGCATACCTGTTTTATGTACAGGTATATCTGAGGTCTCATAAAAAAGTTTCTTGAGGGAGAAAGGTTCATGAATGGGAGGTTTCAGAAGGGCTGCATTCTTCAGTCCTGATGAGATTTGACAGGCTGGGGTAGGATGGTAGGGGAGGAGGGCTCCACTTTTCTGAGGACTAGGGGAGGGGAATAAGGGGGGAAGAGGGAGAGAAGGAGGAACGGGAGGGGTATGGGAGGGGGCTACAATAGGGATGTAAAGTGAATAAATGATAAAAAGTAAATTTACATTAAAAAATAGAAAAAAAAGGCCTGCTTTAGATTAAGTGACCTCCAGAATCTATACATTAAAATATCACGAGCCTCGATGATTCTAATGAAACTTTCATGAATGCTTATTGTTCCAATAATAATATGAGACTCTTTTTCTCAGCACTGACATACCTTTACTTGGTTGAATTAGGAAGTTTAAAAGGCTCTTGTGAGAAAGTGCTTGCATGCATCTGTGCCCTCCAGTCCTACTGGCATTTTTAGCTTGTTTCTACAGTAAGAGTCCAGTGTATACATCTCTCAGACTGAAACTGTGGATCTATTGACACCATAAATACTTTCGCTTCCATATAGAGCTTGTGACTTTCAGAATATGTATTTCAACACATTAGTGAATGTTGAAACCAATACTATTATGATGAAAGGGGGAGGAAGAACAGGAAATGTCCATCTGCAGAGCCGGTAGGAAGGGCACGGACTGTTTGTAGAGCCTTTGTTTGCAGTAACATGTCCACATACGTTAGGCTGCCTTCAGAGAAGATACTTTCTGGAGTTGGTAGGGAATACATTTTGACAGCTACTGAACCTGGCTAAACCTGATAGATTCCTGGTCATTCTGTTTGCATCAGTCATTTACACATCACTGTGGCCAGAATCCCTGACAGAAACAACCTACAGTGGGGGAGATTAATTCTCAAGGACTCAAACAGTCCTGGTTCATCTTGGCAGAGGAAAGGGGAGGGGCATCTTGATTCATGATGTCAGAGTGTGCCTCGGAGCTTTTCACATGGCCACTGACCTGGAGGCATTGAACAGCCGAAACTGGGACCAGGATAGTAACTTCCAAATCCACTCCTAGTGACCTTACCTCCTAAAGGCCCCTTAACACAACCTCCCCTCCCCCCAACACACACACACAAGATGGCACCACCAACTGGGGATAAGGGCTCAAAATATGTTGGAGACATTTTACATTCAAACCACAGAGCTTCCCAGAGGACTTCAGTTTTAAACTGAAAATTCAAGCATTCCTACCAGTTGGTCAATTACCTCCAAAAATTTTGTTCTCCGTCCCATGAGAGCACAACTTCTCTCCATCAGGCATAAGTTTTCAGATCCAATTATCACTTAAAAAGTAAGACTCGTTGACATTGACTCTACGTTCTATAGCTTTCACTCACATGTACTTTATCACTCTCCCTTACACACACCTACACACACATGGACACACACATAATCAGACAATTAGCTTGCCAGTGCACCTCAAGGTCTTGAAAAGCAAGAAAATCCACAAGCAGTAGACAGAAACAAAAAAGTGATTAAGACCAGGGTAGGAATTAATGAAATGTGAATTAAGAAAATAATATAAGGAATTAATGAAAAAAGAGTTGGTTCTTTGAACCCCAGATTAGATCAATAATTTTACCTACACTAATGAAGAGAGAGAAGAGATAAGTTAAGAGAATTAAAGAAGGTATGTGTTGCAACAGATGCTAAGAAATTCAGAAAAACTTTAGGACATGAACTAAAGACATAGTCCACTAAATTGGAAAAATCTCAAAGAAATGAATGAAGGTCTCAAAATACATAACTTTACCAGGTTAAAACAAGACGAGAGGCAACATACCCAGACTTATACCAAGGAGTAAGATTCATGGAAAAATCAGTCAATCAATCATCAGTCAATCAGTCTATCTCCCCACTGAAGAAAATGTTCAGGCTCAGTTGTGAAGAGTACAGGGTAGTGGTGACTGGAATGATGGCTTGGTGGTGTAGAGTGCCCCCTAGTCTTCCAAAGGACTCAAGCTCAGGTGTCAGCATTCATACTGGACAGCTACAGCCACCTGAGAGTTCAGCTTCAGAGCAACCCAATCCTTTTGACCGCCACAGGGACCTTATACATGGGCATGGAACCCACACCTGGACACAGATACATGTGTAAAAATAATCAAATCTTTAAAAAAAAATAAAGTATATTTTTAAACTATACAACAAAAGTTTATTGTTGTATAAAAAATAAACAAAATACCAGATAGTAGGCCCTCCTACATACCTATACAAAGCTATATTCGCAATCTTTTTTTTTTTTTTTTACATTTATTTAGCTCTGTGTGAGTATATCTCCCTCTGTGTGTGTCTGCGTGTGAGTACGTGGATACCAAGATGCATTTGGGAAGGTCAGACAACTTCTGGTCATCAGGCTTGGTGCGAGTACACCTCCCCACTGAGCCACCTTGTTGGCCCTCCCCATTCAGTTTTTGCTTTAAGACAAGGGTTTGCTAAGTTATTCAGGCTGACCTTGAATTTGTAATCCTCCTGCGTTAGCTCTCTAAGTAGCTGAAGTCCCAGGCCTGAGCCACCACGGCCAGTTCCCAGCTATCAATTTTAAAGACTGGGCAACAGTGCTGATGAGCTGGAATTCTTCCGATTCTGAGCTGCTGGGCTGTCAAGAGTGGAGTGGCTGAGGGAGGCGGTCCGGAGTGGTGAGCCAGCCCCAATGCACTAAATGCACTAAAATTTGTGGAGAGAGGAGGAAGGGATGAAATAATGTATGAGTGGATGCAGAGCCTGTAAGTTTAAGAAGATTGGGAAGGCACAGGGAAAAGCAGATGCTGGCATACATTGGCAGTGAAATGTTTTCCAGTCAGTATGCCGTCATTTCTCTGAAACCGGGTGATTTGGGGGAAGATACGGTTCTTGCCTGGCTGTCTGCCATGCGAAGCTGACTGCCTGTGTGAACCAAGTGGGTATTTTTGTTAGGACAAGGGTGTTAGTCAGAGGTACAATGAATTGCCAGAAGTTAACACCTCCTGCATTTGTTCCATGTTTCTTTAGTTTTATGTTTACATTGTTGGGAAATGGCTCTGAAATTTAAAGAGCCAAACGGTATTTAGATTGTGATGGGATGTTGTGGACACCAGGCAGACATGCAGTGTTATGTCTTAATAAGAGTTTAATTGCAGTTAAAAACTCCCACTTGAAGTGTGCAGAAATGATAGCAAATCATACCAACTCCCGCTTTCTGAAGTTGGAGATGAGTCAGGATGGCCCCTGATGTGCGTACACAAAAGCGCTTAGTGTGATATTAGCTATTTTGCTCTGCAGTGTTGATTACTTTGTGGAGTATTATCTCCCTTCCTTACCCAGGATACCCTTCATGAATGTTACAGCTTAAAAAACAAACAAAATTCTGAGTGCCCTTCCCCGCTGCCCAGACAGGGTTTCTCTGTAACAGCCCTGGAACTCACTTTGTAGACCAGACTGACCTCAGACTCACAGAGATCCACCTGCCTCTGCCTCCCCAGTACTGGTATTAAAGGTGTGCGCCACCATCCCTGGCTTAGCTGTTTTTATGTGAGGCAAGAATCAGGCTTTTCTAACACAGACATTTAAACACTGTATTGAAAAGACAGCATTATTTTAGCTAGCTAATTTTCATTTACTCACTTCTCTTGAGCAGGTGGCCTAGAGGACAGGATCCAAAAGACAGACATAGCGAAAGCATTGCTCTTGTCCTTTGCACAAAAGTGGTAAGACTGCTTTTCTAATGGGGGCAGATACTGAAACAGCATCCAGGATTCAGAGACAAAGAGAGGCCCTTGGAGGCGGTGTGCTTTTTGCGGAGAGTGGTTTTCTGAGCCAGGCCATCGTTTGCAGGATTGTTGTCTCCGCTGTGCAGCAGGCTGAGGCAGGAGGATAGCAAAGTTAAGTCCTGCTTGAGCGACAGATGAGTTTAAAGCAGCCAGGATAACTTGTTCACACCCTCTTACAAAACGAAATCACAAAAAAACAGATAGGGATATAGGTCAGAGGTAGGAGGCTCGCCTAGGGTATGTCCGGCATGTTCATAACCTCAGGTTCAGAGCCCCAGGACTGCAAAAATAAGCAAATGAATGTGTGTTTTTACCGTTTCTTATTTTCATTGCTTTGTTTCAGGTGAAGTTTTAAAGAGAGCTAATGGATTTAAGTCATTAATTTGTGATTCAGTGTATTTCCTGTGAATGTGACAATGAAGTGACACCAGTTAGCTGTACTATCTTGGAGTGTACAAGGCCCAGCGCACAGTGAGCAAATGCACTGTTCAGACCAGATTATTCAAATATTGGTCGGTAGAATAAGGGGAGTCAGAGCAGATCTGCCCATGTTGGTGGGTGATGGCTTAGGATTTCAGAGTCATAAGAGTTGAGTCCTTAGGGGAAATGATTAGCTTCTGATTTTTATGGTAGTACTTTAGAAAAAAAAAATGAATAAGAACTCATGTTATAAACTTACACTGAGGCTTAGGAAAGAACCCATCTCAAATAAATTTTGTTTTGTTTTGTTTTTTGAAACAGGGTTTTTCTGTGTAGCCTTGATTGGCCTGGACTCACTTTGTAGACCAGGCTGGCCTCAAACTCACAGAGGTCTGCCCGCCTCTGCCTCCTGAGTGCTGGGATCAAAGGCGTGAGCCACCACGCCCAGCTAAGTAATCTTGACGACAGGTGCTGTGATTATGATTTCACACCAGGGTTACATATTTGCATGCATAGGTCGCTTAGACCCTCAGCTCTCGGAGAATGGGGTCCAGAGCTTTATCATGTCTGTTTCTAGCCTAGAGCACTATTAGAACATAACCCAGGTTTCCTTCATACCGTCTACAGATGCCCACATCAGCGTTCACTTGGGAATTTGTCAATTTAGATGACTGGATGACACATTACAGATTTCCCGAGTGAGAAACATGGGCAGTCCACACCCACTGTAGATATGTACATGGTAACATTGGCAAATCAAGATGGACATCAAGGGCCCTGGCCTTTTTTCGAAGCATGTTTGGTGGCATGCTCGTTCCCTAGAGTATGGGTTTTGGGGGACATTATCCAAGGGTAGGGGTCCTCTAAATACACAGGCAAATGAAGTATAATAACGATGAGCCCCTGTTTCAGACGATGTGACTTGAATCAGCTGTGTGATTTTTTTTTTAAAGATCCTTATTTTTTTATATCTGTGTATGTGTGTATGTATGCATACATGTATGTGGGTGCTCAGAGAGGTCAGAAGGTTGCGTCAAGTCTCCAGGAACTAACCTTATAGGAGGCTGTGAACCACCTAATGTGGGTGGTGGGAACTGAACTCTGGCCCTCCGTAAGATGAGCAAACAATCTTAATGGCTGAGCCCTTTCTCCAGCCCTAATCGATACAATATTAAGAGATAATGTACAGAGAAGGTTTTGCAGTGTGGTCGGAATATAGTAAACTCTTTTTTAAAAAAAATTAAAAAAAGCATTTTATTATGTATACAATGTTCTGTTTGTATGTACATCTGCAGGGCAGAAGAGGGTACCAGATCTCATAGATGGTTGTGAGCCACCATGTGGTTGCTGGGAAATGAACTCAGGACCTTTGGAAGAGCAGTCAGTGCTCTTAACCTCTGATCCATCTCTCCAGCCCTATAGTAAACTCTTAATAAATGCTGGGCCTTTTTCTCTTCAATAGTACATTTCTGGGAAAATGAGGAACACTTAAAAGTAAAAAAAAAAAAAAAAAAATGAGGACGGGATTATGGGTCAATTGGAGTTTAGCACATGAACTTGATTGAGTCAGTCTGGCAGGAGGCTGTGTGCGGTTCAGTTCATCTGGGGCCACTCCTGCTCTTCCTTGTTTTTGGTTCCTGCTCTTCCTTGTTTTTGGTTGTCATCTGAGTGTACTAACGTGTTGGTGGTCAGCCTCAACCATACATGTAGAGTAGTGCTGGTGTGAGGGGACCCACTGCGCTTATCCTGCTGGCTGGCGCGGGCACATGGGTGTTCATGGTGGGCTTGGTGCAAGAGTTGTGGGGAGCAGTGAGAACGAGGAACCTGACAACGCTTTTCAAGCCTCTGCTTGGGTCTCGTTCCATGGCCAGAGTGAGGTAGACTAAGATGTCAGGCAAGGAAGGAGTCGCCTCTTGCTGAACAGAGTTGGGAAGAGCAGGTAGCCATGTTTGTGATCCTGCAGACTTCTCACTGTCCACTCGGCTTAGGCTGGACCACACGCATGCTCCTCCTTTAAGCTTCCTGACAGCCAGTGTGCACAGGCTGGTTTCAAAAAGGAGAAAGCTGATGACCAGGGAAGCAACGAGACTTGCATACATTAAAGTCAAAATAGCGGCCCCCAGTGACAGAAAAGCCTTGGAAGTGCCATCTTTTGTTGCTTAGATAATCAGCCGAGGAGGACTCCTGAGGATGATGGGGCATGCTTTAGCAAGAATTTGGTTTAAGAGGAGAAACAGCAATGAGCCGTACCTTCCCAATTACATATGAGAAACCCTAGGCCACACACTGGTCTGGTATAGAAGAAGAAAACTGTGCTCTCTTTCACAAGCTTGCAGAGGCTTACAGGAAGTGTGTTTTTGTTTGCTAGGTCACCTGAGCCACCCGGGCCTCCCTGCGTCTTGGACATGACTGAGCTTCTTCAGTGGGCCAGGCATCACTGGCATCGGCTGATGAATGGTAGAACCCAGGATGAAGATGAGCGGCCATACAACTATTCTTCACTGCTTGCCTGTGGGGGCAAGTCCTCCCAGACGCCCAAACCGGCAGGCAAGCACCGCATTGTTATTCCTCACCTTCAGTGCTTCAAAGACGAGTACGAGAGGTTTTCTGGAACCTACGTGAATAACCGAATACGGACAACCAAGTACACACTACTGAATTTTGTGCCAAGAAACTTATTTGAACAGTTTCACAGGTACTGTGGTACTTTTAGAGAAAGTGAAATCTCAGAATGTTCTTCGTTCTTCTACTTGATACTCCCATTAACCTCTCATTTTTCATAGTCCCATGTGCTACATAAGCTTAATGCATATAATCATCTCAGGCAATTTAGATTCAAGTCCAGGCTGGAGTGAGCATGCCTTAGGGTCACACATTTCTTTACAGCTGGAAGGATATCTTCTGTTGGTGAAAGATGCTATCATCCTTGTGTTAGCAGATAGAAAACCCGTCTGTGGCTCTGTCAGTGCCACACTGGCCATAAGCAGCAGAGTGGATGCCATAGCCTTGGGCCTTCTCCCTCTTGCTTAGTGTCCTTTCTATTAAACCACGTTGCATTTTAATAGCAGATATTTTTTTTTTTTTACTTGACAAAAGAAAAAAGAAAAGGACTCTTAAGCAAGTGTAATAAGGTGTTATTATTACGTGAAAGGGGGATGTCATTCGGCTTGGCAGACATTTCTCAAAGCTTATTTGAGATCTTAGTGAAGAAAATGCAGGCGTAACCTGCTACTGGCCTCACGGATTCTGTGGGTTATGCAAATGTGTGTATCAACAGTGGAAGGGCACAGTTGCTTTGCCCTTTACCATAAAGTGCAATCAACCAGAGTGGAGGCCTCCAAGAGAAATCATACTACTAGTGGAACAATAGAAGGGGCAATAGAAGGGGATGTGACACTCAATTTAATTATGGAGGGTGGCATGTCCTCCTCCCAGGAATGGGCAAAGCGTATTTCATGTGGAGGAAGGATTGTTCGTGAAAGTACAGAGACCTCAGCATAGAAGACTCCTGAAGCCTGGGACGTTTTCTCTCTGGTGATACCTAGTGTCATTGTTGGTAGAGCAGTAGGAAATAATGTCAGACAGACAGTCTAACTCACCAGAGGAGTATTGCTGTCAGAACAGAGAATGGAGACTCAATACAGCAGGTATGGTTCTGAAGAGGAGAAGGACACATCTGTGCCTGCGTGGAGGCAGTGGGGTGAGCTGATGGAAGGACTTAGAAACAGTGAAGAAAACTGAGCATTTAGGGAGCTGCTGCATATATCCCGCTGAGCTGTCAGGGAAATCCATGCTTATGACATGGGAATGAAGGGAAGGACAGTCAATTACAGATGTTACAAACCAGCTTTGGGAAAATAGCCGGAAGAGAGGAGCCTTCGATGTACATGTTGGGTGTGATGACTACAAAACTTACCAGGGTCAAAAAGGGAAGCCAGGACCAAAAAAGCAGCCGAGCTGGTGGAGTGAGGCCAGAGAGTCTCAAGATTTATACTTCATAGGTTCAGTGTACATTTCCTGAACGGTGGCTGTGTTTAAATGCTGGTGTCAGTTTATGCTGTGTGGGATTGATAACCTTCAGGGCTGTAGGTGTTTATGTTTGTTAATTCTAAAACTTAATGGTGTTCTCATGAGCTATGGACTTGAATGTGATCCATGGAGAAGTAATTTCAGCCACAGACAAAAACAGTTAAGAAAGAAAATTTCAGAACAAAATGAATTGGAGGTGACAGAGGAGACATTTGGGCAGATTTTTATTTTAAGGAGTTTCATGGTTGAGGGACAAAGGAAAATTCCTGATAACTATGCAGATCTGAGGTTTCTTGTTGGTGCTTTTTTAATTTGAATATATAAAATAGTGAAGTTTTGGAAGAATTTCCTGAGTACTGTTGTTATGAATAATGTGAAAACCAAATGAAACAAAACCCAGAAAGACTCAAAGAGATAAAAGCCCAAGAAGCCCTGATCATTTGAGCCTTGTTTTAATGTATTGACTCAGAATCTGTTTTCCTTTTTAACTTTTAAAGACAAAACAGTACTTCTTTTTTAACCATGTGTTACATAACTCAGGACCATCCCATTTGAAATTTTCACTGTGGCATGCTTAATGAAAAAAATCTTACATTTATTAAAATTATGATCCAAGCTAAATATCCTCAATAGATACAATACTTCATAACTGTTTGAGTTTTGCTAATTCCCTGTTCTGTGACGTGTAAAATCAGCTAGTATCTACTTATCTGAAAAGTACATAAAACAAGCAAACAAACAAAGCAAAACAAAAAACCCAGTGTATTGCCACTTTTATTTCGGCTCTTGTGTATTTTTTTTAAAAACGTTTTTGTCCATGCTTGGCTTGCAGGGCTGCCAATTTATATTTCCTGTTCCTTGTGGTCCTGAACTGGGTGCCTTTGGTAGAAGCCTTCCAAAAGGAAATCACTATGCTGCCTCTGGTGGTGGTCCTAACCATTATTGCAATTAAAGATGGCTTGGAAGACTACCGGAAATACAAAATCGACAAGCAGATCAACAATCTAATAACCAAAGTTTACAGTAGGTAAGTGGGATGGGTGTGTCCCTAAGGAATCAACTGTATCATTTATCGTTTATAAGCATGTTAGTCCTTCTACCCTCAGCTATGATCAGGACCCATTTTGTGCTGCTGTTGTTATCCTTTCTGTTTCTGTTTTGCTGGTTTCCTCTCCTGGTACCAGGGATTGAACTTAGGACTTCATAATCTTTTACATATCTATATAATATATGTATACATGTATAATATATGTGTGTGTGTGTGTGTGTGTGTATAAAATAACTGAGCTATATCCCCAGTTATTATTACTGATTTTAATTAACTTCTTTTTTTGGTAATAATTAATTATTTTTTTTTTATTACTTACAGTTTATTCACTTTGTATCCCACCTGTAGCCCCCCTTCCTCGTCCCTTCCCAATCTCACCCTCATTCCTTCTTCTCCACCCATGCCCCTCCCTCAGTCCACTGATAGGGGAGGTCCCCTCCCCTTTCTTCTGATCTAGTATATCAGGTTTCATCAGGATTGTCCGAATAGTCTTCCTCTGTGGTCTGGTAAGGCTGCTCCCCCCTAAGGTGATCAAAGAGCCAGCCACTGAGTTCATGTCAGAGACAGCCCCTGTTCCCATTAAATCCTCAGTGAATTTAATTGAAGTCATAGAGGGGAATCAAAAGCAACCGTCAATGAGGAACTTGACAAAAACAAAACAAAACAAAACAAAAAACCAAACTTCTGACTCACTCACAGAGGAACTGAAAGGGTTTGAACTGGATTGAGAACTGGGTTCAGTACCCCTCTAATGTCAGCAAGATAGTTGTCAGCCTAGGTGTGAGAACCAGGATGAGGATCAAGAGCAGGAAAAACAACTTGAACAGACACAAAAAGCTGGATGGAATATGAGAAGTCAAGAGTAATCTGTGTAGAAAAGGGTTGTGAAAACCAAAGAAGTCTTTTTGGGCGTAGAACCGGAGGCATCCTACTGCAGCAATGCTTGAGGGAGGCCACTCCAGGAGAGGGCTCATGCAGGAGCCTGTCTGCTCGGTCGCATGCTTTCATTGGCAGTATGCAAAGAGAAAGTCCGTGTGTCCAAGAGTGAACTCAGGTAAGGTGAGTTTTGAACAGGGATGCTCATGATTCACAGCTCCTGGGTGCTTCTTTCTAAATGTAAGTTAGTATGTAGTAAACAGCCTGGCCCAGAGCAGCTTGTCCTCAATCTTAGGAGAATCAAAGATAAAAACTTGTTTGAAAGATGTGGCAGTCAAGCTAAAGCCTGCAGGACAGTGAATTCTGTTCATAAGTTAGACTTCTTCGCTAGCTCTCTCAATAGAAGTCAAAACATCTATTGAGTAAACAAGGGAAATAATTCGTTTTTCATCATTGTAAGCTGATGTCAGATTAACTTGAATAGTGAAAAAAAAATAGTTCTAATTTTTATGCTGTTTATGAAGGAGTCTCCCCTTCCCCAAACACACACACAGAAAACCCTGTTACATGCTACCAGATACTGAAATAGTTTTAGAGTAAATGTCTCTGCTTTGTAGCTGAAAGCCACTGAGAATGTGTGCACCAATTCCAATCCCTTGAGTACTTAGGGAGAGAGAGGTAACACACTAGACCAAACTGACATTTGGACACTAGCTAGAAGAAATCAAAGATCGCAATGATCACCTAGTGACAGAATCCAGATTTTGACACTTTTGAGGTTGCCCAGGTGATACCAAGCTCAGCAGAAGGGAAGGACACTGCACATGTGTATTTGTGTGTAATACGTATGTGCGTCTGCATTTTGCATACAGTCTTGTAAATGTAAATTCTCGTTGACCTTCACCACTAGGATTACAGTCCATAATGTGTCTTTAATTTCTGTATTTTTCTAAAAAGTTATCATCTTGATTTCTTTTTCTTTCTTACTTACTAGCTCTGTAGCCCTGGGCAGATTTCTAATGCTCAGCTAGCTAATGTCCAGTTTATTTCATCATGAATATAATGATAAAAACAGAAAGCACCATGATGAGTGTATTTTAAGAGCTAAGTAAAGGTTAGCCACCAGCACTATGATGGCAGGTTAATGGCGGTTAGCAAGAGGGTTTCTTGGCGCATAGGCAAGCCATTTAATTAGCATGTAAGACTTTAACTGCTCAGTGGGAGACCTGGTAGAGCCTTTTCTCTGGGATCCTTTTAGATGATTCGCATATTCATTCAGTGATAAAATGCACTATTCTGGCCAGTTAATATCCATTTTATCACCTCATGACTGCATTTCATCAGAGACTGGGTAACTTGAAATCTTTTTATCTCTATTCCAGGTACTTTATTTTTGCTCAGAGCTATGAAAGAAATAATGTTTATTGTAGAGTCTCCCCCAAATTGTCCTTGGAACAATAAAGATGAGAAGAAATAAAAATAGGCTATGAAGCCACACAGTGTTGATTTACATATGCTAATTTAAATCTCATGGAATATTGAAAAGATTATGGAAGAAAAATATTTCCCAGAAAATTCAGGGCGAATTAAGCATGGGGCTTTTAAATGTAGCAAATGTCTTGACATTTCCATGCAAAAAAAAAATTGTTTCATATTCATAATATCTGGCTTGTCACAAAGTGGTTTCTATGGATAAATATCATAAACACAACAAACGGTGCTAAGAAATTGAACATTGGGACTTGGGGAGTGGCATGCATGCAGAGGGAGGAGGGAGGGTGGGATTGAGAGGGGAGGAGGGAGGGGCTTATGGAGGGATGCAGAATGAATAAAGTGTAATTGATGAAAAATTAATAATAAAAAAAATTGAACATTGAAACTCTGTAATACTCCAATTAAGTTGGAATGAACTAATACAGAAGACATGGCTTTCTTTCCATTGTCTTTAAGAGAGGAGCTGTGCATAAAGTTTTCATGACACAAGAGACATCCTCAGACCCAGTTATTAAACAAATGGGTATTTTCTGTGTGATTGAAATGGTCAGTCTTTACTTAGAGATTGGCCAGGTTTGTGTTACTATAATAAAATGCCTAATAGAATCTTCTTTACAAATAAAAGTTCTTTTGACTTACAAATTGGGTAGTGCCTGTCCATTGTCTGCTCTCCTCATTGCTTTTGGTGATGCAGCCTGTCCCATCAGACTCACATGGCAGAGGAAATGGCTCACCTTATGACAGCTAGGAAGAAAGGAGACAAAGGGCACACCCCCAAATGACATACCTTCTTTTCACGAGGACTCAGCTGTTTTTTTTCTTTCAACTATTAAAAAATTATATATTTATTCATTTTACATCCTCATTGCACCCCCCTCCTCTCCTACCCAGTCCTCCTCATGTGCCCTTCCCCCTTTTCCCCCTTCCCTTCTCCTCAGAGAAGGGGTATGCTCCCCCACCTACCCACATAAGTCAACTGCAGGGCTAGGTGCATCCTCTACCACTGAGTACAGACAAGGCAGCCCAGTTAGGGGGACTGGATGTAAGGGGAAGCATCAGAATCAGAGGGCCCCTGCTCCAGTTGATGGGGGACCCACATGAAGACCAAGCTACACATCTGCTACGTATGTGTAGCGGGCCTAGGACCAGCCATACACGCTCTTTGGTTGGTGGTTCAGTCTCTGTGAGCACCCATGGGCCCAGGTTAGTTGACTCTGTAGGTTTTGTGGAGTCCTTGACTCCTCCAGCTCCCTCAGTCATTTCCCCAACTCTTCCATAGGACTCCCTTAGCTCTGCTGATGTTTGGCTCTGAGTCTTTCCATCAGTTGTTGGGTGAAGCTTCTCAGAGGAGTTTTGCTAGGCTCCTGTCTGCAAGTAAAGTAGCTTCAGGGATTGGTTCTTTCCCATGGGATGGGTCTCAAGTTGGGGCAGTCTTTGGTTGGCCATTCCCTCAAATTTTGCTCCATCTTTGTCCCTGCATATCTTGTAGGCAGGACAACTTTTGAGTCAGAGGCTTTGGGGGTCGGTTGGTGTCCTTATCCCTTTACTGGGAGTCCTGCTTGGCTTTAGGAAGTAGCCAATTCAGGCTCCAAATCCCCTGCTGCTAGGAGTCTCAGCTAGGGTGACCCCCTTAGACTTCAACTTACTCCTCCATTCTTCTTTTCAAGAGATTTCATGTTATCACCCTTCTGGAAGGCTATCAGACCTCCTGTTGAGCAAATGACATAGGTGTGCTGGTTCTTATTAAATAGGGTCCCTTTGTAGATTCAGACTGGTGTTACTCCCACTTTGAAATTTTCTCCTCCTTTGTTTTTTTTTTCTTTACTTTTTTAAATTAATTACACTTTATTCACTTTGTATCCCCCCATAAGCCCCTCCATCCTCCCCTCCCATTCCCACCCTCCCTTCCTCTTCTTCACGAATGCCCCTCCTCAAGTCCACTGATAGGGGAGGTCCTTCTCACCTTCCTTCTGATCTTAGTTTATCAGATCTCAGGTGTGGCTGCATTGTCATCTTCTGTGGCCTGGTAAGGCTGCTCTCCCCTCAGGGGGAGGTGATCAAAGAGCAGGCCAATCAGATTATGTCAGAGGCAGTCCCTGTTCCCATTACTGTGTAACCCACTTGGACACTAAACTGCCATGGGCTACATCTGTGCATGGGTTCTAGGTTGTCTACATGCCTGGTACTTGAGTATGAGTCTCTGGGAAGACCCCTGTGTTCAACTCCTTTGGTTTTTATGACATCATTTCTTTTTGAATATTCTTGCACTTTCCTGTCTTCTTAAAGTCTTTTTTCCGTAAGGACTCTTGTATCATTCTTTGGCTGTTGCTAATTGCCTTTTATGTACCAAGGGCTTCCACATCTGCGTCTTCACTCACATCTGGATAAGAATTTTACACTTGCATTATACATCAGCTACCCAATTGACATAAAAGCTTCTTAAAGTGAATTTGCTCCCTCACCTCAGATGTAACTAGTTGCTTTCAAAATCGGGGACATGGTGAAGGGTATCATCTGTCATCCCATGATGCAAATTAGGAACCATTCTGTCATCCTGGATGTGCCTTACATGCAACAAGTCAGGAAATGGCTTTCTCTGGTACCTAAATATGTCTTCATTTAATCTTTTATTCATCTTTCCGGCTACCACCCTAATTCTGAGCCTTCTTACCTCTCTTTTGAGTTATTTCAGTAACTTTCCGTTGGTCTTTTGTCTATTCCACCACTAAACTAGGCTGCTGCTCAGTAGTTTGTTACTCTGCTCTAAAAACGTTCAGGGACACACCTTTGTTGGTGAACTTCTATGACTCCCCTTTTCTGTAGAATAAATTCCTCTTTTCTAGATATGTGTGGCATTTGGGACTGAGCTTTCAAAGTATAACCTCTACCTTTTTTTTTTTTTAATTTTCTCTTACTTCTCTCCAGAAAAAATTCAGTAGTATGCATAGACAGTAGAGAGAATTTTAGAAAAACAAAATAAATGATTTGCCTTTCTCTAAAGTTAGATTTGATGTTGTGCGGTAGGCACTTGTAAAGTTACAGACTTATTTACATTTCCTTAGCCCTTCCAACTAAGCATTTCTTTACGAAGCGGATGGAGCTTGGATGACAGAAGCTATCCAAGTAATCTAGGGCAGCATTTCCATTTAATCTGATGAATTAATGACTTTTAATATATCATACAGCTTAAGTAACTCCCAGGATTCTTGGGAGTGGATACAAATTCTATCTCCATCAACCCAACAGAAAATAAATAGCTTTGCAACATATCGATTTGCTTACTTATTTTTGAGATCCTTGCCTCCTAAATGCTGGGGTTGCAAGTGTGTGCCACCGTGCCCAGTGTGCATGCATATAAACTGTAACTAAAAAGGTATAGTACAATAAAGTATTAGAAAAAGTACGGAATGGGAAATAATATTTTTTAAAGGGAAGAAATTTACAGTTCTTCATGCAGAGGTCAGCAGCTGCAAAGTCAGGAGTAAACTCACCTGCCAGTGTTGGGAAGAGGGTAGGAGTGCCCAGGAGACTCACCGAGATGCCCAAGTCCCATGTTGCAGCACCAGCTTTTAGCTAATGCCTGTTCTCCTGTGAACTTTAACTAGTCTTTAGATGCTGAACACCATGTAAAAGTGGTATAGTCGCTAAATGTGTTTCTTTAGGAAATGATAGCAGGAAGAAAAGTCTGTACAAATTTTGTAGATGTTTTTTTTTTCCCCAAATATTCCTGACTTGCAGTTGCTGGAATCGTCAGATACAGAGCCTGTGGATGTGGAAGGCTGCTTGTATCTCTATTGAGTAAGAATTAGAGGTGGTAATGTGGTAGAAAAAAAATTTAATGTTGTGTGTGGGTACTGCCTTTCATTAGGTTTTCCTTAACTAGCCAGTGTAGGCGTGTGCCACAGGGCTCTCTGAGATCAGATGTGTCTTGTAACACCTTCAGGTCCTTGAACCTAGTCACAGAATCACGGGGAAGAACCGTTCTACATGTGAATGTGTTCATGTAATGTTAATTGTAGTTCTGTCCTAGAGCTGCAGTCAAGCAGCATAAGGGCTCAAAACCCAACAGTTAGGTCGAAAGATCTGAAAGAATATGTTTTTGTTTGTTTTGGTTTTTGGAGACAAAACAGGGTTTCTCTGTGTAGTCTTGGCTGTCCTGGACTCGCTTTGTAGATCAGGCTGGCCTCGAACTCAGAGATCTGCCTGCCTTTACCTCTCAGAGTGCTGGAATTCCAAGGCATGTGCCGCCATGCCTGGCGAAAGATTATGTTTAAGTGACTTAATAGATAAATTTTCCAAATAAAGCCTTTGTGAAACCGTTTTTGCCAGTTCGTAAACTACACACTAAGATTTTAAGAAGTAGTTATGTTTCGTCTTACTGCTTTTTTCTAAATCTTTTTTTTTTCACCCCTGTTCATATTTAGGAAAGAAAAAAAGTACGTTGACTGTTGCTGGAAGAACGTCAGCGTGGGAGACTTCATTCGCCTCTCCTGCAACGAGATCATCCCTGCAGACCTGGTCTTGCTCTTTTCCACGGACCCGGATGGAATCTGCCACATTGAGACTTCTGGCCTCGATGGAGAGAGCAATCTCAAGCAGAGGCAGGTGGTGCGCGGATACGCAGAGCAGGTAAAGCGTGTCTTCGCAGCTGGAGGGCTATGGGCAGTCCTTCTTCCTCAGGAAAGCTCTGGGCTCGATTTCACAAGGCAAAGAGATTTTTAATTTAAAGTTTTACCGCTGATAAAATAGAATTGCAGAAGGCTTAACCCGTTTTCAGATTGTCAGTGGACGTGTATTGTGTTTTATAAATAGGATAAACGTGACTCTGTAGCTATCACACTCTGTCCTGCAACCAGATTTTTAGGGTCTGCATTAGAGGAACACAGCAGGGTTCATTTGCAATAGAAGTAATCACCGGCCGATTTCATTTTTTACTCTTAGGGTCTTATATTTTTTTGTTTTCATCATTGTTCCTAAGATGTCTAATTACCTATATTCCAAAGCGCTTAAAAAACTTTTATGGTTTCTCATGCCACAGACTTCTAGGCTGTTTGTCTTATTGTGATAAGGGAAATTGGACTCATATCTCTGAGTAAATAAATCCTTACGCTGCCACGGGTTGCTTTGTGTGTTTTACTCATGAAGTAATGATCTTGTGAAAGTTATTCAAATACATCATGCCTGAGTTTCCTCATAATAACAAGTGATATCTCTCTCTTAGCATTGTGGTTTGACTTGTGAAAAACCATGTTTATAGTTAAGTATCACGTTCCTTTCTCTAGATCTGGAAACACTGGAGATAAAAGATTTTAAAATTTAATGGTCATTTTTTTTTTAACCTGAAGTATTAATAAGTTGGAATTTCTTCATCTTGTATGCATAAAAACTGTTTTCTCCTCCTAGCATTTCATCTCATATTGGGCCCCTTTTTCCATCCATGGATCTTCATGCAGATTGCGCCATGGGTCAGCCTCTGAGGTCGATAACTTTGTTACTTTTCTGAGCAGCCTCATTCCTATGGTTTTGACAACACCTTGCACAAGTTAGCATTGTGCTTCAGCACAGAATGCTGGTTAGCTGCTGTCAGTCAGCTGAGAGGCAAGGCTTTGGTTTCAGCTCCACAGGAGTGCAGTCGCTCCCTTTGTAATGTACAGCTTGTTTTGAGAACGTGAGGGCAAACTATTTGGTCCTCTGTGTGTCCTCAGCTGTTCTTTGGATTGTGAAAAAAGAAATCATTTAATATAGTTCAAGTCCATAATGAAATACATCAAATAACTCAATAGGGATTACTGGCAAATCAAATCATATTATCATATAATTCAAGTTTTCTGTATTTGCTATCGTGATATAAAAATATTATTCAAATAGCTACACTCAAACTCTCTCCTCACACCTCTCTGAGAAGATGTTCTGTAGCTCAGACTAGCCTGAACTTCACTACAAGTAGCTCCTCCTGGCTGTAAACTCACAGCACTCCTCCTGCCTCAGCCTCCTACGTGCTGGAGTTACAGGCACGAGCCGCCATGCCTGAGCTCGTGACTTGTTCTTACTGAAGCCACGGCTTAGAGTGGTTTGAAAGGTGTTTTGCCTACATCTCCTCTGGTTTCAGAACAGAATTATAAAAGTATCTGTTTGCTCCACCAGAGGACTTTGTGATATGCTGATGTCCTGCAGATTTGGGCATTTTATTCATAAACTTTGGTTGAGATTGAATGCTTTTGTATTCCAGATATTTCCACGTGCTCCGAATCTGGCAAACCATTAGATTATAGGCAACATAAAAAAAAATATCTTCCAGGCCTTAACTGAGACTAATGCTTGTTCCTTGAGTGGAAGCTCTGATGCAGAGCCCTGAGTACATTTCAACATGTAACTTGCATCATGTCATTAATTTGAAACATGCTATAACCAAAACCTACTCCTGTTTCTGTGGATGCCGTATTAGAACTAGAAAGTCATTCTGATCTCTGTTAAGATCTCTCTTCATCATAGGAGAGTCACAGCACACACTCTGAGCCAAAGTAAACAAACAAAAAACAGATAAAACATATATATGCATATATATGTGCATAGATCTATGCCTTAGTTACTGCATGTATTAAGAACTGAGCAAAAATGATACAATGTTTACATACTAAGATTTAATCTAAAATTCTTTTTCTTTTGTGATTTTTGGCAAAATATTTTTAGGACTCTGAAGTTGATCCTGAGAAGTTTTCCAGCAGGATAGAATGTGAAAGTCCAAACAATGACCTCAGCAGATTCCGAGGCTTCCTGTGAGTGAGGCGTAACTTACCCTTGTGGGCATAAAAGACATTGAGCTTGGTTCAGTGATGTTTTTGTATATTCGTATCCGGTGTAAATCATTAGAGCCTGCAAGTTTGGCCTTATTCTAAGACCCTGGTGACTTGATAGTCACAGAAAGAAAGACAGCGAGACCTTTTACTATTTTAAAGCTTAGGCTTCGCTGGGCGGACTCTCAACTAGCTCATCTAAATTAACCCGACCATGTAGCCCCACCCCAGAGCATTTAATGGTCTTCTAGGCCTCCCAGGCCCGTAGTCACTTCTGTCTCCTCCTGTGTCTCTGGTGAAAACATCCTTCTTTTTCTTCTTCCCAGAGTCTGCCCGGAAATCCCGCCTTCCACTTCCTGCCCTATTGGCTGTCACATCTCAGCCAATCAGCAGTGAGATTAAACAGGTTAAACAGGTAAAGCAGATTAAATAGACTAGGGTTAGAGGACAGTGTGACCTCTTCTTTAGGATTTACAAACCAGGAGGCCAGTAATGGGTCACAGTAATGAATCGGCATCAGATCTGTTAGCATTTAGCTCACTGCTGGTTCAGCAATTAACAATCGAATATACAGAGACACATCTTAATACAATGTGAATCAAGGTCACCTCCGCAGGCCGTCTATAATTTGGTAATAATTTACCTAAGTAATTTAATAAATGTTCATCTCCATGTATCATAAAATATTCTAAACAATAAAACCATCTAAAAATATTCCTAGAATTGTTTCCTATAGTGTAAGAATATCTTCTGGGACTATATCGCTTAGGCTGGCCTTGGACTTACTGTGCAGTCCAGACTTGCCGTGAATTTGTTGTTCTTCTTTCTCGGCTTCTTGAGGTTACAGATAAGCATCAACATGCCCATCTTCATGAGCTCTGTGTGAAGCTTGGTAGATGTTAAAGCTTGGGAGGAAGTTTTTGTACAGGCATAAATGATAGGCTTGGGTGGTCTGTTCCCATCTTGGGAAGTGGAGTAGCAGGTGTGCGGTTCTGGTTGGAAAGAGTCACTGACTCGGAAGCCTGTCTCAGAGTGTGGGAAGCCCCGACGGTACTCAGTCTCAACACTTGGAGCACCATCCTCAACCTTTCGCAAAGACACCTATAATGTGGGGTCTTTCTCCATCTCAAACATGGCTTCTGATACTTAGATATTTTATGACTCTGAGCCAACTTAGACTCTTTAATTTTATTTTTCAAAGGAAAAAGTTAGCCATAATTCTTAGACAGGAAGAGAAAATTTCCCACCTAATTTCCTGCTTTTAGAGATCAAAGTTATCCCGATCCCATTACCTGGTCATTTAAAACATACCAAGATATTTTAGGAAAAACTGTTTCTCATGACCTCATGATGAAAAGTGTGGCTTCTAGGGAGGAGAACTGACCCTAATGATCACCATGTTTTCACTGTCCCCATATAAGGATTTTGCAGCAAATGCTGTTACATCAGTAAGAACTGGCTGATGCACACCTGTACATGCCACTTGTAAACATGATTTCTTTGACTTAACTGCCTTATCTACAAAACCAGAGGGCTTCAAACCCATGGCTGTGGAGGCTGCAACAGGAGGATTGCCACAGGTTCAAAGCCAGCCTAGGTTTGATAATGAGTGTATGGCCAGCTTGGGTTAAAAATCCAACTCCCAGCCCAACTTCCAACGTAAAAGGAGTATGCTTGGGGAGGCGAGTTAGGTTGCTCAGGGATGTCTCTTGAGGTGATATTACATTGCACAGAAGTTTAGGTCTCTGGTGGAGTAAAGTCTATAAAACTGGGAGTAAAGTGGGCAATCTGTTTTCCTCTTTCTTTACAATATGAAACTTCGGTAGGGTTCCTTTTGTAAACTTTATTTTCCTTGCAGTGCTAGATAGTCAGGATTCTAGGTTTATTGAAAAATTTTGCTTGTGTAAGAAACAACAGCAGCTTATAGGTTAATGATTATTGCTTTGAAAACCATCAAAATTTAATGATAAAACTGAGATGACATTTTCACAAATGGGTGAAAGGTTAATTTTTGCTCATTTTTTTGTAACTATTTCACTTACTTTGCTCCTTGCTCTTGTTGCTATCATAGTTTAGTCAAGTTATTACTTTGATAATTTTGCAACAGGTTATGTCACAAATTTCCAAATGTGTGAACATGGAAAGAAAAGTATGATGAGCAGTCAGGTTCTCCCCAGCCTTGTCATTTCACAGTGGTGGTAATTTTGTGCCATCTTCCTTACTTCCTGCCCCGACCCTGTGACACATAACATCACCATATACTCAGAGCAGGTAAGGACATTATAAAAAACATGAAGCCATTATCATACTCGAGAAGAAGCAAAACCAGTTCTTAACCTCATCTACGATCAGGAATTTGTTCATATTATTCTAGCTGATGAAAAAAAAAGTGTTTTCTGACAATTGTCATATTCAAAACAGGACCAAAGTAAGTTCTATACTTTACATTTAGCTAATCAATTCTTAATTTTCATATCCCAAGAAATTCCAGTTTGAGTAGATTGTTTTTTTTATTTATTTTTATTTTTTATGTTGAGCCTTGCCTTCTGCTTTCATTCTCCTATAGTATTCTCTGAGTGAACCAGGCCATTTTTTTTGCTGGAAACACTTACCACATTTGCCTTTGGCCAACTGTCTCTTTCCCCCAGTGAGGCTGACCTTGTTTCTCTAGCTCTTTTATTTTGTCTTTCAGAAACTGTTGAATGAGTCAGATTCTGTCTCTAAAAATAGCAGGATGTACATATATATACAAACTATTGCTTATGACTCTAGAGGTATCACAGCACCCTAGAAGCCACAGACTTGAGGTTACAATTCGTTGGTAATGGATCTGGGACCCTCACCTCCTTTCCAGTAGGCTAGGAGACCTGTCCTCTGTCCCATTATCATATTGGTGGTGTTGGTCTTCACCTTTGGTTATACAGTTTCCCATCAGTCTTCCATCTAATGGCTTAAAAAGTCACCAATGTCAGTGGCCAGCAGGACTCTTAATTTTAGCCAAATCAAAAATACCACTTTTCTAAATCAAGACTGTCTCCTCGTCAACTATTACCTTCTCTAAATACAGTGTGTTAGAGCAATGCAGGATATTTAGAGTGTTTTGGAATTCTTGTGGAAATGGAATGTGACTGACAAGAAGTGATGGGGATTTGCAATTTGTCCTATTTGTTCTTGCTTTCTCCTACTCACCGCAAAAGCAAAGGGCCCTTCCCATGAGCTGTCAAACTTCCCACACAGGGTATAGAGCTTTCCAGGATCAAGACTCTTTATTTTTGCCTTTTGAAAATAAATCTCCATGATGTCTTTTCTTACAGGGAACATTCCAACAAAGAACGTGTGGGCCTCAGCAAGGACAATTTATTGCTCAGAGGGTGCACCATTAGGAACACAGAGGCTGTTGTGGGCATTGTGGTTTATGCAGGTTCGTTCCGTTCCTACCTTCACAATGATCTCCTCTGTGCCTCCTATGTGGTAACATTTTTCATTCCCTCAACATGGAGTCCACAGAAGGTAAATTGTGTCTTGATGAACTTAACCACAGACCCCAGTTTTCCTAAATAGACCACAGGAACAGATTAGACGGACAAAATGTTATGCAGCCATGGTTGATGAAATGTTGAGGCAGGGAGAGTTTTCAACAGGCGTGCTTGCTGCCTGCTTCTACGCCGTCCGTTCTCAGACACAGTGTGCTTTCTATGCAGGTCATGAAACCAAAGCGATGCTGAACAACAGTGGGCCACGGTATAAGCGCAGTAAACTCGAGAGAAGGGCAAATACAGATGTCCTCTGGTGTGTCCTGCTTCTGGTCGTAATGTGTTTAACTGGTGCACTGGGTGGGTAAAATTCAATTGTCCATTAATATCTTGTCAGTATCATCTTATACTATTTCTTTCCAAAATAACATCCATGATTGGTTTTGGTAAGGGGTTTTTATTTGTCAAAATTTCAGGCATGTTTTCCTTCAGCTTGACAAACGCTGTTGTTGGGTGTATCCACTCACACTCTGCCACAGTACTGAAGGGACCTGGGAGGAGGTTTAGAGGGAGAGTCAGAGACAAGAGGCTGAGCAGCCCTTTGAGTTTGAGCTCATTTTAAAGGAAAAACAATGTTGAAAGCAAACTCTCTCACCCGTTTTAGAGGGTGTAGCTCTCTATTTGCATACTCTCTCTGTAGCATCCTTTTTGCTGTCTGTACTTTTTAAAGGTCACGGAATATGGCTGAGCAGGTATGAAAACATGCTCTTTTTTAACATCCCTGAGCCGGATGGACGTGTCACATCACCTGTGTTGACAGGGTTCTATGTGTTCTGGACTATGGTCATCTTGTTGCAGGTAATTTCTGCCAGGCTAGCAGAAGATAGCTCGTTATCTAGCTATATTCTCCTTATTTCGCTGACGTTAATGTTTTTAAATTGTTCGCACTTTACTAGGTCTTGATTCCCATTTCTCTCTATGTGTCCATCGAAATTGTGAAGCTTGGACAGATCTATTTTATTCAGAGTGATGTAGAGTTCTACAATGAGAAGATGGATTCTACTATTCAGTGCCGTGCTCTGAACATCACTGAGGATCTTGGGCAGATTCAATACCTCTTTTCTGATAAGACAGGAACCCTCACTGAAAATAAGATGGTATTTCGAAGGTGTAGTGTAGCAGGATTTGACTACTGCCATGAAGAAAACGGTGAGTGGGAATTCTACAAAAACTACCTGTAACTTTTTTCCCAACTACTTAAATCCCTAATAATTCTTCCAAGAAAATTACGGGTCTAAGCATTGAATAATTAACTCAGCCCAATGCTGTATTCTTATTCCTTTGGAACAGTGGTTCTTAACCTATGGGTCGTGACCCCTTGGAGGAGGTCAAATGACCCTTTCACACTTGTCACCTAAGAGCATCAGAAAACACAGATATTTGCATTACGATCCATAACAGTAGCAAAACTGCAGTCATGAATTAGCACCAAAAATAATGCTATGGTTGGGGGTCACCACAACACGAGGGAACTATATTAAAGGGACACAGCATCAGGAAGGTTAAGGACCACTTCTTTAGAAGTTAGTAGACAATGAGTGACACGTTACTTTGTGATACAGACACTGGATGCTGAAGGGATACTGAATGGTGCAGTAATGTGGATACAGGTGTACGCACAGGTCAGAGGTGTGGGGGTAGATGGATTTGGGATAAGGCCCAATTCTTCCTGGAATGTACGTGGAGATATAATATTGTCACTGAAATAAAGCTATTAACAGTATCTGGATTTCTATGGCCAGTGTTTCAGGATTTTCTAGCAAACAAATTGCCCAGGAGAGAATTCTGGAAAGAAAACTGCTGCGTGGAAATAACCCCTTTACACATTCAAATGACTTAAACACACGTGGCAATACTATTATGTGTCTTAAAACCTGCCATCTTGGAAGTGTGACCCTTGTTATGGCATCACCAGTGGCTCCAGCAGCACCTGGGCTTTATTAGAAATTATGGAGCTGCAATTAAAATCTCACTTCGACAGAATCCTCACATGATTAGCTTGCATATCAAAATTAAAAAGCCACATTTTTTTTTAATTTGGTTTTTCGAGAAAAGGTTTTTCTTGGTAATAACCCTGCCTGTCCTGGACTCACTATAGACCAGGCTGGCCTTGAACTCACAGGGATCGCCTGCCTCTGCCTCCCCTGTGCTGGGATAAAAAGCATGTACGATCACAGTTGGCCAAAAAGCCACTTATTTAAAAAAAAAAAAAAAGAAAAGAAAAGAAAAGAAAAAAGTCATTCTTATTTTCAGAGAGAGCGAGACTATTGAAATATGTCATTTGAGAAATAAACTTTCCACATTAGGATAATTATAGATTGCAGAACAGCTGCAAAGACATTACAGAGGGTTCGGTGTGTCCTCATATCATTTCCCCTGTTAATGGGAGTCATGACATGGCTTTGGTAACTGATAAACTGGTATTGATACATCATCATCACCTGAAATCTATGTACCGAGAGTATCCTTCATTTTCTCTTATGTCTTTCGCGGTCCCAGAATGGCACCTGGAATGCCAATAACCACTATCATGGAGGTTTCTATACACCTGACAGTTTCTCCATACTTTCCTTTTTTGGATGAACAGATCAGTTTTGACAGGCACTGTTCTGGGATTGGGTGGACTATCCCTTAATTTGGGATTGCCTGGCAAATGCCTTTGTGACAGTTTGTAAATGTGTTCATCCATGGAGGCAATGGGGAGCGTGAGGACTATGCAGTCAAGTTTCTTAAGCCCGAATCGCCCTCCTGCCATCTGCAGAGTATGTGTGTTTCAGCGGACAATCTCTTTGAGCCTCAGGGAGAGAAAAAGAAGGAGATTAGAGCATCTACTTCATTGAGATGATCTGTGTAAATACCCACAGAGCATGGCACAGAGGAAGTCCTTATATATACAGTTGTTATTATTGCTATTTTTATTTATTGTTTTTGAAAAGAAGAGCCAGCTCATGAGCCAGAGTGGGAGACAGATGTATAGTTATAAAAATAGCATGTTAATTATAACATTAAGGTTGATATTCTTAGGACTAGGAGATGGCCCATTTGGTAAAGTGTCTACAATGCATGCATGAGGGCCTGAGTTCAGATTTCTATCATCCACATAAAAACAAAAAAAACATGTGATGATATTCATCTTTAAAGTCACTGCTAGGAGGGACAAAGATGGGCTTTCCTAGACCCTTAGAGCTCATTGGCCAACAAAGCTATCCATGTCAATCAGGTTCAGTGAGATACACTATCTCAAAAATTATAGTGGCTTCCTCTGGCCTCCACTAATGAACGGACACATGCATGTACCCTCGTGTATTTATGATTATTCATATGCACACACTTAGATGAATGTGCATGAATACGCATACACCTACGTACATACACTTGGAAATACTCCTTCCAAGTTTGTTTTGCCTTTTAGGCAGCCAGATAGTTTTGGAGATGAATTTTGCACTGATGTAATTTGGCATATTAAAGGAGGGATATCAGACATTCTTGTATGCATGAAACGTATGGAGAATTAGTTCAGAGCAGAGGTTTGTTATCAGTGATGTGCGGATGATGGGGTTGGAGGAAGGTTGGCTCTGCTGTTTACAAGTAGGTGAAAACATGGGATGCCAGGGATGTCTGAGAAATTAGTTTGTTGTGAGTGGTGTGAAGGAAGACAGCCCTTTGAACGGTTTATGTTTGGCCTTGTGTCAGTCTTATGGAGAGCACATTATAAGTTGTGACAACCTAATTTTCCTACAGTCTCAGACCTACTTCTTTCAGATATCAAACCAATGCCCTCAATGAGTTTTGGAATATTTGAAAAGGAAATTGCAAAAGAAGATACTAGAGATTAAATAAGAAGATGAAATAAGAAGGATAATTATGGTTGTGAGCCTAGCCTTTAACGGCTGAGCCATCGGGTTGATGCCCCAGGTCCCGCCTCTGAGAAAAAGGTATCGGACGGGTCTGATGCTCTTTGGGTGGATGACACCTAAATGAACATCTGTACAAAGTCCCAATTTATTTCTAATATCAGAGATCAGACCTCTACTCTTGCCTGATGCGTCTAAAACAAAAAGGGGGAACTGTAGAGAGCTGCGGAATGCTATGCCTTAAAGATGGAGCTGGTTTCCGCCTTCCACCTTCCCGATGGTGAGTGCTCTCTGTCACGAACAACTCCACATCTGGCTAAGGCTGAGGATCTGGCTTGCTTCCATGTATGTGGACCTATCTGCATTGCCCCCGTGGCACGCCTGGGTTGGCTACTCAGAGGCTATTTAAGCTGTGGGCTGGCTTTCCCCGGGGTCCGAGGATTGTTCAATGTTCCTGAATAAACTGCATTGAAAAAAAAAAAAAAAAGGATAAATTGTCTAATTCAGGACCTACCTTTAGAAACAGAGAGCAATAACAGACTCTGTTTCCTCCATGAGTCCAAAAACGGGAGTTCCTGGCCCATTCTGAGACATTCACAAAACTAAAGCTAAAGCTACTCTGTGAGAAGAATTAAATGGTGATAAATCCTTTTCATCATTTCACTACATTTTGCTTATTGATGTGACATGAACTTTGGCTTTACACAGCTAACTTCGATACAGTTTTCTCTGGGCCTTGAAATTTAGCTTCAGTGGCTCTGTTTTCTGGATCATGCTGTAATTTTTTTGACCTATATGTTTGTAGAACTTCCTACAATATGAGTACAGTTTGAGTCATTCTGTCTGCTGCATTCCATTATCAAATTTCTGCTTATTGAGCAAGTTTGTCCTACACTAGTAGCTGAGCTATTATTAATATGACTTGATGTCATATTAATTACACAACTGTGTGATCCTAATTTGCCAAGTGATGGCTCAGAGGAATTACATGAACCCATTTATGTGGGGTTTGAGGTATTTTTGTTGTTGTTTTTTTTTAAAATGATGTCTCATTACCATTAAATTCCTTGAGCTATTCAAAGTTTTATCAGTCTCAGCACTAGTCTCTCAATGGATTGGGTTATTCTTTGTTGAGGTGAGCAGCAGCTACACAGGAATACATTGACAAGAATCCTTGATGTCTGCCTGCTGAATGCCAGTAGCCATTGCCAAAAGTTCTGTAGGGAACCTATCCATAAACATTAAAAAACAAATAAAACAAAACAACCAACCAACCAAACAAAAAACAACTATTGAACCTCTGATAGCTGTTTAGAGCTAAGGAACCATGATGTAGGGATATTAGTTTTAGAGTGTCGGCTTCAGAAGCAGGGAGACTAAATTTAAATCCCAGTTCTATCTCCAGTCAGCTGTTTAACCATGATTCAAATATTTAGTCTTTCTGTTCAGTTCCTCAGCTGCCAAGAAGAAGAACAATAGTTCCTGCTACATGAAATTATTTTGAGGATGAAAATGTGTGTATGTGTAAATAAATATATGACTCTTGATGAAAACAAAAACCCTAGGAACTGAAAGTACCCTACCCACAGCTTTCCTTTAATACTAGAGATATTTCATTTATATATATATTCATCCATTAGTCATTTACCAAAAACTTATTTAAAATTTAAAAAAAAAAAACAAACATGGGCTCATAGACATTTGACAGGGAGATTGACATGCATATGGTGAAACACTAGCTTTAGGTCACAGAATGCTGGCTCTAGCATCCTACAAATCTGGTCTTAAGACTAATCTAGTTTTTTTGTTTGTTTGTTTTTGTCTTTTTTTTTTGTGTGTGTGTGTGTGATGACAAATTAATAATATGTTTTTCTTTACTTATAAAATGGGGGTGTTAAAATTTCCCACTCAGAAATGTCACAACGATTCAATGAAGCAAAGGTCTGGTGTATGGTATCATTCAGCGTAGGCAAACTGTAAATGTCTAATGAATAGTCTGGATGGGAGCTGATGTGTTCATCTACATTAGAGGTCTTCAGAAAGAGCAAGTATTTATTGAAACTCACCTAATTCATGCCTATAATCTTAGCACTTTGGAAGTGAAGTTAAGAAGGTCAGGAGTTCAAGGTCATTTTCGTCTGCATGCTGAATATCTTGGGCTTTATGAGACTCTGTGTCAACAAACAACAGAAAAAAAAAAGAACAAGCTACTCTGTGTCAATGAACAACAGAAAAAAAAGAACAAGCTTGATTCTTAGCTTTTTCAATCCTATAAAAATATGACAAAGCTAATTCAATAAATAAAACATGAAAACCCTTTATGAAACAGTTTCTCCCAATCTGTATCTTATTCAGTACCTCTTAGGTTAAATAGACACAACCACTAACACAAGCATGTTCTCATTGTCTGTCTCTCCAACACAGGTTTTAATGATAAGTAAGAATATATAAGGCAGCTACTCTTCCAGGATTTCTCTGGGAGAAAGTCATCACAAATGCCTAAGTAGATGAGTAGTGATCAGGACTTGGCAGACAGTTAGAATAAAGTGATATGGCATTTGATGGTTGGATGGCTACTTTGAACTATATGGCTTTTAAAGTGGGACATTCAAGTCTAGAACTGAATGACAACATCTTGATGTGCATGGGCAAAGAATTTCCAGTCCAAGGGAGCAGCTACTCCACAGGCCCTCATTTGCATTAGCTTTTAGGACATTCACTCGAGCTACCATTTGAGACATGGATCTCAGAGGGGCAAAGAGACTAGTTTTGAGGCGTTGCACTAGTTCACATGAACGATGATGGTAGTTTGACTGAGGTAATGGAAATAAGGAGACGCCTGGGAACTCAGGGTATATCTGATGTACAATTTGTGCTCACCTGTGCTGGTGAGCCTCTGGGTGTGCGGAGGAGATGAAGGATCAGGTGCAGTACTGTTGCGCGGAGGTGAGGAAGTCCAGAGGGAAGGTTGAGGAGGAAGAAGTGGCTCAACTCTAACCATATGGAACGTTAAGGTTACTGTTATTTGTTTACTTATGTATTCCTCAGGTATTTCTTGAGTACCTGTGAGTTACCACATTGGACTCTACATAATGCTCAGAACATATTAAAGAAACATGAGTTTCTCTGACCGTTTTGAGGTGTATGTTTTATGGGGTGATATTATAAAAATAAAAAGGTTTATAGTGTGTAGCACTGGCAAAAAATAAGACCAATGGTAAACAATAGGGATCTGCCCAAGAAATCTTCATTGATAGAGAGGGTAGACTTGGGGGAGGACAAGGGGTGAGGAGATCTGAGCCCTCCCACTGCCCATCTTCTAGAAGAGTGTTCTGGATAACCAGCCACAAGTATCTTGTGGAGATTCCAGTGAGAGGTCAGAGTTGAAGATACGGGTGGTTTTAGTTAGGGTTACTATTGCTGTGATGTAACACCATGACCAAAGAAACTCGGGGAGGAAAGGGTTTATTCAGCTTCCACTTCCACTGCACAGTTCATTTTCAAAGGAAGGCAGGGCAGGAACTCAATCAGAGCAGAAACCTAGAGGCAGGAGCTGATGCAGAGGCCATGGAGGAGTGCTGTCTATTGGCTGGCTCAGCCTTCTTTCTGACAGAATCCAAGACCACCAGCCCAGGGATGGCACCATCCATAATGAGCTGGGCCCTCTCCTGTCACTTACCAATTAAGAAAATGCCCTCCATGCTTGCCTGCAGCCCTGTCTTATAGAGTCATTTTTCTCAGCTGAGGTTTCTTTCTCTCTGATGACTCCAGCTTGTGTCAAGCTGACATAAAACTAGCCAGTACACAGGTTTATAGGCTGTGCGTAAAGACATTTTGTTTCAAAGATCAGGCCATAATGAGAACACCCAAGAGAGGCGTGTGGATGGGATTAGTTGGTCTGGAAGCTTCGCAGAAGCTGAGGGATGAGAAGAAACATAACTGGAGACTGGATAGATCCTAGTGTGAGAGTACTTGACTGCCTGCTTAAGGCTCCAAGGTCAATAACCAGCACAACAAAAAAGACAGTAAACTGTACCTGGGGGCTGGGAGGATAGCTTAGTCTGCAAAACGCTTGCCTTGCAAGCGTGAGGACTTGAGTTTAATCCCCACAACCCAGATGACGAAAACTAGCCATGGTGGTGCCAATTTATAATCCCAGCCTGAGGAGGTGGAGACAGGCAGATTCTGGAGCTTGCTGGCCAAGCATCAACACCCAGGGATCTCTGGGCTTCACATACATGGACATGCATATGTATCCCTACACACCCTCATATGTAGGAGGGTACATACAATAAACATGTACGAAAGACAGGAAAACGGTGAGTGCCATCAATGAAGAAGATGAAACAGGTTAGGATGATTTCAGAAGCCCTAAAGGATTATTTCCGGAAGAAGTTGAGTATTGTTAAGGGTTCATATGCGATAAGGACATATTTGTCTATCTACCTACCTACCTATCTATCTATCTATCTATCTATCTATCTATCTATCTATCTATCTTTATGTATCTATAGATCTATATCTATCTGTATCTTTGTCTACAAAAATATATAGATATAGCTAGATAGCTGTGAGATCACTGGGCTTGGCAAGATGGCGCTTATAGGTGACCTCCAGAGATCACTGGAGAGTTAGGCCAGAAAGTCGTAAAATTTGTTAAAGAGAGACTGGTGTACTGAAATTCAAATGTGAAGAGGAAGGGTTTGAGGACCCAGAGGGCAGGATCCAAACCACAAGTGGAGGGCTTCAAATTTAAAATGAGGAAAGCTAAGTTCTGCATCACAGTAGGGTGGTAGATAGTGTGTGGATAGAGGTGCAGACAAGGCTAGACCCAGAGATGGAAAAGGAAGGGTCTTCCTAATCCATTGTGTCTTCTTTCCTCAATAAGGATAGAGTAAGTTTACTGGCGATGGATTCCCATGGGGGGAGTTTGGAGGCCAGGACAGAAAGGAGATGGTGTAAATAGCCCTGGAGCTACCTTCTATATTCAGCTTGCAAGGTCTTCTCAGATGGTGACCTGGTGTGAATTTTATCCCGCAGCCAAGCGGCTTGAGTCCTATCAGGAAGCTGTCTGTGAAGAGGAGGAATGCACAGATGCTCTGAGCGGCTCCCTCAGCAACATGGCAAAACCCAGAGCCCACGGCTGCAGGACAGTTCACAGTGGGCCTTCGGGAAAGCCCTCAGCTCTTCTCTCTGGGAGCAAACCTGCCGTAGGAAATGAAGAAGGACCCGGCGAAGTGCCTCATTCCAGACAGGCTGCATTCAGTAGCCCCATGGTAAGTGGGAAGACATCCCCTCGCCCTGGACAGAACAACCCCCTGTTTAGTAGCCCAAACTACACTGCTCTTCTCTGTCTACAAAACAGGTGGCATTGTTACAGTTCAGCATGATGGTGACACATACCTTTTAAAAAATAATACAAATTTGAGATGCGATACATAATTCAATGTTGGAAGTCGGGTAGCATTTCTGAAACATAACGTATTTCTGGTCAGGACTGATCATGTCAGAGCTTAAAAAGGCTCCGTTGACATGACGATAATGACTCTAAGAAGCACCAGGACTTAGCCAGAATTATCTGGCAGGAATGTTTGTCTAATTAACATAGGTCTTTTGCTCTGCATTTATCACTCTGTAATCTTCCTCTGCATTCCACCCAAACTGGGATCTCCTTCCTCATCCCCAACTTACAAAGGGCACTTTCCAGTATTTTCATTCCAGAGTTCCACAGGTGGCTTGTGTCCCCGAAGCGGCTCTGAGGAAGTGATTAGTCATCTCTATTAACAAACCCATTTTACTGCAGAAGAACTAGAAGATCAGGTAGAACATGAAAAGATGATTGCGTAAGAGAATTAGAAATTAACGCTTTCACCAAATTTAAAATTACCTCTCTAAAATGTTCTCTGCCTTCTCATCCTTTCCTATTTCATCAACACCAATATGTAACCAAAATGGAGATTTCCCATCACAAGGTCAGTAACAGCTCAGGCGGACAACATAACAAGAACAGAGCACATTGATGTCCCTGCTCCTCCGTGCCAGAGGGGCTTCTGTCCGGGCTCACACAGCAGCTGCCGCAGGCCACCGGCAAGCCGGCACAGTACGTCAGTGCACATGGTCCCGGACCAGCTCATGGCTTTTGCGGCCCCTGTGCCCTCTGCAGCATGCACAGTATCTGCAAGGTCAGATTGGCAGCGCCCAGAACCACACCTACAGCAAGCTGCTGTGAGGCCTGCACATCCGCCCGGACCAGATCTACATCCACTCTTACGACGGGAACGCAGCCAATATGGGCTGGAACGGCACCACCTTCCCTAGAGTGCTGCCTGTACTGCTGTTCTTGGAGCCTTGCTCTATGCAATCAATGTTCTGTGTTCTTCCACCCGTCCTGATGCCCAACTTCCAGCTGGGAGAAATAAATGGTTTTAAAATACCAAAAAAAAAAAAATTATAGTAATAAAGCAGCTATGGGGAACGCGTGGGTTGCAACATACGGTCATTGCTCGATTTTCATTATACATTACATATGTAGGCCTCAGGTAGCTCACTTGACTTGAGAAGGCCTTCAGGGCATCTCTAGGCTCTTTATAAACTTGCCGTGAAATGTGCAGCTGCAGTAATGGTGTGGCCACTGCCAGCTCAGTTCTGTGGCAATAAGGATATAACACTCCTAACAATACAACTTCCTGATATAGCAATCTGTTCTGAAACACCTAGACTTAATTTTTTTCCTCTACAAATTTTGAAAGGCAGTTAGCAAGCAGTATGCACAGCCTCCCCCTTTTTTTCAGTCACTTTAAGGTTATGCGAGCAAGAAATATATGTGTATGTGTATACTCTTTTTCTCTATGATACTGTCTTGACTTAGTCATCTGCTCAACCTGTACATTTTCTGCACATTTTCTGTGTTAATTCATGTCTGGTTGGTGATAGCATTGAGTAATTCTGGCATCAAGGGGGGGGGGGCTACCTGGCCCTCCTTAGCGTCCTGAACAGGCTTCACTCTCCTGTGGGAACAAAGAGGTACTTCCGGAAGCTTCTGTGACTTTGCCTGTGCCATCTCCCCTGTCTGAGATACATTTTCTCCTCTCTACCCAATCTGATGAAGCGTTGAGCTGGGCCACCAATACCTGTGCCGATTCTTTGATGTCAACCTCCTGGTTTTCCGTGTGTGTTCCCATTGTCTCTTTGCCTGAATGACATTGGCCTTATTTCTGAACCTGAGATTGTACCATTAGCACCTTGAGAGCATGGCCTTTTTAAGCCTTTGAATTCCAGCACGTAACACAGTGCCCGCCACAGTCATTCTCAAAACAGTCATTCGGAAGGTTATTGAATGAATCTGATCAGCACACCCACATGGCCTGTTCTCCACTGTCATGTGTCTTCTTAGTTATTCGGAAGTTCTGCGGTGGTTTTTGTTCTGAGTCTTGCAGAAACACACTCCTATGTGTTGGATAAAGTGGCTGTGTTCTTTCATGAAACATGAGTCTAACTCCTGAGTCCTACAAGCTAAGCTTAATATTTTCAGAAAGGTATATAATCTGTGACCAGGAAAGTCACTGTAAAATTTATTCTGCATTTGGTTCTAAAAGCCCACTTAGAAAGCTTGGGTTAAAAGCGTCGAGTACCCAGATTTTAGATACTAGAAAGATAGCCCCCATAGGAGGGAAGCAGGCAGGACCACACAGAGCTCAGCAAATCCTCAGAACTTCTGGATGAACGAGTTGATATAGAGGAAAAGTCATCTGTGTGGCCTTTGTATCTTTCCTTGGGGAAATACAAGGGAAGGCTTTTGTCCCACAAAACCCAAAGTAACATAAGTAGAGTGACAGCCCCTAGAACTGCAGTGGCAGCAGGGGATGAAATGACAAGGACTGGGGACCAGCCTTACCACTGCTTGGTTGGCTCCGTCACCTCGATAGAGTGTCTTTTTCCATTACTGAACCGTGGGTGATTAGAGCTCTGTAGAAACCATTGAATAGGCCCGTTACTCTCAATCTTAAAATAGATGATATTTAAATTAGGTTGAAGCCTTGCAAAAGCTTCTGCAGACACGGAGGAGAGCCGAAGGGAGCCTCTCCAGAGTTTGCATATTCAATTGGGATCTAAATAGTGGAGAAAAAAACATAACAACAACAACAAAAAGTTTGAAGGAGAATTCCTTCAGTCAGGTAGGAGTTTGAGTCCTGATGATGGACATAAACCTGGAAATGGTCAGAAGTCGTCACACAAGGCGACAGCAAGGCTGTGACTTATGTTAGGGAACCAGCAAGGCTTTGCTGGCACTATAGAACAATGGTTCACAACCAGTGGGTTACAGCCTCTTTGGGAGCTATTGAATGGCCCTTTTGCAGGGATCACCTACCAGATATTTACACCTGTTCATAACAGTAGCAAAATTACAGTTGTGAAGTCGCAGCAAAAGTAATTTTAAGTGAAGGTCATGGCAACATGAGGAACTGTATTGAAGGGTTATAGCATTAGGAAGATTGAGAACCACTGCTTTGTCTGTGTCGTGCTGTGTGTTCTGTGATCTAATTATGAGTGGAAATGTTCTCTGAATCTTGACCAGATGCCTGGGTGAGACCCAGCGGGAGCATGTGTTTATTTTACACAGGTAATGACTCTAGCTTGTTTGTTACTCTACCTTTCCTGTATAGATTATAAGGCCAGCAAGATTTTTTTTTAGTAGTGTACAATTAACTTGGGTTATTTATCAAGTGCCAGGTCCTGCGTTAGGGATTTAAAGATCAATAGCATGTGCTCTGTGCTTTAAAGGGACCTAAATTCTGGGGAAGGCACTGTTTGAAACAGAGCTATTTCAAACAAACAGGCATGGTTTCATGTAAGATGGCAACAGTTGTCTAGAATGAATGTATAATAAAGCCGTAGAGAAGAATCTAGATAGAATTTTAAGAATACTCTGTGACAGCTGATAGTGTGTAAAGGCAACCTGAAAGGTGAGTGTGTGTCATTTGAAAGGAAGGAAAGAAGAAAGGCAGGTAGGCAAAGCCACCGTCCGGAGGCTGGTTGTCAGTGGAGTGGAGCCCAGACAGGAGCCTCGAGCATGTAATTGCCAGCATTGTTCTTCTCTCATTAAACCTGTGATCACTCTTAACAAATGCCAGGGCAGAAATACAAACCATGGTGCCTCAGTTTTCTCCTTGCTTTTTAAGAAGAATTCCAGACAAGAGCAACTTAAGTCTGAGAGGATTCAGACCATCATGGCGAGGAGCGTGCAGCATGGGAAGCCTGAGGCAGCGGGTCACATTGTACCCAGTCAGGAAGCGCCACTGATGCTCAGCTGGTGTCCTCCTCCTTTGTTCTGTCTAGGAACAAATCTAATGGAATGGTGCCACCAGCATTTATAATTGGTGTTTCCTCTTTGGAAACACCCTCACAGACACACCCACAGGTTTGGTTTTTTTTCCTTAAGTAATTGTAAAGCCAGCCAAGCTGACAATGAAGGTTAGCCGTGACATGGTCATGTGATTGTAGGGTCACGTGTCCCTGATGCACCTCTCCAGGCTTCCCTGCAGTCAGTGTGCTTTGCTTGTCTGCATCCAAGACCCCCCGTCACACAATGGCACCTCTCTAGGACCATGATTCTAACAAGTATTCTCTAGAGCATACGAAAGGATACAGTGTGAAAATCAGATTTCTGGGCTATGACACCCTTGTTAAAACCAGTACTTTCAAATGAGCTTGGGAGGCACTGTGCGAGATGAAATGGGGCTCCCACATCCCACTCTAGTGACCAAACTTCCTAGAGAAAATCCTTACCAGGAATCCTTCTGAGGAGGGCAGTTGCCAAACATGTTTCGTGATGAGAAAACTCTTGTAAGCACCCCGGCTGTGAGATGTCAGTCAGTCTCCTAGCCTGCTTAGAATATTTTTTTTCTCATAATAAGTTGTTTTTATAATATTCATGAACTGAGCAAAAACGTTTTGTTAAGTATTCTGATAGGAATTAAACCCCAACTTTGAAATAAGTGGTGTTCATCAGTTGTTGAGTAAAATAAGCCATGATAGAATTTTAAGCACAGTAAAATACATGCCTGGCACTATGTGTTTCGTAATGAGAAATACTCTTTCAGTTAGATTTTCATAGAAGGCAGTGTTTCTATCTTCTATTTAACCGAACAGTCATGATATTCGCCATTAATAACATATAATACGAATTTTCATTTTACGTCTTCGTCTCATTTTATTGTTTTTGTTTCCCAAGACATCATATGCATTAAACTTTCTAAAATTAAATTTACTGGGCTGGTGAGGTGGCTCAGTGGGTTAAGGCTCTTGTTGCCAGGCCTAAAAACCCACATGGCAGAAGGAGACAACTAATGTTCTTGTATTGTTTTCTGCTCTCCATATGTGCTGTAGTCCATGCGTGAGTAGGCACACACGTTCACACACACGCAAATGAATGACTGGAGGAAAATTAGAATTTAGTTTACCATCTCATGCTTCACTGAGATATCACTATCATCTATGTCACTTACGTTAATAGCAATACCTTGTCATATTGTCTCTTCAGGAGACGGATGTGGTACCAGATACCAGACTCCTGGACAAATTCAGCCAGATCAGCTGTCAGCTCTTCACCCCACTGGATGGCACCGCGCAGAGCCCCCCGCTGGAGACTTTGTACATCATGGACTTCTTCATCGCACTGGCAATATGCAACACGGTGGTGGTTTCGGCTCCAAACCAGCCTCGGCAAAAGGTAAAATGTCATTTAAACAAGGTTGTTTGTTTGTTTGTTTGTTTGTTTGTTTTTCCCCAGCAAGGGATAACACGGAGTTTACATGCATGCATGTATCTGTATTGGCATCTGTATTGGCTTTGCTGTGTGATGATAACAAATAAGAACAGCAGCCATTGCCTCTCTGCCCTTGCCATGCTCTGAGAGATTTGCTGCTACTAATGTGTTTAGTCTGTTTAGTCCTCTCGCAGCCCCAAGAGAGCTGGGCATTCTTGCTCTAGTCTGCGTTTTTTTTTTTGTTGTTGTTGTTGCTGTTTTGTTTTTGTTTGTTTGTTTTATTAATTACACTTTATTTACTTTGTATCCCTCCTCTAGTTCCCTTCCCTCCTCCCCTCCCAATCTCCCACTTCCTCATCCTTCTCCACGCATGCCTCTCCCCAAGTCCACTGGTAGGGGAGGTCTTCTTTTTCTTCCTTCTGATCCTAGTCTGTTAGGTCTCATCAGGAGTGGCTGCATTGTCTTCCTCTGTGGCCTGGTAAGGCTGCTCCCCACTCAGGGGGAGGTGATCCAAGAGCAGGCCAATCAGCTCATGTCAGAGACAGTCCCTGTTCCCTTTACTATGGAACCCACTAGGAGACTGAACTGTCATGGGCTATACCTGTGCAGGTGTTCTGGATTATCTCCATGCATCCTACTTGGTTGGAGTATCAGTCTCAGGGAAGACCCCTGTGTTCAAAATTTTTGGTTCTGTTTCTCTCCTTGTGGAGCTCCTGTCCTCTCCAGATCTTACTATTTCCCACTTCTTTCCTAAGATTCCCTGCACTCTGCATAAAGGTTGCCCATAAGTCTCAGCATCTGCTTTGATAGTCTGCAGGGCAGAGCCTTTCAGAGGCCCTCTGTGGCAGGCTCCTAACTTGTTCTACTATTCTATTCTATGTTTTAAAGATGCCTTGGAAGGATTTCACCAGGGTTGCTAAACCAGTGTGTGGGGTGGGGCTGAGGGTGGGTGTTGGCCTTAGGAAGTAGGACTCTGGGCTTGCTCTATTATTTGCCTACGGGAGTATTGCTGAGGAGAGCTTCTGCTTTGCAGTCATTGCCGTACTAAATCAAAGCTGTCCGTGAGACCTCTGAGAGAGACCTCCGAGACCTCCAACATGATAAACACAGCATCAAATACAATCCGGAGCATTAGTCTAATGCTCATGACTCTGACAAGCTTCTTCCATGTACCAGCGAGGTTTCTTTTAGCTCAGTATCTATAATCCAATATGGGTATGATGTGCCAGGATTCAGCAGTTCCTTACTCTAGCTGTACCTTAGAGCTCATGGAAAATTCATTTCCACTTCAGTAGAGCCTGGTCATCCGTCATGGTATGCTAGGCTCCTGGTGTATCTTGCTTTTCCCACACATCCACTTAAAATTCAATTTACAGCAAAACCCAATTAAATTTTCATTTTCCAACTGATCATTTTCTTTTGGCAACTGCAGAGGTGGGAACTTTAACATAAAAGTAATTCACTTCCAATTAAGCTGCACCTGATCAGCTACTGTATTTTACAAGGTTCTGCCTAAAAAGATGCTCTAGAAGAAGTGATTATGCAATTGGAGAATAAATGATGGGAGTAAAAAAAAAAAGTCTACTACACCATCTTTTATACCTGTTTTCAAAGGTTTTTTTTGTTTGTTTTTGTTGTTTTTGGTGCTTTCTTTTTATAAAGTATTGTTGATTTATTTTTAGAGGACGTAACTCTCTACTGCTTAGAATAAGATCTTTGGAGGCATCAAAGGTCCCTGCTTCTCCCAGATTCTTAGGGTAGTGGGAGAAAGGGAGCATACTGCAAGATGCAGACTTCATCCTGTCAAGGCGCACACTTTGCCTTACATCTGCGTTGCTGATAATGACAAAGATTGACCAGCAAGAGCCCTTCAGTGCTCAGAAAGTCAGTTTGTGAAGAAAAATGTTTACATTCTCCACATAGTTCTGAATGAGCAAATTTTAGAAATGGTTGGGTGATCTTTCATGATAGGCATGGAACTGTAAGCTTGATCACTGATATTAAAAGTGTAAAAGAAGACAAGGTACAAACAAGAACAAACTAGTAAACAATTTAAAGCGTGTGATGGTGCGGAGAAGTCCCTCTCAACTGACTTTTGTGTTCTGGCCTGTTCTGTTATAACTGTCAAGATAGCAGCCTTTTACAGACTCTAAAAAGAAAAGAGAAAAATGCTAGCCTTTTGGTTAATTTCCTCCAGTGGTCTTAGTGTTATGTGTGGTCTGACTTATTTGTTCTTCTATTTCTCTCTTACTGTTTTCTATTCTTTTCTGGTAATACTCCACAAGCGTTGGGCTTTTCTAACAATATGTCCATGCTCTATAAGCTTCATTTAAAATATATTTCAAGAAGATGTTTTTGTTTTGATATTGAATATTTAATTAATTTGCATCTTTATTTTAATGGTGATTAATTGTTTCATAATAGATTCCTTGAGACAGGGTGTCATTATGTAAGCCAGCCTTCTTTGAATTTGAGTCCCTCATGCCCCTGCCTTTCAAGGGCAGAGATTATATGCAAGCATTACCATGCTCGGTTCAATTTGCCCGTAAATGTTATTGTTAAGCTGTGCTAATAAAGATTATAGATTTTATACATGTAAATTTCTTCATTTTGTTTTGTGTTTTTGAGACAGGCTTTCTCAATATAGTGCTGGCTGCCCTGGAACTCACTCTGTAGACCAGGCAAGCCTTGAACTCATACACTACCGCACCCCAGTTTGGAAAGAATTCTATAAGGAGGAAACCCAATATTAGCATATTTTATCTTTTGTTTTCATTTGTCAAAATCTTTCTGAATAGGTACAGAAATGTATAATGTCGTCACATGTCACATCCATTCCTCTGTTGGCTTTTGTTTGTCTTCCTATTTGCTATGGAATGTCTATGGAGAAAGCAGATGGACAGCTAAGACAGTGATGGTTCTTTCATATGTCACCCCCCCCCCCGTTGGACCTGAGAATTGTGAGGACCCAATTTTAGACCTGTTATTGAGACCTTCTTCTCTTGTCTTTCCTAGATTGGGCTCTCCTCACTGAGTGGAATGCCCATCAAGTCCTTGGAAGAGATTAAAAACATTTTCCAGAAATTGTCTGTCCGGAGATCAAGTTCACCGTCCCTTGCCAGTGGGAAGGAACCAACTTCTGGGGCTCCCTGTGCCTTTGTGAGCAGAATCTCTTTCTTTAGTCGAACAAAACTGTCCCCTCCTATAGAGGATGCATCTTCCCAGATGGGTGAAAGCCCTCAGGCCAGTAACTCAGCTTGCTGTACAGAAACCGAAGCACAGAACAGTGATATAGGACTCCCCGCCGCCTCAGCCTCAGCCTCAGCCTCAGCCCTAAATGGACCCCTGTCCTTGGCTTCCAACCTGTGTTATGAAGCCGAGAGTCCAGATGAAGCAGCCTTGGTGTATGCCGCCAGGGCTTACCACTGCACTTTACAGTCTCGGACCCCAGAGCAGGTCATGGTGGACTTTGCTGCTTTGGGCTCATTAACATTTCAGCTCTTACACATCCTGCCCTTTGACTCGGTAAGGAAAAGAATGTCAGTCGTGGTCCGGCATCCTCTTTCCAAACAAGTTGTGGTGTATACCAAAGGCGCTGACTCTGTAATCATGGAGCTGCTGTCAGTGGCTTCCCCAGGTAGGTTTACACAGCCGCCATGGTGGTGATCGACAGGGCTCATGAAGTCAAACTTGAAAAGGAAAAGTGCTGCCTATTGTTGGGTGGGAAGGTAGAGGGGCTTCGGACCTACAGAGCTCCTGGCTTGTTTACATCTGAAATCCGTTGTCAGCTGTGCCCTTGAAGAGTCACCTGTTTGGTCTTTGGGAAAATGGGCACCATGATACCTTTTTATGGGTTCCAGAGAAGCTTAATGTCACTGTGTGAAATGCAGGAAGAACCTGTGTTCTAGCAAGGGAGGAGTGCCCCGAGAGGACAGGAAGGTTTGACCCATCATGGAAGCGTCTATATCAAAGCTTTTGTGCTTTTTCTGTCCAGGGGGAAAGGATCAAAGTGAATTATGCATCTGTGTTCCTTTCCTAGACACACATTTGACAGTCAAAGTGAAAATGCCTTTTGTTTATTATGGATTAAACTGTCATTTTTTTCAAAGGAAGAAAAGTCTAATTGGGCAGGCTGGCAGGAATAATGATTTTCTGTTCATGATTTCAGATGGAACAAATCTGGAAAAACAACAGCTGAAAATAAGGGAGAAAACCCAGAGCCACCTGGATGATTATGCCAAGCGGGGGCTGCGGACGTTATGTATAGCGAAGAAGGTGAGACTGCTGAGCTCACCCCAGTCTTGCTCCTTCTCCTGGTTTAACCCTCATTCCTGAAAATGGGTGCATATGAGACCTCATTCCCAACACAAGTACCCCAGACTAGAGTCCCCAGACTAACCTCTCCAATCTGTGTGGGACTGGGTTAGGATTCTGTCCCCAAAGGATTTTGGTGGCTACCTCAGTGTTATATTCTCACAGTTCTCACACATTTCAGTACAGCTGGCCTTTGTGTAAACAGTTGTATCTCTAGAGGTAAAAGTACCAACATGTTATTATCTTCCCCTGAGAACCTTGTATCTAACACGGTCTGTTTGTTAGCGTTAAATGAGAGTTGGGCAAAAAAAGCAAAAACAAAACCCAAACAAACAAACAAACAAACATAAACAACGTCCAGAGAGCAACTTTCATTTTTCTTTCGTAAAGTTTTGGTAGTTTTGTTTGGCTTGTTTTCTTATGTTCTTTCACTCCAAGTACACTTGCTAGGTTTTATCCCAGTTTTGATTACTCCTTGTGGAAAACAGTCTTCAGGAATAGTATGTCCTTTCTTAATGAAAAGTTAAATAGCCAGAAATAAGCCGAGTCCAAGAAGTGCTTTCGGGGGCTGCTACTGCCAAAACGTCTCACTGACTCCATGTGTTCTAGTTCTTAGTTAATATTTGGGAAAAGCTAGGACTTCCTCTGTTGTGGACCTCCAAGAGACCCCATCAAATAGTCACATGAAGGATCAAATGCCTCTAGTTGTAGGGAGAGGCAGGGATTGAAGGTAGAACCAACTGCTTTCTCACTTAAATATATTCCAATAGATGTCATATTTTCCCAAATCACTTTACCTTGCAGGCAAAAATGAACGTCTAAGAGAAAAATTGCTTAGCCCTCACTGCTCAACCCTGCTTTTAAGACCTAAAATACAGATTCACCCCGATGGCAACCAAAGATAGGAAGACATCGGCTCCTTCTCCAGGAGTTGCATTTAAGTTTGTTAGAATAAAGGCCTTCCTGCCTTTTCTATAGGGTGGCTCTCTTGTTACCTTTTCTGAAGCTTCACATTAAGAGCTACTCCTAAAACATCTGAAGGGCTGTTGGCTGAGGCATGCCTCGGGTGAACAACTTTGAGGTCATTTTTTTAGCTGCACCATTAGAATTCTCCCACATTTAACTGCCAACAGGAGGCCTATTCCACCCTCTTATGTTCTTAGGTTTAATAGGCTGACCCGCTTTCACCAAGGATAATGCTTCAAATTTCCCAGAACTACTAAGTTGCTCTCTATCAGCCGGGTCACGTTCATCTGAACAGAGTTTGGGGATCTTGTGTCCATGTGATTGGTGAGGGAGTATGGATCAGACCACAACTGTGTGCAGAGGGTGAAATTTAGAAACAATGTTGTGGGCATGGATTTTGGCCAGAGTCAGTCCTGGTAGGACATTGCAAGGTTCCATGCTCTGCCTCCTAGTGTCGTTTTTTTCTCTCTCTCTCTCTTAGGTCATGAGTGACACTGAGTATGCAGAGTGGCTGAGGGATCATTTTCTAGCTGAAACCAGCATTGACAACAGGGAAGAATTGCTGGTTGAATCTGCCATGAGACTAGAGAACAAGCTTACATTACTTGGTAGGAAAATGATGCTGTGTTACCTGAGCAGAGAATCTTATCTCTAAATGTATTCTTCTTTAGTCCCTTTTAGCCTCTTTGATCTATCTTATTTATCTATTTATCTATCTATTTATTAAGTTAGTTATTTATTTACTTTTGAGACAGGGTTTTCTTTGTGTATCCTTGATTGTCCTGGAACTAGCTCTGCAGACCAGGCTGACTTCGAGCTCACAGAGATCCACCTGCCTCTGCCTCCCAAGTGCTAGGAATAAAGGTGTGTGCTACCACCACTCAGTTTGCTCTACCGAGCTTGTCCGTTCTGATCTCTTCCCACGTTCCAGAGCAACCAGACCCATGTTCCACCTCAGCGAACTAGAACTGAGTTCATTAGTCCTGGGAACAGGGTGGACATCCTTGGTAAGCTGTGAAACCGAAACACCCACTGTAGAGTACAAACCCAAGCAAACATCCTGGTCTGAGAGAAGGGTTTTGCAAGTGTCTTGCAAGGAATTGGGTAACATCTGAAATACCTGTTTATAGATTCTTTAATCTTTGTAACAAACGTATCTTATTTAGAAGAATTAGGGCACAGGGTAATGCTGCTGCTCATTTACACTCAAAGCCTTAAGCGTGAACTGAAAAGCAAGAAACTCAGGTGTCTCTCACTACATATAGGCTCCGTGTCCTTTTTTCTACGCCTTTAAGTGATCCAACCAAGTCTATTTTTCTTCCCCTTCCTGATTCCAACCCAAATTGCACAAATACAGTGCCTCTTGTATAAGGTCGGCCTGAGCCTGGAATCACCCAAAGAACCCAAAGCCATACTGGGGTCAGAACCATGTCCCCAGGAATTCCAGGGCTGTAGGTCGTGTGCGTGACCGTGACAGTGGAATGGCTGAAAGCCTCCTGAGGGGTTTCCGAGAGCCATCAAGTTCAGAAGTGTGCTGCCTTGAAGCACAGAGATGTGGATTCTGATTGACGCTTTAATACACCGGGAGAGCTGCCTCTGAGCTCCGTTCCTCTATTCAGGGGGAAAAATAATCTCATTTAATATCTGTCGGGTAGCCGTGCTCCCTTTCACATGCTAATGATTTCTTTATGGCCATGGAAGCGGCTTGCTTCCTCACCTGCATTCCAAGGGAAATAAGGCTCTGTGGGCTTAGAGCCAAAACTCATTTGGCAGCAAAATCAAACCCAGTGTGATGTAACGCTATTTTTAGTATTAATGTATAAATTAACTTGAATTAGCATGAAAACCTGCAGGTTTTTCTATTGAAGCTTAAATATGTCTGACTAACAGGTATCACAAAATAGACTTGTATTGCGGCATTACTGGTGAGAAAACTTGGATTCCAAAACACATCTGGCTCCACCCAGTTGTTCCAGAAAAGGACATTGTGGACTGACACTATGAAAGAGCATCCCTAACAGACCTTGTATCTTAAGTATAAGAGTGTTCTTTAAGAGCCTACCCTCAATCCTGGGAGTTTCATAAAATTGTAAAATTCAGGGCAAGCTTATGTATGTGAAAAGGTGAATCAGCTTTTGAATTTGTTGATAAGAATACTAGACAAAAGGAGACTGCATGTATTATAAACTCCTTGAGGGGAACAGAATGCATGTTTGATAAATTCCATGATTCTTTATATCTTATGTCTGGTCTGCAGTTCATATAGTTCAGGACTGAATGGTCCATGGATAGGATTCAATTAATGGCTAAGTGAGTTACTGCTGGCTCTGGTTTCTAAGCAACCTTTTTTTTTTTTTTTTAACTACATTTTAATTACTTCTCAGGTGCTACTGGCATCGAAGACCGTCTGCAGGAGGGGGTCCCCGAGTCTATAGAGGCTCTTCACAAAGCTGGCATCAAGATCTGGATGCTGACAGGGGACAAGCAGGAGACAGCTGTCAACATAGCTTATGCATGCAAACTCCTGGAGCCGGATGACAAGCTCTTCACCCTCAACACTCAGAGTAAAGTATGCACCCCGCCGCTGAGCCAAATATGCTTTTAAACCCCGAGCCCGTAGGGCTCCAGGAGACTGACGCAGGCAAGGAGAAAGAAAAGCCAGTCGCCTGCAGCTTCATGATTCTAAGCTGCTGAATGACCTTGCTTGTATTTGGGAGGGTGCCATAGTTTTTCTAAAAGCCTGATTCAGAGGCATCATGGATGAATACAAGCATTAGAAGGAACTTCCTTTTTTTAATTTTGCACCACCTATCCCCCCCCCCCACTGTATGTTAAAACAGACAAAAATGAGAGTATGTGTGAAATCTTGAGACTGGAACCTGCTTCCCTTTTTAAGTTAAAGGGAAGTAGTAACTAGGTATTTTTATGATACATTTTAAAATTAGGCTCTCAGCATAATCCTGCCCTCTAGTGGTGAATTTAGGTAGTGCTCGTAAGAGCATCCAACATTTGTAGAAATGAAGGGGACAGAGTTTGTTTAAAACGGCAGGACTTGAAAAGATTTTAAACCACCCATTTCCCCCCTACCATTAAGCACTAGGATGGACATTTGAATACGTCAAATGGGTATTTCACAAAAGGCTCTAAGAGAGCGAAATACTCGCAGGTGTGCGCATCCTGTTTTCTTTGCTTGAAAGCACTTCCTGCCTCCTCCCTCGTGAAAGTCAGGCAGTCACATCATTCTGTCACAGCATCCTTACTTTGCGATGCCTTCTCCAGACACCTTGTGGGGTGAGATTCTGAGCTGGTGTCACAGGCTGTCACTTTTGGCTAGCCGTTTTGTGGCTCAGCCTCTGGAGACTGATACTCAGCTCGGTGATACGTTTTGAGGAAGAGAGTTGTCCTTATCCGTCACGGACTGGGTTCGCTTCTGTAGCAGCCCCGGGGGACGTATGCAGAACCACCAGCTAGCACCCAGTACCATCAACTGGCAGAATCATCTCTGACTCAAAATGGATATGGTCTGAGTGGCTCGTGAAATATCTATCTGCCACTGACCAAGTATATATCTGGTGGGGGGTTACTTGCCCAGTGCGGCCTCTTCTTCCCTGCCTGTCACAGACAGTAACACCCATGTCATGATGCAGTTAGGAACAAAAATAAGGAAAGGTCTCCTGCTGGCATCAGTTCTGTGAAGGGCTTCTGCAGCAGTGCCAAAAAAAAAAAGCTAAATGTCTCAGTGTCTATTGAGAGATTTGGTAAGCATAAAATAAAAAAAAAGAAAGAAAAAGGCAAATAGTGCTGATGAAATGCCGCTGCCAAGCCTGAGGCCTGAGTTAGATTCCGGGAACCAACTTGGTAGGAGGAGACCATGATTTGACTCCTGAAGGTTGTCATCTGACTGCCACACATACACCATGGCATGGATATGCCAGGACACACACACACACACACACACACACACACACACCCCAAACAAATAAAAAAAAAAAAAAAGAGGAATTAATTACTGGTGTCCTTAATTTGACGTAGAGCTTTTTAGCTGGGAAAAACTTTTATCTTAGATTGTAATACATTATTACACGTTCAAGCAACGCGGAAGCCTTTCAGAAAAGATGAAAGAATGGAATTGTCCCTCAGAGAAAGTCCACTGACAGTTCAAGCGTCCTTCCAGTTGGCTCCAACCTGCATGCACGGGAAACCAAGCATAACTCGGCATGCCTCGTGGGCCCAGCGCTCCCTGCATGTGTCGGGGGGAGTGCTTCCTGTGTCTGTGAGAACAGACGTGATGATCTGTGTCAGCATGAGAAGCGGGGCATAGCGTCACTCAGGTCGGGCGTGTCAATCACTCTTTGCAACCAAAGGGAACTTTGCTCCTCAGGGGACACTTGGCAAGACCTGGGGGCATTTTGGCTGGCGCACTTGGGGTAGGATGGATGCTGCTGGTTTGTAGTTATCAGAAGCCGGTGATGCTGCCAGATGTCTTGTACCTTGTGCAGACAGCCCCACACGCAACCAAAATCTTTGTTGTTGTTCAGATATTAGTGCTGCCAGGAGCGAAAGGTTGCTGCAGAATTGTTCCATTTCTAGGAAATAATAAATATAAGTGGATCAATGAGCTAGTGTTCTAACTGGCATGCTGATAAGTGCTGATATTCTGCATATTTCCTTTTTTAAATTAAGTAAGTGTGTATACGTGTGTGTGCATACATGCCTGCTGCGTGTGCTCCTTCACATGAGTGTGCATGTACGTGTAGAGGCCAGAGGTCAATTTATAATTTATAATGTTGGTCCTCAGGGGCCATATACCTTGCTTGGTTGGTTTTTTAATCTATCTATCTATCTATCTATCTATCTATCTATCTATCTATCTATCTATCTATCTATCTATTGTCTTACTGTTTTGTGTTTTGAATCAGGGTCTCTTATTTGCTTTGGGGCTTGCTGATTGGACTGCATCTGTCTGACAGCAAGCTACAGGGAGCAGTCTGTTTCCATCTGTCTCTGCTTCCCCATTGCTGGGTTTATAAGCAGCATCTCCTAAGCTCAGCCTTTTCCCCTGGCGCTGGGCCTTGAGCTTAGCTCCTTAGTTTGTGTGTGTGCAAACACTTTCCTGACTGAACTGTCTCTCCAGCCCAACTAAACTTATTTTTAGGTGATATTAGATATAAAAAAAATTACTCCTATTAATGGGATATTATTTTTCAGTCTATGTACAGATTCTCTAATGTTTAAATCATATTCAATATATTTGCCTCTTCAACCATTTCTCATTTCTTTATGATAAAAACATGTAAAACCCTTTCTTCTAGGTTTTTAGAAACAGTAAATATTTTTAATCTGTTGACTTGGGTACTCTGTAAAACTCAGAGTGATTATAAAATTTATTTATAAATACACAGTTTACGTTGGAAGGCATTTAGAACCACCAGTCCTAGACGTATTGAGCGCACATCTAATTGACTGTAGTTGCTACTAATAACTTCCTACATGTGAGGTTTGTATATGGCTCAAAAGAAAACAATGGACATGATTTGATTTATTTCTTGAACATTGGTTTAGTCACTAATCTGTAAATAAGTCCCTTTTCCAATCTCCATTCCTTAGGATTCCTTAAAAGCTAAAAAGGACCCAGAGAACACAAACCCCAAAGTCCTGCGGTGAATTACTTCTATAACATCCTCGGAGCCACTGGGCAGCCAGTGAGTCCTTGGATACCTGAAAGTCGTGTTTATGTGGCATCTTTATAAATTTCTATGAACTTCACTACTGGCAAAACTAAGGCTAAACTGTATCCACTCAGAAGCCTGCATCATAGGAAGGTTTTGTTTTTTTTTTCCTTTCATGTTCACATTATCAAGTCCTCAGAAACACAGAGACATCTCAAGATTGCTCGTTCATTTAAGTTGTATGCTTACAGAGTTTTTCTCCCAAGAATAATAACCTCATATTTGTAATCTTCATTAGAAGCGCTGAGAGGCTTTCTATGCATGGTCTCATCTGACAGTTGTAACAAGGGCATATTAACTCGTTTTATAGGCAGAGACACCACAATATTGTCATTTCTTACCAAGTGTGAAGTAATAGCAAGTGTTGGATTTGGTATCTCCTACTTCAAGATCCTTCTGTATTATAGTGTGATTTGCACATTATATATAAACAACCACTTCCCACTTTGGTGGAGTTATGTTTTATAGCGTTACCTTGAACCTGAATTACTCAGTTGTGACTGCTATCCTAAGGCAGAGTCACAATTTTTACTTCCTATATGCCTTTGATCATTTGGCTAACACAGCATCGTTTCATATGTGTTTCTTTCTCATGATAGGTTCTTTAATATTTATTGTGAATTCCTTCAAATTAAATGTGTGGGTAGCCTCACCCTAAATTCATGCCTGAAAAGAGTGTACTTAACACAGCAACTTCTTGGTAATGTACATCATAGCTGTTGAGTGTTTAGGGACACTAGCAACAGTGTAATTAGGAGCTATTTCAAATAACAAAATCACCAACAAAAAGGAGAAAGATAAAAAAAAAAGTGCCACCAATCAGAATCCCAGTACTTGGGAGGCAGAGGCAGATGGATCTCTGAGTTCAAGGCCAGCCTGGTCTATAAAGTGAGTTCCAGGGCTATGTGGAAAAATTCTGTCTTGAAAAACCAAATAAGAATAATGATGTAATAATAATAATAATAATAATAATAATAACAGCTATAATAATAGTGTGTCAGTCTGTTCAGCTTCTGCTGAGAGGGCATGCATTTGCATCACATGACCCAAACCTCTCTGCTGAGCCAGGATGTATCCCAAGCTCAGGGTGTTTTCTCAGCAGCTGCTTCTGGGTGGATTATGTTAGTTAAAAAGAAGATGAAAACGTTAGTCACTGCCTTTGACGTCTGCATCTCCGTTGGTCCTCGCTGTGGTGTTAGGATGGAGGTAACACGTGGCCTCCTGCCGATGAGAGAGTTGATGCTTAGGGAGGTGATGTGTTTGTGTAAAGCCAAACAACTAGAGGTTGATGGCCTGAGCCCCGAGGGCTCTTCTGGAGAGGGGATGCGGCCGACACGGCGGGATTTTACAGCAAGCATAGACATTTTAGCTGCAAAATTGTGTCTGAGGTGCTTCTGCCTTCTCACCTGGACGCAGAAGCCCACGCAAGAGCTGCAAAATTGAAAAGTTACGAAGTGGGCTCTTTGACGGTAACCTGTGGTTCACTACCCAAGGCAGCCTCGGTCCAGCAATTGCTAAAGAAAGAAAATGGAAAATTGAGCCAGCTTTCCAGCGGTGCCCCAAGGTTAACCGTCTCTGCCTCTTTGTTCCAGGATGCCTGTGGGATGCTGATGAGTGCAATTCTGAAAGAACTTCAGAAGAGAACTCAAGCCTCTCCGGAGCCGGCATCACCAAGAAAGGTCCTTCCTCAGCCTCCCGACCCCCGGCGCTCGGGACGAGCAGGACTTGTTATCACCGGGAAGACCCTGGAGTTTGTCCTGCAGGAGAGTCTGCAGAAGCAATTCCTTGAGCTGACGGCATGGTGTCAAGCAGTGGTCTGCTGCCGAGCCACCCCGCTTCAGAAAAGTGAGGTGGTGAAATTGGTTCGGAACCATCTCCATGTGATGACCCTGGCCATTGGTGAGTGGAGGCGGGAGGGTGGAGACCCTGCCCTGCATCCTCCTTTGTATAACTTCAGGGGCTGATCCTTTGCTTTCTTCTTTATATAATATATGAATATATATACATTATATATGTATATATAATGTATATATATATATTCTGTATTTTCTTTTCCTGCTGTACTGTCTTTCCTCTCCATTACCGTCTGTCTGTTTTGCTTTACTCCCTTCCTGCCTTTCTGATCACCCACTGTGAGCCTGGTGTTGGGAATGGAGCGCAGAGAACAGTGTGATAATATTCTTTGGGTCATATCTTAGACTCCAGATCAACTTAGTCATTTTGAAACATGGAACTGAAAACCTCAAGAGTTCAATCTTTTTTTTTTCTTTTTTTTTTTTATTATTTTACCCTTTATTTGTTTTTAAATTAGTATATAAAATAATGAGTTTCATTATGGGATTTACATACAGATTTTGGTTTTCTTTTTAAATTTTTCATCAATTACACTTTATTCATTCTGCATCCCCCCATAAGCCCCTCCCTCCTCCCCTCCCAATCCCACCCTCCCTCCTCCCTCTGCTTGCATGCCACTCCCCAAGTCCACGAATAGGGGAGGTTCTCCTCTCCTTTCTGATCTTAGTCTGTCAGTTCACATCAAAAGTGGCTGTATTGTCCTCTACTATGGCCTGGTAAGGCTGCTCCCCCCCAGAGGGAGGTGATCAAAGAGCAGGCCAATCAGATTATGTCAGAGGCAGTCCCTCTTCCCATTACTATGTAACCCAATTGGACTCTGAACTGCCCTGGGCTACATCTGTGCAGGGGTTCTGGGTTATCTCCATGAATAGTCCTTGGTTGGAGTATGAGTCTCTGGGAAGTTCCCTGTGTTCAAATTTTCTTGTTCTGTTGCTCTCCTTGTGGAGACCCTGTCCTCTCCAGCTCTTACTATTTCCCGGTGAATGGAATTTTAGGTAAGAACTGGGAAATAGTAAGAGTTCAATCTTTAGAAAAGTTAAATTTAGGAATATGAAAAATTTTATCCATTCAATGAGTAGTTTTGAGTGGCATTTTTGTAACATCCTTAGACAAGAGCTATAAAACAATATCTATAGGGCTGGAGAGATGGCTCAGTGGTTTAGACCATTGGCTGCTTTTCCAAAGGACCCAGGTTTCAAATCCCATGACCCACATGGCAGTTCACAACTTCTGTAATTCCACTTACAGCGGATCTGACACCCTCACATAGACACACGTGGAGGCAGAACAGCCATGTAAATAAAATAACAATCGCCACTCGGTCTGCAGTTTACATATTTATTCCTTGTGTGTGTCTCATGTTTCCCTCTGCCTCATGAAGGTGATGGTGCCAATGATGTCAGCATGATCCAAGTGGCCGACATTGGGATCGGCGTCTCAGGTCAAGAAGGCATGCAGGTGAGTCATACACTCCCAAGGACCATGACATGATCTGCTTGCTGAGGGGAACCTTCTCCGTGCTAAAATTGCCATGGGTCAGGGAGGCTGTGGGATGAGAGAAGCCTTTCAGCCATTCCGCCATTGGAATGTTATGTGGCCCTGGCTAGTTTCTTCTGTGTTCAGGTTTTCTTTACTTAAAAAAGCTTTTGTACATCGTAAGATTTTTCTTTGTAGGCATGCGATAGCTTTGTTAAATTCTCACTGAAAGTAAAATCTACTGCCATTTGAGTACATGACATGAAAAAATATAGAGGACTGGGAGGGAAGGGAAAGGAAAGGAGACATGAGAGAATGAGAATGAGAAAGATGTGACTCTGTCTGTCTGTCCTGTTTGTCCGTCCCTGTCTCTCTTTGTGTATGTATGTGTATATGTATAGTCTTTCTTTCTGGAAGGTAAGTTAACTGGTTTGGGCTTACTAATGGTCAGGCTGTACCTGCTAGGCTTTGTGTGTTCCAGCATGTTCTGTTGCTCAAGGTGCTCCTCTCTCCCTGTCGCCTCCACAGGCAGTGATGGCCAGTGACTTCGCCATTTCCCAGTTCAGGCATCTCGGCAAGCTCCTCCTCGTGCATGGGCACTGGTGTTACACGCGACTCTCCAACATGATTCTCTACTTTTTCTACAAGAATGTGGTATGTACCTGCTGAGAATCTGCCACCTCCTCTCCAGTTCAACCTTCTGGTTGCCTCAAGGATGAGGAGGACAGATAGGATGCTACCTCGCTGTGCTTGGTATCTGGAGAAAAGCTGGAAGCTGTTACAGTGTCTTCCAAGAGATAATCTGGGAGCGCTTATGTTTGAGCTATTAGGAACAAATTGCTAGGCCTGTCCATCTGTCAGCACACTCTCGTCCCTGTACGTTTGCATGCCATGAAGTCCTGACTGCTTCATTTAAAATCCAATTTTTGGCCTTCTCTGACAAGATAGTCACAAGCAGGATTATGAAGTGTTTCAGGTTGTCGGGAGAAAATAAAAAGGTTTGCCTCTGTGGTACTAGGGATGGCAAATAAGTAAATAAATGAATGAATAAATAAATAGGGAAATAATCTACTGCTTATAAGTAAATAAATCTACTGTTCCTAATTAATGACTCCTGTAGTATATCAAGGAGGGGTAGAGATGAAAACCCAACTGCAAGGATTTTCTACCCAGCCCATAAAAGTCTATTTATGCTTAGTAGATATTTTGTGGTCATGAAACTTTAGTGGGATTATTGGTTGGAATAATCAGAAACTGGAAATCCTGTTGTCTAATCATCAGTGTTTCATTTAAATTCCTTTCTCTCTTCCTTCCTCCCTCCCTCCCTCCATGCTTCCCTCAATCCCTTCCTTCATTCCTTCTGCTTCTTTTATTCTTTCTTTATTCTTTCATGCAGTGTCTTGCTCCACAGCCCTGGATGGCCTGGTAGTCACTATGTAGTCCAGGTTCACCACAAAGTTGGAGAAATCCTTCTGCTTCAGCTCGTTGCTAGGATTACAGCATATAGCAACATACGGGGATTCAGTTTTCTTTCTTACACACTCATGCTGATTTAGTGCAACTCATTTGATTCTTCTAGGTTGACTATGCAATTACATTATATTCTTTAGAGTGCATTCATTTTTGGTCTTTAAAAGTATAGCATGTTAGTAGTGGAAATACAGTGGATTACTCTTGAAATACCTGTTTAGGATATCTCCATGATGTGTAATTTAGATCTGTGTTTGTGGGTGGGGTGGGCTTTTCAATGATTTCCTAGGAAGCTCTCAGTTCTTTCTGAATCGAAATAGCGCTTATTCAAAGTTAAGGGCCTTCAGATACCTTACGAACATATTTGAAATATCAAATGTCTCTACCCGGAGAAATCTCTGGCTTGTCACGGAAAATTTCAAGAAATGTAGTCTAGGGCTTTTAGAGAGGAGGCCTTCTCCCTTCACAGAGAACTGGGCAAGGGCCAGAAGTCTTTGAAGTGGCTTAACTTCAAAGACTGTTTCTTTGATGTTGGTCAGCTTATGAGATATTAATGAATGCTCTGATTCACACCCAAAGTAATGCCCCAAACTACGTGTATCCAAACTGGATAGATGTGGAGGAACTGACCATAGAGCTTCTCCATGAATGCTAGAGGTGTTTATTCTGAGTTGTATGGCCCTGTGCTAGGGTGCTGTTGTAAATCCATGGGGCTAGTGACCACAGTATCTTGCTACTGGGTGATATGAAGTTGTAGCTCAGCTGGAAGGATGCTTCCGTAGCACAACGCGCATCACCACACAAATTGCCTGTGTGATAGTACATGCCTGTCATCTTCACACCCTGAATGGAGAGGTCAGACTTCGGGGATGAGGGTCAGTCAGTAAGAGCTGGGTGGAGGAGATACCCCAAGTTCAGTTCCCCAGGACTCACGCTAAAAAGCTGGGCTTGCTCAAGTGTTCCCATACCATAGCACTGTTGTGGATGGAGACAAGATCACTGAGGCTAACTGATTGCTAGCCTAGCTTCAGGTCCAGTAGAGACCCTGTCTCAAAGAGTGAGCTAGAACATGATAGAACAGAGTCCTGATGTCCTCCTCCTGTCTGTGCTTGCACATAGTGTGCACATACTCCTATAGAACAATACACACACACACACAAGTAAAGTAAGTTTAAGGTCATTTTTGGAAGTATAGGGACTTTGAGGCCAGCTGAGCTATAAACTTTACGATAATAATAATAAGTAGCACTCATTTTGAAAACTCTACTTTATCTGGGCTGTTTAGGCCTCAACCTCCCAGCACTGTGTAGGAAAAAGAAGGTGAGTGGGGAGAGAGGCCCCTCCATTTCTCCTAGCTGTTTGGGGTCAATGGGTTCTTTTAGGGCTCTATACCAATCTCCATCAACAGCAGATTCAGCCAGCAGGCTTCTTCAAGCCAGTGAGCCCCGAAGTGTTTCTGTTTCTCTCCGTCTGTCTGCTCCAAACAGCCACACCATCTTGTTCTCTGGTCTCTTGCTACATGCCACACGCCAACACCACACACCGCACCTTCTCTTTCTTAGCTCTCACTTTATGTCCTCTGAGCCTAGACCACACCCCTCTTCATACTGCCTGTGATTACTAGCTGACAAAAGCCACAGCCTGCATGAGACAGTTAATAGCTGTGGACAAACTATAACCCAATTGGAATCCCACACTTGGGATTAAAACAAAAACATGTTTATACGAACTAACTGAGTTTTTAAAGAAGCCAAAACTTCTATAATGATGATGATAATAATAATAATAATAATAATAAGCCCGACATCTTAATATGTGTTACACAGCTTCTTACGGGTTATGAGTACTCCCCAACTTGTTTTTGGCAGTTAGTTCTGAGGTAATATAATTTTGATTGTATACAGGATGAAACCAGAATTTACAGAGGTTCAGAAAATGACAAACATTTGAAATCTTGAAATTAGAAACATCCTCTGGGACCTGAGTTCCATACTCACCCCTTTGCCCTGCTTGAAAGCAAAGATTTTTTTTTTTTTCCTGTACTGGCCAAGTTTAAGATACAGTGCTCAGGGGAAAGACCGACCCCCAGGGCAGCCACGTCCTCATGTACGAATCCCATGCTTTGGGAACCTCTCAGTCTCAAGATAGCTGGATGCTGCCCATTCTGTTGTCACCATTCCATGTGACTACTAGGGCCGTAACTGGGCAGGGAGGCGGAAAAGTGTGTGGTGAGCCTTCTCCTGGCCAGGCATTCGCTTCTGTTGTCTTTATCTAGAGTGAAAATAGCTACGGCTCTGCCGCTTCCATGGCAAACAAGTAGCTGGGTAACCTGGTGCAAATGTTTTATTCTCTGTGGGTCTCAGTAGCTTAGATTATTGAGCATGCAACAATGAAGTGCCACAATAATAACCATGGAAATCTCCTGCAGTCTAGGAGCCAGAAGTCTGAGATCAGAGAGTGCGTGTGGTTGAGCTTTGGTACTGAGCTTTTCTGGCTATGTCCTCTCTGGGTAGGGGAAAGCCATCAAAGGTCTGTTTTTATAGGAATTCTGATTCCATTTCCACGGGCTCTACCGTGACCTAATAACTTCACCATTTGAACTCCCCTCCTACCACCATCACACTAGAGACTAAGATTTGCCTATTTGTATTTTAAGGGGTTGGAAATATTTAGTTCATTATGTGTAAAACGGGAGCAACGGTAATTACCAAGTTGTTATGAAGACTAAAGTAATTCTTTGTGACTCATTTAGAATAGTGCCAGCAGCCGGGCGCATGCGTGTAACCCCAGCCCTCAGGGAGGCAGAGGCAGGCGGGTCGCTGTGAGTTTGAGGCCAGCCTTATCTGCAAAGTGAATCTAGAACAGCCCTGTCTTAAAAAAAACAAAAACAAACAAACAAAAGAATAGTATATAGTATGTATAGATCATTGGCATGTGTATAATTTAATAAGATATTCCTTAAAAACAAAACAAAATTAAAGAACGACTTGGCCTGCTGTGTTCTTCCATCTGTGGTTGATAAAGCTGTGGGGAGGCAGAGGGCACAGGGCCCAGAAGCGCAGTGTATAGGAGTCTGTTCAAGTGTACTGATGCCTCTAAGATCTGAACGTCTTTCTTTTTGTCCTCAGGCCTATGTGAATCTCCTTTTCTGGTACCAGTTCTTTTGTGGGTTTTCAGGAACATCCATGACTGACTATTGGGTTCTGATCTTCTTCAACCTCCTCTTCACATCTGTTCCGCCCATCATTTATGGTGTTTTGGAGAAAGATGTGTCAGCGGAGACCCTCCTGCAGCTGCCTGAACTTTACCAGAGTGGCCAGCAATCAGAGGTAAGTACCCAAGCAGACGCACGTGTCAGGAGAGGCATGCCGTGGGGAAGCCAGCATGCCTCCAGTCAGCCAGACCCGGATAGTGTAGGAGTATTTAATGTGCTCGGTTGCTTTCAGTGCTCTGTACCAGTGGCTCTCGAACTTCCTAATGCTGTGACCTTTTAATATGGTTCCTCATGTTGTGGTGATCCCCAGCCATAAGATTATTTTGTTGCTACTTCATAGCTGTAATTTTGTTACTGTTATGAATTGTAATGTAAATGTCTGATATGCAGGATATCAGATATGTGGCCTCCCCGCAAAAGGGTTACGACCCTTTCTCTTTCTACAAGCTTTGGATAGAAAACAGTGACATTAATAAGAATAGCTAATTGACCTAAGATACATGTCATGAGTACCTGCTTTGTCTGAGCCATTGTTTTAAATAAAAGACCCACAGTTCCACTCTGAACCTTGCGATCAATTTTGAGAACCAAAACACCTTAGCAGTTTTTTCTGATAAAGGCTTTGTATGATGCTGTCTGTGCTAGTAAATGACAAGCTGGAGATATCTTTCAGGCTAGTCTGATGTCCCTCTGCGAGGAGGTGACTTTTAGGATTTGGAAAACTAGAACCAGTCATGTAGGGGGCCTAAGAAAGAGCTCCTAGCAAGGAGGATAGCCTGGAGGAAATGAATAGATCTGACTATATCCATGCTGTGGAATGCCAGTGGAAATGTAACCAGTGGCAAGAACATGCTGGACCTGATATGTCTGGGGAGGAACTTCAGTTAGAATGGAAATGTTCTAGGGATCATTGGAGCGACTAGAAAAAGGCAATTTGATCAACGAGGAACTGACATATTTTTAGAAAACCTAGTAGCTGGTATTGTGCAATTATATGTATGTACACACACACACACACACACACACATATACATACACACATATGTGTATATATTGTGTACACTTATACAATGTATTTTTATCGTATCCTTCAGCATCACCTCAGTTCACCTTCCACTAGCGTTCTCACTTCATGTTTTCCGTTTGTTCTTTGTTGTTGTTGTTACTGAAAATCCTCAGTCCAATTAGTGACACCCATGCCATGTGTACATGGGTATGGGCCTGCATTGGCAGTATTGTCCCCAAAGTACAGTGACCTCCTCAGCAAACACTGCTCTCCATAGCTCCTCTGCCAGGGATGGAGCCTCAGGGATCCCTCCCTCGTCTGTTTTGCAGTTTTGATGGGCTTGATACTGTGGACCCAACACCAGCCGCTGCGAGGTGGTGCCCGCAACTGCAGTGTCACCTGGAAGTTGGCCTTGCAGCTCCCTTCCCATTCACCAGCTCTTACATTCCTTTTACCTGGTCATTGATGTTCTCCGAGCCTTGGGTGAGGGAATGTTGGTACAGATAATTCATCCACACTTGGCAGTTAAGTCAGCTGAGAGTTCCTGCATTAACTATTAACGCTATCTCTGACCAAAGTTGACAGCGGCATGAGATTGTGGGTATAAACACAAACGTTTAGAATGCAAGTTGACGGCATGGCTGTTTAACAGGACAACCGTAGGTTCCCAGCTAGGTCCCAGGATCTCCCCAGGTTTACAGTGCCAGGCATGAAACATCTCCTCGGTTACCCCCAAACTCTCATGATACCATTGCACGAGTGAATGCTTTGTTGCCACGCAGCTGGATGCTGTAGCTCACGTTTTCTATTGCTGGCTATGATCACTGGTTTCTTTTTCTCCTCCAGAAGCCTGCAGAGCAACTTGTGGCACTGTGTAAGCTAGTCAGTAGGAAGAAGTTTCCTGTTCAGTTGAGGTTGGTTTATCTATGCTCTGTTTCCAAAGTGAGTGGTCTCTTCAGCAATAGGGTCTTACCATTTAAATGTGGTGACAGCCAAGACCAATGATGACAGCCTTTGTTGTTTTGGGTACCCCTGGGACCTGTATGGCTAAGAACTCACAGGCAAGTATCCTGTGCCTAGCACTGAGATTTGCAGTTAGCAAACCACACCTTCTGGGAGCAGCATTGTTTGCCCATGCAAGGTACTTTTGTTCAAATTCCTTTTTAAAAATATACATTATATTTTTAAATTAGCTTATAAAGTAGTGGGTTTCCTTAAGGCATCTTCATACATCTTCAGTCATGCCTAAACCAGCCCCTAGCCCCTGTGCTCCCTGTCTCCCACCCCATCCCCATTTATACTCTTTAATGCAGAGAATACTCCCCCCCCCCGTTCCTTCATGTCTCCTGTGCTCTTCTCTTATTATATTTTTTAATTGTGTTCAAGATCATAGGTTTCCTCATGGCTTTTTCATACACCCCTCATTTTGGCTAAGCCTCCTCCCAACCTTTCATTTCTCTATTCCCTACCAACTTCCATGTTTGAATCTTTCTACTCCCAGTAATTTTTATTTTGCCAAGTTCGCTTCTTTAAAGTGTAAGTGTCCCCTACCCAGTGTCCCTTTTACCATTACCTGGCTTCCACATGCATTCCAAATCAAACAAACAAAGCAAGAGTCAGCACTGGAATCTACACAAGAGAGAACATGTGACATTTGTTTTTCTGAGCCTGGTGGACCTCACTGAGTATAACTTGTTGAAGTTCTTCCATTTACCAGCAACTGTTATGATTTCATTTTTCTTTACGTTTGGGCAATATTTCACTGTGGACATGTACCACATTTTCATTATCCATTCTTCAATGGATGGACATCTAGGTTGGTTCTATTTTCTAGCTTTTGTGAATACAGCAGCAATGAACATGGACTTCCAAGTATTTCCAAAGTAGGATGTAAAGTCCTTTGGGGTTTGCCCAGAAGTATGAGAGCTCAATCATATATTTGTTTCATTTTGAGTTTTCTGAGAAACCTCCAGATTAATTTTTTAAGTGGACTGCAGTAATCTAACCAACAGTGTATAAGGATGTCCCTTTCCCCACATCCACACCACCATCTGCTGTCATTTCTATTTCTAATTATGGCCATTCTGACTAATGTGAAATAAAATCATAAGTTGGTTTTAATCTGCACTTCCCTGATAGCCAAGGATTTGGAATCTTCTTTACTAGCCATTTTATTTCTTGTTCTGAGAACCTTCTGCTAGCCTTATAGCTCTATTATTTATTTACTTATTTATTTAGTGCTTTCCTCATTATTGTAACCAAATACCCAATGAACTAAGGAAGGATTTATTTTACCTTACAGTTTTTTCCTTTCCTCTTTTGTTTTATTTATTCATTTATTTATTTGTGTGGCTGGTCATGTTACAAGCGACAAGAGATGGTGTACAGTGAGTCAAAGATGCAGCATTTGGGCAGATAAAACTAGACCTGGACTGGCCTACTTCTGCCAGCCAGGCCAGATTCCAAAACCTTTTTAGGTTCCAAAACCTCTCAAAATAGTACCAAGTTTGCAAGGCAAAAGGTGATTGGAGGACATTTTGTGCTCATGTTATAACATATAGAGATTGTGTTGAGGCTACCAAGGAGCAGCATAGAGGGTGAGTAAGATGGCTGTCCAGTTGTTCATAAACAGAACTGGTGGTAATGGCAGGAAGTGTAAGCAAAGAAAAGTGATGCATTTGGGTAAGTTTTTGAATAGCACTTTCTGATCAGTAGACATGAAAAGTTACTGCGATCCTTCTTTAGGTATTAAAATAGATCCAGAATATGCTTAACATGTGTGACCGGGTAGTTGAATCAGTCGCAAGGAGAGGCAACACACACCATGCATATACACACAGGCACATAAACACACACGTACATGTTTATACAAAAATACAGAATATATGTGCATGTGTGAACACATGCACATATGTACACACATACATGTGTACACATACACACATGATTACACATATGTTTTTCCATGATAAAGTATATTTTTAATTAAAATATAATTATGTTATTTTCTCCTTTTCCTCCTTCCAATTCCTCTCATCCCATCTCATCTCCTTTCAAAACCATGACCTTTTTTTCTTTAGTTGTTACTGTTACACACACATACAGACATATATCTACATGTATATATTCATACATCTCATGAAGTCAGAATGACTAGGAGCAACCAAACAGCTGACGGCAAATGCTGGAGAGGATTCAAGGAAAAGGGAACCTTCGGCCACTGTTCATGGGACTGTACCTGGTCCAGCCACTCTGGAAATCAGTGTGGAAAAACTCTCACAAAAAGCTAAGAGTAAAGTTAAATTTTAAATGGATCAAGGCTGTTGATTAAGAGTTCCTTTGCAGTTTGTTGCCTTCCCCGCCACGTTCAACTGCGAGGGTGTCCTCCCTCACTGCCGTCCCTCCTCCCCCACGCAATGTGAAATAGAGAATGAAGGAATGGATTTTTACTCGCACTAACCCTCCCTCTCCAACGTGTGCTCTGTTTCCAGGCGTACCTGCCTCTCACCTTCTGGATCACCTTGTTGGACGCCTTCTATCAAAGCCTGGTGTGCTTCTTTGTGCCTTATTTTGTAAGTCGTTTGCTCAGTATACTTGCCGTTAGTGAATCAATGATGTGTCTGTCTATGTACCAGCCTCTGGTTGACTGTTAATTGGCTGATTAATAACCCCTAACAATATGCTAGTAATGGACTCAATGAAGTACCTAGTTGCATTACCTTGGGTCTCTTGGTTAACACTAAAAACTGTTTACTTATTTTTGTCAGTGGCTTAAATAAAATTTAAATTCCAGCCATGTAAATGAACTAGCCAGAAATCACGGAGCACTACCAGAAATATAAGAGCTTCTGCTGGTGAGCATTAGGCAAATTCTGTCAGGCTTACACACAGAATAGAAAATGTAAGTGCCTGCAAGGAATATCTTTAACACTTACTAAAAACCACATTTTACAAATACGTTTGGAAGAAATGGAACTAAGCAAAGACTGTGTAAAAGTTCATTTTAAAAGCTCACTGTGCACAATAGACATGGTGAATCTGCCTGTCTGAGCCTTGTTCCAGAAAGAAGTGTGTGAGCACGGAGTGTGTTGACAGAGTACAGCGCTGAGAGGGAAATCAGTGACTCACGTTCAGCTGACAGTTTCTGTGCCTTGTTCAGCTTAAATTACCTGAAGTAGGCTCCCTTAAATATTCTGGCTGTATTACTGTTCAGGAGGAATTTACGCAAAGCAACTGGAAGTGCATTCAGGAACGGGCCTGGGAGAACAGAGAATTGTATCCCTCGAGGAAAGGCAGAAGGAAGGACTTCAAGATGCGTAGGTGGGCGGGAGGGATGTTTACCTACAGGTATAAGCTTAGGGTGGGTATAACTGCAACTTCAGTGATTTCTTAGGCGGAACACGTTTGTCTGCCTGTGTCTGAACAGAAGCATCCACGAAGATCAATTATTATTCAGATTGAAGAGGAATTCCACCCAAGAGTTCAACACACGGATTGATAGTCTACCTGGGGGTGTCAGTCTCTTTTCTGGAAACATTCGTTTTTCCTAAGTGACCATTAGTTAATAGAACTATTACAGAGAATACTCCATTGGATTTCGAGTCCAGTGCCTTGACCACATTTGAACTTTTAAGTGACATGGTGTTAACCAGCAAGTGTGTGTCGGTCCTCATGCTCACCGCCTGTCTTTCTCTCCGTGTAGACCTACCAGGGCTCTGACATCGATATCTTCACATTCGGGAATCCGCTGAACACAGCAGCCCTGTTCATCATTCTCCTCCATCTGGTGATCGAAAGCAAGAGTCTGGTGAGTGTGTTTCTTCTGCTCGGGCTTATTGTCTGTTAGCAGTGGAGCTGTCCAGCCCTCCGTGGCTGTGAGCGCAATGCTGGCAAGAGCAATGATTCTGTGGAAAAAAAGGGGAACAGGAACTATCTGACTCCTTTACCTCCCCCCCCCTCAGGGAGAAACAGTTTTTCTAGGCCACAGAGGAAGACACTAGCCAGTCCTGAAGATACCTGATAAGCTAGAAGGGGAGGAGGACCTCCCCTAGCAGTGGACTTGGAAAGGGGCAGGGAGGAGATGAGGGAGGGAGGGTAGGATTGGGAGGGAATGAGAGAGGGTGCTACAGTTGGGATACAAAGTAAATAACCTGTGATTAATATAAAAAAATAAAAATTAAAAAAAAAGGTCATTCAGGGCAAAATTGAGAGCACCATGATGCCGAGTCCAGGGAAAGTGAAAAGTACCTCTCTGTGTCTTTATTTCTGTCACTGGTAGGTATTTCATGGAGGTGTGAGTCGGTGGACAAGAAAATCACCATCTGTGCTGAGTAGGCTTTAAGACCAAGCTGAAGGCTTTGCACTAAAGTCAGTGACCTTCTGTGCCATAACCCCGCTGTGTTGACTTTAATAAATGATGACTTTATGCCCTTGTGATAATATATTTCTGATTTCTTCCAGCAAAGATTCTTTTTTAAATTTGTTATTTTTTTGATCATTACAATTTGTTCACTTTGTATCCCAACTGTAGCCCCCTTCCTCCCAGCAAAGATTCTTTATATCTTATTATACTTGGCATGAACTTGGAAATCCTAACACAGCTCATCAGACCTCTCACAGTGAGACGCTTAACCTGTGGTCACACTCCTTTCTTTATTCAAGGGCTGGCACCACGCTACCCCTCTTCCAGCTTCTCGGATGCATCGAGGTTGTTGTCACGTCAGAACCTCGCTGCTTACTGTATTTGTTAGTGGAGATCCTTTTAGGTTTCCCTTTGTGTCTCAGTCAGGTTTTATTGCTGTGAAGAGACACCACAACCACGGCAACTCTTATATAGAAAAACTTTTAACTGGGACCGGCTTCAGCTGCCCAGTTCAGAAGTTTAGTTCATTATCGTCATGGTGGGAAGCAGGGTGGCGCGCAGGCAGACACGGTACTGGGGAAGGAGCTGAGAGTTTTCCATCTTGATCTGTAGCAGCCAGGAGGGGACTGTGTGCTTGCTACACTGGGCATAGCTTGAGTGTATATAAGACCTCAAAGCCCAGCCCCACAGTGACACACTCCCTCCAGCAAGGCCACACCTATGTTATCAAGGCCACACATCCCAACGGTGCCACTCCCTGTGGCCAAGCATTCAAACACGTGAGTCTTTGGGAGCCATTCCTATTCAAACCACCACGTGTTTTATTTGTGACTTTTACCAGCTTCAGAATATTACTTTAGCTCATTAGCATGCACTTTTTCCCTCCAAAACTTTTCCTGAATCATCCATTATCTCATTTTATTATCTTGCCTTTATTCATAATCCTAAAAATAATTTATAGTTATTTATTTATCATAGGATTATTTGATCCATGTTTATCTTCCTCATCAAATTATAGTTTTTGCGAGGTCAAGGCTCATGCCTGTTTGTTCACTACGTAAACCAGGGTCAGAGAAAAGGCTGGTTAGAGTGAGTGTTTAAAAGTCCCTTGTGAGTAAGGAGGCAGATATGTGATCATTCTGGGAGTATATTTACCATCAGGGTAAATATCAGAATTCAGACAGGAACTCATTGAGTGAGGTTATAGTTTAAAATATACAGTGCTATATTATCAAATTATCTTTGACAAGTTATAAAGTAGAAACAGATATCTATTTTTGGCATCATTTGCTTTTCTTATGCATAATGATCTGTAAACTTAATCACGTAAGCCCTGAATATGATAAAATGTTCATATATGCAACTACCAGGTTGGCGGAAGAAAATTCCAAAGCAGTAATATTTGGTCTCCTTTGAACATCTGTTTAACTTTTAAACAACTGTTAAGAGACACTTTTGGTCCCGTCAGGATACATGGCACAGGCTCTGAGGTTTGTGTGTTCCAAAGGGACTGGCACATCATGTGTACCAGTTGTGGTTCACTGATTGAAAACACAGTTCATTCTGGAGAGCCTAAGCAAGTAGAAATGTTCTGAAAATTACACTGAGGAACCATGATTCAACAAACGAGAAAATCCAATGAGCTAGTGAAGGGCAGTCCCTTTCCAGTCACTTTGAGCTCAGGAATTGCATGTCCTTCGCACCCTTGCTCACTGTGTTCTGGCCACCTCCCTCTTCCTGGGCTGTTTTACCCACATTCACTTTTTTATGTCAACTCATTTATGACTGTGGGCTGTGATGTCACAATCTCACTTGCAAAAGCACATAATAAGAGGAAACAAACCTAGAATAAAGATCAAATATAGTGTAGGACGGTTGAGAAGAAAAACAAAAAAGAAAGAAAGAAACAAGCAAAGGAAGAACCTAAGAAGGGAGGGAGGAAGTGGGGGAAGAAAAAAGGATAAAGGAAGCAAGCATAAGTAAGTAAGGTAACGCCTTAATCAAATCAGTGAGTGACTGTATAAAAAAAAAATGAATGGGTGACAGTGTAAAAATGAACAAGGAAATCCAAACAGCTCCTGGTACATGGACAGTGCAAACTAAACCAGCCAGCAGAATTGCCCACGGACTTTTGATTTAGTTGTGAAGAATTCAAACACTCGCATGAGCCACTCTTGAATGATGCTCTTCCCTCAAGGGCTTGTGTGGTAAGGTCTCAGATGCCCTGTTCCTTTAATGGAGCAGGTTTTTGCCCAGTTGTAATGCACCAGCAGCAAGCATTCCTTTCCTGGCCCTTCTTGTCTTGCAGACTTGGATCCACATGCTGGTCATTGTTGGGAGCCTCGTGTCCTACTTTTTCTTTGCCTTGGCTTTTGGGGCCTTGTGCGTAACTTGCAACCCACCATCCAACCCCTACTGGATTATGCAGGAGCACATGCTGGACCCAGTGTTCTACTTAGTTTGTGTCCTTACAACCTGTGTAGCTCTTCTGCCCAGGTACGTAGTTTGTTTGCTCAAGAGAGTAAGAACATGAAATCACGGACTTCAGGTAACTATGAAGAATGGATGGCGACCACTCTATTCAGCAGCGAGGCCGCCAGCCTATGCTTTAGCTAAAATAGTGGTTTCTGTTGTTGTACCATAAAACAGGACTAGGTTAAGAGAGCGAAGACGTATTTCTCTGTCTTGGAAATTTTTAATTTGGTTGTTAGTTCACGGGAATAAGGAAACTTTCCTTCATGGGACTATCTGAGGACCTACCAGGTCCTATCATTTGCTCTGCCATCCCCTGGGCCCTTGCCTCGGGTCTGTGTTTTACGGCTATAACAGAATGCCTAAACCGGGTAACTTATGGACAGAAATGTGCTAGCTCAGAGTTGTGGAGACTGGGAAGTCCCATGTCAAGGAGGTTTGATGATGCCTGTTTGAAGATGAAACTTGATGCTGTGTCACATATGGCAAAGGCAGAAGAGCAAATGCTTCATGGCCTTGTCACTTGAAAAAGTCTCCCCTCTTCTATTGGTATAGTGTACCATGCCCGTCTCATGCTAAAAGGAAAGAAGTTTCCTGTGGGCCAAGGGCACGGATCTGCTGAAAGGAGCCATCTTCACTTACGCTGAAGAACCTTCTTTGCTTTGAATGTTTCCCTCCACAAATCTCATGTTGAAATTACTATAACTGTAGAAAAGGTGCTCCCTTATGCCTATTTGGAAGGCACTTAGAGGGTGCTCACTGTGTGCTAAGGCTTCATAAATATTAATCTGTTTAATATTTTTAAATAACGTTATTTTGAGTTTTTAAGTCAGGGTCTTGCGCAGTAGCCCAAGCTGGCCTGGAACTCAGAGCCAAGATTAAGCTGACCTCGAACTCATGGCTATCCCTCTAATTTAACCTTTTCCAAGTACTGGACTTATACAGGCTCACCATCACGTCCAGTTTCATGTTATTGTAATTACACTTTACAGCTGACTTACCTTCCTCTAGCTCAAAAGCTAAGTGTCTTTTCCTTTTTTTTTTTTTTTAAACTGATCAATGGGTCCCAGGGGTCCCATGATGCAATGGAAATGAATATAATTCTGTGATGCTTTTTGTAACCCTAGGTTTGTGTACCGAGTTCTTCAGGGATCCATGTTTCCATCTCCAATTCTGAGAGCCAAGTACTTCGACAGACTTGCCCCAGAGGAGAGAGCAAAAGCTCTCAAGAAGTGGAGAGGGACTGCAAAGGTCAACCGGGAGACATCAGCGCATGCCAGCCAATCAGTTGCTGCTTCAGACAGACCCATGACTGGCTCTTCAGCTGTCCTGGCAATGAAATCAGCAACATCATGTGCTGTTGAGCAAGAAAATTTACCTACATGTGAGACTGTGCTAGACCTTGGCTGCTCTGAACCTGAGGCCTCAAAGATGCCTGGACCCTCAGGACACCCTGCTTAGGGTTGCAGGTCATCTTTTAAGTTTGCAAGGATGCAGAAGTTGTGCCCCTCAAAAGTGAGGATTACTTGTGTTTTTATACAAGGGATGTCAGCATTTTGCTTGGCGTGGAAAAACCAACGCTGTGTCTGCAACTGTATACCTGCGTGTACATTTGTAAACAGGGGATAGCGTTTGACCTGAGCAGAGTTCAGGGAATTGGAATATTTGATTCAGGACCATATGTTGTTTTTATGACACGTTTTAGATTTCTGCAAAGGAATTCTAATCGTCTTTTAAGTGAAAACATTATCAAAGAAATTTGTTTGAAATATATTTACTTTAAAGCAGTGGAAATGCTTTAAGCGAGATCCAACCTGAATTCTCTTTAAGAAAGAAAAAAAGTACGTTTAAAACGTGTTTATTAGGAGAACTCATTAATTTGAAGACAAATTCCCTAGAGCCTTTGGTTTCTCCTGAGACAAGGCCTTTGGTCTCGATATGAGGGTGTTTAGCAACCCTCGCTGTCATTTCAGCGTTGTGCTGAAGTACAGCCTTTATAGGGAAGGAGGAAGTGGGGGACCGTTGGGTTCAACAGCAGCCAGGCTGCCTTCTGCTCTGTTTACTGTTATCAGTAGGTGCATGAGCTCCCGCCGTGCAGAGGTGGTCAACCAGGAAACATGCACGTAGGTCATGCAACACAGTCAGCTGAGCCTACAGACTGTGGGCAACTTCCGAGTTCTGAAACTGAGGACGCCCCCATCAACGTGAGACAATCACCTTCAACACAGTCTGCCGCGGACCACGTGAGAGTCCGTAGTTGCGGCACTGTGCAGCCCGTCTGTGTTGTACCCTCTACAGAATGAGATACGGGTTGGCACTGATAACGGGTTATTCTCAGTGGGGATCCCTGAGGCTCTCCGAAAGAGTAACACATTTAAAGGTAGAAATGTCTATAGCAAGTTTTCTGCTGTGACAAATCATGGATTTGCTTAGTGCCTAGGAGCTGCTTTATACCAGGTGAGTCCGTTTGCTGCTGTGAAGTCACGTTCTCCCGTCGAAGTCTTTCGAAACGTCCACGTTCACCTGACAGTGCTCCCACCAGTCATCTAGAGTGCCCTTTGTGAATCCCCGTGCTAAAGGTCGGTGTCTACATCAGAGTCTTACAAACTGTTGCTCTCAGGGCCTGTTACCTGCTGTGTACCCTCCTAGTCACTTTCTGTACCTTCCCGGTATCCTTGTTAAATGGTCTTTTCATATAGACTGATTCCTGGAATTGTCAAAATACCACGTGCCTCAAGGAAGCCACCTTCTACTTCCCTGAGATGTTTTTTTTTAAATAAATTATTTAATAAATAAATATTCACTGAAAACTGTCATCACTCCTGTCATTGCTCTATGAATCCAGCTGTAGCTGATGCCAGCACTACACCAAGGCACGCCTTTTTCAGAATGATGTTTGGACCTTTTTGTATGTGGAGAAAAAAAAATCACTTGATCATCAGATTATGTATCGTCCCCAAAGCAACTGGAATTCATCCCTGAGGTCATCATTTCCCAAATAAGTGTTAGAGACATACCCATATAGGCATAAAAAGGTTTTAGTCTAAAGAATAAAGGACTATGACAAGAAGAAGAAAGGTCATTTCCAAAGTGTGAATTATCTGTAGGTAAGAATATAGGAAAACACTGAATGTTTATGTCATGGGGCTAAAATCTTGCATGTACAACTCCAAAATGCTCACAGCTTTGTTTATAAATTAAATCCAAACTTAGTGTATTGGGTAAATCTGAAATGATTTATACAATTTATGCAATTATTTGTATATCTTGCTAAAAAATACTGCTACATTTAATTACTTGGTGATTAACTATTTTTCTTGAATTTGAAACATTTTAAAACACACCAGGCCCCTTGGCTGAGGAGATTTCAGATCTCTGTAAAGCTTTTAAAAGGTCCGATTTACAAGAAAAAATAATAATAATTTTATGCAGAATCAGCAAAACTAGTGTGGTGCAGTGTGCTTTCATAATTTGGAATATTTCACCAAATTTTGAGGAATCCAAGAAAACAAATAATAAACAGTTTGGGATATGATTTTATTATAAAAGGTTTCTAAAGAGTAGGAACACTTGCAAAAATGCACTATTCCTGTTCTGTTGGCAGGGTTGATGTTCTCCGGGAACTCTATGAATAATGCTACTAGTAACTCATCAGACTCATGAGGAAGCTGCTACTAGTGCCAAAGAGCAGGTTCCTGTGAGCGGGAGCTATACAATATGTAAATCTTAATTGACAGGAGACTGGGTACCATGATGCTATTAGAGAGACAGACACTTTCCTGAACTTGGTCTGTATATTCCATCCATAACCCTCAAGAGAAAAAAAAAATTTTTAAAGATTATACCACTTTATTTGTACTCAGAATTATTTAAAATGAGTCCAATATTTACATTTTGCTGAATAGAAGTTCACCAAGGCTAAAAGCATGTTTTATTAATCATGTGCCAACAATTATAACAAAACTGACCAATGGTCTTAAACCTTCATACAGTCGTGGCCACAGTACAATGGCTTGTTACACACCCTTCGTAATAAAGTCCAGGACAAGAGATGGATAACATGGAAAAAAATGCTTGAAATAACTTTCTGCATTTGAGCTATATTGACACATAGAAAAAGAGTATAAAATACAAGTAGAAAATTGCAGGTGGTCCCTGTTCGGAATGCTGAGGCAGTCTGGTTGCTCGTGAAGGTTAGTAGCGTGTCCTCCTTGTTCACAGAGGCATTGGATGTTACAGAGTTAATGTCTGGCTAATTAAATTAGGCATGTATGAAGGTTTGTGTTTGGAAGGTTTTTAATGGAAAAAAAAATACTTTTAACCACTAATGGCTTTGGAAATTGATTTGCGTAAAGCAGCCTAGTACTTAAAAGCATCTTTTAAATTTAGTTTTAATTATCAGTGGGGCAAAATGGCAACACCAGATGTCAGGCATCATGAAGGGAAATTGCAAAATCTTGTACTCTGTGCAACATTTTGCTACACTTGGAAATATATTTCTGTAGCTTTTCTGGCTTGGGTGAACACAGGCAGAGTAATTTTCAGATTTAACTTAATTTTTTTTTCTCCTTTTTAACTTGCTTGTTTTACAGAATGAGAAAGGTTCTCATTCATCTTCACATAGGCAGACAAATATTTTCACCAGGGTCGAGCTAATTGTTGGTATCTTAGCCATCTAACTGACCTATACTGAAAATCCCTAGGAATAGGGAAAGTCCTATGGAGGTATTTTTATGACATTACAATCTTAATATGAGTACAGGAAGGATAGAATTATACTTCCGAGTGTTAGTTTTTGTTGGCTAAGGAATTTTACATTCTGTATGTCTTGCAGCTTCACATGTGGGTGAAGACCCACATATTGTGGGTCTTTTCTGTCTTTCATAATTTCTTCAAATGATTTAGAACAGGATAGGAAATAACATAAAGCATGCACGTTATTTTGGCTTTTTATAAATTAAAAGTCAGTCTCCAAGGTCAGTTCTGAAATGTGCTCCCCTACGCCGCTGTGCTTGAGCAGAAACTAGAGAACTGTCAGGGTGTATCTCTGTGTGTGTGTGTGTGTCTGTGTGTCGGTGTGTTTGTGTGTTGGTCTGTGATAGTAAAAAAAGAACTTTCTATAACTTGTTATCATAGAGCTCCAAATGTTGTCTTTATGGAGTTGATAATTCTACACTGTGTTCAAGGTTAGCTTAGCAGAAACAAACCCTATTTTGCTCTGTGCTTTTAAAGAATTCATGAAATTAATGAATGATACAGTTGAAGAAATCAAAGGCTGAGTGAAACTCATCTAACAGCAGGAGATCCTGCAGTGAACACTGAGCATCCCGTGAAAAGCCTGCCTGCCCGTGCAGCTCTTGGCAGGACAATCTTCATTCTTGGTAAGGTTTCCGGCAAAGCCCCTGATTATCCTTGGAATTCCTTTTGGAGAAAGGTCTGGATATAGATTTGTCTTTGGATCCATTCAACGAAGTAAGACACATTGCTGTAGACTCCAGGTCCCAGGACTTTGGAAAAGCAGACGGAGCCCCATGAAGTCAAACCAAATAATGTCCACTGTCCTCTGGGTCGCTCACAAACCAGAGGCCCACCACTGTCTCCCTGCGAGGAATAGCAACTGATGTTAGTGCTGGGATTTCAGAGGTCTGGTGTTGGGCTATCACCCTCAGGTTGCAATAGTGCCTAAATCAGCTTAACGGAATTGGAAATTTTCAGCAAAGTGTTCGTGGTAAGCCTGAGAGGGCATCTGCTTTCCACTCTTATCAACAGACCTTTCCAATAAACATGATGGATTCTGAGCTTTAAAGGGATTGATGTAGTTTGCAAAGAGAATTTTCTGTCTGGTTACAAGGTCAAATGACTCTTAGTTACTTCATGCATATAACAAAATATCATAAATTAAAAAAAAAACACCTTTATGCATCAAAACTGATTATCTCAACAATTTTTTTTTAAGTTGGACTGATCTTATAAAAGTAGAAAGTACCCATAATGGGAAATTAAAACAGCCCTCCATTAATCAGTTGTACACAATGTTCTAAAGTGAGCCATCACAAATGGCATTTAATTCTGTTGGGCTAATGACAAGCATGGTTTATCTCCGTTTAATACTAACATCTGAAGAGCCTGATCAGCAAAGCAGCAGCACAGCACTGTAGCAGCCCGGCTCCCTGCTCCTCTCTGGCTGCTTCTTACTGCACGTGCCCATTTGAACCCCAGGGATAGTTCAGCACAATATCTGATGGTTGTTTAAGTAAATATAAAACCCTTCTCTCCACTGCCAAAGAGGCGTGGCTTGCAGATTTCTATAGCCATAAATCCTATCTGAGGTTGAAGGCAGTGACATTCGATAGGACACTAATCAAATGAGGGCCATAAGGTATCAAGCAATGCCAGGGTGTTCACATTGGAGAAGGAAGTCTTCACACGGTATGTGAGCTGGGGCGCCAATGTATGTGCTGATGTCATGGTTATACCTGATGATGTCCTCTGGTGCTCCCCCCCCCCGCCCCGAGCTTAAGACAGCACCTGACTTATGACCAGCTATGGAAGCTCACCAAAGTCACAGAGGATCCCGGTGGCTTGCATAGTTGGAAGGCAGCTTACCATGCATGAGTCCACGGTGCCGGACTCATAGCCGGCACATATCATCCGACTGGTGATGGTCTTCATGTCAAAGTACGCCTGGCACTGCTCCAGAGGAATAATACGGACCTCCCCCTCCTGCAGCTTAAAGGGCACTGCATTCGAACAGAAGACGAAAGAAAAATACTCAGCAGCGTAGAGGTGACTCAAAGGTGTGGCCAGCAAAATACAAAATGAACAATATTACAGGAACATTTTCATAACACCTAGAGAACCATATCTTTTCCCTTAGATATCATCTCAAGGGGAAGACTTGTTTGGAACCCAAATTTTCTGCTTGGAAATTTTGATAACAATCATCTATTGATACTCCTTCTTTTCCTAATGAGGCCGACGTTAAATAAGAGATTCTCAACCTGTAGGTTGCGACCCCTTTGAGGGTTGACTGGTGACCTTTCAAAGGGGTCAAATATCAGATATCCTTCATATCAGATAGTCACATTAATATTCATAACAGCAAAATTACAGTTATGAAGTAATTGTAGCAAAATATGTCATTGGGGGTCACCACAACCTGAGGAACTGTATTAAAGGGTCACAGTATTAGGGAGGTTGAAAACCACTGGCTTGTAATTTCCCCTCATCACGTGCTCTGGAAAAACATCAGCTATGACCATGAAGAGGGGGATGAGCAGCGTTCCTAGCTCTAGCATATCTGTCTATCTCTCTAGGATTAGTGAAAACCTGCTGTAGAAAGATCTGAAAAAGGCATTATCATTTATTGCTTACAAGAGATGGAAGATATGGTCTCTGTCTTGCCTAAAGTTTCTTAAGAATAATAGCAGCTGTCTCCAAGCAAAACATCGTAAATCTTGCACATCCTAAAAACCATACAGAGTGTCCTTTGTAGCAGTGATGGGGAAGCAATGCTAATAATGATAGTCATTTGGGGAAAAATAAATGTGATGTAGCGCGAGCTTAACAAGGCTTCAGAAGGAGGGCCGAGCACAGCAGCCAACACCATGCCGCACACTGGGGGAGCTGAGGCTCCTGCCACCAGCCAGCATCTTCTGGGCCGCAGTGCATTTCCTCTGGGCAGCAATCTTGTGTGTTCAGGATCATCTCATTCCTTCTGGGGAAGGCAAGAGGCTGGGATGGCTAAGGTCAATGTGAGCCTCCAGAGTGAATTCATTTGCGTGCTCTTAGTGCTGTTCCCTGACTGCCGGGTGTGCTCCCTGGTACCCCGTCACTGCAAGTTTATATAGCTGCTCTGTAAAGACTACGAATAGGGACCCTATGAAATATTGTCCACTCATTTCGTTACGGTACTAATCATGGTTTTTAAACAAGGCAACAAGTATAGGAATGGTGGCATTAGAAGGCAGCATTGCCTTCCAAATTCTTACAGGATGATGTTGAAGAAGTCACTGATATCTAAAAACATTAACTTCCCATCATTTTAAAAAATCACACAGCAAAGAAACATAGCCCAAACAGTCTGACTAAATTTCAAGAAGAAAACAAGTCCCTTTAAACTGGTGTTCTTATGGTTACTATCAAGATCCTAGGAGACCAATATGCACCACCATTCAGAGAAGCATGGCCCTGTCCTGAAGCTGTTGCAACAATTTTGTCGACTCGGTTCTTAGCCTAAACTTTAAATATGTCAAACTAGAAGCAAATGTTTTTTAGAGAGGTTGAGAGTAAGTAGCAATTTTTTTCCTATGGGTTTTGTGTTTAAGTCACTTTTTATAAAGCCCGGTTTAAGCCATTTAAACAGTTAGATATGTATCTCACTTATTTATAGAAGGATGTGCTGCACATGTAGATAAGAACCAACTAATGGCAGAATTGAAAACGTGATCATGTATCCCAACTGCAGCAATGGACTTGCCTAATTATTCCACACAGTCTCTGAGAAATTGCGCCAAGAGAGAGCCAGAACCCTTGCTCCCTCTAGCAGGGTGTCCGGCAAGTATGACCCGGCAGGGAAGCTCCAAGACATTGGTAGTAGCTCCCTGGAGAAAGAGTCAGAAGTGTAGGGAAGCATGTTAGAGCTTGCATCTCAGGTGGGCATGTGGATGTGCCGTGACTGAGTGCTCGTGTTTGCGATTGGCTGAGGGGAGAACACCACGCAGCCTCAGCATTGACCTTGTGTGGCTGTGTTTTCACAAGTGAAATGGGAAATCGCAGCCAAAGCCTAGAAAGAACGCTAGCGCTTTTCAGTTCTGAGCTCAGTGGGCGATCGCAGATGACCCTCGCTTACTTTTGTTGCCCATGTGGCCCCAGCCGGTGATGTAGCAGTACGTATCTGGTTCTAGAAACTCGTCCGGGCTGGGTAAGCAGACCGGTCTGACGTAGCTCGTCTCGCTGATGTCATCGCTCAGCTCCACTACGCTGATGTCGTAGTCCACCACGGCACGGCTGTACCGGGGATGTAGCATGATGCTTTTCACAAAGCGGGTCTGCATGAAGACTGATGGATGGTCCAGGTTGTTTATGCCGAATACCACTTTCCAAATATCAGCATCTTCTCTCCTAAAACAAGAATACCTTCAACCCCATCTGCTCCAATTGCAATGCTTCTGGAAGTAACTCTTGCACAAAAACAACAGCTATCCCCGTGCCCAGCTCCCAATACGTTCACGTAAGAAGTGGTCACACAATGGCCCAAGGAATGAATAGGTGAGTATTGTTATACAAGGAAGCAAAGATCAGACATCTTTTGTTATTTAATTAACCATTTTTTTAAGTATTGAGTGCTTCATAAATTTTCATATCATTCTTGTGCAGGGACATGCTAATCTTCCATGTATCACTGAAATTCTGGTGGCAAATACTCAGCCTTCTTGAACAGAGTATTCTTGAAAACGGAACTTGTGTGGTCTTAGGGGTAGTTACCTCTTTTGTGGCATAAAAATGACAATTAAAAATTAAGAGAAAAAGAGAGGAACAAGGGGGAATGTAAAAAAATAAAAACAAAACAAACAAACAAAAAAGAACAGAGGGGGAAAGCCAAGACTAAGGTCATCCAAGAAAGAACAAATACTTGAGAGAAGTTTCAAGTGTTCAGGGAAGCTGTTGGCAGATTTCAAGGCCAGGGTTTTAAATGCTGGCTTATAAACCCCAGTGGTCAATCTCAGGTTCTATTTTGGAGGAGCATTTGTCATCAATGCTTTAGGCAATGTTTACCCTTTTTGGCTTTCTTCCCCAAGTTTACAGGTCTTATCAGTCTAGATTTTCCTCCAATCTTAGGAGTTGCTTCCTGCTTCCTACCCATCTTTTCTTCCGAGTCTTTCTTCCACCCTCTTGGTGTCAATGTTGACATGCTCTGGGACCCCTTTTTAGCATTCTTTATGCACTCCACACTCCCTTGATGATTTCCTGTAGCCCAGTGGTTTTAAATACACCATATTCTGGTGACATCTGGAAGTATATCGTGAGCTCAATTCTCTGACCTGCGTCACAAACTTGATCCAATTGTCCATTAAAAACACTCATTTGGTATAGGAGGTCCTTCTCCACTTCTATATAACTCTAGCCTATCAGGTCTCATCATGACTGGCTGCATTGTCTTCCTCTGTGGCCTGGCAAGGCTTACCCCCCAGGGGGAGGTGATCAGAGAGCCTGTGACTGAGCTCATGCCAGAGAAAGCCCCTGCTCCCCATCCTAGGGACCCCACTTGAAGACTGAGTTTATGGGCTACATCTGAGCTGGGGTTTTAGGTCCTCTCCATGCATTGTCCTTGGTTGGGGTATCAGATTCTGCAGGGTTCTCAGAGCTCAGGGATTTTTTGTTTTGTTTTGTTTTTGGGAGGGGGGGCTCTGTTGGTCTCCTTTTGGAGCTCCTGTCCCCTCCAAGTCTTTATATCTTCCCCTTCTTTCATAAGATTCATTGCACTTTGCCTAAAGTTTGGCTATGAATCTCAGCCTCTGCCTCAACACCTCAATCGGTAGAGTCTTTCAGAGGCTGTCTGTGGTAAGCTCCCATATTAGTGGATTGGGGAGGGGCATAGGGGGAGAAGAGGGAGGGAGAGTGGGATTGGGAGGAGATGAGGCAGGGGACTACAGCCAGGCTACAAATTGAGTAAATTGTAATAAATTATATATATATATATATATATATATATATATATATATATCTTAAAATCACTTGCTTGGATGTTTGGTAATAGCCAAGATCTATAAAGGCAGTGCACAGGATTGGGGATGTATAAACATTCAGAATATTTGGAACAAAAACAGTTCCAATCACCGGTGACTAACTGAATCATTTCTCTCTTCAACCCAATATTGGAGACAACAGAAAGTCCTCTTCACGCTTACTTTCAATGTGTATCCTGCACCTTGCTATTCTACCGTCTGTCTCTGTTGTTCTCTGCTAATGAACCTGCTTTAATTTCCTTCTCATGGTTTTCACTGACATCAGTGACATTTGCAGTTAGTACATCTGTCTACTCTCTATAGTCCCCTCTCTACCCCCACAGAATTCTATAACTGTGAAAACAAGAACTATGTTAGTTTCTCTCACTGCTGAGACTATACCACAAACACAGCTTAAATGAAGAAAGATTTATTTTGTTCCGTAGTTTCAGAGGCTTTCAGTCCATTATTGTAGGGCAAGCATGGTAGCAAGTGTGAGTGGTACATCTGAGTTAGCTGACTGGCAATCTGTAGGGGGATTTATTCAACAGAGGTCACTCTTCCAAGATAACTCTAGCGTGTGTCAAGTTGACAGAAACAAACAAATTATTTTAAAGCATTATTAATAGACTCCAAACATGTAAACAAGGTCTATTTTTTTGATCACTTCATGCTCTCCTCTTTTTTTGACCTTTGTTTTCTGTGGAGAAGACTAAGGTCAGAGTTGTGGATATTTGTTGGATAATGGAGTTAAGGGGCTAATCTTCATGTGGACACTCTCTAATATTTTGGTATAAGAAACTAGTTGCTCTCCCACTCTTCCTGACTTAAAAACTTCTGGTCCAATCAGCTGTTGTAGATTAGTTTCATTGTGTAGATAAGTCATTTTTATGCCAGGGTAGACATGGAACCATTTGGAGAGATACCAATTCTTTAAACATTTCCACCTTGTCACTTCATAGGAAATCAAAGCTGGAAATGAGCATGGAAAAAGCTCTCCTGGCTTTGGTAAATATTCAAGTTTGACATTTAAGCTTATTTCAGTAACATCAGAACCTTGACCCAAACTCCATTAAAGAGCTCTGTGCAGTCACACATTCTGTACTTTTGTAAGTTGTTTTAAAGAAAATAATGTCAAACCTATAAAAATGACATCATGAATTGGATACAATAGATACAGATAAATTACAATTTTTGTAGGCCAAGCATTGTGCTGGAGATTACAACCAGCAAGAAAGGCATGACCTCTGCCTATACAAATTATAGGCTTGAGTGAAGATGACCAGTTCATGAAATGACTATGATTAGTTGGAGGAAATGTTATGTGGGCATGACAAGATAATGTTACAACATTATGGTCCATTACATAATGCTGTCATTCAAAATGCATGCTTTCCCTCCTGTCTTCTTTACTCTGGCCTTTTGTTTCATTTTTTTCTTACTAGCCTACAAGACTAGGTCTACATGATCAATGAGGAAACATCATGTACACATGGAGTGTTACTGTTAAGACATATGAAATCTACAATATTTTTTCAGATTGAGTTATTAAATGCCTCCTTAGAAGCTTCTTATCCCAAAACCACGACTTAGCTTTAGTTGTTGCAGCAATTCATCCTCTGCTTAAGCCATAAGCAATATTCAAAATAATTAAACATTCTTAATTGTTTGTAATGAAATGGAATAACATCAAAAGTCAATATTTAATTATAATTTAAATCCAACAGGAAAACACAGGGGTCAATAAAAACCAAACACTGTTACTAACTTACATTCAGCAGTCTTGCCGCACAGACTAGCATGCTTACGGCACTAACATCCACCAAGAGCAAGAAAAAGACAAAGTAGATATAATTATTCCTTTCTGTTTTGTTATGCATATTATATAAAATGTAGAGTGCTTCTTAATGTTTTTCCTCCACAGCTGTGTAAAAAGAGAACTGAGAAAGCGGAAAGGGGTTTCTAAAGTGAAGAAGAGGTGTAGGAATGGCTGATTAATTCTATTGTATAGACCAGTCGTTCTTAGCCATGGTAAACATGGCTTGAAACATACTAAACATATACTGGAAAAATGAGTCAGGAATGAGGGCAGAGACAGTCTGTCTCTAGGTGGAAGAAAACAGGGGGAAACACTTCAAGGCTACATGGATGCCGCCTGAATCTACCACCCATCAAAAAGTACTCAATGACAAGCATAGGAATAGCACGTGGTTATAAAGTTAGAATCAGGATCCAATGAGCCAAGTGTATGAACTTCAAATCCACAGCATAATAATGGCAACTTCCCATTTGAAATCCAAACTTCAAAACAGCATCAAAGAGAAGTTCACAATCTTTGTGCAAAGATTCTCTGGATTTAGGCACTGAGAGGATTGCTCTGATGGCAAAGTGCTTGCTTTGTAAGCACAAGGACCTGAATTAGGTCCTCAGAACTCACACCAGTCAAAAACATGGTCGTGTACATTTGTAAACTCAGCTGAGAAGGGAAAGACAGACAGATCTCTGGGGCTTGTTGGTGAGCCAGCTTATTCCACTTGGAAGGGTTCGAAATCACTGGGAGACCATTCCAAGCAAAAGAATGATACCAGAGATTAGCCTGTGGCCTACACACACACACACACACACACACACACACACACACACACACTATTCTTACCCTAATATTGAGTAAGCACGCTCAGGTAGAGCCAGGGGCCAGCCAATGACCCACAATGCATATAGCTCAAGAAGCTGTTAGCTCACATTTTTCTCTTTTCATTCTTCCTGCAGATACACTTCATTTTGTATCATTCACATTTAAGATCAAATGTATCCACGCTTCTACTGTTATTTTACACGAGTGCACATGAGAGATGAGGCATAGATGCTGTAATTTCAAGTCTTCAGTGATGAACTCTAAAGGGAAACCTCATGACTTGCATGTCTCATATGTACTGTCGTATCGACATCTGGATGAAATAACCTGTCACGGTGGTTTGCAATTTTCCACATTCAACTCTAGTGTTTAGACATGAAAATATGACTTAATTCTGCTAGGCAAAGGCACTTTGAAGTTTTTATTCGTTAGAGTGTTGGAGACTGAGCCCAGCACCTTGTGCAGGCTAGCTAGCACTCTACCAATGGCCGCCCTGCTCGGTTTCATCTACTTAGATTTATAGATGTTTGTCATCTTTATTCTTCAAGACACAAAATGTTTTTGCATTTGACTGCTTTATATGGAATATTTTACCCATTTAACAAAGGAAAATTGCTACATATAATTAACAAGCATAATAAAATCCATCCAACATTATAAGATTCAAACCAGCACAACTAGCTGGTGATCTGGGGGCAGTTTGGAGTTAACCCAATTCTTACTTTTAACACTGAGCTCTGTCATTAGTGCTGTAAAATTATTGTCTGCAGAAAGGGTACACAAAATGTAGATCAGGGTGAATGAAAACCAAATGCAAGAAGAGGTCAGGTGTAAGCTACTGAAAAGGTGTATCAGCCACAAGCTCTAGTTCAGTGCCTTCCACCTCTTGGCATCAGCTAATCACTGTCCTATTAAAATGGAACACCTCCTACACATATGTAGCTTGTGAGCAGCTTGGTCTTTATGTGGGTCCCCTAGCAATTGTAGCAGGGGTTGTCTCTGACATGGATGTAGTTGCTTGCTTTTGGATCACTTGCCCCTCTTTGAATCACTTAGGCTCCCTTGTCTGGCCTCAGTGGAAGAGGTTGTGCTTAGTACCAATGAGACTTGATGTGCTGGGGTAAGGTGGTACAGGGGGGTGACTCCCCTTTTCTGAAGACAAGTGCAGGGGGTATTGTAAAGAGAATGGGAGGGTGGGGCAAGGAGGAGAGGAAGGAGGGGGCTACGATCAGGATGTAAAGTGAATAAGTAAAAAAAAAAAATGAGAAAAAAATGGAATACCCAGTGTATCTGACCTTCCAGTTGTTCAAAAATCAAAGATGTAAACATCCAGATTCAAAGGCTAAATAAAGTTTTTAAAAGCAAATTAGATTCACAGCCTAGATTATCCATTTGTCAATGAGCTTTATAATTCTCCAGGAGTTTCTACACACTGTTTCAAATGATTATTGTCATGTCTGCTCTGAGAGGTTTATAAGAATATTTAATGGTAAGTCACGTAAGACACAGAGATAGTGGCAGTAACTAATGGGGTCAGAAAGCTGGTCCCTTGAACACCTACACCACACATTTTCTATTAAACTCTGAAGCAATGAACAGCATCATAGATATAAGTGAGGCACTAGGAAATAAAAAACTTGTCAGGTGAATGGAAAATGATTTGTGGGCAATAAGATGGCAGATGACAAAGGAAGATGACAAAGGAAGATAGCTTTGGCACAAAGTCCCAAAGCTAGCACAGAAGTAGTAAGCAGAAGTAGTAGCCTTTGCTGTCTGTATTCTGCCATCCCAAGTGACCACGGTAAGTAGGGGAAAGGAAGAATCATCTAAATGGTTAATGTGACTGCATATGGATTAGAGCCCTGTGAAACTGAAGGCTGTCATAGAGCGGCAGCAATCATCAAAAGTCTTAGCTCTAAAATGAGTAGGAGTTTGTTTCAAAAGGAAAACATAGGAAATGGAAATGGCTCTCAGTGGGGGAATGTGCAAGGAGGGGGAATGTGCTGGCTGTCACAGCTCATTTCATCCTAACAGATAACTAGAGCCAAGCAGAGCATTCTATCCACAAGCCTTCCTGCCTCCACCTCTCCATTCGAGAGTCATATGCAGCCAGTATGCATAAAATTCATCTTCTGTGTGATTAATATGTGCGTGCTTAACGCACTGCAATACTGAACTGATATACAGTTCAAAACATGGAAAGAGATGACGAGAGACTACTGACCCTCTAGCTGATCACTGAAAGACGGGAGGAATCAATAGCCATTTAAAGTAGGGCGTTTATTATACATTTCAATGGACATCTTTTCTAAGTATTAAAGTGTATGTGTGTGTTTGTGTGTGTGTTCACATGTGTGTGAATAGCAGTAGTAGTAGCTGCTGATGGTAATGGTAGTTGAGAGGAAAGGTAAAATGGGCAGGAAATATGAATTTGAAATCTACTAACAGTATTTGATATTCAAAACGGTAATACTTAATATTCATATTTGCTCAAATATGGCATATAATTGGACCAGTAAACTAAAGACAGGTAAGAAAACCAGGCAACAGACCCTGGAACATTCAGTGGTCCCAAAATAGCTGAGGATGGAAAAAGAAAAGAAAATGGTAGATCGTGAAATCAAGGTGTAAGCCAAAATATCTTTCGGTATTCCAGAATAAAAATAAAGTTATTTCAAGAAAGAAACAGTGATACAATGGTAAGGGACATTCCAGTGAGCTGAAACTGAAAACTCACTACTGGGTTTGGCAAGGAGGAAGTCATTACTAAACTCCAGTAAACATCGTTTCTTTGCTGCCCTTGATGACAACCCAACTACCACAGACACTAAGATAGGAGAAATGGAGAGGGTAACTATAACGGACATTTTAGGTGTCTTCCAGTGAACAGTGATCAAAATGGAGCAGTAGCCAAAGGTGGAAGTAAAAGTAAAGATTAAAAGCAAAATAGGAAATATGACCAAGGATACAAAGAACTTTTTGGAGCAAAGGGTTAAGATGAGATGAATGATGTGATAGCACCTCTATTATTTACAATATATGAGCTGAGATCACTGCAAGGTAATGAAGATTTATTACTTGACAAAAGCTGTCAAGTAATTTCACCCTAACTGTCTCTTAGGGTGAAATCTGACTTTCCTATTGAAGTGTCCATTGCATTAATTAGATGCTCATTTGAGGTTCATGATTATACACTTGGCATGAGCTCAGTTAGCAATTGGATATACTCTATTCTCCAACAATGGTCAACCTTTCTGTTCCAGGTGTGATGTACCAGATAGGAAGTGATGACATTAGACCCAGTGTCTCTGTCTCTTCTGGTTCTGAAGGCTTCCCATTGTACAGCCATTCTTTTCCCGGTTGAACTTTGCCAAACTTCTCCTAAAGGGTTTTTTTTTTTTGTTGTTGTTGTTGTTGTTTGTTTGTTTTGTTTTTTTATCAGAAGTTAAAAGCAGAAGGGGAACATTTAGTGTTGGAAGTCCCAGAAACTGGGGACTGGTTGGTAACCCAGGCCAGCTACGACCTACATTATAAACATTGTGGTGGTGGAGGGAGAGCGGAGAACATTAGAACTATCTCTAGAAGAGGCAGAGCAGTGGGGAGCATAGAGCCACATTCCGGTCAACTGGAAGTTTTTAAAACCACGTTTGCCTACTCTTCAATGGTATCACAGAGGAGGTGTGGGTCCAAAGCAGAGAATTTCTGTGTTCATGAACACTTTTAGTGATGAGAATGTATCAAATACTGCCAGAAGGTGAAATGGAAAAATAAATTGTGAATGACTGACCTAGTTCATAAGCACCAAGAAGAAGGGGTAATCCTAAGGACACAACACGGCCCTCAGTAATTCGCTTTCTGAGTGAACTATAAAGCAGTCAGATGGGGGGGAGTGTTGTTTGAGACATTAAGGGCATGATTTGTTCTGGGACAAATAAGAGAAGGAGCTTTCCCAATTTAGATGGAAAGATTCTCAGGGATTATTAAAGATCCAACTGATGTTGAAAGTCAGACATGGCACAATCTTTCTTTCTTTCTTTCTTTTTTTCTTTCTTTCTTTCTTTTTTTCTTTCTTTCATCAATTGATCTATTCTTTTTTGTTATTTTATTTATTCACTTACATGCCAAACGTAGCCCCCTTTCCTCCTCTCCTCCTGGCCCCATCTTCCCACCTTCTTCTCTCCTTCCCTCTTCCTGTTCTCCTCAGAAAAGTGGACCTCCCACAATACCAACTCATGCCAGCACATGCCAATCACATCAGGACTAAGTGCATACTCTTCTACTGAGGCCAGACAAGGCAGCCCAGCTAGGGAAAAACAAGTAGCAGAGTCTATGTCAGAGATAGGTCCTATTCCACTTACTAGGGAACCCATATGAAGACCAAGCTGCCCATAAGTTACATATGTGTCAGGGCCTAGGTCCAGTGCATGCCTGCTCTTTGGTTGGTGCTTTAGTCTCTGTAAGCTCCCATGGGCCTAGGTTAATTGGCTCTCTTGGTCTTCTTGTGGAGTTCCTGTCCCTTCTGGATCCTTCTATTCTTCCCCCTTGACTCTTACACAAGGTTCCCCAAGCTCTGCCTAATGTTTCACTGTGGGTCTAAGCACCTATTTCAATTTTCTGCAGGATGGAATTTCTGAGAGGATAACTATGTTAGGCTTCTGTTTGCAAGCCTAGGAGAGTATCATTAATAGTGTCAGTGGTTGGCTCTCACCTATGGGGTATGTCTCAGGTTGGGTCAGTCATTGATTGGTCATTCTCTCAATCTCTGCTCCATCTTTATCCCTGCACATCTTGTAGGCAGGGTGAATTTTAGATCAAAAGCATGTGGATGGGTTGGTGCCCCTTCCCTCCATTGGAAGTCCAACCTGGCTAGGAAGTGGCCATTTTGCTATTTATGTCCATCACTGCTAGGAGTCTCAGGTAGAGTCACTCACATATCCTCCCAGGAGCCTCCTCTATCTATCTATCTATCTATCTATCTATCTATCTATCTATCTATCTATCTATCTATCTATCTATCAGTCTATCTATCTATCTATCTATCTATCTATCTATCTATCTATCTATCTATTAGTCTGTCTGTCTATCCATACATCTATCTATCTATCTATCTATCTATCTATCTATCTATCTATCTATCTATCTATCTATCTATCTATTTCTAAGTAATGAATGTCCTGTATGTTCTTAAGGATATAAAGAAAAAGATTACAAAATGTGCTCTTCACCTTGGAAGTCTTCTTGCTTTATCTGACAGAAAGGTCCAGGGATGAGATCGTTGGAAGGTCAAAGAACAGATGTGATGCACTTAAAGGACTGTAAAAGTTGGGGAGAGGGAAAGGAAGCTAGGTAATTTGGGCAGAAATGCAGGCACACAGCCAAAATTCTGGACCACCTGGTGCTGTAAAAAAATCAAGACACTGGTGACATGACCGGGTTTAAGGTTGTGGTCAGGATGACAGTTTTCCATGCAAGCTTTCTGGAAGGAAATTAAAAGCTTTGATCATTACTCACTGTGGGCTGGTCCAAGAAGTTCATCCTTCAGTCCTTCAAGCGTGAAGGAAGGGAGGGAATTGCCTGTTATATTACCACTGCACGTCAAAGCCTTTTCCTCCTTAGAACCTCTGAAGCTGAATTGGTATAGGGGAATGTGGAGCTCTATCTGGTCAACTTAGTATCTCATGGTTTTGATTTTTATTTGGTGTTTTTAAATACCCCTCTGTGGAAAGGCAAAACAAATTGTCTTTTCTTTCCCACCAATCTAATTAAAAGAGACAGGATGAAAAGGCCACAGATGGATCATGTTATGCCTTGCCAAAGGATAGAATCAGGATATGAAGTAAATCCCAATAATTGCAGCAATTGATGGCCCCAGCAGAGAAGATGCCTTACAATTAAAAGTTCTGAAAAGCCTGCAGTGCCACTGGTGAGACCATAAAACAAAATTAGGTACTGGGTACACAGTCAAACAAGGACTTGTTTGAAGTTGGGCAATTTCTAACCTCGTAATGGATGAGCAGGGTCCTCTTGACACCACTGTTAAATTTTGGATTCAACAAAATTTCTTCAAGGTCTTTGGTATCATTTCTATGTCATGAATTAGAAAAACATACTTATTCCTTCTTACAAGCCCCCTTCCTTACTGTATAGGTACCCCAGTGCAAGAGAAAACGTTGATTCCACCTGTGACAAGAGCAGCCCATAAACTTGAATTAATGAGCACATTGGGAGTGTCAGTCTCTTAAAGAGCTATCGGTTCATTTAGGTGATGACTTTTGATGAATCTGCTTTGCCAGCATAATCTTCTGCTTAGTGAGGGCTACAAATCAGAACTGAAAAAGACACCTGGAAACATCTGGTCCCGAGAACATCTCAGTGTGATTTTAGAAAAACTCTAGAGACCCTTCCAACCATTCTGGCTCTCACATATGAAAATTCCCAACAGAAGGTGTTGGTTGATATTTTCATACTATTTTCCCCCAGTAGAGATCGAGTTTTATCATGTTTTTAATTTATCATCATTTGCTACATATTTGAATACATGTTTAAATGTCTGTCCCCTTTGTTGGTTGGGGTTGTCAAGAGGCTCCCCAAACATCATAATCTATTGCTATTGCTCTTGGTAACCCCTCGAGGTGGAGGACCATGCCCTTCAGACACACCCAGAGGCCTCTGAGCCAGAGCTGACCTGAAAGATTAGTGTTTATAGTATCAGAAAGTGACATGCAAGCTTCTAAGGGAGAGAAGCAATCAACAGTACTACCCATCTGTGCTCCACTAACCACTGTGGTACAATAACTCCAAGTAGTAGAACACACACTGTAGCAGCACTCAACAGTTCTCTAGTTGGTCCTAAGACCCATCCAACAAGAAGAAAGTTATTCCTGGTCCTGGAAACCTAGCTGACTAGCTAGGACTAGTGAAGTCATGGGTCCTGTAGGAAAACTTACAAACCACCACTTTTCTGTACCAGCAGAATCCCTAACTACATTCTCGATAACTTTATTTCTTACAACATATGAAAGAAACATCCCTTCGCAACAGACAGGGTCCATTATAGAAAATTTCAACCAACCAAATGTAGAGATATGGGACCCATTCTCAACTGATAGATACATCTACAACACAACTCATTCACCTGAGGTTCAGGGATCACTGCAGAAGAGGGGGCAGAAAGATTGTAAGAGTCAGAGGACCAGGGTGTTTTCTATGAGATTGTGCTCCCAGAAATGTGAGAGGAGTAACACCGACGAAGATTCACTAATATGGCTGACTACACATGACCTGAATAGGTCTTGCTAGACCACAGTCTAGCAAGGAGCAGAAGTCATAGTCCATGACCTGAATACTGACAACACTAATAAACATGCTACCATGGATGAGAGTGGGAGAAGCTCAGGAGACCTCAGTCCTAGACAGGAAACTCCGGGCAACTAAGGAATGCAGTGGGTGGGAGAAATCTTCTCACCCGGGGAAGAGCACACCACCTGGTTATGTAATATTAAACTGTCAGCACTGAAAACAATAAACGCAAGCAGCATCACAGACGGAACGAATTGTATTTATATATTTATGAATATACATCTGTAAGTATGATGACAATTAAAGGAAAGGAAGCCATGAATTCAAGAGAGCACAAGGTGGGTACATGAGTAGATCTAGAAAGAGAAAAGGGAGGGGAAATGATGTAACTATATTATAATCTCAAAAAAAAATTTAAAGAAATACTAAAAAAAAATCTGTCTCCCTACTAAACTTTCCAAGTTTAGTAAACCTGTCCATGTCTGTAATCCCACATGGAACCGAGTGTGTTCTCAGCCTTTTTTAGAAGCCGTAGCACCCATAGGAGACTAGAGAAGGGCTTTCTTCCCTAGCATTGTTATAATAACAGCAAGCTGAAACTATCTCAAATATTCATCAACTGAAGACCAGTAGAAAAATTCATGGCAAGTCTATACAGATAGTACTCAGCTTCCAAAAATAATGTACTAGTGCTACAAGAACTGACCTAGAGGGATGCCCATGGTATATTACTTAAAGAGAAAGGCATTAAGGATGTACAAAGTGTGATTTTAAATTGTAAAAATCAACAGTGACACCATGTGAATAACTGGATGTGCTTAGAGCCATGGAGAAATGTTCTTTGGGCTGTAACAGGGGTAACCTTCAGGATGATGAGGAAACAAGAGGAAGGGTGGGAAGAAGTGAATAACGCTGGCAAAATGGGAGTATACTCAGACCGTAATGCCAAGGGGAAATGCACAAGGCGTGCTTGCAGCAATATTTTTTTTTTAAGAGATGTACACTTTCATCAGTCTTGCTAGTTGCTGCCAAGCATGGTTCCTAAGGCTTTAAATAGACTATCTCACTTCCTGCACACACAAATCTGTGGGGAACCTATTGTTAGGACAAAGACTTGGTTCTGGAGTTTTGAAAAACCTAACACAAACATTGTACCTTTAGTTCTACCTACCAAACTACAAGCTAGTTGCTCATTTGAGCCTCATGGAGCTTCCAAACAAATAATTTCCATATATATTCATAAGATGTCCAGAACAGAGGCTGAACTGCGGTGGTTGAGAAATCAGTCTTCTGCACGTCTTCACTTTCCTCCTTCTATAGCAATACGTCCTAGCCACCTAGTATAGTTATTGGTCATTAGTGAGTGGAAGATGAGAAAGGCTAGAGAGAGTTCCACAGAGAATTTGTGGGAAAGAGAATGTCTGTGATATTTGTGTTGAAATGACTCCAAAAAGTTCCATACACCACTGAGAATTCCCAAGCAACAAATGGGAATACCTGGAGAGAAGTAAAATGAAAGTGTGTCGCTTACCCCTCAAAGCAATGGGCAACTGTGAGAACCCACTTCTTGGCAATGAGGACACAGCCACAGATATGTCCACTGGGCTCACTCTGCAGAGAGCACTGCCATGGCCACCTCCCAGGACGACTAGTCCGACCTCCAAGGATCCTCTTGTTCATTCGGGCAGCAGGGCGTCGACCACAGTCTAGCAGGGAGCAGAAGTCATAATCCATGATTCATCACCAAACCCAAATAGATGCTGAGCTCTGGTTGTCATGTATCAGTGATCCTGTCTCCCAGGAGCCAGCACAGTAAAATGCCATATCCCATGATACACCACCAGTCTCACCTTGCTTAGTACACAGAAGGGAAATCTTACTTCTGCTTGGACAGGACTGCCTAGGTTTGGAAACATAAAATGTTAGAACGTTAAGTTCCATGCTTAGTGTTTATCTGAAGCATGTTATCAAAGTCAAACAACACAGGGTCTACTTTCAGGGGAGTCCATACTCTCTGAGCACAACTGTCTTACTGCAAGACTTCTCAGGGCACCGGAGTGCTCAGAGCCCACACTGGGAGCACACACACTACTTGTTTCAGTTTATTTGACTTCATAACAAGATGTCACAATTGCGGAAAGAGAAGTTCTTATCCTGAAGCTTCTTACATCATCTTAGTTAATACTTAGAATCTATGGTGAGGGATGAGCAGGTCAGATATGTACCCCTGCTGAACAAACCTTGAGATATAGGCTGAGAGAAATAAAATATTCCTTTAAATTTTTATATAGAAGATAAAGGAATAGGGCACTTAGACTAGAAAAAAAAAATCCTGTCCAAACTGTCAAGGTTAAACTGTGGACATAGGAATTGATGACAGGAGAAAGTGAGCTTGAACTTACTCAAATGACTTGGGTCTTCACACTTAGACAGCAGGCACCTTATCAACTGAGCTGTATATCTAAGCCTAGTAGCCTAATCTCTGAATGTATTCAAATGATCTAAGTTCCTTGGCATCAAATCTTTCTTTCCTTTACTTCCATACCCCTTTTGAGACTAGCCCTGGGCCTAGTATAAAAATGACATTCAAAAATTAGTTGTGAATCTAATTATCACATTTTTAAAATAATGGCTTTTGGGTAGAGACTCATAAGGATTGCCCACCCCACTCTTTGTAGCAAAGTTGTTACACAATATCTTATTTAGTTAGTGAGCCATGCTTACAAATCCCCAAAGTGGAATGATTATTTATTCATTTATTTGACCTAAAGGGCTTTCTCCATACCCAGCTTAGAGGAACATCATTGTGTTGAAAGGTTTGGGTCACTGGCTTAGAGAAAGTATGTCATTTGACAGAGTATTCAGAAATCTGAGGACTGAGTTTGAGCAATAATGAAATCTTGAGATTTTCTGAGGGGTGAAGGGTCACCTTTTCTTTTCCTCTTTGTAGTTCTTAAGACATGATCTACCTCGCACTTAAATTTTGGAGTCAGATAAATTTAGCTTGAGTTTACCATTACTTACCATCTGTAGGCTGTGGCATTAGAGATGGTTGTTTAAATGGTCTTAAATCTAACCCTTAGCTTCTTCAGCTGTTAGAATAAGATAATTATAATTCAGGAGTTTATTGTAAAGGATCGATGGGTCAATCTGTATAAGATAATGTGGCTAATACCTGTAATGTAATAAGCGTCTAATAAGAATCCTTTCCTACCCATTGCGATGGCGCACGCCTGTAATCCCAGCTTATGGGGAGGCAGAGGCAGGTAGATCTCTGTGAGTTTGAGGCCAGCCTCGTCTACAAAGTGAGTCCAGGACAGCCAAGGCTACACAGAGAAATCTGTCTCGAAAAAACAAAACAAACAAACAAGCAAAGAATTCTTTCCTGCAGAGACTTGCCCGCTGTGTGTAGACACACAGAGGACAGAGGCCCATGTGGCATGGGAGGGAAAAGACATACAGAGACCTTCCTGCCACACACAGAGGTCTGCGAGCCACCATGCCACGCAGCATGGACAGCAGAGGACATCGATAGGCCCAGCAGCTGAGTGGCCCACCCACAACAGGAGCCGCTAAAATGTATAAGTATGTGGTGGATGGATGGGAGAGAGGAGAAGCAGGACAGTTTGAGCATTGTGAAGAGAGATGGAACTGGAGACAAGAGGAAGGAGAGGAATAGTCTGTTGTGGGTAGCCAGCCCCACTAGCTGAGCCATGGTGAAGTCCCAGCCCAAGCTGCAGCTGAGGGCCATGACTGAGTCTGTGGCTGTGTAATGACAGGGCCCAGTGCTGCTGTCTATATTGCCACTAGAGACCACGGGGATGTCTGTGATCTGGGAAGCCGCCTGGGTCCATATAGATGTCCAGAGGCTGTGCAGAACTGCCCCTACCCCTCACTGGCTCTGGTACTTAGGAGAGATGGCCCCACCCCTCACCAGCAGCAGCACTCAGGACAGCCGGCCCTGCACCTCACCCGGGCAGCACAGTGGAGCTGGCCCTGGTGAAGGTGAGCCAGCCCAAAGGGCATGAGAGTGGGAAAGCTGCCCTTGCCCCTGCTGGTGGCAGCATTAGGCAGGCTAGCCAGCACAGTACTGGAGAGCTCACCCTGGTGGTGTGGATGAGGAAGCGCCAGCTCAGCTACCACCCAGGCCCAGACCCAGGGCTTTTGAGTTGGCCCTCCCAAAACTGTATCATCTGTGAACTCTTGGAGTACGTGACAGGGCCAGTCTGCTGAACCAAAGCTGCAGGATCGCCATGACTCAGGGAAACAGCAGGGTAACCAGGAGGAGTCCAGTGAGGATCCAATATTGATGATATTGTAGAAACCAGAGGAAGAGAGCCAGGCTAATGACACACTGCAATGAACCTCTGCAAGTGAAGATGTGGACAGACGGGCATGCTATGGACACACGGCGACACACTACCTTGATGAGATGTTTTCTATGCCTTGTTTTGTTTATTAGTTTAGTTTTGTTTGCTTGCTTTTCATTGTCTTTTGGTGGGGAGGTTGTGAGGGTGGAGGGCGGATACGAGGAGATGGAGAGATGAGCGGGTCTGAGGCACATCATTTGAAACTCACAAAGAGTCAATAAAAACTTGGGGAAATTTTCATTCCCTGGGCTGGGAATACAGCTCAGTTGTAGAGTGCTTGCCTAGCATGCATGAAGCCTTCACTTTGAGTCTCAGGACCACAAAAATGTTCTTATTAAAACACACACACACACACACACACACACACACACACAAAACACATATATCCTTTAAAAAGGAGGAGGCTGGAGAGGTGGCCCAGCAGCTAAGAGCATGTAATACTCTTGTTGAGGGCCTGCATTCTACACTCAGAATTTACAGCAGGAGGCCCGTCACTCAGAGTTCTGGGAACCCAACACCCTCTGGCCTTATGAGACAGCACCTTCACCCTTGCTCATATACTTAACACACTCCCATAGATGAAAACAAATCCATGAAAAGAGAATCCATTTCTTTCACTCACTCTTCTAGCCCATCCATCAAGGAGAGAGACCTGTTTACTGTGTCATCATTTAAGAAGTGAAGACTTTCAGAGTTACCGGCCTTTGGTTTTAATTTGTATTCATTATTTTCTTACACTCTGACTTTTCAGTACCATTACTTAACTAGTCCCCTGTTAACTAGTCCTAGGTAGTATTTGTAGGAACTGCAGATGTGAGAGTTCATCTCAAAACAAGACATTTAAGAGACAAGAGATTAGCTCTTGAGTCTTTTTCCTAACATAGTATTTCCTGTGGCTCTGACTGAATCTGATAAATGAGATTTGTCAAAATAAAAACTAATCCTGTCTATAAAGAAGACGCTACTGTTGAAATGTAGAGATTAACAGGCGTTCTGGGGAAGTTATTCACTGGTGTGGCAAACCTGAGCGTTTTCATATTAAAAACAGAGGAAACACAAGGTGCGCACATGTGCTGCTGTGCGGTCGTCGTTCTTACCTGGGCACCAGCAGCTCCTGCAAGGTGGTCCCATTGAGATTCTCCCAGCCGGAATGCAGCCCCAGCCAGTGCTGGCCTTCCGGTCCGTGCATCAGCTCAGTCCCAGACGGTTCTCTGATATAAGGCAAATGCTGGGTAAATAGTCAAAGTATCTTTGAACGGGCACTATCATTATTTAGGACTCATTTGTTAAAAAATATATCACATTGCAAATCAGTATTTGAAGAAAAGAAATGTATTCGGGAGGGGGGGCTTTGTTGGTAGAGTGATTAGCAAAGGGGGAGGGAGTTAGGAAAAGGACCAGGCCCATTAGTTATCTTGGGGAAAGGCCCCACAGAATACAACATATTGTGTGTTGCACATCATTCATTCACAAGCTTCCAACAAGAAAAGCCATTGTTTTAGCTTGCTCCCAGTTACATTAAATAGAAAATCTGAAAAACTCATCATTAGGCAGAAGGGAGTGCTATTATAAAAATGAGTTTTAGACATTCCTCGTATTACAGAACTAACTTCTTCAGCACCGGTAACTCTGTCCTAAGGCTCACTACTAAACAGAGTCAGTGAAACCATGGGACTCACTATTAAACATAGTGAATCCATAGGGCTCATTACTAAATACAGGGGGTCCACGGGGCTCACTACCAAACAGAGTCAGTGAATCCGCAGGTTTCCTGATGAACCATAGTGAATTTACGGGGTTCATGCATAAACACAGTGAACCCATGTGGCTCATGACTAAACAGTGAATCCACAGAGCTCACTATTAACCACAGCCAGCAAATCAACACCATTCTAGTCCTAACAGAGTTTGAGCATGGGCATGATTTCAAGTTTTCTTACCTCACCCTTTCCAGATACATTGCGATAGCCTTTTATTAAAAGATGTTTATGTTTAAGGCATGCAATGTGATGCACTCACAGACATTTCCATCATAAAGTGTCTTTCATACCCTTTTGTGGTGAGGGCGAACAATCCTAGTGAATTTCCACTACACAGAACAAAGCACGGTTAAGTCGTCACACTGTCCGGCAGATATGATCATTCGTTCATCCATACAAGTGACAAATCATCCGTCTGGTCCCCACTGTCTGGTCCCTGGTTCCTGTCAGTCTACCATTCTACTGTCCAGTGTAGAAGATGATCCTTTCAGAGTCTGCATGTCAGTGAGACCTTGCCACTCTGAGCCTGGCTGATTTTACAGAGCATGCTGTTTATCCAATATTATCTATGCTGACTCAATTTGCTTGAGTTCTTAAAGCCGAATGCTGTCCTGCTGTGTGTGCATGTGCACAGACGCATGTCCCCTGTTTTCTTTGTCCATTCTATCCATAGATACAAAAGCTGTTACCATATATTGGCTACCGAGAACACCATGTTAATTAACCTGAGAATGCCAATAACTCTTGGAGATACTGATTTCATTCCCAGTGTGTATACACCAAGACATGGGTTTGCAAATAAATCATGTCAGATTTTGTTTGTTTGTTTGTTTGTGGGAAAATAGAGTATATTCTACCAAGAATATATGCTTTTCTTTCTCTAAATATTCAGTGGTATTTTGAAGTGTTTTTTAATAAATACTGTTTCAACATACATGAAGTGTTTGTCACTGTGATTTTTAACTGAATTTCCCACAATCAATATTGAACAGCCTTCCTTGTTACTTATGACCATTTCTAAGTCTTAAATTGAAAAATGTCTATTCAAGCCCTTAGTCCATTTTTTATCATCTTTTCTGTAGTTTTTTTTAGTGATTTCATTGATTAAGTTCCTTATGTATTTTAGATATTTGATATCCTTTCTCAATATATACATTAATGTAGTTTATTCCATATGTTTTATTTTTCATATATTTAAAGATGCATACGTATTTTAAGATGGGGCTTCACTATGTAGTCCAGGCCAAGCTAGAACTCACTAAGAATGACAAGATGCCTTGAACTCATGGTGATATTACTGCCTTAGCCTTTCAAGAGCTGGGGTTACAAGTATGAGTCACCAGAACTATGAAATAATTTTATGAGAAAAATGAAATCATGAAATTTGCCAGTACATGGATGGAATTAGAAAATACTATATTCAGTGAAGTAGCCCATATCCAAATAAACGAACATTACATGTTCTCTCTCATCTGCAGTTCCTAGCTCCAAATCTTCAGGTGTGAGTATATAACCTAGGTGACTTCAGAAAGAGCGAAAGAATAAGGGACCAACAAACAGGGAAATAGAAAGATATATGTGATTTGAAGAAGGAAATGAGTAAGATGGGTGTTAACTGGTTGGGGAGATAGAGTTCAACACAGGAGGAAAGGGAGGGAAGAGGGTAGAATAACATTAAGGAGGTCTAAAAAAGCCAAAAGGAATCACATTATTATTTGTTCACCCAAATTACATACAATAGATATAAATCTATATATACACATGTCTATATAAATATGTATATTTACACATATATTTAAACATATATTTATACTTATGTGTACATAAATAGTTCAAATGAAATTATCCCACTTGTGTTGGCAATACTCCCCTGTAAAAGCCTTAAACTATCTAAGAAAAATCTCAGTACCAAGCATGAGAAACTCTTTTTGAACTTGTTGGTCAGACTTGTCCAAGAGACTCCCAAACCAATACAGGCTTTTGCTGTTGCCCTTGGTTGCCTCCCGGAGCTCGAAAGCAAGACCCTGTTGCTAAAGACACAGGCTGTGGAGGATCTGAGTGGTTCCGACCTGAAAGCCTCCTCTTTGATGACTGGCTATGCAAGTTTAAGGGAGGAAAACAATAAGGTTGCACACGGCTGTAACATCTATGCACCAAATGATGATTAGAGTGGTTCCTTAAAGGAGCAATAGTGTCACACATGTCTCGGTGGTAACCAACAGCTCTCTAATTGGACTTAAGGCCCACTCAACAAGAGGAAACCCTATGCCTCCTACTGGAAACCTAGCCAGTCTCCTGGGGCTATTGAAGTCATGGATCTCCTACTACCATGTTACTAAACTTCACAATCCCTAACTGTAGTCTAGATATCTGTCATTATGCTCACGTGGCTCTCACACCTCATCAAAGAAGCTTCTTTTTGCAGCAGATGGACACCATTACAGAAGGCACAACTGACCAAAATACAGAGAAAGAGTGGTTTGTGGGATGCCTAGCCAGAAGTGATGAATCTATAATACAGCGCCTGCATCTAAAGCTTAGAGAACATCACAGAAGAAGGGACAAAAAGAACACAGTAGCCAGAGGACCAGGAAAGTGCTGTGAGATACTGTCTCCTCCAAATGACAGAGAAAGCTTCACCCATGATCCCTCAACAACATGCCTGCCTAAACTAGACTGCAAAAAGCACACCACCAATAGACAACCTAGCACAGGAGAGGGAAATCTCATGGGACCCACCTCCAGACAAAGAATTACAGGCAATCAAGAAATGCTGAGAACAAGAAAAATAGCCCTCCCCAGGGATGAGACCTACAATCAGTAATCCAGTATCATCAGGTCATTAGGTCATTGCTCAAATCATAGGCATACAAGTAACACTAAAGGGAATTACAGGTTGCTCTTATATATTTAGGCACACGTGTGCATGCAAACACACACACACATGTCTATATGTACAGAAAGTAAAGAATAAAGAAGCCATGATTTTGAGAAGGAGCAAGGTGGGACATAGGAGAGGGTGGAGGGAGGAAAGGGGATAATAATGAAATTATATTTTAATTTAAAAAACAATAAGCATAAAATACCTAAGTGTGCCTATAAAACAGCACAAAAAAGAAAAAATATTTCATTCCATTTCGGATTGGTAGAGACAAAAAAAAAAAATTGTAAGTGACATTTGAGCACTTGTGTCCAGACTTTTTAGTCTGTCATGAATATCACCCTCTTCTTTTAGCCTCAATGTATTTTCTGTGTTGTTGGTTTGCTGACGTGTGAGAACCATTTTACGCGGCAAATACTAACAGATCAAGTTGTTTTACCTTTTGTAACCCTCTCAAGAACTCTGCACCTTTATTATTACTTCCCATTTTTGACATGAAAAATCGAAACGAAAAGAAAAAAAAAAGCTTAAATAGCTGGCCTTCAGTCACCAGTGAGCAGATGTCAGAGCTGGTAACTCAATCCCCAGAGTACCACTTCTTACACAGTGAAAATCACACGGCCTCCTCGATCACAGGACATGCAGCATTCTTCTCAAACTGCACAGTGGTGTGTGTGTGTGCGTGTGTGTGTGTGTGTGTGTGTATGTGTGTGAGCTCTTTATTGAATTTACTATTTGTGTATATTATATTGGTTCAAAAAATTTTCTTTTACTATTTTGGCAGAAAAGCAGCAGTTACCATCCCAAACAGTTTGTCATATCTTGGAAAAATAATATCATTGAACATCATTTTAAATGTCTGGTTGATGTTACGAATTTCCTTTCAAACAGTAACTGAATATATGGGTGTATATCGAGAACTTGCGGGTCTAAACTGCTTCTCGAACCCCTAACAACACAAGTGTCTCTTGGCAGTGAACAGCAGGGAACACAGAGACTCATAGCTGTTCTAGGTTCTCTCTGCTGAATGGTCAGCTCTAAGCTAGACATTTAGGATCCAGGGAGAGTTACAGAAGAGGGGCTGGAAAAAATGGAAGGGGCAGTAGACAGGGAGAAGGCCTGTGAAGTGCTATCTTCTGGCCATGATGTGGCCCTCACGACCATGATCCCTCTTGGATTCTGGGGGAGAGGCAGTTGTTTTCAGCTGTGTACACATGGAGGAGTCTGCCAGGCTCCAGTGGGTATGCCCAAACCCATGGCCACACAGGTAGCTCTGATTAAAAACAGCACATCACAAAACCAAACAAAAAGACATAAACGGGGGAAATGGACTTGTAGAGAAGAAAGAGCCAAACAAGCCTCTCTACGCTGAGCATAAAAATACCACGGCTGTCCTCAGTGTCTGAGAAGCACCCGCTGGAGGAAGAGAAATACCCAGGAAGTGAAGAGTGTATCTGTATGCTTCTGACATTATTACTGAAGGAAGTTTTTATACAGGATTTACACTGAAAAATAAGGTATTATTAGTAATCCAGAGATAATGTAACTATGTAAAAGGACATGCCCAGGTGGTATGCACATACTACATCATTTCTATAAAGGTATTTAAGTACCCACAGAACTGAGGCTTGAAAATCAATCCCCTGTAGAAAGCAAGGCAACCATACAAATGAATGTGCTTCTTGGGATTCATGTAGTTGCAAAAGACATATACAAAATTTGTGATTTTTCCCGTTGTTGAACTGAGATGGCCAAACTGACTCGGGGTTCTGAAACTTCCTGACAAATGACATTTTGTATTGTTTCGATGCAGGCATCGACTCCAGGTCTTATGGACACTAGTCAAGAATTTGACTGCTGAGCTATACAACCCAGTTCCATCCTGAAAGGAACTGCCAGCAGATCACTAGGCAACTCTGCCCATTCTGGCTCCATCCTTATCAGTGGGCTTTGGTCCAAATACAGGCACCCCATGACCCTGTTATAACTGGGCTTGCTTACATTAAACATGCAGATAAGCACAGGTCTCCAAAAGACAGGGGCCCTGTATCTAGACATCATGAGAGCAGCAAGAGCTTACACATCCCCACAGGACAATGAACTGTTGTGTGTCTGTTGCTGGGGAAGAAGAACCCCAGTGTTTATTCACAGTGCTTGAGAGAAATACATGTTGAAGTACGTATGCTTGTGTTGGAAACAGGCTCATTTCCACCCCCTCCAAGTACCCTGTTCAGAATGTGGAACATTTCTATGAGAATACTTAGAATCCAGCTTCTGAAGTCTTTTCTTGGACCCTATCATATCATTATTCTTATTTGAGTCCTGTTTTGTAGATAAAATTTAAGGTAGCACCTGACTCTGAGCCTGTTACAAGATAAATAATTGAAGGCTGGTTAAGTTACTTATCAAACTGAAGAATGAGTTAAGGTTTTGACAGAATGGCTTTATTGGGTTTCAGACAAATGTGAATGAACACTACCACTGAATCATTTGTCTGTTTAGACAGCTCAGCTTACACTTGCACAACTCTCTTCAGTATAAATATTTGAAGTGGAGCACGAAGTCTGAGGCTATCTTAGTAAAATCATAATTAAAAAATATTAGTGAAGTTCCAACTGAAAAGGAACAACTTTCTTATCTTACAATCTATCTGTCTACTTCAGAGATGGGATATAATAATTATATTGGGCACAGTCTATAAGTACAAATTTCTTAAAAACCATTTTTAAGGAATGAGAGGAGCGGTATTACTTTACAGCATTAAATTACAGTTGTTAAAGTTCACAATATTAAAAACATCCATTTCAGTATGAAAAGTCAAATTATAAGTGAAGTGAAATTTTTACTTGATCATAACTATCAAGTAATATTAACGTTATTAGAACATTAACAACAGTGTTTAAACAACATTTAAATTGTAAACAGCAATACACTATAAACATTATAAATTAAAATGTCATTTGATAATAAAACTCAGTTTTACAAAACCAAGTAAGTTGTGCCAAGCGATAAGTATATTTTTATGTAAATATAGTCTTTGTCTTTCTGGATTTTTTGGGGTAAATCTTATGTCATTTTTAGTAACTTAGAAAATACCTTTTGGGGCATCACTTTTACTTTTTAACAGATAGATACTCAAGCATTGTATTGACAGCACCTTGATTTTGGTTTTAAAGAAAATGCTATCGCTTTTCAGCTTATTTGTATTGCTGTGTAAGGTTAGAGATTACCAGTTTCTGTTTCAATGCCATTTTTTCTTCTTCAGGAGGCTGTGAACAAGAGTTGAATTTGACTCTCTAACGGAAGTGCCTCATCTTGTTAGATGCTATTTTCTCCAGTCTTTTGAGGCTTTTGGAAGCATAGAAAATGCTTTTAAACACAACTTGATTCAAGTACCAACATTCAAGTATCTGTAGGTAAAGAGATACTTTAAAGTTAAAAATAATTAAATTTAAAGATAATTTAAAGTTCAGAGTGTCAGAGAATAGAGGTGGGCTCAGCCTATAAAGGGATGTGTTCCTCTATCAAACAGTTGGTGCTGGGGAGCTACACAACCTCAAGGCCCTGCATCTCTCATCTCCATTTCCTTTGCAGCGAGGGAGGGGGAAGGGTGGAGGAGTGCTTTTCTTCTCCTCGGCTGACTCTCCTACAAGACACCAGACTGGATTCCTAATAGCAATAGACTAAGCATTCAATCAACATTGTGACCAAAAACAAAAGCAGTTTCCCCCAGGTCCAACTGAAATGCATCTTCTTGAAGAATTTTAAGTATCTCCTCGCCACTCACAAGAACCTGGGAGTGAGGTACTTTCATCTAGTTTTGATTAATGCACATTCACCTCAGCCAAGAAGAGAAGGTCATGTTTAAGGATGTTAGCACTCATCTGTCTTCCAGGGATAAATGGAAAGTGAAACAAGTTCATGAAAAGCAAAGGTTGTGTGTTCCAAAGGAGAAGGGTAATGCAGATAAATGTTTTCTCCGCTTCCAGGGATATTAAGTGTAATATTTTATTTCAAGAGATTACTGAACCCTGGAATTAGGAATCTACATAGTCCTTTGTATGTTGGCTTTTGAGTAATGTAAAAAGGTTAAAGGAGGGCATTAAAATTACACTTGACTTATGCTCATAAAATGGTTTAACCAATAGTGTTCAAACAAGTACTGCTAGCCATCAGATGGCTTGAAACTGAAAAACAAATCTTACTTCAAGAGAATTTAAATAACTGACATAGTCAAGTAGACATTAAAATGGATAACAATGAGTTTAAAAGGTAAATAGAAATAGAAATCAAAACAAGAAATTAACAGACATCATTTTGGTGAGAGAAACAGATTAATGCTTATTTTCAAAAGTTGCTTGAGGTACTGGCAAAGGGCTTCAAAAAAGATGAAATGAAACAATGTAGTGATATGAAGGCTGCTTCAGTCCAAAAACATCTCTGGCTCATCTGCGCAGGAGCCGAGATGTGAATGGTGACAGGCTTAGGGACTTAGGTGAAGGTCTAGTGATCAGAATTCCAGGCAGAAGGGCCAGGGAGTGAAAGTTGCCCTCATTAGAAGGAATGTGGAGTGTTAGAACATCACTAATTAGATCAGTAGGCCTAATATCTAGCGAAGAAGTAGAGAATGCTTGAAGATGGGTAGAGTATAACAGGAATTGACATTTTATAAAATGCTAGAATAAGAGAACTGAATTTTCTTTCCAGATTTTAATATAATAAGAACAGACAAATAGTTTTGAGATGAAGGTAATATATCACTCCTGAATTGAAGATAATTTTTAAGAGACAACACGAAGAAGACCTAAGATCAGAAATTCAGCCATCACTAGGAGTTTCCCGGTGCCATTTCAAAAGGAAGCTGCTGTGAAACAGCTTTTGTTGGAAACAACTCAAGCCCTCTTGGGCCAAGCGCTGAAGGCTACACAGGTTGTACCACACTCCTATCCGCCTAGGTTTCATTCACAGTCATGTCCCAGTCAATGCTCTAACCATTGGAATGGCCTGGGAATCTGATAGCTTAGGAGATTCGTGTGAGCCAAGGTCATTCCTGCTCCTGAATTTCATGGTTCACAAGTGGTTCTGTTATTACTGGCGTCAAGACTAGAAGGGTAAAAGCTGGCTCTGGACAGTGCATGGTTCTGAAGAACTTGGGGAAGCTGGTTTTCATTTGATAACCACTGGTGGGAATGTCTTTTTAAGGATACGTTGTTTACAACCAAATGTAATCTGAGAGAGAACAAATCTGATTAACTTAAGATCCTGCCTTGTTCCATTGCAGTTAATAATGGAGACTTTCTCTACCTCACTGAGAAGTTTCCATTTATTTCATAAATTATTCAACTGACACACTTTAAAATTCAGTTTGCTAATAGATATCCAAATTCTTGGCAGAGTTTACCATTAGTGGTCAGAAACATATGTTCTCATGACAACAGGAATATTTTTCTTTTGTTTTTCAAAGCTGATACCAAGTAGTCTCATGGAAGGACTTAAACAAAAAAAAAAAAAAAATCCTTTTCCCATGGGTACCTTTTCAGGAAAATTATTCTCTTTTGCCCAAAATATAATGTTCTAGGAAATAGTATAAAGACACACATTACACTCTAGATTTTCTTTTCACCTAGATGTTTAAGCACTAAACCTCTTAGAGTTGTTTAAGAAATTAATTTCCTATGCATTCAACGTAAGACATGCTCCAAAGCTGCTATGTGAAGGTCATGGCATTCCATGGGCCTGCTTCATGTAGCTTCTCCTTAGACGTGAAAACATCTATTCATTACTGTAGTCATTTTTTTCCAAGAAGTAAAAAAAAAAAAAAAAAAAAAAAAAAACAAAAAAAAAAACAAAAAGCAAAAAAAAACCCATGGATTATGTTATGTAGGGTGGTTTCCCTCAGTTAGTAAACACAAAAGAAGGTAATACAGTGAATGTGATAAGAATAAATTATATATATGCAACATTTTTCAGATAATTAACTAATAAAAAAGAACTATAGGGCTGGAGAGATGGCTCAGTGGTAAAGAGCACGTGTTGCTTTTGCAGAGGGCCCCAGCTCAGTTCCCAGCACCTACATGGTGGCTCACACTATCTGTTAACTTCAATTCCAGGAATCAGATGCTCTCTTCTGGCTTCCAGAGGCACCAGGCATACACATGGTACACACACGTATAAGCAAGCAAACATTATTACACACAAAACGGAAATAAATGAATCCTTAAGGATAAAGAGTTCTGCCTTTTCTGGGATCCTAGAGTAGAAATGAAAGACTAAGTTAAAAAGAATGTGTTTGACATCATTAGCCCTTATGGAAATGCAAATAAGTATCACAGTAAAAATATTATCCCATTGCCACTAGCCTAGCTATCAGAAAAAGACAAGGATATAAAGGAGCTATAACTCATGCCTTAGTGGTGGGAGTATAAGATGATATGGCCCCTTTGGAAAAGAGTTTGGCAGCTCTTTACACAAATTAAATATAATTTGATATTGTAATTCCAGTTCTAAGTATTTACTACCCAAGAAATTTGAAAATGTGTGTTCATGAAAAAGCTTACAGATGACTCTTGCAGCATCATAAATCAACAATGGGGATGAACCTGAAAACAGTATGCTAAATGGAAAAAGTGAGACCCAAAAGCAGATATTTTATAATTCTGCTTATGGGAAATTTTCTCTTTGAAAAAATCCACAGATGAAAAAATGGATTAGTAGTCATCAAGTTCTGGGAGAGAAATAAGTGAAATCTGGCTGCTAACAGCCATGTGTTTTTAGGGTGTGGTTAGAGTGGAGGGAGGCTAATAAGAGGATTTTGGAATTGGACGGTACTGATTCTGCAGCTTTGTAAATACAGTGAAAGCAATGCAATAGTACAAAGAGAAAAGGGTGAATTTTATGATAAGCAAGTTATATGCCAATCTTTAAAACCTCGTGACTATCATGAGCTGCTTATCCAGGGGTAATAAGCATGAGAGCAGTGTCCTGGGCAGGACTTTCAATTGCAGCAAACACAGAGCTTTCAAGTTTCATGTGAATAAGGCAGCCATTCTGAAGAAAGCAGCTCTTTCCCAGAGAGTAAGCCTCAGGAAGCAATGACAACATAAGCCCATCCTAGAGATGACTAGGTCACAAAGTAGATGGCGTCTCTAACTGTGGTCTTGCTCCAAATATAGAAACATTCTCCGGATGAATTTCTTTTGATTAGCTTTGAAAGAGTAAAACAACAACAACAACAACAAAATCAGTTTACAGCTAACTCCACAAAGACACTCTGCCAATCAAATAGATCCAAGACGCAGATTTCCAGACTAGCTCATGTTCTGTAGGGATAGAGCCTATGGAGCTCGGAGACAGGGAAGTTCACATCCCCCTAAACTTATCCCCAAATGCCAGATGTCTCAACCCTGCATTTGGCAAGGATTAGAGGGCATAATGAGTTCTGATTTGTACTGTTCATTAAATACGTGTGCATATGCTTTTAATAGTGTAGATAGAAGTCAACATGCTGTCAAAGGAGCGCAGAGCCTTGATTTATGCCCTTGTCTAAACAGCAAAGCGCTGTGCTTCCCGCCTGGGGTGAACCCTGGAAGAACCTACAGATGATAGTAAGTCTTCAGATTCAACAAAAGCACCATCCCCTCGCCCCCACTTGGACAAACACTTAATTACAGGTCTGCCATTTTTGCAGAATCCGAGACTGAAAAAAAAGACCTCGCACATCTTTTTAATCAACAGCTTTTACCAGAAATATTGTGTATAATCCCTGAAAATACATCACTTGGCACAGAAATGAGTTTTTTTATGAAATAGTTCTAAAATGTACCCACTGAAGTCAACAAATACCCTTTTCATAGGAAGGGTGAGTTAGTTCTGAATGTTATCAGTGCCTTTTTGCAATCTGTGCTTACATAATGAACCCTCTCAAGGATTAGAGCTGAATAGTTCTTATATACTTTTTTGAGGTTGTTTTTATTTTTATTTTTTTTACTTGTTAATATTTACTTGCTCAAATTTATTTTTATTTTTTATTTATTACAATTTATTCATTTTTGTATCCCATCTGTATCCTCCTCCCTTCCTCCTTCCCTCTTCTCTTCCCATACCCCTTCCCCAGTCCACTGATAGGGGAGGTCCTCCTCCCCTTCCATTTGACCCTAGCCCATCAGGTCTCATCAGGACTGGCTGCATTGTCTTCCTCTTTGACCTGGTAAGGCTGCCTTTCCTCAGGGGGAGGGGATCAAAGAGCCAGCCACTGAGTTCATGTCAGAGACAGCTCCTATTCCCCTTACTAGGGAAACCACTTGGAGACTGAGATGCTTTATTTGTAATAGCCTTTATCTGGAAACAACCTAGCTGTCCCTCAACTGAGGAATGGATACAGAAATTATGGTACATTTACACAATGGAATACTACGCAACAATTAAAACCAAGGATGAAATCTGCAGTCAAGGACTTTGACTCAGAGACAAAGGCTGTGCAGAGATTGCTTGTGGCATCAGTAGCAGAAGTACAAATTTGTACAATACCGCTAGTCTCCAGAGACCCAGGAAACAGCAGCGTTCCAAGCAGCCCATCCTTACACCAGGAACGTGACCTCACTTGCTCTTATCTTCATTCTTTGCCTATTCTATTTCTAAATATATATCTGTCATCCATATGAGCCACAAACATAAATTGACAAGTACATCTGAAGCCAGTCTCAGATGACCTGATATTATTTATCTATTTATCCATGAACTCAGTCAATCATTAAAGCTTTTTGACTATATTTCTACGTCATAGTCTCCTTGCCTTTCAGTAAAATAAAAGAATTAAAAATGAAAATATCCATGTATCTATTGGGTCTTTAAATATCTAAAGTACTAACCTTTTATTTTCATTTTGGAGACAATAAAATAGGGGAAATAGAATAAAGGAACTTGTTTACACAGAACTTCTGCAGACTCAGCTGCCCTTGAAGCTTACAACAGGATAAAATTAAACTTGAGGCAATTCTTCCATCTCTACTTCCCTGGTGTTGGGATATCAGGTATTCACTATCATATTGATTAAAGATTCATAAATAATAAATCTCATATGCAATAAAAAGTAGAAACAACCCAAATGTCTGTAGGGATAATTAAAGGTGGCATAACACTTGAAATGTGGCTAAGACCGAGTCAACGAAATATTATTTAGCTAAGAACAATAATGAAGAGTTGGTACATAGTGTTAACGCAGGTGACTGAGAATATTATCTAGACAAAAAAAAATCACATGCTATGTGCTTCCTTATCAAAACATCCAGAATAGGAGTGAAATGCATAGAGATGGAAAGTAAAGGAATGATTTACTGGGTTCGGAGGACAACTGAGAATGACTACGTATGAATACATAGTTTCCCTTTGTGGTGATAAAAGTGCTATAGACCTACACAACAGAGACAGTTGAGCAACACCGTGAATATGCCAAATGCCACTGAAGTAGGAAAATTTGTTAATGTATTTTAGCTCAGTGAAAATCCAATATGCAAGAAATGCAAAAAAAAAAAAATGAAGTGTGACATTTAAGACAGGATCTCTTCTATTTGCAGTTAAACAGTTACATTTAAGGTGGCTTGTCAAAACTGTTGTTCTCGTTGCAAACATTTGCAGGCCTGACTTCCCCTCAGAGTTCTCAGTAGAGCTAAGTCTCATTATATAATTGAATTTTCTTATTAAGCAAGACCCCTATGTCTTGGTGAGAGAACCAAGATAAGCACTTTCAAGGGGGTTTCGTTTATCTAATCAAAATCATATCCCATTTCATTTAGACACAATAAAGAAATTGTTAAAATGGATGATAATCTAATGGATCGTGACAGCTATAATTTTTCTAATGCTGGAAAGGATTAAAATTCTTCTATTATAAATTAGTACCAGTTACTCACATTTCCAAAGATGTGGTCCTTTACCTGGAAGAAAATGGCTCAAGATGTTAGCAGTGATATGATTCCTCAAACTAGGGTAGCAAAAAAGTACAGCTAGGTGCCGAGTTGAATGGCTCATTATTGTAAACGGTCTTCAGTTGCTCAGTGGATCCTGGGAAGTGCGGTAAACTCTGGCTTTAAGTCTAGAATTGCATGACCCCCTTATCTTTCATTTTTCTCATTTCTATGTTTACACTCGAATCTCACATCTTATTACCACAATAAATCAAAATGCCATATAAGTAACATAACAGACACGTATCCGTGCATCGTCCTTTATGGGCTCTGTGATGATACGGAAGACTGCTGTCTGCTGCTGGGGACTTGGAACAGAACACCTCACGAAGCAGCGCGCCTGCGTGTTTCAGAGCATCCATTTCAGTCTGGGTATGTAAAAGCCAGGGTGAGCCTTCCCATTCCGCTAAAATGCAAAACTGGTGAATTACCCCTTGATCCATCTTTCCTGTATTACTTAGGATAAATAGAAATACCAGCAGCTTCGACTTCTATTTTTCAACATTTTTTTTAAATGTATGTGTATTGCTTAAAAAGAAATTTCCAGTATCTCAAGGGAAGGCACATGAAGAGTTTTCCATCCAGGTTCCACAGAAGAGGGAATCTTAATGCTTTTATAAATAGTGAGACGTATTCCATTTCAGAAATACTTAAAAATACAATTACTTCATTTACTTTTGAGGCTTCATCCTAACAGGTTTTCAGCCCACACTCTTCTGAGCAGGTGCCTAGAATTAAATAAGTTCCTCACGCCGGATTTATTACTAGGGCTTTGGAGAGTTCTTATTTTCCAGTTCTACATCATTCATAAGGAAGATATTATTGCTAACGTCCGCAGAGCCCTCTGAGAAACTCATCAGTGCTACAAACTACTGACCTTACCCTAAACCCATCTGCCTGCACGCCAGCTGACTCAACGTCTCCTGCCAGCCGTCAGCGCACACGTGGTGTTCTGTTGCAGATCTGTGAACAGTCAGCAATGAGGAGGAGTTCCCATTTTTAGAGAGGGTCACTGAGGAGAAAAAAAAATTTTTTGAGAAAGCCTAATTAAAAACACTTCTTCTCCCAAGACCGTAAGTTCGTATGCCTTTGCTTTGATTACATACATTCATTCGTATTTATTTTAGTTGAGAACCATTTGGGGTTGACCTGTTTTGCGCAAATCACTGCCCCCTCAGTGTGACAGGAGACTAAAAAAAGTGAATTAGATATGTGCTCTGCTTTCAAAGCACTGCAGAGTCTACTGAAAGAGGCAGGCCGTTCTCAACTTTTCCTTATGAGATACAAGATGGCCAAATGCAGAGCCCCACTGCCTTGAACTTACCCAGAGATTAGCTGAGCTAGCTGTGAGGAGCAATTTGAAACTCCTTATATTTTTTTTTTCCTGAGGGTGGGTGCTAATTTAGGATTGATGTGCCATAGGCACAAATCCCACAAATCCTCTGCACTGCTCAGCCACAGGTCATTTGTGGAACACTGTGTACCTGATCACAGCACACAGGAAACCTGTTATTCAGCCAGAGGATACAAGAGACGAAGGTAGGAACTGAGGGAACTAGCAGAGCGATGTGTGCAGAATGAGGGGATCAATCAGATCATCAAGATTACAAGCTGTCACACTGGCTGAAGTGCCTTTAAGTCCTGCCCATGGCAAAAACTAGATGGTTAGAAATTCCATCTGGATGAGGAGTAAGGCATACAGCAGATGAAGAAGGCACTTCCATGTCGTCTTTTGGGGGATGTAAATGACCCAAGAATGACTGATTATTCACCACAATTGAACTTGGGTGATACATAAAATTTATGTCCAAAAATGACATGTTTACAAGCATTTGAATGCAAAACGTTATGCCTATAATATAGACATTTCAAACAGAGAAGTAACTTGGGGACAAATTTTCTTTTACTTAGAAACAATACCCATGAATCACCACTGTCAGCTTTTATAACAGTAAAACAAAATAGATGGACTTGGTTGGTAAAACCCATGAAGTCATTTAGGATTTATTTAGCTTTAAATGGTTGACGGACATGTAAATGTCAGGCAGATGGCAGGCACCAGAAGCTTACCACAGCCCCATTCATCTGAACTGTCTGAGCAATCGGCCCCTCCATCACACCACAGGTCACGTGGTACACACTCATGGTTGGCACATTCCAGCTCGTCATCCCGGCAAAATGCTGGCAGGGGGACCAAGAGGAAGAAGATGGAAGTGTTTAAGAAAGCAGACTCTGTTCACATAGATAGATGGCTTTTGAGGGACCCTGCTATTAAATTACTCTCTGAGTCACATATAAATCTCTTTTGGATTTTTAAAATTACAGTAAATCTCCTTGATTACCTACTTAGCATCCATTTCCCTTCTTCCTTCCGTGAAAAGGAAACCTGATTTTCATCCAGGGCTTTGTACCAACCATCCCTGGTCCCAGAGGAGGATCTTGATTAGTTTACCATCGGCATGGCATTTTTTCTGACAATTCTTATCTGAGAGTAATTATTAGTCCAGAATTAAACATGATTCCACAACAGACCCTCGGTCTACGATTTTATAATTTATGCATTGCAAAATAGCATCCACCCAAAGTCTGCTGGCCATGCCATGTGCCTTAGCCTGGAACCAGGCCAGCCTAGAGCAGACAGCATCTCCTAATCCCTGCCTGAGGCTGTGCTTTGAGTGTCTGTAGAGACTTCTTTCCTAATAACACAAAAGTCCCTTGCTACAGGCTGTGACTCTGCCCAGTGTTGACCCATGGGGACCCTGTAGCCATAGTCCAGAGAAAGGGGCAAAATCCTCCCTTCTTCCTATGGAATATGGTCAAGACAGCTCATCCAACCCAGATGCTCTTTGCTCTTGACCATCCAGCCTGAGCTCAAGCTAAAATGAACACAAACAAGATGATGTAAATCTACCAGAACCTCATGAATTCATTCTGCGTTTACTTTTACTATAATAATATGAGACATGTATGATATGCATAATAATAAATGTCTTCATAATAATAAATGCCTTCTCTTTTCGTTAGTTTGAGTGGAGCTTTCTCTTACTTATGAGTAAAATATCTTAAGAAAAAATTAACTAGTTCTAAAGATAATGGCCGTATGTAGTTTAGACATAAAAGATTTCAAAATCTCAATACTTAATCACAAGATAACTGTAAACTTTTTATGATCTTCTGATGTTTTTCTTTATTTACATATATATGTATGTATGTATAGATATATATTTAAAACTCAGCACAACAGTGCACATCCAACTATATAATTTCTGTTATTAGACTGCTAAGTTTTGGATAAGTGTCCTTTGAAGCCTATTTCTTAAGGGTTTAGTCTCAAGCCTATGATGCTATTGGAAAGCTGAGAACTGATTTTAAAAAGAGAGAAGGTGTGAGGGACAACTAGCAGTCAGTGAAGGTGTGACCTTGATGTATATGGTAGGACCATGGCCTCTTCTTTCTCTCTAAGACACAGCCTTGAAGTTAACATGCTTCTGTTGTCTCCTCTCCTCCATGAACCACAGGTTCAAAAGCAATAAGTCTAAATCATGGACTGAAACATTGCCAAACTCTAAACCAAAATAAATCCAACTTTTAAAATTGATTCCCTTGGGTATCCTGTGAACTAATAAGAAACCAACTAATTATATCATCAACTAAAGCTAGATAATGAACCCAGGTCAAATTATTCTTCTATAGCTTGAGTTTGATGTTAACATGGTGTTTCATCTTATGGTTGCATTTTATGCATTACAATTTTGGATACTGGGAGGAGGTATTTTAATGTTTCCATAATGTTAAAATAATATATGTATGTATTTTGAAAACATTAGTCTGTCTAGGTCAAAAGAGCTAAAATCTTTTAATATGTATTTCCAAATTTTCTAGCTTACACTTAAAAGGAGGCAATGGGTATTTAAAATAAAGAACACTGTTAACAAATGCACTTACAGCAGTTTTTTTCATCCATGCCATACGGGCAGTCTGGAAACCCATCACAGATTAGAGTGTGCTTCAGACATTGCTTGTTGAATGGACATTCCCAAAGGTCTCTTTCCTCACAACCTGGAAACAGAAGAAAGAGCTATTGGCAATAGATGCACAGCTGAAAATTATGGTAAAATTTAATTAAATAGGGTAAAAAGAAAAACTTCAGCATGATGGTATGATTTCATCTTGAAGAGTTTGCATATCTATGATTACTATGAATAATGCGATTTCGAAAGTAGGACTGTCCAGTAGTCTCCGTTCTGCACTGCGAACAGAACAGCTCTACTACCACAAGATACAAATCAACACACGGGAAACAGAAAAAGTGAAAAAGCAGCTACACATTAGCATCCTTCCTGAGTTGTTCCTTTTGCCTTCTGAGTCAACTTGCCAGCATGCAAGGCTCAGCTGTAAAGCAACTTACCGTTCAAGCAAACATGCCAAAACCTAAATATGGAAATGTGTGCAATCTTAAAATGTAATTTCAGTCTGCAAACTGAGGGACCATCTGTGTGTTTCATAAAAGAGGCTCCTCGTATGTTAAGTACCTACAAGGTTCATTTAAGAGCCAGGTGCAAAAGCCGTTACTTTTTGGTGGCCAGAGATCTGAGAGAGCTCAGGTTGGAAACCTCACCGGTTAGTATGGATTAGTCAGGACTGTGAATTTACAACCTGGACTTAATTTCCCTTTGAGGAGCAAGTCCTTAGACTACACTTATTATCCATCATTTGATTAAGTGCAATGTGTTTGAATGTCTTCTAAGATATGCCAAGATTCTACTGCAGCTAGATGCCTCAGAAGATCCATAGTCCTCACCATACTGTGAGGGTGGGAAAGAAAAGATTTCATAGCTTTGAACTTTTATGCGTTTTGGGCTTTTCAATTATTTCACTGAGTGGCCAAGGCTGTCCTCAAACAAGATCCACCTGTCTGATTATAGACACGTGCTCCCTTGGCCTTTCTAATATCTCTCATTTCTCCTAGAATGGTGGTTAGTTCATGGTAGACCTTTATAGTTAATTCATATGCAATTTCACTTCATCTAAGAAATGAAAAACTCTGGTTCCCAGGAAAATATAATTTAAGATATCTAAATTGCAAAGCAGTGACCAAATAAGGATACTCTTTTAAAGACTATCTTTGTGATAGTTATCACAGACCCATCAGAAAGAATTCGGAGACATCTCATGGATGATTAACTCAGGATGCTTGGAATCCATTATGAGAAAAAAATTCTCACTGTTAAAAATGGTCACTCAGAGTATGGAGCAAAATATTTCACCAGAATAGACATTTTGCTGAGCTAAAATTAAGTTTAGAGTGTTTTATCAACCATATTTGTGAGGGATAAATGGTGAGAGTCCTTGACTGTCTGCTAACCTGGAGTGGCCTTAGGTCCAGATGTTGATTCAATGAACTCATGGTCATGATGTTTGGAGTTTTCAGCTGGCAGAGGATGAATGTCAACCCTAAACACAACATTATGGTATTGTCCTCTAAGGATGCAAAAAGGACCCTGAAAACTGCCAACAGCCTAAACTTCTCATTCAACCAGAGGGCAGAGAAAACACAATAGATATGACTTTTGTTGTTGTTGAGAAAGTACTATACTTGGGGACAAGAGAAAGAAGCCTGAAGCCTGATGCAAAGAAATCTTTGAAATGCTTGGAGAATCTGTACACATGGAAAGGACTAATATAAAACAAACCCAGGAACAGGGGTTTAAGGTCACTGGACATAAGGTCTTCTGTAGTGCGTGCTCGTCAACAGTACTAACTGCAAGAGGCAATGGCATTCGTCATCTGCTATTTATCTGCATTCTGCAAACTTAGATGTGTATTCTGTGAGCATTTTGATTCCTTTTGCACACTTGTGCAGCTAATCATCTCTTGGGAATAAAGGTAGTAAGAATAGAGGAAATAAATGAAAGGAGGTCACGACATCGGTCACGTCAAAGATAGTATTATTGGTGAAGAAACCACTTTGTCTATACAGTGACATTTTTGATGTAAGTATAAGTTTAATGTATGTTCTAAAAGCAAAGTGCAAGACTCCTTAAGAGCAGATATGGATAAGACAGGATATTTCATGCACCTTTAGGTTGTCATACCAAATAACAGAGGTTGTTCTAACAGTGGTCCAACACAGGAAAAACAGCAAGGTACACCAAAGGAGGCAAGATACCAAGTCCTGATTTGCCCAGAACCTTCCTAGTTTGAGTACCAAATGTTCTTTGTTCCCAGGCAAACTGGTATGGCTAGGTGCTTTAAACTGGCTTAGCACTCTGTTCACTGTGTTTAGTGAATTCACTGCTCACTACACCTCTCAGTTTTGCTGACACTTTAGGAAAGACACTTCTATGACAGAGCCAGACTCTACCTGGACTCAGCACCTGGTTTCTCTACCAAAAGAAAATTGTTATAGCAAAGACAATGAATCATTCTCTCTCTCTCTCTCTCTCTCTCTCTCTCTCTGTGTGTGTGTGTGTGTGTGTGTGTGTGCATTCAGCTGGTAGAGATCACCTTATGGTATCCAAGAAGCATAAAGTAGGCACAGAAACATGACACAATAGCAGAACATAGCCACCCAAAATAGACTTCTAATGACTCACTTCCTCCAATGAGACCCATCTTCCAAAGTGTCTGTTACCTGCCATTAATGTCATTGAATTATAACTGGATACATGGGTTAATCTACAGATTTGGATTAGGCTCATCCAATGTTCTCTCAGTGAGCTGTTCTACTAGCCAGGGATCAATATCCATATCATAACCCTAACACAGATACTTCTATGACACTTCATATCCAAAGCATAATCCTAAAACTGATATTCTTGCTGCATAAAAATCTTAGTTATGCAAATATGAGGTCCATTCATTTTCCTAAATGCAAGAAATAAAACCCACCTCACCCTTCAGACCAGAGTTGCTAGCAAGGGGAAAGGAGAAAATGTGCTTCTGGGTTTTTGAGACACTAAAAGGTAAGGCACTTTAGATCCAGAAATCATGGGCCAGAATCTGTCCCAGGAAAGGACTGTGGATGTAATCTTACGATGAATCACGTGAGCAGGAACAGCTTGTACTCAGTGTAGCAGGTATGAAGATCCTGCAAGAATGTGCATAATCCTGACTCCTCCCCAGTACTCATCCTAGCAGTCAGCATAGATGGCCTCCATCCCTTCTGGGCTCTAGGCATTGACCATCGTGAGCAACAGCACAGGTCCTACAGCTTTGATCTACATGTTTACTCTTGGCGGGTTTACCATTTCTTCTCTTTCCTAGGGGGACACACTTCACATCCTCTTTAGAGCATAGTGGCTTAATGCCCCAGGAAGAGGGAATAGTAAGGCTTTAACCATAGTCTGAGGATCCCTGTCAATGACTGAGATTCTGGAAACAGAATCACCCATCCCTAATAACCACTGCCTTTAGGATAAGATACTTTCCTCATATGCTTGTGCTGAAAGCTGGGGACCTGGTCCAGCTCTGCTCTGGATATGTCATGCTATGATGGTCCACTCCACATTGCCAAAATGGGCTGTCTGAAACAAGACCAAACCAAACATGACTTCAAGCAAAATGCAGAGTTAATTTAGAAGAGAATTACCTCTTATATTCTCTATTACCACGCAAGTGGGTTCCTGGCCTCTGTCTTCTGAGGATCAGAGTGGGCACATTATAAGTCTTTAAGTTCAAAAAGATAAAGGAGGGCACATCACAACTTGCAAGCAAGCTCTAGAAGGAAAATGGCAAGCTAAAGCTAACAAGTCCTCTAAATGTTGAGTCTGGATGCCAAGCTAAAGTCTCCACAGAGCACTCTACCAATCCAAGAAGCTCATCCGATACACAGCATAAGAGAGTGACATAGGAACCATGAAGCAAAACACCAAAAGGAAAGATCGCTCTTTTCCTTTGGCAGAGAGGAATTAGGCCTGTTCAGAGAGCAGAAATCAAACCCACAGATTCATCATAAAAGCACAGTTAAGGATATGCTCCATGTATGGACATAATGGCTCATTCTTCTGATGGTCACAGAACAGAGCTGTCTCATCCACAAGTGAAGGCTTTTGGGTGATAAATCATCTCAGTGCTCTTAAAGAGTACAAAAATATACAAAACCTTCCATAAACTTCAAAGTATCACAGTAATGATCCTCTGAGGATCCCCAGAGGATTGAACTCCAGGAAACAGTTCTGGTTACATCTAAAGTTTTTGTTTTATCTGAGTTTAATAAAAGACCAAAGGTAATTAATAAAAATGGGTTTTTTTGTTAGTTTGAAGATAAATGAAAGTCACTCAACAATTTGTACTGCCATCAATCTTTCTCTGCTCAGGGGATGTCATTATTTAATACTCAGAAAAGTGATCCGTACTAGTGGTAGTGATACTATATTCGGAAAAGTAAGGATTTTATTTTTATGTTAGATATAAAGAATTTGCTTAAGCCATGTTCTCATTTAATGGTCACACTGAGAAGACCCTCTGTGAGCATGATAGATGGCCCAGACTGTGGTCATCAACCCTAATGAAAGCAAACCTCAGCTTTCCACAGCCAATGTTAAAGTCTAGCAGCAGAAGGCAAATGCAGAATCTCATTGCTGTTTTCTTTATGTCTTTCATGTTTGCATCTCTGTTCAGGACTGGCTGTTCTCCACTGTTTAATGCACAAAAGTGTTATGCTGAAATTAAACTGATTTTATCAAGTTGCCAGTTTAATTATATATGGATATGCTATTTATTTTATCACCAGCAAGCTGTCAACCTGTAAGATGAGGAAGTGCTGACTCTGCTAATCCCTATGTCTCCAAGGATTCCCTCGTGTGAGTCTGTTCTTCAGTGATGGCTTCAGGCTTGCATAGTTCTTACAAGCATTAGTAGAAAACTGAATATTAGCAAGCCTTACAACACTTGTTTACATTAGCAATTGCAACAGCGAAAAATTTACCACGAGAACAGGAGCCTGCTATGTGCAAAGCTCGCATCACCAGGCTCTCATACGTTTATCTTGAAAGTGCGTCTATAATTTACGTGCTTTTCCAGATACATTTCCAGGTACAAAGCTGCCAAATACAATCAACTTAACGTCCTAACTGAAGTAAGTGTTGTTTGGAAGGGAATCTCCGATAGTGTGGCTAAGCCTTCTATAGGAGCTGTTGATTCATGACAGGCGATACCAAGCACTGAGTGTCTTTGATGCAAGAGACAGAATAAATCAGAGTGATGAGAAATGTGGAATGCAGCACAACTTCCTTGTTTCCATTTCCACATCGACATGTGGGCACGTGAAAACAGACAACTACAGAGCATGAACTAGATGACGTTGCTAGAGTATTGTGGGGCCTGTCAACTTGACATTTTATCTAATCATCAGTAATGTGTCTTCCCAGAACATTGGACAGCCAATCTGACTGGATACACAAAGGGAAACTTGTCCACCATGAGTCAGTATGGGAAAACTCAGTGTAAATTTTCCCATGTAAATTATTACTATTAAAACCATCAATTTAGCTCCAAACAAGTTAGTTCCTTGTCAGTTTTTAAACTTTTTACATCAGAGCTTCCAGTGGTAGAGAAGATATTTTGAAAATGAAATAAAGGTTAGTTTATTTTATTATGATGGTATTCTGTTTTAAGATTAAAGTTTTCATGAAAACTCATTATTTAACTAGATACATACTATTCTACGGTCATTTAAGTACTTTATCAAAGTACTGTGAATTTATGCTTTTCATAATGTGTTTTAGAATGAAGACCATTTATTCTCGGCAAGATGTATTTTAGTTGCTTTTTTGTTTGTTTTCTTGACTTAAGGCCTTGTGTAGCAGGCCAGGTTACCATGACACTTCATTGTTGAAGGTGACCTTGGACTCTCAACCTCCCAAGGGCTTGGATTTCAGGTGCGCACCACCAGCAGCACACTTGAACTAAGTATTTGCCAAATACTTAGTCACCCGCTGAAAATCTGGAGTTAATAGCCTCAATACAGTCATATAGCCACTTTGAATAATCTAAGATAATCTGTCCTAGGTCCTACCTTAGAATATTATATCCCAGCAAAGTTCTTAAGTGACTAATCTAATACATTGTGGACACACCACTAAAATGACAGTAGTGAATTTTTTTTTAACAAAAATCTCACAAACAGGCAAACTATAGTACATTCTTAAATTCTTAAGTATTGCTACATAGCAAAATTACACTGGCCTCTGTACCATCATCCTGACAGCTGCAATCTTCCTGAAGATGTGTGTGTCCATATTTATAGTATCTGATAGTGGTTTAGCTGATTGCTTATGGCATTTTGCCTTGACCAGAAGGGCAATGCTTACTACAAAATTTCATTTTGAGGGGGAGGCAATATTTCATACTTCAAAGGCCAACAAAATGAAATAATCTCAAAATATATATTGCCTTATGTGCTTCTAATGAATAAGGTGTCAGTTTTATTTTGGCGTATGACAAGCTAAATAATCATCAGCAAGCTAGTTTTTAGATCTCACCTCAATCATTCTGCTCTATGCCAGGCACTGTTTGTTGAAAAGCACTGTCTGTTTTCTGTTCCCTGGCACATTCAGCATGCAAGAATCACAGTTCTCAAGAAAATAAACTGGAAATGGCTCTGTCAAATTGCCATTGGCATCTCCAGCCTCCCAGCTGACGATTTTGGGGCCCAATAGCACAAGTGCCAAGGAGAGTTTTATCCTTTTCAACAGAGGCAAGGGGAGAGGGGCATGAAAATGAATCTCAATTAAATGTGAGCTCTGTAGCCTGAACTGTCTCATGGATGTAGATGCCTGATTAGAGGCTTCGGAAGGTATGCCAAGACATAAACCAGATTAACAATGGCTTTGCAACTTAGTAACAAAAATGGTTCCTCACCTTTGCGAACTGTTCCTTTTTCCTTTTACTGTTTAGATATTTAAGGCTATAAACTGAAATGTAATTTTATTATGAATTACAATGTAATTTAGCACAAAAATCACATCAATTCATGTCTTATGGTCTGCTGATTTCAGAAGTAGGTGCATTAGCTTCAGAGAAGATGCTGCTCCCTAGACAAGCACACAGTTTACAGGTTCCACACACTGCCTTATCCTTGGCAGTTACTGACCTACAGGAAAGACAATGCCATCTCACACACATACCGCAGTTCTCTTCGTCACTGTCGTCATCACAGTCAGCCTGGCCATCACACCTTCTGGAGCCCAGCACGCATCGCCCCGATCGACACTTGAAGTGACTCGGCGAACATTCTGTCAAAAAGCAGTGCTGCTCTGAGTGGACAGAATCCCGAAGATGTCAGCTAACATCTGTGTCTCCATGTGGGGTGTTGTGAGTGGACAAGTGCTAAAGATAGAAGAGCAGGTCTCCACACAGCCTGAGACGCCTGAGCTTCACTTGTTTTTCTTCCTTCTGAGAATCTGAGAATCTCCAACCTTCTCCTTCACCCCTGCTACCATCTCCCCAGATCAGCATTTAGCACCTGGGCATTGCAATAACTAAGTACCTTTTTAAATAGACACTTAACAACAGCCTGGGACTTGTTCGTAATCCATGATTCTAACTTCCCAGACATTCTAATCTTTCATTTGATGGACCAGTCCCCTGATAAATAATCACAGGTTATTTACTTTGTATCCCAGCCATAGCTCCCTCCCTCATTCCGTCCCAATCCCACCCTCCCTCCCTCATCTCCTCCCTGTCCCTTTCCAAGTCCTCTGCTAGGGGAGGTCCTCCTCCCCTTCCATCTGACTCTAGCTTATCAGGTATGCACTTTTCTATTAATAATCCAAAGTGCCTTCTTACGTGGAAGAACCAAGGGCTGGTTTTTACTATTAGCTTCACAGCTCCTAAAACAAACAGCATACACAAATAGCCAGCTCTGGAAGGAGAGTATGCATAAAGTGGGAAATACCTGGATGAGTAAGCTTATCTTTGAGTTCATTTTTGCTGCTTAAAATTATTTTACGTGTGATAGGAATGATAACAGGTGCCAATGCCTTCTAGGGCAATCCACTAGTTTTCAGCATCACTCACCTATGCAGCCTAACTGACAACTAAATAGAAAACCAACAACAGGCCTTCCTAACTCAGAGACTGCAAAAAGTAGCTGGCATGTTCATCCATGCTAGATGCCCTACTGGAAATACATTGGAACATTAACCTTCCACATCTTCATTGGGCAGGAGGCAAGTCTGATTATCCGAATTTTCCTCTGGAAATTGATTGCACTCTGTGTCTTCAGGCCACTGGAGGCCTACGATCCCAAGGACAGACTCACAGCGCTCTTTGGAGTGCTCACACAGGAGTCTACAAGCAGAAAGACAACGTGTCAGAAGCTGCACAGCTCCCGAGGAAGCGTGTGCTCAGAACGCATTTCGGTTTTAATCCTACGCAGGACTCTAGGTGTAAGGAGGTGTGTGGAAACATATTGGCACATATACATAACTGGCACTTAAGAAATCCAAACAAGCAAGATTACTACAAAAAGGAACCAGCTGCTGTCACCAAGATAGATTTCACAGCAGACCCAAAAAAAAGAAAAAAGAAAAATCCCCTTCCCTTTGGCTTTTTACTTCTCTGTCTTTTGGGCGAGCGTTCTTGAGCTTTTGTTCCAAGCAGAGTAACGCCCAGCATCACTCCCTACAATCTGTCACCATGGACCACGGGCCCAAGAGACTCCAGTGGCGTGATCCTCTAATAAGCAGTGGGGGAGGGAGGGCGTGTGCTTTACTGGATTCTCTGAGGCTCTGCCTCTGTTTCCCCTTCTTCAGCTTCCATCAATACTGCTCACTTGTTTATTCTAAAGATAAAACTCAATTTCTAGTTTTGATTTGGAATTTTCAACAAAGACAAATATGGGCCATTCTCCTATTCAGTTTGAAAGACATGGTAAGCTCAATATTATTCAGGCACGGCTGGATTAGAGCTTGGCTGCAAGTATACGACAAATGTACAAGCTCAGCTGTAGCTGTCATCTTAAGGTTACATTGACTATGCCACTTCTGACTTTTACCAGAGAATGGAAATAGTGCTAACAGCACCACCAAAAGGTGAAAGATGTTCTTGCCAAAATCTGTGTGGCCTTCAGTGGTAGGCACCTGCCATGATGGTACAACTTTGGTCAAAGGGGATTTCAGACACAAGACATACTAACCCTCACACTTTTACCACATGGGAGGGGGGGCCTCAGTAAGATGGTTATCTTTGGGCGTGCAACTTAAAAATTAAATGTTAAGGTTACTAAACAGACTCAGCAGAAACAGCTATGCATTAATTCATAAGCTTAGGAGCACATTAGTTGGTTATAATTAAATAGATTTATGCATAAATATCAAAACGTTTCCATTGCTGGCACTGAAGTTGCCAACTAAGCTAAGAAACAGAATTAAAGTCACCAAAAGAAGTTTATCAACATGTTTCACTGAATAGCATCTCAGAACTATTTGCAACCCAGTCATTTTAAATTATAAAACTTAAACCATGAAACTCAATGTGGGATATACATTTATAAGAACAGTAAATTGATGCATTAGGGGAATTTCATGTAGATACCAAAAAATATCAAACACAGTTGGGGAAGGTAGCAATTTCACTACCATCACTGACCTTGCTTTGCAAAAATAGAATAAGATTTACAAAAGCTTCAATAGGAAATCAGTAGATACCCTGACAATACTTTGAAGGGCACGTAATAAAATTCTCAGTATTGCTTTTGCCCAAGAAAACACTAAATCTTACTTTCCTTGTATGATTTGTTTAGCTGCCTGAGTCATCCTGTAATCTTATTGTTTCCTGCCCTGACTCCAGAGATAGCCCTACTTCATCATCCATTTGATATACGGCCTTAAATTTATTGTTTTCCCATCTTTCCACTCTATTGATATTCTTTTTTTTTTCTTAAAGCTGTGTGCAACTTCTGATCCAACATGTGTTTTCTATAGTTACTGTTCACAGCCAGACAGGCACACCTGCACGGCCACCCTTGATTGCAAGACAGCATTGCAGAAGGTAGCAGCAATGAGTTCTTGGATAGTCATCTCAGTTATGCGCATTCTCAGACTACAGCCTCTCACATGTGGCCCAGAAGGGGGACACAGTTGCCACCAAGCAACTGAGCCTATGTGCTATCTTTATAACTACATCAGTCAATATAGGGTCCGCGGCATTTATTTAACTTCACAATCCTTTCTTGAATGCTCATTACAACAAAACTCAACAAACAAAATACTTATATCACCAGAGACTTGCAGTCCAAAGGGACTGAGTAATTTGTCCTAAGGGTACAAAGCAGTTAGAGAGGACTTGAAGCTGACAGTGACCTCTACAGCTGTACTACTGGCCCCCAGGATGTTATTGTTCAGACCCAAGGTTCAAGCTCTGCTCCTGAGATGTTGTCTTTCTTTCACTCAGACAGGCAGAAAAAATGTCAGTGATGTGCATTGCTGTCACACCTGTGGACGGCCATCCTGTCTCCCTGTGTAGCCCTACTAATTTGTAAGAACATCTTAGAAACATGGATGAAGAACACATTTAAATAATTTCGAAAAGCAAACACACCAGTGTTTCCAAATAGAGTGGCAGACACAGGCCCTTCCTCAGCTCCCTCACATTCTTCTGCTTTGCTTTGGGGTGCCAGTGATCCAACCCAGGACCTCACATATCCTAAAGGATGTGCTGCCACTGAACAGCACCCTATCCCTAACTTATATTCAAAGGGATTCTTTGTGATCCAACAAAATGAAACACAGATAAACACAGACCTGTCATGGAAGGAAGATCATGCCATCCATATTTGGTGCTTGCATGATGATTTCTTACTCAGATATTCATTTTATTCCTATTTCTCTGTCTTTTGAATCTGCTAACTTTCAGAGTCCCTGGCAATATATATTTGTGTAAACCCAACTTTGTGCTTTGTTGGTTCTCTCTGAGATAGCATGAGGATAGCACACATTTACAAATCGAATTACCTGCAAGGGGGGATGCGTTGGCCTGTATTCACATCACACTTTGGAACCAAAATGGTGCAAGCAAAAAACATGAGGTATTTGTAACAATTGGTTTGTACAAGTGCAGGGAAGAGAGATGACTCCCAGCTGATGGACGCTTCCTTTTGAGTCCTGTGGCCAAGGTAATTTGGATAATGTGTATAGTTGTAGGGCAAATTCATACAGAGTTCCAGGGTGATTGGCTCACATTGACCTAATAGAAAAATCACATACAAATCTGAATATTAGAAACAACCTCTTTAAGTTTCCCACACTCAGAGTCTATTTTCCTTGATTTAGATCACAACTTCTACAACTCTGTGTCCTGGTTATATAACCATGCATGAGGGCTATACAGTAACTGGCAACATTCAACGGTTTCTGAACATACAATGGCCAAAGCTTAATTCGAAATAAAACAAATAATGAGTCTGAGGTGTTAATGACAGTTGAAAATGTTGTATCATGTGACTTCACTGCAGCCTCGGTTCTGAACACATGACACTGAGTTCTGCAGTACACATCCCGTTATATCCTGTGTGACAGCAACAAGCACTGCATGAGACACAGCACACCTCGGCTCTGGTCCTGGACTACCCTCTGTTGTGAATTGCGTACTACTGTATACGCTAAGTTTTCAGCTCTGATAAAAACAAAGTGGCTTAACTGCAGGAAGTAAAGACAACATTATTTTCCATCTTTCTTCAGCATGTATGAAATTGGTATGTATTGAGATTGTATAGTATTAGAATGAGTAATTTTTAAAAATGGCAATTGAATTTGACTTGAATTTTAATGAAAAACTTGTTCAGAGAATTCTGTCTTGAGACCAGGACAGCATTCCCCACAGTTCCTGAAACTTCTTCCAGTTTGTACTATGTTTTTATGTAAATGATGGTAGCATTCTCAATGTGTAGAGAATTATAAAATTAAGCACAGACCAACTTTGAAAAACATTAATGGTGTCCTATATCTTGTAGTATCAATTGGTTTTTGGTTGGCTGGTTTGCTGCTGTTTCTTTTGGTTTGTGCTCTGGCTGAGGTTGCCCAGAAACTCATTATATCGCTTAGGCTGGCCACGAAGCTGAGGGCATTGTCGTGCCTCCGCCTCCTAAGTTCTGGAATTGCAGGTGGGAGGCACAGCACCCAATTTCATTTCAAATATTCAACAAATATTTAATTCTTATGCAAAAACTCTATTTATCTCATTAGTAAGCAAATTTGTTTTTTATCTCTAAAAAAATGATAAAACTATAGTATACCAAAGATTTGTTTTAAAAGAAATTTCTTTATGAGTTGTTACTGGTAAATGTTCAGTTTGTATTTCTGTTTTCCATGCCTAAATACCTGAAGTTGGAATTAAAACAAAAAGGGGTTGTGAGAGAAAAAGTTTAAGAAGCCCGGAGACTGAATGTCAAAAACTAGACTGCAAGGAGTACAGGACATTTGTTTATGGACATCAAAACCAGGGACCCTTCTCCAGAAGAGCCATGACAAACCTGTGTTCATTTCCAGGCATGGCGCAGCCAGCACGGTGGCCAGCACATGCATTAGAAAGCCCTTTCTCATTCAACTTAAAGTTGACTCATCTGTATCTGAAAATGACTCTTGTATCATTCCTGTGTTTGGTTCCCTTTTCTTCTTCTGATTTATTCATTGCCTCTAAAATAGCATAGGCCCATTATCTGCACAAATATTTAAAAGAGAGTCAATGAGGTTTATTAAACGGGCAATTAGACAATTTCTGAGTGTATGTTTTCTTATTGACCAACGAATTTAAAGATAAGGCAACAATATGTTAGCTTAAGAGCAGACTGTTATCTGTTGGGTGCTTCTAGCTAATGAGGACAAAATGCAAACATGTTAGCATGTAATCCAAGGATACTTTATTCTTCAACAACAGCCCAGCTTCCCCTCCTATGGCCATAGCAACAACCGATCTTTGCTGTGGTCGGTTCTGCACCACCGATATTTCCAGAAAGCTACGACCTCGTGCAGCCTGTTTGTTCCCCTCTTCCCACTTCTTTTCCTGATATCATTCACCCAAATGGGACTGGCTTCAGTTGCCATGTATTTCGAGAACTTGGCACCAGGCATAGTCCTTCTCCACCTTCCTCAGCAAGTTGTCTCTTCTTCAGCATACTGATCTCAGGAAGTGTAATACCACTTCCAGGGGCCTTCCTGACTGAGGGCTCATCCTTTTCTTCCTGACACTTGTGAGGCTGCTTGCCCACTAGGCATGATGGGCTCATGTTCACTACACCCTGTTGTGGTCCTCCTTGACCTACTTTTGCCTCCTCCACATCACTTCCAGATTTTAAAGAAACGACCTTTATCTCTTGACCTCAAAGAACGGAGGAAGAAAAAGAGGGGAAATGTGCCAGGGACTGTTCTAAGCATGGAAGGAGAAAGGCAGTGTCCTTGCCATTTTGAACTCCACAGTCTCGACAGAAGAGAAGACATGTGCACTGACTACTGCAGAAGGTGTGACCAGGCTAGGATAAAGTTTGCATGGACTATGTCCCCCTCAGCCCTAAATTCACAGGCAGGAGCTCTAACCCCTAATGGTACTGCACTTGGAGGCGGGGGATAGGAAGGTAGCTAGATTTAGTTACAGTATAAATGATAGGAGAAAACTCACTGTGGAATTAGCATCCTTAAAGCTAGTCATCTTGCTTTTACCACCATCTAAAGACCCAGAAAGACTTCAGCTCTTGGCAAACGGTGAAATAAGCAAACTCTCCCTTGAGATCAAATATGCCAGGACTTTGACTGTGGACTTCCAGCTTCTTGAACTGCGAGGCACACATGTTTGTTGTCTCTGCCTCACAGCCTATGGTACTCTGTGATGGAAGCCTGAATTTACAAACGTAGTGTTACAAGTTCAAAGGGACAGCACAAGATACCAAGAGTGATTCAAGCCTCCGAGGACAGGTGAGTTTGGGCAGGTTTGAGAGAAGGCAGTAGAGGCTTTCTGTCTCCTTGGAGACCCCAGTAGATATACGATTGAGCCTGGGGTAATAGAGTTCATTAGACATGTGTCATAAAATTGACCTAGTCACACTAAGCCCATGCCTTATTGTGAGCAATTATTCAAATCATACTGTTTATCTGAAAAGTGCTGTGACACAAATAAATAAGTAATAAAGACTGGGGTGAAATAAGCCTCAATCCTACCTACTAATTTAGAGACTGTGAGAGCTATGTGGATATAATAGCCATAAGGAGCCAAGTAGACTAAAGCTGTGATGGACAGGATGTGCTTACGACTCTCTGTTTCCTGGAGGAGCCAGGACACCAGAGAACTGGCATAGTATTGGGGACAAATACAACGTGGAAAGACAAGAAGGCAGAAGAAGGTCAGGGTTTGGCCCTCATTGTTTCCTGTACTTATAAAGGAAGGGTATTAAAACCCTTTGTATTCTCTCAAAGTCATAAGCCTAAGTCCTCCAGTGAGATGGTGTTGGGGGAAAGGGCCCTTTCATAGTGACTAGGTCATGAGAACAGTCTTTGGGAATTTGATCAGGGGTCTCTGTACATGAGACCCCCAAGTAAACCTTCCTCTCTCATCCTGGCATATAGAATACAAAGGGAGGTTGGCCTTCTGCAGTTGAGAAGGGTTCGGTTCTGAGCTATGCTGGCATCCAGGCCTCAAGCTTCCAGACCACAGGACTGTGAGGTATAAATGCCTACAGTTGAAGCTACTTAATCTACAGTAATTTATCACAAATGCTCAGAGTAAAGCAAACAGGAACTTTCAAACTTTGTGCTCTGATTCTTAGAAGATTTTCTTTTTTAGCAACAACACAGAAATGCATAACCAGCTCAGTATCTCCAGTTCCTCCTTCTCTATGCCTCTCCCAGAATCTTCAGAAGACTTTAGAGCCCCTCCCATGCCTTTCCCTGATCACTTTCACACACACGGGCATTTACAAAGCCAGAGTTGTGTTTGCCTTTGCCAATGAAGAATCACACTGTTTCCCCTATTCGTCCTGTTGCTTTTGTTACAGGCATCTTCCCTTATCACAAACATCTTCAGTTCCAGAGATGTGGACCTCTTTTCCCTCTTCCCTTAATATACTTATAATTTTACAAAATGGCATTGTTCACACAGATGTCCGAGGCAATCAATCCTTCTTGCTCTTACACATCTTTTCTTTCTCTTCCTTTACCACCCCACTAAGATATAATTGTTTTACCAGTGTGCTTCAACGAGGCGGTGAATGGATAATATCACATGGATAATTTCTCTCTGCTTTGACATATGGAGAATGTGCCACTCTTGATTTGTCAAAACATAACTTTCAGCGTTTTACAGCTAAGTGATGATGGAAAGATTACGTGATGAGCATGCATTACGCTGAAGGTCCTTACTGAGTGAATTAAGGATTGGTTCTTATGTCTTATTTCCTTAAAATGCTGATTTACAGATTGCTGAACAAGTTAGACTCTTAGATACTCATCAAATCCAAATTCAGCGGCTTTGACCAATACTTAGGCTGGTACATCGAACTTAATATAAAATAGTCACTAGAGGGCGATCACGTCACAAATGCGATGATGCTTAGCATAGAACAGCTGGTCCAGCTTGCAAGTATTCGGCACAAACCCTCACTGGGTCCTGCAGATAAGGTTTAATACATATCCGTTTTTAATAGCCTGGTATCCTGACAATAGCATCTCATTTTCAAAGTCTGAAACACGAGCTATTAAATTCCACATAAAAATGGGATTGTGAACTACACATGACGCAGAGCTGTGAAGTCACCGGAAACTGGGTGTTAAGTGACAACCATTTATAGGAAAAGATGAAAAGTTCAACATCCAGTCACACTGCCCAGACATTCATTGTGAAAACTCCAAACTTCTCTCTATCACTGTCATTTATAACAGTCTATGAGCTTTTATAAAGTGCATGTTGTTATAACTACCATCGAGAAGAAGTAAGAGCAGACCAGAAACTGTAGATGAGAAGGAAGCTATCTGGGGCAAAATTATCCACCCCTCCCTCTTCCTCAATGTTCAGTAAGAGCCTTAGGAAGTGGATTAAGAGAATAGGTGACTTGCCATATTAAAGTAAACACAGACAGAACATTGGGAGCCCAGGAAAACGCACAGGAGCATGACAGCCACACCAGGCTTCCTGGGGTCTCTATGAACATGGGTACAAAGAGGAAGAGACAACCATGGGGATTACTTTCTCCATCTGGCTCTCCTGGTTGCCTGGATTATATTCTATGAGGTAAAAAAAAAAAAAAGTGATGAATTGGTTCCTCTGTGCCATAAGAACTTCACTTCTATTCTTGGCCCTAATGTGAGGCTATGTCTGCAATTTGCTCCCTGCAAGGCATGGAGATGTCAGGATGTCATGTGGGTACTGGACAGAACAGTCCAGGCTACTCAAAGCTATTCTAGTGATGCTTTTAAGTCTTTCAATGTATTGTCTCATTCACAGAGATGTAAACTTGAAGACTTTGCTTGTAATGGTAGACATTTGTGGTGATGGAAAGTAAGCCATGGGCCTTTTCTAGAACAGTGGTTCTAAACTAGTGGGGCTCAACTCCTCTGGGGGACAAATGACACTTTCACAGGGGTCATCTAAGACCATTTGAAAACACAGATACTTGCAATCCATAACAATAGCAAAACTGCAGTTATCAACTAAGCAACAAAAATAATTTTATGGCTGGGGATCACCACAACATGAGGAACTGTACTAAAGGGTCACAAGATTAGAAAGATTGAGAACCACTGCTCTAATGAAAAAAATGTATTACAGAGTAATATGAAAACTTCCCACATCCAATGTCCAAGGAGGCACAAATTCATGTAGCCAAGTCACAAACAGACCGCAAGAGCAGTCTTTGTCAACTGTGGCTTCACACAGGAGTCCGCAAGGACATCGAAAATATCCTGAGACCCAAGTCTTACCCAACACATCTTCAGAGACCACTGAATAGCTGTGCAATTTTTATGAGACGGCAAGAACTGGTGTCTTCCGAGACTGAACTGCAAGAAGGTTTGATGAAATGTTGGCTCTGCCAGATGACTATCAACTTTCTTCACTTACAATGTCAAGGGCATCAGAACAAACACCGTGCTGTTCACTTGTGCTGAATAACCAGATAGTAATAAATTCGCCATCTCTGTGTCTATCCATGCATTCATTTCCCTTCACATTCTAAAGTTTAATTTTGCACTGAAGAAGAGACAAAATGTGAGTGGTACATGCCTTTAGTCCTAGGACTCAGGAGACAAAGGCCAGCAGATCTCCAGGAGTTCAAGGCCAGCAAGGTTTACATAGAGAGTCCCAGGCTAGCTGGGGATACATAGTGAGACCCTGTCACAGAAGAGGGGGCAGGGAGTAGGAAGAGCTGGGCAGCTTTCCTGCAATAACTTCCTTCGCACCTGTTACTTCCTGTTCTCCCTTTGCAAGCTCCAACAGGAAGAAACAAACACCATGGGGGTGAGGGGTTAAGAAGCTAAACAGCATGGATTGCAGCTGATGTTAAACACCATTAAATAATCACATTTCCATGTACGTGAACAGATTTACAAGAGGATACGCTACTTATCCAGCCGCACAGAGAACCAAACATACGCAACCCACCCAGAGGCTCCTTGGGAGCTAGCTGGAAGTCAGGGACAGATAGCGCTTTCAATCATGGAAGGACCAACGCATAACCCAGTGTCTAACACTCAGAAGATACGCGCTTCCGGTGTCTGCTATATACAGAAAGGAGTTAGCGGAGATGTACATGGAGAAGCTGGGGAAAGGGAATGTTGAAAGGGTATGAAAAGAATAACGTGGTAAACGTGAGCGGGGAGACCACAGGGTGTCCTCCGTACTAAAAGCTACCTCCAGTAAGCAGGAACATGACTTCTTTCTTCTCCCTTAAAGAGGACAGTGCCCCTTCTGGTGCCCGGAACCTTGCATATTCATTGCAAGCTCTGCTTAATGTATAAGCCAGAAGTAGATGTTTGCCCTTCCTATGCCTCTTTTTTTTTCTTGTAAGTTGCCAGTAAACTCTAAATTTTCAGTTATTGAAAAATTTCTGAGATTTTTTTATTTATTAACATTTAATATGTATGGATGTTCTGTCTGCCCGTAAGTCTGGGCACCATGTGCATGCAGGGCCCACGGAGGCCAGAGAAGGTCTTGGATCCCCCTGGACTTGGGTTGCAGATGTGGGTGAACCACTGTGTAGGACCTGGGAATCGAACCCACATTTTCTGGAAGAGAAGCCAATGTTTTTATTCCCCAAGTTTTTCTATTTTGAAGTGTTTCAAATGTAGAGAAAATAGAAGAGCATATTTGGCTTCTCCCTTTCCCAATTGTGACACAGCTGACAGTTCCCTGTCTACATATTTAGTCTAACAGTGTCATTCCATGTCAAACGACACGGAAAATTTTAACACTAATAAGCACACGTCCTTGACATGACTGTCATACTTCAAAATTATTCATTCAAAAATTGAAAATGAAATAAAAATAAATCATTCTTTAAATAAGATCCCAGACCTGATTGTGACATAATAAGGAAAACAAAATGATGGGATCTATGGACCCTTAACACATTCAGATGTACATTTATCTGCAAATAAAAACACACCTGATATGCCTGGCTGAGAGAGTAAAGTGGCCAGGGCACCTTCTTTCATTTTCATTTTATTTTATTATTTAAAAATTGTTTTGAAGACAATGCTCATGTAGCTCAGACCTGCCTCCTATTCACCAAGTAGCTAAGGATGACCTTGAACTTCTAATATTATTGCCACTTCCTAGGAAGTGCTGGAATTATGGACGTGCAGGAACATGGGGGCTAAAGATTGAGCCCTGGGCTTTGTGCATGCTAGGCAAGTACTACAGTCTGAATGGTGTCCTCTGCTCCTGCTGGTGTATCTTCTTAGTGACCAGACTAATATCTACTGTTCTTTCATATAGTGCCATAGTTTGTCTGCACTGAAATCATGTAGCTTATTTCCATTGTGAGGTATTAAGAGTGAAGAGTTTTAATCGATCCAAGATCCATAGACGTGGCACTTTAAAAAGTGATAGGAACAGCAGGGTTGAGCCCAGGACTGGGCACCTAGGGCTTTGCTGGGAGAGAGGAAGTCCCTTTTAAGCCTTCACGGGATGGCCTATGCCTGATTTTCTAGCAGTAAAAAGGATATGACCATATGGGGCTTTTCAAAATTGAAGCAGAACTATGAACAAAATAAACCTTTCTTGTGAATGGCCTAGTTTGTGGTCTTGTGTCATTAGCAACAGCAGGAAGAACTAATATAATAGATAAGAGAAGCTGTCCCCTTGTATGAGAACTACAGAGACTCGAAGTTTTGCTTTCAGCCAAATAGTTTCTTAGAATCCATGAGCACTGACATACTGATATAATGCACCTCAAATGTTACAAGGGCACTGAAAGTCCATGGCCCCCTTAGTCTACTGGCCTCAAAGCTTCCAACAGCCACATGACGTAAAGTAACTCTCTCTTGACATCTGAAATCTGACTGACTGTCTAAGTTTTTAACCCCAAGCTGAGGACGGAACAAACATTAATTACTCCAAGAGAAAAAAGTGAGTATGCTCTAATAACCGAGTCCGGCAGGAATAAATGATTTCTAAAAATCAGTCTTTGGAAATGTCCTAATTCAGTTCAGATTTCCCACACGAGTTGATTTGACAGTCTTCACTCTTGCCCGTCTTGACTTCCCTCAGCTAATCTCTCCTGAAAACTAACTTAGAGACAGACAGCCACCTGCTTTCTCCACCGGAGCCACCTCACCATCAATGAAACAGATTTAATGCAACGATTTCCAGATCATCATATTTCGACATGTCGGAGGGGGAAGGGGAGGGAAGGATCTCCTATCTGCTTCTTGGATGAGGTCTCCAGTTTGGAGCTGTGCTTTCAAAAAAGAAGAAAGCTAACATCTGCCTGCAGATGGAGCCACGGACATAATTTATAGGAGCTGATGTTGAGTAGAAAGCAATGGGTAATGACACCAAGCAATGTGGATTGATGGCCCATCCACAACCACACATTTGTTTCTTATTTAGCTAATGAAGACCGTTTTGGTTCTTTTCTGCTACCACATGCAACCTTTGGACTAAAGAAAAAGCAAACATATATACTTTTTTTTTTTTTTTTGGAGAGGTTCCAAACTTGAGGAGTTCACGGCAGTGCGCTAATAAGAGGCTGGATGTTCTGTCTGTCAGAGATGGCTCACATCAGCTGTTGTACTTACTACAGTTGCTTGGGCTGCTGTCCGAGTCGCACGGAGAGGCACCAGCACAGGAATCGAGGCAGGAACTGTCGAGGCACCCCTGATCTCCTTCTGGACATGGTGTCTGACCTGTGGAAGGGGAAAAGCCCGAGAGCTTTCATCACCTGCCAATCTGCAGCCCTCTGTCTGAAGGACTAAAAATGTCTGCTGGAGCTGTCAGGCGACAGAACTTTAATTTCCTTCCAATCTTGCTCCGAAGATTGAACACATGTGGAATAGGTATGTTCTGGATTCATCCTCCCACCAACTAAGCACAGCCCAGTCTCCAAAAGAATTCTGTGCAAATGAACAAAGAAGAGGCGAACCACACTAAAGGGAAAAACTGATGGTTGCTTATAATGGGGAAAAGTGTATTCTGTTTTTACACAGGTGCCTATACTTTACAAAATAAAATGCAGGTGATGTGAAGTCAAGAGGGTTATACAAAGAGGTTCACATTCTGGTTTGTAAGTGACACCTGAAACTCCAACTCTCCAGTTTAAGAAAAATATTTGCCCTGGCAATCAACGGGGCATCGACATAAACGCCCCATTTCAAGGGTCCTTTATCAGAATGCAAGCCTTTCCCAGCTGCTACCCAGACTTTTAGTATCCCTGGAAAGTATCATTAGCCAAGCTCTGACGACCTAACATCATCGTGGTTTCTTCTTTCCAAATGAATGGCAGCAGCCTTTTCCCTGATGGCTTTTCCTTAAGGTATGTAGAGAGGAAACTGCCTTTGTTGTTGATTTCCTGGTCGTTTGTGGATTAAGTCGATAAAGTAATAAATTGCTACCCGTTCTCTTTCCATCTCTCCCCAACAATTATGGTCACTTACTTTCAGACATGTCATCTGGAATCTAGAATATCCTTCAAGGCAACCTGAGTATGAATAGCCATACATGCACGTATATAATCATGCTTATCCATATCTCTAAGGCAACGTGTACCGTACCGGAATCCTCCTTCCAGCCCTGCTAGTGTGAAATGTTCAGTATCGTCACCTTGCCTAAAAAATGTCACTGTTGTCAGGTAAAGGCATCAGGTTTGTTTGTTTGTTTGTTTGTTTGTTTGTTTTTTCCATCCCTCAAGGCAACCCTAAACATTTTTCGTAAGCGTAAGCTCTTTGTGACATTTTAGGACATCACATATTCAACAGTTCAGCAAATATTAAGTGCCTACTTTGTGGCAAGTCTATGCAACAAGCCAGGAACTGAATGCTGAAAGACAAAAAAGGGCACGGCCTCCTCTGTGCAGTTTCTCTAACATGGATGGCATGAGGGGCAACACCACACGAGGCTGTGAAAGCCTGGCTCTACCAGAGGTGTTTATCAAGAAAAGTCGAAGCAGGCTAGGTCAGGGGGGCCAAAGCTACCCTAGGAAGTGTTCCAGGCTGATGGGATATGTTGTCCTGAGGAGAGAAGGGCTTTCTGAGGAGAAAAAGTGACAGGAAAAGGCCTGTAGAAAAACTCACAGCAAGGTCTTCGCTCGGCATGTAGCCGAAACACACCTCCTGCTTCCTATTTCAAGACCGTCGTTCATGTGGTGCTATGTGGGGGTCTGTCGTGCTCCTCCGAGCTCGCCTCTTCCTAGAGAGCACTGCTCGTTCTTCAGCTTGCTGCTCTAGTATGTCTCCATCAGAAGGCACTCCTTGCCAAGCGTGCACAACACACACAGGAGCACGGCACCCTGGATTCTTTGCAGCCTGGGCTACTTGGTTGGATATCAGCCGTAGGCCTAGTCATCTCACGAGATTCTGAGCTCTATCAGTTGTTTGGTCATTTTCCAGGAGAAAAATGACCCCGTATTAGCCTGGTAACAACATGCAATATTTTCTTAGCTCTACCCAGGCACTCGCCCCGCATGGCACGTATTGTCATCGGAGCTGAACTGTGACCTAGAAAGGTGGAGTGACTCACTTACAGCCACCCAGACAGCAAGGAGAAGAAGCACGGGGCTTGAGGCTTGGCACCAACGTATGAACTGATATGGGGTTTATTAAGTTTGGAAAGCTTCCGTCAGCCCCACGCTGGGAGGTTTTCATACAAAAAAGGTCTTAAAATAACCAGTGTGGAACTTGCCTTTTTTTTTTTTAACAGACACGATCACATTTAAAACCTAACATGCTTAATTTCCTTTTTCTGTTTAAGTTCCATGCACAGATATTATGTTCTTTTTAAAGTATATTTAAATCTGTTGCTCAGCAAATGTGAAACATTAAACTGCTTCCACGAACACGGCCAAATTAGGATGCAGTTACACTTAATTTCATGAGCCAATTCTTTCGATTTGGAATCACATTTAACCGCATGCTACAGGCTGAAGTTTTCTCGTTATTAAGCCTAATAAAGAGAAGGCTCCACAGAGGTCTCCATAGAATCTGACTATGTGGCTTCTTCTCTAGCCTGCATCCTTGGGAAGGAATTTCTAACCTGTGCTGCTTAGGCATTACATGTTTGCGGAGGAGAAAGGTGACCAGAGAATCTGAAAGTATCTGTACGGAAATCCTGCTTAAGCAACCTGCAGAGGTTCTGTTTTGTTTCCCAAAGAAGGATCCACCAGTACAAACATGCTGTGGGGGGTGGGGACGCTGGGGGACACTCACTGTCACTGCAGTGTTCCTCATCGCTGCCGTCCTTGCAGTCTTCATCTCCATCACACTGGAAGGTGCCAGGGATGCACTGCCCACTTCTGCATTCCACCAGGCCCTGGCTGTGACAAGCTGGGGAAGGCCAGGAGACCGGTCATCTTGCTCATGACTCCTCTTACTTTTCAGGCAAGTGATGCCTGATTTATCAGGTGTCACTGACAAACGACACGTTGTACGCACACAAAGGGGCGCAGCACTCCAGGAATTTTTGGAATGGAGGGTTTTCTTTCTTTCGAGAACCTTCTCTTCATTATAAAAGAGTGCTTATTAAGAACTAGGTGCTTTTCAGTGATACTGGCAATGATAAAAAATGCAGTTTATAAGGGGTGTATTTTGTGGCAAGAACTGTGGTAGATGAGGCAAGTGTATAAAGCTCAGATCCTTGTAAACAAACGTTTCAGCCCTTGTACAAATGAAGAAACTGAAGTTGAGAGAACGCAACACCCATTTCTTTTTTTTTTTTTTTTTTTTTTGACTAACTCCATGTTTTCCTCCAATTTTGAAAGTCATTTAAGGTTCTTAAATTACTTTTTTCCCTTTTTTCTTAAATTTTTCATCAATTACACTTTATTCATTCTGCATCCCCCCATAAGCCCCTCCCTCCTCCCATCCCAATCCCACCCTCCCTCCTCCCTCTGCTTGCATGCCACTCCCCAAGTCCACTAATAGGGGAGGTTCTCCTCTCCTTTCTGATCTTAGTCTGTCAGTTCACATCAAAAGTGGCTGTATTGTCCTCTACTGTGGCCTGGTAAGGCTGCTCCCCCCCCAGAGGGAGGTGATCAAAGAGCAACACCCATTTCTAAGTCACATGGCTGCTAGGGGGCAGAGGAAGAACATGAAAACAGCTTTGTCTGTAGCTACACCCAAACCTTCCATTCCTTAGCTTCCCAACCTAATGAGCCAACGAAATAATGTGTTTGAAAGAACTCCCATAGGACTACTTTACTGTCTAGCTTATTTTTGACTGTTATTTGAAAGGAGGGTGTCTGATTACCTTTAGTTTTCTGATTCTTGTGATTTCTCAAAATTGTATACTTCCTGTGTTTGAAAGCCTAAGACAGCCATGTGTCACGTGACCTCAGGCTCCATTGAATTGCCGTCTAATGTTAATACCCACTTCTTGACTCAAGGCTTCTCAGCAGATGTGCTTTATTTGGCCATCATGGCCTTGCTCTCCCCAGTACTCTGATACAGCCATTCCATCCCATTGGCTTACAAAGCAAGGGCCTCAAATTAAATAGGAAAAGGGAAGAGAAAGCCAGGTATCATGTTTATGAAACTTTTTATACAGCTTTCTTTTGTGTCAAAATATAAACTATGTTATCTACACTTCTATTTTTGCCTCAAAGTATAAGGCAAGTAAATATCCAACTTCATATACAACATCTATGAGGTCTGAGCTTACAGATTTAGCTAATGACAAATCAAAAACACTGGGGCAAACATTCACGCTAAACATGCACAGAATATTTTCCGTATTATTATCTCTTATGTAATTCAGTGTAACAACTGTTTATAGAGCTTTCACATTGTATTGTGCATTGTAAGTGAACTAGAGATGACTTCAAGTACCCAGGAAAAGTGAGTCAATTTAACACAAGTATGCATGCCTTTCCATTGCACCCACCTGGGCATCCTGAGCCAGCGTCCTGTCATCAATGCAGACACCACAGTGAAACATTGTACCAACTCTTTCCACTAAGTGAGCTAAAGGGTTTACTTCAGTGATGTGAGATACATCGCTTTAATCATTTCAAGTCAGGTTGTACTATTTCAACATGTAGCTGTTACTATTAACTATTATTTGTTTCATTTCTGTCTTCTGAGGGATAGCATGTTTTCCAAGAGGAAAAAAAAATGTGGTTAACAATCATACTTGTCATGGGTTGATGTGAGAACAAGTTCTCATTCATCTAGAAACATAGCCTGCTATAAAATGGTAATTACTATCACACACTTTCTGAGTTACTATAGGATCATAACCTGCTCCCTTCTCTCTGGCACTTCCCCCATGGACTCCCACAAATGGCCCCCGAGAACGTGCTTGGAGGCTCATCTGCTCATATATAATTTGCAGAGAAGTGGGGGGGGGGGATCTCCGTGGTGTCTGGGAAGAGAATTGATTGCTCTTAGAAAAGTCATAGATAGATGAAGGATACGTGGGCAGCAAGAGAAAAAGCAGGCAGTGCTGGGCCATATCAGCCAATTTCAGCTTGGAATTGGAAAAGAGGGGCTTGAAGTCAGAGCTATGCTGTTACTGTTCTCACATCTCTTGAATGCTGTATTCGTAGACAGAAGACAGAATCAGACAGAACCAAGGCTCATGAGTCCTGAGGGCAGTTAACATAATGGACTTTGATTTCATTACGATCTAAACAAGCAAAATGAGCCACCCTGGGGGAACTCACAGCAGTTGACCTCGTCAGATTTGTCCACGCAGTCATGGTCCCCATCGCACACCCATTCGGCTGCAATACAGCGCCCGTCTCCACAGCGGTGCTCTTTTGCAGGATTGCAATCTGGAGAAAAGAAAAAAATCAGGAAGAGGAGACAGAGCATGGGAAACACTTAAGAAGGCCTGTGCTGCTCACAGTCCAGCTGAAGAGACTCTCCTTTCATTCCAGTTCCATCACTAATGCGCCTCGGATGAATCCGGCCAAGTTCAAATGCTACCTTCCCACGTGCCCAATCCTCACTGTGTGCAAAGACTCATCCGTTTCTGAGGACAGGTGTTCCAACTATTGCCATGTCTTGTTTCTTCATTAGGAAAAGAATCTACTACTTTTACACTGGGTTAAGTGAACTGAATAAGCTTTGAGCTTCGGGATGCAAATAAGATGTGTCCATAGCAAGTCTGCTGTGTTCCTAAAAATTACAGCATCTCCTGGCAAGGTGGAAAGATGAGAGTTTTCTTATGGCATCCGTCCTGATGCTAAGCCTAGGTTTTCTGCTGGATTATCTTAATCTATAGCTCATGTTTGAAAGAACTGTTAAGCAAGAACAGAAAACCACTGTGACTGTTTTTATGATTTCTTTGCATCTGGATACATACTCTGCCCCAATCCACACATTCTTAGAATTCAGCAAGTGGGAAGTAGAGGATTTTACTAAGTGACAAGTTTCTTCTCTTAAAAAGAAGAATTCATAGACAGTTTTGCTCTGAGGGATGTTGTGACATAACAGCTCTATGGGAGATACAGATTCACAAATAGCAGAAGCAATAATGAGAAAGTCTTATGTGTCTCCATGAAGGTGGCCATTGTCATAGTCTCCTGAACAACAAAGGACCGTAAGGTGTATTTTAGAGAAATAAAGCAGAGACTCTGGAAGGTATGTTGTAGAGAAAAGAAGTAAACACAGAGAGGATGCTTGGACAGGAACCAGAAGATCCATTCATGCTCAGCCCACCAAAGACAGAGAACAGGGCAGAGGGAAGACTATGCTGTCTGCTATGTAGTGAAGACATCTTGAAACCACAGACTTTGTGACTTCTGCTCATCTTCAGAGGTCTTTGGTACTAACAATCCTTTTTTTTTGACACATGAACTACCCACTAACGTGCCCAGATCCTAAACTGGTCCTGCTGTGGCACTTTCCCAACCGCCCTTTTCCCTTACTTCATTGAAAGGGAGGGGTGTGGATTAGATGAACTGTAAGGATTCTTCACACTGGATTCTGTGATGGATAGGATTACAATTCTCTTCCTCCTTTATCCCGAATAGGGGCAGCCCCACATATATCTAATCACTATTGAGTGGTTTGTACACCTAGAGTTTTCAATATTTTATGGATTTGGTGAAGAGAAGTTAGATCACACTCCTAAAAACTACCAAATATCCCAGCTTGGCACTATTTTCTGAAGATCTCCACTCCAAGACTGTCTTTGCCTCACACTCCAATCCTTTCCAGCATCCATTTAGATAGTCTCTAATGTCAACCATTGTCCAACATTTGTCTTCATTCCAGCTTTCCCTTTGGTACACATTGCAAAGATCGTGCTGTCAATAATATATTGCCCAGAAATGTAAAACTAATCACAAAGCTATAAAGATCAAAAAGCAAGAGTTATTTTGCTGGCTTAGATTCAAAAGATGTGATGCAGAATTGAATATGCTCCTTAACAGGAAGGTTTGTGTTTGGAAAGACAAGAAATCAGCATTTGCATATAAAGCCAATCCATCATCCTAACCCCTGGCAAATGCACCATGCAAGGAGTCACTCCAGTGTCTGAAATTCAGATGCTGGGGAGGGTGGGATTCTTTGGTCACATGATAATACTTTATAATATATGTCTCAGCAAAGTTTTTCTCAGGAGCTCAAAATCCGAACATGAAACAGCCCCAGCCAGAGGAGAAACAGAACAGGACACAGAAAAACACTAGCACTTTGCCTGCTCCATTATCTTTCCACTCTGCTTCCTCAACATGCCCTTAGAGTGACTGTTGGGTGAGGAGTAGAATGCTCATCATAAGGCACGGCTGAGACCAGTGTCTGGACAAACTCTTCTTTCTCAAAGAGGAGGAGGGTTGTTGTTTATCTCGTTTCACAACCAAAGTTGTTTAGTAAAGAGACAGATACGTGTCCTTGGTCATAAATAATCAAATCCTTTGAGGGATCAATGTTACTTACCACAGTTTTGCTCATCGCTCAGATCCCCACAGTCGTCATACCCATCACACACAAGGCTGCGGTTGAGGCACTTGCCTGTGTGACAGTGAAACAGATCCTCGCTGCAGTCTGCAAACAAGGGAAGTGGTAGACCTGTCATCGGGGCAGCACTCTACAGTAGTATCTAGTTGGACAGAGGCTAGGAGGGGAGAGGAACCTTGGTGTTGTCCTGACCCATGCCTATTGTCTTATAGGTAAGGAGTCGGAGATGTTCAACTGCAGAATCACTGAAGGACCAGGGCCAGGCCACTGACTCCCAAGTCAAGTATTCTTATCCCTTTCTAAAAGTCTATTTGCCTTCTACCTTACATTGCCTGAAAGGTCTTTGGCAATCAAAGATGAGAAAAAAGACCTGCCTGGGTCACCAGGGTAGGTAATGTAGTCTGTGCTTATCTGGAATGGATGGCTTTGGTGGAAGATGTGTAGCTTTTTCTAAACACACCTCCTTTACAGGGAAAATCTGGGTTGGTGTCATCACTGTGACACGGCCATCTACACTGCAGTGCAGTCATTCCCTTCCACACAAACATCATGGGTCCTGTCACTGGGCGTTTCATACTGCAGTCCTCAGGTAAGCAAGCACTTCCCCAAGATTATGGTGACAATATGAGAATAAGTGATATGTAAAACTTAGCAAGGTTACGGTTAATGTGGAAATAAACTACATGCGGGGAAAGGATTTTGTGAGTGAGAATTTCTGGAACAATGCTGCGACTAGAAAGGCTGGTTGACTTTGATTAGAGTTCAATGATGTAGGGAAATTGAATGTTGCAAGCCCAGAGCCATCTTTATCGTCATTACGATACTTATTGCCGCAGCCAGTTCCGATGATACCGGATAAGCTAGGGTCAGATGGAAGGGGAGGAGGACCTCCCCTATCCGTGGACTTGGAGAGGGGCATAGGAGGAGATGAGAAAAGGAGGGTATGATTGGGAGGGGAGGAGGGAAGAGACTACAGCTGGGATACAAAGTGAATAAACTGTAATTAATATAAAAAATTAATTTAAAAAGATACTTATCGCCCCCTTCTTTGTGTGACCTACAATCTGGATGACCTTTTGGAATGTGTAAACAGACCATCAGTTTCCACCAACCAAAGGCTAAGAATGCAGCCAGTTAGCACCTGAGGCCTGTACATGAGATTTCCCTGCTCTTGTGTAACCCACCAACATGAAGCATTTGAAGCGTCTTGACTTACAGTTTTTATTGTTTCGTTGCTATAAAACTTCATGGAACTGCTATCATGTTGGAACCCGGTAAAGCTGAATCTGTGTTCCTGGGCCATTGTCACTCATATTTAGCTCCAGAAAAAAAAAAAAAAACCCAACAATTTCTTGTGTTCCTTTGAGATGAGAGCTGTTTCCTTTGCTGACAGTTTATCAGTAATATGAGGAACATAGGACTTGTCCTTGGGTGGGACTCTTGTGTTAGTTCTGATGTCTACTACCTGTGGAACTACTAGGGTATTCAGCTCTACCAGTCTCTAAAGTCGGTGTCTGAAATTAGAATAAAATAATAATAAATAATGTTTTGGAGAAAGTTTAACAAAAATGAAATGTGCAAGATGCCAAGCCAGTTTAATGAGAAAAGGGATAGTCATGTTAAATCTGGTATTTGGATATTAAATACCAATGAGTAGATTATGAACTCTAACCTCCAGCTCAAATCATATGTAAAAATTAACTCAGAATAAATTACATACCTAAATGTATGAGTAAATATCATAAAACCTCTAAAAGAAAACATAAGAAGAAAGTCTTTGTGACTTGGATTAGGCAAATAATTCTTAGATAAGACATCAAATGTATAAACTATTCAAGATATCATTGATGAAATGAAAAGACAAGCAAAAGTGCAGAAAAGTATCTGTAAAACATACTTAAGTTTCAAATCCAGCATGCACATGTGCTGATAAGCACACACACACACACACACACACACACACACACACTATGTAACAATACAATTGCAGGTAGAAGACTTGAATAAAAGCCTTTTTGAAGATACACAAATGGCCAAAAAGTATATAAAAGGTGTTCAACATTTCTAGGTGTTAAAGAAAGGCAATTTTGGACCACAAAAAATTCTCTTATACATTCAATTCCTAGAACCAAGAAAGAAAGAAAAAAAAAAGTAAATCCAAGTAACAGTGAAGATTTTGTAAAACAGGAACTCCCACAAAAAGCTGGGGAGGATATAAAAGAACTCCACTACAGAAAGAGTTTGGCAGCCTCTTAAGAAGGAACTGCAACTTTGTCACACAACTAATTCATGTTTTCTATTCTTAAGAGTCTGTCCAAGAGGAATTAAATGTGATTCACACAAGATCTTGCATGTGAACATTCACAGCAGCCTTATTCTTCACAGCCCTGAACTAAGCCGTCAAAATGTTCACCAGCTGATGAACGGACAACGATAGAGAGTGCATGCTTGCAGTGGGATACTTTAATCTAGAGATTAAAGAAACCAAATGCCTAGTGTATTATGGGACTGTAATGGCCCAGGATTATGGAGGAAGTGTTGAGGAGAGCTTCAGCTTGGATACTTCAGATGAGGATGGCAGGAGCTGGCTTTCTCCCCACTCTGAACCTGGCGCCTTACAGCAGGCTCCCCTACCATCAACCCTAGTAAGAATTTATTACCTGGACAGTGAAGCATGCAAATGAAGTATCTTTCAACACCTCTGTCCTGGCCAATTGTACACAGCCACACAAACCTTGCCCCAGAGACACTCCCTTTCCCCATCCCCCAATAAACAAACCAGTTCTCTGAAGCTGTTCCCAGGTGTGTGCTCTTTGCCTCTGCACTCACCACACAACCAAGATCCTGCCTGTACCCACCCTCCCTGGCCAACCTTCACTTCCTCCACTCTAGCCTGGTAAGCAACAGGCCTGAAAAACCTAAGGGAAGAAGGGGCACTATTTGTGACAAGATTAATTAACCTCATAATGCTCTGTTAGTGAAAGGAAACGGAACCAAAGTCTTCGAACTGTGTTACCCATCTATGGAACTCCCAGAAGACAGCAAATTTATAAAGACAGATTTCAGTGCAACGGTTTCCAGTGTCTGGAGGGTTAGGAATGGGCAGATGGTTGGGAGAGAAAATTGGAACAAACTGAAAAATTTTGATGACTGGATTTTGATAATGGTTGTACAGGTCTGTAAATTCACTAGAGCCTAGGGGTGAAATTTACAGAACACAAATTATACCTCAAACAACTTCTGTGAAATGTTTTGTCCCTCGTTTAGTAATTGAATTTCAAAAATGTGTTGTCTTCCTTGCTAAAACTAAGTTGAGGTAAAAATAGCTTATTATAGGAAGGTTGTTTTTCCTCATTTAAAATAAAAAAGAACAAGATTAAGTTTGTTCAGGTTGTTAAGAAGGACAACTAAAAATGAGAGGTCTTTGCCATTGATCAGTTGAACAGTTCATATGCATCTATTTCAAGAAAACTTTCTTCTGTGAGGAAGTTAGAATTCCCTCATCTCAAGAATAATATGGGCCTTGGAGATCCTCTACAGCAATTTCAAGGAAATATATATATATTATTTATTTTACATATTATATTTATATATATATACATATATGTATTTGGAAACAGCTTCAGAGAAGTAGTTTATTGGGAGGTGGGAGGAAGGGAGTATTTATGCCCCTGGGGAGGAGGCCAGGGTCTTTGGGGCAAGAGAATGACTATATATATAATTTATATATATGTATATAGAAATATATATACTATGCTTAAATGTATACAGAAAATTTTAATCACTTTTTATTTGTTTTATTTCTCCCAGCCTGAATAATTTTCAAACAAGGGCGGAATAACAAAGGAAAATATAAGAACTAAGAGGAGATGCCAGTCTTATTCCCATTTCCTCCTGTGTGACAGAGGGTACTCTTTTCCTATGCTGTACCCCTCTTGCTGAGTGAGGTGTAGGAAAGCTGAGGGCAGGAAAAGATGATCTTGCTTTTGATATCCGCAAGGCACATTCAGGAGTGTGCGCTGAGATGTGTATAATTCTTTGAAAAGGTTTAGAAGGACTTTTTCATTTTTCCTTTGTTTTAATTAAATTGTTCTTAGGATATCTTGAATTACAGAACAAGCATTAGCCAGGAAAATAGTCATTTTCACTTACCTCTCAGTGTAAGAATCCAGGCATCCCCAGGGAGGGGACGGGAAGACTGGAAACCATGAATAAAATTCTTTTCAAGCAGCATGTTTAGTTTTTTTGATGGTATGAGCACTGGGGAATCAAATACTCCATTTAGAATCTGATTGACCTAAGGGCACACCAAAATTTTCCAGAAGTTTCTGTGTCCTCTGTGAAACCTATTTTGGCTCTTTGGTAATCCCTACTAAAGCACCTCATCAGAGATATTTTTTTTACTATTAGCATTTTCTTTTGCTAATCTCCCTCAGAAATTGAAAGGGTATAGGCATTTAAAAAAAATAGCATTCACGTACTCCCAAATTCAGCTTCCATTGTCTGGTCCTCCTCAGTGAGAAGAGCCTTTCAGAAGTTAGATACCAAATTAGCTGCACTTAGAGAACAGCCTGTTACTTCCGAAAGGGCCCCTCAGATCAGTAAACACTGAGAACCTTAACCAAGCACACTGCACAGCCAGGAACCCACAGCAAACAGCCAAGATCACAGTGGCTCCTTTTATTGGCGTAAATGTTTATTTGTGCTGAAAAGAGATGCGGTCAGTGCAATTTGGGGCCAAGAGATCATAATTTTCCAAAGGAGCTTGTTGACATTTTTCTTGCTCAGTTCAAGCATAATTTTTGCCTAGGTGTTTTTATACCCCTCGCTTTTTTTTTTTTTTAACAGAGAACTTGGTGGAAAAATGTTTCTTCTGGAAATCTTCCATGTAAATATTTACTTCAGGCAGGCACCTGATAAACACACCATTAACCTTTGTCCCCCAGAACTAAGTTAAAGCCGAACACTAAGAAACAGAAAGCCTTTTTAGCAAGGACTCTCCTCCATTTGTACAGCCTCCCACTCTATAAACATAAGTTGATTTGTCTCAAGAAGTAGGTGGGGAGGGGTTAACTTTCTATTCACAGAACTTCATAGAGTAAAGGTCATTTCACACAGCACTGTGTTATGGCCAGAGAGGCTGAAAGGCTTGTCTGGCTCTGCCTCACCCCCTGAGAGACCTGGAAGAAGAGGCTGGCCTTGGTGAATACCTGGATTTTCTTTCCTCATGCTGACTGCCTCTGGAGGAGGGTCCTGCCATTCCACTGGTACCTTAGATGGAGTAATTGACAGCTCCTTGGGAGTGGATGTTTATTTAGTAGCATCCTTGACTGAAAACCGTTAGACAGTGTGAGCATCCCTCTCACACTCACAGCTGTAGCAGCGAGAATGTCTCCATGTGTTGTGAAATAACACCTCCAGGCTTGAGAACCACTGTCCTAGCACATAAACATAAAGTACAGGTCTAGCTTAAATCCTCAGTTTCCCCCGGGCGTCTCTCCATATCCTTGTTCCTAGTGACACCGTTTTCTAATTTAGTGTCACTGCATTCATACCATCTTGCTTGATTTTACATTTCGTGTATCATTCTTTTCAAGTGACGTATTTGAAATGCCGTATTTAGGATCTGATTTAATCTTTAAGGCTTAATGGTATCTCAGAAATCACAAAATCCCATCTTCTGGGAGTGTTGCCGAGACAGTAGCACAGACTGCCTGCGTTGGGCCTGTCAACCACCAGTTAGGAAGGATGGAGGGAATCCTAGAGCTCCAACTCTCCCTGGCAAAAGACTGACTATAGAAAGGTCCTGGCTGGAAGGGTGGAAGTCAATGTCTTCAATCCTTTTCCCAATGAGGACCTCACCAAACTCTGACAGATAGTCCCTAACCCTTAGTCACACAAGAGGACACCAGTTAAACTCTGCTTCCCAAAACAAAGCAAAAAGTCAACAATATGAAAAGGTGCAGGAGGCTGACAGGGGCAAAATGTGAGAGTAATTGGAATGCATTTTATATATGAAAGAAAATGTCCAAGACAACTTAATTAACAACAACAACAACAACAAAAATGATTTAATGTTCTCTGTGTTTGTATATTATTCTCCTGATTAGACCAAAAATCTGTGAAGAAAGCAACCAAGATGTAACATGTTCAAGATATAACATATCTGCTGACTGGGTTTCTACACCATGGGTTCACAGAGAGCTGAAGCTTAAGAACCCACAATTGTTTGGGGGAGTCAGTGTTTTCGCAGAGCCACTGCTCTAAGTGGATTTTTGCAAACATTTGAAGCTCTTTCCTTGCTTATCAAATGAGATACTTCTATTATTCAGATGGAACGCTTTCTAGTAGTTACATGCACTCTTATTTTAGGGGAAAAAAAGATTTCTAGAAAATAGAAATCTCATTATGTCCTTAACGGCAACCATGAGGGGCGCCATTTTGCTCCACCTCACTCTTCCTCTGTGCTCTTCTGCCTCATTTCAGGTCCAGAAAAACACCAGCCACCCAAGCACATGCTGTCATCTCTAAGACTGTGAGCCAAATGACCAACACCCAAACAAAACACATGCCTCCCCCATAAGAACCCTAGCCTTCCTCCTTTTCAATTGTTTCTCTAGGGTATCTGTCTCAGACACGAATAATACAATGGAGGAGGCAGAGACGGGCTTCACATCAGTGAAAAGTGCCACTTGTCTTGGGAAGCTGTGCCACGGCTATACAGGGTTTACATCCAACAACTCAGTTCTAGAGATAATCTTGTTTCCACTTTGCTCATGAAGAAATGGAGGCAAAGACAGGTAGAATGTGCCCAGGTTCCCAGAAACAGGAGTGGTAAGTACAGAAATATAGGAAAGTAGGTAGCCTGACTCAAGCACCTACAATACTGATCACCATATTGTAAGGCACTCCTTACGGTTAGGTGACCACTCTCAACAAAAACAATCGAACAACAACAATAGCAACAAGCCAAGTTTACCAGTGTTTCCCAGAGCTCAGAGCAAATGGCTTCCAGCAGTATTTGATGGATTTTGTGTGCCAAAAAGTAAACAGTCATACCACCATGAACCCACCCCAAACTCTTCTGATCTTGGAAGCTAGCAGAGTCAGGCTTGATTAGTTTTTGGATTGGAGAAGTTTTTGAGCCCAAGTATGTGGACTAGTTTCTTTGGGGCTTGCTTTTGTGGTTAGACTTGCTTATTTTATCTTATGTGCATGAGTGGTTTTGCTTGCTTATATGTCTGTGCACCACACGCATGTTTGGTGCCCTTGGAATCCAGAGAAGGGCACCAAACCCCCTGGAACTGGAGCGACAGACGGTTGTAAACCATCATGTGGGTGCTGGGAATCAAATCTGGGTACTCTTCAAGAACAATGAGTATTCTTTACTGGTAAGCCATTCAGCTCTGTGGGGCTTTTAGGCAATCTATACCTATAAACGCCTGCCATGTGGTAGTTTTTGCAGCCCCTGCTTCAACTGTTCAATGGTTACCCAGCCAAAGTCTATAGAACATCAGCAACAACAGAGATGTGCTGCCTTCTGGTCCAGAGTCTACCTGCTGGGTTACCTGGGCAGCTGCCCAAAAGCACTTCCTCCTAAACTCACCTCCAGGTCAATTACATCAGTATCCTTTCAGTGGGGAGAAGGTGCTTCCTGAGGATGCTAACGCACTCAGCAAAGGCTGAGGAAAGCCCAGGTTATAGGCACAGCCTGCCTTGAACGGCAGCATGAAAAAAAAAAAATTCTAAGTGTTCCTAATTTTTCCAAAAATCTTTCTGTTACGTAACTAAGATTGCTCCAAGTAGTTAGGAATAATGTTCAATAAATCCCTAAAGAATAGACTGACATACAAGACAAAATTAGTTCTAAAGGAAAGCAGTAAGGGGTACTTACAGTTACGCTCTAACGGTCAGTTACCACCCAGGGCAGCTGGGACAAAACATTTTCTTGTCATATGAGTGATGAGACCATCACCTAATTCATGAAAGCTGAACTTGGGTGAACAAGGCCAATTCAAAAGCAGCACATATGACAGAAAACATGTTAAGTTTGGAACTTTCGGCCTGGAGAGATATCTCAGAGGTTAAGAGCACTGGCTGCTCTTCCAGAGGTCCTGAGTTCAATTCCCAGCAACCACGCAGGCTCATAACTATCTATAGTGAGATCTGATGCCCTCTTCTGGCATGCAGGCACACATGTTGGCAGAACACTGTATACATAAAAAATAAATAAATAAATAGATAAATAAATAAATAAATAAATAAATCTTTTTAAAGAGTTTGAAACTGGGCAAATCCATCACTTCGCTCACTGATAAACTTCTTCATTGCCCCAAGCCTCTGCTGAATTTGAACAAAAGTAAGACATACACAGTTCCTCCTGAGCTGGCAGTTCAATCAAATCCTGTAGAAGAACAGTTCTAACATGGCTGACAGATAATTCACCACAGCTAAGTCCTTTCCCTGGCTTTGACTGAGTCTCACAACTTAACAATGTGATAAACTGCACAATCTTCCTAACTTGCTTTTTCAAAGACAACAAGCGCAATGCAAGAGGACATTTTAACTTCCTGTCTTCTCTGGTCTCCTCTTGCCTGGAATACAGGAGCTGGGTGCTTTCTCCTGCTTCTCACAGACAATGCTCAGCCAAGCCTACCCCCTCCCCAGTGCCTGGGGCTGTAGTAACTCTCTCGACTTTGCACACACACAGTTCTCACCACAGAGTAGTAACAACAGGAGAGTAGGTCTGGTTGCAGAAAGCTCATGTTGAAATGCTGTGCACATCAAATGCTCATGCTCAGAAGATGCCCTCAGATGGTCAGAAATGATGGCATGCAAGTTTTATGTTTCACTAAGGGGTTTCATAGAGACCTTTGCTAAAGGGAGGTATTTTCTCAATGGGCTAGACCATGTCCCTTTGAGGTATGAATGTGATAAAAAGCTAGTAGCCAACTTATTTAATAACCTGTTCCCAAGACACTGCCAGGTACCTTCCAGAACAGCAATGCCTTCTCGTTCAGTTGGTAACTAGGAAAATGGACTCCTTCAAATTATACTTTAAAAAGTGCAGCAGGAAGCACTGACTGTGCGGACAGTATAATCCACGCTCAGCAAGTACCAGAGAACAAAGCGGTGAAGGCAGTCCTGGCCCACCACAGGGAAAGGCATGTGCTGACCTTGAGTAATGCCCCAATACTGGCCGCAGCAGGAGATAAACAAAAGGTTCCACTGCAGTCCCATAAAATGGGCATAATCCAATTGAACCTCTCAGAATTCCCTCCTGCGGTCATTTGGGATATGATTTTCTGCTAACGCTCCAGCAGTAGTATTCATGTAAATACATAGCCTAAAAAAATGTTTTGCGTGTAAACTTGCATGCATAAGCTTTTCAGAAGAGAAAATTTCATGTTGTAAAAAAAAATCAATATTGTACTAAAAATAAAAGGTTTCAAAATACATGTAGCACGACTTAATTTCTACCAAGTGCTAGGTAATGTATAAAATAAACAAATGTACAAATAAGTAAAGGTGAGAGTCCACAGGAGAAAAAGCTTGAAGACCCGTTGAATTGAGCAAAAGTGACTTAAACTGCAACATTTCTCAGACCATTAATATATCAATATGTGCTGAATCTCTCTAAAGAAGTTGACACAGAGCCTATCTTGATGGTTTTGTTTGTTTGTTTGTTTGTTTGCTTGTTTCACTCAACCATCTTTTTAAAAACTCGTGAACTATGAAACCACATTTTGGCGAACGGTGATCTGCCACAGTGATATGCCACGGCCCAAAGTTCCAGAAAACGAGTATCCTAAGCCCTTTCACGAGGAAAAGCATCCACACATGGTAAACAGACCAGAGGAGTCTCTCTGCTGAGGCAGCAATCAGGCAGCTCACAAGGCCTGGTTGACTTTCTCAGGAAGGAAGCACAGTGCTGCCTGTGCTGACTGCGAGTAATTAAACGTTGGTGAAAGGAAGTGGAGCGCAAGGGCTCCGATCTTCTCTGAGAAGGTGTGGTGTAATACTCAAGGTTGTGTTTCCCCTCTGCTCAGCGAGTGCAAAAAGACCTGAAGTCTGAATCTGTGTTGACAAACCACTGGCTCATTCAGTCCAAATGACAGAACAATTAAACTGAGCAGTGGAAGGGTCGTTCTGTTGACTAGAGGGTTTAAAACGGTCAGCACCAGTGAGGAGCCCTCCGGCTAAGGGGAGGCATACACCAGCAAGATGCTTTGGATCTGCTGCGCAGTGAATGTTAAGAATCATTAATATAAAAAGTTTCTTATTAAAAACAAAACAAAAACACCTGCTAGACGCCTACTATCCCAGCACTCGGGGAGACAGAGGCAGGTGGATTTCTGTGAGTTCAAGGCCAGCCTGGTCCACAAAATGAGTCCAGAACAGACAAGGCTACACAGAGAAACACTGTCTTAAAGAAAGAAAAAACAAAACAAAACAAAACAAAACAAAACAAAAAAACTTCCTTTAAACCATTGATCATTACACTCATAGAGTTTTAAAAACAAAAACAAAATTCCTCACCCAAACAAAATAAACCCAAACCCTCCTGCTCGTGGTAGGTCAGCTTCCTTTGGACATCTAGCTGCAGGGGTGCCTACAAACACGCACCTTTGGGCAGGGTATGAACCCAGTTTGGAGAGGCAAACCTGTTGGCTTACTTAAGAATGCCAAGCCATCTGCTCTAATACCCTGCGGGTAGAGTCTCTCAGAGGCCCTCTGTGGCAGGCTCCTGTCTTGTTCCTTATTTTTAACTTCTTCCGATGTCCATCCCATTTGCCTTTCTGAATGAAGACTGAACATCTCACCCAGGGTCCTCCTTCTTGCTTAGCTCCTTTAGGTGTACAGATTTTAGTATGATTGTCCTATTTTGTGTCTAATATTCACTTATAAGTGAGTGTATACCATGTGTGTCTTTCTGCTTCTGGGAGAGCAGGGAATCTTGTGGAAGAATGGGGAGATAGAAAGTCCTGGAAGGGTCTAGAGTTCTACAAGGAGAACAACAGAACCAAAAAATCTGGGCCTTGGGTTTTTTTCTGAGACTGATACTCCAACCAAGGAGCATTCATGGAGATAATCTGGACCCCCTGCACAGATGTAGGCCATGGCAGTTCAGTGTCCAAATCAGCTCCCTAATAAGGGAAGCAGGGGCTGTCTCTGACATCAACTCAGTGGCTGGCTCTTTGATCACCTCTCCCTGAAGAGGGAGCAGCCTGACCAGGCTACAGAGGAAGACTATGAAAGACAGTCCTAATGAAACCTGATAGGCTAGAGTCAGAAGGAAGGGGAAGAGGTCCTCCACTATCAGTGGATTGGGGAAGGGGCAAGGGAGGAGATGAGGAAGGGAGGGAAGGCGGGATAGGGAGGGAATGAGGGTGGGGTTACAGCTGGGATACAAAGTTAATAAATTATATTAAAAAAAGATTGGCAAACCAATGGCTGCTAGTAACAGCCCAGCTGGCTGTCCGCATCTGACAGTGCAGCCGTTTAGCTGTCTAGGCTCCTAAAGGAAATCCCTTCCCTCCCAGACAAGCCCCACACAGCTGGTCACGCACTGCAGTGAGCCTCGTCACTCCAGTCATCGCAGTCATTGTAGCCATTACACTGGACCTTCTTGGGGACACAGAAGCCACTGGCACACAGGAAGCTCTCGCCGCCTCCGCAGAGCGCTGGAAGAGAAAGAGGGGGGTGGGTTAGAACAAGGTTCTTTGTTCTTTTAAACTTCAGAGGGAGAGAAATTTTAAAAGAAATAGAAATAAAAAACTTCCTTTGTGATTTGATGGGTTTGCCTCCAGGTTCCCTCACTGTCATTTGTCACCAGTTTTCCTTTAGGTGTTGGAACACTCTCGGTAGAATTACCTAGAAGTAGCCCAAACAGAGCTTGCTGGAAACAGCCAGGGTACAATTTACCGGCAGCCTTGCACAAGAGCTGTGTGTTCAGGGAACAACTGTACAATTTATGTGAATAAAATGCCAAATGGGGATTTTTTTTTTGTAGCAATGGCAAACAATGTGAAAGTGTGCAAACCAACAATTCCCTCTTAAAATGCTACTGTGTGAGGCATAGAGACAGTCCCAATAAAACAGAGTCAGACAACTGATGTGCTCTGGAGTACGGACACAGAGACTCCATGCCCTGTATTGGAAATACAGTTGCTTGCCTCAGTAAGGAGGCCAATTAAAATGTAAGAGCCTGCGTGAGCATAACATTCATAAGGAATGTGAAATGACATTAACATTAATATTTTCCTTCTTTTTGTCCCCAACAGTGAACATATATTTGGAGTTTTTGTTTTGTTTTGTTTTATTATCATATTCCTTTTCTTCTTTCATCTTCAGCAACTACTTGACCACTTGAAAATTATGATATATAACGAATTTCAGATAAAAAGGCAGAAATACTATCAAGAAATGTCATTACCGAAAAGTGAAACCAGTTCAACAAAGCAGATACAAATAAACCTCCATATGTGCTTATGTGCATTGGATAGACTTTAAACTATAGCACCTCTAACTCGGCAATCTGAGTTCTTGGACTTTGTGCAAAGGAAATCAATATAAATGTAGACATGTTTTACTTTAAGGCTATTCATACTATCCTTGTTTATGACTAGGAAACCATAAGATGACAATTATACCATAGGAAAAAACTGCCTGTATTCATTTGGTAACTCCTTAGTAAAGAAAACTGGTATTGTCACCGAAAATATACACCACAAAAAATATTCAACTTCCTGGGGAAAAGTTCAAGATACTTCAAATGAAAAAACAAACAAACAAACAAAAAACAACAATTGGTTCTAAATAGCATGGATCAAGCATCGATTCTTGTCATGGATCAAGGTCAAGTACTATAATTATCCCTAGTAAAAAAAAAAAAAAAAGCTAAGGACAATTTTAGTTTGGCTACCTTTTTTATTCTGAATTTCACAAATATAGTGATCATGTGTATTTCTCTAGTCAGAGGAAATGCTTTTGCTTTTTTTGTTTTATTTTGTTTTTGGGGGATGGGGGGATGTTCCAGTTTTAGAATAATCGAAAATAAAATCATCAACAACACTCCTTCCCTCTGCCAAAGCTACTGTGCATCCTACTCGAGGGCGTGAGCTGTCTGCTCACAGCCTCTTGAACTACCTGTTCCTTGGTGATGTGACCCTTCTTCACTTAATAATGAGAACTGAGAACTCTGACGTAGATAGAAAGGGAAATGCAGAAGAACACAGGGAGGGCTACAGGAGGGAGTCCCAACTGCCACAGTTCTCGAATGTTCAGTGGCCTGCACTCAGAAGGCTCTAGACTAGTGTTTGGTGGAAAGAGCCATATAATTCTCCACAGGGCCATATATCATCACAAAGCTTAAAAGAAATAAACAGTACTATATCAATGAATTCCCACCCCCAAAGCTCTCAAGAAAATCAGTGCTTTGATTTGCTGAAAGCGAAGTCCTAGCTGATTGCAAAACCCTGCAATATCAATAATAAAAATATGGTTTTCATTGCACCTTACAATTTCAGAATCAACCTAATTAATTACATATTGAATCTCAGTTACCAAAGTACTCAACACATCTGATGTGTACAGGCTGGACAATTTAGCACACGCCCAAATGCCTATAAGACTGCAAGTACAGACTCCTAATCGGCACACAGGAAACCAGATATAAAATGAAACGCTACACCAGGAGTTTACTAGCTGGCCTACGCAATATCCTCCCTCCAGAGTGCAGAGAAGATTGTAAAGGAGGGTTTATCCTACTGTGAGATTGGTTCTCTACTGTCCAAACCACAGAGTGCAAAAGTCCATGTCTGCTTCTCAGTGGGGGCCTCAGGAAGCACTGTGTTCCCACGTATGGCTCTGATGAGTCCCTAGGACATGGAGCTGAAAGTTCAGCATGAACCAGCTCCTGACTTCTAGAGTACATCTCAAGACCCCATGCAAAGATGACTTCAGTGAAGTCATTACTTGGATTATTTCATCTCAGATCTAGGCCAAATTTGAAGCCCAGCATTGCTTGCTCTGCCTCGTTATTGACCTCTCTTGTCTTGGCTCATTCAGCAGGAGGTAAGGCCTGTGCCACATTTGAAAGGGGTGGCGGAATCTTCTTCTTGGTTTTGAGACATTGAAAACCATGACCTTATTCTTTGTTTGAAAGTGTGCACTTAAGCCAGCCTCAAAACAACAGTGTGCGTTTTCTCTCATTTGTGGTTGACACAATTTATATTAATACATAAAGTAATGTGTGTATATTTAAATTCGTCTAGAGAGCAAAGGTGACTAACAGGATGGAGGGTGAAGATGGAAGGAGGGAGTGGAAAGGATTATGTACAATGCACATTATGTACCTGTATAAATGTGTCCTTATGAAATACAGTATCATATACAATGAGCACACAGAGATTTAAAAAATAAAATGAAAAAGTTCAAAGTTTTGTTATCCATCTCACTTTTTAAAAATTAAAGTATAAAGAATCTTTTCTGTATGACCCTTGTCTGTAGAATTTGCAATTTTCTTGCATGCATTTTTCAACCTACAGAAGGCTATGGACATAAACTTTGAATTTCCAAAATTCAAGGCAGGCATTCTCACTCTGACATCCTTGGGGGAAAGGTACTTTACAGACAGAAGAAGCAGAGCACTGAGAGGTTAAGACAGCAACAGCCCAAAGCTACACTGCTCGTAAGAGGTAACAACCAGCCCACAATCTTGAGGTAGACATGGCAGCCCAATCTTCCATACCCCACTGGCTGCCTGCCCTGTTCTGCGAGAGTCCATAGCATTTGTGCTCAGTCCAATTCCAGGGCACAAGGCCTAAGTCAAAGTTCAAATTGTCTTTATTTTTCTCTTTAAACCAAAGACAGATGTCTGTTCTCCAGGTGAGTTGGATCCACATGGAATGACATTCCACGTCAGCACTCACGTTTTGGAAGACATCCTAAAAGAGCACTTAACAAGTTTCTGCAGAGTTTTTGGCATAAATTTTGCTGTCTTCTACGGATTGTCTTCCCACAGCTTTTGAGTTATCACTTAGATGAGAAAAGGGAGAGCCCTGAGGAGAAGTCATGCTGCGTCATCTTGACACCACCTACCGAGTTCGTCTGCAATTCTACAAGGAAGGTGCTGAATGTAAAATCAGTAACAGGTAGGTTAATGGGAGATTTGTTAATTGAGAGGAGGTTTACAGAGCACCTTCCTAGCCCCGTTCCTCAATCAACTGTGCACGCAACCGATCATCTGATTGAAGGTGTCTCACCACCAATGCTGAATTCCCTTTATCTGTGGCACAATTAACACTACTGCGAGAAGAGCAGTGCTCAGAGATGTTTCCTGAGATGCCACTTTGCATGTCCAGGTAGCGTGAGGTTGATGAGGAACCACCTGGGCTTTAGATCGTCATGGCCTCAGGAGAGTGTGAACTATGTGGATAGTTGGCCTATCTCAGTATTCTAGTCCCTTGATGAGTTTCTGAAATAAAACTTCGCAACCCGAAATTACGTTGGAAGTTTCGACTTGGAAATTACATTGAAAAGCTTCCAGCCTTCCTTGCTTCTCTCTGTGTTTCAAGGCAAATTTATGAGCCACCATGTGGTTGCTAGGAATTGAACTCAGGACCTCTTGAAGAGCAGTCAGGTGTTCCTAACCACTGAACCATCTCTCCAGCCTATCATGGCAGCATTTCTAATAGCAAATGTGCTCTCTCTTTCTCTTTCTCTCTCTCTCTCTCTCTCTCTCTCTCTCTCTCTCTCTCTCTCTCCCTGTGATCAACTTCTAGCACCTCAGAAACTCCTCACAAACTACTGACTGTGAGGGAGCCCCATCAACCCATCCATTAGGCTTGCTCAAGACCTGAAGCTCAGCTTCAGTTCCATCCCTAGGGAGAAAGCTAATCTAGAACAGCACACTTCAACTTGGTCTACACAGACTAAGAGCCTGTCAGCGCTGCACTCCACACCCAGCTTGAAAGGCTTTGTGTAAACCACTCTCATTCTCTTCTTCCAAAGGTTACTTATGTGCTTGAAGGAGAGCAAGCACGGTCTGCCCTGGCTGATGCAATCACTCCTGGGGAGAGCGCTGTATCTTTACGAATAAAAAACAGACCTCAGCTTTGGGATAAAAAAGAAGGGAGGAGAAAGTCCACAGGTCTGATCAAATTACCAAACTTGGTCTGTGCCCTGTCTTCCATGGAGGGTGAGTCATAACGACTGGGCCTTTCATTTGCTGAATCTTAAAAAGTTATGGCTAGGAGTGGGAGTCAGGAGGCTCTGAGTTTGGAATCTCAGAGAATCCCCAAGACATTTTGAAAAAGAGCACAGCCTTGCTGGACGCTGTTGAGGAAGAGATCATGTACAGCAAAGAGCCTGTCTTTGGATGGAAACTAACCCCAGGTCTGCAATGCTGAGCTAGTGGAGACCCTGACCAGAGTTTCAATAAAGTAGAGGCAACAGCCAGATGGGTGTGTTGGCGGGAGAAGGAGCGGGTGGTGAGCAGCTAAGGAAGGACAACTTTGCTGCAGAAGAAAGCAATTAAATGTTCTGGTTGATGAGCATAACAAAAACATGGTTTGAAATTCAGCATTTCAATGCTTTTGAATTAGTGTGTTCTATAGAAGAAGCGGGAAAGACAGTAAGTATTGCCCACAGGCCAAATAAATAAAGTCCACTCGCCCAGACAGAGACAAGGCATGTGTGTGTGTGTGTGTGTATACATATATGTATGTCTCTGTGTGTGTATGTATCATATAATTTTACAACAGAGTCTATATCTTTCTATCCCTTTAATCCATAACAAAAATGAGGAGTCCTCATATACAACTATCTACTAATCTAATAAATCCTTTTCATTTTCTTCTCGAACATCTCCTTTTTCTTTTTTTTCATTAAATTTTGTTTTGTTTTGTTTGGGGGTTTGTTTTGATACTGAGTCTCAGAACAGATCCCAGGCTGGCTGGGAGTTGGAACTCACTGCCTGTGCCTGGAACACAGTCGCAGCAAAGGACTCAACTATGGTATCCTTAAACAGTGCCCTGTGCCCATCATTTCCAACAGTGCTGATATCCAGGACCATCAGAACACAATCGGCAGAGTGTCATACTAACCCAGACAGCAACAAAACCATGTTTTGCTACAACTCACACAATTTATATTACAAAATATATACATGTTTGCTCATTGTCTCTGGCTCTTTTTCTACAATGTAACTTTCCTGAGGCAGGCAATTGGTCAGTTCTCTTACTGCTGTGTCCTGAGTCTAGAAAGAAACTGTCACATGAAGGGAAGAAGTTAGATTATTTATAAAATAATAAATGAGGCCTGGGAACATGAGGTACCTGGAAAGGAGAGCTAAATGATGATTCCAGTTCCTCAGCCCTCCATATTTAAGGGTAATGAATATATTATGATGTTCTGTCCACTGATAGATGAATAACAGGAGAATATATTAAAATGTCTTTATGCGCCAATAGGATATTAATCAGACCTGCAGACAAGGCCTGCTTCTTAGTACCATTTGCTCTAAGAACAGGACAGAGAAAGGCTCTTAACTAAAATAACCGTCTCTTCTGGCCCACGATGGTGTCTGGTGCTCTGATTCAACATACATCACCCATATCTTAGGTTACAGTGGGAATATGTCTGAAAATGTCCATGATGTGCAGGAAAGGGACCTTGGGGCCATGTCACGGATCCTGGTGTGTGTCAGGACTGCACGCCTACAATGTAAGCACACACTTACTGTAGAAAGGCCTTTGCTGCCAAAAACAGCACTGGAAACTACCTCCTTAAGATTATACGTGTTCAGTTCAAACTTTTTTGTAGAACACAGTTAATTTTGTTGTGGTAATCAACAGTTAAAATTTCTATTGTAGACCTTTATCTTTTCATTATAATTAGTATTCATTCACCAGGCCCTTCCCCACAGTACCCATGCCCCTTTAATTTAATACCCTTAGGTGCTTTTTATACAACATCTTTTATTTAGTAAGAAACTATCTCTGTCAAACAAATGTTCAAAGAAAACCCAAAACAACTCCCAAAATTAAGTGTCTTCACGCCTGAGTTCCTCCTGGACTTAAACACCCCACCCTCACCCCCGATGTGAAATAAAGCTATGCTTTGTTTTTGTGGGGAGACTTTACCATATGGCTCTCAGCTTTAATTCCTAAAAATAAGAGCAAAGTGTAGGTATTGCCTTGTCTGACAGCATGATGGAAGATCTACCATTCTGTAGAGAAATTAGTCATCATAAAGTTATCTAAAAGTGATAGCGAGGAAACAAATTCTGCATGTGCAACTGGGAAGGAGAATGTAAGTGGAATTCTGAAGGCAGACCCATGCCAGCACTCGGCATCTCAAGGAACATCATGTTATAAAAGAGACACAGTCTAGTCTAGTCTAGTAGATATTTAATTATAATTAGACAGAGTAGAAGGTAAAGAAAAAAAAATAGATGAAAATCTGGAAGTCAAGCTGGATGACCAGAGACTGACAATGCATCGTAAAAAGAAATTTGTGCTTAATTCAATATTTAAGAGAAGGAAAAAAGGATGGGAGGAAGGAGAAAGATACAAAGCGTGGAGGGAGGGAGATGTTATCAAAGAATCGTCCAAAGAAAATCAGAATCGTATAATGAAAAATGACACTCTGATATACTCCTCGAATATTCACCCTCAAAAAGGACTTGTGGCAGTGTGTTTTCAAAGCTCATCGGCAAACAGGATATATGCAGTGATGATCACTTGTTTTTCCCTGTAAAAAAAACTGCAATAAGTTAAAGTTTCTGAAAATCACAAAAATTCAAAATTGCCTGTTTATAAGCCAAGCAGGTATTTCTAAATTTGAAGAAAATTACTTCCTTAGAGTTTTGAGAAATTAAAAACTTTTATCCACCCACTTTCTGAATTTGCTTCAGAAAATACCAAAATTCTAAAAAAAAAAAAAAAAATTGAGATTCTTCTAGACTACTGGCATAGTTCTGAGATTTTTCTCCAGACATAAGGCCGCCTCTAAGGACTGTCTTTGGCAAAGTCCAGACAAATGGAGCATATTTTTTTATTATTATTTTAAAGATTTATTTATTTATTATGTGTACAGTGTTCTATCTGCATGTATGCCTGCATGCCAGAAGAGGGCACAGGATCTCACTATAGACGCTTACAAGCCACCATGTGGTTGCTAGGAATTGAACTCAGGATCTCAGAAGAACAACCTGTGCTCTTAACCTCTTAGCCATCTCTCCAGCCCTGAGCATGGTTTTATACAAGCCCGATGAGTACACATAAAGATATATTGAATAAAGGAAGTTCAAATGACGTGGAAAAGAATACTCCGACGTCGTAGTTGCATATGACTAGACTGAGAACCTAAACATTGCAGTTATTATATAAAGAGACGGCCCTCTTGTCTTCTTTCCCTTACGGCTGGGCTGCTTCCCACGTCGGGTGAAACAGGACAGGAGCCTTGCTGAGACCATGCTTCTGGACTTCAAGCCGCCAGATTAAACCTCTGAAGAGGAGCCATCTTGGAGCTTTTGTTATAAGGTGGACTAAGCTGATCCGTGATCCCATGTGAATGTGTTGGGTTGTAGAAATCCCGCAGATTTCATTTTATGTGTCGAGACTCTAGATTTCATTTTTACTATACCCACCCTGAAAACGTAATGACCATTCTTTTTTGAGTTCTTTTTTTTTTGTACCAACCACTTATAAAACTAAAATAAATTTGCTTGTGATTCTGTAATATTAGGTTGCTCAACAAGCAGGACTAGAACAAGCATGCATTTATATTTTTGTGAAAAGGATTTAGAAAATGACCTTTCAAAGGCAGATCGCATGTCTGTAAATTCACTGTGCACCCTGAGAACGATCAATTCCACTTCTTCGCAATCACATCCTAGTGTTGTTGTAATGTAGATCACCCCAGAGCAGTTCTCACCCTTCCAAGGGCAAGGGCACAGGGACCTCAACCACCTTCCAGAGGTGACAGCCAGTGGCTAAAAGCCAAGTTCTGCAGCTCGGTGTCAGCGTTCAGCCTGAGGTCTGCTGCTGTCCTCATCCCCATCACTAATCACACAATCTCATTCCACGCAGAAGCCCATAGTGACAGCACATAGTGACTGAGCCAAGGCAGAGTTCAGAAGGCCTGGCTATTTCCAGCAGTTTGTTCCTGTACAGGCCACTCCTCAGACAGTCAAATGACTTCATTCCTGAACGCTTTCATAGTTAAAGGAATAAAATGCCAATGATGAAAAAGTAGTTCCTAAAACTCACCCTGATATCCAGCTTGATTTTGGGAGGGTTTGGGAGAGGGTAATTTCAGACCAAAAAGCTCAGAAGTGTGAAGCTGTGCTCTAAAAGCAATCAGATACTTTAATTCAAATCCACGGCTGTACTTTTTCTCTAATACCACTGTTTTGATATGCCGAAAGCATTGTAAGTATCTGTATTGCTTTTAAAAAACTACTTTACACTTCCGAGCTTTCATTTTCTGCCTATTTGAGGTTGTCTTTTTTGCAGTCTATAATAGTAACAAGGGTTACTGCTACCAAACTGAGCCAAGCCCGGTGTATTCCGTTCATTAAGACCAGGAAGTGTGTGGTTCTCCTCTGACAGAGACAGACATGCCACGTGCCTGAAGGATTAACCTGCAGTAACGAGAATTCTCACCTTCAAACCCAGGGATACATCACTGCCTACCTAGATGGGGAAGGTGAGGGCAGTCAGGTTCTTTGAAATAAACAAGCTACAACATGTCTCCGAAAAGATGAACACACACATGAACTAACACAATAGCATAAAAAAAAAAAAAGATTTGCTACAGACTTCTTGGCTCATAAACAGAAGGAAGCCCATATCTCCAGCAAAACTTGTGCTGTCAAATCCTGTTCTGTGAACTGATTTACATATTGGAAGAAGAGGGAGGGGTCTGCATTCTTTTTCCCAATTTCATTAGTGTTTCTGCTATTGCAAGGCCTTGACATGGCTACAGAGAACCACTCCCAGCACCTCTAGCTATGAGAGTCTATAACAAAGCCGCACAGGCTAAATGTAACAAGGAAAAAGAATTAACTGTGCTTAGAAGAAAACACACCCACAATTTAATTAACTTGCATTCTGCTGCCAATTCCCAGATACGAGGAGACTAAGTACTCAGCACCCAAGGGCACAGGGAAGGGAGAAAAATCTACTCTTCCCACATGTTCACAGGAAAAAGTATGTTCTTTTGTAGCAGCAAAGAGAAATTTTATCTGGTCCAGTCTTGGTTGAACAGTGTGTACTGATCCAATCAGAGGTCCAGGATGGACAGAGGGAACAAGGAGGAAAAGAGTTTAGAAGGGACAGAGGTTTCAAGAAAGACACATGTATTGGAAGTTGCCGGCTGAGTCAAGTGAAGAGCACTGACTTTATTCTGAAAGGAGGAGAGACACTCAACAGTGCCTCTCAATGCTGAGGCTGCCATTGATAGAACTATGAAAACCACCAATCCCAAGGAAAGCACTCAGTCCCAAGACCTTGAGGACACAGGGCTCGGTCGAGGTCAGGTGATTTGTGGCTAGTGAGTGCAACAATGGGAAACACTTTGTTTAGAAAGATTATTTTTGCTCATTTTCCCAAAGAAAATGTGTAGTTTCCAAGACAGTAACCAGCTCCTAAGTCCCTGGGAGGTTCACTCAGGGATGAGGTTGGCTGAGCCCCTCATGAGAGATAGAGAGAGAACATGGAAAGTCAACGAGTCCCCAGGGGGCTGCAGCTTTTCTAAAGGTTGGTTACAGCTTGATTTGTGGCTATGTCTGTAATCACCAAACCCTGCTTCTGCCTGGACTGACTTTAGAGGGGCCTCCCACGCAACTCATGCCTGTTCACACATGTCTTGCATGTTTTCCGGTAGACTTTTACTTTTATCAGGGCCTTTCATGTGGTCACATTTTACTCCTGTCAATCATCTATTTACTTTTAAAAATTACGGTCTCTTTAACTATTAAAAAAAAAAAAGTTTGATGGACCCATGAAGTAAAGTATGCTACCTTTATGAGTTTTGTCCCTATAAATCACACCACCATGAGGACAGTGACTTTTGTCTGTTCTGTTCCCAGCTGTAGCTACAGGAGCTTGTAAGAGCTGGATGCACTTCATGAGCTAAATAAACTTGGCATCCAACTCGGAGCTCTTTGGAGCAAATAGGAAAAAAAAAAAAAAAACAGCCAAAATTCAGGGCTAGATTCTGGCCAAAGTACACTACAAAAAGTCCACAGAGATAAAGAAATCAGGACGCATTTCCTAACTGTCAAAACTGAGTCTGACAAGCCATGGGAGAAATCCACAGAATGACTGGCTAATTGATTTTTGTTAGGTAGTTGATCTTTCCATGCCTCTAGCACAGCCCAAACACAATGTGGACGGACCTGGATTTCACAGAATAGAATTCAAGACCCGTGTCCCGGCTACTTTCCAGATCTGGGTTTCAGCAAGATGTCCAAGACCACAGCCTTGCTCACTGAGAACCACCAGAGGGCACGCACATCCTGGGCTGCCCAAGACACGCCCAGAAGGTGCCCCAGGGTGTGATGGAAGTCCAGAATAACTGCATTGTGTCTTCACTGTTTATTTTAAACAAGATGGCATTTCTTTAAAAGTTGGCTTTGCATTTTACAGAACAACAGAAAATTATGAGCTATGGAGACCCCATGACTGCAGAACAATAATTTATTTTTTTCTGCTTGTATGTCTGAGTTGACTTTTCTCATAATAAGAAACAACTTCAGGAACCACTATTTTAGAACTGCAACTCATGTATAATGTGATTTTTGTGGGCTGTAAATGGAGTTTTCAGTGGGGACTCTCATTAGAAGGTAATCGCATTACGGATCCCTGTTAGACTTTCTCACCATGTCATCCAGATAGAAATGAAAGGTCTTTACAGCTGTAGGAAAGTTCCGGAACTGTTGGCGTTATAAGCTCAAAACTGCTCTACTCTAAGAACTTTAAAGAAAAACTGCCAATTTCGCCCAGCAACTACACTCCAAAAGGAAAAACTGACAGCCAAAAACGTTTACAAGCAGACAGAATGGGAAGCCACATGCCTCGCAGAATTTGGCTAGATTCAGAGGACTCCTGGGAGGTCTCCTGTCTTAAACATTTCCCAGCTCAAGTTTCTCACGTTGGAGTCTATTCATTTCAAAGGAGCCCAAGGTCCTCAATTAAAAGGCAATTTTCTGAGGATTCTTCATTCAGTTATCAGCCAGGGTTTCTAAGGACTTTGCAAATGACACAGCTCTGAACATAGCAAAAACTGTCTTGGGAGCCAGCAACAGCTCAAACAGCTCATACATATGGTTGACTATGTTAATGGGTTTCTGATCTATGGATTTGCCTATCCAAAGACAAAAAAAAAAGGAGGAGTTAGGTCTGTAATGGCTGAGTCATTATGGGAGACACAGACAGACAGACCAACAGACACACACGCACATGTAATTCCTCATCATTCCTCACCGAACAATGTCTTAGAATGAAGATTTATGGAATATTTATACTCCTATGTGGATTAGCTAGAAATGAATTAAAGCACACGGTAAGACTGCATGGAGGGCACATGAGAATATGACAGTCTCTTATATTAGTCATGAGCATCTGTGAATTTACGTATGTGCACGAGGGGTCCAAACCAATCACCCAAAGACACCTAGGGCCCACTAAATATTTCTCTTTGTGTTCCTTTTTTAAAAGACATTAGAAGATTAGTATGGGGAAACAAGAAAACAGTGACATCTGAGAAATGGGGGCAATGTATAAACTTAATTGGTTCAAAGCCTTAGATAACTCTGCTGGCTAGTTTTATATCAACTTGACACAAGCTAGAGTCATCTGAAAATATGCAACCTCAATTGAGAAAATGCCTCCACGAGATTCAGCTGTGGGGTACTTTCTTAATTCGTAATTGATGAGGGAGGGCCCAGCCCATTGAAGGTACCATCCCTAAGGTGGTGGTCCTCAGTTCTACAAGAGGGCAGGCTGAGCAAGCCATGTGAAGCAAGCCACGGAGCAGCACCCTCATGGCCTCTGCATCAGCTTCTGCCTCCAGGTGTCTGCCCTGCTTAAGTTCCTGTCCTGATGTTGGTCATGGTTGCTTCATTAATCCTAACTAGGAAAATAAACAAAGGTCAGTAGAGACTGAAGAAGGCAAGGCAGAAAACTACAAAAGTACAAAAATATTCAGACTGAGACATATTTTTGTACTTTTGTACAAAGGAGAGGCATCCTCTGTCACACTAAGAATTTCATACAGACTGAGACATCCAGGACTTGTTTTCTCTTTTGTTATCTTTTTAATTATGTGTACAAGTGAGAAGGGATGGGTGCATGGGAATACAATTCCCTCTGGTCAAAAAGAGGATGTAAGACATACCCCCTGGAACTGGAATCCCAGGTCCTTGTGAGCCGGCTGACATGGATGCTAGGAACCAGACTCAGGTCCTCTGCAGGAGTGGTATGTGATTTCAAGGGCTGAGTCATTGCTCCATCTCTCCTGACTCCCATTCATGCTTTTTTTTTTTAAAGCTAATGCTCATCTAGAACTTTCTAGGTACAGAGTATGTCTAAAAGGCTCTACTTCATTTTTCTTTAGAATACAGACAGCTCTGACATGAAAATCTTAATTACCAGAGGAGAAACTGAGGCTTTGAAACTGACTAACCTTCTCCACAAAGGGCTGACAGCCATCAGAGCTACACAGATCACCCCAACAGATAGATTCCAGAGCCCTGTTACTGAATACCCTCAAGGGCCTATATTAACTTCCAACTGCCACCAACTCTCTGACAAACTGGGTGAAGGTAACAGAATTTGTTGCCTCTTACAGTGTGGAAAGTCAGAAGTATGACAAGGGTCTCTCTGGGTGGGGTGGTGAGGCTTTTACTCATTGTCACTTTTCTCCTTTCATAATGTCAAAGCCTAAAACATGCAGGTCTTTGACACATGTCTGTCCTCACATCTTCCACTAACTCCTTTGTCTCCCTCTTCACTTCTCAGAAGCCTGTCATTATCCCAAGGCTACCTAGGTAACCCAGGAGAGGAGCAGTTCTCTGTCCATCTTCAGTTTGGACTCCTGAGGACCAAGGTAACTAATGTATCCAGGGATTAACAAAGAAACATCCTTAGGGAGTCAGGTGTCATTCTGCCTACCAAAGATGACCAGCTTTTTCACCCTGCTTTCTATGTTCCTTTTACATGCAGCATTCAAAACCAAGTTTTGAAATCCTGGAACTCTAGGACTCTTTGATAGACGCTTTATTGATTCCAATGTTTTACAATAGTTCACTAACAAAGACTGTTTCCAAAATGCCAGTGGTTTCTGCCCCCAGGTTCAGCTAGAGAGCTAATACTGGCACAGATGCCACAGGGGTAGAACTCCAGGTATAAATGGCCAAGCTAGCCTCACACAGACCCCAGTGCTCACCACTCCCTTCCCCCTTATCCATAGTCACTACTGCCATCTTGGTTGCTTCTGCTGTTCCCAGTAGGGGTCCTGGTCCAGCAACCATGGAGTCACTTGAACACCTAGACATACAATCCTGAAGTGCATGCTGCGCTGGAGAGACAAGCCAATTGTTCAGCATCCACACTGCCCAACAAACAAGTTCACATGTGTTCTGATGGACATGATCCCACATAGGATATGGCTGAGGCAAGTGCATTGGCCTGTAAGACACCACTTAAAGATCATGTGATTAAGAATTACAATAAAAAGCTGGGGGTAGAGGCAAGAGACATGATAATGCACAGGAGGCAGCGACGGGTGGATCTCAGTGAGCTTGGGCTAGCTTTGTCTACACAGTGAGTCTAAGGCCAGCCAGGGCTGCCTGTGAGACTGCCCCAACAGGCAAGCAAGCAAGCAAACAAGGAAAAAAAAAATACAGGAGAGCAATGCCAAATTAATAAGCTTAGTACCACGTCATTCAGAGAGCAAGATCCCATCCCAAATCTAGACCAGGAAACCAGCTGGAGCTTAACCTTCCAACGCAAAGGTGAGATGGGAACAAAAGGCCTGAAAGAATTCCAGTAGCAGGGTACCAGCAGCCCAGCACTCCTACAAGTATGATCTTTTGGCCACATACCTCTCCTCCCTCACCCACATCTCTTCTGCCACACCCACCAAACTGCATCCTGTTGGAGTCACAGCGTACACAAATGACCCAGCCCTGTGATGCCAGAGACTCCTGGTTGTCATCCAAATACCCCCCTCGGCTCGTTTATAACAATGACATTAATGACGCATCCGTGATTGCCATTCTGAAGCCTTGGCTGTGTCCATGTGACGAAGTTTTCACCAACACAGCAGGATCAGTTTGTCCTTTGCCCTGACCTGCCATAAAAAGTCTTACTGCCATGCACATTGCCTCACAGGATGACGCACAGACAGAAGACCGCTGGACCAAGAAGTGGGTGGAGCCACATTTTTAGATAAGTTCATAGGACAAGCTGGCCTGGAAAGCTTACACACTAGAAAGGCTACCTTGGGTCTCTTGCTTTACTACGGGGGGAAGAAATGTTATTCTCATGAGCTAACACTGTTACAGGGAAGTTTGGGTGATAGTAGTTTTGCTTTCACGTGTCAGTCTGTTGGGCAGATCAGACAGTAACAGCCAATCTAGGCAGAAGAGCTAAGTGTCCAGAAAGAGATGATCCCTTCACATCCCCTAGAAGCTGATGAACCTTCCCACAGTGGGCTAACATATTAGCCATGCATGAAACAAACTTCAGTAATCCAGCCCAGCCTATACCAAGAGCGTTATCTCTGTGACAAACGCCTTCCATATTTGAAATTGCTAATTTGGAAGTGTATCTTCCAAATATAACCAATTTATTGGTTGAATGAGACTGTACGTCATTAAGCATGATTGAGAGCAAATGAGTTTAAAGTGTCACTAGTATGACCGACGGTACTAAATTGACGTCATACCACAGACAGCAAAACAAAGACATTTATTTAATGACACAGGCAACAGTCCTCCCTCCCTTGACCCACAGATACAGAGGCACAAGATGTCAATTGTTTTCAGAACATTTGGTTTCTACAAGAACTTCTAGCAGCCTTTCCCAAAATATACCAAATAAAATATTGTCTCAAAGATGTGTGAGTTGTGAAAACAGTCACCAATGCATAGGGGAATATCGCTGCACCGGAAAAAAGAAACAAAGAATTGATGCAGGAGAGAAAGATAAAAGGAAGAGGCATCCAAGGTGAAAATGGCCGCTATTCATTCTGGGGGTCATGGGATTTTTTTCTCCCAGAGTGAAGAAGCGAGTCTCCTTGTTGGGAGATTCACTTTCCTTCAGTAATACACAGCTGAGTAGAGTTCTCATAAACATAAAGAGAAGTCGCTTTTGTGTCGGGAAAAGTAATAAACTCAAACTGTGTCTAAAACGATGGGGAATACAAGGAGATAATGGGAAAATCTTAAGATTTAATTAGGTGTGGTGAAAATCTATCAAGCAGATGAAACCAAGAAGTCCCACTTTTAATCACAGCACCTCCAGAGTGCTGCTGTCAGAAAGTGGACAATGGATGCTACAATTGCAGTCCTGAAAAGTGGCAGGAAAGAGGTGGTGACTTGGCTAAAAACTTTGAGCTTAATTTGAGCTCCGTGGTGTTTCATGTGCTCAGCATTTTTAAGGGAGGAAACATTTCTCTCAAGGAAGTAGTGTAAGCTTATCAGCTTAAGTGTCTTAATTCTTTCTGTAAATTTCATTCAAGTGTCACTGAATGGAAAACTCAGTCTCCATTGTCTTAATCAAGCATGCAAATGTTTAGCATTTCCTTGAGGCTCTGGGGTCCTTACTAGGAGGAGAAAATGTTTCTTGGCTCTGAGATAAAGTTAGCCTTATGCTACGCAGTCTGAGGCTTCCTCGGCACCTTGTCACTCTTCTTTATCACACACAATCTCCCAAGCACCATTTCCACCACTATCCCTGCAACAGGATCTCTAGCCATGCCCATTTCCAGTTTCTTTGCTGTCAATTATGAAGACTGGTGAAAATGAAAAAAAAAAATTAAATTATTTTTTAAAATAAAAGACAAATAGACTATGCAAGAGGACTTCAGGGAATCTTTCTTTTTAAATGGCAGAGTGAGTATCTGTTAGATGTTAACCTTTTCATTTCCCCTTCTTTTTAGTCACTGAACGTATTCTACATAACTGAGGTACAGTCTTCAGATAAGTGAGGTGCTATCATATAGTCAAATGACTAAATTAAAATGGAGGTGCTGCCTGGAGAGACACAGTGTTGTAGTAAGAGAGAAAACGTGGGACGTTAGGTTCAGGTCTCAGCTCTGCCTCTTTCCAGCTGTAGAAGTCTTCAAGTCTCAGCACCCTAATAAAAAAAAATGTAACTATTGGGTCAGTGGTAGAGTGTATGCCATGCTTAGCATGAGTGAGGCCTTGGGTTAAACAAATGTGAGCATACTCTCCAATGATACAGATGTGTTTTTGAAGGCTACAAGAGACAAGCTCTCCATATTTGGCATTTAGAAAGCTTGGACAGGTGAGCTACGTTATTACTATTCATCCTTGGTACAAACATCTCTGTGGGTGTCTGTCACAGTCAAAAGTGATTCCTGCAAGCTGCAAATTTAATCCCAAGCATATCTGTTTAAAGTGCTTTAGGTGAGGTCCGATTAATCCAACCTTTCAGATTTTTTATTTTAAAACCAAAAATACCATCAAAGATATGTTCCTGCCTTCTAATACTCTAAGTAAGCAAATGAAGGCGAAAGAGTCAGCATGACACAACCAAAGTCATGACTAATTAATTAAGTAACTCCCAGAGCTATTTAGGAAGCAGAAATGGGATTCTGTTAATTACGTTCATGTCAGGATGGCTGTGAGGGAACAGTTTAAGGATGAAAGATTTATTTAGAATAGCAGTTCAATCCATGCATGTCTGGAACATGCAGTAGCAAGAGGGTGTGGTAGAGCCTGGCCTTCATTCCTAGGAAGACAGGAAGCAGAGAAGAAGGAGCCAGGGACAGGATATGGGCAAAGACTCACTCCCAGCGACCTACTTTCTCGAACCAACCCCTACCTCCTGAAGTTCCTAGAACCTTCTAAAACAGCACCACCAACTGGAGACATTCAAAAGGTAAACATTTCATATTCATTTCATATGCAAACCATAACAGAAATGAAGATGTCCTAGTGTTAATCAAATGTTCTTAAACGAGTATGGCTTATTCTAGAACAGACAAGGGCAAACTTTCCTATATAAATCTATAGATTTTGTGGTGGACAAGTGTCTGTGTGTTGCTGTTCATCGTGCAGCAAGAACATCTGCAAACAATAGAAAATGGAGTAAATGTGGCTATGGTTCAGTAAAACTTAAAAGACAAACAAGCAACAGGTTGCATTCAGCTGACGGGTTATGGTCTGATGACCTCTGAACTAGACTACACTGACGGAGTTTCTTAATAAAGGAAGCGTGACAAATATAACTCCGAATCAATAGACCTTTGCTTGCTGTTGCCAATACTCTAGAAGACCAGGATGATAATAGGAGCGTTTAGCGGGGCAGGATTTAAATGTTGTTCTTGTGACTAATAGAACAAAGCGGTGTTTGATGAGACAGTTTCTATTCAAGCCATAACACTGCAGGTTTCAATATCATCTTAGTAATAACCAGGAAGTGCTAATCAAAGAATTCGATTCAAACGGGGTATGATGATCTATCCTCATTTAGAAAGACAAATGGGATATGCATTGAACGTATGACAGGAGTCTACCGCAGAAACCATCTGAAAGACTCTACCTAGCAGTGCTCTAAAGTAGATACTAAGACTCATAACCAAACCTTCGGCAGAGTGCAGGGAATCATATAAAAGAAGGGGAGTTTGATGTGGAAAGGATAGGAGCGCCACAAGGACAAACATATCTGGGCACAGGGTCTTTTCTGAGATGGACACTCAACCAAAGACCATGAGAGGATAAAACCTAGAACCTCTGCTCAGATGTGACCCGTGATAGCTCAGTAATCAATTGGTTTCCCATAGTAAGGGGAACAAGGACTATTTCTAACAGGAACTCAATGACTGGCTCTTTGACCTCCCCACCTCCCAAGGGAGGAGCAGTACTGTTAGGCCACAGAGGAGGACTTTGCAGCCAGTCCTGAAAACACCTGACAAAAGGGAGTCATATGAAAGGGGAGGAGGTCCTCCCCTATCAGTGGACTTGGAAAGGGGCAGGGAGGAGATGAGGGAGGGAGGGTGGGATTGGGGAGGGAATGAGGAATACAGCTGGGATACAGAATTAACAAAATGTAACTAATGAGAAAAATAAAATTAAACAAACAAACAAACAAACAAAAAAACTGCATTGGTTAAGTAACAGTGATGAAAGTAGAAGCCAGCACTAAAGTAGTTACGAAACTTGAGTCAGAATAACTGAAACCAAACCTCTAAGGAAAAAAAAAGAGTATTCTAACCTGAAAAGATATACAAATTTTCCCTCCAAACTCCACTGATTAACACGAAGTGGGAACATCTTATTCATGCAAACAATATGTTTGACATCAGCCACCACCTCCCCAAGGCGCCACCCTTAAAACCCGAATCGAAGCCAGCAATAAACTGCAAGAAACAGAAATGCTCACCAGTCTCCTTGGCGGCATCAGGTCTTGCTGAGGACGCTGGCCTCAGACAGAGAGGGCTCGTGGAGGAAGGCGTTTACTTATGTGGCCCCTCCAGTAAGGACACACACAAATAAAGCCCTTTTAGCAACTGGAGGCCTGGACCAATTTCTACTTCCTTCCAAGAATGACAGATAGGGGTGGGTTGCCAAAGGAACACCAGTCATGCATCCTCTTTTGGAAGTCTGAACTCTGCATCTGTTTGGCAGGAGGTATCCCAGAAGAGAAAAGGAACTCAGGAGACAGCCCAACCTCCAGCATTAAGGGAGCCATTCAGACTGTCATTCGATTCACTCAGTTGAACAAAATGTAGCGTTTTATTTCCCCCAATGTCTACGTAGCTCCTTCCCGGTAAATTGGTTGTTTAAAAGGCGCATGTACCAGGAGACACTAAAGAGGAACAGGACAACAGGCGGGAGTGTGGGGCTCACTGTTTCACATCAGCTGACTGCCAACATCTGCTCCATTTAAGGAATTCACTGCAAACCAGCTGAGATTTCCCAATATTTGGTTTCTCTTTGGCTTTTTCACCTGAACTTTTGTTTCAGGGAAAGAGCTTGGAAAAATACATGCATAAAATGAACCATGTGAGAGGAGAAGAGACTCAGTGAGTTATGAGAGGTTTTGTTTTTGTGTTTTTCTTTTCTCTTTTCTTTTCTTTTTTTTTCTTCTTTTCTTTTCTTTTCTTTTCTTTTCTTTTCTTTTCTTTTCTTTTCTTTTCTTTTCTTTTCTTTTCTTTTCTTTTCTTTGAGACAGTGTTTCACTGTGTAGCCTGGGCTGTCCTGGACTTGCTTTGCGGAACAGGCTTGCCTTGAACACAGAGAGATCCTCCTGCCTCTGCCTCCACCAGTGCTGGAATTACAGGCATGTGCCACTGAGCCCAGCTGAGTTGTCGGCTGAATTCTGAGAGTTTTATGAATGTAGTGTCTTCTACTCAGTGGGATTTCAGTTAACAAGGCATGCTAACCAAAAAGCACTTCATCATCTTTGTCCTCTTCAGAAACACAGACAGCATGACTACCTCAGCAGCATCATGGAGCCACTATCATTTCCTATGCTTAATTCTTTTAGTTGAGAAATTATAACTTTTTTCCTAATTAATTTATTTTTTATTAATTACAGTTTATTCACTTTGTATCCCAGCTGTAGCCCCCTCCCTTGTCCCCTCCTAATCCTACCCTCCCTCCCCTTTCTTTTCCTATGCTCCTCCCCCAGTCCACTGATAGGGGAGGTCCTCCTCCCCTTCCATCTGACCCTAGCTTATCAGGTCTCATCAGGAGTGGCTGCATTGTCTTTCTCTATGGCCTGGTAAGGCTACTCCCCTCTCAGGGGGAGGTGATCAAAGAGCCAGCCACTGAGTTCATGTCAGAGACAGGCCCTGTTCCCTTTACTAGGGCACTGAGCTGCCATGGGTTACATCTGTGCAGTGGTCTAGGTTATATCCTTGGTTGGAGTATCAGTCTCAGAAAAGATGCCTGTGCCCAGATTTTTTGGTTCTGTTGCTCTCCTTGTGGAGCTCCTGTCCCCTCCAGGAGAAATTATGACTCCTTATTTAAAAAATCCCAATTGAATAGTATACTAGAGCACACAGAATATATGTGTGTGTGTGTGTGTGTGTGTGTGTGTGTAAATATAGATAGTGCTTTTTGTTTTCATAAAGTATTTTTTATCTTGTAATGTAATTAAAATAAACATAGTCTTGAGAAAAACTTCATTTGTTTCATTTCTCATTTTGCTTCTACTTTTTAAGGGCTTCGATTATAACACAATAATATTGATGTTTTGCAAAGTACCAAGAAGCTTATCTAAGTGAAACTACTTTTACAAAGTAAGAAGTAAAATGCTAGCCACAAGAATTACACATTGGCATGATACAGCGTATCCTTGCTATCAACAGAAAGAGAGATACCTATGAGTTGTGACTGATATTATATAAAATACCCATAGAATAAATACTATCAGAACTAAAAATCAGAGCTGAAGGATGCTATTAAAAATAATTTAGCAACATCAAAAAGATCGCTATCCCTTGACAAGAGATGTTTTGTTTAGTTTGGCTACAGGAAAAGTAACTTTGGTGTTGAAACTCAGAAGTCTTTGAATCACAGATCTTTGTCATTTATTTTCCATTGTCATGTCTTTCTGGGCTTTTCACTGGATCTCACAGACAGCTCAGGCACGAACAACCAGTACATCTTCCATTTCACCAGTTGGTGAAACTGTTTTCTCTCACGCACAGCTTTGAAAAGGTCACCATCCCTACAGGGGCCTCACTATTATTCTCCTTATCAGGAGCAGACTCCTGGGCCTCAGCTTCAAAGGCCTCCTCCAGCCTTCCCAGCACTCATGCCTGACCACTCTGGACTCTCCCAGCCAAGGAACCCTTCATTCATCCCTTTGATTCACTGCCCATCTCACATGCATCCTATGCCCGAAACCTTCAGCATTGGCTCAGACCACTAGCAACAGCCTTGTCCCCTGGAGGGGGATTCCAGTACCTTTGTCTGCAGATGTGAGCGTGACAAGAGACTTTAAGACGGGAAGAGATCTCTTCAGCAAATTTCTTGTGTCTTTTACCTTTCCTTTGTTTCATCTCCTAGACCTATGTGAGGCATAGACGGAAAAAATAAAGTACTGGCCTCACTTTTGAAGATACACGACTCAGTTGGTATAGCACTTGCTTAGCAAGCACTAAGCTCTGGCTTCACCACCTAGATCTCACAAGACTCTGCATGTAGTCGCACACACCCAGGAAGAGCAGAAGTTCAAAGCCATCCTCAGCTAAATACTAGGTTTAAGGGCATGTGGGGGCTATTTGAGATCCTGTCTCAATAAAATAAAATTTAAAAAGAACAATGCTAGGAAGGTAGCTTAGCTATTAAAATGCTTGCCTTGAAAACACAAGGACGCGAGTTGGGTCCCCAGAACCCACATTAAATATGCCGTGTGCAGTGGCACAAACTTGTGGTCCTATTGGGAAGAAAAAAACAGACCTATCCCTGGGCCTAACTGGGATCCAGTAACTGAGCCTATTGAAGAGTTCCAGGCCAGTGAGAAACTGCCTCAAAATGAAGGCGAGTGGTGTCTGAGAAACAGCGCTTGAGGTTATCTGCTGGCCTCTACATGCCACACATACACAAATACAGAGAGAATAAAACAGAATAAATATACTGCAACATCTCATGACTGCTCTGCACAGGAATGCCCACTGATATCATGCCAGAGACCATGCCAGGGATGAAGGAAACTGGGACAGTTTTATGTCGCAGACAGGCATCACCGATGAAGTGCCGACGAGAGTAGGGAGGACAAACTGTGGTGGGGTCTAAGAGGGGAAGTCGGGAACTGGAGAAGCACAGACCCCCAAGTGCAGGGAGCCCTGCCACACGGGGGTGCCAGTGGCTTCTGACTTTGTGCCACATGCCAAGATGATTCACGGCATGAGTGTCACAGAGCACCGCCTCAGGTACTGTTCCTCACACAGAGCAGGTGGCAGCTCCCAGGCAGAGGCGGGCACCGTTTGCTGAAAGTTCCAGAACTTCCGAGTTTGTGGAAAGGTCAGAATGTTGCAGGTCCGGGGCCTAATTAAAATTTATCAAAGTGTATTAAGCTGGCAGATCCAGGTTCCACCAATCAAAAGCCTCAAAAGGCCATCAGACAGCATTTGAGGCCTACAGCTGAATTTCCGCTTTGCTGGAACAGCCTACTTACTGCTTCCAACAATGCACCTTGATTTTTTGGCTTTCTTTGTTCTGTTAATACAAAAATAAAAAATGATCAAACTACTACCAGGTTGAAACATGGAATTCGAGGCAACCTAAATCGGTGTTCCTGGGCCATGTTCATTCCTATTTGGCTCCAGAATAAACTATCTGTTCTGCCCTTCAAGGCAAGAAGTGCATTTTTGCATCCACCCAAATCAAGATGAAACTCCCTGCTGAAACAGAAAAAGTTAAATTAATTCAGGGCTCTTTTTTTTCCCCTAAAAAAAATTTTTAGTCATTCTCATTCAAAAATATATAAACAATGATGCTGGTTTGTGTCAGAAGATATGATTAAATGATGAGCCCCAACTTACTTTCTATAAAATAAGAATAACAAGATATATCAACTCTGGGTTGTACTGAAAATTAAAATAGGGCATATGCAATACCCAATACAGAAACTATGGTACCCACCATGCATGCAGTCAACGTCAGCTATTATTGTTGGTGTAATTATAACTCTAAAACCCTCGTTTTATGTGGGGCCTGGTGGAATACACCTGCTTTCCCAGCACCCAGGGAACAAGGTCAGGACATCAACACAAGTTCAAAGCACTTTGGTCACATAATGAGCCAGCCAGGGCTACACAGTGAGACCCTTGTCTCAGACAAACAAAACAAAAGATTTTGTTCTTGACAGATGGCAGAACTCTGGCGTTGTTGCTGCCTCACTTGGGCTGTGCTGTAGGAAACTTTGAGCCTTAGACCCAAAGTTTAGTCTAAGAGTCTTAAATGTTCAGGTACAGTGTATTCATTTTTCTATTCTTTTGTAAAATGCACTGAGCCACACTACCTTCATGACTTTCCTGCAGTTTCTTTCCAATTACCCAAGCCTAGAAGAGGCCCGGCTTGCTTAATAACTAACATTACCTGGGAAGCAGAGAGGTATGAACTGGGGTTTTAGTATTTCTTCAACTGTGGCGACAGGCGTACGTATTGAACCATCACCCATAATCCTGGTGAGCCTGAAGAAGGCTGATGGGGTTGGCGCTGCTCCCACAAGCCACCTTTGAGATGCCCCTGGCTGTTCCCTCCTCTAGTCTGTTTACTCTCCCCTTCACCTTCCCCTCTCTTGTTAGGCTGGGAATTTTAGCTCACTGTGTGTCCTAAAAACTCTCAAGTCCCTATTCATTCAGCCCCGAACAAGTCTCTGAAATCCAGGCACTTAGAGTCAATGATATAGCCCAGAAATTCACAGATCCATGTGTTCTTTCTTCCAAACTTTCATTTTTCCTATGGTTTCTACGTTAGCAAGTACAATGAGCACTGCTTTCACATTGTTAAAAATAAAATGTTCAGTGAAAGATTAAGACATTTTAAAAAACTATAGTATATATAATATAGTGGAAAGAAAAGTGATTATTATATTACTTATAAACTATAAATAAAATTCTTTTTTTTAAATAAAATCCTTATAGAATATAAATAAAGTTATTATAGAATAAATATGATGAAAATCAGAACTAAACAGTGGTGGTTAGGACGTCTGCTATCCTTTCCTCTCCCCAGTAGCTCATCAAATTCTCAGCTCTGTGAATCTTTGAGAACAGGGACTTTTCTGTCCTTTTCCCTCCCGAATCCCCAGTGTCTGAAACAATACCCAGCATCAGGTGGTTACTTCACAAACCTTTGGCAAAGTCCTGTTCATTTGTAGTTGTGTGTGTGTGAGTGTCCCTGCTTCTCTGTATGTGGGCCACATGAGTTCAGTGCCTGCAGAGGCCAAAAGAGGACAGCAATTCCCCTGGATATGTGAGCCACCCAACATGGATGCGGAGAACCAAACCCCAGTAACATACAAGAGCAGCAGTGTACTTAACTGCTGAGTCATCTCTTCAGCCCCTTTGTAAACATTTATAACGTATTCATGGCACCTTGTTGGTGATCTATGGCTCTCTGTTGGATAGAGCTGCTACAAAAAATTTATGAGACACCATCCTTTGGGTTGAGTTCCTGCAGCAAGCCCCGTTGGACCAGGCTAAAAATCAGAATGAAGTCACTCATGTCAAATTCCACATAAGCAACTAAAAATTCAGTTCAGCACATAGACCAGTTTTTCCTAAAATAGGAGAATCTAGTCTCCCCATGTCAGAATAATAAGGATGCTCTTCTGTGCTTCAAACTCTTACAGAAGGGTCATTTGAAGTCATCCATGGTTTTCCCCACAGTTATAGGATGAATTCCCCACTTGACACACCCCTGGGAAGCCATCCAAATCTGTGAATCACAGATAAAAAGATAAGATTCAAAACTAAATGTTAAAAAGAAAAAAAAAAGTCTTCTGACAGCTCTAGCTACTGATAGAAGGAGCCGGCCGGCACTGCTGAGGATCCGCAGGCCTCTCTTCCCAGGTCTCTTGCCTTTCGCTTGCTGGCGGAGGACTGTGGGTAAGCAGTGCGCATCTCCTGAGTATAACCTGTGTTTTGGCATTGGGTCCCCCAGCCTTTTGACATCCATATTAGTTTGTGCTTGGGTGTGGGGTGGAGTGGGGAGGGACACATGACCTTGAGAGACTATCTGACTGTTGCAACTTGTGGTGGCTGATGAATCACTGACAGAAGTAGAGATTAGAATGAGACACACACCTTTGTCCAAGCAGGCACCCCAGCCTGGTGGTGGGCCTGCCCTTATCCTTATCTGCACAGGGTTTTGAACTTTGTATACTCTTGACAGTTGCTCACTGGAGGATAGGAGCGCAGCCGCCTGAAATGATAGTTTCTACTGTTTGTGCCGTCTGTAGGACGTAACCAGTTCCATGATGGAGTATCTAAGGACCCGCACTTGTGCAGGTCTGTGTGGATAACTGTTATGTGTTCAGTTTCAATGGCAATGCCGTACCTGGATGGCAGCACCTCCTGACACTCTGATCCATCCTCCAGCTCTTAAATTGCTCCGTCCTATCTTGGAAAATGTCCCCTGGGAGTGTGCTACGGATACGCTGCTTAAAGCTGAGCTCATCAGTCACTTAAGCTTGAATGTGGAATCTCCTCTTCTGGTTCACTCATATGAGTACTGGTCCCATCCAGCAATGTTGGTTGAGAGATTTTAGCAGCTTTAAGACTGGGCTCCAGCCTGTTGACACGCACTATGTGAGGAGCCAGCCCTCGAAGGCTATAGCCCCCTCACCTCTGGTGTAGCCTCATTGACCTCTGACCCACTGGGGTGTGAGCCAGGCGCCAGCCCATGACTGCCTGTGTGAAACTGTGATCCAAAATCAACCTTTCCTCCATGTTGATTCTGTCAGGTATTTTGTCACGGTGGTGAGGAAAGTCATCGCCTTGCTCTGTTTTTGTAGAAATGGGAAAGATCCAGAGAGGAAAGATCGCATTTCAGAAGCGCATCTCTTAGCTGTGGCCCTGCCGCTCAGTCTTCAATTCTTGTATTCTCGTAAACCCAACCGGATCCTAAATTTTCCTCCAGTCCATTTTCCTTGCATGGAATCACTCAGAGCAAGAACTACTCTGCTGCCAAGTCTCTGTAAGCTGAAGCCCCACACCCTGATGTACCCTTCAGGGCACAGCTCTTATCTTTATGTACTAGTGTGCAAACGACTGACCACAATTCTCATGCCCTAAGCAGAGAATTCAAACTGTGTTTCAGTCAGGATGAGAAATTGACAGCATCAGGCTGTGACTAGCCCTCCTCAGTACCCCAGTACCTCAGTACTCAAGGGAACCGCTTCACCTTGAGTCTCATAAGCTTCGTTGCCTTGCTCGTGTTGACCTCCTTCATGAGGCATAATCCCATAGATATACTTCCCATCAGTAGTTTCTCTGGTTGCATGACAGAAAGTTGAATCTGTCATGTCAAACTTGAATTTCTCCATGACTTGAGAAACTCCTACCAGACCCGAGCATTCCTTCAGGTAGGTACCTCAGCTGAGGAAGAAGGTCAGCTGGGTGTTTTCTCTGCCTCTTTGAGTGAGCAGGCTTTCACCACAGCATCTGGCCCCAGAATCTTTATTGGTAAAAATCAAACGATTGAGATTTTGTTGAACACGATTCTGGTACTCCTTAACGTGCCTGGATAAATATGCCGCTAACTGCCGAGACTCCACCGCAAAGCTCACTTCACTGAAAATCGCAAAAAATGGCCTCTTCAACTTAGTCGGGTAAATCTCTCAAATCAAATTTTGTCTTTGATTTGCTCAGTATTGGTTGGCTTTGTAAAGGCACTGGCAGGCCCCACGCGTGAGATCTTACTCTCTAGGCAGTCAGATCCTGCTATTGCTAGGGTGCTGTAGCCTTGCACATGTTGTCAACATCTGAAATCATCTCTTCATTGAGTGTAAAGTGGTTTGTCTCCAGTTGGAGTCTTAAAAAAAAAAAACGCAAATAAATGCATGAGTGTGAGGGCACTGTTGCCAAGAAACAGCATGCTGCAACAGGAAGCCAGAAGAGAGATTAGTGCTACGGCCGTGAGGGTTGTTCACACGTAACAGAAGTAGATGAGTCATGACACAGCTAATGGGGAGGCCATTGTTTTAGACTTATCCCCCCCCGATAAGACCCCAGTGGACCAGGATAAAGATTGAGACAGTATCATTTGTTCTAAATGCCACATAAGCAAACTGAATCTTTCAGAGGAGATAGCTCCCCCCACCAAAACAGACCAGTTTGTTTTGTTGTTCTGAAAGCACGATGCACTGCCCACCTGAAAAGGCATCCTAATGAAGTCCCCTCTACTTCAACCCATAGGAAATGGAACCTGATGTCAGCTAGCTTCCCCTGCTATGGCTGTTTCCTAGTCTCGCTCTTATAAACTTCTAGTTTGCTGTTTCCCAGTGGGAGTTCTTGTTCTGTTTCGTAGATTGGAGGCTGCCCTAATTCACAAATTACAAATAAAAGCAAATTAGATCCATAACTAAATTTGTTGTACATCTGTCTTTTGGCAGAGTAAATGCATTTCTTTAAGCTATGCTCTGAGGAAAAGAAAATGTAAAAATAATTCTCTTTCACTTAGCTCCTAATAATACTGTAATTTGTTCAGATAAACAAAGCCTTTAAATCATACAAAATAGTTTTGTTTTCCACCAGAACAACAGTCTAGTATTTGTTTTATTGCAATGTTCCAGTGTTAATCCTCTGGCTGTTGAGTTTCACAGTTAAGCAAGACATTTTCCAGTCTTCAGATTATATCCTTTAAAATCTGCAAAAATCCTCTGTTCAAAAGTTACACTTAGCAGGGAGTCTTCTGAAATGTCAAATGGAGAAAATTGGAAACAGCTTAACAACCCAAAAGAATAATATTTCACAAAAACCTATGGAGCAAAAACTCAGATCCCAGGGGGCCACATGCTGTGCTAGGCAATTTGAGGAAATATTAACCCTTTAGGCGTCTCTGTGCACTGTGGACAGAAGTAACCTGGCTAGAATCCCCAAGTCTTTGGAGTGGTCGGTCAGTCCTCATCTGAAACACACTGTGCTCTCCACTTGAGTTGGTACTAAGGACAGGTTCTCAGGCTCACTGGCAACATGGATTCCTGCCATGGTCTTTTTTCAGTATCAAGTCTCCAGTCAAATCGACTTGCCTGGCTCTGCTTCACGAAAGTAGCACAAATATGCTACGAGTAACAGATAAATAAATGGTCAGTGTTCTCGCGTCTGCTTCTGCATCTGATGTCCAGAATAAGAGACTTTCTGGAGTCAAAATATTCTGAGGGTCTTTCATTCTCGCCACTGCTGTTCTACGCCAGGCAGATCTAAACATCCACGTTGCCTTAACTTAGAAATGAGCCATCGAAAAGACTTATTTTCCGAGCAAGTTCTTCACCCAGATGAAGTCAGACACCACTGAACTCTTGCTCAAGATGGATGAAACCAGACTTCAAAACTTCTGCCTACCGGGTTGACATCAATGGCCACATCTTTCTTGTGCCCTTGCTTTGAGATTCATACACACAAACCGGCACTCAGGCAAGGAAAGACAAGAATGTTTCCATGAACAAGCAGAGAGAAGCTGTGGTTCATGCGTGAGCCTATCTGATCACTTACCCAGTTAATGAGTCCTCTCCTAATTATACATATGGCATATTTTATGTGAATTTATATGTCACTAACCTATTCTTCACAATTTCTCAGAACTTTACTGTCCTTGACTTTTTCCAGGTATGTTGATGTGATGATAATTTGCATAATTCATCACACTTGCATTTGCAGATTTCATCATACATGCACCCGTTTGCCGATGCAGATCATCATTTAAAAAGAAGGACCAGAACAACACACAGATTTTACAATAGCCCAATGGTCACTTTCTAATTACAGTGTGCATTTCTACTATGTAAGAGCCCTCCTTGAGAGCATAGAGACAGTTGTATGTGTGTGAGTATGTGACGGTACTCACATGTCACGCTAACTACATAGAGGTCAAGAGCAACTTCAGGAGTCAGACCCCGTCTTCCACCGTGCTGGAGACAGGCTGCTGCCATTGTGTAGGTCAGACTAATTAGACAGCGAGCTTCCAAAGATTCCTCCGTCTCTGCTTCCAGTCTCATCCCAGGAGCACAGGGGTTACATGTCGGAAGCCACCGTCTGGGTGATGTCATCAAGATTTTCTTTTTCTTTTCCCACCTCCATTTTCACAATGCCCCTTTCCAGCTGACCAAGGGACAGACAGACCTCCTATTCAGTCCTAACCTGCCGCTGCACAGTCTCCTGGGATTGACAACATCTGGGATTGAAACACATAAACGATCAAACCAGCTCCCGCTTAGCTTCCTTGCCTCCTCACCCCCAAGTATTATCAAAAATATATTTTTGCCTGATTCTAGGGTGAAGTTGAAACAACACAGACAAACAGTGAAGGCAACAAAACTTCTGTCGAGGACTCAGGTTTTTTTTTTTTGTTTTTGTTTTTGTTTTTTTGTTGTTGTTGTTTTGTTGTTTAGCTTATATCTGTTTGTCTGCCAGTCTGTCTACTTGAGTGCACATGAAAATTAAAAGTAAAAAAGTGAGGTTTCTAAGCTGCCAAATGTAGCTAAGGTTGAGTAAGAATGTTACACTTTGCCTCACCTTCTGGTTATAACTAAATATCAAGGTTCCAGCAGACAAAGCAACTATCTGCCATTCTTGGCAATGAAGGAACAACAGAAAGACCAGAGCATGATGGGTGAGTGTCCTGCTGTTCTCTCATCTGCATCTCCCAAAATATAATGGGGGACAGTATAAATGTGGATGTGTGCAGCAGGTGGGACCAAGTGGAATATGCCATCCATATAAATACACTACACATATTCTATTTCTATTCTATTTATGGGATGGTCGGAGGAACCGGAAGGAGGGCTCCAATAAAATAGAGGGGATGGGGACCCTTGGCACTGCTTACACCCCAGGAGTTTCTCTGGGGTGTAAAGATCCCCATTCCTGAGGTTGCATGTAGCCAAAACAGCCAGATATGCTACCTGCCCTGGTCAGGCTGAAGGGTCCACAGGAGTCAGAGAAATACAACAAAATCACAGAAAAGTGATGTAAGGGCAATTTTCTTTATTTTACTTTATCCCAATTGAATATATCATTTGTGCCCCACAAGCTCTCTCATATCCTGCTCCTCCCTCTTACCCTTTTTCAAATTCATGGAGGAGCGGTATTTGTTAAATCACTGTACTAAGGGCTAGTTAATCTTCCAGACATGCATGTGTGGAGCTGATTTGAGGAATAGCAAACATGTAAAAGGTAAACAGCAGTGCGCTCCACAGCCAGGTGCCAGGCTCCCCTGGAAAAATCCTGGCATGAAATCAAAGTCCACAAGTGTCAATGAGGCACGTGACCTGAATCTAACCAAGCCAAGTGATGCCGAATAAAAGCAGGCACGTGGAGAAAAGGCAATGAGATTGGTAACAGGGCTCATAGTCACACCACACAGTAAAACTTTGTGTTATTTTGGAATCACGTACAAAAAAAAGCAGACCATTCCTGGCAACTCTCGGACATCAATAGATTCTCTTCCTGAGGTGACCTAGATATTGAAATTATTTGATAATGTTAAAGCAGCCACTATACCCTTGCTACCCAAAGAAAGAGTCAAATGAAGAAGGGAACAAGAAATTTCAAATGAGTAAAAGTCTACAGCAAAGAAAGAATAGCTGAGAGAAAATCAAATGTAAATTTAAAACTGAAACATACGCTAAATGGTCTTGAATAACCACTGTGTGGCAGAATGAAGGTAGCAAGGAAGAAGCGATAGACTTCCTGATTAGAACAACAATGCGAGTGACAGAGAAAATAATTGGAAAGTATTCACAATGTCAGAAAACTGTCATAAACAGTCAGAAATCTACCACTTCCTGTCACTGAGGCCCAAACACAGCAGGAAAAGACATACATCCTCCTTGAAATGCTAGTGACTAAAACTTTGTCAATCTAATGAAAGGTATAAATGTAGACTCAAGCTTCTCAGAAAAACTCAGAATGCAAACACAAAGAAAATCATGCCTAGACACACAACAAATCTGACAGGCAGCATTATTCAGAGAACACAAGGAAAAACGATAGAAAACCATTAATGTAATTCTTACTTTAACAAAGCAAGTAAAACTGCATGATCATTTCAATAAATGTAGGAAACACCTTTGATAAAATTTAGCATGTTAAAAAAATTAACATGCTAAAATATTTTAAGTGGGCTCAAAGGGTAAGTATTCATTGTGTAGGTGTGAGGCTCAGAACGTTGATCAGACGGGAAGATCCTGGGACTTCTGACTAGCCAGTGTAGCTACAACAGTGAGCTCAAGATTCAATAAGAAAGTGACAGAGAAAGGTACCCAAAGTCAATCACTGGCTCAAAGGCCCATGTGCTCACATACAAACACACCTGTGCATGCACACACACACACACACATACACACACACACACTTACACATGTACACACATACACACACATGCACAGAAATATACACATCACATACATGTTACACACACGCAAATAAGCATTTTAAAATGTAAGTAAATGTTTATAGTAGCAATAATTTTCATAACTACAAGAACCTTGGGGGGTGCAAATACTAAATATCCTTCACCAAGTGACTGAATAAGTTAATTGAAATCCATCCGCACAGTGGAATACTAGTAAGCATTATAAAAGAGTGAGTCATTGATACATACGGTATTGTGGTTAAATGCTGGAGTTACCACGCTAAGTGAAAAAAGACAGCACCAAAGATAGCCTACAGTGTAACTTCTGAAACATGCTGGAAGAGCAAAGCCACAGATACGGAGACTAGATTAGTGATTCCCAGGGGTTGTGAGGAGGGGTGCAAAGCATGTGAGGGAATGGACAAAAGACAGCATGACATGTTTTTGAGAGAATTGTTCTAAAACCTATGATTTTTGTTAGTGGTTACATAAATGTTATACGTTAAAATCTATGTAACTGTACACAAAACTGTGGATCATATTATATACAAATATAAAACTAAAAACTGAAATGAACCTGTCATTGTCAATGCCTAATGTTTACCAGCAAGCTTGCCATTGAAGATAGTTTTCATCACTTAGGTCAACTTAATGTAAACTGAATTGATAAAATTAATGATGCCGAGATTTTTGTTAAGTATCTAAGGCACATGGTAACTACACTTTGTCATGAATTACCATATTGTCAAAGATCAACTGAAATCAACAGAATGTCAGTCTTCCTAACTTTTTTTGAGTATGTAGGATTTTTAATAGTTCAATTAAGTTAAAAATAATGTATAAAAGTCTAATCCTGGTAATTTTTCCAGAAATGAAGAACATGAATTTCCTTACCAGTATGCATCAAATTCATTCACAAGCTCTGTGTGTGTGCCAGTGACAGATTAAATACTACGTGATGTTGACATTAGATGACCAAGCTGCCCAAACAATTAAGTATCATCATTACAATAAAACATCCTCTTTTCCTGTGTTCTTAACCATGTGAACAAGTTTCCCAAACATGAAAGGAAAACACGAATAGTATTGATTTCCTGATACATTCTCCACAAACCAGATTTATTTTAATAAAAATATGTTTTTGTTCTTGTGTCTCTGTGTATATGTACTGGGTGCAGGTAAATGTGTTTGTGTGTGTGCACATCACTTTAGGTAAGTGTGTGTGGGTATGCACTCATGAACGCAGGAATGTGGGGGTATGTACACGTGAGTGCAGGTATCTGTGTTTGAGGATGTACATGTGAGTTCAGGGATCTGCGTGTGGGTATCCACATGTGAATGCAGGTATCCATAGAAACCAGAGGTCTTAGATATCCCTGAGGTGGAGTGACAGACAGTTGTGAGCTTCTCAGTATGGGTGCTGAAACCTGAACTCAGGTCCTCTGGGAGCGCAGTGAGCACACATCCCCTCGGACTCACCCCTCCAGACCCCCAAACCTGTTCTTTAAAAACAAAAACCACCAAACAACATGAATATCAAAATATGACTTCCTGATTAATCTCAAATTAAAGCGTGATAATTATTCACAAATACTTATACTTAATTCAGAATGATCATGAATTAAATTACAATCAAATATAAGTTATAGTTATAAATATAAGTTATAATTAAATATAAATGAATCAAAGAAAAAATGTTTAGTCTCACACTAGAGAAAACCATTTCAAAAACAATAATTTCTAATTTTCTATATAGTGTTGTTTCAGAGATTGTTAATTCCAAGCATTAACTTGATATTGAGCCAAAATGAAATTGTGTGAGAGAAATAGAAATTGATTCGGACAAAAAAAAAATAACACTGTAAAAATTTGCTGAATGTTACAAGAGGGAGCTTATAATTTTTGGGTGGTGGATGAAAACCAGCCTGCTTTGGGACTTCGGTTCCACTCAGCACTTTTAGAAGAGTAATAGCAGAAGGTTATTTTAAATAAATGACAATTATTTTAAAAACCATTTAAATCGCACTCTCTGCCATCATTTACACTCATCATTCGGTTTTTCGATATTAACTTGGAGTTTTGTGAGAGATGTGTCACATTTCAAAATCTTTTCAGGGAAACACGAGCGAAATGTTTGAGAGGCGTCAGCTGTGGAATATCTGTATCCTGCCTCAGGATTTCTGTCATCTTGTCCAAGTGTGGAGGGGATTTAGACACAAAATAAACACAGGATCAAGCTGATGAAAACGGAGACCTCAAGGTGCCTGCTGATTGCTGGGGTCACAGTCAGGAAGAGAGCGATGCTGTTCGATGTAATGAAGTCTCGACTTCAGAAGAGAATTACAAATTTTGACCTGATTTTTAATCTTGCGCTAGTTTCACTGGGTGGTCAGAGCTAAGGGTTCAAATTCCACGATGTCTGAGTTACTAGGCAACCACATCGCTGCAGCCCAGCTCCATGGACTGCTTGAGCTTAGTGGACCTGTCCTCCCCAAACACCCAGACAGGAACCTGTTCTCCCCTGAGCAGGGGAAGATTGAAAAGTGTTTCCTCCGAGTTGTAGAAGGGTGTGCCAGGTAGGATTAAGTTGAGCACCAGAGGGGATATGAAGCTAGATTAAAATTTAAAATAGATGATGGCCTGGATCACTTAGGATATGAAGAGCAACATTCCTATTAGAGAATTCTAATTGGACCATCCATCAAAATGGGCTTAGAATTGCACTAAATTTATATCAAAAGAGATTTTTTTGCCTTGTTACCAAATGGTCACACGTTTTGTTGGAACCTGAATCGCAACTAAGATTTTTAATTGGAAGCAAAACACTGAAGCAAGAGTTGGCAGATGCCCTTGGTATCCAGACACTGACCAGAGCTGTAAGAAACACTGAGATCAATCCAGTCTTCTCTTCACCAAGCAGATAACTTGCTCGTAGTGCTGAAAATGGGCATGAGTGAGGAGAGCAATCCTCTCACTTTGTTTCAGAAAGCACTCTGGTGCTTCAAGCAAAGCAACTCTTAATAGAACAGAAACCTGATCACAAACAATCTATAAATAAGAGCGACTGAGCCTGGAGGGAACAGGCAGCACACAGGCTCAACAGCAGCAGCAGCAACAACAACAAAAAGGTCTTTATTTGCTTTTTCTGGCTAGGTATGTGCAGTGCAAAAGCAAAATGAGACTGTTGTTCCCATAGAACAGTCATGGTCCAAAGTGAGGGGGGCCAGTTGTCCGTGGACCAAAAGGTGATGTCCACGGAATGAGATGGTTTAAGAAAATAAGTTTCTCAGGGACAAGACAAGGCTGTCCATTGTCCCCATATCTCTTCAACATAGTACTTGAAGTCCTAGCCAGAGCAATAAGACAACTAAAGGAGATCAAGGGGATACAAATCGGAAAGGAAGAGGTCAAAGTGTCACTATTTGCAGATGATATGATAGTATACATGAGCGACCCCAAAAATTCAACCAGAGAACTCCTTCAGCTGATAAACACCTTCAGCAAAGTGGCAGGATACAAAATCAACTCAAAAAAATCAGAAGCCCTCCTATATACCAAAGACAAAAAGGCTGAGAAAGAAATTAGGGAAACAACACCCTTCACAATAGCCACTAATAACATAAAGTACCTTGGTGTGACCCTAACCAAGCAAGTGAAAGACCTGTTTGAGAAAAACTTCAAGTCTCTGAAGAAAGAAATCGAAGAAGATATCAGAAGATGGAAAGATCTCCCGTGCTCATGGATTGGTAGGATTAACATTGTGAAAATGGCCATCCTGCCAAAAGCAATCTACAGATTCAATGCAATTCCCATCAAAATACCAACTCAATTCTTTACAGACCTTGAAAAAAAGATTCTCAGCTTCATATGGAGAAACAAAAAACCCAGAATCTCCAAAACGATCCTGTACGACAACAGATCATCTGGAGGTATCTCCATTCCTGATCTCAAGCTGTACTACAGGGCAACAGTAATAAAAACTGCATGGTACTGGCATAGAAACAGAAAGGAGGATCAATGGAACCGCATAGAAGACCCAGAAATAAATCCACACACCTATGAATACTCGATATTCGACAAAGAAGCCAATTCCATTCAATGGAAAAAAGACAGCATCTTCAACAAATGGTGCTGGACCAACTGGATGTCTACATGCAGAAAAATGAAAATAGATCCATATTTATCACCCTGCACAAAACTAAAGTCAAAGTGGATCAAGGACCTCAACATAAAACCAGATACCCTAAATCAATTGGAAAAAAAAGTGGGGAACAGCCTAGAACTCATTGGCACAGGAGACAACTTCCTGAACAGAACACCAACAGCACAGGCTCTAAGAGCAACAATCAATAAATGGGACCTCATGAAACTGAAAAGTTTCTGTAAAGCAAAGGATACCGTCATCAAAACAAAACGACTGCCTACAGATTGGGAAAGAATCTTCACTAACCCTTTATCTGACAGAGGACTAATATCCAGTATATACAAAGAACTAAAGAAGCTGAAAAGCAGCAAACCAAGTAATCCAATTAAAAAATGGGGAACAGAGCTAAACAGAGAATTCTCGACAGAGGAATATCGAATGGCAGAAAAACACTTAAAGAAATGCTCATCCTCATTAGCCATCAGGGAAATGCAAATCAAAACGACCCTGAGATATCACCTTACACCCATCAGAATGGCCAAGATGAAAAACTCAAGCGATAACACATGCTGGAGAGGTTGTGGAGAAAGGGGAACCCTGCTCCACTGCTGGTGGGAATGTAAACTGGTACAACCACTCTGGAAAGCTATCTGGCGCTTTCTAAGACAAATAGGAATAGTGCTTCCTCCAGACCCAGCTATACCACTGCTAGGTATATACCCAAAGTTTGTTCAAGTACACAAAAAGGACACTTGCTCAACCATGTTTATAGCAGCTCTATTTGTAATAGCCAGAACCTGGAAACAACCCAGATGTCCATCAACGGTGGAATGGGTACAGAAATTGTGGTATTTTTATACAATGGAATACTACTCAGCAATCAAAAAGGAGGAAATCATGAAATTTGCAGGCAAATGGTGGGATCTAGAAAAGATCATTCTGAGTGAAATATCCCAGAAGGAGAAAGACAAACATGGGATATACTCACTTATATAGACCTATAAGATATGATAAACATAATGAAATCTATACACCTAAAAAAAGATAATCAATTGAGCGGACATGGGGTAAGATGATCAATCCTCGTTTAGAAAGACAGATGGGATGTGCATTGAACGTATGACAGGAGTCTACTGAGCGCATCTGAAAGACTCTAACTAGCAGTGTTTTCAAAGCAAAGACTCATGACCAAACCTTTGGCAGAGTACAGGGAATCATAAGAAAGAAGGGGAGTTAGTCTGATGGGGAAAGGATAGGAGCTCCACAAGGACCAAATATATCTGGGCACAGGGTCTTTTCTGAGACTGACATTCAACCAAGGACCATGTATGGATATAACCTAGAACCTCCACTCAGATGTAGCCTGTGGTAGCTCAGTAACCAATTGGTTTCCCAAAGTGAGGGGAACAGGGACTATTTCTAACAGGAACTCGATGACTGGCTCTTTGGTCTCCCCACCCCCGAAGGGAGGAGCAGTCCTGTTAGGCCACAGAGGAGGGCTTTGCAGCCAGTCCTGAAGATACCTGATAAAACAGGATCAGATGAATGGGGAGGAGGTCCCCCCCATCAGTGGACTTGGAAAGGGGCACGGTGGAGATGAGGGAGGGAGGGAGGGAGGGACTGGGAGGGAATGAGGGATCGGGACACGGCTGGGATACAGAGTTAATAAAATGTAACTGATAAAAAAAAATAAAATAAATAAAAAAAAAGAAAAAAAAAAAAAGAAAATAAGTTTCAATACAGAGCAAGATCAAATTCAAATTCCAGAAAAGTTAACATTGAAGTTTTCTGCTTTTGTTGCTGTTGTTGGTGGTGGTTTGGTTTGGTTTGGTTTGGTTTGGTTTGGTTTGGTTTGGTTTGGTTTGGTTTGGTTTGGTTTGGTTTTCTTGAGAGAGGACATGTAAATCAAGCTTGCTTTAAGCTCCGCCATGAGCCTCCTGAGAGCTGGGATTTTAAGCATGCACAGCAGGATTGGAAGTTCGTTGTAAGAACTGATCAATGGCTAAAACACCAAAAACTTCTTTTATTTGTATTGTTTCTTTTCCTCACCTTCCCTTGCCTACTCTCCCTAGAATACTCTGTTACAACCTTACAGACAGGTGCTTGCAGGTACAGAGAAGTGTGTGTGTGTGTGTGTGTGTGTGTGTGTGTGTGTGTGTGTGTGTGTATCCTAGTATGGGCAAATGAAGCTGCCTAGCTGGAGCCTAGAGTGGAAAAAGCGCTGAGAGAGAAGACAGAAGTGATTGAATCTGAAGATGAAGAGCAGGGCTTCCGAGCTGCAAGGGCCACAGAAGGCTGTGTTTCACACTGCGTTCTGTGTGACTGCCGTTCCTCAGACTGTGTTATGCAGCAGTCTGATGGAGAACTCTGCTGTTTGCCTGGTCCATTGGTCTGAATGCTGAGTGAGACAGATAGAAGCTAAAATTTTGTTTTTTTTCTTCAGAGAAGGAATACTAATGTTTCAAGGATCCCCTTTTGCTGCTGTGTGGAGAATCTGAGTAGATCCCAATGGCCTCGAATTCTCTTCCTGAGAGCCTCCTGAGTGCCTGGATTATCAGGGGCAGGTGAGGAAGAGATGCAGCACCAGTGACGGTGGTTCTTGTTATTTTAGTCCTGGGTCAGTTCTTAGGAAGAATTACAAGATGGCCGGCATGGCGCATGCTTACAATCCACAGGACCCAGGAGACTCATGGAGGAGTTTAAGGTCAGTCTGACCTACATCCCAACTCTCACCTGATCTACAAGGAGTGTAGGAGGGCAGTAAGGGAGCCAAAAGGGGACAAAAGGACAGCTTAGCCGTGACCCAGGATGACATGGCCCAGGCAGCGGTTGTGGAAAGACTGATGGGTCACTGACTGGTTCACACAGGTATTTTGACAGACACTCCCATAAACCTCTCTGAAAGATCACATATGTCAGTGTAGACAAAAAGGAGATTCAAGAATAAGGCAAGCGTGAGCATGTGTGCATAGGGGTTGCTCATGTACACATGTGTATATAGACCCACGTATATTCACATGGGTCTAGAATTCAGAAGAAAGATCTAGTGGCGATCCACCTTTGGACCTGGGTATCAGCAGCATTTAAAGCCAGGAATCTGAATTCAATCACCAGAAGGGAATGCAACCAAGGACTAACCCTGCTTAGGGGAGAGGAATGAAGGAAAAACAAAGGAGAGGGAAGCAGCAAGAGAAGGAAGAAGCCCTCTCTGGGAGTCAAGAGCAGAGCTCATAACAGCGGAGCTTGTAATTCCAAGGTAAAGGAAGAAGGGACTTTGTGTGGAGGCTACATAGAGACAGAAGCCTTGGAGACATTCAAGAGGACCTCTTCTTGGAAGCAAAGATGGAAAATGTGGGTCTAAACTTAGGGGAACGGGGTAACATAGGCTTTAGTTGTCTGTGCTTGTGTAGCTGTAAGCATACATAAGAATTCCAAGGGACAACATAAAAGCCTTGAGAAAAGAAGGCTGAAAATAGAATCCTGAGGAATATCAACAATGGTGGCACCAGTAGAGGCAAAGGAAGGCACCTAGCAAGTAGCCAGAGGCCTGGAAGTGTATCGTGTCAGAAAAGTGTTCTAGAAGCTAAAGGCAAACAGAACGCTCTGCTCTATAGCTCAAAAAACAGCAGGGACAGAAGCCTCCCACACAGGATCCTACTTCCTTTTTCTGGATCTCACGTCTCTTCTAAGAATTAGGACTTGAGGGCTGTATCAAATCCTATCCGGCTCAAAGACTGTGGGAAGTGCCTACCTCACTCCAGACTAGTGGGCTGTGTACTACTTGATATTTTCCCATTAAATACAGTGCCAGTTGCCTGCTATTGTAAATGGTTTAATAATTCACTTCTTTTCTGTCCTGTGTTGAAGGCCAGGGTCTCTTGCATAGCAGGCAAGGACTCTGCCACCTCAACACCCAATAAGCTACTCCTTTCGCCATTTTTCTTTCACTGAATAACATCCCACTCCCTGGCCCCAACCTGCCCTAACCCCATCTCTCTCAAATTTGCCACTTGAGGCTAACTCCTTGTGTAAGAGTGGAGTCTATGCCAAAATATTTATCTCTTCACTGACCTGTGAAATCATGGGAAGCAGATATGTTAGCATTCTTTTCCCAGCTATAATACAGTATGTGGCACAGAGAATATGTCCACCAAACTGAAACATTTGTATGTGCAAAATGCATCGTGGCTTCCAAAGTTTGAAATACTTTATCCAAAGTTTATTCCAAAGTTGTTTGAAATACATTATCTCTGGTGATAAACTGGTTCTACAGTCAGGTTATTACTTGTGTCATAATGTTGAGGAGATAGACATTTGGCTTCAACCTTCTCAAGTCCCAACAGATATGAAACAAAACCATTAAAGCTCAACTATAAAGTCATTAAAGGCTAAGACAAAGTCCTCATAAGAGGTAACATCTATGTACAGAAAGGGTAGTTTAAAACTTCTAAGTAATTTAAAGTTATAAATGCAAGATAATTTGAGGCTCTGGGAAAAACATCCTTTTATCTAAAAGCCAGTCACTGTGATGAAAAGTACACGGCTAGCTTTTAATAGTTTCATGGTATTGCCATAACTGCTGTCAAAACAACAATTCTAAGAATCTCAAATAAATATTGTGGCATAATCTCTCTGAAATGAACCTGTGATTCAATTGCAATGAAGAGCGGGTGTTTTACCAAGGCCCAGCAACTCCAATTAAGGAGTCTGATACTACGAAGTGGTTGCTATCAGCAACGAGAGCTGGACAAGCCAAATATAATACTAGGAAAAAAAGGAGGAAAATGGAAGAATAAATAGCTGAAGCTCTTTCATGGCAGGGGATTGCTTTAGACTCACAGAAATACCATTTAAAAACTACTTTCCATATATGATTACAACCAAGGTAAAGCAAAGGATTAGTTGGAACACTCAGAATGATTGATGGGCCTTGAACTTTAGCCCCCTTGAGTTCTCACAACTTGGCTATGAAAACACGCACAAATGTTTATTTTTAAACCTCTGAAGAACAGTTCCCACAGCATTATCGCTTTAGCACGTTATTTGCTTTGCCGGGGCCGGCAACAGAAAGGATAAGACAACTGTGTGTGCTATATGAGAACAATATGCCTCAGGAATTATGACTGATTTCAAGGCAGCTGAGAGGGGATGAATTGAATTCCCAGAACCATGCGTTGAGAAAGGCAGTTATTACAGGTTGTAGGCTTTGGCTCAATGCAGTCTGGAAAGACATTTGAGAGTTCTTGTGAGAATGGGGCTGCAGTGGAGTCTAGAGCTCAAGGATTACTAATTGACTCCCAGGATGGTGTGGGGTGCTAGTTGGTGGAAGGCAGATCAGGAGGTTGGGGAATGGAGGGGCAGGATTTAAAATAACCCCGAGATGACCTCCCTCACCCTCAATTTCTTAATTTATAAAATGAAGATGAAAATACCTCGGGGTATTTGAAGCAAAAGGAGCTAACAGCTGTGCATGCACTTCAGTAAAAAGAACGAGGCACCAAATATAAAGGCGAAGGGGGGAAATACTATTTTCATGGGGCCAATTATTTCACAAATGAGGAGGCGAGCCCAAGACAGGAGTCAGCTTTTGCTCCCAGTCATATCCAAGGCTGAGCAGGAACCCAACGTGAGCACGCGTTCAGCATCTGTTGCCCGCATGAGCACACCTGTTCCCTTCATCTTTGCCAAGAAAGACCCCTTTCTAGTCAAATAGTCATTACTTATCCATGGAATTAACTCCATGCTATGCTCCTGTCCTTTATCCAACGTCTCTGTAATTTCTGCACGTCAGCATTTCACATGAGTCACTGTTGTTCTTCTCTCTCTTTTTATAAGTATTTGTCATAGTCTATGTTCACTGCCGCTTAAAAGGCATTAAGCTTGCTTGGTGCTGGTGGTGGTGGTGGTGGTGGTGGTGCTGAGGATGATGGAATCAGAGAAAGAACTTTTTAAAATATAAATTCCTGTCAGAGTTTCTTAAATCTCACTGACATTTTAGACCACAGAACATTTTAAAATAGGAGACTGTACTTTGTTTGCTGAGAGATGTTTAGCAGAATGCCTGGACTCGATTAATCATACAACTTCTTTTCTACTCTGATGTAACAACTAAAAATGTTGGAAAATTACCTATGGTTAAGAAGTACAGCATTGGTGGGCTGGTGAGATGGCTCGGCGGTTAAGAGCACTAATTGCTTTCCCAGAGGACCTGTGTTCAATTCTGGGCACCCGAATGGCAGCTCACAACGGTCTGTAATTCCAGTTCCTGGAATTACTGTCCTCACATAGACATACGTGCAGACAAAACACCAATGCACATAAAATAAAAGTAAAGAAAACATTTTTGAAAAGTATTACATTGTATAGCTATAAATTAAAACTATGATTGATGTTATTAATTGTATTGTTTTCAGAGTCCCTGGGTAGACAAAGTAGAACAGGCACTTAATTTACTCAGTGAATCCAAATAAAATTTAAAAAAAGAGAGAAAAAGACTGCACTCAGCAGTATTTAAAGAGGCCTTATAGAACAAGCCCTTATATTATTATATTATACAATAAATGTTTTTTTTTTTTTTACTTTTTTACTCAAATTAGCACATGAGCCTTTTTCAATAGGTATTTAGTCACGTTGGGAATTATATACTTTTACATACATGATAATCATAGGTATCAGTGGCTTTCCCTATGGCACAAGAATTATAAATATATTTAGGATAAGCCTATTGATCCATCAAGTATAAGGCAAAAATTATTATTTTAAATCTAGAAAAACATTTTATTAAACAGATAACATTTCAGAAAAAAATTAGGAAAAAAGTTAACGTTAAAAATAACTGGGACTAAGAACCTAAAAAGACTGAGACTCTGATTACTGTACTTAAGAAATTACTGCTAGTGAACACAAGGCTCTGATTATAATTGTTTCACCATTTGCCCAAAGCCATCAGTCTTTTCTAAGATTAGAAGTGCTTTAATGCTTCTGGATGACAGAGGACTGATATTCCTAGTGACATCTCAGGGTGGCTTATTAAACAGTTGGATACTGACATGTGTATGTGATTTTGACTTTCAAAACCTAGATTCTGGTCATCAGAACACAGTGGGATTCTGACACGGAGACTTTCTGTATGAATTCTTAAATCCTTGTCAACGGTGGTGTTTTCAAAATGGCCACTAATAAACACACTTGGTGTTCTCATCCAACTAGGAACAAATGTAGATAGAACAAGAAAGATGTGAAAGACCCTTCCATCTCTACTTGCTCATCTTTCTGATAGTGTATTGCATGGTAACATCTTTGTGTATATTTGGGGGGAGGGAGGAGAATCAGGAATTAACAGCAGATCTCTACTAAAGCAATGTATTCAAAAGAAATGAGATAGATTTCTACTTCTGGGCACAGTGTAATAAATTTTGAGAGGTCATGGTCTTCATCAAGAACAAATAGAAAAGACAGATAAAATTTGAGAAACTCCCGGTTAAAAAAAAAAATCTGAGAGCTGAGCAGATGATTAGGTCATGATCAGCCAAGATCAAAAAGAGAAGTAAAGAGAGAAAAGATCCACATTCTGACAAGAGGCCATGATTTTGAAGGAGAGTGGGGATGGGTATAGGGGAAGATTTGAAGAGTGGAAAGAGAAGGGGGAAATGTACTTAAAACGCAATCTCAAAAATAAACAAGAAAAGAAAATCCACATTCTGTGCATTCTTTTCCCCCATGGAATATGCCAGCTCTTGCCATGCACTTATCACAAAAGCAAGAGACTAATGAGCTAAGCGGGAGTCTTCTAAAAGTGAGGTGAAGTTACTGAACTCAGGACTGTCCCAGGACCTGAGGAATACAGCAACTCCCTGAGTCTTGAGCTGAGATTCCCTGGAGAAAAGCACTTCAGAATAGACACAAACCAGAGTTAGATGGAGTCTTAGAAAAATGGCACAAAAATCATCTTAGTTTCCCATTAACTTGAGGGACCTGCTCTCATTCTATTTTCCTCTACTTTATGAAATGGCTTGGGGCTCTACCCATCATCTAATAGCCCTCAGCTTTCAAAACATTCAGGCTCTTGCCTCATCTACAGAGTGCTGCAAAGAGCTGCCCTACTCAAGGGCCCATTCTTCCCAGGAAGGGTCCCCATCAACGGCTGACTGAGGCAAAAGTTGAAAGAGCTGGCTATTTGGCTGATCATGGGCTGATTCTGACTGAGACCAGTTACCTTCCTAGAGCACCCTCACATATGGCTGAGGTTTAAATAGTACTGGATCATATTCCAAATCTTCCCTTTCCCAATCAGAAAAGCTGATTTCTTTCCTCTCTACAACAACAACAACAAAAAAAAGCTGAATCCTAAAATGTAAGTGTATCACAGACTTCCTCTTAATGACTATTTCTAGAGAACCCAACTTGTAATAATTGGTCTCAGTAACAGTCCAAGAAAGGGGGTGATAAGATAGAGATATTGGCCTGGAAAACTCAGGGAAGAATGAACATAAAGATGTCATCATTAAGACCTAATTGACTAGGATCAGAAGGAAAGAAAAGAAGACCTCCCCTATCAGTGGAGTTGGAGAGGGGCATGCATGCAGAGGGTGGAGGAAGGAAGGGATAGGGACAGGAGGAGGGAGGGAACCACAGGGGGGATACAAAGTGAATAAAGTATAATTAATAAAGAATTAAAGAAAAAAGAAAAGAAAAAAAATGTCATCATGGGTGACAGGTGCAGACAGACACCCTGGCAGCACAGACTGACCCAGCTGTTAAAACCATCATCAAAGGTGAATTACAGTAGTATAAGTTATTCAAAGGAATGAACTAAATAGAATAGAATGCCTCACCAAATGTTCTAGCAGTATAGAAAAATAGTTACTCTAAGAGAAATAGGTTGAATAGGGTTTGTTTTGTGAGGTGTGTGTGTGTGTGTGTGTGTGTGTGTGTGTGTGTGTTATACATATGTTTGTCTGGGTGCACACACAAGTGTGGATATGTCTGTCAGTGTTCTACTGCTGTGAAGAGACACCACAGCAACTCTTATAAAGGAAAGTATTTAATTGAAGGTTGCTTAGAGTTTCAGGGGTTTAGTCCATTATCAGCATGTCAGGAAGCATTGTAACACACAGGCAGACATGGTGCTTGTCAGGAAGCTGAGAGTTCTACGTCTAGATCCATGGGCAGCAGGAACAGAGAGTGCCATTAGGCCTGGCTTAAGATTCTGAAACCCCACAAGGACTGGAGAGATGGCTCAGCGGTTAAGATCCTGAAACCCCAAAGCCCACTCCAGTGACATACTTCCTCCAACAAGGCCACATCTCCTAAGCTCAATCAAGTAGTACCTCTCCCTAATAACCAAGTATTCAAATATATGAGCCTAAAGGGACCATTTCTGCTTAAAACCTGACCGTGGGTGTATGTGCTTGTAAGTGCTCATGCCTGGATGCCTGACCTCATTACCCTTCCACCTTGTAAAATAAAGCAGGGTCTCTCAATCAAACCCAGAGCTCCACTGCATAGCAACTCTCCTTAGGCAGCTGCGGATCCCCTGTCTCTGCCTTCTCAGAATGGAATAAAAGGCAGGATTCACTCCCACAGGGCATTTACTTGAGTTTTGGGAATGAGGAACCAAATTCTGGTCCTCACTCTTCATTCTTGAACAGCAAGAGCTTAATGACTGAGCTGTCTCTTCAACCCTGAATAGCTTTTGGTGAGTATTAATACAGTGGGAAAAAAAAAAAGATAATTTTAAGTTAAATGCAATCCTTACATAAAACTGTCCTGTTTGGTTTATTGTCCACTTGGCCAAACCTAGGGTTATCTGGAAAAAAGAAACCTCAACTGAGAAAATGATCCAATGGCCTATAGGAAAGACTGTAAAGAATTTCTTGATTGATGATTGATATGAAAGTGCCAAGCTCACTATATGCAATACCACCCCTGAGCGGGGTTATATAAGAAAGCAGGCTGAGCTAGCCATGAGAAGCAAGCCAGTAAACAGCTTCCTCTGTGGCCTCTACTTCAACTCCTCTAGACAGGCAAGCCTGAAGGGGCAAACCAGTAAACGGCTGGGTAAGACTGATGCCTCCCTGGTCTTTACTTCAGTTCCTGCTTCCAAGTTCAACTTCCCTCGGTGGTAGACTGTATACTAGTCAGGATTCCCTAGGGTCTTGAACTTATGGAATGAATCTTTGTCTCTCTGTCTCTCCATATGTATATATACACGTATATGTATGCATGTAATTTATTGAAATTCCAACTAATTCAACAATGGCTATCTATGAATGGAAAGTCCAAGAATCAAGAATCTAGTAGTTGCTCAGTCCCATGAGAATGAGTGTCTCAGCTGGTCTTCTGTATAAGCTGGACTCCTGAAGAAGTAGGCTCCAGTGAATGTGCTGGCAAAGCAAGGGCAAGCAGATGAAGAATGAATAAACCTTTCCTTCTTCCATTGCATTATATAGGCTTCCAGAAGATGGTATAGCCAAGACTAAAGGTGTTCCTCAAGATCAGGTTTAAAGGTATATTTGTTGTTATTTTGTTGCTGATTGGCCTGACTTCTGGTACTTGCTACTATGTATTTAATTGGCTCTTGGGGTGGGGGGCATGCAGGAGATGGTTCAGATTCCCCACTGCCACAAGAGGGAGGGGTGGCACTGGATCACCACAGCCTGTGAGACATCAAGATGGTTTGGTGTAGCCTGCTGCCTCAGCTTGGTCGACTGTCCCACTCCCTGAGGTAGGTTGAAATAGCTAAGGCTTGGAATTGCCTCAGTCTGGAGTGTCCAATGCAGTGGGCTTGGGGTGGCAGGTTGCCTCAGCTCCAGCCTTACAATGTGTCATCCCTCCTCTGTCTTCCAGCCTCAAGATCTGGATGAAGGGAATGTTGTCTTTCTGTCTCAAGATCCAGATTACAGGTGTGCCCTCCATTTCTGGCATGTAGCTCATTACAGATATAGTCAAAATGACAACCAAGAATAGCCATCACAGACTGATTTGAAAGTGTAAGCCAAATAAAGCCTCCCTTCCCCAAAATAAAACTGCAAATAGAAGTTCCCAAATATGACTAATAATATCTTCTGGATCCTACCATAAACATTAAAAGCTTATTGCTAAACCATATACTTGAATCATAGAACATGGAAAAAGCAAACTAGCAATCACTTGGAAGCATCATCTTTAATGGCTAGCTTTCATGGTGATGAAAAGGTGCTATGCATGCTACCCTAAGAGAAAAGTAATTATCAGTCTTACCTAGCTGTGAACTCTGTGAGCTAATAATGACTGCCCTGGAAAGACATACCCACTGGAGCAATAGTGGCATAAATGTCACAGAAGTAACCAACAACTTTCTGGTTGGAGTTAAAGCCTGTTCCGCAGTAGTAAACTCATACCTGGCACTATGGTAGAGATCAAGAATCTATGGTTAAACAAGTTATAGGCTCTGGGGCAAACTACTACTATTATTCTCTAAATGGACACAGTATTAAAATGACTCCTGATAATTTATTGTTATTTCCATAGACTAGTGCATCTCTCAACCCTCATCAGAGAAGCTTCTTTTTGCAGTAGATAGAGTCTAGCACCTTACAGGCTGACCAGTGGATGGCCGCACACACAAGAGTATATGGGCAGCAGAAATCATACTCAGAAGACTTTTTTAAAATGAAGATACAAAGTTGGGTGGACAGGCAAGCAAGTAGATCTTAGAGGAGTTGAAAGATGGGGAGTGAATATGATTAAATTACATTATGTAAAATTTTCAAACAATTAATAAAATAATAAAGCAAGATTGATAAAACTCCCTCTGTTTCTGTTCCATGTACAGGGAAAAGTGGTATGCGTGTTGAAAGTGGGAAAATGCAGTCAGAAACCTTTGTAATACATCTGCCCAATAAATTGCATCTGTATTAGTCAGCTTTGCATCACTCTAAAATCTCAAAATGCCTGAAATAAACTGTTTAAAGAAAGGAGAGATTTGGTTTGCCTCAGAGTTTCAGAGATTTTGGTCCATGGTTCCTCACATTTACTTTGGGACTGTTTGGAGTAAAACATAATGGCAAAGGCACATGGTAGATGAGCCTTCTCACCTCAAGGTGGCTGGAAATCATAGAGAAATAGAATGAGCCAGTGTCTCAACACCCACTTCAGAGGCTAGACCCCAGTGACCTAACTTCTTCTACTGTGCTCCACCTCTTTGAGATTTCAGAAACTCTCAGCAGTTGTTACAGGCCAGTAGACAAGCCTTCAGAAAACAAGATTTTGGGCAACATTTCAGATCAAAACAATAATGAAGTATATCCATGCTGCACATGAAACTGTAAGTTAATAGGACCATTGGAAATGGGCAAATATTTATACAATAGAAAGGACAAAGTAGCAATTATTCATTTTTTAACATATAATTGAATTCCTTATGGAAAGACAACTTAAAGTCAAAGGGAGATACCCTAGTGCTCTCATCAGAAGTGTAAAAAAGAGAAAGACTGAAAATGCCAACATCAGGAAGGGATGAGAAAAAGATGGCTTTCACACACAGATTTGAAGAGTATAAATCCATACAACTAGTTTAGAGAACTATTTCACTGAACATGTCCACAACTGTGTCCAACCAAAGACATGTGCAAAAATAGTAACAGCACTGTTCTTCATAATAACTGAAACTGGACCAAACTCAATGATCATCAATAACAGACTAGAGAAATATAATGTTGTGTAACTGAGTATTAGAGCACTTCAAGCAATGAGAAAAAAATGGAACCTGCAATAAACACAATGCATTGCTCAAGTGTAATGTTAAGCAAATGCAAAAGGATACAAAGGTGTCACACATTATTTAGCTCAATTTATATGAGCTTCAGTAATAAGCAAAGCTACCTGAAGTGATGGAAGTCTTTGGCAAAGGTGAGGTGATTAGGAAGTTTATTGTGGGCATTTCTCAGTCTGGTTATTATCCTGCTTCTTAATCTGGAGTCTTCTCATTTAGTTAAGACTGTACAACACTTACGTAGATATCCCCAAGTGGACGGTATCTGAATACAAACTTTAAAAGGAAACACAGACACTTACATTGCTTTCCATGTTCCTGCTGCAGGGAGAAGCAGATCTTGCTGACATTGTTCTTGTTCTCAGTGTGGTCTACAAACTGAGAGCATCTGAGGGAATCTGGCCAGGAGGAGTTCACCATCCCCAGGACAGACTCACACCCTTCTTTTGCAGCCTCACAGAAAGATCTACAGGGTAGGAGGCCACGCCTAAATGGAAGGAAAAACAGGAGATATTAATATTGTTATAGAAGAGTTCTCAAGAGAATAATATTGATATTAAATTTACCCACAAGCAACTTAATGTAGACAATTAACTTGCGTTTCCTATGTACCATCAACAACTTAAATTTCTGTATTCAGTCCTATGACTGTTTCATCCACCCAATTATGTGGATTCTGAAGATAATAAACTAGTTTCAAAACACATAGTGTAGTCATTTATTGTAGAAGCACTTTCTCCCAAATGATTGTTCTTAAGCTTCCCATGTTAAAATATACTGGTCAACCAACAGAAAGAAAAAAGGGAAATGGAGGCCTCCAATTTGAAAGAGTAAAGTAGGTCAAAAAAATATGTTACACTCACTTTTTATCTTTCCTTTGAGAAATTCAATTCAAACTGTCTCTCAGAGGCAAATATAGAAAGCTGATTTTTATCCTCCCTGGCCTTCAAGGATACTGCATACAGACAACTGGCAATGCGGAAAATCTTGTGTACTTTAAAAAAAAAGTGATTCCCCATTTGTTAATAGTAAAAGCAGTGATGCCCTAGGAACTATCCTCCTTGTATGTAAACAAACACTCCCAGACCCCCCCCCCGTCTGCTCTGAGGATTTTAACTTATATGCTACCAATGTCAAAACCATGAAATGGTTTCCTCTCAGAGCCAAGTGGCTTTCTCTGCCTCTCAGCTATAGGTTGTATCTTTTTTCCTTGCCTAACTCTGCCAAAGGCATTTCAAAGGACTTGAAAAAAAAAAAAAAAACTCAGAAAGAAGTAGAAACTTCATGTGACTGCCATCAAGGCAACTATTTCAAATCTTGATATCACAAAGTCATACAATATTGGATCTGTACTAAACCTATCCTGGGAAGCACAGGCCTGTGAAGATTCTGGAGTGGAATCAAATATCACACACTTCTTACTCCCGGCTTCACAATGGCAGAGGTAGGGAGAGAAAGCTGGTGTGTGAGCTTCCAGTCCTTGACCTCTATATCTTTTAACAATATCTATTCTTGTATAATAACTGGACTTTACAAACCCCTTGATCAAACAAGCTCATCTACCATACACCATTTGTTACAGTGATTCAGAAACATGATGGGACTTGACATCTAGTGGGTTATACTGGATTTTTACATGATGTTTGAGAGCCTTGGAGGAGAAATTCTGTTATACATGAAAAGTGGAAACGGAGTTCTCAACATTTGTGTTGTGTGGTGCTGATGGGTCATACTCAGGGCATTGTCCATCCTGCTGATCTAAGATTTCCCATTCCCTGTCCTTATTTTGAGACAAGATCTCACTAAGTTCTCATGCTGGCTTTGAACTCACTGTATAGCCTAGACAGACCTTGAACTTGTGATCATCCTGCGTAAACCTACCAAGCTACCTATATTACATGCCTGCATCACCAGGCGCCCCTCATGAGTCATATTCTAATAAAAATAATTCTATTTTAACTTTAAAAAGTTGAAAACTATCTTTTAAAATAATCTGTTTAAAATCAATAAACCTGAGTTCATGGGGGCTCACAGAGACTGGGACAATAATCAGGGGGCCTGCATGAGTCTAATCTAGACCCTTTGCATATATGTTATATTTATGTAGCTTTGTGTTTTTGTGGGACTCCTATTTGAGAGAGCAGGGGCTATTTATGGTGCTTTTGCCTGCTTTTAGGACATTGTCTTCCTGCTGGGTTGCCTCAGCTAGCATTAACATGAAAGAGTGGGGGTGTCTAGTCTTATTGCAAAATGATATGACATGTCCGGTTGATATTCCTGGAAGGACTTCCCTTTTCTGAATGGAAACAGAAGAGTAGTAGATGAGGAAGGGAGAATGGGAAAGGTTTGGAAGGAGAGAACAGAGGGGAAATTGTGATCAGGATGTAATATATGAAAGAATAAATGATTACAAAATAAAATAATAAAAAGATAATGCAAGGATCTGTTTAAATTAATATGTAACTAAATTTGATAGTACAGGAAGAAAAGTTTTGCATTTGAACAAGTTACATTGAGAACATAAAACATGAATTGGTCCTGATAGCCATTCTGGAATATCTCCATCAGTGTTTCTATTGCTATGATAAAACACATGGCCAAGGCAACATACAAAAAAAAAGCAATTAATTTATGGTTTACGGTTTCAGAGAGTTGAAGTCCGTGATGTTAGAACAAAGGTAGGGCAGCAGGAAACACTGAGAGCTCACATCTTGACCCACAAGCAGGATGCAGAGAAAGCCAACTGTCAACCCCAAAGCCTGATTAAAGAAACACACTTCCTCCAACAAGGTCACATCTCCTAATCCTTCCCAAGGAATCCCACCAGCTGGAGACTAGTTTTCAAACACACGAGCATATTTCAGCTATTCTCACTCTTACCACCACAACACAATTAGATATTGCAGAATCAAGAGTGGACAAGTCTCCCCAGTAGTTCAGGAAACTTTCTTCAGTTCTGAGGCTACATATTCTTCACCATCTGTGTCTTTTTTCATGTACCGAAGTTAAGTTTTTAACCCAGAAACGGACTCACTGTCATGGACTCGTACTCTCTACCATGCTCATTTTCCTAAGTCCTCCACTCTAGATCTTCCCACAGATACTATGCCACTATCTGACCTTGAGCCAACAGTCCATTCATGCCAGGACTCAGTTTCCTCAGTGAGGAATTTAGAAAAGCTCAAGTTTAGACCATTTTCCATAATTCATTTATTATGAACATTTTATAAATTTTAATTCATTCTTTAGAGCAGTGTTTCTCATAGGAGTGCTGAGGCTATGATAACCCTATCAGCATGGCTGAACTGCAAAAAATAACAGACATTTTTCTCAAGGTTCAAACTGAGGATATATAGGAATACTAAAATACCATTAGGCCATCTGTTCTATAATTAGTGCCTAGGAAAAATGTCTAAAGCATTTCCAAATAAGTCTCCTAAGAGGTGTAACCAACTGAGACACATGAGATTTACATGGCTGGACTGGAATATGTGAGCTGGGGGTAGAGTATTAATAACTATGAGCCCTTGCAAACTGTGAACAAATGAGGAGCCATTTGTTATTGTTTTGCCTGAAATTCAGCTGCCTGTGAAGGACAGATGTGTTTTGCTTTCCATCACATGGAACAGGGTGGTGAGACAGGCTACACTATTTTGGAATATAAGTATCTATATCCAAGCAACGATACACTGGCAACTGAAAAACAGTGCTTGGCAGAAGGGAAGGACTACTTTGACTATCAGAATGACTATTTTAGAAAGGGTGACTGTTCTTAAAGGATGTGTGATACATTTGGTGTGGTGCATGCTAATTCAAGGGAAGGAGCTGAGTTCTGATGTACCTCTACAATTATCTGTTGACACGTTTGATTAATTTGGAAACATGGTAACTCCACAGTGATAATAAGGACTTGTAGAACTTGCACCAGGGAGGATGTTTTTAAATAATCAATTTACCAAAACTATTGCTCATCTAATCTATAACGTCATAACTGAATTTGTTCACAGGAAATTTTATTATGATTCATCTAAAAGGATATAGATGTTTATCTAGAAATAAGTGTAAACAGCCATAAAAGTGAATTTTTTAAATAATCTAGAGATACAAAATAAACTTCTATGGCCAGTAGGCTTTTAAGAGTTATAAATCATATTTTCTATCAATGTGAACTACTCTGTAGAAATGTTTCATATAAATTCTTTGAGAATTTCTTGTGACCACCACCCCTGCCGTGCAATATATTTTGATCAAATTCATCCTCACTTCTCCCTCTAATGCCTTCCAGATTCACTGTCACCTACCTCCTAACCACCAAATTCGTGCCCTTTCGTTTTTAATAAGCTTTGAGCCCAAGCTGTGCTGTCCATATACTCCTGAATTTGGGGCCATCTTTCCCTCCCCCAAAACACATCAACTGTTCACCAGTCCTCGGAGGTAAGATCTCAAAAATCGCCTTCCCACTCTATGCTAGAATGTTGGCTGGCCTGACCTTGTGCAGGTGGTCACAGCTGCTCTGGATTTACAGCTACAGTGACTGATCCAATCCAGGAGACACTGTTTTGTTCTGGTCCCCTCTGATCTCCAATCCCTGGCTGGGGTTGTGTGAAAACAGACAGTCCATTTGTGGCTGAGCCTGCTACTGTCACTTATTTCCTTCTCTGCACTTTGATCAGCTGTGAGTGTCTGCATTACCCATCATCTACTGCATAAAGGAACTTCTGTGATGAAGACCAAGAGCCGCACTAACTGATGGATATGGAGATACAAAGTTAGAGGGTAGTTTGATCTTACATCCACTGAAAAGAATAATAATGGTAGGCTCATCCCTAAAACCTGTAAGATCCCCAACTCAGACTTCTTGGCCAGATTTACAATATGAGGCATATGTTTCCTCCTGTGGAGCAGGCCTTAAATCCAAACAGAAAACAATTGGTTACCCCAATAGCATTTTTGCCACTATCTCACCCAGGGACATTTGTTACCACACTGGTCACTGTTGTAATTCACACAGTTTACAGCTGGGGAAGCCTCTTTGAGGTGGAAGTTTCTGGTTTCTTTGGAAACTCAGTTGTGTCATGTGGATACGTCTTCTTCTTTTTTTTTTTTTTTTTTTTTTTTTGGCTCCAAGTGTGAGATGTGGGAATGTTAACAGGCAGGTGATATATCTCAGATGAAAACTACCTCATGTGAGGGGCAGGGTTTTTGTGAGCTGGAAAACACCTTTGTGTGGACTCTGAGAAAGGATAATAGAAGCCCACAGACAGTGAGGACAGTGAGACAAGGCTCATTGCATCTCTATGGTTTTCAGCGCTTTGCATCGCTTTGCTTGTTTTTGTAGAGAAAAAATGCTCCAGAGAACTTTCCTTGCTGCTTTGGAGGAGTTTTGCCACTTCAGCAGACTTGTGCCATTTGGTGGAGTCTAGCAGATTCTACTGACTCATTATGCTGCTGTCGACGCATGTTGCTGCTGCTGCTTTGCTGTTGAACTGGACTGCTGGTATCATGACAACTGAGATTGGTATATCCCCAAAAACCCATCAACCCTTATGAACAGGAAGTAGCTCAAAGAGGTCTACAGCCCCTTTCCCTACTAATCTGTGTAAAGTTGGGGATTTGGAAGGGAGGTGGAGGCATTTAAAAACCTTAAATAAAGTAGGTGTTTGAAAAATCTATTACTACACCTCTTGCTTATCACCAGCCCCCAAGTGGATGTTCTGTAGATGCTTTCCCTTGAGTTCCTCAAAAGCAATCATTTCATGTAACTAAATTTAGAAGAAAAAAAAAACACAAGAAATTAACAGTAATACAATGCCTTTGAGCCAAATGTTCTGTTTAAATATTGCCAAGATATCCATTCAAAATCTCATATCACAGTTGTCAAATTTTATTTTTAATAGACTATGCTTAAAATATATTAGAAGAGCTCTATATTTATATTAGAAGAGCTTTTTGTGGATATTGGGGAGGATGATTTGTGGCTGGGAAAACTTAAAATATTACCCATGACCTCTGCCTTCTACTTCTCCTGCCTGTGGAAGCCCCTCCCTTGATTACATACTGGCCTATTGACTTCCTTCCAACCATAGAACTAACGGGATGCCATTTCATTATTGAGCTACATATAATCATAATCTATCTTATTTGTGCTCCACCACCCCTTTCTCTCTTGTTGACTTTGACAAAGCAAGTTGTGGTACATATTAAGGAGATCACATGGTTGGCCTTGAGGGTGAACCAACCATTTCCCAACAGCCCTTGAGAAAATGAAGTTCTTTTAATGACTCATGAACTTAGATATGGATCCTTTCCCGGTCAAGCCTTCAGATAAGGCCTCAGCTATAGCGAACACCTTAATTCATACGGTGAGGCTCTGGAGAGGAGCCAGCTAAGTAACCTTACTAAGGCTCTTATTTACAGAGGTAGTAATACAAATACATGCATTTGTAGCACACAGAGAGTGTGCTAATGTATAACCCAGTAATCAGTAATGATGTTTCCTGGGCACATCACTTTGTCAAAGTCACATTACTGAGTTAACGTACAATTTATGTGTGAGACTTAAACAATCATTTCTAATGCAATCCTAGTTTGTCTTTTTTAGACTGAGCTATTTAGCAATTGATGCTCACAGAGTCAGAGCTGGCCAACTCCTAGAGCCATGACCCTTCCTCAGACATAAAGACACTGTTCATGTCTAAAGAGTCTTGCAAAATCAACTGCCTTCATTTTCTCCTTTCCTGTTGTAAGAAGAGTAAAACTTAAAGAGGAGACGGCTATGGCCCCAGAATTGTTTGTTAGGTGACCACTTCTACATATGAACCAACATGGTGCAAGAATATAAACCCATCACCTTTGCTAGAGATGACAAGACAACAGGAGGCATGGTGTCACTGTGAGGGGTCAACAGAACGTCAAATGACTGAAGAATCCTTACATGTACGTAAGAGAAAGATAGAGTGCTTCCTTTGTCTCTACCTGCACTAGGCATGAAGATGAAGTTATACAAGTGAAAGCTTGCCTTTGCCATAGTCTCCTGTCAGAAAAGAGATGAAGGAAGGAGTCAGAGTATTCCTTACTCTCTTTAGTCTGTAGCTCTAACAGCTAGGACTGTGACTATCTTATCATTATTTGTAATAATCATGGTCCAGGATAGAAAAGATGAACCACTGAAGTTGGAGCAGTGTGTAGTGTTCAATGAAACTACCGACAAAAGCAGTGTTTCCTAATACCAACAAGGGGTGGGGACAAGAGCTATTGACATCTAAGTTTACAAAGGAAAGGAGTAATTGCTGGAATAAGGAAGGCTGCTGCACAGGAGCCAAGACCTGCTATTTAAGATGCACCCAATATGTGCAGTAGGCATAGAGGAACACGAGGTGATCACTATCCAAACTCCCTGTTGTGCATTCTGATTCCCTACTGGTGGCTCCCTCTGTACGAGTCAACATAGAGCCCAAAAGTGATCATTTCTAAAACAGTGTCGAGGGAAGAGCTGGAGCACAGGCATGTGGCAAGTGACTATCAAGAAGTAAACCAAGAATGGCCAGCACATAGCTGCATGTCTCACACCCAACAGGGCTCAACAAATACTTGTTTAGCGAAGAAACACGATGGCATGTCGAGTAAAAGGTTCAGCTACCATTAGCTTAAAACCTGGTAGGAGACTTTATCACTCAGATTCAGTAAATACAGCCATGGCAGGTTTTGTGGGCTGCTGTTTGTGTTTGTCTCAGGGGGCTGCTGCAGAAGAGCATGATTTGGATGGAAGCAAAATCATGTAACTATCCATGAAAGACAAGTGAGTATAATCTCTACTCAAGTGAAAGTTACTCTTGTGGTCTTCTTGAGCCAGAACAAGAAATGATCTCAATCTATTGATTTATTTGATAATTTGTTAATCTCCCACCAATACAGTGTAAACTCCACAAAGCCAAAGGTTCCTGGGCATTATCTTTACAGTGTCTGCCTAATCTACAAGTGGGGACAACACAGGTAGCTGTTGAATTAGTGAGTGAAATGTGCAGAGGATGACTTAGGCACCCTAGAAATAAAGCTGTCAGTAGCAAATGTGGAAGGAGAGCCGTCACCACAGTGCTCTTCTCCCAGCTGAGTGAGCTGGACAAGGATGCAAACCTTCTCTGCTCTCCAGACTCCCTCTCCTTCAGGACTGCAAGTCTACACTTTCCTTGCTCTTCAGTCTTTACATCCCTCCCACATAATAGGAGAATGTCAGTAAAATAGATAATAAACATCTGCAGACACATTGTCTTGTTTATTTGACAACTTGGGGGTTTCACTCTTAAGAGAAAAAAAAAAAACTCAAAAAAAGAAATGCAAACAGATAAAGACATGCTGATTTAAGCCAGCAGGGATAACACAAAGCCATTAAACGGCTCCTGAAAGAATGTCAAAAGACAGGCCTTCTAACTGATGGGACACTGTTTATCTCTAATATGTGCCACACGTACCAAGACCCACAGGATGAGAGATTAGCAAATATCAAAAGCAACTTGCAACATTGCAGATGCTTTGATTTTTTTTTTTTTTTTTTTTTTTGTATCACCAAATGACACCAATGATAAGGGTTTTTCCAGTGAACGGAATCCCAAGTATCATTTTTAAGTTCTAATCACATGCAACTGATACCGAGAATTGGAGAGAAAAGTAAATGAAGATGCCACTGAACTGGGTAAAGGGTGAGTGTCCCAGGAACTGGCAGTAATATGACAAGACATTTTCAGGAAGATTTTGGCTGGCCCAATTCTCCAGGTTTACAACGTGGTAAAATAAAAGCATACTGAATTATGCAACAATTATGTACATTATCGGACCACTTTGAGTCATCGGATGGAGTCTCACCTAAGCTGACATTTTAGGCATAATTTTACAGAGTAGCTCATCAGTGTTGCCTGGCATTAAAGGGAGTTGTGCTATGCTTGGCTGACTGAACAGTCAGCTGACAAGTACATAATAGACCTCTGCTTCCAAGTTAGGAAGTAACTTAACCCTAACAAGTACCAACTCTAGAATACATAGTTTGTAACAGGGTCAGAGTCCACTTTCTTTGACCACTGCCCCATAGCATTTTTAGTATAATTATTTTAATTCTAATTTTCCATATGTACTCAAAGGTGACACAATAAGGTTTTTAAGATACAAAGTCCTTAGCAAGATAAATTAGCAGTGTGCAATTATTCTCTCTAGATAGTAATAACATGAGCTTACAGTGACCTTATATGTTTAATGAACTCTCCAGAGAATGTTCTCATTCCTATTACACAGAATTCAACACAATGCCAGGGCTGCAAGTACATACGTGACTGTCACGGGCTGTGCTATGACATGACTGCTGCAGAGGAAGTCTCCTAAGCCTATATGTTAAGCAAATGTGTTACTATTTAACTGAAACACTATTAGGGCAGTCCAACTGAAAGTGTCGTGACAGCGTCGGGTACGCAAATAGCAGAAATTGCTCTTTATAAGCTTTGTAGCTCTATGTAGCCAAAGTTTTGGTTTTTCAAAAACTATCCCAATGTATTATTGGTATATACCATGACCACTTCCTGGAGACATTTCAGGCTTATTTTGTAATGTGATGAGGCCCAAACAGGAAAATCCTAGCACCTATCCATCGAAATGAAAAGTGTGACTGTCATACAAGAGGCTCTAAGTAATTGATGCAAACAATATGACCAGTTCAGAAATTAGAGAGTAACTGTGAAGCCATTGCCTTCATCAAACCCATAAACTCAGCCACTTCCTTCTGCTTCTTAGGCTAAACCTGGTGTGTTTCTTAGGGGTCTATGCATGTTAAGAACACTTAACATATGGTGAAAACAAGGGGCACCATCAGGCTGCCATGAAAAGAAAATAAAAACCTGGGTGTTGAGAGAAGGCTTCCCTACAGCCAGAACTTTGAGACTAAGGGCTTAAAGTGGGAGGGAATATCTCAGAGGCAAAGGAAACAACATTATGTGCAAAGGCTGCTCAAAAGAGGTTTGTTTGTTTGTTTGTTTGTTTGTTTGTTTGTTGAGAAAGGGAAAGGAAGGTTAGTGAAGGTGGAGCTGGGTCCATGACATAAGAGAGTCAGGAAGGGCTTCAAAAACACAGCATGGAGCTTAGCTTGAAATCTAAGTCTGACAGAGAGCTTAAAAGGATACTGAATGGCACCATGCAAAATGTTCTTAAATTATCACATGGGCAGTGGAAGGGTAGTGGGTCAGGAAATGGAAAGAAGGAGGTGACAATAGAAATCTGGCATCTCCAAACATGGAATCAAGTCGATATAAGCATATGCTCTATCAATAACAAGAACCACTATTTGTGAAGAATTTATCTGCCAGACAGTCTAGACCATAGACCATACATGAACACTTTCTAGAAGTGATAGAAAACAACAACAACAAAAACTGGGAGACACAATAAGAACAGTGAGTAACTTTGGTGGTTCATTTCAACAAGGTTGTTCAGAAAGGTTGTTACTATTTCTTAAATTTGTAAAATTTTATGTTACTAAAAATTCTTACACTTGAAAATGAGTTACAGGAGCGCTGGAGAGATGGCTCAGCAGTTCAGAGCACTATCTGCTCTTCCAGAGGTCCTGAGTTCAATTCCCAGCAACCATCTATAATGTAATCTAATACCCTCTTCTTGCAGATAGAGCACTCATACACATAAAATAAATAAATCTTATAAAAGTGAATTCTACTCTAAGCTGTGGAAATAGCTCAGTCAGTAAAGTGCTTGTCACATAAGAACCTGACTTCAATTCTTAGAGCTTGTGTTTAAAAAAATGAAAAAGGTGGGCATAGTACCACGTGCTTGTAACTCCAGCACTGGGATGTGAAGGCAGGAGAGTGTCTGGAGTTCACTGACTGGCCAGCCTGTCTACTCTGCAAGCTCCAATCCAATGGCACAGTCTCAGAAAACAAGGCAGCTGGTTCCTGAGGAATGAGGATGAGGCTGGCCTCTGGCCACACACACACACACACACACACACACACACACACAGTGTTAATTTGAGGAAGTTCGTCTATTTTCCAGCACATACTTATAGGAATTTAGACTACTATGGGAAATGGTCCTACATTTGAGATATGCTTTCTAATATCTAGTCATCTACCTACATAAAGAAATTTGATTTCCTTGCCCTGGGTATTTCTGCTAAAGCCCAGTCACAGATTGGTACTCCCAAGGAGAAAGTTCATTAGGCCACTCATCAGTTTCCTTACTTCAACCCACCCTGTCACGGGTAAAGACTTTCCCTGCAAAGGAGTAGAAGGTTTGAGTGGGGTGATGGGAAGTCAGCAAGGTTTCTGGAGAACCTTCTAGAAGCTAAATCGAGGCTTATATTTCCAAGCCAAATTAACACCCTCTCGGGGCTGATAAAATTACAAGCCAATGGTTTGAAGGAGGTAGAAGAGGGCAACAGTTACCTATCAAAAGCACAAAAAGACTTGAACTTTACTTCTTATATCAAAACATCATCTGGGTCTAATATTCTGTTAGCTAGCCAATACTTTCTTGCTAGCTATTTGATATTTTAAGCACTGTCTTTTAACCTACATACTTTAGAGCCACCCCAACAGCTTATCAGTTAAATTTTTATACTTCTAGATATGCTCCATTGGAGCCATATGTTCTCCTGTCTTTCAACTAGACCGTGCTGCAGTACATGAACATACACTTGGTCCAAAATAAAGACCAAGAAAGTCCACTGAAGCTTCAACATACAATGCAGTTAATTAGTATCTGTGGTCTCCAAAGAATCAGGTTAAAAAACTATACTGTTTATACATCCCGCTACAATGTTTTAAAATTAAATTTTAAATGTTATATAGTTAACGGTTTTTCTCTAGGTTGGAAAACAAACACTTTTCCTTTATTTGAATAGTGTAGCATATAATAGAGGATACAAAAGAGTGAAACACAAGAAAAATATGTTTGACCTTATAATGGTTTTCTACAATACATTTACTTTGTTGAACTTACTCTGCTTATTAAATTAGGTTGCAGTTCCCATATACACAGTAAATGGCAGCAGGAAGCATGGCCTAAAAGGACAATTATAAAACTAAACATAATAATAAAAATGAGATCAGTCCCCAAGGAACACTTGAAACGTAACTGTGAATTATTATTAATTATAAGAGAAAATGGAAAACTCTCATACCAGTGCAGTTATCAAAGGATAAATCAGGTCAGGGGAAAAACAAGTTTATCTTAAAGTGCCCTGGAAAGTGTGGGAGCTCAAAAATGTTTATTCAAGCAGAGACTGAGTTAGAATAAAGAGGATCATCATGATGAACCTAGTTGTTCCGAGCCTATGAACACACTTCTTTTCATTGACTTTCTGTGTGCATGCCTGAGCCTACAGAGGACCTAATCTAAATATATATATATATATATATATATATATATATATATATATATATATAAACTTCTTGGAAATTAGACAGAAATAGAATGAGAATCCAGTTCCAAAAACCTTTGGTACTGAATGTAATTTTGTTTTAAGCAAAGGAGTACTCTTTTATTTTAAATCCTTCATACATAGCATATAGATTAGAAGTACATTTGTGTGTGCTCCACTTCATTCATTCTACTTGTCCTTCACAAATCACCACTTTATAGCTATTGCTAACATTTACTGAGCTCTTTCTAAGATCCAGGTAGTATCCCAAGACCCATGAGTCATTAAATCCTCACATTAAATTGGTAACATAAGTATAAGCATTATTTCTCTTTTATGTAGGAGGAGGCCATGACACGTAGTTCCCTTAGCCTGTTTCCCAACCACTGCCTCAAAGACAGGGGTCCACATCGTAATCTCTGCAACTGGAAATGCCACCTCACTGAAGACAGGTCTCTGTGGATATAATTAAGGATCTGGAGGTGAAGCTATTACCCTAGATTGTGTGGCTGAGCCCTGACTCCAATGGCAGTGTCCTTAGAGGAGACAGAAGAGGAAGAGATGGGTGCTCTGTGATGGCAGAGGCACAAGCTGGAGAAATACGGGCACAAGACAAAGGAACAGAAATAATAGGAAACCAGGAAAGGGACAAATGAATTGTCCCCATAGAGTTCTGGGAACCAGACAGCCCGGCAGACAAGCGGACTTTCAGCCTTCAGATCTGTGGGAGAAGACATTTCTGTTGTTTAAGCCACCCAGCAGGTGGCACTTTGTTAAAGCAACCCAAGAAAGCCAACAGAACCACTAACTATGTTGCCACAGTCTGGGAAAACAAAACAAGTCTGGGTGACCATCTTCAATTGTTTCTGGAGCGCAGGGTTCTATATATGCTAGGCAAGCACTATGGCGCTGACTCATAACCACAGCCCACACAAGCATCTCTGATTTTAACCCATGAGAAAGATCAAATCCACCTTCTCTTTCTATGCACCATGAAGCCACCCTCTGTACCTGAGTCCTTGACAAGTCAAGTTCTGCCGAATTCTCCACACAGTCCTGGTTTTTTATTTATACAGCTCAACATCTACTGCTTCTGCTCTACCTGAGCAGTGTAGCATCTTGCAATTAAAACAACAGGTGTTTGCCCGATTCACAGGGTATTTTACACACTGCTCAATTTATCACAAACAACATGGGATGTAACTGCACTTGAAAAATAAAATGTGTCCTGCTCTTACTAGTCTCAAAAGTTCCTAACATTTAAATCCAGATAATACCTGATGTTGCTTGAGAATAGGTACTTGGCATGTGCTTTGAAATTGTCCAAATATACCTTTAGTGCTGTAAATAACCATGACATTATTTGGGTTGATAGACTGCTACTGAAAATTATTTCCATCCTATTGAGTAGTTTCTGCTTGCATATCTACACCCCAACCCTAGCACTAGGTCCTCATGCTGATGAGAAAAACCAACCAGGATGCCATTCGTAACTGATTTAAATAAGATTCTGGACTTGTTAGCTGATGATGTTTGATGAGATTCTGGATCTCACCCATTGTACTGGATGTCTTTGTCTCTTGCTGGTGAGTACATTCACTGGCAGAAAGGATGATTGGAGAAGGGGTCTAGGGTGTCTATTTCATCTCCTCACACGCAGCTATGAGTTTACAATTGCTTCGTGCCTTTCTTCTCTTGAAGATTTTGGTAGTAGAACTGCATCCTCTTACCATGAGACCGTGGTGCTTATTACTTAATTGTTTCCTTTGCCCCTCCCTCCTGCATGCCTCCATAAAAAAAAGTCTCACCAATAAACATTTCAGCTATACATTTCAGAGGATACATTTCTTCCTCTGTCAGACCCTCACTGAAAGAGCAATTGAATGTCCCCCCCGACTAATATATAGATAATTTCTTCCCATAAAAAATTAATCTGGATACTCTAAATCTAAATACATTAGTTTCAGAGACTTGCAATTAACTATGACAGATGCGGGTCCTTTCTCCCACTAAAAGCAGCAAAACTAAAAAGTAGTAACAGGACAATTTGTTCCTCTGGGACACTTGTCCCTAGAGTAACTGGGCTCTTATCATTAAATGATTTGGTTCCAAAATACCTGTCATCACCATCAATGACACACTCAGGAAAGGCGAGGCTGCAGCCAAATAGCAGGATATGCTGATAGCAACTGAGGCGGTGCAGGTATGTGAAGAACTTGAGGAATTTCTCCATGTCCATGTTTCTGACAATTGGCAAGAAAGGTGCCAGCGTGCTGTGGTAGGGCAGAATCTGACACTGGCTGTGAGTGATGTTCACGCAGGTGCCTGGGAAGCAGAGACACTCACATTTAGAAGATGAATAAGAAATCCACATTTGTAAGCTTATGTGATATAACAGGGAAACGAGTTCATAATAGGGCATATATTCTATATTAGAGTGCTAATATAGTACAGACATTCACACATATGTGAGTACAACAATGAAATCAGCTTAGTGACATCTACGAAGGCAGAGCAGGTGGTTCCTAAGAAAATGTAGAAAATTCTCTTCTAGGGAGCTGCTGTGGACCAGCTACCTGGGAAGAAAAACATTTGTCAGTGTGTTTAGATGCCCATATTCTTTGACACTCCAGTGCCAGTTATAGGCATTTTATCTTATGAAAATAACCCTGATTGTGGATGTAGATGTATGCATATACATAACTTACTACTTTTCAAAGATAGAAATGCAAGCCTTTAACTGTGGAGTTGAAGTTAAACTATATGACTAGGCAGTAGAGTATTTAATCTTAGGATGTGGACTGCTTTGGAAGACAATGCAATCATACAGAATGGTGGTCATAAGCTAATAAAAAAAATAGCACCTTATAAAAAAAATGTGTCCTAACACCTAACCCACACAATGGCACAAGGACCTGCGATCCAGCCTACAGCATGGTTCCCAGAGGCTCTGACCTCGATTTCTTTCAGAGCCAGTTCTGATGGGCATTGTCACATCCACGGCCCACCCAATGCTTCCACCCCAGGAACTTGACTGCCTAGACTAACATAAATCAAAATGTTGACATGGATTCACATAACAGAATTTTAGAAGACTTTTATTTTTCATTTTACTCTCTGCTCTTGTATTGGTTTTAATAACCGTCTAGGGTTTTTAACTTAAAGTTGTAGTTTATGTAAGCTCCTATTTAAAAACAAAGAAGCCAAAAGCATACAATGGAAAAAAAAAAAGATAGCATCTTCAACAAATGGTGCTGGCCTAACTGGATGTCTACATGTAGAAAATGCAAATAGACCCATATTTATCACCCTGCACAAAACTAAAGTCTAAGTCAAAGACCTCAACATAAAACCAACTAAATCGGTTAGAAGAAAAAGTGGAGAAGAGCCTTGAACTCATTGGCACAAGAGACAACTTCCTAAACAGAACACCAACAACGCAGGCTCTAAAAGATCAACAATAAATGAATGGAACCTCATGAAACTGAAAGGCTTCTGTAAAGCAAAGGACACTGTCAATAGAACAAAATGACAGCCCAGAGACTGGAAAAAGATCTTCACCAACCCTACATCTAACAGAGGGTTAATATCCAAAATACATAAAGAATTCAAGAAATTAAACACCAAAAAAACAAGTAACCCAACAAAAAATGGGGTACAGAGCTAAGCAGAGAATTCTCAACAAATAACTATCTAGTAGCAGATAAACACATAAAGAAATGTTCAACAGCCGTAGTCATCAGGGAAATGAAAATCAAGACAACTCTGAGCTTCCATCTTATACCCATCAGAAAGGCTAAGATCAAAAACTGAAGTGAAAGAACATGCTAGTGAGGATGTGGAGAAAGGGAAACCCTGCTTCATTGTTGGTGGGAGTGCAAACTTGTACATCCATGTTGGAAATCAATCTGGTGCTTTCTCAGCAAATTGCGAATAGGGCTACCCCAAGACCCATCTATACCACTCCTGGGCATATACCCTTAAAGATGCTCCGCCATACAACAAGGACATTTGCTCAACTATGTTCATAGCAGCTTTATTTGTAATAGCCAGAATCTGGAAACAACCTAGATGTCCCTCAACTGAAGAATGGATTTTTTTAAATGTGGTACATTTACATAATGGAATGCTACTCGGCTATTAAAAACAAAGAAATCATGAAGTTTGCAGGTAAACGGATGAAACTATAAAAAGATCATCCTGAGTGAGGTAACCCAGACCCAGAAAGACATGTATGGTGTATACTCACTTACAAGAGGATATTAGCCATATAGTGCAGAATAACCATACTAAAATCCAAGTCCTGAAGAAGCTAAATTACAAGGAATCTTGCGAGGATGCTTAATTCTCATTCAGAAAGGCAAATAAAACAGACACCGGAAGCACTTGAAGACAGGGATAAGGACAGGAGCCTACCATAGATGTCCTCTGAAAGACTCCACCCAACAGAGGCTTGAAGCAGATGCTGAGACTCATAGCCAAACTTTGGGCAGAGTGCTGGGAGTCTCATGGAAGAGTTGGGGGATAGAAGGTCCCAGAGGGGACAGGAGTTCCACAGGAAGACCAACAAAGCCAACAAATCTGGGCCTGGAAGGGCCTGCAGAGACTGATGTGCCAACCAAAGATCATGCATGGAGAGGACCTAGACCACCTGCTCAGATGTAGCCAATGAGCATCTCAATCTCTATGTGGGTCACCTAGTAAGGGGAGCAGGAGCTGTCTCTGACATGAACTCTGGTTGCACTCTTTGATCCCTTCCTCCTGGCAGTGTGGCCTTGCTAGGCCATAGAGGAAGAGAATCCAGGCAGCTCTGATGAGATTTGATAGGCTAGCATCAGATGGTAGGGGAGGAGGCTCTGCCTTTCTAGGAAAGGGAGATGAGGGAAAGAGGGAGAGATTGTGGGACCCAAGAGGAGACCAGGAACAGGGCTATAACCAGGATATAAAGTGAATAAATTTAAAATATTAATTAATTAATTAATTAATTAAAAACACAAAATTCACAAGTTTCAGAAATGTACTGAACCATTAACTCTCTTTCAATGGAGAAAAAAATAGGAGGGAAAATTCAACAAAATGGGAACATTTCTTGTGGGTATCATCATTTCCAGAAAAATGATGAAAATATCCTCTCCATACTTAACGCTCATTCCACATTAATAAAACTAATGTGGACAGGCAAGCCTGCAGCTGAGTTAAGATGAGTAAACTCCTCTTTCCATCATGGCAGATGGTGAATGTATTCTCTAGGGCAGCATCGCCCACTCTTTTAGACATGGCTCAGAGTCTACTCTGAAATCCCTATTTTCTTCCAAGCACTTTTCTTATCTCACTTTTCTTCCACACTATTCTAAAAAGCTACCGGGTTCTACAGGAAGCCCTTCCCCCACATGACCAGACTGTAGCTGTTTGATCAAAGAGCTTCTTCATGCTTCTTCAAAAGACACCATCTTCCATTTTTAGATGACGCTCATCGATAACTAAAATGTGCTGACCTCAGTGATATGAGATCAAAACATGGATTTCACTTTTAAAGGCAGCTGGAAATAGATGTCTCAGTACACAGATGCTTAGCATAAACATGACAAAAAAAGTTAAAGCAATAGCACTTTCATGTACCCCTCAATTTTCAAACTACAAAATGAGGGTGAAGGACTTGAAAAACAAGGAACATTCAAATAGATAATAATAGCACATAAACACACACACATGCACACACATATGTGCACACACAGACATTGTTGTGACGGGACATTCTGGATAGGTTTCATGAAGTTACTTGAGAATGAAAGTTAAAACACTTTAGTGTGAAAAAAAAAAAAACATTGTAGGTGGCAAGAACAGGAAGACAGGCATGATGCTATGAGGAAGTTTCTTTGAAAAAGCTGACAGTAAATGTTTCCCCATCAAAAGATGAGATGATTTAGACGAGATCTAGACAGGAGTTCATTTGCTGAGAATCAGATTGGTTCCGGGACCCAAAAGAAGCACTCAGTTTTTCTGGGCCACAGCTGTCTTACTTCCATAACCTAGAGAAGAGACATTTGGCCGATACTACATATATGGAAACTTAATTTCAAAACACTAAAACTTTCCTGACAGGACAGCCACAAAGACCAAATGTTAAACTTCTGGGTAGCTTCCACCTGGAGGCACAGCAAGGCTAATCTATTAAAAATGATTTCCGAAAGTTTAGTCTTCATGGCCGAGGGAAGGAAAAGACTGAAAAGAATATGTCACAATGCCTGTATCTGTCAGACTATTTTCTGTTGCTGGTAACAGCATACCATAGAGTGGGTAAGTTACAAGGAATAGAAGGGTATTTTCCCCCATGGTTCTGGAGGCTCAAGAATGGGGAGGAGGGGTCACACCTGGTTAGGGCCTTCATGTTGGGTGTACTCTCTGCAGAATTCTATGGTAGTATGGGGTATCACAGAGCAATACAGAGAATCTTGCTACTTCCAACCTCTCTGATTCTTCTTATAAAGCTCCTAATTGCATCACGTGATGAGAGTGAGGGGGATCTCGCCCTCATGACATCATTTAATCCTAAACTACTCCTCAAAGATACCACGTCCAAATGCAGTGGTGTATTTTTTCTTCTTCTTCTTTACTTCATCTTTTCTGCTTGATCTTCTTCTTAAGGCAGGGTCTCACTATGTAGTCCATGCTAGCACTCATGATGAACCAGCCTCAGCCTCCTAAATGTTGGAATCATGGGTATGTGCCCACCTGGATGGTCAATGTGATTTTTAATATACAAAATGTGGAGAATGCTCTCAAACCATAGCAGCCTGAACTTACATGAATATCAAATGTACTCACATTCTCCCATTACATTGCATGGTTTTTATTCCATCATTTTCTTCCAGGATTATCAGTTCTTAAATCTATAGACTTTACAGTAGAGCATATTTGAAGCTCAAGAATAACCAAAAGACCGTTCCTTATCCAAACAAAGAAAATATGGACCACTGACAGATCATTTGAAAAACACAAGATAGAAAAATGATACTGTTATGGGTTATAAATCATGTATGGCAATGTGAGTTGCACACACACACACACACACACACACACATACAAACACCCTACAAGACCAAATGTTAAACTCTCATTTCTGCTCATAATAATTAAGTTCCTTTAAGTAAGGGAGACCTATCCTCAAGAAGAATTGAATTAAAACTATAAATCTTTATAATCTCAATTTGCATAGATGCAAGTAACAATCCCTTATGTTCCTGGCACAATTACATTATAAAATTCAGACCTAACACTACCGCACAAATTTCCTCATTATGAATGAAGAAGCTCTGTAGTTTATTCCATAAATACGTCGTTACATAGAAAGGTAATAGACAGACAGGCAGGCAGGCAGACAGACAGACAGACAGTAGGCAGACAGAAAGCGGGAAAAGTAACTTACAGAAACAGTCAAGGTCAGCAACGGGAGTGAGGCTGGCATGTAGGTACGCTATGCTGGGGCACATTTCCTCTGTGTTCCGCGCCTGCTGATAGCACAGCACGCTCTGAAGGGACATAAATGGGCAAGAACTTGAGGTACGGCAAATGAGAACGAAAGACCGAGTGCAAAAGAACCCATCCTGATGGTGAAAGCATGTATGAATTCTAAGGGGCCAAATGGCACCTAGGACAGTGCTGGCCAGTACAGGGACCATGGGACCGCCTTATAATTGCAAGTGCCAGGGAGGGCTGTAAAACCTAAGACTGGGGGAGAACACTCAACAGACGTAGCTGAGGCCATAACCAAGAAATATAAAGAGAAATTATTTTCTAAGGGTACTAACTTCAACTCTTTCATGTGCAGACAATTCTGTCTCTTTCTTATTATCCCTCCTGGGCCGAATATTACTCTTTCCTAGAATGTTCCATTGTCTTCAAAACATGTATCGTATGTATACACATTCTCACCAGCAGAAATTTCTTTCCTGAGCCGGCTACATGCTGTGCACCATGAAAAGCCGCTTCTCTGTGGGGAGGCGGACAGCCTTTTGAAAACGGGCCCATTTGCGGTTACTACTACATCAAACTTGATTTTCGTAGGATGGAGGGAAAGCTGGGGGCATTTTTCTTTCCTGAGAACTTCGTGGTGAGTCTCATGGAAATTGGAGGTTAGGATTGATGTGTGAGAAAAAATTCAAAATCCAGTGGATATAATTGTTCCTCCTCATAGACACTGTTATTCAGTTTTTATATATACTGTTGAAGGATAGTTACTCCAAGTCAAAAGCTGCGGGAGGGGAAATCCAAAAAAACAGACCTGAAGGAGGAAAGCTATTGCCTGATCCATGGTGTTCCTGGTGAAATGCGGACTCTCACCAGTGTCTTGATGCTAAAGCACTGTTTCTAGTTAGAAATGGTTCCGTGACAGTTGTCAGACTAAGACACTGGCTAAGAGAGCTCCCCGTTGGAGAGGATGTTAAACTGTGAAAGCACAGTGTGCCTGATAGCTATGCTCATGATTAGGGAGATGTGCTTTCAAAAAGGCTGTGAATAACTAACCTGAAAGTGATGATTCCCCTGGGCTGGGGAGGTGCCTCTGAGGTTAGGGACATGAGCTGCTCTTCCTAAAGACCAGGAGTTCAATTCCTAGCACCCACATGGTGGCTCCCAACCATCTGTAATTCCAGTTCCAGGGGCCCCTATAGTTCTGATCTCGGCAGACACCAAGTATACATACAATGCACACATGCAGGTAAAACATCCATACATATGAGGTAAAAACAGATGACTCTTAGAAAGACTGAAAATAATTTTGATGATATTCATGACCTGTCTTGTCTGGGAAGGAAATCTGAAAGTTTATGATAGGAAAAAATCCACATTCACTTCCTAGACATTTGGCACTAGGTTTTCTGTCTTATCAGTAACATTCTTTATCGTCTTTAATCACAAATGGTTTCATTTTTGATCAGTGCAACAGAGTAGATAGTGTTTAATTTTAATTTTCATTTATTTCAACAGTGCTTTCTTTTAAATGTTTCTTAAAATTAAATAAGGCCTGTTTTTTTTTTAAGTAAAAGCAAAGCAGTAACAAAACCACACTAACTATGTAATATTATCGCTTGACAGGCAAGAGCTGTTCAAATTAAAAATAATTTTTAAAAATCTGCTTTCTAGAGAAGTTTGCTCTCTGTTCTCCAATATCCTATCAGGAAACCTGGGTGGAGCTTCCTTTTGCCTGGATACCGCTGAGTATTTAACTAAACGGTGACTATTCTGAGCTATATCATACCTCAAGTTTACCCTAATTTGCTCAGAGTACATCATTTTAAACCATTGCTTTACCTCAGAGGTCTCCCCTGGCAATGTTCCTACGTTTGTTTGCCCTGTCTCGAGCCTGTGGATCTGTGAGATTAAGCCAAAAAGCTCTTTGTACACAGCCCTGCTCAGTGGTTTGTGGAGAAAGTTGTGGCAGGGTTGGCCTTCTTTCCCATTTTTTCCTTTAGCTCCCCTCATAAAGTCTGTCGTTACTTCTGCTGCCACTTCCCATGCGGTCTTCGGTCCTTTGTGTGGTGACATTGCTCTGAACATTCTCGAGTTCGCTTCTGTCTGTGTGTTTCTGAGCTCAGTGTTGACTGAGTGACCACAGGCCTCCCGGCATTGTCCTCAGCCCATTCTCAGGCACTATGAGTTCATTTGCTCTGCCTACAACTCGTTATCTCAGATCCACAGCTGAGGAAACAAGGTGGAGGCATTTCCCCGTCAGCCCACACAGCTGGCAGATGGCAAGGCAGGACGCTAACACCATCTGCCTCACTCCTCGCTCAAGCCCCTTTTCACCAGCGGCTGCCTCCTCCGCCAAGCATCTTCTCACCTAATTCCTATCAGTTCTGAAGAGTTCCCATGTAACCACGGGCCTGACTCCCATAGAGGTCCCTCTCCCCACGTGACAAATCCCTACCGTACCCCCCAGTGCTTGTCAGGCGCTTCTCAAGCCTCAAAGAAAACCGGTACACAAAACACAAAACAAACACATGTGAATATGCACTGCCTGGCTTATACAGTGAGACGCACGCCCAGTCTCCTAACCCTCAGAAGGAGCCAAATAGGGGACGCGCCTCGCTAGGCAGAGAAGCTCACCTCCAACCGGCCTGTTCTTACTGAGAATGAGCTGAGGACTATCATTAGCCAGAACCAGAGTGGAGTCCCTGGGTCAGCCCTCACAATTCATTATGTAATGAATTAATTTGGGATGCTATTCGAGAAGACCTCCCATGCATTACCACCCAGCAACAGTAACCATCACAAAAGACTGTGAGGACCAGGGTCTTGCACAAGGGCCACTGCAAACATACGCAAAAGTTTGTCCCCAGGGACCTCTGTGCAGCTGCCTTTTCTTTAATCTTGGACTGATGCTGCCCTGTGTGGTCAACCTTGTAAAGCTAATCACTGTAGTCGAGGATTCTTGTTGGAAAATATGGAATCCCCATTCACCCCGCTCCTCCAAAGCTTCCTCTTGCCACTACTTCTTTGAATACACATCGATCACCATGGCAGGCATACTCTCACAGCAGGGCTCTGCTGTTCACAAATAATTAATACCTGGGGAAACTCTAATTATTATCAGAACTGACAGTTTTGAAGGTAAATTCCTCCTCTAAAAGAAAATACACCTGATCTGACTATTCAAGCAGCAAAAATGTAAGATTCAGATGTCAAAAGCAACCATTTGACTCAGCTCTTCGATTTTCTGTGAAGTTAGATTCACATTCAAACACTTTGCTTTCCGTACCTGCCTTCATTGTTCCTATTAAGATATTTAAGTTGTCATCCTGAGGATTTATAGTCATCAAACGAGATCATCAAAAGACAACAGCTCCCTTCTTGCCACTTAATCGTAGCAGCTAAACTGCCCCTGGAGTGTAAAGAGCCACATCAGAGGCCTGACTCAGAGACCTAACCTTCCCAGATAATGGACATACCCCACGAGCATCCCATTTAAAGAGTCCCTGCATCTTTTTACACTGTGTCAAATACTATTATCTTTAACAAATACAGACATCCTTCAACATCATAAAGTTAGATTCTAATAAATGCATTGAAAATTGCAAATAACACCCAGGCCTATTGGCACAGGTTGTAACCCTAGCTACCCAGGAGACAGAAGCGAGAAGAACACAAGTTTAAGGCTCCCATGGACAGAATGAGCTCGAGGCAAGCCTGTGTGAGACCCTGTCTCACGCATGCCAGACAAATACACATGCTGTTCCCCAATACTCTTTTAATACTTTTTATTGGTTACTTTGAAATCTAAAAATATCAAACTATTGAACAGCTTCATAGTGGGGCTGGAGAAATGTCTCAAAGGTTTAGAGCACTGGCCCTTCCTCCAGAGAACAGTTTTAATTCCTAGCACCTGCATGGCTGACAGTTATGTGTAGCCACTGTTCCAGCACCTCCAGCTCTCCCTTCTGGCTTCCCGGAAACCAGCACACACATGGTCCACAGACATACACCCAGGCAAAACACTCATACACATAAAATAAACTAATAATTATAATTTTTTAAAAAAATATTTTAAAAACTACAGTCATGGTATAGTCACGAGGGGCTCAGTGAAAGGAGATGAACACTGGGAGACATTGGTTAAAGGGTGCAAAATTTCAGTAAGATGGGAAGAATGAATGTGGAAGGTCTACTGTACAACTCTGTGAGTGCAAGTACTAATATTGTATTTCGTACTTTGAAATTTGTTAAAAGACGTCGTGTGTGTGTGTTCTCCTAAAATAAGTAAATAAACAAATAAATAAGCAATTAAAAACAAATTAATACCAGTCAAGAAGAGAGACCCAAATAATATCACAATAGTTTTTTCATGCTTAATATGAAAGCAGCCAGGACTTGCATTGGGTTGCAAGTTCTCACCTATGGGCCAACTACACAGAAGGCTTAGTCTATTCCCTGCTGTACGGTAAAGTCAATCCAGGTCAGAAATACTTCCGCTGACTGGAATGATGAAGGTCATCCTCTACACTCGGTAACTTACACAAAGGGGACTACGCTTTCAGAGTCATTTCTGAGACCAGCCAATTTGAAAGGATTTTGTGTCCTCAGAAATTAGCAAGAAGAGTGTTCCAGGAAGGTAAGAGGAGGCAGGAAGCTCCCATGGGCAGTCTCCTGTGCTAGAGCCCAAGGGCATCAACTGCACACTGCTTCCTCATAAATGTTCGTTCAGATGCAGCTCCAACTTAGAATCCCTTAAGCCTGAAGCATGCAATTATGCCGAATAATAACTAGTGTTTGCTTTTGTTCTGAGTCTGCAAAAGATGCAAAAGAAGGTTGTAAAGGAAAACATGGTAAATGCCCAATGGAATTTTATTTTATTTTTTTTGTCAATAGTCCCACCACGTATCAATAGTTTATTGCTCAGATTTTTCTCTCTTTTTTAATTTTATTTTTATTTTTATTAATTACACTTTATTCACTTTGTATCCCCCCATAAGCCCCACCCTCCTCCCCTCACGATCCCACCCTCCCACCCCCTTCTTCACACATGCCTTTCCCCAAGTATCTACTGTCCTGGAAATACACAAGTATTAGTTACTTTTACATTGGTGTGATCAAAACACTGGGCAGAAATGGTATGGGAGGTAAAATGCTTATTTTTAGCTCATGGTTCCAGAGCTGAACAAAACTGAAGAGATGTCTGGGTCACGTGATAAGAATACTGGTTGTGATTATTCTTCATAGGACCCAGAACCCTGACTACTGTCTGCAAAAGATGTTGCTGACACCTGTAGGCTCAAGTCTTTATGGAGGTTGATGGTGCTTGCGTATCTCTCAGGCTCATCTACTTCATTGCTTCCCATGATCAGCAGGGACAGAGCCACTTGGCCACTCTCTAAACTCCATCAGATCCTGAGGATATGTATAAACTCCAGAGGAAATGTGTAAACTCTAATCAAAGCAAAACAAAACTATCTGAGTCTGGCTACTCAATAAATGATGGTGAATTCAAAGGCAATTCTAAGACAGAAAGTGAAAAATTCTAGTTCCCCAACTTTCTAAGGTAATAAAATTTCCATGTTTGCAGGGTTGGCCTCACATTTGTTATAGCTGGAAAGTATCCATTAAATCGTTTGAAGACACACACATTATATATTTTTTTAATTTACTAACATAATAGTTTATCAAAAATTCTATAAAAAAGTGTGGACTCTGCAAGTCATAATGAATTTGGTTTTGTATAAACTGAGTCTGAAGTGTCTATGGGAGTATCTATTGGAAGTCTATTTGGAAGCTACTTTATGATAAGACATAGGCACCAACAATTTTAGGCACCAACAGTTTTAGCCAACAGTTTTTGTAATAGTGGAGTAGCCCAGGTATAGTATGAAACTAATAATTATGGAAATCTTCACAGGAATCTGACAAATGAAGATGAAAAAAGACAAGTCTGCGATACAAAAGAGTATGTTTGGTGTAATTAAATATAAAAGCTATAGCATAGACCTTTAAACCAAAATGTATTTTTAAATTGTAATTAAAACTTAATCTTGAGGAAATGAAGCGTTTGTTATAACATTCAAATTGTATAAGATAGCAATATGTGTGTGTGTGAATTAAAGTGGATCACATTTTTTTCCTCTGAACTTTCATATAATTTTTCATATTTTTCCCCTCAAACTCTAGGTAATACCTTCATGTCTCCGGGCAATTGACCAGCCAAGGGCTGGCTGGATGGGATTTCTATCATACTTAACTTTATGGTCCATGGAGACAACACAGAGCTAGTGCCCAACAAATAACTACAGACAGACAAACGCTCCATAGAATGTTAAACCAAACGCTCTGGAATTGAAATCTCATAGAAGTTGGAAGTTCACACAGGCTTCAGAAGGGGTTTTTACAGCTTAACATAATTATAAACAGTGTTCTAAGTCTTGTCAACTCAAGCATCTGAGGTAAATGATGCAGAGCAGAGAGATAAAGGCATAATACATGCTAACACAAAAGCACAAGGGATGGTTTGCGTCAAGTATGGACAGATAGAAAGCTTTGGGTTTGGAAAATTCATCACCATACTCATTTCAATTACAACTATGTGAAAAGGCTTATTCTCCAAAGACACAAGTAACAGCAAACAGATCTCCACTGATGAGGCTTTTCACTCTCTGTACAAAACTGTACAAAACCAAATCCCTTAGTCAGCAAATTGAATGATTCAGGCCAAAAATTATACACAGTATCAAGTTTCTTTCGGAACCACATAATAAAGCAGATTGCTCAGTTTGGGTTGGATTTTCACTTGTTCCTGGAGGATCACTTCCTTGCCTTGAGTTTGAGCAGGATTGTTTTCTTTTGGTGGTGGTGTTTTGTTTGTTTGTTTGTTTGTTTGTTTATTTTAGTGTTGATATCAATGTGCTACTGCACATGATTTTTCACTGTAGTAGATCAAGCATATTGGGCTTTTCTTCCTAAAGGGGAAGTGATAATGGATCTGGAGAGAAAAAGTTTTAGCCACAAACTTTTACAGCATGACTAATCTGGCTCTTATTTGCTGTAACAATCTGCTGTGGGATCATAACCTTTAGAGGTACATGTTACATAGGGGATATATCAGGATTTTCTTAGGAGAATGGTTGGAGGATAATCCCAGAAATGATTAATAATAACAATAATAGAAAGGGTAACATAGACACTGGTTCCATTACCTTTGACAAAGAACCATCTCTGCTCATCAAATTAAGTTTGCTGCTTCTGGTGGAAAGTTCTCTGCTTCCCAGAGAAAGCATTGAAAGACGGAGTAAGGAAGAAGAGAACAGAGAAGCATTTCCTTCTCTCCCAGGAGGCTGTCTAGGTCTTCACCAGAAGCCAAATGAGTATTTAACAACAAGCATGCAAAAATTAATTAGCAATTCACTTGTTCATAGTTCGATGCTTACACTGACCATGTCTGAATCTCCTAACTGTACTTTTAACCTGCGTAGTTTGGTTTAACATGTGGGAGAGGGCCAACAACTGGACATGGCCATTTAGATTTATCACTGGTACCCAGTGAAACACATAAGGGAAGATGTTCATGCTTCGTGGCTATAGTAACTTTGCAAGTACTCCTAAGACCTAAAGAGACAGAAGACCCAACTAAGCACCAACAGATTAAGTTCTTCTGTATCAAGTAGCCTTCATCAGAACACAGACCATAGCAATCAGACAAAACATTTGGGCTGTCTGCAAACTTGTATAATAGCAAAGTAGCATCTCTGTCCTAGAATCTCTGACTGAAATTTGGGCTAATTAAATTACCAACATGGGCAACATATACAGAAAAAATATATAAATCATTGATATTAAATCAATAGAGAGATGTTGCAGAAATCCTAAAATATTATTTATATTTTATCCCTGTTAGAAATTTTTAGTTATTGACCAATTGTTAGATACCATATTTAATGCATTAATAAGCAGACATTTGACTATTTGATGGATGTTTTATATTTCTAACATATTAGTGACTATTTTAAATATAATTCTTATTATTTAACTCTGTGTAAATGTACTTTAGTAGCAAAATATTACTCTGGAAAGGCATTTGCCCTCCCCAGATTGCTAAAGAAGTCCTTGGCATAAGAACATTAAGAATTATGCCATGGAGCATCCGTGCTCCTTCTGGACATGACACAGAGAGCTGGGAGCTGGGACCCAATGCAGCTTTCCTCATCCTGAAGAACTGTCATCTAATACACAACACTGTTCACACAAAGAAATTTTTTTTACAGGCACACACATAATTAGATATAAACCCCCGGATATTATAGAAGAAATATAAGCAAAATTGACAGAATTTAAATTACTTAACAATTAGCTAATATGTTCATGGTTCTGCTAAAATAACCTGAGTACAAAGCTGGTCGCTGTAACATAAGTGACATACTCAGGAAGCTTCTACCATGCTGATCTTGACCGAGTGAGTGTGTGGCCATTTTTCTCTATCTGAGCTGCTATAGAAGCAACCTTCAGAAACATGTTTGGTCTTCAACAAAGCAGAAAATCAAGTGTGTGCTTCATTCCTTTCTTATAGCTCTTGAATAAGTAAGCTATAAAAATATAGCTAAGTAGTGATATAATCATGTATAGAAACTCAAATTAGCACCAAAACTCCATAGTGGTGGCTGTTATTAGTTGTTTTGCCAGGTAATCTAGAAGAGACTTAAATTATTTTATAACTCTTTAAAGAAAAACATACAATCAAGATTTACATAGAATTCTTAGATAATTCAAATACACCTCAAGCCCCAGAACTAAGAAAATGACTAAGAGTAACTTGGTGTGATGGTGGTGGTGGATTTGGTGGTGGTGATGGTGGTGGTGACAATGAGAACAGTGGGAGGCTTCAATACCCACTCTTGGTAGTGGATAAAACAACTAAACAGGTAACGATTAAGAAAGTAGAGAAGTAATAACACATTTCTACTTCCCTTATAACCCAAAGAAAATTGGAAGCACGTGTCTGTACCACAGCTTGAACACAAACAGACACAGTTGTATAACTCATGGCTGCTAAAAAGATGGGCACAAGTCAGGTATAAGTATTGGAGAGATGGACAGATAAAATGTTACATGTCCATTTGACGGAATATTACTTAGCACTAAGAAGAGGATGAAGTCATCATATCTGACATGAATTCACCCAGAAAGCATCCTAAAGAAAAGAAGCCTGTGTCGTCTGATGCCCTTCCACATATGTCTAACGTTTTAACTTTGAGACACCACGTTGTCATCTACAAAGCACACACTGAGTTCCAAAAAAACATTTCATTAATGTCCTAAATCCACTTTGAGTTTTGAGGAACATTTGTAGCTATCTTTGGCCAGATGCAGGCCATGAGCCTCAGGCTAAACACGTCTGCAAGTTTCAAAATGAGCAAACCCATGGAGACATAATTAGATTAGTTTAGGCTAGGGATTTTATACAAAGGTAATATAGAACAATAGATACAGCATTTTTTTTTTTGCAGCCAAAGAAAGTTAAATTAAGCAGTAATAATAATTGCACAACTTAATAAATACATTTAAAACTGCTGAACTGTACAGATTGAAAAGATAAGGCTTAACATGTTGATGACATCTTAGGAAACAGTTATTTGCTTTACTAATTTGTTCTTTGAGAGTGTGATACTTGCATAGAATGCATTCTGGTCACAGATCTCTCCCCTCCCTCTCTCACTCATCTTCTACCCCTAACCTTCCTCCCACTGAGCTCCCATCCTGCTTTCATATCCTTTTGTTTCAGTTTTTCTTTTTAAAAGGTTATTCTTAAGACGTGAATGAATGAAAAGGAAGACGCCCTTTTCTCTGAAATAGGACATCTAAGGACTGGCCACCGGAGATCTGAATAGATAACAGAACAGGTGAAGTTCTCAGAACATCAAACCACTCCGACACTTGACCAGAGCACCGTCTTCCCCAGTCTGACTCACTCATCTGATTCCCCTACCTCTTCCTGGCCAGTTTTTCCCTTTCTTTCAACATGTGTTTAAGTATTTATAATATAAATTGAAACCCAGATATAGCACAAAACCTAGAAAAATCTCTTGCTGAAACACCACATTAAAGTTTATGGTGGCTCACTTCCTTCTCTACGTTGCCCTTGGAGTTCACAGCAAGGGGAAGGAAACCCCAGAGGGATATAGCCTGCCACAGGAAGCCACCCCACATGCAGAAAGGCTGGTGTGGTACAGTGTGGTACAGTTATGCGGTGTATTCTAGACAACACTTTAGAAGTGCAGAATTCCCAGCCTTTGCATGACATGAGGGTCCTCCAGGAGGAAGTCTCTCTAAGCAAGACTGTTTCTAACTACATTTGAACGAGAGCTGGCCAAGACATCCGGGTAGACTGTCTGGCCATGGTATTTTAGGACTAAGGTAGACTTCAATAGCTTTTACATATGCCAGGAAATTTAAAAACGCTCAGTTGGAGAATATTAACGAAACAAGGAAAATGAAAGAGAAAACAGTTTTTCTGCAAGAGGCTAATATTTAAAAAGACAGTAAATGATACTTTAAAGTTGGTTAAGTGAAATCAAGTGTGATCAGATGCCACTAACAAAAATGACAAGTCATATGTTAAAATTTTTCAGTGACTACGCTACACCTCTTGATTCAAGGAATCGCTTTTGTATCAGAATAGCATGGCTATCCCTCAAGAAAACAGAAAAGCCAAAACCAGACGACTCCCTCTCGTCTTCCAGAGCCTAAGATGTGTGCAGCAATGTCCTGAGCACTGTAAAAGAGGTCATAAAATTCTATCAAAAAAATAAAAAGGCAGTGAGAGAAGTCCCAGGAGTCCTGAGACTAGAGACACAGCTTCATAGCCACCAACAACTAAGCAAATGCCATGGGATGTGCCGATTTGATCACACATCTTAAACACTGACATTTAAGCTGAGGCATGTATCCCATGACTCTCAAGCACACGAACAACACAGATGAGCAAATTGTTAGAGGCCTCTGACAATTGTGATTTCTCCCAGATTTCATCTACATGTCCAAATAAGTTGATATCCATCCCAAGGAAGAGATAAAAAAACAGAAAAACAGGGTTCTATCAAAATTCCAAACTGAACAACAGCAAACACTGTGTGCGTGTGTGTGTGTGTGTGTGTGTGTGTGTGTGTGTGTGTGCTTATTCTCCAGGATATGAACTTGTCAAACTTATTCGAATCTCAATGAATGACTGAACTTTGAAACTACAGACAAATCCTCTTAGAGGAAGCAAATAGCAGTTGCTGTAATTGCAACCACATTAACTGGGCTGTTTTTATGTAAACGGCTTCTTCACTTCTGGTGGAAAGCCCTGTCCTTGAGAGTAATGAAGTGCTTGAGCAAAATATGAAGCCCTGAAATTGAACTCCTGAGGAAAATAATTTCACCGTGCCATAATTCTGCCTTGCAATATTGCCGCCAGGTCATAAGCCTGCCTGCACCTGGATCACCGGTGAACACTGACTGTAAGAGATGGCTAATACCTGTAGGTATGCTGTGAAATAGAGAAATATAAACATGCTGCCCTTTGTGAACTGGAGAAATAAAATAACTCTGCTTTTTCTCCATCACTAGCAAATCTGTACTGTGACAGCGCCAAGTCAACTTCGGTTTTTCCTCTCTTAGTTCAGAATGAAAATAAATACTCTGGCTGGGACTAAGATGTGATCCCCTTTTCTAGGTGTCACGAATGAGAGAGGAAACAATGTGACCATGGATGGATGAGTTTTATATCATTTCTAATGACATAATTTTGCTAAGGGGAGTTTAAAAATAAAAAAGAGGCAGGATAACTTCACAGAAGGTCTTCATAGTGTGTGTGTGTGTGTGTGTGTGTGTGTGTGCATTTTTTGTAGCAGAATGTCTTTACACACAAACCCACCCCACTTCTGGAAGTGAGATAATCTTACTGAAGGTCTGGGGCTGTCTAGGGATGGAGTCACATTCCATAGTATGATGTCTCCTTATTCTGTCTTTTTTCTCTGGCCCATCTCTTTTTCTAGAAACACTAACTCCTCCCTTGCTTGGAGTTCACCCAGCAGGAGTTTGGCACTTTCCATTTTCCTGAAGGTGAGATCGTTTTCAGTCTCCAAGATGTCAAGTAACTGTCACCACTAATAAAAGAAGGAAGCAAGAGACAAAGAACACAAGCACTAGAGAGCAATCATAGATGTCCTCTGAAAGGCTCCACCCAGCAGGGGATTGAAACAGAGGTAGAGACCTACAGCCAAATGCTGGGCAGAGTGCAGGGAGTCTTATGGAATAAGGGGGAGATAGAAGGACTTAGAGGGAACAGGAGGTCCACAAGGAGACCAACAAAGCCAAAAAAATCCAGGCCCAGAGGTCCTGCAGAGACTAATGCATCAACCAAGGCCATGCATGGAGAGGACCTAAACCACCTGCTCAGATGTAGCCCATGGGCATCTCAGCCTCCATGTGTAAGGGGAGCAGGGCCTGTCTCTGACATGAACTTGCTTGCACTCTTTGATCACTTTCCCCAGCAGGGCCATCTTGCCAGGCCACAGAAGAAGAAGCTCCAGGCAGTCCTGATGAGACTTGATAAGCTAGGGTCAGATAGTAGGGGAGGAGGACTCTTCCTTTCAGTGGACTAGGGGAAGAGAATAAAGGGGAAGAGGGTGGAAGAGTGGGGCCAGGAGTAGATGAGAGAGGGGGTTACAATCAGGATATAAAGTAAATAAATTTTAATAAAATAATAAACAAATAAAAGACTGCAAGCACACCTCAAAAGCATATGGGGTGAGTTTTAATAATGCTCTCCTCTTTCTGTGTGGATGGGAAATCCCTCTAGCACGGACCTGAGAACACAGCAAGTGACTTCGCTTGCTAACTTAATAAATAACTTAAGCTCCAAACGGAGTAAGCAACTTTTACAAAGGGCTATAGCTCAGAAACGTTGAATCGTTCTATTTCATGCTCCGTCCCAGTCTTGCCTGCAGAGCATTGCATGCTGGCATTTCAGACTTAAAGGACAGACATCCGCTAGGTTATCAGAATGAAGCGCTCTCACCAGGTGGCCCGTGTGACCTCAGAGCGTCAGTTGTCACTGACACAAAGGCATTCCTGGTCAGCACCTTCACACTTACTTGTATTCCTGTGACTCTGGTCCCCGGAGAGAGGAGGAGCTCTTGGCGTCCAGGCTGGAGTGGATTGGCTGGGGGATGTAGAAGGTGCCTCTGAGCTCTCATTATAAACTGTGTTTACGTGGAGAACACCAGGCACTTCAACTTCACCGTCGGTGACCAAAGGTTCACTGCCGTTTGATCTAAAGTAAACCTTTTTTAGTGTTCCTGAAAGACAAAACACACATATATATATATACATATATATATATATATTTAAACATTTCTCAAAGTATTTATTCTTAAAAGAAAGAAGTAGACATCAAGAAAATGTTAGTGTTATTCACTTGCCATCCTAGGCAAACACAAAAAACAAGACAAAAGCTTTAGAGCCACCATCTTCATGGGGACAGTGGCAAGTGAGAGTTTTTACTATCACATTTTTTCTCAACCTCCCTAATGCTGTGACCCTTTAACACAGTTCCTCATGTTGTGGTGACCCCAACCATAAAATTACTTTTGTTGCTACTTCATAACGTAACTTGGCTACTGTTAGGAATGGTAATGTAAATATTTTTTGAGACAGAAGTTTGTTAAAAAGGGTTACGACCCACAAGTTGAGAACTGTCAGACAGCCTTCAAGGAAACCATTGTTTTCTGCAGCACTTCATATTTACAGCTGTTTCTGGAACACAAAGACTTTGGGACAATTCTACCCCAGCTGACATGCACCAGGAATAAAAGACGATGAGCCCTATAGCATTCTTGTACCGCTGTCTCAGTTTCTCCGTGTCACTTATCATTATGACCCAGGACACATGCCCCACACGGCTCTATACAGTACCTACTGCCTAAATATCGTGAGACGTGCTTGCTTCCTGCCTTATATTTCTCCAGAGTTTGATTAAATCTTGTGATAAATAAAAATAACCAGACTCAAATATTTACCACAAAATATTATAGAAGGCAAAAAGAATTAAACCAGTATTTTAGCACAAAATAAATGGAGAAGATATATTACTTTTGTCTTTAACAAAAACAATCTATAAGTATGAAGTAAGAAAGGCTCAATGAACTTGGATTATTGACTATTATTGATTATTATGGCCACATTCACAAGACAGAGACCCAAATGTAAGATTATTGATAACTCCTTTGTTTGTTTTCAGGCAGGATTTTTAAGACCTTGAAAGAGATTTCGTAGTTTTAACAGAATCAAAACAGATAGTAGACTGCTCTCTGTAAGCACGGCACTGCAGTCAAGCCCAGCAATGAAAGCAAATGAATGTGATATTGACCTATCCTGAGAAACACCCAAGGGAGATTTCTTTATATTCAAAAGCCATTTGCAGTGAATTGATTTTCACTTTTCTAAATATTCCCATGGACCATTAAACACAAAAGAAATGTAAATGTGATGTTTACTATCAGTCTATGAAAAAAAAAAGTTTTCTCTGCATGAGGAAAACATTAACTCCAAAATCAAAATAGCAAAGCAGCTGTCTCTTGCTAACTAATGTCAACAATTTCATCTGCCAAAGGTTTCTAAATAAGACACTGGACAGAAAAACAAGCCGCATGATGCAGGTAACACACTCTTCCACCAGGAGCGGCTGTGAGGAAAGGTCAGGCACACGCAGAGAAGCGAGGCAGCCGCTCCACTGTCTTCAATCTTCAAATGATTCAAAATCTATCCCAGATCAAAAGAAATGTGCATGTAGGCGTCATTGTTACATACAGTGCATTGCAAAAGCCCAATAATCACATGTTTTGCGGTCTGTGAATGTGACGAGTTAATAATCTGGGTTTATTGACTTTATTATTTTGTATATTTTGCCATTACTTGCAATTTTGTTTCTGTGTTAATTACTCCCTTCTTTGCTTATTTCTGCATAGTTTTTGTTTGTTTATTTTTCAGATAACATATTTCTGGCAATGTGACTGTGTAACTAAGATCCACTGAGCTGATTCTTACCATGCTAACTCTGAGTAGGCAGCCAGCTTCATCAACATACTTCCAGAAAATGCCCGTTCCTTACGTCTCCACCTCAAATTAATCCTACACAAATCAAGGCCTTGCCACATGAAATGCTTCAGCAGTTGTCCTTAATGTTTTTGTAATCACTAGTCTTATTAATAATCTTGCTTATATTTTTAAACTCACCGTGGTGGCATCTGCTTGGCCTAAGGAGACGTTGGAAACAATAACATTTGTAGAAAATACTAATTTAGAGACCATGTTTCTTTAAAATTAACAAGCAGTTTCCTAGTCCTTAGCTCTGTGTGGCAAAGCAATTTGTCAGAAAACAGAGAAAGATAATGTTTGACAGTTGCTGAAGTTGACGTTATTGGAGGATATTTAGGAAAGAAGGAAGGTGGGGGGTGTAGAGAAAGCAGAGGAGGGAAAAGAAGAGGAGAGATGGAGCAGAAAGTGGGTGTTGGGCGGGAGAATTCAAGGATGCACTTTTGAAAGATGGAACTTCCTAGAAAATTGTTTGCAGGCATCTCTGGAAACTGACAACCTCCCAACATAGCCGATCCTCACCCATTAAACATTCTCCTGAAAACATAAAAATGAGAAGCCAGCAGTAATAAATGAATTCAGCCAGTAGCACGAGGAGGAGTACAAAGAGCTTGAGCACTAGGGGCCCCGGGTAGAGTTCAATCTAAAGTCACCTGTCATGGTCTCCCTTCCAGTCTTCAGGGTGCTGCTGTTCACAGCAGTGTCCGCAGCCTGGACACCTTATTTTAAAATCCCATCCTGGCCGCTTTCCACCCCGTAGTAAGGCAAACTGTTTCAAGTACTATGAAATTAGGAAAAGAGAAGCAGTACAAAGTTAGAGGCTCACTGCAGAGACCTCACCAGTCAATGCTTACTGTGTAAACACTGAAAAACAGCTCTTAGCTCATAGTAATTTCAAAATAGCTGTTAGTCATATTATTGCTACAATAATAGCAAACAAAAAAGTGGGGTTTTTTTCTTAGTACTACCAATATATTTTTAAATTTCAATTTTCTTTTACCATAGCATGTATGCCAGCATCACAAAAGGGCTGGTGAAGCACTTAACACACTTTTGGATTGAGGGAAGCATGGCTCTTTCAAGCTAGACGATCAGTAGACAGTACATCACATCGAGGATGTATGGCTTGAGAGTGTCTGGGCTCTAAAATAAGAACAGTTTAGCTAGGTCTAAGAACCAACCTGTGTATCAAATGATAGCAAGCCTTTAGCGTGTGTGGAAAAGCACAGAAGTCAGCACGATAACATTTCCTCCAGAATGTTTAAATCCCAGTTCTCTGAACCTGTGGCTCTGCGATTTTGTTTTTCTTGCACTTAGATGCACTGTAGACACAATTCAACTAAGGATCTTAAGTTGGAACATTATCCTGACACATACTCACAAGGGTCCTTCAAGGCAAAAGCGTCAGTCGTAAAATACAGGAAAGGCTCACTGAGATACTGTTTCTAGAAATAAGAAAAGGTAATCAAATGGATTACTCCTCTAGAACTTCCAGAAAGAACTTTGCCCAGTAGGTTTGTTTTGGATTTCTGACCTTCCTAGCTGTAAGATAACAGAGGAGTGCTGGAAGCTACCAAGGGTGTGATCATTTGTCATAGCCACACCAAGGAACTACTGCAGGCTGCTAAGTGCCTTCACTATAAACATCAGAGAGTCCAACAAGGCTATGAAAAAAGCAAAACCATTAAGCACTCCTCACAGAGTATTAGAGAGAAAGCAACTGAAGTTTATGATAGTTAACTCACCCAAGAGCAAGCATACATATAATACACACTGAGATATTCTGAGATATTTAGATAGATAGATAGATAGATAGATAGATAGATAGATAGATAGATAATCATTGTATGTTTGCAGAATCTGCCTTTGATGTTGTGATTATATCTTTGAGTCTTTGTCTGTGCATAGCACATTTACTTCACATTTTCCACATGCCAGGAACTGCATAATTATTCTCTCCTAAAACAGATGACTTAGTAACGTGTTCCTGCCATCAAGATGTGCACAGATTCTTGAAGTGAAGCGAGCATGAAATCTAAAAAACACAAACTGTGCGCTTTGAGAACGGTACGCACAGGATGGTCTGCTGGCTACAACTGAGGAAACAGTCTTCACTCCATTTGAGAAAGTCAGAAAGCATTTCTTAGGGGAAGAAACATCCTTGGAAATCTTCAAGGAGGATTACAGATGTTCCAGGTGGGAGCAAGCTATTTGCAGTGAATAAGAGGGGTGGTAATAGGGGTCAAGGCATTTTTCTAGACAGAACAAAAGACATGGAAAACCTTGCAGCAATGAAGCACAGAAAAAGGCTGGGAGGCAGCAGAGGTCAGACATGAAGGTTTGCATGCGTGGGACTCAGAAAGCACCCATGATCATGGTAAGTGTGCCTGTCCCTCTGTGCTGTTCACCGGATGCTTCATCCTGTTCCATTCTAGTAATAAACACGGAGCTCTTGCAGTCTCTGGTCTCCTGGGTACAGTCTTCCAACAAGTTCAAAGACACAAGCAAAACTAAGCAGAGGCATTTAATTGCCACTATGACAGCCTCCAGACCTTTTATACAACAGCCACAAAGTTTAGGTAGACAGCTGTTCCATCCGTGCAGATCTGGAAGCCCTGAATGGTACACACTTCCCCCACCAACATCCCACAAATCACCTGTGGAGTGAGTGAGAAATTAGCCTGGTGCTGTTATTGTTGTTGATGATGATGATGTTACATAGCTGTAATCTAACCAGTCCTGGCTGATAAAAAAGAAAATGAGGAATGCAAACTCAACCTGTAGAGGTTTATTTTGCTGTAATTGGTTTGCATATAATTAGTATGAAATGCCTGGCAATTTTTAAAGGGAAAGGGTCAAGCTGAAGCAATGTAAGGAGCTCCTGTGGAATGCCTTGTCATGCACCCCACAAATTGCTCCCTTCATCATGCTCCCAGAGCACATCTGCATACACTTTAGAGTAGGCACCTATGTGGAATTGTTCATCCCAAGACCCAGAAGAACACCCAGAATCAGCCCCGGCCTCCACTGTAACTGTGTTGGATGTACAAATGATAAATGGAGTGATGGGAGTGGATGACGTTGCCAAGGAAGAGATGAGTGTAAAGTGAGAAAGGAGTTTAAGACACCTTGACATTCAGTGGACAAACAGAGAAAGATGAGCTTAAGGGAACAAAATGCAGAGAGAAGACACGGGCCCCTTGTTTCAAAGTCTGGTTAAAATAACTATAAGTTCCAGATGCAGCGCATTAGATAAAAGGGCTTTGGTAGCTGTGATAAGAAAGACCGACTGGTCTAGTTGGAAGGAAAGAGGAAGATCTATTGCACAGAGGAGAGGATGGATAGGTACCGGGATCTCCCAGGAGTTTCGCTGGAGTGGAGCCTGAGAGCACAGCCTGCAGGTCAGGGTCCCTTGGAGGGTGGCTGTTTGGACTGCGCTTTGAATACAAACCCTTTGATCATCATTTCAGGAAGCCTGAGGCATAGATCTAACTACAGCCTGAGGAATTTATAAAGACATATACTTGTGTTTGAAAACTCTCTGTTGATGAATCTGTACCAGAAAGCTAATGTTATGAAAATAATCTGAAGATTTATATAAGCAATAAGAAATGAGAAGGTCATGGCAGATCATCAGCAACCTGATGTTTTCTGGTTTAAATAAGAACTTGGAGAGTGTTTCATTGAAAATAGGGCTCAGAATCCAACATTATAAATTAACAAGTTCAGAGTCTTCTGACTCCCAGTTTTCATAAAAAGCTTTAAGCTGTTAAGAAATTTGCTAAGCAAAACAAACAAAAACAAAAACAAACAACCAAAACCTGTGGTTTCCACCTCAGTAGTCTCAAACTCAGCTAGCCCGCTTGAGGGAAGGACCACCACTTTTGAAGGATACTTTTCTTTTGAGTTCAAGAGAAGTAGGTGGAAATATAAATCACATTTCCCACGGTCTCTCTACCACTCTGCTTTTTCATTCTTCTTCAGGTCACAAATGAAAAGTCTAACGAGCTAAGTCTAGAGCTTTCATATCACAAAGAAATCTAGAAAGGTAACCTCAGACCCCACTTTATAAAACTACAGATAAAACAAGAATGATTACTTTTAGGCAGTGATGAGTTTAAGGCTTTTTATATAAGTCTTCAACAGCCTGGGAAGGAAACATTCAGTAGTCTTCCAGGGAGACTTTTAGAAACATAACTGGTATGAACAAGAGTTTAAAAGTCAGTTCCAGCCGGACCCCACAACGATTAGGATTCCATGACACATACTCAACCCATGTAACCCCAGTCTCAACACAGAACCAAACACATCTGTTAAAAGTCCAAACCAAACAGCTGGAGTGGGCTTTAGCGACAATCAGTGCTCTAGCATATGGTCTAGGTACCCTCCAATCTTCAGCCACACAGAAGTAAAGGGGGGAAATGCTTGTAATCAAGACATCAATGCCAAGATAAACAGAAACAAGCCCCATTGCAAGTCCTTCTAAGTGTTTTAAAACTTATTTTGGTGTGATTTTTTTTAAAGTGCTCAGTTCTATTCTTTTTCCATGTGGATACACAGGTATCCTAACACCTCATCTTTCAGAGACCATATTATGCTCGCTGTACATTCTCAGTTCCTTTGCTGAAGGTCAAGTGAGCACACATATGTGGGAGAAAGGGAGCTGTGTCTGGGCCCATTTTTGCCCTATGGGTCACCGTGTCTGTTGTAATGCCAATGCCCATGTGGTTTTGACAACTCTGCCTTTAAAATCCATTTTTTTAAGTCAAGTGTGATGGCTTCTAACTTTGGTCTTCTTGCTCAAGACTGCTCTAGTTATATATGGATGATTGCTGAGCTTCCATATGAATTTTAGGATTTATTTTTCTTGAAAGTACTTAGTTTTATTGGGTTGCATTTTTCCTTCTAGTATCTTCTGTAACATCAGATTTGTGTGTAGGTAGGATTTATTTATTTTTCCTACTGGAATTTGGCTAGTTACTGAATCAAAGCTATCAAGTTCTTCGGTAGTGCAGTCCCTTTAACAGTAATAATCTGTGAACTCAATGGACACAGAACATCTTCTGCTTCTTCCGTGTATTCCAGTTGATTTCTTCAGAATACATGGGGCTCATGTGTTCGATCCCCCTTGCTCAAGTTTGTTTCTAATGATTTATTAGTGTTTTACGTGTTGTGGGCATCAATGTGACACCAAAGCTCAATCAATAAATGCAAAAATAGTCTAATGGTACTAACTAGTCTAACTGTATAAAGCAAGGAGGTTTGTGCACAACAAGCAGAACAGAAAGACGATGGAAAGTGTATCTGATAAAAGGTCAATGACTAAAATATATAAGGAATTCATGTAACTCAACAGCAATAAAACAGCCCGAGCTCTAAAAATGAACGAAAAGTAGACCTTCTCCAGTGAAGAAAACAACAATAAAAATTATCACCAGCTGTTCAATGGCATTAATATTCAGAAAAACAAACAAACAGACCCTCACTGAGATATCACCTTACTGCTCTCAAGATGGCTGTTAGATCGTTCTATCTTCTGAATGTTCCCTCATGGATGAAAAGGAAGCTCTTGAGACAGAATATTATAAGACCCACAAGGCCCCTCCCTATGGTTATAGAGACAGTAAACATTTGCTGGAGAAGAGGAGATCAGTAGGGCCACCTTTCTAAAACAACATTGCCTAATCTTCATTTTACATCCACATCTTGGGGTCCATATGGACAACCCAAGCTTCTGAGAAGCTTCAAGATACAAACCTAACCTTCACTTTGGCCGTTCCTGTTAAGGGCTGTGTGGGATGCTGCATGCCACTGCCCCTCCATAGCCTGCTGCTCAAACACATTACAAAGTTCTACTCTCCTCTCCAGAAGTCTGTTTACCGTGCAGGCAGGAGCCCTGTGAGAATGTGAAAGGCTGGAGACAGACAGCGCAACGTGAACCCCAGGATCTGAGAACAGTCCTTGTGGACACACGAGCAACAGTCGGAGTTGGGACAGCATGGGGTTATCTTCCCCAACAGTTAGAACTTCCCTAAAGCAAGCAGGATTTAATGGGAGTTTGTCAGCAAAGGTATGCAGCGGCTGAGATGCTTGTTACAACAGCATGAATCTCAGTTATAAAATACGAAATGTTTATGGGGCAAGATATTGCTTCACTATGAAATCGTGCTGTGCAGAACGTAGAAAAATGCTTCCGAAGACGCGTCATGAGATTCCTACTTTGTGAAAGTTTCCAGTGTTACAAGCAGGATGTGATTTAGGGCTGGATGCTAATTAAGAGCCCTCACAATGCCACAAATGAATGTGCAAAATTATACTGCTGGTGTATGCCTAAGAGAAATGAAAAAGTTTGCACACACAGAAACTTATACATGTATATGACCCAGGATAACAGATAATTTATAGAGGTCAAAAGCTGAGAGCAATCCAAAAATGGTGGGTGATGTTAAGACAACACGGCAAGTGCATGTATGCACTCACAGCAGTTGTGACAGTATGCACAAGACCTGTGCAAGTTCAAGTCATACCAAATCTCAGCATTGGCAGGGGAGGTGGGCATGAGGTCCCATCCCCAGCTAAGGAGCTGCTAGCAACTGATGGCTGCTGTGAGAGGGGCAATGGGCTTTCTTTAAGGTTACAGGCCCCGGCAAGTCAAGCAAGCTTCAGTGGAAAGCCACAGGTCTAAGAATGAAAAGAAAACACAAACAGGACTTGGTGGGAAGTTTTAAAAAAAAATAAAAAGGAGAAAAATGTTGATGGGTAGGGAAAATAGAGTGGATCTGAGAGGACTTTATACAATCTATTTCGATCAATAGAGTGATTGAAATAGATTGTATAAAATTCCCCAAAAACAAATTACAATGAAATAAAAGAAAAACAACAAAACACCAAAGTGCCGCTTCGGTAGCACCCTCTCCTGCCCTCTCTTCTGCAGTTACTAAGCACGGGGGCTCTTAACCACCAGATTAACTTTATATGAGCACGGGACCTTGAGAATGAAAGGAAGTGCTCTTCTGTGTGTGTGAGCCATTCATAGTCTGGTGAGAATGTGGGTTTTAACAGTGATGGAACTGTGACCAAGGGAAGCTCCTAGGAGACAGATGTTCCCAGAGATGAAAAGTATGAATGTGGACAAAAGTCAAACACAGCAGCCACAGAGGGGCTCTGGAGAAAGGAGGGTGGGGCAGGGCTGCTGGGCGTTGGTCTTGGAAGAGGACAGCAGAGACAAGGCTCAGTGTTGTTGACTGGCCGCAGCTGACCCCTGATGTCCCACTAGTCTCCATCTATGCTCCTTGACAAGGCCCCTCTTCTGTCTTCCTCCTACTTGGTAACTCTCTGACCACATGTTTGTTTCATCTCCCTCAGCATTTGAGCAGCTCAGGAGTTCCCAGATCCCTTCCTTTCTTCTCTGCCTCCATCTTTCTGCTATCTCTTCTTGTCCATTTTTTCTTTATCTGACCTTTGACTTTGGCTTTTAATTAACGTGTTTTCTCTTCAAATGTCACAGTCCCCCCGATTTTTCAGTTATGCCTGATATCCCCTCATCCTTCAGGGTAGCCAGGCTCCATCTCAGCATCTCTGCTGTTGCCTCTGCTTTGTTCCTGGGGCAGAGGGGTGAAGGTAAATTCGAAAGACAACCATAATGTAAATATTATATGGAGTTTTAATTTCTCGTTATATTTTCCCCAAGAAAATGCCATGTTGGGGTTCTTATATTCTTCTATTTCTTGGCCAAGACCAAATTTACAGAAGACATATACACAGATGCTGTGACCTTACTGAACTTCGTTGTCTCATGACACTCCTAACGTACAAACTGATCTTCCAGTGAGTTTCCACTGGCTTGCATCATTCTACTCCTCCTGAAAAACCTGTCAGCCCAAGCTAGAAAGCTACAGATCAGTCTTTACTTCTTTTCCTCTGTTACCATAAAATCCAACCCATCTTGATTTCTGCTTATTTTAATGTATCCAAGACCTCACTTCAAACTTGAGTCAATCTTAATTTAAGTCACAGCCACAGCCATAAGCAAGTCTACCTTCCTTTACTTCTTTCTGCCATTGTTTGCAGCTATAAGAATGGTCAGATTTCTTCTTCCTTGGGAAGATCCTCCAGCTGTAACCCACTGCCCAAACAAGGAGTGTCAAACATTCTCACAGCAAACAAACACAACCCTTCCTCCACATCCACACATCCAACTACCCCCAAATGGACACTATTGAGGGCAAGAAGAAAGTGCATCTGCTCTGACCATCTACAGACCTTATTTTCTTCTGATTATTTCCTAAGCAGTAGAGCAACTACTAACATTACATTCATGTTTCATTAGGTATCATGAGTGATCTAAATGTCATTTTAAGTAGCCAGAGAGTGTACATAGGTTGTGTACAAACACTCCATTGTCTCATATAAGGCATGTAGGCTAATATGGGTTTTGGTATCCTAGGAAGACCTTGGAACATATCCTCTGTGGATAGCATGATCCTATATATATATATAAATGGGCATTTGATATTTACTAGAACCAACTTTCCCTGTCAATTCTAAATGTATGGCTTTCCTAAGCCAATTTATGAAAAAAATAATGGTTTGCTTTAATAAAATTACAATTTTTAAATCTTTAGTGCTGGAATTTGATCATCACTAACTTGCTATTTGTTTCCTGTTTCATTTGATCGCATGCATCCTTTACAAAGCCTGATTTACCATGAAATTTGCAGGCAAATGGTGGGATCTAGAAAAGATCATCCTGAGTGAGGTATCCCAGAAGCAGAAGACACACATGGTATATACTCACTTATAAGTGGATATTAGACATATAATATAGGAAAATCATGCTAAAATCTGTACACCTAAGGAAGCTAAGTAAGGAGGACCCTGGGTAAGATGCTCAATCTACATTCAGAAAGACAAATGAGATGGACATCAGAAGAGGGAGAAAACAGGGAACAGGACAGGAACCCATCACAAAGGGCCTCTGAAAGACTCTACCTAGCAGGGTTATCAAAACATATGCTGAGACTCATAGCCAAACTTTGGGCAGAGTGCAGGGAATCTTATGAAAGAAGGGGGAGACAGAAAGACCTGGAGGGAACAGGAGCTCCACAAAGGGTGCAACAGAACCAAAAATCTGGGCACAGGGGTCTTTTGTGAGAGAGATACTCCAACCAAGGACCATGCATGGAGATAACTTAGAACCCCTTCACAGATGTAGCCCAAGGCAGCTCAGTATCCAAGAGGGTTCCCCAATAATAGGACCAGGGACCATCTCTGACATGAACTCATGGGATGGCTCCTGGATCACCTCACCCTGAGGGGGGAGCAGTCTTATCAGTCCACAGAGGAAGACAAAGAAACCAGACCTGATGAGACCTGATATACTATGGTCAGATGGAAGGGGAGGAAGACCTCCCCTATCATTGGACTGGGAGAGGAGCATAGGAGAAGAAGAGAAAGGGAGGGTGGGATTGAGAGGGATAGGAGAGACAGTACAGCTGGGATACAAAGTGAATAAACTGTAATTAATAAAATAAAATAATCCAATGCTATAAAAAAAAGAATGCCTTCATCAGAAGAAAAAAAAAGCCTGATTTACAACATTAGTGGACAGCAATTATCACAGGCTGTTGGTTTTTCCAAGAGACTGCCTTTTTAACTTCATCTGCTGTTCATTAAACCGTGATGGGAATATGTAAATAAATAGCACAGATTACTTGGTTGCTGGAGTCTACCTGGTTAAAATCTGATGTGTAACGCTTTGAGTGTGTCTCAAAAAGCTTGATTTTCAAAGACAAAGAAAAGGCTGGTTTGGTGTAGCTTTTAATCTCCCCCTCCCAATACTCTGAAAACCAATGACTGACATACTTAAGCCCTGACCCTCACTGTGACAGACACGATCCACTGGCATGTGCACTGCGTTCGTAGAGCTGCATTTTCCAGTGTTGCCCACGGTTTACTCGGTTTCTGATGTCTACCTTTGTAGTCAGGGAGTTATTTGGCTCCTGCCCTTGCTGCTGCCCTCATCCTGGATTACTGCTCAACTCACTGAAAAGGCTCGGATGCTAATCAACCCCCTATGTTATACTGTGTCAAAGCACTCTCTATACATCTCTGTCTCCAGCTTGTGTGTCCTGTGTGACATTCTTTCCTTGCAGCTGTGAGCACCTACGAAAAATGACTAGTCTAGTCAGTACTCAGTTTTCATGGTAATTGTTTTCTTTGTAAGCATCGTTGGCATTAAGAGCAAAAGCAGGTCATATGGTTGCATGGCTGAAACTCCAGGTTTTCCCAAGGAAAACCAAAGACCACATTCTCACTGATTTGACCTAACAAGTTGGGGTGGAGTACAAGCTGCCTTCTAAACCACGTGAATGGTAATTATGACTTCCTTTAGTAACGGCATCACCCACCCACGAAGGACAGCAGGATGGCCAGCAGCACGATGAGGGCGCAGATGCAGGGGATGAGCACCAGCAGGAAGAAGCGCAGCAAATTGGCCGTCACCAGCTTCCGAGGACAGCCCTCGCCCACGCTGCTGTCGGCTCTCAAGACCTGATGGAAGAGGGAGAAACGAAACATGGCTTTAGAATCACGCAGCAGCTCGGGGGCTGGTATGAAGCTTTACATTACAGCTATCCTTTCAGGGAGGCGCTGTTCCTAAGAGGCTTGATACTGTGTACTTGAGGGCATGAATAATGTGGTCCAAAAACAGTAATGAGCGATTGAATGACTGCAAGCACAAATAAGACCTTCTCTTCCCCATCCTCTTTCTTCTCTTCTTCTTCTTCACTTTTGTCCTCACACTCTTCCTTTTCTCCTTCCTTCTCTTCCTTCCTCTTCTCCTTCCCCCCCCCATCCTAAGCAGTCTATCAACTTTCCTTGTTACTTTTTTGTTACTTACTCTGAATTTTTTTCATTAGATTAACTTTTAATGATATATCAGCTTGCTTGTTTATTAGTTTGTTTGCTTTAAAGAAGCACTTATCAGTTTGGCAATATTCCAAATGCCATGAATTACCATGGCATCACCCTTCCTCAGCCAGATGTGAACAAAGCCAGGGCTGTCTGACAGTAATAAAATACTGGTGAGTAGGTACAGACAGGACATTAACTGGGCTTCATTCTTGTTTGTCTCAGTTCCAAACCACGTCTGCACGCACACACATCTGGGTAAAATGAGTTTCCAGGCCTTCACAATTCTACAGGGTTAAGTATTACTAATCACGCATCTACTAGAAGTCCAACAGGGAGAGACCATCATGGGTGTCAGTGAAACAGAGCTGGGCCAGCTCTGCTGCTCCCCTCCCCCATTCTCTCACAGCCCATCCATGAGAGCGGGAGACAGACCACAGTGATGACTCAAGAGTTCTTGTCAGCAAATGCTTTACATTGTGTGAAGTTCAAGCTCCTGTCTGGGAATTTGTTTATTACAAATGGCTAGCTGAAGGCAGAAGCTTTCTCAGCAGAAGCCTGAGATGCTGCTAAAAGTGCTTCAGTTATGACAGGCTGCTGTCCTAGTGCCCAGAACAAGGATAGCTCCTAGTTCTTGAGCCCCAGCCTTGCTCTCCTGACAGCTTCGGCACTCGGTCTGCTAACCTCTGCAGGCTTTAGAAACACCATTGTTCAGCCCTGAACTGCCTCTCTTGCTATGTTGTGCAGACCCTGTGGTGTCTGGGTGGTGACCAACCCAAACCCAAAATTAATTTGCTTCTCTTTCCCTACTTCCAAACTAATTGTCTCCTGCTTTTTGTATATTCACAGAAACTCTACTGTTCTAACAACCCCAATACCAACCACTTCCCACCCCCTGAACCGCTGCCACACATGGCCAGTACTCTTCCTCTTTAATATATATGTAACTTTCAATAACAGAACAGCCCTGCCTAAATACTTTTCATTATCAAGACTGCTCCAACAGAATGGTCCTGTAGTAGTGTTAGAACTTCCTGGCTAACCCATGGTCATTCCCAGGACCTGCGAAGGAAATGAGCGGGCATTCAATAGGTTCTTCCGAGGCATACAGTAAGAAGTGTCTGTCACAGAATGCAATGGTGTCTCCAGGAACTTTAAGAATTCTCCAGGAGAGACGCTTTTTGGAAGAACATGTGATGTGAGCTTAGGAAGGGCTTCGTTTATTAGACTCATGCGGCCACTAACCCATTTCCATGGCACCTGGTTCAAGGCACCAGCCAAGGTGAATTTATTTAGTCAGTCTGCAGTTGATTCTGAGGCAGATAGAGGGATGGCATAATAAAACAGGAGGTCTGAGACAGCACCTCAATCACAGCTCTGTCACCGGACAGGGGGAACCCTTTCAGACTTGCAGATGGTGTTCGTCTGATGGGACTTCAGGCCAACAAAGATAGTGACAGAATCAGTTTACTCAATTAGGTATTGAATGCCTGCAATAAGTCTAACGATGATTTCAAACCAATGATCTCTCCAAATCACATACCTCATAGGAGTTACGCTGCCATGAGAACTCAAGGATAGGAATATGGTTTCCTGTGGAAGGCCTATAGAGAGGATGCACTTCAACCAACATAAGTCTAAAAAAAGTAACCCCGAAAGAGTACATAAGAGGGGACAAGACAGCCACAGCACTAAAGGATCATGAACTTCCTTTGACTCCTCCCTGCAATGAAATGACAGAAGCCGTCTCTTTATTAAGATGGTCATGGGACTATTTTAAGGATAACTGTCCCAGATTACCCATGGCTTCTTGATGTTCAGTATGCTACAGCAAACACATTCCACTTAGTACCCACAAGGGAAGAATCAGAGGCAGGGAGTTCTATGATTCCGTACAAGTGCATATCAGTAAGTGCCTAACCTTCAGAAACTACACTCCCGATTAGTCTAAACATTTTTACCAACGGCTAAGAAATCAAATCCTTTATTTTTTTCTTTTTTTTTAAGGAAGGGAAGGAGGAACTACTTAAAGCAACTCAGTATCTTAGCACTGTCTTCTCAGCCACATGGTTCCTGCCTGCTCTCTTGGCTCCTGAAGACTGTGGCTAGAAGTGTTGTGTCCGTTACATATCTGTTAGGCTCCTCTGAGCACCATGCAGTGTAGGCCCGGTGAGTTTAAAACTTTCTTCTCAGACTCTTCTGCTCTGACACTCTCAAAAAAAAAAAAAAAAAAAAACCTACCCTCATCTAAAACTGACTCTTCCACTTCTGCTACAAACCCTGCCACCTCTGTTCAAGAGTCCTACATTCACCTTTTAATCCTCCTCCTCCATCCTCTCCACTCCCCCTCCATCCCTCCTTCCTGTATCACCACATCCTCTATGGACAGCTTTTTACCAAACTTAAAATCTTAATTAAGTCTGAGGCTAAGGAAATGGCAAGCACAACGATCTGGGTTCAGATTCCCAACACCCAGGTAACTTCTGGGTGGGTTTGATGGCTTCCCTGTAATTCCAGCCTTGGAAGGGAGGGACGTGGGATCCCTGGAGAAAGCAGGTAAGTGAGACTAGCCAGGCTCTGGGTTTCTTTGAGGGACCCTGCCTCAGTGAATAAGGTACAAAGCAATGGAAGATGATTCTTGATGTCATCCTGGGTTCTAGACACACACACATACACACACACACACACACACACACACACACACACACACCATACACACACACAGGAAAAAGTGAGGAAGAGGAGCAATCTTCAGTCTCTGCTAATTTCATCAATCCTCAAGCCTACATCCCACTCCAGTTACTGGAGGGAATTAACAATTTTCAAATAAATGAGTAAATTAAATCACCCAAACAAAATTATTCTGCAGTTATGCAAACGACTTCTCTTAAAATAATGTTTCCCTAGAGATTCCCCCACATGGACTCTATTCCTGAATCATCCAAAGTCTCTCCAGTGGAAACTGTATTTACAGATGTACAACCATTATAATGTTAAGTGAGATACAGGTCTTTGTATGGAAAGCATCCTAAAGTTAGTAAACTTTAGTTAAACCAAAGTTAGGAAACTTCCCAGGTTTCCTAGGACTGTAAGTGGAAGCTTACATTCAGACCTCATTATTATAAACTTTGGCGTCAAATAGAAAACTGTGTTGTAGAAAGTAAAGTGTAGTGGATCTTACTATAAACAAAACCACAAACGCCACCGTGCTGAGATACAACAAGTGGCCCTGGAACACTGCCAACCCAGAATCAGAAATCCCTCAGCAGTTCTGCTTTCTGGCACATTAAATGTTGTCTTTGTTGGCGGCTTCTTCTTCTTCTTCTTCTTCTTCTTCTTCTTCTTCTTCTTCTTCTTCTTCTTCTTCTTCTTCTTCTCCTCCTCCTCCTCCTCCTCCTCCTCCTCCTCCTCCTCCTCCTCCTCCTTCCCCTTCCCCTTCCCCTTCCCCTTCTCCTCCTCCTCCTCCTCCTCCTTGTCGTCCTCCTCCTTCTCTTCCTCTTCCTCCTCCTCCTCCTCCTTGTCCTCCTCCTTCTCCTCCTCCTCCTTTTCCTTCTCCTTCTTCTTCCTCTTCCTCCTCCTTATCTTTTTCCATAGTGGTCATAGGTCAAAAAGAAATGACTAACAGTTCTGTTGATATATTAAGGACCTTGGTCTGATGATTTTATAAGCTTTCACTTCCTAAAAACTTAGCTGTCATTCAAGCAAATACTACTTTTGCACTGAAATAAGCACTCTCATTTCACTCTCAAGTAACGAATTGCACACTAAATGGAATGCGTTCAGCAGAAAAGTAACTAAGACAGTAGTAAAAACTGAGATAGGAAAGGAAACCCTGGAGAGATGGATACACAATGAAGAACATTCACTGTTCTCCCGGGGACCCTTTTGTGTCCAATCACCCACATCAAGTGCTCACAATCACCTCTGACTTTAGTCTGGAAGGTTCAATACTTCTGGTCTCTGCAAGCACCTGCATTCACATGCAAATAACTCCATATCTTTATACATACACATAATCATCATAATAAATATGTTTAAAAGAAACAAGGAGATCAAATTTATATTTTAAAAGTCAACAACCTATTTTTTTAAGAAAAAGTAGCTTCTGATCATTCTAAGGTGTCACTAAGCAAATGTCATCCTTAGCCTCTGATCACTTAAGACTAATATTCACCTTCAGATAGCCTGCAAAGAGACAGCGATATGCTCTGTATTAAGTTTCAGCATCACATATACAGATATTCCAACAATGCCGTCTCCTGTATGATTTGTTTAAGTTAGCACCAAATATTAGGCAGACTTGAGGGATCATGTAAATCATTTCACTCATTGGATTTTGTGTGGTGTGCACTTTAATTCTACCTGCAAAATTTGTCTCTATATAATGAACACCATTAAATATAAACAATGAAATCATCGTATTCCAAAAAAGAAAAAAACAAACAAACAAACAAAACGTTGTGAAATTATGGAGACAGAACAGTTTGTCCAAGAGTGTGTGGATCTGGAGTGTCCAACTACTCCTTGCTAGAGGATTGCCCTAGTTCTGATAGTCATCTGGTGGATTTAGCTAAAATCACTTGCTGTTTCAAAGTTTATTACAGCACCTAGTTAAAAATGTTTAAGTGTTCTTACAACACAATGAGAAAGTGAGATCATATATAAAATTATGGCAGAATAAAATAGCTTCACCCCAGAAGACTGGGTTACAAAATTAACCACAGTTAAAAGTCATCCAGAATCAAGGCTACTCTTGTTTGAGAGAAACTGAGTCCCGTATTTCCTGAGGTAGGAAAATGAGGAACTATAAATGCATTTGTGCCCTGCTGGTTTAGCAAGGCAGGTAACAGGCTGGAGGGACAGTAGGTCACTCCTACTCCTGAGGCCTGCAAAGGACACAGAAGCTCGTGGAAATCCCGGGGGGGGGATAGCATCACAGGCCAACATATTCACACACTCAACAGTGCAAATACTGGCCTCCCACTGGACACTCAGATTGGAAAGTTCTCCTGCCCAAGGATCAGCCCCAAATGTGCTTTGCATCTTTTTTCAGTAGTACATAGAGATGGAGTCTTTTCACTTCATCTCTACTCAGTGTGCACCAAGCAGCAACAAGACAATTGCTACCCCAAATTTAAAATGAATAGTTGCCAGTGCTAGATGCATACCGCTTTGTTCTCAATCAACCGTGAAAGTGTCCCTCGCATGAATTAAGAGTAGATTTACTGAATAAGAGCTCAATAATATAGGTGCTTCTCAAACCAACCATCTGTCAATTCTCTATTTTAGCTTTCATTCTACCAGTAAGCAAAATGCTCCCAAATCATCCATCGGTGAATTTCCCTAGACCCAAGTGTCTTTTGTTGTGATGTTTGTTTTGAATATCCCGAGAGGCGTGGAGAACGAGCATCTGGTTTTCAGTAAGTCTTTTCATCCCATTTTCTGGCATTTAACTGAAGCGTATGAGGTTCACATAACTCAGTGCCCTCTCTCCAAATGAAATTACTGAGTTCACACCAGAACACACGGTTCTGCAAGCCAGCCCTGCCCGCAGCTTCTCCTTTGGAAATGACAACAGCACCAGACAGTCCTCTCCCAAGACATAGTCACACATCCAAGAATGGATGCTCAACCTAGAGGCTAAATACCAGCACAATGTTTGTTCTGTCCAGGAGACAAGATAATAATTATCCAATAACGCAGACAGCTTGCCACATTCGCGTTCCTGCTTTCAAGGTGGCGTTGTTCAGCTCAAGTCTGAACTATGAGAGAACAGATTGGAATGTTTCAGAGGCCACGTACACAACTGTCTCCACCACTGGAAATTTAGGTGACCTTATAAAGCCATGCCTGCACCCTGACCAGATGCCTATATCTGTAAATTAGAAACCAAAAAAAAAAAAAAAAAAAAAAAGAAAGAAAAGAAAAGAAATGCCTTGATACCAGTACAAATGTTCAAAAATTAAATGAAATTAGTGAAGAAAACAATAAAGGTTTTGTTTTTCTTACAAGTTCATGAAATTTGGAGACCTGATTTCTCCCTGGTTCAAGCAGCTGGGAAGGAGTCAGCTCCATTCAGTTCCTGGGAGGAAAGTTATCATCTTTATTCTTTAGAGGCAATAAGATAATCCTCACTTCCTGTTCTCTTCCTAGCAAGGTTGAAAGATCATATTTCCACAATAGTTACAAATATACAAATACAATAGACTCCTTTTATCCTGAGAAGAAAGAAGCCGAAAAGGACAAGAGGAAGATAAACAGACCCCTCCCCCCTGCCCCAACACATACACACACGGAGACACACACACAGGCGGTCCTTCCTGGAGATGACTTGGCCCTCAATCTCATATATTTCAATGCTGTCATTTTATGGAAAACACAACCTAAAGGTAATGAAAATTTTCCCTGAAGACAGATAAAATACCAGAACTCTTTCTTCTGCACACGTCGGAGAATCCTAAGATCTGTTTCCTTTTTTTTTTTTTTTTGTCTTTTGTTATTGTTGTTATCGTTGTTTGTGCATTTTTAAAACAATGGAAGTGAGGAAAGAAACATAAGGTTGAACTATCTGTTCCTCAGGAAATTAAATATTTGAATTTTAGTCATAAAAAATGCTTTTAGTTTTGCATCCTGGGTTTGTTACTACGCTGCTTAAAAAAGAGCTGGGTATATTGTAAAAGGAAGCAATCTCTTTCAGATAGCCAAATGGACACTGTGGAATCTGTGCAAACTGTGGACATTTAATTGACTCACAGATCCTCTAACCAGTGAAAACCTTGTGACTTCAAGATCGAAAGAGATTGGCAACATGAGTAGACATCTAAAATATTGACTTTCGACAGCTGAAAACAATCAGGAAGAGCATACACGACCAAATGGATTTTCTGCTCTATGACAACCCATTTCAGGCATTTTAATGCAGAGCAAAGCATAAACAGATGTGGAGTGGTTAACCTCCTGACCCCACCTGCAGACAGAGATCCCGCCGTGCAAAAGCACAAGGAGGGATGGTATGTGTTAGATAAAGTGGCAGCTTCTTGCTGAATACCTAGAGCAGAGGATGAATTCCAAACTTAATATGCATTACGCAGTTTGCCGTGTATCATGAATAGTCTAGTAAAACAAAAATATGTGTTGAGAGCCTCATAGTAGAACATACCTATGTTACGTGTTGATATTAATTTGGCTTATTCCAGGAATGTTTATTCGGAGCCTTTTCTGTACACAAATGTGATCCAGGTACATGAGGATGAAGAAGACATAGTCCCTGCCCTCAGGCACTTCATAACCTCCCTCTAAGGAGATAACAATGTTTAGTAATACTTCTATACACAGGGACAAAGCAATACAGGCAAGTTTAAAAGAGACTGGGACCAGTCATAGGCACAAGTAAAACAGCATTTTGCTCCAAGATCACCATTTTTCTTGACCATGCATTTCAATGAATGTCAAGGCATGTGTGATGACTGACGGAGTTTTGGTCAGTTGTTCCTGTAGACTCTTGTGCATTTCAAGATATTTGGCATGCCTGGGCATGACCTAATAAATGCTGGTGGGAACATGAACATTCATGTGTGTGCATGTGAGCACACACAGAGTGACTAACAAATATATCCTGCATTATTTGTATGGAGATGACTTTGCTGTCAATCTCAGATATATCAATGCTGTCCTTTCAGCTCTGTAGGCCAGTACCCAGTATGCTCTGCTCTGTATAAGATGTCACACTTTGACTTCTGTAAGCTCTGCTGGTTCCAGAGGAAATTGGTCCAGTGTTTCATTTGCTGTTGAGCTAGGACCAAGCCTTTCGTGGGTGTTGGGGGGTGAGCAGGGCAAATTGTGCTATACCGGAAATACAAAACCTTCAGGGTCCTTTAGCTCTCAAGGATACAACTGTGTGTGTTGAGTTTTGATTGCCTGCAGTGTTAATTTGAGTATGAGAGAGAATCAGATACAAATCTTATTATGTCATTCTCAACTACATTCAGGGCCATGGAAGGAAACCACATTAGAGCTACCAGCCCCTCAGAACTACAGGACTTGTCCACAAATTACAGGAAGACTCCATCTTGTGGTCCTACTTCAATAACTTCTGATCCAGAATTGAAGTTGTTAGAGACCTAACCTAACTCCTAGATTCAGATATAGGAAGGTGTAAGATTACTTTCCAAATAAATAATTGAAGTCATCATGGTGCCCTCTTTATGTTCTTGGGATAAAACAGAAAAAAAAATCAGCAAAACTCTTTTTAATTCCAAAGACCCAAGAGGCAACTGAATATGTCTGTGTTAATCACTCAGATTTTGCAAGTCCTGCTCATTTTGGGAAGTCAAGGAAGAGTGACATGATTTGAAAAATACGCTTGTCTGACATTTACAAAAGCTGATACCAACTGAGCTAAAAAACAAGAAAGAAAGAAAAAAACACAACCCAGAAGGTTAGAATAAACAGATTGATATAGAAGAGTAGAGAGTCACCCGACGTCTGGTACTCCTAAAGAACAAACTAAAAAGACAAAAAAAAAAACTTTATATAGTTACTAAATAATTCAGTAGTGCTGGATCCCAGAGGAGAAAGGAAACAAATGCTACTACATAATACTAGAAATATTAGAAATACTAGAAAACAAATGCTGCCCTTAAGTGGCCAAGAGTCTGAGCAATTGCTGAAAGGTAGGTGTTAAAGCTATAGCTCAACACAAGAAAAATCAGAAACCCATGCCTCAAAGACTGGACAGTTATGCCACATGACTAGCAAAACTATGGATATACTGAACAACTTCAGCAGAAAGTTCCTGAGCAAGACTTTTGAATTGACATGGGTCTTATAGGTAAGTCCATTAGTATTGCAATGGGTCTCCTTACTAAGATACTATACCCATGAAAACAGGAATAAAAGAAGACACAGCAAAAATGAAGCCTATCATAGGGGAACTGGGCATTCCATAATAGATTGGACACAAATATTGGTAAGATGTAGATTTCACAGGTTCACAACTTCCTGGTAAGAATTAGCCAATCAAGAGGCTAATGAGAGATAAGATTTATTGAGAAAAATGAAAGCTGTTGGTTGAGTTATAATCCAGTGACTTCATATTTCTCACTATAGAAGACCTCACAGAAGGAAGTTGAGAAGAGAAAGAAAAAGAAAGGTTCAAGAAGAAAACAAACGCAGCAAGCCCAGCAGAGAGTACAGCACCTATGTGAAATACAGTCAGGAAGGAACAAACTAAGGAGAGGGCTGGAGTCCTGGGGAAATGACAGAGATGACAACTCCACACTGAGCAGTAGAGATCCCAGTACAAGGACACACCCACCCAAAGGTACAAAGCAGGAGGAAGAATTAGTGGCAGATGTCGAAAGAGAGGCTGAGTCCACCAAAATAAGGAAGATAAGAAAAGAAAAATAATACTTTGCACTCCATGAGCATGCAGATTTTGAAACATCTTCACCTCAAAGGGCCAGGCATCCGGCTGCTCTCTTGGGAATGCTGATATCCACAGCTGAGTTTGTTCTTGTCTTTCAGTTCTCTTCCAAAATTCATGACTTTACTATGCCTAGGTGGTTAGCTAAGTTTCCAGTACAAGGGATGATTTCTGTCTTGTTGAGCAAGTCTTAAGTTTGATTAGAGCTGTTGGTTACCGCCAAGATAAACATGCCACTACTGCACACTTAGAGTTATTACACTATGTTAGTCACTGTTGTGGTTCATAGGTTATCTTTGCTCTGTAGGAATGTTGTTGCTTCTCTCCTTACATTGTAGATCTTTGTCCTTACACCTACACATAAGGATAGCCCTCACTCTGTATCAAAGAAAACTCTCTTTACAACAGAGAACACAGAAAACCACAACGATCAAAGTGAAGAGCTGTGGAGCCAAGTCCTAAGATATACTAAGGCATTCAACTATGATACAAGCCCCTCACTTGAGGTTCAGGGATTATTCTGGAAGAGGGAGCTATGGAAGAGGGGGTGGAAAGATTGTGAAAGTCAGAGGAGCGGGGAGTTTGTTGTGAGATTGTGTCTCCTAGCAATGTCAGAAGCACCCACAAAGTCTCATCAACATGACTGCATAAACAGCAGCTGAACAAGGACAAAAACAATAGACATGATGCTGTGCTCACATGGGGGAGGTCAGGAGGCCTCAAGCTTACACAAACAACTACAGGCAACTAAGGAACACTGAGATACGAAAAATAGAGTCTTCCCCAGGGAAGAGCACACCAGTTGCTTGACCAATGCCAAATGGTCAGCCCTGAAAACATACATACAAGTCAACATTACACAGACAGAGCAGGTTATACTCACATATTTAGAAATAAGTGTGTGTATGTAACAATTAATTTACATAAATTTGGGGGGAAAAAGCAAAGAAGGGCATATGGGAGTGTTTGAGGAGAGAAACAGGAAGGGAGAAATTATGTAATTATATTCTGGTCTCAAAAATTAAAAAAATAATAATAATTTAAAAAGTAGACACCAAACTGACGAAACCCCAGGGTGCCTGCTAGAAGCAAACCAGAGCCACTCCGCATGTTCAAAGCACCCTCTTCTCAGACACACACACAAAATGAGCTCCCAATAAAAACTAAAAACACACACAAGAAAATGGCCTGTCAAATTGTGCAAACAAGTTTCAAAAGCCCTGTCCTCAAAGAAGGCAGTACGGCTGGGGAGAAAAACAGCCATCAACGACACAAACTCATCTCACAAATGCTGTGGAGGCAAAGCACATGACCAAGTGTGATGGTCACATCTGTGATCCTAGCACTCAGAAAGCTGAGGATTGCCATGAGTTTGAGAGCAGCCTAGCCTAGGATTCTGTCTCAAGAAAAAAAAAGGTATGGAATAAAAGATTTATAATGTGAAAATAATTTGCAAAACTGACTTCTACTTTTTAATAAAATGTCCAGTTCAACTAGAACAGGAAACCATCTAATATTCAAAACACTTTAATGACAAAAAGAATCAATGAATACTCTTATTTGTACTTCCTGAAGAATCTCGGATTGGTTGCAGTTTTAACCAAATAACTGAACACACCAACTTCTCTCCACTGGTAGTTTTGCTTTTTAATATGTTAATACTTATTATATTAAGCCGCAATAAATATTTTATGGTCAGAATACCCAAATTATGAAGAATTACATTACATTTTTTCAAATTATAAGATGTTAGTGATGGAAAAGAAGGATTCAAGTGTTCTATCAATCATATTTTTCAATTTTGTTTCAACATATTTTCACAGTTATTAACTTTAACAATGAAGCAATTTTTGGATGATAATATATTTCACAATGAATATGTACCATCTTTAAATTATCTCAATTTTACTACCAGTGCTAAAATTGTCTGCATTTTAAGATAAAACCAAACTCATAAATGATAAATGTTTAGAAATATATTTTAAAAAATAAAGAATGTAACAAATTTGCTTATGCAAAGGCAAGCCCTCAGATCAAAACCAAGGCAAACTAGGCTAATTTAATTATTTTTCTTTTAATGTGTAATACTTGCCTTGATCTATCAGCTTTTAAACATTGAAGGAAATACATACTTAAAAGTTATGATTGTGAATTAATGATTATAAATAATCCTATTTTCTATCAAAGGACTTTAAAATATTATCTTATAATTATCAAATCAACTTCCCTATTAGCATACTAAGTTGCTTACTAAGGACAAAAAGGATTTTTATGGCTGTAAAGTTTGTCAAGTGTATACACAAATTACCAACAACAACAAAAAACCTCATGGAAGCAAAAATTGTCATTTTTCTCCCTTTAAAGGAAATTGAGGTAGCATACTCCTGCAGTCCAAGCACTTGGGGAGGCAAAGGCAGGTGGATCATTCTTTATTCACATTATTTTTAAATAGCCCATATATTTCATTTCCTTCCACTGGGAGGAGGCAGCTTCCTCAGAAGAGGCCTTTCTTTCCCTTTTTATTTGTTCTGTGTAGGGTTGCACAAGGCCTTCTATATGCTAAGCAAGATTTTGTATCACTTTATCACACTGCCAGCCCTGAAAGAGGCCGCTTTCCCCCTGGGGACTTGGGGAAAGTGTGTCATTTTAAATGGGTTGGGGAGGTCAGTATCCATATTACACAGACGGCAGGTTGAGCGTCGCGGGGGCCATACTCCTCAAGACTAGAATGTGATCCCAAAAACCAGTCCAAGAGAGCAAGCGAGCCTTTCCTACCAGCAGAGAAAGGGAATGCAGTGAGCAGCCTTTCTGCCATTGCTGCCTCGGACAGCCCCTCCCTCTCCTCACCCCACCCCTGGCACGGATACCCCAGTGGGCAGCTGGGTGTGAGAGCTTTGCAGGGGCCTCCCTGGCACTATTTTTAACCTGGAATTTTCTGCTTATAGACTTTCCACTGGGGTAGCCCCGTGTCCGGGAAACTCACTCCAGCTGGGAAATCTGAGAACTCAGCTGGCCCATGGCAAAAGAGGTATTTTTAGCTGAAATGTGGGGAGCTCGGGATTTTCGTCTACTTTAGACCTCAGAGTGGGAGACCCAAGACGGAAGAAAACTGTCCAGCATCGACGCCTAAGTTCCCCAGTGACAGCTGAGCTGACGGTCGGGAGGGTTATGTGCCTGAACAGAAAGGCCACTGTGGATCTTTCTCAGCAATTGTGTGTCTCCCTCTGCATAAAGGTGTCACCCTGAGCTCTTCCCGAAGGTCAGGTTTTCATCAGTGGCACTCAGGACTTGATGGAGTATGGATTCTGAGCCTTGTCCTAGGCACACTAAGCTAGAAACTGACAGAGGGTCCAATAGCCCCGGGAGACACAGCCCTCCGGATGACAGCCGCCAGCGCTTTGGTTTGAGACCAGCAGTAGCATTCATAGACTAACACTCTAAACATGCCCAATCATGTAGCAGTGTTTTTTTCTTTTCTTTTTTAATTAATGGACTTTAGTTTTAACAATACTTTTTAGGAATTAGGGAAATGGCTGTGGGTACAGTGCTGGCCAGGCAAGATCATGGTATGTTACCTGTAACCCCAGCGCTCAAGTGGAGACAAAAGGATCTAGAATCAGAGCAATTAAAGTAGGCAAATGAAGTTGACTTTGTGGTCCCCTCGTGTACAAATGCACACACACACACACACAAAAAAAAAAAAAACCATTCCCCAACATACACCTGTACGCACTCACATTATCACACACACGCATCATACTCAGACACCACACACAATTAAAGAAACTACTTTTCAGCTTTATTTCCCCAACTAAGCAAATAGTCAAGAGAGCTGGTAGCTTTTTCCAGCTTCCTTTTCTTTCTGCTGTCTGCTCTAACTCACTATGAACGACCTCTCATCCCCGTTTAAGTCAGTTAAGATATCAACCAAGTTTTGCCATCAAAGGCTTCAATTGAATCTAAGGAAGAGCAGACTCCGGCCTGGGGGTTGTTGGAAAACATGTGTCCCGGACATGGGCGCCAGAAATCAAGCCAAGATGAAGCCTTTCTGGGGAACGCGTTTCAAGATGACCCAGGACAGATGCTAGCAGTAATGTCTTAGTGATATATTAGTTTCCTATCCTGCCTTTACAAATTACCACAGGCTTCATGAGGTGAAGCAATGTTCTCTTTCCTTCAGGAGGCAGAAGCCTGAAATAAGTCTCATTGGACTAAATCAAGGCGTCCTCAAGGCTGCTTCCATGGAAGGTACTGAGGGCAGACTATCACCTGTCCTTTCAAACCTCAGCTTGCGGTCCCCTTGCATCTTCAAAGCACAACCTCCCCACCTACATCTGGAATCCTATTGCTGTCCAGCAAGCCTGACCTGAGGCCTTCTTCTCAGAGGCATGCCTTCTCCCACACCCACACATAACCCAGACTTCTCAAAATCACCCACTTAACCAGACCTGAAACCTCCTTTTCCCATGCAAGGCACATTCACAGGTCCCCCTGACATGTCAATAGCCAATGGGTAGCTCTGTGTTACTCAAGGAGATACATACCAGCCTGAAATATTGTTTGTTTGAATTGACACTAGATAGAGGAATTATGAGGCATAAGGATTTGCTCCAAGAAAAACAAGGTAAAATATTTAATAATTGTATTTGCTACACATTAAAACTATAAAATGTTGGATATTTTGAGCCAAAGAAAATAATTACCAAATTTTAGTTCATCCGGTTCTGTCCTAAGTGCAACAAGAGGCCTTATCAGTGGCTACTGTGTTTCTATTGGACAGGGCCCACAGTGACTTCTGATTGCTTCGGATTAAGCAACGTTTCTTCTTCTAATCTTCTCTGAAAGAACAACCAGCTCCCCAGCACCCAAACCTCATATCAAAATGGATATTGTTTTAGGACACACACAGCTAAGTGTATCATCTGGTAACAGTGTCAGCAAGGAAAATGCTACACCAACCCAGCAACCCTCAGGAAGCCCTCATTCCACAAGTCTCCTCCACATGTCTGTGTGAGAAGAATCGCTTCTCTGGGAAAGGAAAGTTTTAGAGGAGCCCCCAGCTGGCAGGGCCCCTCTGTGAGAGAGGGAGACGTGATCAGCTCCCTATGGTCCCTGCACCCAGGCCTGCCTAGGAATGTCCTCCCTCAGGCTGAATGGAATAGCTAACTAGGCTCCCTTTGCCTAGCAAAAATTTTTACCCAACCTTCCTAAATTTCAGAGACCCCAGAATTCTCCCTCCTTACCTGATGATTTGGCACCTTTGCTATTCTGAACACATTTTGTTTGTTCTTTTCTGTTTCACAACTTTAAACTTACAGCTATGTCAGAAGGAGCATTTTCTCTGGTACTAAGTTCTTCCTCAGAGCGCAAGTGTCTCCCAACTTGATTCTGGAAGAGTCTGTTTCTGTAACCGACTTCTCTCCCTTCCTCCCACCACCCCAAGCTGCACACCCAGGCTCAGTTTCAGTTCTGACCTGTTGTCAAGCGGGGACCCTCAGAGAAACAAGGGCTTCGATGGTCAAGACTGCCTGCCAAGTTTGCTGTGATTTGGTTTCTCTGGGTGCTGAACAATTTTGCCTTTGGCTGAGGTTCAGGGTAATAAGCCCTAGAAAACACTCGCTGAGAGGAAAACTAATCTGAAGGTCTGTGTGGGCGCCTCTTATCCAGGCAGCCCTCCTGTGGCACTCCCCAGTCCCCTTCCCACAGAGTTCCTGAATCCTCCTTTGGAATTTCCTGAGCAACAGCAGGGATAAGGACACCTCTTGTTCTAATGAGGTGATTCTGGATTCCTGATGGGCTCCTAAATAGCTCCAGTCTGGTTGCCAGAAAGACCAGACCTTGATTAGAAGGTAGCAGTTTCTAGTCCCCTTCCCCAAAGGGGGCACTGGAAATTCAATTAGCAATCAATTGTGCCTGTTTGATTAGGCTTCCTTAAAAGCCACTGAATGCTGGGCTTTCGAGTTTCTGGGTTGTTTAGCCAATGTACCCATGTGTCCCAGGAGATACACCTGATCCCTACTGTACCACTTCTCCTGGCTGTTCATTTGCACCCTTCATCATCAATCAACAAGTTTTAAGAAAAATGTCTTCCTGAGCCCTGTGTCATTCTGCCATATCATTACACCTGAAGAGTGGGTGCAGAAGTCTCCCTGCCTGCCAGCTCATCAGTCAAAGGTCAGGCAGCTGGAGACCTGCTCCCAGCAGTGAAGGCAGCACTGAGGGACAAGCCCTTTAACTCCAGGTAAATTGTCAGGATTAAGCTGAATTGTTGGCGCTGAGTTGGTGTCAGAGAGTCAGTCAGAGAAGTGGCATTATAAAAAAGCCCAAGCATCTGGTGTCAGGAGGAAAGAGCAGGCCAGCTCATCAACTGTCACAAAGGTCAAGGGAGGGGAGAAGAGAGTAAATGGCACAGCACCCTGCTCTTTTCCCACCATCGCATTAAAAAGGCAGCTCTCCCACACAGAAAACATGACCCAGCTCACACGTGAGAAAATCATGACAAAGAAAGTTTCACTGGGTCCTGCATCTTTTTCATGCTGAACTCCCATTCCTAATCTTACTTGACTTGGACAAAACTGCCTTAAAGATAAGAGAAATATTAAATAAACCAATGTCAGGAAGGCTTCAAAGCTACACCCCAGAGGCAAGCCATCCTGCCTGCAGTATGAGGCTCTGAAATAAACAAAAGTGACAAAGGAACCATCAAGACAAGACTTGAAAATTCTCAGGAAAGGAGAAGGGTATACTTTCCATCATTGGATCCCATGTGTTCAGCTTCTCCAGGGATGGAGTAGGCTCCCAGAGGAGTAACTAATTAGCCCATTGGCTCCAACTAAGACAATGAAAGAGACCTAAGAACAGAGCACAAAAGTCAGCTGGGTTATAAAGCTTTGGGTAGCGTACTCCCTGTCATCTTGTGCTCGCTCAGGACACTGGGCCAAGCAGGCAGACATAGAATCTTCACTGGGTCTTTCTTCTCTGTATTCATGCCATAGGGTCCATTGTTTGGTTAGAAGGCGGGGGCCTAGCATAGCTGTCCTTTGAGAGAATCTATTCCTCTTCATTGCTAGCTGTGCCCAAGAATTCTTTGAAGATCTAGCACCTGCCTTCCATGCGCTGGGGGGCTGAGTGGTCCTAACTGAAGAAAGTCACATCAAACTATTCACAAAGAGACCTTTCACCATTTAAGAGGTCCAAGTAAAATTTTCTGGTATTGTCAGACTGGGCATAGTGGTACATGCCTGTAATCCCAGCACTTGAGAGGCAGGGCAGGAGGAATGCAAGGATAGACTTAGCTGCATATGGAGTTTGATATGTAGGCCAGGCTGGGCCAAATGAGACCCTGTTTCAGAAAGGCAAAAGCAAAAACAGAAGCCTCCCAGAGTCACCTTCTCCCAAGGGCTGCAGGGGTACTTTAAATAAATGACAACTCCATTGTTTTCAGAGAAATCTTTGTTGTACAGTGGCAGGATTTTCTTTTAACCCCCCTCTCAGCTATTGGACACACAAAGAACTCTTCAAATGCTGTTGACCTAGAGGCTGTGTCCTTGAGATAAGCAAGTGCATGTGTGCCACTAAAATGGCCTTTATAACCCACCCTTCATTTTCAGCCCCCTTTCTGAGTCAGCCTGGTGGCTCACTATCATTCCTTCTACAGACACATTGCCTTGAGCTCTTCACAGCTTCGGCACCACTACTGGACCGTGGCACGGGTCTCCTGCAGGACCCCTTTAGAACTTGTGCCAGCATGATCAGAAATAGGCATGCATTTGTCAACACCAGCTCTGAGGGGTTGGACGTAAAGGAATGTTCCACAGGAGAGCTGATGGGGCAATGGCCTGAAGGATGAGAGAAAGACAAAATTTACAGGCACCAGACATCCCTCAGCAGAGCTCGGCAAATGCTAAGAGTGAGACCAACAGAGCGGTCTTGGGATGCCCCAAGGCATCATGGTTCTCTTTACATAAAGACAGAGAAAATGTTGCAGTGGTACCAAACTGGTACCAAACCTGAGAAAAGGGCTGTTGGCCCTGTAACTCAATGCCCAGAGCTTCTTACCCAGGTAAAATGTTCCCATTAGCAGAGCATCATCTCCCAACAGATAGTGACTGTGTGTCTGCAAGAAAAATCAGCCTTGTGTGTATTACTTATGCTAAAGCATATTTACATAAGCAGAAGGAGGACAAGATTCAGGGAATAAGAAATGCAGACACGTTAAAGATATGATCACACTGGGTTAGGGTAAGCTGCAATGTGACCGGTGTCCTGAAAATAATAGGAGAGAGATGCAGGAAAGGGTGTTTGACAATGCAAGCAGAGATTGAACTGACACATCTATAGGCCAAGGAATTCTGAGGCATTTTCCGGGAAAACTAGGAAGATCAGGGGAAGGATTCTCCCATTTCAAATGTGTGGCCCCTAAAATTGTGAGGACATACTTTCCTGTTGTTTCCATTTTATCATGGTAGCCACCAGAAACTAGCATAACACCTCTATTTTCACTAGGTCCAATTTTACCTCAGTCATTCACAAGTAATGCACCCACTGTATACCGGACATTCACCTGACAATGAACAAAGACACAAATACGTCTCTGCCCTTGAAGGCTGACATTTTAGTATAGGAAGAGAGAGAAACTTGTCCAAAGGAAAAGAAGTAAAATACAGTTTGTCAAACAATGATACATTCTGGAAGGGTCTAACAGAGTGAGGGAGGTAGCCTTTTTCAACATACACAAACCAGGCACCCTCGGTGGATTTTGTGCCGAACATCAAACTCAATATTCTAGTGCCTTCCTTCTTACAAACACCAGCACATCAAGTAAGGGAATATTTGGTGGGAAGGAGCCACTTTGTTGAACCAGAGTCCATTCCAGAGGCAGGAATGCCACAGTATTGACTGTCACCATCAGTGGAAAAAGTGATCTATAAGCGAAGATAGAGACCAGAGGGAAAGTTCAAAAGGAACTGGTTTGGGTGCACACACTGCCTTATTTATGGTCCTCAACCAGTGCTGGGGCTGTAGAAAAGACCTCAGAGCCCTGGAAGTGATTCTGCTGCAGTAGGGGATGCGAGGCAGAACTTTTCACTACTCCAGGAGAGAAAGAAGAAAGGTGGCCCATTCTGTATTGAAGAGGGCCTTTGAGCATTGCTGTCCAAATGGGAGTAAGAGCCATATGTGGCTACTGAGCACGGGACACATTGCTAGTGAGAGTAAACACTTGGCTCTTTCTAATGGAGTACGTTACTTTGAAATAATTTAAACAGCTATTATAACATTATAAACCTGAAGCAAGCAAAGCAATCTAATTCTAATATAAAAACAGACCTATGGGCCAATGGAAAAGAAAGAGCCTATGAATAAACTCATACATACATACATTCATACATATGTACATGATCAAATGATCTTTGACAAAGGTGCCAAGAATACACAACAGGGGAAACAGTCTGTCCAAGATAGTGTTGGGAAAACTGCATAGCAACATACAGAAGAGTAAATCTGAACCTTTAGCTAACATCATACAGAAAAATAAATAAAAATAGATTAAAGGTATATAGATAAGACCTCAAACCATAGAACTCCTGAAGGCAACAGGAAACATTCCTCCTCAGAGGGTGCTTGGATATGACTCCAAAAGTATAGGTAACAAAGCAATAGCGAATAGTTGGGGTTACGGCAGAGCAAGTAGTTTCTGCACTGAAAAGGAAAAGATCAGCAAAGTGAACATCAACTGTGTGATGGAGAACATAGTCACAAATCAAACCCCTTCTGAGGCTTTGTTCTCTACAGGGAACACCTCTAACCCAGAGGCAAGAGCTAGTGAATAAGTAATAACACAATTTTAAAACTAAGTAGAAGATTCACACAGGCATTTCCCCAATAAAATCAGACATATCACCATCGGGTGTATGAACGGTGTTCAACTTCTCTAGGTAGAGGCATAGCAAAACCACAGAAGGATGGTATCTCACACTGGTGACAGTCCACTATCCCAAAACAAAAGATTAAAGGGGATTAGATAGAGAAAGATACAAGAAGAAAGACTATAAATTGGTATAGCCTTTATAAGAAACAGTGTGGACGTTGCTTATAAAATTAAAAAGAGAAACTATATGACCCACCGGTCTTACTCTAAATACAAAATAAATGAAAAATAACTGCTCCCAAAAGAGTTGAAAACAAGCTCTTGAAAAAAAGTTGTCCATTGCAGTATTACTCACATGTCCAGGACGTGGAAGAGCCTACACGTCCTGGTCCTAGACATTTTCAGCAAACAGTGTTACAGCTCTTCCTAGTCCCCCAGTAATGGCACTAGGAGAGACATTGTGTTGAAGGACACTGGGGTAAGGAGAAGAGGACAAAATAGGGCATCATTCCTGCTGTGGAAGTTGCATAATGAGGGCTGGAGAGAGGAAACTGTGACTCTGCTCCCTCTCTGGAGACACTAGCTTCTAAGGGTGGATAAATGTGGTGGGAAATGAAAAGTGTATGTACACATGACGGAATGTTAGTTAACCATAACAAGAAGAATGGTGCTGGGGTATGTTCTGCCCAATGAAATAAGCCAGACACAGACATCAAAATTCTAAATGATCCCACTTATATGGGGAACCCAAGAGGAAACTTCGTAGGAAAGAGTAGAGCAAGATGGGTATGAGTAGAGAGACATGGGAAGGTATTCAGAAAAAGCATAAAATTAAAGTACTGCCAGATGACTAAGGCCTGAAGACCTGTCCTTAGAGTAGCAATACTATATTATACTTCAAATTTTGGCTACCAGAATCTCTTATGCTAAATATTCTTATAGAAAAGTGATAATAAAAGAACAGAAAGCGGTGTTAGAACCATTCATTGTGGTGATGGCTTCAGGGTCACCATCTTATTTCAAAGTCTAGTTGTATATACTAAAGATGTACAAGTTTGGAACAAGACCCCAATGAAGGTGTTTCTTAAATACTTCATGAGGTTTTACAGAATGCAGTGGCTATTATGTATAATTACTTGTAATAAGCATTTCTTTCATCACATGGTGTTCTTGAAATGGGAAACAGCATCAACACCCCCCCCCTTTCTGATGGAGGAAACAGCCTTGACCACAGTCTGGCTGCTTTTAAAAACCAGAGCTGGAGCTCTGACCCAAGTCTCCCTCCTAAGCAATGCTTCTTCCTGGCGCCTTTCACTCAATAGTCCTCCATTTGCACCAGAAAGTGGGGGAGAGAGGGAAGGAGAGAAATTGTGATGAACAAGAAGAGCAAGTCTGGGGTCACCTGACCTCTCAGTGGGGACCTGGAACTTGGGTGGGTCAGTATCCTTAAGCCAACCAATATGGTTTCCTATTTGGCTGGCCAAAACAGATGACACAAATGGGGCATGAGTGCATCCTTGTTGATTATCTTATTAAGGCAGAGATGGCAGGGTAAGGAATCCTTGCCTGTCTTAGACATTTTCAGCGAACAGTTGGTGTTACAGCTCTTCCTAGTCCCCCGGGGATGGCACTGGGAGAGACATTGTGTTGAAGGACACTGGGGTAAGGAAAAGAGGACAGAATAGGGCATCATTCCCGCTGTGGAAGTTACATAATGAGGGCTGGAGAGAGGAAACTGTGACTCTGCTCCCTCTCTGGAGACACTAGCTTCCCATCTCCCTCTTTCTCTGACAGTGGAGGGGGGGGGAGCCTTAGATTGGCAAGGCAACAGAGGCAGCGAGCACCACCCAAAGTTCATGATTTCTAAAGAAGTTGTTGTTTTGGTGAAAGGCTGCTTTGGTCAAAGGCTCAGACGCCTCATTTAGGCCTGAGGATATCTAACAGATAAGAAAAAAAAATACTTTTTTACCTTCGCTCTGCATCTCCTTTTGCCTTAAACGCTGGTTCTGTTTCCCGCTTAGTTCTGCACACAAACGTGCAATTATTTTAAGAATGTCTATCTGGAAATGGTCACAAGGGACTGATCGGCTGTAAGTAAGCCCAAGTCTCTTATTCCACTTCAAGCCTATACACAAGCCAGCTCTGTAGGGACATGATGACCTCCACCAGCTTTTATGATACTCTGTTCCAGATACCGCAGAGTGGCACCCCAAAATCCCCAGTGGCCGCACTGAAACCTTCCAGGAAGAGCAAGCTTTGCAGGGAGACCGGCCCACAACGAGACTGACTCCCCCAACCCCGCCACACACACACACACACACATCCATGCGCGCACAAGAGCCATCACCCCACTATGGAAACCGAGGCTATTCCTGAATGGCTTCTCTAGAGACTTACAGACTCTGAGCCGAGATGATAATCACCTGGACCACTGCGAGCCTCACTCAGGTAGTGTGTGCACCTCTTGTCCCCACCCTGCCCTTCCCGTTTAACCCTGAAACTATGCACTTCCTCCCCACAGCAACCTTTTGTCTTGTCAATATGGCAGGTACAGAGCCCTGGTGCGTGTCTCTGAGAGATTTAACAAAGCGTTTCTTCCATCTTTTTACCCCACTGGAAGGACAACTTGGGCTTTTATTTGTACTCTACCCCACATGGAACCTTCTGGAGCGGGCCCACTCCCTTACAAAGGCGTCACAGCTTCCTGAGGCTTAGGTTACTCCACGTTGCTCGCCCTCTAAAGATACTTCACACAATGAAAATGCTTGGTGTCCTAGGAGGAACCGCTGAGCACCTCTGCGGACATCGATCAACCCCAGAACCCTGGTTTTAGAAACTGATTTTGAGTGCAATCTCATACAAGACTAGTGGATAACCAGGGAACCAATGTTGGTAGTATTCTGAGTGACACGCACACTCCAAAAGCCTACTTTTTGTTGTGGTTTGTTTGGGGGGAGGAGGATTTGCCAAATTAATGTTTGCATCACTTCTAACCTCAAAACTTGGGCAAAATGCAGCAGCGACTCCTGGCTTGGCTCCCTTTCCGGTGGCACTCTGGTGTGCTCTTGTGGATTTCTGCGTCCACCAGCGCCTTCCTTCAATTTTTAAAAATGAAATGACTCTAAAGCACAGATGCGGACGCAGAGCCCCTCGGAGCCTTGTACTGTAAGCCTCCGCAGCGCATAGTTCTGGCAAACTTCAGTGGGCGTGGACTGCTGGGACTGCTTTCCTGGGAATCTAGAAACAGGCTCCAACTGGTCCCCAAATGGGAAGCTGCTCCAAGAGCGCACTCACCCTGCCATCCTCCTGCCTCCAGAGCACCCGCATGGAAGTCTGAGTTCCAGCAGTACCCGACAGCACACCTCCTCCGGAAGCCCTCCTAACCAGCCCTCTCTCCCTGCTGGCACTGTCCGGACCAGTCCTGCCTCCGCGCAGCTGGGACCCCTGCGTTACCCAACAGATTCCAGAACTCAGGACTCCGCAGCCAATGGGGTGGCTGCAACTTAGACTGAGTTCTCTGAGGCTCAGGTCAGGGGGACCCTGTGCAATGCCCTTCCTCTGCAGAGCGCAGCAGCAAGGCTATCTCTTCTCAGCACAGCGGTGAAAAGCGTCCCAACCGGAGCAGCTTAAAGTCTGCCCGCTGCGCCTAGCGCTGGTACCCGCCCGAGAGAGAAAGTTTGCAAGCAGGGGATCAGGTGTTCCCAGCACTCTGTCGTGCCGTGCCAACGCATAGGACCATCCCGGGGCACTGACTGACCCCCAGTGGGGAACGCTACTGGACATGGGACCTAGTCCCAGCGTGCGCAGCAGTGGCGCGCGCAGTGGGCATGCAGCTTACGTCTCGGGCAGGCGGGGCTCCGACGCAGTCTTTCCAGCTGCGGGGAGCCTGGAACTTGGGCTCGGCGAGGAAGCCACAGGATCCCGAGGGGCCGGGTCCGACGGCTCCACCTGCAGCCTCCCCCGGAACCCGCACGCAGCCGAGCCCGCTCGGGGAGTGGGGGGCGGCGGCTGGAGGTACCCTGCAGGAGAGGTAGCATCGCCCGGGACAAGAGCAGCGGGCTCTCCGCACCGAGCTGACCCGAACGCCGAAGGAAACCTTGCCCATGACCGCCAGAGTCCCCGACGCCAAGCCTCAGGAGTCCGCCGTCCGCCAAGGGGCCAGCTGCAGGGCACTGACCCGGCCACTGAGAAGTCGGTGCTCGCTGACCCACGGACAGGAAGGAGGTGGCACCCGGTGGAGGGAGGAAGGGACAGGGAGAGAGGGGTTGACTCTGAAGTCACCAGGACTCCTGCGACCTGCGTGCAGCAGGAGCGCGGAGTGTGGATCTTACCCTCTCTGGGGCGCCAGCTCGGCGACTGCGCTCCTCTGGAGCAAGGGCGAAGGGCCTTTTCGTGAACATATCTTTTCCCTCTAATCTCGGTCCACTCTAATCTCGGTCGCTTTGCTCTGCTCTGTGGCTCTCTAGGAGAGGCACTACGGATGTCTCTCTCCTCACTCGGAGTGAAGTTGTACTCGGGCGATGGGAGCCCCATATTTTGTCTGCTGGGCAGACCCCACCCGCAGACCACTCCCCCTCCCTTCACTCACGTCTCTGGGTCCTACCCATAACCCTTAATGACAGTTCCTTCACACCCACCCCTGCCTTCAGAAAAGTTCTTCTTCTAAGGCAGATGGGAAGCCCAAAAGTCTGCTGCCCGCATCCTCCACACCAGGATGAAAAAAAAACAAAAACTAACAAACAAAACCTTAAACTACTGGACAGGAGCAGCAAAGCCAGAACTTTGTTTAAACGGTGTAAAGGGCTGCACTCCTCTGAACTCTCTTTAGCACATCCTAGGACACCCCATCCACCCAAACCTGAATCTAGCCAGGAAAGTTATCAAAATGACTGCCTGCAGGCGCTGGCAATCCAATGCCAAGTTTCTTGTTTTTGAAAAGATGTAAGGTTTTGAAGGCAGGCATTATTTGCACTATGAAAGTTGCAAATCTGTCTTCTGCTACGAGTTTAGGGAAGACACTGCTTTTGCAAGACGGGGTCTCTGCTCCAGCTTCATGGACCAGGAAAGCTCCAGCCTGGGGACTGCCTGCAGAGTACTACAGGCTGAGGTCAGGGGCTAGCAAATCCGCCCTCGTCATTCACAGGGAGCCAAGTTCCTAAAGGCAGCAAGGAGTGTGCTGGAGACATTCCACTGCACAGGTTGCATTGCTGCTCAAAGGCTAAGACAACTGTTAAATATTTAGTGAAAAACGAAAAGGGGGGATGAAATAAAGAGGCCAAGGACTTCATTAAGTTTCCTTAGACGTGTTTTTTAATCCAACTTCAAACAAGATTTTTAAAAATTCAATAATTACTTGGTTTTACTGTAGTCTGTCTCCATTGGAGTCATGTGACTTGAGCATCATCCTGTGGATGAAGGCACATTTCTACAACTGAAGGGGGCGGGAATGGATATTTTGCTTCGGAAAAGATATGCAATGTGGGAAACGCCATTTACGTGCAGTTAAAGAGGTGGGTCACCGACTTCTCATGCCTCCAAGAGAATGCAGTTCCCAACAAACATTTCCTAGGTCGCAAACCCCACGTGTTGTAGCTCGGCAGGCTCTGCAGTAAACACTTCACCGCCACCCTCAGAGATGAGAGGCAGCTGGAGCAACCAGCTTAAGGTTATCAGTCAGCAGCCAGCCGACCTGATATTTCCCAGAGGTCCTGACATTTTGTAACTGAGCTCCGAGACACTGCCTCATCACACACCACCACTCACAGGGCTCCTATCTGGGAACCCTACCCAGAGCCCAGAAGAAACGTCTGCCAGCTCCAACTTGAAGGCCAGAGTTGGTCTGTGAGTACAACACTGGGCGGATGTGCACCATCATGAATTCACCGTGAGTTTCTTTTCTGCGTTCTGCCCCCTGGTGGAGGTGGTGTGGGACCTACGAAACTGAAGAAACTCCGTGGATTCCGCAGGGTCTCCCTGCTCTACTTCGCGGTGTCCCTAACGTGGACAGTACTGATAAGGTAATCACTCCGTCCCCACACTTCCTTCCAACAGCTTTATATGAGTATCAAAACCCGAGGTCTTTATTTTTGCTGCTGGGGAGAGGGTGGGATATAAAAATGATGGTGAACATCATGTTTATACTTTGTAATTAACTTTTATGCTGTAAGAACTCAAACGTCTTGTATTCAAGTTAATTACGAAGCATGCTCACAGTGGTTTTTAATGATCTGTCGGAATTATTCTTTTAAAATATGTCACGTAAGTACTTGAACTTACATTTAGAGCTGTGGATGCTGGCTTTGCTAGGCAAGTGCTCTACCACTGCCCCTCAATTTACTAAAAACATTGGAATAACCAGTGTCCAATGTCTTTAAATACTCTTCACTTTACAAAAATTAACATTTCTGGTACCATTCTGAAAGTTTTACTGTCTAGCATTTCAGGCATATATCAAACTAGTAACATAATTTAAAAAACACACAAAGATTAAAGAGATTTATGGGGAGTGCTGACGAAACAACACAGACCTGTGTGCTAGCCATAGGAAGATTTTGCCATTACCTCATCTTCTTTAACTGAGTCCCATGAACAGAACCTTCACTTAAAACTAAGGATTCCATGGCAAAAAAGATGCATAAAGGTCTGGTGTGCTATTGCTGGTGCTGGACTAAAGATAACAATTATATACTGCACATTGCAAAATGCTAAAATTCATTATTTTGATACATTTTTAAAAGAGACTTATGGGAAATTAAGTTAAAGTGCAGAGTATAGAGGCATACTCAGGGTGATTTTTACAGAGTAATGTTTGGCCGCATGTCATAACTATAGTCCAAATTAGCCCTTAGCACTACAAATGAAGGCAATTTCAGAACAACAAAAAGCTTTCTTAACAAACGTGGTTGGCATTCCAGCATGATGACAATAAAAAACTGTGAAAGAAAATTAAATAGGATGAAACCCAGGCAAGTTGGAACTTTATTACAGAAAAGGATACACTTATCTTAAGAGGGAAAGATGCTAGGTGTGGTGGTGCACACCCTTGATCCCAACACTCGGGAGGCAGAGGCAGAAGGATCTCTCTGAGTCTGGGGCCAGCCGGGGTCTACACAGAGAGCTCTAGACCATTCAGGGCTGCATAGTCAAGACTGTCTCAAAAACAAAAAGAAGTGAAAGGAGGAGAAATACCCACCCCTACCAAAATCTCCAGCACAGCGAGGTCCTCTTGTATGGTGTATAATGTTGTGTGCTGATCTAGTATTTGTGACTCATCAGCCTCTAATACACCATGGTGCTCACTGGGACAAAGAACTGGCCCAGGAGGAAATCTCAGCGTTATTTTTAGCATACTCATACACCTCATCCTACTCAGGGCTTCTGATGCAATCTCACTGCCCAAATGCAATCATCTTTGGCCAGTGTCCTCCCTACTCCTCCAGGAATTGTGACCCATGAGCATAAAGTGAGGTGACACTCTTGAGCATATACACAAAGGACATTTTACCCCACCACAGAGACCTGTCTACACTATGTTCATTGTAGATTTATTCATAATAGCCAGAAATTGGGAAGAACCCAGCTGTCAGCAGACAATAAAGAAAACGAGGCACGTTTCCATAATGGAGTGTTATATAGCTGTAAAAAGAATAAAATCATGAGCTTCACAGGTAAATGGTTGAAACTAGAAAAACTACACCCTGAGTGAGGTGACACAGACCTCAGTATGCTTTCACTTATACGTGGGTATTAGCTGTCAGATCAGCGGTAGCCAAGCTACAATCTGTAGAGGCTGTAGGAGGTTAGGAAGGGAGTGCGGAACTAGAGAGGACATATCTCCCCAGGAAGTTCCTTTTCATAATGTCATTGGCTCTTCTTTTTATCCTGCAGGGTCTTTGTATATACGGTTCATGTTTTGTTTTGTTTGTGATTCCTGAGTGTGAATGTATGAATGAGTGGGTCTCTGCATCTGTTTCTTGTGCTTTTTTTAAATCCTATGCCAATGTTAGTTTTTATTTTACCTTATTTTATTATTATCCCTTAGCCTGACTGTTTCTAATGAGACAGAAAGGAGGTAAATCCAGATCAGAGGGAGGTGAGGAGAAACTGGGAGGAGCAGAGGCAGGGAAAACGATTACAATACATTATATGAGAAAAAAAAATCTATCTTCAGCAAAAGGGAAAAATGAAGAGTGAGAGAACTCCATTTCCAAGGCCTCTGTTGCTACTCCAAGGTAGCATTTACTGGATGTCTTAAGGGTAGGAGATAGTCATGTTTAAGTTCTTCAAGCACTCCATGTCAGGCATTTCACAGAAAGCCTGATTCTAAAATGTGTAAAAATGGCTTTCAAAATGGATAACTGTCTGGGATCTCTTAAAGGTTTCTAGAGAGCAGAGGGGTTTCCCAGTTCCTCCCAAATCCATCTTTCCAGGAGGTAGTGGCCGCTGTTCTGCTTCTTCCTCAGTCTTTGAAGCTCTATAGTGACAAGGACCTAAGGTACAGGCTCCATTACTGCCACTCAGCAGTAGGCCACTCAGCAGGGCTTGGCCATCTGCCTTACTTCCCATTCCCAGGAATGGGAGGGTGAACACCAAGAGTCATTTTACTGCTCTTATCTAGCCCTGAAAATGTTGGCCTCCACTGCACCTCTAGCTGTAGAGGCAGGGTCTTGCTTTGTAGCCCAGCCTGGTCTAGAATTCACAACCTTCCTATCCCAGCCTCTGGAGTGCTGGTATATTTCTCATTTACCACTATGTCCATTTATCTTTGTTTTGGACACTGGATTATTTTCCAGTTTTTCAATAATTTTGACTATAAAAAACCTGAAGCTTAAAAAAAAAAAAAAAAAGAGTCACCTTCGGCATAGGGCTTCCCTCTCAAAAAGGGCTGTTTTTTCCTACTGTATCTTAACCTGGCTCATCACTCCTTTGTTGTCTGCTTAGGTGGAGGAAGCCACAACAAATCATGCACAGCTGGGGTGGTGAGCACTAGTCTCTCTACCAGGGACCCAGAAGAACAAAGACTCTGTGAGTATCAATATGGAACACCAGAGGTGAGATGGGAAGCAATACCAAAGATGTATTTCAAGCTCTGGACATTTGGTATTAAAGTCTTCTCCCAGAGAAGACTCACCTGTGTTTAAAACCCTTAAAATCTCTGGCCGTGAAACACAAAAATTAAAAAATTGTTTGCCAAAAAAGCAAACATATTCAAATGTTGCGCACCAATAAAGCTCCTCGGCCAATTTCAGTAACAATGACTCTTATTTGAGATGAAGCTTCATTTCGATGTGAACAGTGAAAGCCATGAAAATATAAATACTAGGTGTTTGAGATGAAAAGTGTTTAAACTGAAAAAAAAAAAAAAAACCTCAAAAATTTCTACAAACTTAAGCAAGCATCAAATTTTCCATTTTTTCGTTGTGTTAGTGTCACAAGGTAAAAGTAGGAGAATTAGATGAACAGTTTTGCCTCTAATTCCTCGTGACTACTGGTTAACTTTCTCATTTCTCCTTTCACTAACACTATAATCAAAAGGGCAGCATGCTACTTCAGAGAATTTAGACAAAATGTAAGCTCACCTTGGTCTTGAAGATGGTAATCACTCCCTCCTTATATTCCCCTGCATTCTTCTCAGAAATGTTTGCAGCATCTTTGTGACAGTCGCTGGAGTCCCATGTAACTGAGCCACAGTCCCCAGTGTCTGCAGCCTGCACTGCGTGCTGTCTCGGATGTTTCCCGGAGCCCAACCCTAAAACACCCCTTGCAGTCTTCAGTCCTCCTCGCAGCCAGCAATTGCAAAAAGCAAAACAAAGGTCTCTTCCTTGCTTAAAACTGTTTAGGGATGTCCACTCCAACTAGAATAAAAGCCAAATCCTTACCTTATTCTTTCGCCAACCAATATTGGCCTAGAATTTGCCCCCTCTCAATTTAAACTGAACTTAAATTCTCATTTTCAGCCCCTCATCCTTGCCAAATGCATTAAGTCCCAAATTTAGTGACTTTGTATCTACTGCTGTTTGCAGACTTTTCCCTCAGTCTTCCAGATGGGAGTCCTTCAGATCAGTTCAAACATCCTTCCTTCCGAGACACTTTCTCACTAACTGACCCTAGTACACTTCTACCCATTTTCTATGCTATTTCTTGTTGGTTTTCTAATATTTATTCATTTTTGTTTTATGTCTATCTGTTTTGTTTGCACACCAGTTGCATGCCTGGTGCCTGTGGAGGCTGGAAGAGGGAGGATGCAGCTGGCTTTGAGCCACCATGTGGGTACTAGGAATCAAACTCTCCCCGCAGGAAGAACAGCGTTCTTAACTTTGAGCCATCCCTCCAGGCCCATTTCTTATTTTTTCAATACCACTTACCACAAGAAACTCATTCATTTTCTGTGAGTCTGCTCCTTGCTTGCTAGCTTATGCAGATTTACAGTCTTCCTTTGGAGTGATGGTTAAAAGGCACGTCTACCACTGCTAATGTTACTGTGTTCTGTAACATCACTTTCCCCATTGATACTGAGATCTAACCTAAAACTAGGCACTCTTGGGTGTCTTAAAAAATAATATTCTTTATTACAAATTCAGTATGAAATTTTTAATGAAAACAATCATATAAAAATTAAATACCAAACTATTTTAATTGACATACAAATCTAATGTGGCTTATTATTTTCTAACAGTATGATTTCAAAGATTATTCCCAGGTACCTATATCAAGAATTGCAGTAAAGAAAAATGAACTCAAGTACATAAAGCTCACAAGCCATGTGCTCGGTACACACTGCTCATACGTATTAATTTTCTTTTATTGTTATAAAAAGATACACACAAGTTTTACAAAACATGCTATCTTCAGTTAAAGCTTCTTGCACAAAAAAACCCCAGCCTCCTGCAAAGAACCTAGTGTAGCATTTGTTTAGATTTTCTGAGGAATACACAGTGTAAAATTTGCTTCAATGCCCAATAAAAATTTCTCTCTGATAAACTACTCTGGAATCTAATTATAAAGCCTTGTGTTAGAATTTAAGATTCATTTACAGAATCACTTCTTTAAAAAGTACAAAGTTACATGATCAAGAAAAGTACCCAGTAAGTGATCAGAGAAATATCCCCACTGCTGCACATATGGCTCAGTTTTATTTGACTTCACAAAATGGATGAAGTATTGAACATGGAAATATCAGATGAAAAGACTAAGTTATTACAAGGAGGCACAATGCACCAGCTAAGCCTATGACCTGTCTTATAACTGCAGTCACGCTCAGGCTGCAGACAGTATCTCACTGGCCCTGATAACCGTGCTGATTCAGATAAAGCTAAACATTCTGTCCTAACTAGAGCCAGATGAGGACACAGAGAGGAGCGTGAGTGTGTACCATGCGCTACAATGCACGCTTTCTAACATCTTAAACTGAACATTCATGTAACGCCAGTCTGAGGTATTTTAAGAGTTGGAGGATCATTACTCCACACCATGGGCAATGTACCACACAAGCACTGCCCCTACAATGCCACACACGGGAAGGAGGTAGGACTTATACTTCTGCCACAGCGAGAGCTCCACGGCCACCTCATCTCTTCTCCTGTTCTTCTTGCGGCGACCCTTCAGTCTGTTTTCAAAAGCCTCCAGTTCAGCCTAAAAAAACACATTTGTATTAAATTAAAATAATACGCTAATTTGCAACTTTCTATTTAAATGAAAATACAACAATTTAGAAATGTTTTGATACTATCAGTATAATAAATATATTAATTTAAACAAGATAAAGACTCTCATCTACTACTGACTATATTCAACACATGCTAGGCTTTAGAACAGAACTGAGTGCCAATAAAGTGGTTCTTTCAGACTAAAAGCCTGTCTTTAATATTAAACATGAAACAGATTAAATCAAAGGGATTCTAAAATGCAGACAACAGCTCTGAATTTAACATTATTTTATACCTTAAGAGCACATTCCTACAAGTACAGGCATGCTCCATATATAATTTTAGCCTTTTATAATGCAGGAAATAAGAACTAGTGGTTTATACACAGAAATTTAAAAATGCCTCAAATAGATTCTTTTCCTTATCACATAGTCTCCACCCCTTTTTATAACACAGTAAAAACTCTTTTAAGGGGAAAAAATGCTTCATGCTGTGATGCAAATGATTACTTTAGGAAGAATTAAAAAAAACAATAGAAAAGGAGGATACCCTGGAGTGGCAGTCATTTTCAAATGTCATCTTTTATCTTCTGGTAAGAACTCACTAAGTTCCTATACAATGATAATATGATAATGTACCATAGTACACACTGACTAAAAAATGATGAGCATTAAATAAAATGAAGAAAATGTAAATTTTTATTAAAACACCTGTTATTGTAGTAACAGCTACACTTAAAGACCATTTATCAATGCATTTAATTGAATATAAAAAGGCATTTGTTAAATGAACAAAGATTTTGAATGTATAGAACAAACTCAATGCTGGGCTGCACTCGGTTCCCTTAGGCCACCCATGCTGCAGGTTGGACAACCACAACTATGGAAGAGACAAGTCTGCCCATCAATGAGGTACCTGCTGTCTTCGCTTTTCTTCTTCCAGAGCAGCGTTGGCTTCTGCTTCTTTTATCTACGTACATTTAAAAGTAAATTAACAACCAAATATCAAATTTCCACAGATTCTTGGCACCCACTCACCCAGGCTCTACTAACCCATAACAACTTGTGGTAGCCTTACATTAAAAAGCCTATGAAGAATTGTAAATATTATACTGGGAAGTTTTACCAAGGTTCCATCCAATAGATTCAGGTGGTGAATATAACTTGTATTTGTTTTATACTTGTTATAATTTAAATAAACATCCCCGCTTACCAGCTACATGAGATTAGATCATAATTCAAAACATTGAGAATCTGTAACTTAAACACTTTTAACTTTTCCTCTTAAGTTATCAGTAATATTAAGAATCTAAAATCAATTATTAATACCATATTTTCCTAAATAGAAACTGATAATTTCTTTCAAATGCGTGTCTGGAAGGCAAGACTTTGAATCAATAAAACCAAAATGATTTGTGGACTGGTCGTTTTGGCAGGCAGAATCAACACTAAAGATATCTCAAACTCCAAAGCATCCCCAAATCTTACATTTGTAGTATTTTAGCCTAATTTTTAGGAGGCTACTTGTAACATTAAAACAAAGAGCTAAGGCCAGAGCAAATACACTAACTGGTGTAAAAGACAGAAAGCTCAGACACACAGCAAGCCATAAAGCTACCCAGTGCTCAGAATGGGGCTATACAAGTAGCCTTTTGTAAGATAAGCACAAGATGTTTAAACAAGCATTTTTTTTTTTAAATAGAACAACTAGTAGATAACAGTATCACATCTGTATTAACACCTAATGGGACCTCACCTCAGATGCTTTCCGCTTCATTTCCTTGCATATTGCATCACATTCCACTGAAACCTGGTTTTCACGTATTTTATTGCATGGCAATTCCTACAAATAACCAAAACTGATATATTTAGTCAATTTATTCTTTCAAATCACAACTGTATACCAGCTAAACATACAGCAAAACCTAACAGCTAAAGGTTACAGATATGTTACATTCGCTAGACATTATTTATCTTGGTTCATGTACTTAATTTTCTCTGTCTTTTAAAAATTTATTTATTTATTTATTATTACAATTTATTCACTTTGTATCCCGGCTGAAGTCCCCTCCCTCATCTCCCTCCAGTCCCATCCTCTCTCCCTTTTTTCCCCCTGTGCCTCTCCCTTAATCACTGAAGAGGTCCTCTTCCCCTTCCATCTGACCCTAGCTTATCAGGTCTCATCAGGACTGGATGCATTGTTTTCCTCTGTGGCTGGTAAGGCTGTTCCCCCATCAGGGGGAGGTGATCAAAGATACAGCCACTGAGTTCATGTCAGAGACAGTCCCTGTTCCCATTACTAGGGAACCCACTTGGAGACCCAGCTGTCTATGGGCTATATCTGAGCAGGGGTTCTAGGTTATTTCTATGCATGGCCCTTAGTTAGAGCATTGGTCTCTGTAGGGGCCCCTAGGCCCAGATTTTTTGGCTCTGTTTGGCCTCGTTGTAGAGCTCCTGTCCTCTCCACTATCTCCCCCTTCTTCCATAAGATTCCCTGAACTCTGTCCAAAGTTTGGCTATGAGTCTCAGCATCTACTTTGATATATACAAAATATGTTCAACTATACAACAAGGACATTTGTTCAGCTATGTTTGTAGCAGCTTTATTCATGATATCCAGAATCTGGAAACAACCTAGATGTCCCTCTACCAAGAATGGATACAGAAATTGTGTTATATTTACAGAATGGAATACTACTCAGCAATTAAAAACAAGGAAATCATGAAATTTGCAGGCAAATGGATGGAACTAGAAAAGATCATCCTGAGTAAGGTAACCCAGAAGCAGAAGGACACACATGGTATATACTCACTTATAATGGATATTAGAATATAATATAGGATAAACATACTAAAAATCTATAGTTCTAAAGAAGCTAAACAAGGAGGACCCTAGGGAAGAGGCTTAATCCCCATTCACAAGGGCAAACAGTGTAGACACCAGAAGTGAGAGAAGACAGGGAACAGGACAGGAGCCTACCACAGAGGACCTCTGAAAAACTCCTTTTTTTTTTTTTTTTTAATTGGGGGTTGGTGAAGATGGATGCAGTGCTCAGAGACCAGAAGACGGCACAGAATACCCTGGAGCTGGAGTTACAGAATGCTGTGAATGGTAAGATATCGGGTCCTACTAAATCTGTACATCTAAAGAAACTAATCAAGAGAGAGGACCCTGACTAAAACGCTCAATCCCCATCCTGAAAGGCAAAGAGGATGGACATCAGAAGAAGAAAACAGGAAACAACCTAGGAACCTGCCACAGAGGGCCTCTGAAAGGCTCTGCCCTGCAGCCTATCAAAGCAGACACTGAGACTTATGGGCAACTGTTGGGCAGAGTGCATGGAATCTTATGTAAGAAGTGGGAAATAGTAAGATCTGGAGAGGACAGGAACCCCACAAGGAGAGCAACAGAACCAGAAAATTTGAACACAGGGGTCTTCCCAGAGACTCATAATCTAACCAGGTACCATGCATGGAGATAACCTAGAACCCCTGCACAGATGTAGCCCATGGCAGTTTAGTGTCCAAGTGGGTTACATAGTAATGGCAAGAGGGACTGCCTCTGACATAATCTGATTGGCCTGCTCTTTGATCACCTCCCCCTGAGGGGGGAGCAGCCTTACCAGGCTATAGAAGATGACAATGCAGCCACTCCTGATGTGATCTGATAGACTAAGATCAGAAGGAAGGAGAGGGGGACCTCCCTTATCAGTGGAGGGGCATGCATGAAGAAGGGGAGGAAGGGTGGGACTGGGAGGGGAGGAGGGAGGGAACCACAGGGGGAATACAAAGTGGATAAAATGTAATTAATAAAGAATTAAAAAAAAAAGGTATGGAGTCCTTTGCTCTCTTAACCACTGAGCCAAAATAAAGGGATCTCCTCTACTCTATTTAATTAAAATAATTAAAACCATAAAATTAAAATATCAGCAATTCACTATATGCCTCTATCAACTCAGCTGAATTTTATTTTTATCCTTTACATTTATTGCTTCTTGTTATTCTTCCAAAGCATTGAGGAAATGGTCTAGAACATTCTAGAACAGCACTGTCCAACAGAGCTTTCTGAGGTAAAGGAAATGCTGTCAGCTGTCTAGTAGAGCAGCATTAACAACCTATGCTGACTGTGCACTAGTGTGACCAGTGCAATGAGGAGCAGTACTTTGTGAGACCTAAGATGCACGTATTTAGTGCGGCTATCCCAGCAGTCAAAAATCTGGCATTTTCCTGAAGAGTTATAAATCTTTTTTTTTAACTATATATCTTTCTTTTAACTATTAACATTTTTTAAAGTTCCTATGAAAATCCTTCGCTGCCTAAGTATTAGTGGGTAGGAAACTACACTTGGACAATACATGGGATTTCACAAAACTGATAAGTCATGCAGATTAAAAATAGCTCGTAAATATTTTCATGTAAATGTGGTGGATTTAAATACAAACTAAATACAAACTCCAACAGTAAACTCATCTACTACAGGAAAAGATAATGAAAATTATAGAATTAAGATCAATAAACAAGCCACATAAATGAACTTCAATAAATGTCTGTTGCATGGAAGAATGTGGAATTAATACAAAGAGGAAGCATTAGGAAAGGACCACAAGAACATGATATAGCATGACACAACTATAACTGCAACATGGTCAGCCAAGCCAAACAAAAGTAAGTCTCTGTCTACACTGCCCGTCTGAGGTCAAGCAAAATGAGAACTGAGTGAGACGTTCTTTTAGCTCTTGTTGAACAGCCTTTCTGGTCACTAAGCTCTCAATTCTTTATTGCTCCATTAACTGTTTCTAACTTACAATTATTTCTTCTAGGTTTGAGTATTATTTTATGAGGCTGTGAAAATCATATAAAAGAACAACAAACCCAATTCCAACCATTTCTTTTTATTTATTTATTTGTTTGTTACATTTTATTAACTTTGTATCCCAGCTATATACCGCTCCCTCATTCCCTCCCAATCCTACCCTCCTTCCTTCATCTCCTCCCTGCCCCTTTCCAAGTCCACTGATTGGGGAGGACCTCCTCTTATTCCATGAAAGTCACTTTATCACTCATACCTGCCCCTTGCTCAAATACTTCAATTTAGAAGCCACTAGTACTATCCCAACAAAAGGGCTTGAGCTTCAGTCAACGAAATCAACTTTTTTCTGTTGTTAAGTTACAGAAAATTGGACTATCAATGCTGATTTTTTTAATGAGCATTTACAGAAATAACTAGGCTTAGTTTAAGTATAATGAAAAGATTCTAAAAAATAAAATCTTAAAATTAAAGCAAAAAAAAAAAACCTACCAACACACAAAACAAGGCAAACAAGAATTGTTTAAAATACTTACCCGTTTTATTCTTTTACAAGGGCATCTAAGTTTTACCTTCTGATTGCAATTAAAGGGACATTCACCAGGATGACACATCTCTTTGCATCTATGGCCACAAGGAAGCTAAAATGAAAAAAAGTGATTGGTCATTTATATTTTGGTCATATTCTTCCTTCCCCTTCTCCCTAATGGTTCTTTCAACAGAGCCTACCACACGTAGTGCCAATTAATCCTGAAAAATAGATGAACTGATCATTCAGCTTCTTTTTGTTTTAGACAGATTGTTAATTCTTTATAGAAATTATTTTTATTAGAAAATGTTAGTATTTTTCAGCTCTATTTCAAGAGCAGGTGTCACTGTCAGAATGTCACATGCCACTGTCACTACAGCCAGGTGACTAAGCCAATGGAGGGTAAACAAGTATTAAGTGATGTGTGCCTTAAAGCATTCAGGAACATATTTCTATGTTTTCCCTTTCCAGAGTTCTAGAAATGACGAAACCAAGCAGTAATGGAAACCACGTGTAAAAGAGGACAACCTGGCTAACATGCATTGCTGGGGGAACCCATGGAGCACAGGAACACTACCTCTCCTTTATATTGTTGTTACATGAGAAAGGAAGCTTTCTCGTCATGGTCATAACCACTTAACCTTTCGCTCTAAAACACTGATCCTTGACACTACATTAACACATATTATACAGACAGTCAAGACAACTCAGTAACTGCCACGATGTTTAAATGTTCCGTATCTTTATTTATTGTCTTTCTATCCTGGGAGTCTTCACATGAAACATTCTCTTCTATTCACATATCATACTTCAATTTGAAATCAATGATTCTAAATGGGAAAGAGAATAAAGGCAGACAAAACACCAATGAAGGAATCATGACTACAGTGTGGCCCTTCACTCATCACTGCTCCATTCCTCCAGTGCAGCGGAGGTTAATGAAAGGGTGGGTAGCACTGGCCTTATATCACATCTTCTTGATACTAAAAGTCCTCAGACTTTTCAGAACCCTACCAACAGCATGCAAATCACTTTCTCTCACTGGATCTTTTGGCTCCAAACTATACATGTCTTCTTCAAATCCTTTATTTGACCTTGCCATCTCATTTAATAATCAGTCTGCAATGCTCTTGCCTTTTCCCAGGAAAAACTGATTGGAGTCATGAACAAGGACCTACCCAGTTCCCCTCCTTCTTTTACAATTATTTATACAAAACCTTTTTTATTAGAAAATTTTAATCTTCTCAATCTCCACTGCAAGAGCTGAGATCATAGCCATGGCTTCGTTAGCTACTCCAGCTTTTTGCCTTATGTCTATAGCTGCCTATGCCAAGACAAGTCCACCCAAGGTGAGCCAGTCAGAGAGAGAAGGCAGGATAGTCATCTTACCGGAGAGACCATATCTTTCAGGCTGCACAGATTCTGTCCATCTGAATGCTTGGTTGTAAGGCATTCCCTTCAGACTCTGTGTAACAATGCCCAATGTCCTCCTTAAGATACCCTCTCATCTGTCTGTCTGTCTGTCAGTCTATTGCCATAAATGACTCAGAACTAATTCTGTAGCTTGCAATTAGAAGTAAAACTTGTTCATTTAGTATATTGTGCTGGATTATCCAGCAGATACCCAAAAGCAAGAGATGCCACAGTCCTGAGGAGACACTCACTCACTACTGATCAGGAGTAAAATTGTAAGATAGAAAAAAGAAATTTCTAGAATTGTCAAAACAAAATATTGGCAAAAATTAGAAACAACAGAAACTTTCACGTAACAAAAGTAGGAAAACCTTCTGATAATTTTCTATAATTGGAAAATTTTACTAGTTGTAAACTGGCATAGCCATTTTGGAAATCAATTCAATATAATTTATTAAAGTTGAAATTAAATATTCCCTGCGGGCAAGGAAATTCACTATTTCTATGTGCCTATAGGAATTTGTACACATACAAAGTATCAAGTGTAGCAGTGGTTTTTGGTAAAAACTGAAAATAACCCAAATATTTATCCACAAACTATAGAATACTCACATGACAGAGTAAGTGGACAAATGTAACAAGCAAATCACAAAAGCTTTCTAAAATACTAGGCAATACTTCTGTAGCTACACAGACCTGCAGCAAGGGCTTAAGTCAAAGGCAAGCCACAGGGGACTGAGACATGGCTCAGTGGGTTGAACTTCTCAGGCTTGCTCAACAAGCCTCCCAAGCCGAGTGCTGTCTCTAGAAGCTGCATAACGGTGGAGGGACCAAGGCCACAGAGTTGTTCTCAGACTCCCACACATGCACCATGGCATACAAGCACTCCCTGTCCCCAGTAAAACTGTTTAAAAATATAAAGTGGTAGTCACATTTAGAATAGAAAGAAATGCATTCAGGCCAAGAGTTTGACAGAATTTTGAGATATCAGTAACGCTTTGGGTTTTGTTGTTTTTGTTTTGAATGAGGGTGGAATATATGAGAATACTGACTGTGTTAAATAATACATATATACTATGTACATATATGTGACATTTCATTTTAACATTTTTTATTTTAAAACCTGAAAATAAATAAAATAAAACACATATACCCAAGTTAACCATACCCGAAGGCTATGCAATTTAATGGACTTATAAACAGAATTAGCATGTAAAACTGAAGCTGTGGTCTTACCCACCACCAAAACAAACAACAAACAAACAAAATCAAGACAGAATTAGAACTAGAAAACTAGTAGCTTCATATCCTTCCTCATAACCCATGGCCATCACCTACAATCAGTCCTTCCATGTCCCTTCATATTTAGCATTTCTCATTCTCCTTTTCCTTTATACTGGACTTTCATGTGATAACCATTTAAAAATAATCAAACATACACATGTATACACCTGCACTTTCTTGTTTTTATTTTTAATAATCTACCATCTAGGTGCCTGTGAATCACAGTTTCTAATCTATCAAATCCTATCTTATACAGTAGGCTGAGTCAATACTTTACACAATAAAATTAATAAGCTAACTTTAAAACTGTTCTCAAAAGAAAAAAAAAAATCCCTCCAAAGGGTCACTTCCAGTCCTAAGCCCCCAATCAAGACAGAGAAGCTTCTAGCCTAAGCAGCTGCAGACAACACATGTCTAGTGGGCCCAGAAGCGACCTCAACTATGGCAGCCAACAAAGACAAACACCCAAGGAACCGGACTTAAAGGGTATTGCAGCTTACCTCTTTGGGGCACTGGTTTTTGCAACAACTGAGGAGGTTCTTTTCATTTACATCAGCTGTGGTTATTTTTCTAAAAACACAAACAGTTTTGATGACATTCAAAACCCAGTCCAGTTATTCATATATATAAGTGTTCATGTTCACGATTTCAAGCATACCCATTAAAGTATCTTATTTTTTTTTTGTCAGAAAATTTAAGTTATGTCTCTATAATTATCCTCAATGCAGGTACCATGGGGGCTGGTGAGATGACTCAGCAGGTAAAGGTACTTGCTGCACAAGCCCAACTGATGAGCTCAATCCCCAGATCCTACTTGGAGGTAGATGGAGAGAAATGACTCCACAAAGTTGTCCCCTGACCTCCACACATGTGCCAGGATGTGCAAAGGCATGCATGTGCATGAGCACACACACAATTATTTTTTAAAAATCTAAGAGAAAAAATAAAAACACTCCAGAATATCAGAAAAATTAGATTTCTAAAAATTATATGCAACCTTGAAAACCTATCACAAAACTAAACTTGAAAAACATATCGAGCAAGTAATTTCCAAGCAAAATACGCATTTCCAAAATTAACCATGAGTTGTTATTATACCAAAAAGCTGGAAAACACTGAAAACCAGATGGAAACATTTCCAAGGGAAACAGAAACTAGTTTGAAAACACTCCCATAAGCCACTGATTTTCAGAAGTCAAAACTAAAAGTGACAGCTATAAATGGTAAATTACGTTAGATCTATCAAGACAATTACAATTTTTCCCCTGTTCATAATGTACATTTTAAGTAAGGAAAAGAGACAAAGCAGATATTACTATGATAAATTCTATAACAAGAACTGTTTTTTTTTTTAATAATAAAGATCTACCTTTTAAAACTATAAATCAAAAAGCATACTTAAGCTATCAACAAGTTAAATTTCTTTCCAGAAGAATTCTAGGTTTACACCATCTTTTAAGCCCTCTATATCACAGGAGCACTCTACAGTTCTTAAACCAGTGATACAATGTCTTTCCTCGCCAAATCTTCCACCTCCCACCCCTTCACCCCCAAGCAGAATGAGACAGAGTCTGGCTGATGTCAGAGTGAGGCACTGGAGGGTAAAGCTACACACCCTCCTCTCAAGTCCTGCTGAAAAGCTTGGCCTCCAGCATCTCAGCAACACAAGACGCTTCCTAAATGTTAATACGGACTCTTCCAGAGATGTCACTTAGTAATCTTAGTAAAACGAGAGTATTCTTCAGTATTCTACTTACCTACACTCCACATAGAGGCTTGTGATCTTGCAGTGACATTTTAATCTAAGCATCTGAACACAAGGAGGACATTTCCCAGGATGGCACGGCAGAACACAGGGGTGAGGACAACCCACAGGCCGTGACTTAGAGCACCCTTCTTCACACTGAAGGCATTCTGGGCCAGCCTGAAAAGTAACAAGGACATAAACCATCAACATATCTAAGATTTTCACATGTGGAGGTTATCCCACTAAACTTCTACAATCCTCAGAAGTACCATTACTATAAACAGACTGTTCCACAGGTACAGTGCTTGCTGCAGAAGCACAGGGATCCAAGTTTAATCCCCAGGACAGATGGAAAGCCAGGTATGGAGGCATACAGTTGTACTAATGGCACTGGGAAGGCAGAGACAGGAAGTGTCTTGGAGTTTGAAGTCAATTAGTCTAGCCAACTGGAAAGTTCAGTGAGATATCATGGAGACCGCCCCACCCCCAAAGAAAACAATGTAAAGAATGACTGAGAAGGATGTCTTATGATGACTTTGGTTTTTACAGACACATTTGTATATACAAACATGGCCACACAGCATTAATTAAATGGTACCTATTTTTAATCTTAAAAATCAACAAATATAAAAATAACAAAATTGTTAATAGGACCAGTATCATTCAGATTCTTATGTCTATGAACTTCAAGTCAATCTACCTCAACTATACAGTGAATCTGACCATAAAAAGTATCCCTATTAAAACTGTAAATTACTTCCTAATAATAACCATTACCAGCAAAAAAAAATCAGATAGAACATTATCAATACATTCTAAGTCAACGAACAATCATCGCTGAACTACAGAAACTGTTAACATACAAAGTTAAGTTATACTCAAAAGTATACCTCAGTGAAACTTAATAATGCACCTCCCTCTGCTCCAGTGATTTAGTTCTATAACTAGGGTTAGAGTCTATCAAAGATGGTTAAAGATTTTAACTGTTTATATTATTTTCAAATGATATATTTGAAATAAAGTTTGTAAAACAGCTATAAACAGACAAGACTTAAAGGTTAAGTCTTTAATCCTAAATGAAGTCATGATTATAACAATGTGTCAATGAGTTCTATGTGATCAGGAGCTAGAAAAGCATCTCAGTGAGTAAGAGCACTTCCTGTTCTTCCAGAGGACCAGTTCAGTTTCCCACACCCACACTCAGCAACTCACAATCATGTCTAACTCCAGCTACAGAGGATCCAACACTTTCTTTTGAATTCAATGGGGACCTATCCACTTGTGCACATATCCACAAACAGAAACATATAAAATTACACATGCCTAATTTAAAGATATCCCTTTTCAAAAAATAAGTTATTTTGATATTTAGACTTTTAAAAGAACATTTCAAATACTTAAAAAACATTCTACAAATAATTTGGGGCTTGGGGGAGTTGTTTTTTTGGTTTGTTTTTAGGGTCTCATTATGGAGCTGTGGCTGGCCCTGAAACTCACAACATAGATGGGAACTGGCCTTAAGGTGAATCCCCAGAACCTACATAAAGAGCTGGGCAAAGTGACTCGTGCTTGGAATAGCACCACTAGAGAAGCAGAGATAGGCAGATCCTTAGAAATCCTCTACACAACCAGTCTAGTCTACATGGTGCATTCCAGGCCAGTGAGAATGGTGTTTCAAAAAAATATGTAGCATCTAACAGTCATTATACATGCGTCCATCCTAAGGATGTTACCTTATTTTTGCCAGTACAGCCATCAACTTCAGTCACTTTGTGGCATTCTTTCATACATGTATGATTCTGACAGTACAATATTCTTCCACAAAGTCTCTTGCAAGAGTAGTGTCCTACAGCATGGCATGGTAGTGGGCTCACCTTAAAAATGAAAATAAAAATAAAAAAAAATGAAAATAAAAAGCAGTCAACTAGCAAAGCGCACATGTAAACACAAAACCTTCTGAACTAATCTAAGATCAACTTTACAATGATTTAACATGTTTCTATTAATCATATTAATATCAAAACTAAGCACCTATTATAGCATTCCTCTAAAAACAGATGCCAGGAAAAAAAATTCTACTATTGAAAGGGATTTCTGATATAATGATTCTATAGTAAACACAAAGAGGCTAATTCTCACATAAAAGCAACACATATAAATATGTGTGTGTGTGTATATATATATATGTATATATATAAATATATTTTTTTAATAGAAACCCTATGCAGGCTTCATAAAACAGACAGATAGTAAGTTATCTCTAACAACTCCAGGACAAAAGTGATAGAGATTAAAAGATAAACTTAAAGATTATACCTATCACTCACCTCATGCTTCCCCAGACATTCTCTATAAGAAAAAAAAAAATCATACATTCTTTTAGAAGAGTGTCTGAAACAAATATGCTAACTACACTAGCTTTTATTAAATATAAACACTTAAATATAAGCAATTACAGCACCTGCAGAATATAAAGTTGACATCTACAGGCCAATTCTTTGCAAAAGGGTATGAATAAGTAATTGGAACATGAACTTTATTTACACTTGCACACATAAAAATAAAATGGGTATAAATCTAACCAAATATCTGAACAACAAGATTAAAAAAAAAAAAAACCTACAGAAGAAGAAAACTTAAGGGTTTAAATAAAGATTCCATTTTAAAAACAGGAAGGTATATATCTAAATATTAAGGTCATATTTCTTCCCAATTTCATCTATATTCAACAAAATTCCAAGATCTCACCCAAAGCCAAGCACAGTGGCACACCACTGTAACTTGACCACTCAGATGCAAAAACTTGGCAACATGAGGAGCTCAAGACCAGCCTGAACTCTATCTATATGAGTGCCTACAAAATAAGGTTCAGGCCAGCCTGGGCTACATGGTCCCCAGGCTCAAAGTCCAAACCAACCAAACAAAATCCTAATATCTAATCTAAAGTCTATATGGGGGGAAAAAAAAAACAGTGACATGAAACAGCCAACACAATACTGATGAAGAACAAAGCTGAAGGATTAATGTGTGCTTACTAAAGACTTATTACAAAGCAAAAGTTATCAAGGATATGTAGTACTGAGTACTGATGAAAGACAGAAACATGTATTAGTGAACTAGAACAAAGAGACCATTATTAGGCCTACACAAATAAGATCAGCTCATTTTGACAAAACAAAGGCAAATTACAGAAGAAATACTCTTTTCTACAAATGGTAGTGCTGGAACAAATATATACCCACTTAAAAAAAGACAGACTTTACACCTTTCACAATTAACTCAAAGTGGATTACAGACCTAACTACAAAACACAAAAGCATAATACACAGGGTAAGCTTTAAACAATGGGATTCAAGATGACTTCTTAGAAACAACGCCAAAAGCATGACCCATAAAAGGAAATGAGTATGTTCTAATTTACTAAACTAAAAACGTCTGTTCAGCAAAGAACACTTTACAGAAGGAAGACGAGACATAGATGAGCAGACCACATTTGGAAAATGTATCTGGTAAACAATACAAAGAACTCATACTTAACAACAGACAAAAAGCAAACCACCCTATTAGAAAAATGGGTAAAACACCTGAACAAGAGATAAATCTTAACAAAAGGATGACAAATGCCAAATTGGCATATAAAGAGGCCTGGCATCAGGAAGCGGTAAATTACCAGGCAATACCTCATTCACCTAACAAAATGGCTACTGTGCTGACAGTGTCCTATGCTAACAGGGTGCAGAGCAAGAAGACCACCGATGCTAAGGAGAACACAAACTGGCATGTCACTAATAGACAACCTGACAGCTTTTTAAATACCTAAACAAATTCAACTTGATTTTATCCTAAGATTTTGTCCAAATGAGCTAAAAAGTTAAACAAAAATATGTACATAACCATATATAGCAGCTTTATTTTTTAGTATAGAACAACCAAAATGTCCTTCAATGGGTGAATCATCATAAATTGGACTCAGTAAGTCAGAAAAGGATAAAAAAGGTACAAAGTTGAGAGTGGGTGGTAAGGTGGAGACAGATCTAGTAAGAGCTGGGGAAGGGATAAGGGGTTGGGTGACATCAAAATACAGTGCACAGAATTCTCAAATAAATTCTTTATGACATTAAAATATAAACAAGACAACTATGGGATGCCAGGCAGTGCAATAATGTTATTCAGTGATAAAAAGAATTGAGGTATCAAACCATGAAAAAAATGCAGTGGAACTTAAATAAATGCATAAGCTAAGTGAAAAAGGCCAGTATGAAAAGGCTTTGCATGACTCCAACTACTTGGATAATGTTCTGACAAAGGCAACCACAGAAAAACGATGAGAAGCTTCAGTTCTAACAAACACTTGAAGAATCCACACTAATCTTTACAGATTAGTATTACAGAGAAGTATTTCCCAACCTTTTCAAGGAACCTAGTATTTGTCACCCTGTCATCCTGGCTATCCTAGAACTCAACTCACTAGGAAGGCCAGGCTACCCTTAAACTTGTGATCTTCCTGCCTCAGCTCTTGAACGCTGGGATTACCGGTATGTTTACCACACTTATATAAGGAAGTACTTTAAAAATATTCAGCCAGCCTAGTCTATAAAATGAGTCCAGGACAGCCAAGACTATACAGAGAAACCCTGTCTTAGAAAAAAAAAAAAAAAAGGAAAATATAGTATTCAGTTTTTATGTGTAGGGGATGTTTTGCACAGACATACATGTATACCATGTTCCTGGTGGCCACAGAGGCCAGAAGCAGCAGCAGATCCCCTGAAAGTGGAGTTAGAGACAGTTATGTGGGTGCTGAGAATCAAACTTCGGTCTTCTGAAAGAGCAGAATGCTATCTGAGCTATCTCTCCAACTTGTTCAAAAATTTAACAGACTAAAATTTAACTGAGCTATCTCTCCAACTTGTTCAAAAATTTAACAGACTAGTAAACTGAATCCAGCACACTGTAAAAGCAGTATGTAGGAGAGAAGGTACAGAAGAAAAATGACTTTTAGAAATAAAGAAAACCAGAATTCTTTCTTTAAAAGATGAATGCCCAAGATGTCCCAATTGTTGATTAGGAACCTAAGTTGTGGACAACAGCCCCATCTCTAATATTATGCTGCTTCTCAGAACTGTTTCCTTTTCCCCTCTAATGCAAAGCCTCTGCTGAAAGCAAGAAACATTAAAGGATTCACCGTTCTTCTAGATTCAACTCCTTAAAACTTAGTCTCCATCATTTCCTGATCCATCCAGGAAACATTCCTTGGATTTCCAATACTTCTTTTATACATTCACTTTCGAGTTTTCCATCTAAACCTAGCTGTCCTCAGAAATGTAACACATTAGTGTAAGAATCACCAGGAAAACTAAAAAATAACAAGCCTCTTGGAAGTCATAACTGCCAATACCTGTTGCTATGGAAAGCTAAGGATAGTACACTCTAGCTAAAGGAAGACACATAAAAACCGACATGCACAGGAAGCTTAAGCATCACAGCAAACACAGTTAAGAAAGAATGAACCAGAACATGGAGACTAAACTTAAAAAGCAAAGAAAGTGAAGTTCATGTCAGAGACAGTTCCTGTTCCCATTACTATGGAACCCACTTGGACAATGAACTGCTGATTGGCCTGCTCTTTGATGACCTCCTCCCTGAGGGGGGAGCAGCCTTACCAGGCCACAGAGGAAGACAATGCAGCCACTCCTGATGAGACCAAATAGACTAGTATCAGAAGGAAGGAAAAGAAGACCTCCCCTATCAGTGGACTTGGGGGAGGGGCATGTGCGGAAAAGGGAGAGGAAGGAAGGGATTGGGAGAGGAGGAGGGAGGGAACTACAGGGGGGATACAAAGTGAATAAAGTGTAATTAATAAAAAATTTTTAAAAAAGGTGAAGTTCATACTGTCAATAACATTTTTTTAGAGGTTCAAACTCCAGCTCTTACACAGGAATAGGAACTTGACACGGAGGACAAGGTAATGCAGTCTGAATAAATGTTGGCTCAGCTGGCTGTTCCCAAGGGCCTGTAGGCTGATGCTAAGATTCAAATGCAAAACATTGTAAAGTCAGAAGGGCTATCTCACACAGCCTTCCTAAAAACTAGAGAACTAGTTCTTATGGATCTTATGCTCAGACAGGCTGAACTTCATCCAAATGCTCAACTAAATGTGCTTACTGAAATATTTTATTCCATCTGCATTATAAAAATCGTTCCTCTCCACACATACTATGAAAAACTGAGGCACATGGCAGGTTTAAAAGCTAGAACTAAGGCAGCAGAGCCTCCTCAACCTCCTGCAAGCCTAAAGAAAAATGAGAAACACTTAAACTCCAGCATCTACCAACTGAATGCCATCTCCCGTATGTTCCTCATTACCTAAAACCTGACATAGAGCCAGGACTCAGTAAGTATTGCATAAATGAACAACAAAATAAATTAAGAAATAGCTGTATGTCTAGCCATACTTGAAGGAAAACTAGAAAATTAATCTAAATACGATTATCACACTATATTTACAAATATTTATTAGTTTCTCCCTTAGCCCCAATCTTCCTTCCAGTCCTGGGGAATGAACCCAGGGTAATGGAGATAGTGGAGAAGTCTCCACCACTGGGTAATACAGCAGCCTTTTATGAGTTTCTTAAGATAAAAGACAAAGTCTTGTTTTCCTTACACCCCATGTCCAAGCAGAGTACTTAGTAATCTTAAAAACACCTTATATTGCTTATGGAAAACTTACTGAAGAAAACACTACTCACAGCAAGATATTATCTCTTTAACAATGTCCTTACCCTGCCAGTCTGCTTTACTAATGCTTGATCATGACATGAAGCAGGACACAAGTGCCCACATTTCTCCAAAACCTTTTGGCAAGGTTGATGACATGGTGGACATGGGCCAAAGTGACAGCGGTGCTTTTCTTGACTTGTGTGATGACATGTTGGTGGTTGACTAAATCAGAAAGTCTTTAAGTTACTTTTGAGAACTAAACAATACATCTAACATGCAATTATTTAAATACCTTCTGAAATCATAGAAAAGAAACACTATGAATACCATTATGAATAGAATACCAACACAATATAAAATTAGAACACAATCAAAATCAGGTAGGAATTTAATGCTTAGACATCAGACGTTGGGCTGTGGAAAGCTTCATACCAACCTGCACAGCTCTTTGCACTTGGGTGGCTTTGTGGTCCGCTCTCGGCCACAGGGTACTGTCAGCTTTGCGCTACCACAGTTACACTTCACATCTACAGTTTCTGGGCATGGATAGCAACTGCCTGAGTGGAAAAAAATTCAGTATTTTAAAAGACATAGATTAACTTACCAAAATGCCCATCAATGGTTAATCAATAACCAGCATACTTGCACAATTCACAATAGGATCTCCTGCCATTAGAAAGCAGCACTAATGTGACAGTTCTTAGCACATTAAGCAAAAGAAGCTATGCACAAAGGCTACATGCGTCAGTGTTTAATTCCACATATATAGAGGAAACAGGAAAAACTAACTTTTACTGTTCAAAATCAGAAGAGTATTCAGGGGATACACGTGCTGAGAGACATCGGTAGAGTGTGTTCAATGATCTGGATTCAGTGCACGATCACATTCACAAGTTTCATCACACTACACACTTAGGATTTGCACATGCTTCCTTATGGACACTAGTTCTAAACAGCAAATTTAACATGTTACTTACCCTCAACCACAACAAGCAAACAAGCGGTTAGGTCCTTGCAGAATCTAACACTAACAATAATCTTCTGGCCTGTTTTCATACATATATCTATCCAAGGACACTATTTTGACAAATTACCCCCCAAAGAGCCACTTTTCTCTCATGAACTATGACTGGCTATTAATAAGACAGAACAGTCACTTTCTATTATTTGTGCTTCATAAAATACTAAATTCTAAACAGTCATCTTAGAACATGATTCTAAAATGTTTCTCTTCTAAGCATTTCCAAATAAATACTAGGTTTTACTTTTTATTTTCTCTATTCAAAAATATGTGAAAATAAAACCATAGAAAATTTCACTTCAGCAGGGCATGGGATAGTCTCATTAGATGCCTCAAACCAGCATCAGCCTATTGGTACAGGATTATAGCTGTGCATCACAATATGGCAACCTGAAGAAAACCTTTCCATACAGCCTACATAGTTCTTCCCTATGAATCTCTGATATTATCTAAAGGACTTTCTTCCTAGTTATTTTTCTAGTTTTCTCAGTAAGGAACTCCATCAGAAATAAAATAATAAAGAAGGGAAAGGTCCTCAATTAATAAGTGAAAATGTTTAAAGGAATTATTTCCTAGATGTCAGGATCAAATGAAATACTATCAAGCAGTTAACCTGTTTTTTTTTTTAAGTCAATTAATAGAAAATAGACTGGTATAATGACTCTAGAAATTAAAAAAGAATTACAAAATGAATTAACAATATGATTCAAATAATAAGAAAATGAAAGAAAAAATCACAGGAAAAATGTTTTATTATAAAATTATTAACTTTATACTTAAGTGTTTTATCAAGCATAATCTAGTGAAATTTCAATCTTGACAATAAAATTATCAAAGTTATCCTAATCTACATGATCAGGTTTTATTTTGATCTTTCCAAAGAATCTTATACTTTTCAAATTAGGTGGGGATATTTATGTTGCTCTCATTTAGTATATCAGTATCTGTACTTAAAATAGTTTCTAATCCACACTCAACAATTCAGAGAACTTATCAACCTTTTGTTGTGACAAAATTATAGCAACACTTCTTTTTTTAATTAAAGCTTGCAAACAATTTAGAAATAATTTTACCTAAACAGTCTTTCTACTGACCAAAAAAAATCTATTACAGAGACTGGTATGGAGGCCGAATTAAGTCTCAGCAATTCTCATTTCAAAATTAAAAAGCAGAACAAATAGTAACCAGTGGGCTAACAGCCAAAATGGGAAGGCTTCCAATACCGCAGAGACACACAGACGACCTTGCATCTAAATGAACTATGTATCAAATCCACGTATATTCACCACACAATGTGCTGGGAGGATTCTCTCTCCCTATGAGTTTCAGTATAGTTCTGATTATAAAGGCAACCAGAATAATGAAACCAGTGAAATAATGATTCCACATATGAAACTGGGTTAAACCAACGTTCAAAGTGATACAACCATCTTCTAAATTATCATTTTAGGTACAAGGAAGAATCCTTGGGAGCTAAAAAGAACTTTCACAATAACAAAAGTCATACACACACACACCAAAAAAGCATGGATCTGATCAAATCTCTGAAGGATAATGAAACATATTTTAAAAATCCCACAGAGGTAATCTGTACAATTGAGACTGGGAAACCAAACAGCTACCTAATTTCTTCAGTTAAATCATAAGGCATTAAAAAATGAGAGAAATGATAGATTTACATCTATCATTCAATGACCATATTCTATTCTTATTTAGTTTGTGAGTCATAAATCACCTAAGAACTGTTATAACAATTTCCACACCAAATATATTGGTGATGAGAAGAAATATGTTATTTTTAGGTTAAGATTCTACTTTTCAGATATGAATAATGAAACACTTATGGAACTGCTTCAAACGCTAGGAGAAATACACCTAAGATTTCTCCACTAGGAGTGATGCTTGCTGCAGCCTTCCTATAGACGCCATTTACCAGATGCAGGACGCTCCCTTCCTTTTCCACATAAATTGTTCTGGATAACAAAAAATCTTACTAGATTACTAATGTTGAAATAAACCCAACTCAATGTGACATTCTAGTGATTTGGACAACTAATGCCACAGGACTGGATGGCAGGACTTCTAAAGCTTTAATACTTTTACAACCATATTCATGAGTTAGACTTGTCCTTGTTTTGTCAGATAGTATAAAGTTGACATTCAATATAAACTGATTGATTTATAGATGCCACATCAAAAATCAAGTGTGGAAATCAAGCAGCCTGGTTACGCTGCTGGGAAGAAACTGTGCACTGCTGATTCCCCTTCTACAGTTGTCGTAAGCCATCACTGAAAAAATAACCTACTTGGCCCTGCTCACATTCTCTTTCACCAGAAACTATTTCTTAACTTACTTACTTACTTGCTTGTTTGCTTGCTTCCTTATTTGTCTGTCTGTCTTCTTGTGGAGGAGAGGTGGCAGATGTTTAGCCTGTGTGTATGTCTGTGTACCATGTCTGTTGCCTATGGAGGCCAGAAGAGGGTGCTGGGTCCCCCAGAGACCATAGCTAAATGGTATGAGCTACGAAGGAGGTACTGAAAGTCAAACCCAGGACTCTGGAATTGGGGATGGGGCTCATAATTGTTCAGCCATCTCTCTAACCCACCTTCTCCCCAGCGTTTCTTTAACCCACCGTGTCTCTGGCATCATGTCCTCCCATTCTGTCCTTCTGAGCAGTGAGTACTTTGCAATCCCTGCACTTTTACCTAGAGCACACAATATTCTCATTTCCAAGTGGCATGAATCCTTACTTTTTTCAGGTTCACTCTCAAATGTACCTTTTCAGAGGCCTCTCCTTCACAGTTTCTAAAACAGTACGCAGCATCTTCAGTTTGACTCTCATTTTCTTCTAAAGCTCACCTCTACCTAACATCTACATAAATTCTCTATATTCTACTGAGGAGGTGAAATACCCTCATCAGAACAAGAACGTTGGAATGTCACTATAATCTAGAACATAATTTTCAAAGGTGATCCAGAAACCCTGGGGTCCCTGAGACCCTTTGTGGGGGAGGGGACTTACAAGTTTACCATTTTCTAGAAGCTAGTGACAAGTAATATTAAAATGGAAGCAAGAAATATTAAAATTTAATACAGAAGCAGATTTGTGAATTAGCTAAACTTTAACAAGCTAGACGTTAAAGATATTTACAAGAATATAAAACAATAACATCTTAATTAGCATTTCTGAAGAAAACTTAGTTCTTTATCAAATATAAAAAGCCATGCTACTTCTATCAAGAAGTAATGGGATAATTTTACATAAAATAATTTTAAATAAACCACTTTAAATTATTATATTTTATTTTAACATCAAATACAACAAATGTAAATGGATAAAAGCCACTCATTAACGTTTCACGATCTCAAAAAGTATAAGGAATCCTGAGACTAAAGTCTCTCAGGCATAAGTAAGTTATTTCATATAACTCCATAAAAGTATATAAAATTCATACTACAACCAAATCTATGAATGCCTTTCTTAAAAAGTCTCCATGGGGAAGGTTAAAAAGGAAGTAGGCTCTACCATCATGGTATTATAAAATGGATACAACCTACATTCAGACTTGGGCTTGCATATTGCCACACCCCTTCCCTGGGCATTTCCCTGTCATTTAGCTACAATTGCATTGTTCAAAAACAGAAATACAGTGACTGTCCTATCTTCTCCTCAGTGTTAGGAAGCCCAAGTAAGACAATGATCTGAAAGCTCTCCATTGACTATACACTAAGGAAACACAAATATAAAATGACATCTACTGTGAAGCTTTACCTCTGTGGCAGACAGACGGACATTTATGGTTTCTACATCCTAAAGTCCGTCCACAATTTTGATCACAAGGTGGACAGTTTCCAGGGCAACACTGAAGAGAAAGCAATATATAAAGAAGAATAATTTAAAAGCCCACACATAGCACATCATTCTGAGTCACTTACAGAATTTTAGAAAGCAAAAAAGTTTTCACTCTAAAGATAAGATTTTTCAAGAGTATTAACATTATTCTAATAAATACTACACTATATTAAGAACTTACTAGTTTAAGTAGGTAATGATTTAATTTAATAAAACCAGGCTAGAGCCCCTTGCCTCTTATTAATTATTCTGACATAATATTTCCATGATAAAATTTCACTTACTTTTTCTATGAAGAAAATTGCATTAACCCAATGATTTGATCAAATTCAGTCAATTATCAGACAATGAGTCTGGCTAACATAATTTTAAATTAAAATAAAATTGGCTGAATGTATAGGCTGTCAGTTATTTTCAAAACACAAGATTAGAAAACAATTAAGAAAAGAAGCAAAGGTGAGCCCCCCCCCCTTAACTGTTACTTCCTTTATTTCTAATCTCTGCGGAACAGATATTACCTATCTGAAGTTTTTATTCATTAATTTCAGGCAACTACTTAGAATCTATATTATCAATTTAACTCTTTCCATATCTTTTCTCATATCCAGTTTTTAGTTTTGTTTTTAAGGAAACACAGGCTATGATTGTCTTATAGAAACTTCTTATAGAAACTTGGGGCTGTAAACATATGAACAAGTTTCAGTACTCAGAATTATACCTCACTGAAAAGCAATTAATGAATTATTTAAAACTTCTCAACTAGACAGATATTTGCTGAGTAGCAATGTGTCTATTACTTAGTAGCAGTAGAGAAAAAGGTTTTAGTAGTAGTAGAGAAAAGGGTTAGATGGTCCATGACCTGAATAGGATAACTGGCATTTCTATGCATGATAAAGTAATAATCATATTTGCCCTCCTGTCTAAACATCTAAAAAACCTGACTATAAACTGGAAGTTACAGATTTCAGAGATAAGTCACACAGCGTAGGACAGTTCCTCAAAAGGGAAGCACAAAGGGTGAGCCCCACAATGCTATCAGCCTAGACCTGCAGGCTTCTAGGCTGTTGTACAAGAAGACTGCAAACAGAATCTAGTGATCTGAGTTGAGCACATAAATGCATAGTTCATGTAGGCCAGAATGAAACAACTTATAGTGAGATAGTGTGCTAGCATAGAGAGATCTCTGCAAACTCCAGAGCAGACCCCTTGAGTCTTTGCTTGAACACATGTGAGAAATAACTTTAAAACCCCAAAAAGCACCAAAGAAGGAAAAAAAATAGTAATTTCTAGAGTTCACAGGGCTAGGAATAGCTTGTGTTCCTTATACTCAGTATGGGAGAACTTTCTGATACGCAGGCACCAGCAGAATGCTAGCAGTTATTACCATATTGTGAGAGCTTATCAATCCCAGACAAAGGTTTCTCTGGCCATGAGGCCTATAAAGAACCGATAATTTCTGAGTAATGTATTAGCCCCAGAGCAACTCTTTAATAGTATTTAAAGCAAACAAACGCAAAGGAAAGGTAAAGACTTAAAGAAAAAGAAAAGCATGTAAAAAAAATGTCTGCATTGTCTAAAAAGCAATAGAAAATTTCTGTAACAGGACAGGAAGCAGAAAAATATAATAATAATAATAATAATAATTAGTATGAGAAAAATCAGTCAAAAGACCCAGAAATGAGAACTGATATAAATAGTAAACAAACACATTAAAGTAGGCATCTACGTATAATAACGAGCAAGCGTGCAAAGCGTTTCTGCAAGCTAAACCAAAGTCCCATCAACTCCTAAAGATGAAAATAACAAAAATATGAAGGATTGAGAAAATGCAAAAGCAACCGGTGAGACTGAAGACAAAACTATATAAAGTATTCAGTATACTATAAAGAAACATGAAAAACTAAAAAATAGAGCATTGTTGAGCTGAGAGACTTCAAGGAGCATACATGTCATGAAGAACTGAAGATGGGACAACAGAAAAAACATATCTGGGCACAAGGGTCTTTTCTGAGACTATATCTCCAACCAAGAACCATCATGGAGATAACCTAGAACCCCTGCTTAGATGTAGCCCATAGCAGCTCAGTATCCAAGTGATCCAAGTGGGTACCCTCTAATAAGGGGAACAGGGACTGTCTCTGACATGAACTCAATGGCTGGCTCTTTGACCTCACGCCCCAGGAAGGAACAGTCTTGCTAGGCCACAGAGGAGGACAGTGCAGCCAGTCCTGAAGATACCTGATAAGCTAGGGTCAGATGGAAGGGGAGGAGAACCTCCTCTATCAGTGGACTTAGAAAGGGGCATGGAGGAGATGAGGGAGGGTGGATTGGGAGGGAATGAGGAAGGGGACTATAGCTGGGATACAAAGTAAATAAACTGTAACTAATAAAAAAATAAAAATTTAATTAAAAAATATAAAAAAATAAATAAAAATTTGAATATTGTATAAAGTTGATGAGAACTATAAACTTTCAACTCCAGAAGCTAATTCAGTGAAAACCACACTAAACATAAAAATATATTATTATTATTATTATTATTTTCAGAAAGGCAAAAGAAAAGTATTTTCTCATATATTAAAGTGAAAAAAAAATACTGGCCAGCACAATAAACATTTTAAGGGGGTCTGTGAAATAGAAAGGAAACAGAAAACAGAAAACCTGTATCTAAACAAAAAGTGAAATGCCTTGATACATATGACAAATAATTACTTATTCTTTCAAATACATCTAGAAACTAGCTACTGAGGCTGGAGAGATGGCTCAGCAGTTAAGAGCACTTGCAGCTCCTCCAAGGGACTTCAGTTTGGTTTCTAGCACCCCTGCCAGGTGGCTCAAAACTTCACGTAACTCTACCTCCAGGGGATCCAGTGCTCAAGCCTGGCCTCTATGGGTACCCGTAGAGACAGAAACACATGCACATAAATAAAATAAATCTTTAAAATTGTAACTATTTAAAACAATAATAAAAGTAATACTTGGGGTTTTTGAAACACAAATTATATAAAACACAAGAGTGTCATAAACTAGGTCAAAAGAAATAATATAAAATTTGAAGGTCATTGTAACCACTCAAAAGAAAGGAAAAAGGGAGGGAGGAGGAGAGAAGAAAGAAAAAGTCATAGCTAATAAGCAAATAAAGTAGATAAAATGGAATCACTGAGAAACAGGTCAAATGAGACAGGAACAAATGGATAAATAGAAAGCCACTAGCATGATGGTTAACAGACAGGGTGTGTGTGGTGGGACACACCTTTAATCCCAGCACTCAGGAGGCAGAAGCATGCAAGATCTCTGTGAGTTAGAGCACAGCCTAACCTACCAGTGAGTTCTAGGACAGCCAGAGCTACATGGTGAGACCCTGTCTCAAAACAACAAACAAACAAAAAGATGGTTAACTAACTTTAAAAAACACATTAACTCTAAGTGTAGCCAAATTAAATGACAAATATTGCCACACAGATTTAGATTTAGATGAAATCTAAAAGCTATAAGGAATGTACTTTAAATATAAAGAGATGAATAGGTTTAAAGCCTAAAAGAAAGAAAAGATACACAGTAACAGTAAATAGAAAAAAGCTGAAATCATTCACATTTCACTGAATTTAAGAACCAGGAATCTTGCCAAGGAACAAAGGATATTTTATAAAGAAAGAAAGAAAAAAAAAACATATAAGAGCTACAATTCTATAGAACTAACAAAATATTTCAGTCAGATTCACTCCAAGCCAAGAATCAGTAATAATTTCTATTATCATCTAACCTTTGTTAGGAGTCAACTATCAAAATACTATCAATCAAGCACTGCCAATGACATCTTCAATCAGAAAACAGAAAGAGCCCAAAAACCGAACTGAGAATTAGCGTGAGAGACAAGGAGACTACTCCAGTCTTTGGTGTTCTGTTCTGTCGGGACAAAGCCATGCTGTATTAGGTCAGGCTGCCCTCTACTCACGATCTTTCTGACTCTGACCCCTGAATTACCCACATATGACAATACATTCAAAAACTGGCATGATTCCCCATGAACACAAACTTCTGGTGTTAGTCTAGAATATTTACTAGTAGTTGGTACAGGAACATGCCTGAATACTTGAGAACTAATTAAAACGGTGCTCACCACAGTCCCATATCATATATGAGAATTTTTCCCAAAAGGAAAAATTCAACAACTTTTAAATCAGTTTCCCAAGTTTATCACACATACCTTTCTCCTACATTGATGCTTTTGACAGTCCCGCATTTTAACACATTTAGTTTCACAAAGGTAGGTTTTATGACATGGCATTCGCTTTGTATGCTTTCCACAGCGACATTGCTTTTCCACTTCCTAGGCAAAGTACCAAGAGGCAATGTTAAATTGATTAATGTTAATGTTTTTCTCCAGACTGAAATTTCTGTAATTTCTAAAAGGATAAAAACATTAGTAGCAAATGTGTATTAAAAACTAAGCTAAAACTGAATCTCCTAAAATACTTGTTTTACTTTATTCCTCCAAATAGGACCTTATACAAATTATGAAATTTAGTAGAATTCTGGTATCAAACAGTAAAAATAATGAAAACATATTAAGACAATTTACAGAAATTCCAGCCATAACATCTGCGCATGTTGTCTCGGTACAACAAGATAATCAGACTGTTTAGTATGGTTGAAACCAAACAATATATATATTTAAAGTCTCAAAGCTAGGTACGGTCTGTTTCCATTGCATCAAGGCTAAATTCATCAGAGCTCTAAATATCTTCTGGTAGCAAACATCCAGACACTGAACTATGCAAATGAGAACATTATAGCCTGTATCAAGGAAAACAATAAAGGGTAAAGTTCAAATTTGATTTCCTGCTCAATTATACAAATATATTACACAAAATGATTATGACACGGACGTTATAAAAGTAATGAAAAACTTCACAATACAGTTTCTTCTGATAACTTTTGGTGCATAGCTCTTGAAAGAAAGTGTATGGGACACAACTAACTTGTCTGCATGTTTCACAAGGACCTCGGTGGCAACGCTGTGAACACCTATGGATTCCACACTCAAGTACTTTGTCACAGCTGTCTCCACAAGTCGGTACATCTTCAGTACAAGGCAATGAAAACTCTGAAACAGACAAAATGTTAACGCTAAAAAAGATAAACCATTATGAATCACTAAGTTTCCTGTTTATTTCCTGAAGAATGACAGCTCTTTTGAACTCTAAAAATTCTATAACCATATAATATTAGAAAAAAATTAACTTCAATAAAAATAATTCCTGGAGCTGGAGAGATGGCTCAGTGGTTAAGAGCACTGTCTGCTCTTCCAAAGGACCCAGGTTCAATTCCCAGCACCCACATAGCAGCTCACAACTGTCTGTACTGCCAACTCCAAGGGATCTGACACCTTCACACATAAAATAAAATTAAATAAATTATTTTTAAAAATAATTCCTAATATTTCTGCAAGGCTAAACCCAAATTCACAATCTCTTACCAATACCTAACTACAGCCAACAATGCCAAGCTTATCTTATTTGTTTTTGTTTTGTTTTGTTTTGTTTTTGAAACAGAATCTATTATGTAGCCCTGGTTGTCCTAAAACCCATTATATAGACCAGACTGGCCTAGAACTCAGAAATCTACTTGTAAAACACTGAGAGATTGCCACAATAAACAGAATTTTCTTTTTTAATTTTGTGTGTCTCAAAGGGCAGAAAAATATAAACTTTAAAACACTGTAAAACTCACTTTTAACAATAACATTATGACAAGTAGTAAAAACAATCTTAGAAATGAATCCTTCTAAAGGAGAGTCAAGAAGGTTTACTCAACCACCACACTGCTGCATAAAAACAACCACAAAGCTCACAGGGTAAGTGAACTCCTAGTGAAAGCAAGAGCAGAGCCTCCTTCAACACCAGTATGTGCCAACAGATGGACTGTAACAACTAATGATCTTCCGATGATACATCATCATCACTCAGACACCACAGCTGATATGAGGGGTCACTCCATGTGCATGTACTTTGTGGATACAGACAGAAGTACAGTGACTGCTGAATAACATCTCACAGATGGGTTTCAGCACCCCAGACCTTCTGTGCCCAGCTGATCATCCCTCCTTCTCCTTAATCCCTGATTCCTGTCACTGTTTCACTTTTCCAGAAAGGCATGTAGTTCGATTTCTACAGGATACATCTTTTTCAAATTAGCTTGTTTCATTTAGTAATAAACATTAACATTTCTTCTGTCTTCTCATAGCTCAAATCGCTCATTTCCTTTAAAACAAATCTTACTTGATTTCTGACATGGACAGGACCTCTTCCCAGAGCGAGGACACGCTCCACAAGCACCAACATGACAAACTTGCTCACATGTATGATTACCACATGGCAGTGTCTTTCCACATACCTAAAATAAATGTGCTCATCAAAAGATTAAAACTACAAAAGAAGGCAGAATAAAATGCAACTCACTTGCAACCCCAAAGAGCTTCATTATGCTTCTGACTATTCTGTTTATGTCTAACAAAGGAGTCATATACACCTGTGTGTGAACATTTACACATGTGTACTTATTTCCTAGGTACCAAAGAGGGTGTCGTAAGATTATAAGAAAGGACAGATATATATTCAGCTTTCTATGACCACCCACCATATTCCCAACCAGTACTAAACCCTTTCCAAACCTAGAAAAAGAAAACCCACAGAACCAATTCTATTTTCTCAATGGCATGATCAAGAGGAGAATGGTGGTAGCTAAAGAAAAAAAGAAAATTGAAGGGGTAAATCAATACACTGAATTAAAATCCAGCAACTAACTGGGGGGGGGGGGGTGATTTTCCTCCAGTAATTAAGCTATTAATTGAAAACTAGCTGTATCTGTCATTCCACCTTAGCTTTTATTCAGCTACCCTAACAAACACATGTGCTTTCCAGTCATCTGTTTCTACACTCTTTAAAACCCACCCTTCAAAGGGCACCAACACTTACTTGATCACAGTGCCACACTGGACTCGCACAGCTTCTTTCTGCTACTTTTTTGCCACACACACATTTCTGTCTACTAACTCTTGGACAAGGCTGACAGTTTCCTAGAATACAATCACAAGTTAGTCCATAAATATAAAAGCAAAAAGGCAGCTTTGACTTGTTTAAGGTAAGAGTCCTTCACGTCTGGTCTTTTACCTGCATGACAAGGATTTTCACACTTATGATGCCCACAGAGCAGTTTCCGCCCGCATGGCAGCTGACAGGACCACTGCTTGGCACTGCACCGACGAGGGAGAGGTTTTGCTTTCCCACAGTAGCAAGTAGTTGTGACCATCTTTGGACAAGGAGGGCAGGGACCTAGAATGAAACAAAGCAGGATGGGGGATGTGATTAAAAGTCAGTAAACAAAACTTCTATGTTGTACGTTTTCTTCTCTACCTTTTTCTTCATTGCTACTTTAAAGGGTAATTTCTCCTTATATTTTCTCACAGTAAACTTCAGTTCAACTTGGATAATTCTGTTTGCTTCAACATTAAGAAAAAACAGCCACCCCAAAGCAACTACTGACACAAAAAGAAACTCACCTGGATGGCACAGCAGTAAACATTTATGGCCACAAGGAGGTTTAAATTCTCTCTCACATACTTGGCCACACGAATGAGGTACAAGCCATGGATCTAAAGGTGGATCTTCTACTTTTCCACAGTAGCAATAATATCTACTAGGTGTTTCTGATCTTTTGTATTCAAATCTACATTTTGGACTACAAAAAAATTTTAATTTTATTATTACAAGCAACATGAGAAACAACAGTAACAAGATTATATCTTAATTTTTTTGTTAGGTAAAAAAAGTAAATTCTTACTAAAATTTCTGCATGAATAAATTTTACTAAAATTTCTGCACAATAGAACTTACTGAAATATGAAACTATTTAATATTCACTCTCCAGTACAAGAGCCAACAAACAAATATGGCACGTGAGATAAAGCTATGCATAAAACTTGGCAACAAGCACCTTTTTTATATGTATACTTTTAAAAACTGACAATAGTCGCATATAGTTAGTTACTAGACCTTAAATACAGATATCCACAGTGCAACCATAAAGAGAAATCAACATTAGCTTTCTACTAGCTGAGATTTTTCAATCAAAATTTCTACAAAATACAATTTTGCAGTATGCACCCAGATTTATAAAAGACTTGGTATTTTTAAAAGTTTGGTTATATAGTCTATAAATAAACAAAACAGTAAAAGAAAAATTAAAAAGTAATCAGATTATACAGAGGCTAAAGACAGCAAGAAGAAACATAACAAAATCTTAAAATTAAAAGGAAAAAATTAAATGTAAGCAAATAATTTCCTAATTTTTCTTTTTTAAGCATTGATGTTTTTATTTTATGAATATTTTGCTTGCCTGTACACATATGGATTAAATACATGCCCAGTGCTTACAAAGACCAAAAGAAGGTGTCAGGTGCCCTGGAATTTCAAACAGCTGTGAGCCATCCTATGGGTGCTGGGAACTGAATCTGAGTCCTCTGTAAGAGCAGTAAGTACTCAAAAACACTAGTCATTTCTCCAGTTCTGAGAACTTCCTACTGTTAAATGTGTAACACAAAGTACACATATTTCAAGTTGACTTGAGTCAAGGAAACATTTAAATATGATTTTATAGTCTCTGCTACAGCAGAATGAGTTAAACATTACATCAAAGCAAACTTGTGTACTAAAAATGATAACCTTCAACTCTATCAAAAACTCACTTGTAGTTCATCAAATTCCTAAAAGATGCTCTAAGCCTTGTTTCTTCTCAAACAACAGTACAGTCAATGTATTGCACGAGGCTATTTGCATCACCATTTAAATCTGTTCTGTGTAAAAATCAGTGTATTTTCATTGTCATGAGAACATGCTGTCCTTCCAAATACATACCATACAATGTCCAAAATAACCAAAACATATTTGTTCTCTAATTAAACTTCAAAAACAAGGTATGGAGAGATGGCTCAGCTGCTCTTGCAAAGAATCTGAGTTAATTCCCAGATCAACATCACGTGGCTCACAACAGCCTATAACTCCAGCTCCAGAGGGATCCTGATGCCTCTGACCTCTGTAGGGGTGCCAGCACTTATGTGCACATTCCCTCAGAGACAAACAACATGCTCAAATAAACACTTAACTATGATTTTTTAAGTAAAAATGGAGAGCCAGTGGCACACCTCAAGTTTCTAGACAACTGACATTTTGTTAAGTTTCCCTTTACTAAAGGAAAATGACTTTCTTGTGGCTTCTATGAAAAGGGATGTGTTTAGATGGTTAAAAGACAGCTAACTATGCGCTACACTGCCCGCCTACACTGACAGAACTACTTTGGAAAGGGTCATGTGTACAAACACACATGTTTCAATTAAAATGATTGAGTACCAACATCCTGTTACTCAATAAATACTTATCTTAAAAACACATAGTATAAGCTCATTTCCATAAGTAACTACTTTATCATAATTCTTACCAGTTTCTGGCTATATCTTGAAAATAAGTAAACAGACTAAGTTCTTAACTAGCCACTTATTTTCATTTACTATATTCAGAATATCTGTGCAAATATTGAGAAGGAAGGAATACTACACAGGAGATTACACTTTGTCCTTTCAGGTCTGGGAGAAAAGTACATTATTCTGGTAACTGACACTTCGTTCCTCTATGGAAAAGTTACTACTTAAAACAGAAGTGAGTGATCAAAAGGACATGTGAAACTCAATTCTCTAAAACAAACAACTCTGAATATCAGCTTCATCAGCACCCACCGAACACTAAAATCTTTCTGCCATAAGTAACAGTAACAAGCAAGGATGGACTTCAAACTTAAACTCTTTCAAAGCACCAAGTGTTCAAACAGCAAGCAGTCCACCATGCTGAACTCAGTTGGGAATATGAAAGGTCTAAATTTAAAAGAGTAAATCCCTAGGCTTCAAACTCCAGCTCTACATCTTAACAGTGAGAGGAACGTGGACTCACCACTGCTCTCAGCTAACTTCAACATGCTCTGGGGAATGGGCAAAATCTCGAGACTGCCAAGAATTAAACGGTTTTTAAAATTATACCACTAATTGTACGAATATCTCAGTATTTATGATATCTCATGACTCAAAACCAGACTTTAATAGGCCTAAGGTTATACAATTTGGGAGTTATTAGCAAAAGAACACTACCTTTTACATTTAAAACATCAGTTACAAAAATTGTAATATAAGCATATGCTGCCCCTGAGCTACATTTAATTATGTTAATGGTGAATCTACCACTCTAGACTAGCAGAGACAAACAATTTTATTTCTCTACTTTGTCTTAAACATAACAGAAGCCCACGGTCCAATAATCAGCAATAATAAACAAAGTTGGTAAAATCGACATAGATAAATTAAGATATCACATAATACACAAATACAATTGAGACTGAAGATCTGACAGGAGACCATAAATTCAAAATATTTTAGATGATAAGTAGTATGATACTAGTGTATACTAACGGGGATTCCATGACAGAGGTAACAGATTTTGAATGAGTCTCATTCAGCCTCATAAACAAGACATTTAGAAGCATAGCTAAAGCATTATTTCACAGGAAAAACAGCCTGCTGATTTATTAATTGAAAGACACTAGTATTTACATAAAAACTGAAAGGAGAACATTAACGAAATCTTCTATCTTCACAAACTATATAAGCAATGGAAAGCAAAATAGATTGAAATTTCCAGCAACATAACTTCTGATCTATAAGGGTCTATATTTATTTATTCTACAACTTAAACCCAATGAACCATAAAAAAAATTACCATGGCCAAGGATAATCTTTCTTTCCAAAATCATCATCTGTCACAGAAGATACAAGAAACTGGCTGTCTTTAGCCCACTTCTGAATACAGGGCATATGGAATATACAGAAACATCCTGAACAGCTCCAAACCTAAAAAAGAGGTGTCAAAATTTATTATATATAACTTTTGTTAATTAGTTAGTTGTATAATACTTTAAAATGATTATCACACACTGAATTACTTTCGAGTTACCCAAAGACTAAAAAACAAAACAAACTTCTAATATCATAGAAGATTTGATTTTTAAACAATGTATTTAGGGGTATAACATTTGAAAGAAAAATATTAATCACCCTGTATTCAATTAGCAAGAAAAACAGCTATAGCTATCAATCTGAATGATCTCTAATACATGTGTGTATACACATATTCATACATATATACTGACACTAATAAAATAATATCTTTTAAAAACATTACATAAGCATTTATCCTTTTCAAATATACCTATACATTTTATCATATAGATTTATGTACCATAATTTCATCAATTTCTTATTGCTAGACATCTATTATTCCCTAATATAAATAATACAAGAAAATCCTGGCCATACTTTATGTGCATATAATCTGTTTTGTTATAAGAAAACAAGCAAACCTTTAAGTCTAACACTTAACACAAAATTCAAGTAAACTGAGCAATTAGTGAAAATATATACAATATAAACGCTTAAGGAAGAGCCAGTGAGATGGCTCAGCAATTAAAGGCACTTCCTATGCAAATGTAGAGACCTGAGTTTGATCCGTAGAACCCACATAAAGATGAAGAAAAAAGCCCACAAAGTTGCCCTCTGGCGCTCCCAGATTTCACTGTGGTACACATGTATTCACATACATTAAAAAAAAGGCTTAAGAAATAATACTAAATTAATTTTTAAACCTACCAAGATTTTGATATAACAAAAATTCAGTTCTGTCTCCTTTCTACAACTATTTGGAAAAAAAAAAATCAGCCTGTACCATAAAGCAGAGAGCAGCATTAAATGAAAACAAACAGTTAATTCCTTAGTTTTGATTCCCCAAAAGGGTTATTTAATAATCTAGGATATTTCTTTCTAAAATAACCTAGAGGCATGATTGGACAAGACAAGGAAGAAGAAATGCCAGAGGTATTTTATAGAATTCATTACTCCTAAGGCCACAGCAGTGCAGTACTGCAGGAAGCCCTTTAAAAGAACAACTGTAAAACATGCTTTTCTAGCTCTAACAAACACCCTAAGTGAGACATTCATCAATTCCCTGGAAAATGTTATTCCAGGAAACCTGAGCTCCTCAGTGCTGCATTTTTCCTGTATACTGGCTGAGTCAGTTCCCAAGATGGACAAACAACCTTGAAAAGGTGGGTCATGGAAGCAACCTGCACAGAGACCAAGCACTCAGTACAGTGAGAAACAGATGCACTACTCACCCTGCAGCTGAAAGCATGAGAAGCTAAGGGGAGGACACCTGCCGCTACTGCCCTGCCCCAGCCCACCTGCGTACCTTAACCTCTGCTTCACTCTAATGACCAGAGCATTTCATTGGTGCTCATCTCTCTCTGAGCAATGCTACCAGTACAGGATGAGTAGAAGTCCTAGAGCTGAGTCAGTCACACTCAGCTGTCCTCCTCTCTAAATGCTTCACTGATGCACTTTTATATTTATGTCAGCTTCACAATCAGGCAAGAGCTCTTGTAACAGCATCAGTTACTCTGTCTTTCCCCCTAGTGACCCTGGCCACTTCCCACAATGCTTTCACCTTTGTCAGAAGAAGCTAATAAACCTTAAGTGTCACTCTCAAGTTCTAGTTCCTCGAAGGCAAAGACATGGCTTTATTTCACACCCACTGAAAATATGCAGCTCAGCGGCAGACCATTTGCCCAGCATGCATGAGGCTCTGACTAGCTCACAGCACAACATATTAGCATTTTATATTTGTAGGAATCTCTAAACAGATGCTACAAACAATGCGTCAGAACTAAAATATTTGTTTCAGATATCAAGAGTGCTAAAAATTATTTAGACATAATTCCTTCAATTTTTCAAATTTATAGAATGAAGATTAATTCACATAAAACATCAAATAAAGAATTTTTAATCAAACGTAAGTGAAAGTACAATAAATGGCTAACTACTATAAGTATGAGATATGACACTTGGGGAGAGACATATCATAAGAAAAACTTACTGCTTGGTTTCTCTTGACTGAAGCAATACAAATTAGGCATGTCATAGCTCCTGCTTGAAAAGCTTCATTCAGATACTGTTTTGTTCGCTCTAGTTCATGTAAATCTCCATCTTTCAATTTAAAAATTGAAAACATCACAGTAAACAACATCTGAAAACAGCACATCTTTACCAGTAATCAAGTTATATGATAAATACTGAGAAATTTTAACTGCAGAAAATTTAACTTAAAACCTCAAAGCTTAACAAAAAAAAAAAAAATACTCAATGAACTGACAAGGGTTTACTAAGACCACGAGGTAACATCACTTTAGTTCTCTTGGTGGCTTGCTTTCTGATTAATAAATCTGGTGGAGGCAAAACCACCAATATGGCAAGTAATAACATATCCAGAAACTCATGTGTAATGCAAGTTTTGGTGTCTTTAAAAACTCAGTTATGTTATATAAATATGTTTTTGTTTTAATCCCAGGTTAGGATATGGGGCTGCCTCAGACTGTCCAAGGCAGCAGACTATTTGCCTCGTGTAGGATCTGAGAGGCTCTCTGCCAGCTGCAGATAGTTTATATCTGAGGACTCGAAAGGAAATAAATGCTAGAGTCCAGGGGGTGGGGGACTCCGAGAAAGAAGGTGACTGCTGTTCCCCTGCTGTTCCTGTTAATGTTGATGCAGTTTGAGAGGCTGGAGATACAGAGAAACGAAGATTAGACTTGCCCCAAGGAGCCCAATAACCCAAATCAGCAGGAAATAGCTCAAAATAACTATGCCACTTGTAAGAGAGTATTAAACTCTAGTTTAATAGGGTTTTCTTATGTTTCTACCTTCCTTCTCACCCCTTATCCTTCCTAATGCCTTCCAATACCAAACACTAGGTAAGAAAGAGGAGAGGGGAAAGGGGGCGGGGTTCTCTTTGGCTACTTCTGGCTAGTTAGGGTTATTGTGATCTTTGGGAAAATACCAATTTCAGCTGTCAGGCTATACAGGAGTCCCGCAACCCAGCAAACATCAAGTGCAGCTGCAGCACTCTTCTTTCTCTATCTCCTTGAAGCATCCCTTAAGTGTTCATTCCCCCCTCTCTCTCTGGGCTCTGGTATTTATACCCCTTCAGAGTCCTCAGAATTCCACTAACTGCAGCTGCCAAAGACCACACCCCTCTAGTAAATAAAAAGCCACTGAAGGGAAGGGTTAGCACCTAAAACACTCATAATCAAATCCTGTGCATGAGAAAATACTGAGGTTACTAGAGTACAACACCATGATACATGAGACTATGCTCACTGCTCCTGCTATGAACAACAGTACATGTTTTTTTTTGTTTGTTTGTTTGTTTTTTTAGGGAAAACAAATTACCAGACTGTATTTCCTTTAAACAGTTATTAAGTAGTTATTTCTAAGCAGGATAAACTACTAATACCTCAGTGTTATACATGAGAAATCTGAGACACAGAACAAGTCAGTTACCACTAAGTGAGTCCTCAATCCCTGTCCTATGCTTTAATAAGGGGTTACTGAGAAGCAGGTCCAAGGGAAAAAAAAAGTTAATAAAAGAATGACACAACAGCACTTGAAAGCACAAATAACACCAAAAGGGTGGTAATTCAAGTCATGTCAGTGTAAGAAAAATAAGCTCACATGCCTTCAGTATAAGTAAAATAATTCAACACAAACTGACTGAATTTCTAAGAAAAGGAGGTTAATAAATAAGCTTATATAAGAACAAAATTTACCACAGCAATAATCTAGTTCAACCCAAAATTTGTTGCCAGAAAGGAAAACTAGTAAGAATCTTAGTTCAATTTCTAAAATCATCTAACTAAGCACAGAATTTAACAAAAGTGCCCTACGGTAACATAAACATAAATGTCATTTATGGTGTTAAAGAACAAACGTAAAGCACTCTGAAACTACAAAATTACTAAAGACATGTTTTTATATTGACATTTAAGTTTCTAAAATATCCTTAAACAGAATAACTAACTATATTTAGTATAGTTATACTGCTTACACTGATTTTTAAAAATGTGTGACATTTAAAATTTCATCAGCTTATTCACACAATTTAACAGATAATTCATACACCTTAAATTTAAAAATTTGATGGTATAGTCTTATAAATTAAAGTCTAAGCTTATTCTAGGTAATTTAGGTAACATTTCTCTGAAAATTATACTATAGTTTGGCTACAGCAATGAAGTGCATTATCTGGCATGTCACAGTGGGCACAGAATGGCACTTCAAGTCACATATTCTAAAATGACCACAGTGGCAAGTAAGGAAATATGAGTTTGAGGAGGTCAGAAAGTACCAGTTGAAAGCAGTCAGAGCAGAAAAAAACACCTAGAACTTTGGAAAGCCCCATAATGCTTCAGAGTTTTCTCTTCTGTCAAATACGACCCACAACCACACTGTGAGTAAAGTAGGCCTGCAAGAGATGAAGCCAGTGTTCAAGGAGAAAAGGGGATACTTAAGAAATTGAGCAGAGGGGAAGCTGAGTAAGGAGGTAAGATGGGGTAAAAAGCAAGTTCTAGCCAGACAGAGCTATATGATGAGACCCTGGTTCAAAAATAAATAAATATTTTAAAATTTACCAAATAAAATCTAGGCGGCTTGTGTTCTATCTAGATTGTGTTTAATTCGTGCCATGTATACACCATCTCTGCTCACATATTTCTGAGTTAGAAGACTGGAACGCTACTAGGTAAGAAAACAAGAAAAGTCAGCTTTTCTGATGTGAGGTATCAGTGGGTGAAGATGACACACTCTTTAGACTAAAGCCATGCAAGTTTGAAGTCAAGAGAAGAGAATCACAGAAATACAAAGCCTGAGACCAGAAAAATGGGAGAGGTTCTTGGTAATGTACCAATATTCAACTCACCAGTGTGGGAAGGGCACCATTTCATTACTCTGGCATCTATTAAATTAAAACACTTCACTGCTGCAGTTTCCTCTACTTGTCACATGCATAAAGCAGAATATATAGGAATAAGAATCCAAGCATTGATGTATTTGATACAAAAATTACTGAGAAGAAAACAGTGCTAAAACCTCATGAAGCATGCCAATAATATTATTTTCTACTACCTACAGTGAAAAAGATATTTCACCTCTACTAGAATGGTTCAAGTGAGGTCCTCTTTGCCATGAAGCTTAAGATTGCTATTTGGGAAGTCATCCAGAAGTAGGAAATCCTCTAACCTTAAAGTTGCTCTCAATTGCTTTTATTTTGCTCTGCTTGACATTTTTGCTGAACTTCCTTAATTCTTCAGGAGGTATGGTAACTTTCTTAAAGAATGCCTATCAACCTTTGCAGTTTCATCAGTACATGCAGGTTACCCACTGGGCACCAAAAGAAAGATGGATTGGGGTGAGGGCACACTACATGACTCAGCTTGAAGACTTACTAATTCTAGTGTTCTTATACTACCTTTATTCCACCTAATATACAAGCTCTGCTATGCTTGACCCTGTTGGACTAGCAATCCTCATCTCAGTAAAACACTATGTAATAACTAAAGGGCAAATCAGTAACAAATATAAAAGAGAGTTGATATGGAATTATGATATAAGGCCTATGCCTAAAGAAAAACAGGACTTTTTTAAGCAGAAAAATCTTTTTAAAAGACAAGGAAAGAAAGACAATCAGCTCCAGCAGAAACTCTAATACTCAAGCTTACAAAATGCGTTAGACATTTCAGTAGACAGTACAACAATCTGACAAGCAGTGCTACCTCACTCCAACCACTCTACAGTACTTACCACCACTAGACACGTCACAAATAAGAGACCTGAGCCAATGTGAACATGGTGAACACGCGTCAGACACAAGCAATAATGAATTCCAAAATCAGTCTACTAATTTTCCCTCATAAACAGGTACAAGAGCAGCCGTCTTGTCTGCTTCAGAATGGCCTTGCTTTTATACAGAAAATAAAATGAGCCCAATAAAAGTTCGGAAGCTAAGCAATCATGTTTAAGCCAACTTCGCCATTTACTAATTGTGTAATTTTAGGGTGAATCTTCTTTCCTATAAAGAGTCATTTCCTGAAATTTTTCTGGTTTTTTTTAATAGTTCTAACAAGATTTTAAAGTGAAAAAGAGAAGTGAGACTATAAGCATGTATAACTAACATAAGACTATATAAATAGCATGAAATATATCTACAGAAATACTGAGGTGTTAATGTTTCTAAGGACATGAGTATAACTAACATAAGACTATAAATACCATGAAATATGTATAAAGAAATACTGAGAGATGTTGTTTCTAATGACATGAGTATAAAATTTACCAAGTGCAAGAGTATAGATATTAATCTTTGAAATAATTATTTTAATAACCTGATATTAATCACCACACACCTCTCTTACATTAAATAAAAGCAGGGAGGCGTATTTTAAGCATAACCCAAACACAAACAACAGATAACAGATATACATGTCAGGCCTTTAAAGATTTAATTTTTTAAAAATAGTACTGAAAGTCAAATGTGAGAAATAAGACTATAATAATAACATCAAGAAATGAAATGGACTTTAAGGCAACTTTAACGTGATAGAAAGAAGAAAATGAAGACTACCTTGAAAGGGTCCCTGAAAACCCTGTGGCCCAAGAGCATCACAAACACCAACTCTACCTATTTCTCTGAGAGCTAGGGTTATAAAGAGCATTTGCCACACAATCTACTTTATACAAAGGTTAGTATTAATAACATATAATTTAAAAACCAAAACATACTCAACCTCACAAGATGTCCACACTAACAGTGAAAAGTTATCCCGTGTAATATTTTAAATTATAATTAAACAATATCAGAAATATACTTCTATTCATACTGAAAAGGTCAACTGTCAACATAATACCTGTGTGAGTAGTGTATGTTATGAATGTTTTAGCAACGATTTCGCCCCGTTTTCCCTCAAGGTCTTCACCCCCTTCTTCTTCTGAGGAAGAGCTCCCTCGATCCTCCACGAGCTTTCTGGCTGCAGCTTGATTGGCCTTCTTGATTTCCTCAAATTTCCTCTGAGACATTAGCTCTGCTTAAACAAAAAAGAAAGAGGTTTCATTTCTGCAAATCAGAGTCCTCACAAACCATAGCATGATGTAGAATGACACCTCTTGTTCACGTCAACAAGACTCTAGTGTATTTGACTACAATATCAGTTTTAAACACATATTTGAAAGTTGCCTTTAGTCACCTATCTTCTAACAATCTGTGAGGGGAAAAAAAAATCTAATTCCTTACCACAGACCAAAGAAAACAACATGACAAACACTAACTTTAGAAGTATTCTACCAAAAGTAATCAAGACACAGAGGCTAAAAACCTAATGACAAATTCTAAAGTATAGTAATGGTGCTGAACACCTCATTAACAGTCTCAAGATAAAAATACCAACAAAAAAATGTAAATGGAAATGAAATGTTAAAACACTGCACAATCTGGGGATGGGGGCACATACCTCTAACCCTAGCACACAGGAGGCAGAAGTAGATCTCTGTGAGTTCAAAGCCAGCATGGTCTACACAGAGAGCGCCCGGACAGCCAAAGCTACAAAATATAGAGACTCTGTCTCAAAAAAAAAGAAAAAAAAGAAAAAGAAAAGAGTACAATACAGGTATAATAACGCACATCTTTTAGCCTACTAGCACTTGTAGGAGACAGAAGCAGGTGGATCTCTGAGTTCAGGGATAGACAGAGTTAGCTATATAGTAGGATACTGTCTCAAAAACAAATAATAAAAATCACTAAAATATATTATACACCATGGTTTTTAAGAAAACATATATAAAATATATAAAAATATATTATACACCATGGTTTTTAAGAAATGGGTAACATCTTCAGTGGAAGAACCCAGAATGACATGAGGTGGTACTTCTTCAAACCAGTCTCAGGAACCCAGTCCAGCCCACCAAAGCCTTTGCACAATTGATCTCCTGTATTCATTAGCTGCTTAGAAAGCTCAAAAACCTTCCAGCCTTTGAAGTAAACTTGACATTTTTGAGGTCACAAAATGTTACCATGAAAAACATGCTTCTAACAATTTCATTCCAAAAAAATATAAAACAGGATTGTTCTACTACTGTCCAGAAAAAGGATGTGAAATAACGTTTGAGTGAGACCTTCTCATTTCTAGAGCTTTCTCTGTACTCCTCGTTGTCACTCAACTACATAAGAGTACAAAGCAGATAACTCCCTAGCACATGTTCCCAATGAGACTTCCAATTTCTGGCAACTGTATTCCAGCTGATAAATGTTGTAGACAGCAATGGTGTTTTAGGAAAAGACTCAAGCCTGCTGAATTATAAGCACTGGTATTCAATATTAAGAGGATTTAAAATTTACTATTCTAAATCACTAACTAAAAACTTACTTCATGCATCAGGCTGATGAGCACTATCAAAATAAATCTCACTTTAGGTGGTCTATTTGTACTTAATGATATTTTAAATTTTACTTCCCTTAGGGATTGTTTTCCTTACTGCAGCTAATCTGATTGGTGATTGTTAACCAAAACAGACTGTTTCAGATAAAAATGGAAATTTATATGGTGCTTACTTTAGAAATCTGAGTACTAGGAGAAAGAACAGCAGAAACTACGGTAAGATAACTGTCTCAAAATTAGAAGGATGTCATTAATCTCTGGGAATAAGCAGGGAGTGTTAAAACAAACAAACAAACAAACAAAGCTTAACTGGGAAGACAATAGAAACACTTAGACTCTGTTATGTACCTAGTACCATCTGAAGGCAAAGCACAGACAAAAAGTCAGTGACCAAGCAGTCAACTCAAATGTCAGCTATCCATATACGAATGACTGCTTTCTTGCTTCCCACAAAATCCAAGCACATTTACCAACTTGCTCACAGGTTTCCAAACCCCATATTTCTTCTCGATAAACTGACCAATTGTACAAACTAACTTTCAAGTTACCCTGAGAAATCCCTCTCAGAGGCTCAAATTTGCTCCTAAAGGGAAGGGAGAAATTATGCAAGCATATCCCCTCAGATATAAGAATTCTAAAAAGTCTGAAAAATACATTCCAAACGCAAAAATGATTTCAGTGAACATTCTCCTTTTTTTTTTTTTTTTTTTCTATGCAGGTATATGTAAGCGCTCTCAACATTCCACTAAAGCAAGAGCTTGGACCAGGGCTATTGGCAAATTCATGGTGGCAACACCAGGTACATCCATGGAAAGTCATGAAATTTATGAACAGCAATCAGCCGTAAACACTGCCAACAACCAAAGCACTTAGAGGGTCTAAAGCAATTAAAAAAAAAAAAAAAAAAGAAGTCAGGTAGCCGGTTAGGGACAGCTGTCAACAACTATTCTTGAAAGTTGAGTTAATTAATGTAGAATGGAGTTCCCAATCCTTATGTCAATGGGATTCTGAGACGTTAGCCTGGCTTGCTGTTACCATAAACAAAGATAAGAAGGCACAAGATCTTATTTTACAACAACAAACGTTAAACATTCTAGATTTTAAAAGAAAACAAACAGTGGTGATCAGTTTCCTGGTGGGTAAACACTGAGTTAACCAAGCAAACCAGATCAGCTGGACACAAAACTTACGATCTAGAGATTCTTGTAGGTTAAAAATGATGATAGATAGAAGAAAGATAGATCAATAGAGATAGACAACGTACAAAGATAGATAGATAGGTAGATGAAAGAGAGGAAGGAAGGAACGAAGGAACGAAGGAGAAAGAAGAAAAAGAGAAAGAAAGAAAGAAAGAAAGAAAGAAAGAAAGAAAGAAAGAAAGGAAGAGAGAGAGAGAGAGAGAGAGAGAGAGAGAGAGAGAGAAAGAAAGAAAGAAAGAAAGAAAGAAAGAAAGAAAGAGAAAGTTCTGACCAGAGAATAACAAAGGCGGTATCAATCAAAATGAAGATGAAAGAGATAAGATGGAACTCTGCCTGAGCCTGAGCAGGTCCCCAGTACTCAACTCCCCGAGCGGTTGAAGAGTGGATGGGGCAAAGAGGGCTCTTGCAGCCAGCGAGGAGTAGGGAAGTGCCGGGGAGCTCGGTGGGGCGGGGCACCTAGCCATTCTCACCGCTGGCCCCCAGGGTCGGCCGGGCTTCGCCTCCCGCTGAGCGCTGCCTGCGACCCGCAGCCGCCGGGATGGCCGTTCCGTCGGGGCCGGGGCCGGAGGGCACGGCGCCCCCAGACCCTTTGACTCGCCCTCCTCCTGCGCCGCCGAGGGGGACTCCATTTCCTGAGGAGGGGACTGTGGCGGCCCGTCCCCGGGCTCGGCCTCGGCCAGCGGCCACCTGGCGCCAGGAAGGGTCCATCCCTGCAGCGGAGAGATAAAGGGGGAGAAGGAGCGTGAGCGGGCGTCCGAGGCTGCGGGCGGCTGCCGGGGGCCCGCGAGGTCGCGGCGGGGGGCGCACAGACCTCGCCACATGGCAACCGACCAGGTCTGAAGAGGTCGCGGCCCTGTGTCGCCCCAGGACGAGTCCCCGCCAAACCCGGACTCGAGCGACGGGCGAGGGGGGGGGGGAAACTAGGACAGAAATGAACCCCGGAGTCACAAGGACCCCCCCACCCGGGACAGGAAAACCCGAGCCACAGGAAATTTTCCTCAGCCTAGAGAGAAATGCCGTGAGCAGAGAAGCGCTGACTGACCCTTCGGCCGCGGCCGGGAACCAACTGCTGGAGTGGACCGCTCTGAAAGCTACGTCTCCCTACCGACGGCGCCCACCGCCGGAGACTACAACTCCCAGAAGCCTCCGCCCGTGGACCCGCAGGGTGCGTGGCAGCGCCGCAGCTTCCTTATCCGGAAGAGCTTAAGGAATTCATAGTGCGCAGGCGCCCACCGGGTACTCTCCAGCCTTCGGGAACTGTTTTTCCCAGCGTGCTCTGGGGCTCGTGGACGGTAGATAACTTCACTGGTAGGCACGTCGGGATTAGCGGCTGCTCCCCGGAAATCCGCGGGGTGTCAGGATTTAGTTAGAGAGGGTTGGATTGACGTGCAGTTGTCTTGGCCTTCGACTTGCTGCATGCAGGTAGAGGGGAAGGTCCAGGAAGTTTTTACAAAGAAAACCACTGAAGTCGCCCTGGGGAACAGGGACAGGAAAGCTACGGAAGCATTGTGGGAAAGTGGCTTGAGTTAAGAAAGCTTTCTTCTGAACTCCCAATGAAATCCAACCCTTATGATTACTGTCTTTTATAGTTTAAAGCGAGCTTTCCCCTAGAGGCGGCTTATTTTACCTTCGAAACCGCTCCCTCAAGTAGATTTCATTAAGGAAAATAACAAAGCCAAGAGCTAACGTTACACCGCGCTGAGTAGACAATAACATGTATAGATTGCAGAAATTAATTTAGTAGTCCGTCTTGGACTGGGCAGAATTTTGGTTAATATTTGGAATTATACCATCCTTAAATTATCCTTCAATTTAATTAATTCCCCAACATTTGCCACAATTAGCTAATATTTAGGTGCCATTTTATGTGTCCAGGAGTGGACAAAATATTTGCACATATGCCTTTGTAGCTTTTTGTCTTTTTTTCCTTATGTTGTGTTTCGATATGTGTATTTACACATCTATAAAGTTTACATATATAATTTATTGAGGCGAGGTTTTTAATTGTCTAGGCTGTCCTTGAACTCAAGATCCTCCCACCTCTGCCTTTGAAGTTGTTGGGGTTGCAGGCTTTCACCACCTTGCCCACTGGGTTAACAAATTTTGCATTCAAACAACCTTTTTTATCATTCCAACTTTACCACTGAAAATATTGGAATATAGATAGGTAATTGTGGTGAAACTAAGCTTTAATTCTAGTCTGTTATTGAGAATCATGCTTTTAACCTCTTACACATTAACTATTGCATCATGACCTGTAATTTATCCAAAATCAGTAATGTCCAGGGAATATTGACAGGCCATCGATGAGGGAGGCTGTAGGCTCAGATGTTTCAAAAACCTACTTTATTTAAAGTTCTTAAATGCCTCTACTCTCCCTCCAACCCACCCACCCCACCATACCACACCACACCCCACCCCACCACACACACACACACACACACACAGGTTAGGAGAAAAGCAGGTTAGTAGGGACAAGAGCTGGTTAGGAGTATTAGGTTTTGGGGGGCAATACCAGTCTCAGTCGTCCATATTCCAGAAGTCCAGATGAACAGCAATCCAGCAAATATACCAGCAACCTTGATGTGTTCTCCGGAACATTCCTCTCTAGGAGTGTCTCAAAGTGATTCGAAGCTAAGAAGCCAAGAGGTGCAAAGTAATGACCTCCCAAAGTCCATACAGGATGTTTTCAGCTGAGAAAAACCACACACATACACCCCACAAGACAGCTTCCAGCTAACAAACATCACTTGCCTTTTCATGGGAGCTGTTTACCACCAGGATATACCAAAAACATTTCCACATACCACACTTGGGATCAAATCAAAAACATGTTTATATCTACTACAGGAGAGCCTGATAGAACCATGGTGAATACCACACATCTGTGTTACCACGTTTTCCAAATCTCCATAGTGAACCTTCCTGAGAGCACATTTTCTCCATCCCCCCAAACATTAGCTATTAACTGTTCTTTTCGCAGAGCTTCATGCAAGCGTTATTCTAGGTCTTTTATTACCTGTTTAGCAACATGTTAAGTATTATTGTTGAAACCATTTTTAATGGATAAATAAAGACACAAAAAAACTATTTTTCAACACCCCAGCAGAGCCTGGTTTGTTACTAGGCAGAGTAACTTCCTGCATATGCTCTTAGAAACTATACTCTATGATGACTTTAATTTTCTTCTGAATCTCAAGGGTCCTGATAAGCCAAATGTTAACATGTTGGTCCTTGGCCCTTGTAATGAAACCTGTTAATGGCAGAGTTTAATGGGAGCCTCAAGGTGTTAAGACAAGGAGTGTGCCCTTGCAGGAGACTGGAACTTTGGCACTCTGTTTCTGTCTCTCTGTCTACCCCCACTTCTGATAATATGTGATTCGGCCCCCACCACATAGGACTGGAATGAAACATTGTCTGACCACAAACCCAAAGCAGTGAGGACAGTAGTTTAGGACTAAAACCTCTGGAACCTAGTCATCTTTTTAAGGTGGTCAATCTAAGGAATGTGGTACAGTGCATAGAAAGCTGACAAACAGGTAGGGGATTCTAGTTACTTTGAAGCACCTAAAAAGGTAACATTTTCATATATTCAAAATTTCCCATGAATGTAATGAGAAGTTATAATGATAATTACTTTGACATCAAACAGAATGTAATGAATTCACTACATAAGCAAATAGTATATCATCATAAACCTTGACCATGGAGAACTGGTGAATCACAGCACAGGAGGATGTGTAAGTGGAGAGTAGGTTTTCAAATTTTCCATGCTGTTATTTTTACTTTGAAATTTCAGATAGAAACAGAAATAAGGGTTCTTATATGTCTTTCAAAGGGCTGTGGGTGCAGAGACTGAGAAATATAATTGTGAACTTGTAATTGACTTTAATTTTTAAAAAACTGTCTCCACAAAAAGTGTTTTAGAAGTTAGGGAGGTGACAGTCCCAAGTGTCTGGAGCATTCACGCTTTCCAGTGGAAGTGGAAGCTGCTTCAAACTCAAAAAATGTTTAACAGTATCTACTCATGTACTATGACTAAGAGGTTCTATTTCTGGATGTACAGTCAAAAGAAAGGAAACTATAACTACACACATGAATGCACACACACACACACACACACACACACACACAAAGGCATGCACGTAAGTTTGTTGGGAGTGTATTCAAAATAGTCACAAACTAGAAACAGTGAATTTGGCCTCTGTCTGTCTACTGTTGCTATTATAATAGACAAGACCACATTTGAATATTATGAGCAATTGTAAGTAGTCTTAACAGAGATTTATTCTTAAGAGTTTGGGAAAGTGCCAGTTGCTGGTGAGAGATTTCCTGCTGTGTCATAACATGGCAGGAGACATTACATTGCTATATAACAAGAAAGGCAAGCTCTGGCCTCTCTTCTTATAAAGCCATTAATCACATCATGGGGCTCCACCCCCATGATGGCATCTAACCATAATGGTCCCCCAAAGGTTTCATCTCCAAACCCCACCAAACTATTAATCTGGATATTAAGTTTATATTTGTATCTGGGGAACACACGTACGTTATAACACAACCCTGATGTCACCTGACACTTGAAAAGTAAACCATTCTACAGTCACATGATAGAATACCGTGTTGTCAAAAACACTACTGATATATGTGCAAGGTGGGTGACCACCAATTCAAATAAGAATAATATGTCAGTATTGCAATTAAATTACATTGGCAAATACCTATTCAACAGGCATATCCAGGTACCATTTCTCTAGACTTATTTTAGAATAGTTTTTAAAATTAGAGGTATAATGCACATATAGTGCATGGTGCAAGTCATAAACATGTAACTGACAAACTGATGCATCTATATATGCCCGTGAAACTGCACTTTTTTATCATGATACCCAGGATAGCCAGACTTCACGCTTGAGTCTTCCTAATTCCATCAGAAGCGAGCACCTATCAACCTTCTAGCCCTTGTGCAAAAGCAGCGCAGGAGTGGCAACCATCACGGTGTTATGGGCCCTCTTACGGTAATTATCAATCATGAAAAAGTCCCAAAGCTTGTTCACAGGCCAATCTGGTAGGGGCATTTTCTCAATTGAAGTTCCCTCTTCCAAGTGATTCTAGCCTGTGTCAAGTCGACATAAAACTAGCTAGCACAAGAGGGATGGATTATACTCTAGGTAATTTCTGAAAGGAAAAAATGTGCAGCTTCAGGCTTGGGGTTTTCTTCATGTATCAAAACGGTCTCTTCCTGTAATCACATGAAAAAGCTGGGACACCTAAACTCTCACTTACTGGTTTTCAGCCCCTTCATTGACTTGTCATCTTCAAGTCACCGAATTTACCTGCAAATCTTAGCACCCTTCTCTTGTCCTGAACTTCCTCATAGTCATGCTATACCTGTCCTTATCCTAGTATGCTAAATGTTCACATTGCACAGCCAATTGATACCTAAATGTGACTGGTTTCTGCATAGCTAAGATGTGAGTTCCTGCTTTAGCCTCCACATGCACCCAGATTCTTAAAATGAGTTTTTCCAAAACCACAAGTATCCTGTCTTTTTTTTTTTCACTTCCAGTTGAAGCAGGAGCCTAGTCTTGATCCTCTGCATTGCCATTCTTTTGCTTGTCTAACCTGAACTATAAGCATCAGCTTAGCCTGTCAGAGCCCTATACCAAGAGGAGACATGAGAAAGGAATTGCATAACTTCTTTACCTCAGGCTTTGGGCCAAACATCCATCGGCAGTTCAGGGTAAGCATCAGCTTGAGATTGAAGATATCCAAATAAAAATGCTTGGCGTTATTACTAGCCCAGATAAGATTCAAAGCATTCTCTCACCCTGATGTTGATCATGCTTCTCAGAAGCCAGGCTTAAGCGAGGAGTGTAACACCCATTCCTATCGTACTACATGAAGAAGAGGAGAAGGAATAGAGGAAGAAAGAGGAAGAGGAGAAGGAGGAAAGGGAGGAGGAGAAGGAAGAGGAGAAGTAGGAGGTGGAGGTAATAGAAATGACACGTTTCAGGTAGAAACCACATTACATATCATATATAATATACCTACCTGAGGACCAAGACATTTCCTCTTTCATAAAGAAACATATGCTGGCTGATTCTATGCTATCAATAGAACCCAGGGCATTGTAGTCACTAAACAAGCACCCTGCTGCTTAGTTAAAGTCTTGTATTCTGCATTTCCAAGAAGCTTTGTAGTGGCCCATAGAACATTCACATCAACTTTTCTGATATTACACTTGCCCTAATTAATCATCCAACAGCATTGCATTTGTTCATTTTTCTTACTTGGTCAAGCATAAAAGAAAAAGAAAGATCACAGCTGTCAGGCCTTCATATTCTGAGCACTGCTTAAATTTAACATTAAAAGATTCCTACATCATCTTGTGATGACAATAAACATCTTAATATCCATGTGCACATATTTTTCTTATCATAAAATCTGATTTATTTTGCTTCTGTCAGTAAGAAGCTTCCCTCAATCACCCAGACTTATTACCACAAAGGCTAATATCCTTAAAATGACCTGAAGCTCTTCAAGACACTATTTATCCCTTCTTAATCTTCAAATAAATCACATTTACTCTGGTTTTGTAATCAACTTCACTTTATTCTAGTTCTTCTTAAAACTGTATCTCAAACACAATGTACACAGTTACACTGAATACTTTTGACTCCTCAACAATGCAAGTGGCCTGAAAATGAGAAACACTCATTTACTTTACAATGATTATTACATAAAAAGAGCATCTGTGGGGGAAAAAGGATCCTGACACAGATACATTAATCAGTTCGTGTCCTTTCACACTACCCATTGTGAAAACTCCCAGATAAGATGATTCTTTAGTTGCAGTACTGCACAACGGATTTGTGTCATCCACCCATACACATTTTCCCTACAGAATAAGTTCCCAGATGGATTTTTTTTCTTCCAGTTTTCTGTTGTGTCTGGTCAAGTGCTCAAAGGATTATGAGATGTGCATTTTTTAACCGTTGACGAGCTTTTCAGTCCTGTAGAGACTCTGTGGGCTCACCTTCTCCCCCAGGTTCCTCAAGAGCTGAAAATTCTGTTTCAATAAGTGGTTTCAGAAACTTCTCGACCTTGGTTAATCTTTGCTTGAGTTTCTGCTGCATCGACTCATATTCAGCCAAGACTCTGGCAAATCTTGTTTGCAGGAGGTCAACTGACCCCTCCATTTGAATGACCTTCTCTTCCAAGTCTTTAGGGTCACTGCCCATGTTTGCAATGTTTAAATCTAGTAGACCATCTTTCATTAAGATCTGCCTCCCTTTCTCCTCCAACATAGTTTTGGCATCCGGGTACTCTGTAAGAGCTTCCATGAGGTCATCTTTTGACAGGCAGAACAAATCTGAGTAGCCAATGCTTTTAATATTGGCCGTTCGTCGGTTGCCAGCCTTGCTGCCTTTGATGTTAAGAATGCTGATCTCACCAAAGTAGCTGCCATCACTCAGAACAACAAACTGTGTGATTCCATCATCTGCCACCACAGCAAGTTTGCCTTCTTTGATGATGTACATCTCTCGTCCAATGTCCCCTTTCTTGCATATGTAATCTCCAGGACTGTACACCTGGGGCTGTAGCTTCAACACCAATTCCACCAACAGACCAGCCTCACAGTCAGCAAAGATGCGAACCTTTTTTAATGTGTCTAAGTGAACGTTGATCGCAATTTCTGCCCTTAGCTTGTCAGGTAAATATCGCAAGACTTCTTTTTCATCAACTGTTTTTTTGTTGGTCCACAGATAGTCAAACCATTTAATAACTCTCTTCTCCATATCTTTGCTCACATTTCGAAAATTCATGTATTGTTTGATAGCATCAACTCTTGATTGAAATTCTGCCCTGGCTGCATTCATATTGGAAATCATAGAACCTATGTTACCAACGATGGTGGCAAAAATTAAAACTCCAATTAAGAAGTCTACCACCACAAAGACATATTCAGAATCCAGCACAGGAGGTGGAGTTTCACCGATGGTTGTCAGTGTCAGTGTGGACCAATAAAGGCTGTAGACATATTTTCTAGCCAAACGGCCAAATTCAGGGTCATTGACATCAGGGTAGACCCATGTGTCATTCCCAAATCCAATAGCTTTTGAGATGGAGTAGTATACGCAAGCATTCCAGTGGATAATGATAACAATGTACATTACAAGGTTTGAAATCCTAAAGATGTTTGGGTAGTTGGTCCTTGTTTCTGTCCTCTGGAAGAACTCAAACATTCGAGAGATTCTTAATAGCCGGTTTAATCTAATTTCTGGATAGTTCCATCCAAACTTGAAATACAGCAGATCAGTCGGTATCACAGACAGAACATCAAGTTTAAACTGCAAGTTTGCTTTATACTTCTCTATGAGTTTCAGTTTGTCTTTCACTAGCAATCCTTGTTCCAGGTAACCTAAAATAGAAGAGAGAAAAGCCAGTGTTTCTGTCTGTTATATCATGTTTATCTTATTTTTTTTTTCCTGTAGTAACTCTTAACTTTGTTTAGGTCAAAATAAGAATACTTTTTAATAAATATGTCTTTAGTGGTACAGTAACATATAAGATCAAATCTACATGTGGTTACAGAAGAGTCTATTGTACAAATAGAAAAATAAACCTTTTTTTAGTGTAAAGGTAATATACAGATAGTTAAATAGGTAAATAGAGTGATTGATTCATTGATGGATAGACAATTTTACCTGACCAGGTAAAATCATGTCTTTGATGAATTGCATTCATATTCTACAGCATTATTAAATGATAAGTTACACATTTTTGTTCCTGTCCTCAATATCAGTGGCACATCACTCTTAAAATCCTTATGATTTTCTGAGAAACCAAAGTATCTTTTGTTCTGATATTTGGTCTTGGCCTCAGCTCCTGATGCAGAACTCCAGAGTGCTTTGAATTCCTTGGATGGTAAGGGTCTCTTTGTTCTATGGAGGCAGCTCTTGGTAGGCTCTTAGGTGGGACTGGTCATCACAGGCATTATGTTTAGAAGCTTGGCATTTTCAACCTCCATCCCCACTTCCTCCAGGAGAAGAAGATGGGCTGGCAAGGAACTTGATAGTCTGACACCAATGTATGATATAGCCTTTCATAAAGATCATTGACTTTGGTGATGAGCATCCAAGTGAGAGGGCAAATGTAGAGGGTTAGAAGGATGTCATAACTGAATTCCATGAGGTCAAAGCTCTCAAGGTCTTCCACAGTTGTCTTCTGTATCGCTGCACCTTGCCTGTTCATCTGTACCATTTATCATGTCCTTTATTAATAGAACAAACTACCAAGTATGGGGGATTTGGGGTTCAGTGGGCCATACTAACAAATAACTGATCCTGAAGAGGGATTGTGGGAACCCTAAGGTATGCCTATTGGAGCAGAAACACAAGTTGGGTCATGTCCCTGACATCTGAAGTCAGGAAGAGCCTTATGAGACCCAGCCCTTAACCTGAGGGGTCTCACTAACTCCAGCTGGCTTCAGAACAGAATAAATTGTAGAGGGTGTTATAGATGCTTAATAACTCAGGCTACTCCTTGGCAGAATCCAAGCCCTGCTCTGAGAAGTGTGGGCACCTGCCCTGCTGTCTCACTGTTTTGCATGGCTATGCTTTCACCTTCAGTGTGAAGCAGAAATATCTCTTCAGACTGTGTTTTCACTCCTTAGTCTTGTCCTCCAAGCTGTCCATAATCACCCTTAATCATCTCTTCTGTGCTGTTACTGTGGGCCTTGGATGGTGAGCCCAGAATCCCAGCAGTACAAAGAGAGTTTGTTTCTTCTTCTATAGTGGCTACCAAACCTACAAGGAAGCTCTGGCAACAAAACACTGCATTGACATGTAGAGAGCTTCCTTTTGTGATTTCCCAGAGGTGTCTGTGCTGTGTATAATGGTTACATTTACAATGGGGGAGCAGTGCAGAAACCCAGAGGACATGGGTTCGGTTCCCAACACCCACATGGCAGTTCAGAACAGTCTGTAACTCCAGACCTAGAGGATCTGACACCTTCTTCTGGCCTTCTACCCTGGTGCACATGGTACACAGACATACATACAGGCAAAACACCCATACACATAAAATAGAAAAGGTAAAGAAAAAAATTAAGGTGTCCTAGCAACATCTTCCTGGATCAGCTGGAAAGACCGAAGCCAATGAGTAGGAACATGTTATCTCTCTGTAGATGTTTTCAACTGAGGTTGTGAGTTTATATTGAAGAACAGTTGTATTTGGAAATGTCATTATGTGTTAAAAATAAAAGCAAGAAATTTCAGAAAACCCAAAACAGATCATACTTACCTGTCCTTGTTCGTACAAACATATCAGCAATATAGACTATGTCTGATACATAATCAAAAATGAGCCAGTATCCTAGATAATCAGATTGGAGTTCATCAAAACATGCTCTATAATGAAGAAAAAAATACAAAAAATTACATGGAGACTAACTGGAATAAAGGCCCCTTTGTATAATGTTTTTCAGGATGGCACATACAATATGCTAAGGCTAGAGGGGTCTTCAGAGCACAGAGTCATCACAGTTTCCGCAAACCCTTCTTTGGTGGTTATGATTCATTTTCTCACACTTCTGAATTCTAATATCTGTTCTATCAGTACTAGTTGGGCTTGTATAGACATCAGATAAGAATTAAGCAGGTAGGGTAGGACGTGTCTATCATCTCAACACTGGAGAGGCAGAGCAAGAAGACCTCTGAGTTCAAGGCCAGCTTGATCTACAGAGAGAGAGAGGAGAGAGAGAGAGTTCCAGGACAGTCAGGGCTACACAGGGAAGCTACAACAACAACAAAGAATAAATTGTTTCATCTGGGAGGATACTTCCATTGTTAAAGTGCTTGGTGAGAAAGCATGATGATCTGAATTCAGTCCTCAGAATCTTGCAGACAATAACAACATCAACAACACAGCAGCCATGGTGGCATATGCTTGTCATTCCTAGCTCTAGAGAGCAGAGAGGAGCACCCGTCCCCCTCCCCCACACCGCCGCTGCCATGTGAGCCAGCCTAGATATAACAGCTAGTTCCAGGTCAGTAAGATATTCTATCTCAAATACAAGGTAGATAGCATCCTGAGGACACACAAAGCTGACCTCTGGTCCCCATGCATATATGCATACATGTACATGACATACACAGAAAAGAATAAATGGCTTAAAGCTAAAGTCAAATCTCATTGGGTGAAACCCACTGATCACAAAGTTAATATTCCTTATCTATACCCAAAAAGTTTCAGGAAAATGTTCCTACTCTTGAACAACAAGAGGTTTCTTACAGATACTAGACTCTTCATTGTTTTCCACTATGGGCAATTTTTTTTTCCTGATAGGCCAAGAATTACAGTTTTCTCCCAGTGTCCAAATTTCATAATTAAACAACCTGAAGTTTGAAAGCATGCTTCTTCTTCTCTCATCCCCATCCCTTCCCAGGACTGTATGTCCAAGAACACTATAAATAAAAGACATGCTGACATCAGAAAACACAGAGAGAATGATTTGGCCACTCTTTCCAACCTGAGGCAGGGAAAACTGGTTTGCTCTGAAGAGCCCTAGGTCAAAGTATGTTGGTAGTCAACTTCTAAGGGTTTTGATATACACATAGAATATATGTAAACCTTGCAATAATCATCGTCCAGTTGTACATCACAGGCAAAGTGATACAAAACAGCCAGTTGTAGTATGTGTTTCCTGAAGGATCAATGACCACAACTTCTTTCTTCTCCCTAGCAACAATTAGAAATAGAGAGGAAAGTTATTAAGAAACAAAAATATTGGTATTTACCATACCAAATGAGGCTATATCCACCACCCATGATCATTGCAGTAGATGATGGATACCCTTGACTTAGGAAGATTAGCTCTATAATTATATTCACCATAAGAACCTGGTTAGTTAGTGAGGGGAGAGTAGATAAATCAGCAGTCTTAAAATGAACCATCTACTGGACTTCTGTTAAAGCCCTATGTTTACTACAACAATGCAGTCAGTTCTATATCCCAAGTATGGAGTGCAAATAATGACCTAAATTGTAGGAAGCTGTAGATTTCCCAACAGTTCTTTGTAAACTTAAGGGTGATAGAATGATAACGTTTCCATCAATTCCCTTCCCCTATCTAGAAGCAATGACCTGAGCTACAATGTTGAGGGAAGGTTGTGACTCAATCCACAGAGAAAGAAGGGCAATGCAACACAAATTTGTGCAGTACTCGCTCGAGTGAAGCAGGGATGAGCTATGAGAGAGGCAGTAGAGGGCATAAAGAAGAAAGGAATAAATCATGTGATCAAATAGCTATTTCAAATGGTCTGGTACCAAGCCTATATTTAAAAAAAAAAAGTTTTCTCCTTATACAAGCGTCAACAACTTTCTCAACGGGACACAAATAGTTGAATTGTTGTTTGATGGGTTGTTTTGTATAAATAAGTTCAGAGAATAAGTTCTTTTGAGTAAAATAATTTTGCTTTAAGACTTTACAAATATGACTTTGTACCAACCCCCATGAAATTCTAGATTTTAATTGCCTACTTGAAAAGGAGTTTTTCAAGAGCAGCATTTGGAATGCACTTCTGTAGTTGTCAAAAGTTGTCTGGGGTACTGTCAGACTTCTGTCAGACTGAAGTTGCTACTCTGAAATGTTAATAAGATTATCAAGTTTTTATCTGGCCTTTACAGGCTGATGAGATCCTAGGTACCCAGTGATCCTTAACCTGAATATTTAGTGGGAAGTTTTTCTTCATTGATGCTTATGAAAGAAAATAATTCATACTTGCTAAATTTTACGGAACCTAGAAAAAAGTTTTCAATTTCATTTGATAGCAGTTTATACAAAATATTTGTTCTTAAGTATTTAAGGACTTTGTCTTTGCCTGGGGCTTTTTGCTATAAAGCTTTTTCTATGCTTTGGGAAATTTTACCTACATCTAAAACCAATTACAAGTTCATGTCTGTTTTCAATGCCAGTAAAAATATTTACTCTTCTTTCTTATCTTTGGTTTTCTCCTCTTTCTTTTTCTTCTCTTTTTCCTTTTCCTTCTTCTTTTTCTTCTCTAGGTCCTTTTTATTTTCATTTTTGTCATTCACCTTGCTGGAAAAGTTGAGTAAGTGTTGTTACCATATGCAAATAACACAGACAGGCAGAAAAACAGAGGAATTGATGCAAAGTCAGGCTTACCTCTTCTTTTCCTTTTTCTTTTTCTTTTTTTCTTTTGGGTCTCTAAAAAGAAACAGCATCTGTCACATAATCACATTACTCCAACCCCAGCTTCTTTCTGCTTTCCTCTCCACTCAGCAAGGATTCTCAGCCTTGCTTTCGAAGTTCTGCCTCAGTGTTCAGAAACCAAAAGGGAGGGTGGCCAAAATCAAACAGGTATCCAGACAAATAACAAAACATGCTCAGGTTAACAGAAAAGAAAAGTTGAAAAGGACAGAATACATAAATTATGTAAAGAATTTCACTAACTTAAGAAACAGCAGTCTCTGAATGAGTGTATTCCAGAATTCTAATACATAAAGGTAATGGTTTTTTACTTTAAGCTTTTAATATCATTCACATGTTTTCTTAAATCTCAAGAATCTCAAAAAAAAAATAATGTCATGAATTCTCTTTCAAGGAAGTGATTTTGATGGGAGCATTGTTTTTAGTTTTTATTTTTTCATGAGTAGTCAAAAAGGAAAAAAAAAAACCTCTTTGGTCATTCATTCAAGTCATGAGGTCAGACAATAATCCAGAATATGATAAACTAGCATATCTGAGCCACAGATATAAGTAGCAACGTGACCCATGGGGAACAAGTAAGCTGCTAAGAAGGTGGATTAGCACACCATTTCACCCCATGTCACTTACCACTGTTTCATCAGCACCTATTCTTCATGGCCTACCTATGGCTATACATAGGATTTCTTTAGGAGCAGCTGTTGGAATTCCAACAAACCTCAAGCAGGCTATTTCTATACTATGAAACCATCTATATGTGGCCTTGAAACACAGTGGTGAGCCTAGGCTTCCCAATGGCACAGCTTCAAGTACCATGCAGTCACTCACTTTGTATGAAAAAAGATACGGTTAACTTAAGAATACATAAAGACTCATGGGCAATCACAAAGGCCTTAAATGGTTGGTTAAGGAATATTTTTCCTAGATGGAAAAATATTGAACAATCGGGGCAGATGAGTTCTAGAGAAAAGGCAAACTAATAGACTTATAAGCACAACATTTGAAATCTTTGTATCCCATGTCAGAGAGTAACCACGCAGACTGTAGGACTCAGCTAGCTGATAAATACAACCTCCACTGTGGCATCCCCAGTGCTGGCAGCCTCCATGGCAACAAAAATGAAGGCTATGTTTGGGCCAACACATGGCTTTCTGCTCATAATGGCTGGTGTTGAACATCTAGCCTTCTAGTTATAAATAGAGCATGTGAATCATGTAGGTAGCATTGCTGTTATAACATGACTCCAGTGCATATCTCTTAAGTAAAGTGTCACTTGATGGCACATTAACTTCATTGCATCCTCACCAATGAAGAAAGTACACCAAATGCTTTTATACTAAATGGCTTATATTGTGGTATATGTTGCTTTTTGCCACAAACTTGACCAGTATCATTGTTTAGGGTTTTTGAAAATATGACCCACTTATAAAGACTACTACACAGCATCACTTTGGGTCTACTTTATAGCAAAAGAAATGTAGCAAAACAATAACTGGCCCAACTTGAGAACTACCCCATGGAGAGCCAGCCTCTGTTATTATTAATGATACTCTGCTATGCTTGCACACAGAAGCCTAGCATAACTCTCTTCTGAGAGGCTTCATCCAGCAACTGATGGAAACAGATGCAGAGACCCACAGCCAAACAATAGGCAGAGCACAGGGAGTTTCACCATGGCTTTCTAAGCCTGCTTTTTTATAGAACCCAAGACCACCAGCCTAGTAATGACACCACCCACAACAGACTGAGCTCTTCCCCAATCAATCACTAATTAAGAAAATGCACTAAAGGCTTGCCTATAGGCCTATCTTATGGAGGCACTTTTTGTCTCAATTGAGACTTGTTTCTTTCCTGTGACTAGTGTGTGTCAAGTTGACATAAAACTAGCCAGCACAGATACTGAGTTTGGAATCCAATGGGTCTATTGTATGCTGCTCCATGCAGAACCTTCTCATGTGTTACAGATATGGAGTGAGCTTCAGAAGGCACAATGGAAATGCTGCCTGGGAGTACACTTTCCTTGAAGATGAGTGACTATAATCCAGGATACTGTAAACTTAAGAAAAAGAATGGTCATTAGGTGGTGCTCTATGCCTGCACATGAATAGAATGCACAGGTCTAGGAACCAAGGTATGTAATTAGGGGTACTTTACATAGGGAAAGTATACTTCTCATTTCTGTACAGCTGGGTTTTGTGGTTCTAGAGGTCACAATTCATGAAAGGGGTCTATACTTCTGCCAAAGGGCACAGTTACAGTTCCTTTAAACATTAATCTATGACTACTTCCCTGGCCACTTTGGACTTCTCATTCCAAGAAACTAATTGGCAGAGAAGAATCACCAGACTGTAAAGTTTATGATCCTGATCATCAAAAATAAGTAGTGCTGGGGTTGTGCAATGAGCAGATAGAAAAATATCTGACAGGTGCATGATCCACCATGGCAGCTGCTCTCAACATGTAGTGCATGACCCCTTTGGGAGCTGAACGTTCCTTTTAAATGGGTCACATATCAGATACCATGCATATCAGATATTTACGTTATGATTCATAACAGTAGCAAACTTATGGTTATGAGGGAGCAATGAAAATTTTATGTTTGGTCATTACAACATGAAGAACTGTACTAAAGGGTCACAGCATTAGGAAGGTTGAGAACCACTACGTTATGGTATCTGTTGAAATATCCTCAACGCATCTTTGATAGTGAAAATAGACAAGTCTAGCAGCCACATCTTAAGGACAGCATAATGACCAGATAAATGTCTGTATTTTCTAGACTGAAAGAAGTTCTGCACAATCATGAGACTGCTCTAGAATGGACAAAAGTAGATAAGAAGTTTCTGTGTACACCTCAAAAGTATCTAAAGTGGCCAGGCATCTTTATACATCCCATTCACCTTCCTCTTACAAGCTTCCCTGGGACAAAAGAACATCCAGAAGCCTTAGATGGAGCAGCAGCATCATTTTCTCTCTAAAAGAGTGGAGCTGAGCAGGGGCACAGGTGGGCTGCAAGGCTGCAATTACACATGGGTTTCCTGGATATCAGGCACTCATTCTCCACACACCAACACTTGCTGACAGCATGCTTTCTCCTGTCTTTTGAAAGGAATGATTGGATGATGAAAATCACCATTTTTAAATTTATCTCACAGATTCCTAGGGCTGTTCTGACTGTGTGTGACTGCAAAGACCCAGTTCTGTTACATAAGTATGACATAAATTTGAAAGCATACCCATACTCCAAAGCTTCAATAAGACCAAATGTCTATTCTTCGAATTTCAGCATCTCCCTCTGCCCAATTCTGCCACCCCTAATTCCCTTCCAGATACCACTCCAAAGGGCACATCCAATAAATATCTGCACAGAGACCGCTATGTCAGAGGCTGCCTCCTGAAGATTGTGGCCCAAGGTCCATTTTTCAGTGTTTCATAACTTTGATTGTCCAGTCTGCCCTAAGGAAGGGCAATTGCATATATAACAAAGACATTTTTTAAAAAACATGTATTAAGCGAAAGAATAAAATACATGCATGTTGCTTTTAATCGGGGCAGATGTATTTTCCAGATATAAATTAGCAAACAACAAAATAATAGAATGTTGTTTTTATTAAATGAGTTCATGTGCTAATTATTAGCTATATCTCTAATTTAGATGCTGCTGGTTTTTTACTTGTTTTAATTTTCTTCTGTAGATGTACTTACTGCTCTTTGTTGCTGCTGTTGTTAACATTGAAAAGAGCCATAGTACCTGGCAAGTACTGCTCCCTGGAAGAGAAAAATTATATAGTGGGATCACAATGCGAACTGCCTTAAAAAACAACTATCTTCACAGTTTTCTACTCACTACATAATATTATCCACGTGACTATTTAAAAAATACAGAACTTCTATGAAGCACGGCTTGCCAGAAAACAGTTTATTGATGCAAAGTAGTTACTAAATGCCTATTTGTCAAGGTTCATACCAAAAATTAGCAATATCTTTGGCCTTGAATGAACCAAGATGGTTGACGCTGACTTCCATTGAAAGACCCCAGATAGCCAGCAAAGACAGAAAAAGAAAGGAAACAGATTTTTAAAGGAACAAGTGGAAAGCTATAGTTAACCAATATAAAGGAATTTTAAAAAAAGGGAAAATGATAATAAAAAACAAGATACGGTGCATAAGATCAGAACCCGTGATCCATACCGTGCCTCATTCCTTAATCCTTCAGTGGCTTCGAGGATCTCTATTTGAACATGACTGCTTTCTTTTTCCCCCATAAATGCTAACCTTTCCTTTTCTAATCCCACACTGTAGTTCCTGGGAGTAGGCTCTACTGGATATAGCAGTTTAGAGAATGATAGCCCACCCTCTCATATGGAGTTATCCCAAAGGATGCATTTAAAAGAAGCAGGAAATCAAGGGAGTGTGGGCAGCCAAACACACCCAGGACTTTCTCAGAGGTTCTGATGAAAGGACAGAGAGAACTTTAGTTCTATGTCCTTGTCCAGGTGCAGATTTGGCAAGGCCAGGCTAAGACTGGAGCCAGGTCCTCGAAGGAGTCAAGGGTGTGCTTTCTGAGGACTTTTCCCCCTGGGCTGTGGTTTTGGGTCCTATGTCACTCTCTCTGAGGTATCCTGTGCTCTCTTTGCCACTTGTCTGCTCTCTGCTGACCTTGGCCATTTCCCTCCTAGAAATAGTATATACAATACTGTACTTCTTAATAAACTTGCATGGCATAGTCATTGGCTTTTGCAAGACCTCCTGATCCTAGTTACTGCTTTTGTCTTTTTTATTTTTCATCTTTATTTCCCTCTCCAATCATGCTGCTCAACATTTTGCTGTTTGGGACTCTTGTTCCTACGGGTTCAGGTCAAGAGAGTTATTGGGGCACAAGGTTTATGAGAAACAAACATTAGTCTCAAGGAGCATGATGGGGCATATTTATGACTGGGAACCTATGGCTGTGAGTAATTAGACATCAGCAGTCTTCCAAGAAAGGAAGAAGGTAAGGAACAGAAACAGCAAGGTATGCATTAGTTCTTGCATTAGAACTAATCTCAATGGCAAGCCCACTCTGTAGACGGAATAGAAGGATTTTCATTAAAGTAGTAGTTTAGAAGATAGATAGAAGATAGATGCCCCTCTCACCTCTGCGATGGTCCTGGCATTCTGTGTGACTTGTTTCTAAAGAAAGAGTCCTCGTTCTCTGACTCTTCAGACGGAGAGGCATTGTCTTCATCAGAAAAGGAGCTGCCATTCAAAGGGGAGCAGAAGTGAGCAGGATTCCTGTTTTAACCAGCTCAGGGTATCACGACTCTCATCAAGGTGAGGCCCACCACTTCCCACCCCTTCTCAGACTAACCCACAGCACATGTTTAATTAGGTGGGGTAGGAGTGCAGCATTCTACGGAGTGTGTGTGCTAGTGAAGGTAAGATACCCTGATTAGACCTCCCATATCACTGCTGTTGGATGCACTGGCCAATGTCAACGTTTGTCCAATAGAAAGTGCAGGATCTACCTTTGGGTCATTTTATACATGTGACTGAACTGTCACTTCCTGATACTTTCCCCCCATTAAAAGAAAATTCCATCACTCTCACTCTCTCTATTCATTTATGGGTAACTGTTTTAAATTACACTATTAAATTATATTATTAGATTTTATAACCAACATAACTATATAGAAAATATTCAATATTTTCACATGTATGTACAGCAATATCATCTATTTAGATTTTATATTTCCCATGGATAAGGATTCTATTTATGAGTAAAAAAGTATTTGTCATAATACTTTTACATATATAATACATAATAGGATGAAAATACATAAATGATAACAAAATATCCTTTGTGTAATGGGTAAATTATACTGTTCCAAAGTATAAGTAAGTTCACTAAATTAAATAGGTTACAATTTTATAGCTACAAATTATGAAGCCAAATTAAAATCCAACCAAAAAAAAATGGTGCTTGTGTTAAAAAAAAAAATGCATGAGAATTTGCATAGATTCACCTGCACGCTCCATTTTCCATCCGTCGGATTTCCTTTTCAATAGCTGGTACAACCACATTGGGAGTATTTACAAAAGAGTGCCACGTATTGACAATGCTTGTCTTCATGGTTAGTTTAGTATCTGAGAAGAAATAAATCTTATTAATGAGAAGTTTTGTGTTTACATTGTGTAATCACATTTCACCCTACAGGGACTATGCTGTGACAGCAGAGCTCCACTGAGGAGGAGACAGTGTTTCAGCTGCAGTTCTTCAACTGAAATGTGCTGAAACCATACCTCTGAGGTTTTCAGCACATGCACCTATGAAATTGAAACTACCAGCTGGTTGCTACCCATCTGTCCAACCCAAGGGCTCCTCAACCCTTAAGAATGTTAATTACATCCTCCCTTCTCTGCCTCAGCAATGGGCACACATTTGAATAACTCTCTCACATGCGAAATCACTATGCATTCTATCTTCAAAGCTAGCTATAACCTTCGTGGAGACCTTTGTCACAATGGCAGAGTGCTGGGCAGGTAATAGATATTCAAGAAACAGTCACTCACTAAACAAATCCTGTTTTGTTTTCTGTGGTGGGGGCGTGTCATTGTTGTAACTTTGATGGTGAGAACAGAACCTATTTTCAACATGTTGGGCATGTTCCCTACCACTGAGTTCTAGTCCCAGCTCCAGATCTTGTTCTTATATTTAAAAAGCTGTACTCACATAATGTTTCATCAGAGGTTATAAAAATGTGGTGAGTTTACAATGATGTTTGAAATGTTTGTTCGGTTGTTAACTATGGTGAGTGGCCCGTGACATGACACTCAGTCCTCTCACTGTATGGTGTGTATTTGTGCTCCACAAAGACAGATTGAACTAAAAATACCTGCATTTCCCTGATTCCTGTGCAGTTCAGATTCTCCGTGTCATGGCAGATTAAACAGTCATATAAGCATCTATGATACTTGAAAGGCAGAACTGTCACTAAAAACATTTATTTTTTTTCTGCCTTGCTATGACAGCCAGCAAGAACAGGCAAGGGGGCCACTGTGTTTTCTATTCTCTGGATCCTAAAAACAGGGTATTAGGTTTACTCTGTGAAGCAAGGGCGGGGGTGGGGCATATGTGAGGGTGGCGGTTAATGCAAGAATGAGGCTCTTAGATCTGCCTCCAATATAAGTGGTCCCCTGGGCTCTGGCTTACAGTTTAGGTGACACATTCCTATAGGAAACAAGTTAGGAGCCTCCCACAGAGGGCCTCTGAAAGGCTCTGCCCTGCAGACTATCAAAGCAGATGCTGAGACTTATGGCCAACCTTTGGGCAGAGTGCAGGGATCTTATGAAAGAAGTGGGAAACAGTAAGATCTGGTGAGGACAGGAACTCCACAAGGAGAACAATGACCCCTGCACAGATGTAGCCCATGGCAGTTCAGTATCCAAGTGGGTTCCATAGTAATAGGAACGGGGACTGACTCTGACATGAACTATTTGGCCTGCTCTTTAATCACCTCCCCTTGACAGGGGAGCAGCCTTACCAGGCCACAGAAGAAGACAATGCAGCCATTTCTGATGAGACTTAATTGACTAGGATCAGAAGGAAGGAAAAGAAGACCTCCCCTATCAGTGGACTTGGGGAGGGGCATGGCTTTGCCCTGCAGACTATCAAAGCAGATGTTGAGACTTATGGCCAAACTTTGGGCAGAGTGCAGGGAATCTTATGAAAGAAGTGGGAAACAGTAAGATCTGGAGAGGACAGGAGGTCCACAAGGAGAGCAACAAAACCAGAAAATTTGAACACAGGGGTCTTTCCTGAGACTCATACTCCAACCAAGGACTATTCATGGAGATAACCTAGAACCCTTGCACAGATGTAACCCATGCCAGTTCAGTGTCCAAGTGGTTTGCATAGTAATGGGAACAGGGACTGTCTCTGACATGAACTGATTGGCCTGCTCTTTGATCACCTCCCCCTGAGGGGGAGCAGCCTTATCAGGCCACAGAGGAAGACAATGCAGCCACTCCTGATGAGACCTAACAGACTAGGATCAGAAGGAAGGAAAAGAAACCCTCCCCTACCAGTGAACTAGGGGAGGGGCATGCATGGAGAAGGGAGAAGAAGGGAGGAATTGGGAGGGGAGAAGAGAGGGAACTAGAAAGGGGATACAAAGTAAATAAAGTATAATTAAAAATAAAAAAGAATAAAAGAATTGGAAAGAAAAAGAGCTAATGCCCAATTTAACCTCTGTAGGTGCCATGTATGTTCAAGGGGTAAAGATATACATACAGGCCCACACTCATCATACGCATAACATGAATTAAAAATGAGAAGATTCTATAAAGTTGCAATATGAAAAATAAAGTAAAAAGCATTGCAAAAATAAACAAATAGAGAAATCATGCCCCAGACCAAAAAGACGAGCTAGACTTCTATGGAACTTTCTGTCCAATAGTTGCTAAGTAAACATTTTCTCCATCCATATATGAAACATTCTCCAAGACAGACCACAAAACAAATTGTAACAAACTATATTAAGAGGTTTATTGGACTGCAGTGCACTAAAAGTAGAAACCAGAAAACTTTAGACGCTATATAAATATATAGAAAACAAATAACTTACTTTTGCACAACCAATAGCTAAGATACTTAGTAGGAATTTTTCATTTTTCTTGAAACAAATAAAATTCCAGACATAGCACATCGAATTCTGTGAGATACAGGAAGGGAAAGCTTATGCAGATGGTGAACATTACAGAAACTGGAAGTCCTTCAGTGAACAAGTGCTCACTACAGTTAGAGTAGTGCTTCTCAAGCTGTGGGTCATGACCCCCTTTGGTGGTAAGAACAACCTTTTGGCAGGGGTCGTTTAAGATTGGAAAACACAGATATTTGCATTACTGTTCATAACAGTATTGAAATTACAGTTAATAAAGCAGCAACAAAAATAATTTTATGGCTGGGGTCATGACAACATAAGGAACTTTACTAAAATGTTGCAGCATTAGGAAGGTTGAGAACCAGTGCTCCACAGGAACTAGACAGGCAAGTACAAGACAAATCCAAAATTAATAAAAGGAAAGAAATAATAAAGGCCAAAGCCAAAATAAATGAAATAGAGACTGAAAGTTACCGAAGACAACAAAAGAGCTTATTCTCTGGAAAAAAAAGAAGGAAAATTGACAAGCAAAAAGGAGAACCTCTAATAAATAAAGTCAAAGATGAAAAGGAAACATTACAACTGATACCACAGAAATGCAAAAGATCTAACAGATTATCTCAGAAAATACATAGTTAAAAATTTGATAGTCTATAAGTGACAGAAAATCCATAGATACACACATTTTATCACATTTGAGTCATGAAGAAATAGAAAACCTAACCATATTAATATCAAGTACTGATATATAACCAATAATAAAAAGAACCCATCAAAGGAAAGCCTAGACCAAATGAATTAGATCAGTCATTTAAGGAAGAGGTAATGTCAGGTCTCTTTAAGTTATTCAAAAACGGAAGAGGCAGAAATTCTTTCAAACACTTTCTAGAAGGCTAGCATTACCTTGATACCCAAATCAGATAAGAATTCAACATAAAGAACATGATGGACCAGTGCCATTGATGAACAGGCACTCAGAATTCCTAAACAAAATAACAGCATACAGGATGCAGAGCACATCAGGAAGTTTGTTCACCATGACCAGCCAAGTGGGGATTTTCTCCAGGACAGCAGAGGTGGTTCGTATCCTCAAACCAATAACATGTATATCACAATAGTATGAATGACAAAAGCCATGAGATCATCTTAGATCACAGATGCACAGAAGCACTGATGAACAGATGCATCATAGATGCACAGAAGACATTTTAATAAATTCAACATCATTGATAAAAATCTCTGAACAAATTAGGTATAAAGGGGATGTACATGCAGGTGACTCTGATCAAAATACATGTGTACACAGGTATAAAAATATCATAATGAAACATATACAATTAGTATACTACTAATAATTTTTAAAGCAAAAATAAGATAGCTCAACATGACAATGGTAGCCTCGGACAGTAGCTAGAATTGTGCAGAATGGAAAAGGGCCAAAAGCACATCTGATGAAGAGCATGATGACTGAACATTTCCCCCAATATCAAAAGCAAAGTAACAGTATTCTAGCATTACTTTCTATCATTTTAGAGGTTCTAGAACTTGTAATAAGGGGAATAAGAAAGAAAAGACATTCTAGTTATAAAAGAAGAAATAAAACATCTATTTGCAAATGACACAGTACAGAGAAGACAAAACAAATGCCAAAGATAGAACAAATAAATAAATAAATGTGTCAAGTTTTCAGGATTAAAAGGTCAATGTAAAAACTAAAGTTTGTACCTATATGCCAAAAAATTTACAAACACACATTTCCTCTAATCAATGTCAAGTTGTTTTTTGTTTTGTTTTGTTGAATTTCTTTTTTTAATTTTTTCTTTTTTTCTTTTATTAACTTTTATTTTTCTATATTAATCACAGATTATTTACTTTGTATCCCAGCTGTAGCCCCCTCCCTCATTCTCTTCCAATCCTACCCTCCCTCCCTCATCTCCTTCCTGCCCTTTTCCAAGTCCACTGATTGGGGAAGTCCTCCTCCCCTTCCATCTGACCCTAGCTTATCAGGTATCTTCAGGACTGGCTGCCATGTCTTCCTCTGTGCCCTAGCAAGACTGTTCCTCCTGGGCGGGGGGGGGAGCTTGGCAAAGGAGCCAGTCATTGAGTTCATGTCAGAAATACTTCCTGTTCCCCTTATTAGGGAAACTGACTTGGTTACTGAGCTACCATGGGCTACATCCGAGCAGCGGTTCTAGGTTATAACCATATATGGTCCTTGGATGGCGAAACAGTCTCATAGAGGACCCCTGTGCCCTGATAAATTTTGTCGTTGTGGAGCTCCTGTCCTCTCCCGGTCATATTAACTCCCCCTTTTATATTTTTATTAATTACAGTTTATTCACTTTGTATCCCAGCTATAGCCCCATTCCCCATTCCCTCCCAATCCCACCCTTCCTCCCTATTCTTCTCCTATGCCCCTGCCACAGTCTGATGATAGGGAAGGTCCTCTTCTCCTTCCATCTGACCCTAGTCTATCAGGTATCAAGACTGGCTTCATTGTCTTTCTCTGTGGACTGGTAAGGCTGCTCCCCCATCAAGTGGAGATGATCAAAGAGCCAGCCCATGAGTTCAAGTCAGAGATGGTCCCTGTTCCCATTATTGAGGGACCCTCTTGGATACTGAGCTGCCATGGGCCATCTCTGTGCAGCGGTTCTAGGTTATCTCCATGAATGGTCCTTGTTTGGAGTATCAGTCTCAAAGAAGGCCCCTGTGCCCAGATTTTTTTCATTCTGTGCTCTCCTTGTGGAGCTCCTGTTCCCTCCAGGTCTTTCTATCTCTTCCTTCTTTCATAAGATTCCCTGCACTCTGCCCAAAGTTTGCCTATGAGAGTCAGCATATGTTTTGATACCCTGGTGGGTAGTGTCTTTCAGAGGCCCTCTGTGATAGGCTCCTATCTTGTTTCCTGTTTTCTCCCTCTTCCAATGTCCGTCTTGTTTGCCTTTCTGAATGAAGAGTGAGCATCTTACCAAGGATCCACCTTCTTGATTAGCTTCCTTAGGTGTGCAGATTTTAGTATGGTTATCCTATATTGTATGTCTAATATCCACTTATAAGTAAATACATACCATGTGCATTTTTCTGCTTCTGGGATACCTCACTCAGGATGATCGTTTCTAGATCCCACTATTTGCCTGAAAATTTCATGATTTCCTTGTTTTTAATTGCTGAGTAGTATTCCATTGTGTAAACGTACCACAATTTCTGTATCAATTCCTCACCTGAGGGACATCTGGGTTGTTTCCAGATTCTGGCTATTACAAATAAGGCTGCTAGGAACATGGTTGAGCAAATGTCCTTGATGGATACTAGAGACTATTTTGGATATATACCTAGGAGTGGTATGGCTGGATCTTGAGAAGCACTATGCCTAGTTGTCTGAGAAAGTGCCAGATTGATTTCCAAAGTGGTTGTACAAGGTTACATTCCCATCAGCAATGGAGGAGGGTTTCCCTTTCTCCACATCCTATCCAGCATGTATTGTCAGTTGAGTTTTTGATCTTTGCCATTCTGATGAGTGTAAGCTGAAATCTCAGGGTCGTTTTGATTTGCATCTCCCTGATGACTAAGGACGTTGAACATTTCTTTAAGCGTTTCTCTGCCATTCAATATTCCTCTATTGAAAGTTCTCTGTTTAGCTCTGTACCCCATTTTTTAAATTGGATTGTTTGATTTGGTGCTGTTTAACTTCATAAGTTCTTTATATAGTCTGGATATTAGCCCTCTGTCAGACATAGGGTTGGTGAAGAACCTTCCCAATCTGTAGGCTGTCGTTTTGTTCTGATGACAGTGTCCTTTGCTTTGCATAAGCTTTTCAGTTTCATGAGGTCCCATTTATTGATTGTTGCTCTTAGAGCCTGTGCTGTTGGTGTTCTGTTCAGGAAATTGTCCCCTGTGCCGATGAGCTCAGGCTCTTCCCCACTTTCTCTTCTAAGTATAGTGTGTCTGGTTTTATGTTGATGTTTTTGATCCACTTGGACTTTAGTTTTCTGCAGGGTGATAAGTATGGATCTATTTGCATTTTTCTACATGTAGACATCCAGTTAAACCAGCACCATTTGTTGAAGATGCTATCTTTTTTCCCATTGTATGGTTTTGCCATCTTTGTCAAAAATCAGTTGTCCATAAGTATGTGGGTTTATTTCTGGGTCTTCTATTTGATTCCATTGATCCACCAGTCGGTTTCTATGCCAGTGCCATGCAGTTTTTATAACAGTTGCTCTATAGTACAGCTTGAGATCAGGGATGGAGATACCTCCAGAAGATTTTTTTATTGCAGAGGACTGTTTTAGCAATTCTCAGTTTCTTGTTATTCCATATGAAGTTGAGAATTTTTCTTTCAAGGTCTGTAAAGAGCTGTGTTGGTAATTTGATGGGAATTGCATTGAATCTGTAGATTGCTTTTGGTAAGATGGCCATTTTTACTGTGTTAATCTTGCCAAGTCATGAGCATGGGAGATCTTTCCATCTTATGAGATCTTCTTCTATTTCTTTCTTCAGAGACTGAAAGTTGTTTTTTTTTTTTTTTCATACAAGTCTGACTTGCTTGGTTAAAGTTACACCAAGGTACTTTATGTCCTTTGTGGCTATTGTGAAGGGTGTTGTTTCCCTAATTTCTTTCTCAGTCCTTTTGTCTTTGGTATAGAGGAGATATTTTTTTTTAGTTAATTTTGTATCCAGCCACTTGACTGAAGGTGTTCTCAACTGTAGGAGTTTCCTGGTAGAATTTTTGGGGTCATTCATGTATACTATCATATCATCTGCAAATAGCGATACTTTGGTTTCTTCCTTTCTGAACTGAATCCCCTTGATCTCCTTTAATTGTCTTATTGCTCTAGCAAGGACTTCAAGTACTATATTAAAGAGGTATGGAGAGAGTGTGCAGCCTTGCCTTGTCTCTGACTTCAGTGGGATTGATTTAAGTTTCTCTCCATTTAGTTTGATGTTGTTTATAAGGCTTGCTGTATATTGCCTTTACTATGGTTAGGTAAGTGCCTTGTATCCTTTTGATCTCTCCAGGACTTTAAACATAAATGAATGTTGGATTTTATCAAATGCTTTTTCAGCATCTTAGATTATCACATGGTCTTTTTCTTTCAGTTCGTTTATATGGTGGATTGCATTGATGGGTTTTCGCATATTGAACCACCCCTGCATACCTGGGATAAGGCCTATTTGGTCATAGTGGATGATATCTTTGATGTGTTCTTGGATTTGATTTGTTAGTATTTTATTGAGTATTTTTCAGCAATCTTCTTGAGAGAGATTGGCCTGAAATTCTCTTTCTTTGTTGGGTCTTTGTGAGGTGTATGTATCAAGGTGACTGTGACTTCATAGAATGAGTTTGGTAATGTTCCTTCTGTTTCTATTTTGTTGAATAGTTTGAAGAGAATTGGAGTTAGCTCTTCTCTGAAGGTCTGGTAGAATTCTGTGTTGAAACCATCTGGCCCTGGTTTTTTGGGTTTTTTGTTTGTTTGTTTGTTTGTTTGTTTGTTTTTGGATGGGAGACTTTTGATGACAGCTTCTATTTCCTTAGGGGATATAGGACTATTTAATTGATTTACCTGGTCTTGATTCAGCTTTGGTAAGTGGAATTGATCAAGAAAATTGTTCATTTCATTTAGATATCCAAATTTTGTGGCATATATGCTTTTGAAGTAAGACCTAATGACTGTTTGGATTTCCTCAGTGTCTGTTGTTAGATCCTCCTTTTCCTTCTGATTTTGTTGATTTGGATGGTGTCTCTCTGCCTTTTAGTTAGTTTGGTTAAGGGTTTGTCTATCTTGTTGATTCTCTCAAAGAACCAGGCCTTGGTTTCATTGATTCTTTCAATTGTTTTGTTTCTAATTTATTGATTTCACCTCTGAGTTTGATTATTTCCAGCCGTCTACTCCTCTTGGGTATATCTGCTTCTTCTCTTTTTTTCCTTGGGCTTTCAGGTGAGCCTTTAACTTGCTTGTGTGAGATGTTTCAAATTTCTTCTTGAAGGCACTTAGTGCTATGAACTTTCCTCTTAGCACTGCTTTCATTGTGTCCCATAAGTTTGGGTATGTTGTGCCTTCATGTCCATTGAATTCTAGGAAGTCTTTGATTTCTTTTATTTCTCCCCTGACCCAGCTGTCATTGAGTAGCAAGTTGTTCAGTTTCCATTTGTCTGTAGGCTTTTTGCTATTTCTGTTGTTGTTGAGATCCAGCTTTAGTCCATGGTGGTCAGATAGGATACAAAGGATTATTTCAATCTTCTTGTATCTGTTGAGGCTTGCTTTGTGACCAACTATATGGTCTGTTTTGGAGAAGGTTCCATGAGGTGCTAAGAAGAAGGTAAATTCTTTTGTGTTTGGGTGAAAAGTTCTGCAGATGTCTGTTAGGTCCATTTGATTCATGACCTCTGTCAGAGTCATTGTTTCTTCATTTAATTTCTATTTTGTTGACCTGTCCTTTGTTGAGAGTGGGGTGTTGAAGTTTCCAACTATTAATGTGTGGGGATCTATGTGTGGGTTAAGTTTTAGCAATGTTTCTTTTACAAATGTTGGTGCCTTTGTATTTGGGGCATAGATGTTCAGGATTGTGATGTCTTCCTGGTGGAATTTTCCCTTGATATGTATGAATTGTCCTTCCCCATCTCCTTTTATTAATTTTGGTTGAAAGTCTATTTTATCAGATATTAGAATGGCTACTCCTGCTTGCTTCTTGGGTCCGTTTGCTTGGAAAGTCGTCTTCCAACCCTTTACCCTCAGGTAATATCTATCTTTGTGTCTTAGGTGTGTTTCTTGTATGCAACAGATTGCTGGGTTTTGTTTACGTATCCATTCTGTTAATCTGTGTCTTTTTATTGGAGAGTTGAGTCCATTGATGTTGAGGGAGATTAATGACCAGTGGCTGTTAGAACCTTTGATTTTGCTGTTGATTGTGGTAGTGTGTTTGTGTGCTTGGCTACTTTTAGTGTTGCTGTAGTGAGGTTATTTCCTGTGTGAATGTAGTTAGCTTTCCTGGGTTGTATTTTTTCTTCTAGTATCTTCTATAACGCTGGACTTGTGGGTAGGTATTGCTTAAATTTGTTTTTGTCATTGAATATCTTGTTTTCTCCATCTACGAGGACTGAGAGTTTTGCTGAGTATAGTAGCTTGGGCTGACATCTATGTTCTCTTAGGGCCTGCATGATATCCATCCAGGCCCTTCTGGCTTTCATAGTCTTTGTTTAGAAATCAGGTGTGATTCTGGTGAGTTTGCCATTATATGTTACTTGGCCTTTTTCCCTTGCAGCCTTTAGTATTTTTTCTTTGTTCTGTATACTTACTGTTTTGATTATTATGTGGTGGGAGGATTTTCTTTTCTTTTCTTTAAATTTTCTTTTCTAATTTATTGGTGTTCTGTAGGCCTCTTGTATTCTTATAGGCCTCTCCTCTAAGTTGGGGAAAATTTTTTAATGATTTTGTTAAAACTATTTTCTGGGACTTGGAGGAGGGAATCTTTTTCCTCTACTCCTATTAGTGTTAGGTTTTGTCTTTTCATGTTGTCTTGGATTTTTGCATAGTCTGTGTTAGGAATTTTTAGATTTAACATTTTCTTTGATGGATACATCAATTTCTGCCATTGTAATTCTTCCACACCTGAGATTCTTTCTTCCATCTCTTATAGTCTATTGGTTATGCTTACCTCTGTAGTTCTTGTTTTATTCCCTAAGTTCTTCCTCTCCATGATTTCCTCCATTTGTGTTTTCTTTGATTTTTCCAATTCTGTCTTCAGATCTTGAGCTGATTTCCTTTACCTGTCTGACTGTATTTTTCTGTTTTCCCTTTAATTTATTCAGCTGTTTGTTTGAACATTCCTCTGTTTCTTTTATTTTTTCAGTGGCTTAATTATTTCCTCTCTACAGGCTACAAACTCTTTGGCTGCATCTTCCCCTATTTCTTTATGGATAGCCATAATCTGTTTGTCTTTATCCTCCTCTAATTCTTTATGCATTTTATTTGTTTCCTCTATTATCCTCTTCATATGCATAGATGTTAGGTCATCTTCTTGAATTTCATTGGTGCTGGGGTGTCCAGAGCTGCTTGCCCTTGCATAACTGGGTTCTAGAAATGCCACATTGCTCTGTCTTTTGTTGGTTGAGCTTCTACACTGGCCTCTACCCATTGGGCTATCATAGGTGTTGGCTGTTAGTTTCTGGTGCTTCTTGGAATCCTGGGGTGGGGAGAATCCCCTTGTCAGGAAGATGATTTTTCCTGAAAGAAATCTCCTCAGCTTTTTTGGGTATGGTCACTGAATGGCCGGTGTTTCTCAGGAATTGCCACAGCTCACCTCAGGCATATAGAACTGAGTGGTAACTGTGGTCTTTGTTAGTCAGGGGGACTTTCCTTTCAGCCAGAGAAGTCCTGGAGACAGCTCCCCTCTGCTGTGTTTCTTGCTCTGAATTTAGTGAGCTGCTGCTGCTGCTGTTCTTACACTGTTTTCTAGGCACAGCCCTCTTGAAGGACCTGGGAGCCCTGTGGTTTGGTTAGTTCAGTTATAGATAATTGGTTGCCCCTTGGAGCAGTACCTGGGGGCTGATCTCAGGGATCCAAGGCTTCTGTAGGTCTGAGGTTGGAGCTCTGCGACCCAGTACCCAAACAGTGATCAATGGCAAGTGAGCACAGCTCTCATGCATGCAGCAGGAGGTTAAAGCCTGGAATCTGCAGGGACACAGGAACTTTTCTGGAGCTGTTTTAGACCTCCCACATCTATCTACAGTTTATGGGATCAACAGAGGAAGCAGTGAAAGTAAATGGAAAATGAGGGGCACAAGTAAGTAATATTTTTCAAGTGGGAATGGCACTCATAGCTAAAAGCATAGATGTAAGAGGGAAATGGCCCAACTGGATCCTACAAATCAATCTGATTTAATTTCCACACCCTTTAAGGTACTGAAGGACAAACCTGTGAAAGTAAATGCACTTTGATAAAATAGGGGCTCATAGCCAAGTGTGCTGGCACATGGCTTTGATCCCAGCACAGGGGAAGGCAGATTGCTGTGGGTTTGAGGCCAGCTTGGTCTACAAAGCAAGTTTAGGACAGCCAAGGCTACATGGAGAAACCCTGTCTTAAAGCAACCAAACAAACAAAAAGATAGAGGTTCATTTTTCTTCTAATGGAAAGGAGGAATCTTTGAAGATTTTAAGGAAGAAAATGACATTATCCCACATGAACTTTGGAAAGGTCAATCTGGTGGCTGCGTACAGGATAAAGTAGATTATATGCACAATTAATTGTTGCTACAGAGTCTCAACTCGATCATCAGTTCTCTTCCTGCAGGTATAAAATTGTTGTAAACCTTGTATGTTCATTCAGACTCCCCTTCCATACACCATTCCCAAGAGATCATTAAACCTGAGCCACACTGGTCCCTTTACCAATGGAATATTCCAGTCATAATGACTGGCTGGAACTCCACAAAGCTTAGTGCACTGGTTTGTACAGAAACACGGTAATATCACTGACTTGGAGATGTGGAGGATGAGACATCATTAGTAAAGTGTGTTAGTTTGCTTTCTATTCCTCTGATGAAACACCGTGAATAAAAGCAACTTGGTTGTAGGACTGGTGAAGATTCTTTTCCCAATCTGTAGACTGTCCTTTTGTTCTAATGACAGTGTCCTTTGCCTCACAGAAGCTTTTCTGTTTCAAGAGCATCCACTTATTAATGGTTGACTTAGAGCCTGTGCTATTGGTGTTCTGTTCAGGCCATGTTCTGTGCCATTGAGTTCAAGGCTCTTTCCCAATTCCTCTTCTAAAAGATTTAGTGTATCTGGTGTTATATTGAGATCTTTGATTCACTTGGATCTGAGTTTTCTGGAAGGAGATAAGTATGGTTCTATTTGCATTTTTCTACATATAGACATCCAGTTAGACCAGCGCCATTTGTTAAAGATGCTGTCTTTTTTCCATTGTATGGTTTTGGCTTCTTTGTAAAAGATCAAGTGACCATAGGTCCCCATTTCCCTTACTAGAGGATCCACATGAAGCCTAAGCTGCCCATCTGCTACATCTTTGTAGGGCACCTAGGTCCAGTTCTAGGCACAGCCTTTGGTTGATGCTTCAGTCTCGCAAGCCCCTCTGAGCCCTGGTTAGTTGTCCCTGTTGGTCTTCTTGTGGAGCTCCTGTCACCTCCAGGCCCTTTTCTCTTTCCTCCCACTTTTCGACAAGATGCCCTATGCATCACCCAGTGTTTGGCTGTGAGTCTAGGCCTGTTTTGAGGTGCTGCTGGGTAGTGCCTCTCAGAGGACAACTCTGTCAGGCTCCTGTCTCAGACTCACTTGCCAGCCTTTTGATCTTGTCTCTGGAGGGACTGCCAGGCCAGGCCACAGGGCAGTCCTGATGCAACCTGATGAGCTGGACTGATTGGGAAAGGGAGTTCTCCTTTTATGTGGAAAAAGGAAGGTGGAGGGAGGATGAGACTGAAAGAGGAGGAGAGATGAGGCTACAAGAAGGGTGTAAAGTGCAGGAGACAACTTCCTGAACAGAACTCCAACAGCACAGGCTCTAAGAGCAACAATCAATAAATGGGACCTCATGAAACTGAAAAGCTTCTGTAAAGCAAAGGACAGTGTCATCAGAACAAAACCACTGCCTACAGATTGGGAAAGGATCTTCACCAACCCTATATCTGACAGAGGACTAATATCCAGAATATATAAAGAACTCACGAAGTTAAACAGCACCAAATCAAGTAATCCAATTAAAAAATGGGGTACAGAGCTAAACAGAGAATTCTCAATAGAGGAATATTGAATAGCAGAGAAACACTGAAAGAAATGTTCAACGTCTTTAGTCATCAGGGAAATGCAAATCAAAATGACCCTAAGATTTCACCTTACACCCATGAGAATGGCTAAGATCAAAAACTCAAGTGACAACACATGCTGGAGAGATTGTAGAGAAAGGGGAACCCTCCTCCTTTGCTGGTGGGAATGTAAACTTGTACAACCACTCTGGAAATGAAATCAATCTGGCGCTTCCTCAGACAACTAGGAATAGCACTTCCTCAAGATCCAGCTATACCACTCCTAGGCATATACCCAACAGAGGCTCAAGTACACAATAAGGACATTAGCTCAACCATGTTTGTAGCAGCTTTATTTGTAATAGCCAGAACCTGGAAACAACCCAGATGTCCCATACAGAGGAATGGATATAGAAATTGTGGTACATCTACACAATGGAATATTACTCAGAAAATAAAAAACAAACAAACAAAAAACAAGGAAATCATGAAATTTGCAGGTAAATGGTGGGAATTGGAAAAGATCATTCTGAGTGAGGTATCCCCGAAGCAGAAAGATGCACACGGTATATACTCACTCGTGTAGACATATAATATAGGATAAACCTACTACAATCTGTACACCTAAAGAAACTAATCAAGAGGGACGACTCTTGCTAAAATGCTCAATCCTTATCCAGAAAGGCAAAGAGGATGGACATCAGAAGAAGGAGAACAGACGGAACAAGTCAGGAGCCTGACACAGAGGACCTCTGAAAGACTCTGCCCTGCAGACTATCAAAGCAGATGCTGAGACTTATGGGCAACCTTTGGGCAGAGTGCAGGGATCTTATGAAAGAAGTGGGAAACAGTAAGATCTGGAGAGGACAGGAACTCCACAAGGAGAGCAATGACCCCTGCACAGATGTAGCCCATGGCAGTTCAGTGTCCAAGTTGGTTCAATAGTAATAGGAACAGGGACTGTCTCTGACATGAACGGATTGGCCTGCTCTTTAATCACCTCCCCCTTACAGGGGAGCAGCCTTACTAGGCCACAGAAGAAGACAATGCAGACACTCTTGATGAGACCTAATTGACTAGGATTAGAAGGAAGGAAAAGAAGACCTCCCCTATCAGTGGACTTGGGGAGGGGCATGCGTGCGGGGGGGGGGGAGAAGGGAGGGAACCACAGGGGGGATACAAAGTGAATAAAGTGTAATTAATAAAGAATTTTAAAAAAGGTGTAAAGTGAATAAAAACATTGAAAATCTTATTTTTAAAAAAGCAGCTTGGTGAGAAAAGGGTTTATTTCATGCTATAGGTTAGAGTCCTGTTATCCCAGAAAGTCATGCTTAGAACTCCCGTCAGGAACATGAAGGCAGGACCAGTACATGGAGAAGTGCTGCTTACTGGCTCGCTCTTCCTGACTTGCTCAGCCTGCTTTCTTATAGCACACAGGGACACCAACTCAGGGGTGAAACTGCCCACAGTGAGCTGGGCCCTCCCACATCAATAAGCAATCAAGGAAATGTCCCACAGACATGACCAGGCCAATTGGATGGAAGCAATTCCTTGGTTGAGATCTCCTCTTTCCCAGGTATGTCGGGATTCATGTCAAATTGAACAAAAACCAATCACATGGGGAATGATGCAGGAACAGTGGCTTAATTTGAAGCACACAGATAACACAAGGCCAGCCCACAGTAAAGGCACATCCAGGGGGCTCATTAACCTGACTCACCACCTACCTCTTGCTGCACACACTGAGCTCCTGCTGGAATACTGTACTAGGGTTACCCAGAGACCATGGAAACACAACCAGTGGAAGTCAGCACTCATCTCCAGAGAGCACACTTGGAAATGGATGGAGGCAACACAGAGCAGCAACAGCGTTATGCCCATACAGAAACGGCTCAGCCCAGAGATATTATAGGAGCCAAGAAGAGTTTCTCCGACTCCTCCTCAGGGAACTTGAGGTAGAACTAGAGCATTCTTGGATGAAATCCTGAACATTGATCCAAACAGCATTCTAGGTATAAGCCTTAGGAAGTACAAAAAGCAGGTACATGTATTTAAAAAAATAGAACCATGTGTATTCAGAAAACGACAGCAGGTGCACACAGAGGATGGAGAGTAGTGTATAGGAGGAGAAGGAGGAGGAAGAGGAGTAGGAGGAGAGAGAGAGAGAGTCACTGATATGTTGAATACCCAATTTTCTGAAAGAAGATGAGGGTTGGGGGTTTCTAAGTGAGACACTGCCCATTTTACAATGTAATGATAACTTATGGAGAGACTAAGGTACACAAGAGCTTCACTTCCATAGGTGACAGGAGATGGACAGAACAGGAGCAATGGAAGGAGTGTAAGATAACAGTAGGCACCAGATGATGCAGTGCTAGAGCAGGCAGTTCTGTGATGTCATGGCATTTGTTTCACGTGACTCGGTGGTTTTAATGAGAAAGAGAGAGGAAAGGCAAGTGTTGGGAAAATTCTGGCTTGCACATCAACCTAGACTGGGAGTAGATAAGGTGGCTGGGGTAAGGACAAGCGTGCAAATGAGATAAAGAGTTTGTATGATACTTAAATGGAAGATAGCAAGTTGTAGGCTTTGAGAACGAGATGCCAGAAAATGAAAGCATGAAAGAAAAGTAGAAGTCAAGGGGACAAATCTATCAATAAGTTTGAGAGACAAGTCTAATGAAAAAAGTGGAGCTCCAAGAGGGAAGCTGGGAATCAAAGATATGATATATATGAATTAGAATATATATATCTAATATGCAGGATAGGTGAAATGTGACCCCAAAAGTGACTCACAGGTTGTGAATCACTGCCATAGTCCATCTGAAGGTTGAAAGCTACACTTACCTGTGGGCAGTAAGTATAATTACTTAGAATGCGGATAGAAACTATGCTTAAGCCAGGCTTGGTGGCACAGTCCTTTAGTCCCAGCACTCAGGTGACAGAGGCAGCCGGGTCTCTGTAAATTCAAGGCCAGCCTGGTTTACAAAGTGAGTTCCAGGATAGACAGAAAGGGCTGTTACACAGAGAAACCTTGTCTTGAAAACAAAACAAAACAAAACAAAACAAAACAAACAAACAAACAAACAAAAAAAACCCAAAGAAAAGAAATTGCACTGGTTTGGAAAAGTGGTAAGAGCAGGTTCCCCTCTAGGGTCCACGATTTCCACAGCCCCAGGTGGCAAATTTTCCACTATCAGGCCTAAATTAGCCTCTACTTAGTTGTCTGTGAATCTAATTAGATAACCTGTTGGTTAGCCCAAGGCAGAACTGCAGTAGTGGCACTTTTTCCTTTTTATTTAGTCCAAGACCAAAGTTCAGAACATAATGCCGTCTACAGTTAAGGCAGAGCTTCCCATCTCAAATAACTTGGGTATTCACCCAGATGCACGCCTCCTACGGGGTTCTAGACCCTGTCAGCAGGGGCAATCAATTTAAACCATCGTACACTTCCCCGTATCGGCCTTAACCAACTGCTTAGTCCCGGGCACCACATGCGATTCATTCGCTCATTCTAGATAGTGCAAGTGCCCGCTTCCTTTGTCCACACGCTCTCTGGGCCTGCACTCACCGGGCCCATGGAAACTGCCAAGTCCTACTGTAATGTCGCCTCTACTTCCACTTTCTCATTTAACCTCCTTCAGCCTGTCACACATGTTTTACGACCTCTCTTTGACAAAAGCTTTGTAAGGTGTTGACTCAAGGCCAATCTCGTGTTTCCTCCGGGATGGTCTACAAAATGCTACTAATTAGTCATCTTCTTTTTTTAAGATTTATTTTTTTACCTGTGTGTGTACACACATGTGGATGCGTGGGTGTCTATGGCTGAGACATAGGGGGTCTTCTCTTTTGCCTTCCTCCCTAGATGCAGCCACTGCTACAAACTGGCTGTGTGTGTCTGGGTCTCTCTCTAAAGTTTTTCTCCATCTGATAGGTGGACATTTTTGCAGTGAGGCTTGTGATTTGTACGTGTTAATAAGGTTGAACACACTCTCGTGCTTGTGAGTCATTCCCATTGCTTTTCTGTTAAGCACATAGCCACGCCCTTGGACCACTGTCTTGGCTGGAGTCTGTGTCATTGAATGCTGAGCACACAGGTAATAAATGACTGCCGATTGTGAGGCGGCGTTATCCCACTGGTCCTGAAGCTGTAGCTGAGCTTTGATTGGAACTTTCGGAAGTCGCCTGCTTATGCTGTTTGTGTTCTTTACTAGCCTACTAACCCCGTGAGTCACAAAAGGAAGTGTCTGTTGGCCAGTTGATTGCTTCTATAGCAATTCAGCACATATAATCTTAATTATCATTACAACTATATGTGCATATGTACATACAAATATATATTGATATATTCAGAAGTCACGTATATCTGATGTCACCCAAGTAGTAAACTTCTTCTAGATAAGTTGCAAACAATTTGGAGGTCAGGCTTTGTAAAGTTGGCATAATATGTAAACTCTAACGCACAATTTCCAAGCAAAGATGGTTATACATTTTGCAGCTCACAGTTCCATCTCATGGAAGTATTATAGGAAGATGGCTGATCCCTATAGAAGCTTCCTGTATATTGGTGGTTTCAGCAAGAATGGTCCCAAGCTTTACTATAGAGGGTTCTTTTGCTATATATGCATTATTTGTAGTGTTTGGATTTAAAAATAAAGTGTGTACCTTAAAATTTAATTATGTGTGTGTGTTTGTAAGTATGTACATATGTATGTATACCACATGCATGTAGTGAAGGCCCTGCAGAGGTAAAAATGGGCATTGGATTCTCTGGAACTGGAGTTGGAGACAGCTGTGAGCCACCTGATCTGAGTGCTGAGAACCAAGCCCAGGTCCTGTGCAAGAGCAGCAAGTGTCTTAACTGATGAGCCATCACTCCATCCCTCTAAGATATGCACCTTTAAAAGAGTAAGGATGTTCTCTTCTCCATCAGTTCAAAATGTTTCTTAAACAGTTACTATAGGCGGGGAAAGTATCTCAGTTGATAAAGTGCTTGCCTTGCACTGTAAACAGGTGACTCACTTCTGTAATCCCAGCACTCGGGACCTGGAAAGAGGTGTCAGGAGTTTGAAGTCATCCACTGCATCAAGGCATTAAGTAAAATTAAAAAAGACGCAGATCACAGCACCAAATCCTCTGCGGAGACATTACAGCTCTCGGTTTAGGTTTTAATGGGACTCCCAAGTGTGTGAATGAGAGGGTCTCTGACTCCTGTGCTTTCTTTTGGGGACTTTTCTTTCTGTTTGTTTGCCTTGTTCAACTTTGATGTGATGATTTTTGGCTTATCTTTCTGTATTTTATTTTCTTATCTTTTGTTGTTATCTTTTAGAAGCCTGCTCTTTTCCAACAAGAGAAAGACAGGAAATTAACCTAAATGAGAAACAAGGTGAGGAAGAACTGAGGGAGGGGAAACTATAATCAGGATACATTGTATGAGGGAAAAAAATCTATTTTCATTAAAAGGGTGGAATAGTTACAGACAACTGTAAGATATAACTCTGAAAAGCCTAGAATTAAATGGTTTTGCCCTGCTTAAATTTTATATGCAAGTACATGCCAATTTCATAGTAAACGAATACATTTACTTAGGAAACATAATTAGGTAGAAAAAGCAGAATCAAAAGCAATATTTATAGCAATAGCATTTATTAAGGTTATGTACATGCACACAGAAAGGATAAACACTTCAATGTTAGCCAGTGTTAATGTTAAGTCATGAGTCTTCGGTATTTCTCCTTGCTCTTTGACTGTCCATATCTTATCCTAATATATTTTTGTTGTATTTCATATATTCTATTCCCCATAAAACAAAACAAGATTTTGTTTAATGGCAAACACCTTTGCTTTTTGTTTTTTTAAGCAATGTTTATGAATAAGAGTGTTTTGCCTACGTGTATGTCAGCGCATCAGATGCATTTTGTGTCTGTGAGGGCCAGAAGAGGGCATCGGCTTCCCTTGAACTGGAGTTGCAGATGGTTATGAGCCACTACATAGGCGCTGGGAATCAAACCTGGTTCTTCTGGAAGAGTAATCCTCTCAGCCATCCTTCCAGCCCAGCACTTTAAAATAATGTTCTTTTCGCTAATACAAAGGAAATTTGCTGGCCAAAGACCGTGCGGTTCCACTGAGATATGAATTTGTTCTGGCAGGATGAATACCCAACAACCGACCAGGCATGTTTTCAATCTTGCACGATCTCTGTATTTAATTGCAGGCCTGAGTTTGTTTCTCACTGTGCGGCAGTACTCAAGGCGTTGTTACCGTGTAGAGCCAGAGCAGCGGGGAGGAATCCACTACCTCAAACAGCAGTCACCTGCTTATCAAGGATGCGGTTTCTAACCACAGACTTCAGAAAGCTGCTCTGAAGCCTAAGCTGAGATCTTCCTGAGCTCTGGGCTCCTCCTTCTTTCTGTAAAACAGGGTGACACCTCCCTGACTATTATAATGACTGTCTCTGGAAAGTTAATGAAAAAAGCATAAAACTACACTGAAGGCTTGAAAAGTTACACAAAACAGGTTGATAATATGATGATGTAGTCCACAGAGACTGAGATGGAAAGACAGGCAACCCTAAGCCCGATGAAGTGTCTCACACCTACGCTCCTAGCACACAGGAGGCTGGGGCAGGAGACTGGGTTAAAAGCCAGCGTGGCTAGACAGTAAAACCCTGTCTCAAAATGAGACGGCTAGCGGGATGAGAATAATCCTCTAATCTTCCCCCTGAATCATCACTCTGAGAAGTCAAAAGTGTCATGGGAACTATTAAGAAAATCATCATCATCATCCCAGGATCATAAGCAAGCTGTAATTCCCTTGAAAACTTACTACAGAGCTGACACAACACTGTTGGTCTCTATGCCTCTCAAAAGCACAGAGTTTGCCAAATCGCTAATCCAGTTGTTATCACTGTAGGAAGAAACCCTCAATACTTTCTTGGGAAGAAACAGTTTTACCAAGGAAATCATTATTATCAAGATCGTTATCACAATCTTTACAGTCCACAGATAATGCATCCACAAAGTAGAGATTTCAGTCAAGAGTGAAATTAACAAAACCATCAAACAGTCTATTTTCCTGTGATCCCTTTAAGGCAGCATATATAATAGAAACAAACTTATACAACTATTAAATATCAGAGAAAGTAATAATATATTTTAATGTTTAGTACATTTATTATATAAGTACATGTTAGTCATTCTTCTGTTACTATAACAAATACTACCTGAGTTAATCAAGTTATAGGAGGAGAAAGGTTTTACTTTGGCTCATGGCTCTAGTTCATGACCAGGTTGAGCCATTGCTTTTAGGTCTCTGGTGAGAGCAATACCAGAGAGCTTTTTTATGGCAAAGCAAAATTATTTACCTCAGGCCAAGAATCAAAGAAAAGGAAGAGGTCAGAATCGACAATCTCCTTCATGAACACTCCAATGACCTAAAACCTCCTCACTAGATTCCATCTCCCAATTGTTCCACTATCTCCTAACAGTCCCACACCAGGACTCAGTCCTTTAACACACAAGCCTTTAGAAGCATTCAAGATCCAAACTATAGCATATAAATTATGGCCCTGGAGCATTGCAAGATCTTACATCACCAAAAATGTTTTCTTCAAGCTGTGCTCAGTGGCACACACCTGTAATCCCAGCACTTGGGGAGGCAGAGGCAGCTAGATCTCTGAGTTCGAGGCTTGGTCTACAAAGCAAGTCCAGGACAGCCAAGGCTGCACAGAGAAACTTGTCTAAAAAAAAAAATTTTTTTTCTTCAAAATCAGTATGCTTTCCTACCACAAAAAAAAACCTGGAGACTATCTCTCTTCTCCACCTCCACAAACAAAAAAGAATTCAGAACCTCGACTGTTTGATCCTTGGCTTCCACAGTCATGTGACCCCACTTTTATTGCTTACAAACAACATGGTCTATTGTGTTATTCTGTTATATAGTAGCAGCCGGAAACACAGAGCCAAGGCCTGAGCACCCACTTCCTGTCACACATATCTATGTTCACAGGCAAATGGCCCATTGTCTCAATATTCTGTAAGCTTCAGAGGAGTGGGGAGTTTACTTTCTCTTCCTTCCTTTATTACTCTTTCATTTTATGGTACAATAAAGGTAAGTCAACACTTTAGTCAAATACTCACAATTCAGCACACGGAGACCCCTGGACACTAATTGCACAGACTGTCAGTCACAGTAAGTGGCCGACAACTTGGTGTAACAGTTTGCCCTGCTTTGTGCTACTATGGCTTATCCCCAAATGATCACATTAAAAATGCTCGTAATTTTGTTGGAAATAACCTGCAAACGCTATACAATCCAGTCTGTGCCTCATTAACTTTTTTCTTTCTTCTTGGCTTTCACTGACTGCTATCTCAAAGCAACACTGCAAAGTTTGCTGAGAAATGAAGGGGAGAGAGGAGAGAGGGAGGGGTGAAATATTGAAGGCCAGTGAGTTAGTACAGAAGGAAACACATCTCCTTTTAAGCCTGACCACCTAACCTCAATCTTCAGGACCCACATAAAGGTGGAAAGAGAGAACAAAGTCCACACACACATTAATACCATACCACACACACATTAATAACAACGAGCTTTTTAAAGACAGAAAGTGAAGCCAAATCTGACAGTGTGGTGTGTACATAGGCCAGTACTGTTCAAGTTGCAAGAATCACAAAAATCACCCCAAATCGCAAGATCTGTAACACAATAGAGAAAACGAACTTTTTGGAAGAGGAAAAAGCATAAACCAAAACCAAAACAACAAACAAACAAAAAACAAAAACAAAAAAGGTAACTAATGAAGAAAAGGTCAAGTGTCTCTCCCTCCCTTTCCTCCTCCACTGCTCTCTGTCTCTGTCTGTCTGTCTCTCTCACTCTCTCTAGTGTGTGGTGTGTGTTGTATGTGTTTGTGTACAATTTTGAATCAAGGGCTCACTATGAGGCCCAGGCTGGCTGTGAGTTTGTGGTAATCTTTCTGCATCAGCCTCCTGGGTGCTGGGATTACAGGCACAAACCACTATCCTGGGCTTCCATTTCAGGAACTGAGTTGTGTACTTTTAAATTTCTTATAAGGAAGCACTAACCCCTAGGACCCATGAATTTGGATTGGAGGCAGAGCCTTTGAGACTGTGATTAGTTAAAAAGTGGACAAATCGGCTCGTTCCAATCTCATGGGTGTCCTTGTAAAATGAAGCAAAGACAACACAGACAAAGGAGGGAGGTACATGAAAGGAATGACCACGTGAGGAAATAGCTACAAGATGCCTACCTGCCAATCAAAGGCAGCGGTTTCAGAAAAAACTCAAACTGCAGACGCCTTCATCTTGGACCTCCAGCCTCCAGAACCATGAGACATGTGTTCTGTTGTGTCGGCTGCCCAGCCTATGGACCTAACTGTCTCGCATCTTCCCTTGGACCTGAGGTCACCTGAGCATTATTTACAATGCCCACAAGCATGCAAACAGTAGCTACCTTGCATTGTCTAGAACACACACAAAATATCTACCTGTTCAACACAGACACAGTTTTTGAACGCTTTTGCTCTGCAGCTGGTTGGCTCTGGCTGCCTTTTGCTGTGGTCCCTTCAAGTAGACTGATACGGTCAGATGTAGGACAGTGGGCATTGATGTCCCCTCCTCTGCATCAGAGTCTGGAGAACTTACCGTCAATGCATAAGTCATTGATACAGTGGTCCGCGTGTGTGAGCCCCCTTTTCCCCAGACTTTAGAACAAGCATCAGTGAGCTCCCATTTTTATGTCTTTATAACAGTGGCTCTAAACCCTCCTAAATGCTGCAACCCTTTAATACAGTTCCTCATGTTGTGGTGATCCCAATTGCAACATTATTTTTGCTGCAAATTCTTAACTATAATTTTACACTGTTATGGATCGTAATGTAAATATCTGATATGCAAGCTATGTGATCGTCAAATCCTGTGAAAGGGTCATTTGACCCCCCAGGGGTTGCGACCTGCAAGTTGAGAACTGCTGTTCTATTACTTGTACAGTGCCCAGCCCATAATAAGCCACCAACTTTTTCTCTTGACTTTTGTTGTTTTATTTTGCTGCACAAATACTACATGTGAGTAAGTAAAATATACATCTATACGCAGAGCTCCTTTGAAGGTTGTGTTTGGATGATTATGACCCTTCTGTGGGTGTGAATCACATGGTTATTGCTCACCGTCTTCCCTAGAGTAAGATGATCCTGAGAAAGCTCAGAGTGCTTTACAAAGAGATTTTGTTAAATTTATAAGTTGATTTTAGAAGAACTGACGTGTTAACATATCAGTGTTTATCATCCAACAAGAGACATATTCTTGGTAAAAACCTGCTTTATATTTTTTGTAATTTTCATTAAATGTACTTTATATATTAAATTTTCATTTTTATAAGATATGCTATCACATTATCTAATGGGTCTTTAAAAAGTTACAAATTTATATTTTATTTTTTGAACTATCATCTTGCTAACCTTATCACTTTTTATGGTTTTGAAATTAATCTATTAGAGAACTTAGGACCTACAATCATATTTTCCTTTGATAAATAACTTCAAAACTTAATCTCACACCCAAGCGTGGTGGCACTTACTATTGACTTCAGCACTCAGGAGACAGAGGCAGGCAGGTCTCAGAGTTACAGTCCAGCCTAGTTTGCACTCCACATAGTGACATAGTGAGTCCCAGACCAGCCAAGACTACATAGTGAGACTCTGTTTCAAAAGTTAAAAAGAAAAAAAGAAATCTTAATCTTTATTCTTTTCCTTGTTTTGTTGTATTGGATGGGACAATATTAAACAGTAAATATTATATCCAGAACTATTTCAGTATCTAGAATTTTTCTTATTATTGCCTATTAATTTCATATACATTTTCTATTGCACTGAGTTTCTTTACTCACCATTTTATCAAAGATAAATAAGGCACTTTCTTATTGACTGCATAGACATTGCCAAAGCTCAAGCTGACTCACTCTTTAACACTTGGAAACTGTCAGGTATAGTAACGAACATTTTACTCCAAAGGATAGGATTCCCAAATTATCGTCATTCAAATTCGTGGCAGAGGTTGTATGTCAATTTCCCCATGTGCGACCTTTGTGCTCTACTAGAATTGTTTTGTGATCAACATCTGTGAATGCTCCCAGAGAGAGGAAAGGGAGCATTTCCTAATGGTTGTAGGTGCAGGAGGCAAAGATGCGGTAGGTTAAGCACATTTAAGCTCTGACGCTCCGTGCTCACCTTCCTCTGTTCAGTGGCTGAGTTAGCAATGACACTGTTGAGTGAGAAGTGGCCTCACACATCAGCTGATAATAGAATAGGTAGCTTAGAGGATGTATAAAGAGAAACACCAAAATATAAAAAGCCAGTAACTGGGCATATGTCTTAAAGCTTTGTTTAATAACATTTAATTTTCTAATATAGAATAAATTACTAATATCTGAAAACATGAAACCATAATAAAAAATAATAAGAATGATCATTGGCCGTTTTTAAACATACAAAAATAAAATGCGGTAGTAGTTAAAAAGAGTTATTTGTTTAAGGCCTAACTGAAACACATATGCTTGTGGCACACAGTTAAAGACGTAAGGCTGGGAGATGGCACAGCAAGTTGAAGAGATTGCGTACAAAAGTGAGGACCACACCCCCCTCCACAACACACACACATACAGGCACACACACATATACAAACACATACACACCACACACACACACACTTACACGCAGGCACACACACACATATACAAACACACAAAGATGTTGTAGTAAGATTCTGGCCCTCACTGTAAAGAGGTGCTTCCCTGCTGAGTCTCTTCCTCCCCACAGACCACTGTCTTCACCTCTGACTGGAGGATCAGGTTGTCATAAAAGTACTTATATAACCACCGAACGCTTGAATGCTTCCAACTGAAATTTATGTGTTCACACTTAATCTCCTGTTACCGTTCATGTGAATTTGATGCCCAATCTTCAAATATCATAAAGAGAAAGAGAAATTAATATTTAATATTTCTTTAGGAAAAATATGCACCAGTCATGGTTATTGCATTTGACTTCTAAAAGCAATTTTAAAATTCATACACACACAAAAAAAACAGTCATATTTAGAAGGCTATACAATTAAGATTAGCAAGGTTATGATGTGAGACCTTTATTTGTTGCTCTTTTTAACTGAACTTCACAAATCTGAATCAAAAATGCAGAGACTCTAGAGATTCAATTATCAGCTCTTACTAAAGGGTCTCTATCGTGGGAACTGCCACAAAAGCAGGCACATTTGTAAATAAAAACACATGTCAGCACAGACTTAAAAGTAAATGGAACCACTGGCTTCTTACCTGTGCTTGTTTAAATGAGATATCTGTCTTTCTGCAGTGCCAATCAGTGGTGCATCCAAAACACATGCAGATATATGGTTACTCTTGGCATTGTCAAAATCCAGATAAAAGTTTTCTTAAGTACTAAATATGACGTTGTTTTTTTCCCCTCTCCTTAAGCAGCACAAATGGCTCGTTTATTAATTATTTCCTCAGAAAGAAAGTTCCGTGGCATCGGCAGGGGAGGATGTTCGTGGCTCAGTCCTGGATTTGCGGATTTGTGTGCAGATGAAAATAACAGCACCCAAGTCATCCTTATCCTTAGCTTGAACCTGAGCTCATTAATATGTATGTGGCTGATAATAAAAAAGCGCTTCTCAAAGCGATGTCTCTCAGAATGTTTGAAAGTTAAACCAAAAGAAATACTATCTAATAGATTTTATTAAGACAGCACTGCCAGTTTTCCCCAAGTTTGTCTTGAGGGTTAAATTGAGACACAGTAAAATGTGGGTATTTGTGGAAGTCCTTACAGGCTGGGCTGGTTGTTACTATAACTTTTAACAGGAAAACTATTTTCCTGTTATAGTTTAAGGGAAAACTATTTTACAGTAATCACGCGTGCCCTTACAAACTTGCTTGATTCCTTTCAGAAACTGACGATACCCGTTTCTGGCTTAAAATATACATTTCTAAGATTATCTTGGGACAAACTTTTCTCGTCCTACTTCACACAGGGAAGATGTAACTAAGATAAATACAACACACACATGAATGCAGGGTGGTGCTCTCCTTATAACGTGCCTGTCATAGGACACTTTAAAAAAAATGGTAGGGACAGTCTCTCCTGAGCACTGTGATGAACAGGGAGGCTAGAAATTTTGTCTGTATATATGAAACATAGGATGGGAAGTTTTCCCAATCGACTCCAGTTCACAGGAGTAAGAATACTATGCACTGTTTCCTTTTCCCCACCAGTGATTAGCTTGCTCCAGTCTACCTATCGCTGAGTTTCTCTTCCTGGGACCTGCAGTAACCTTGACTGACAGCAAGAACACTGCCGCATGGATTATCTACTTAACAGGTTACTTTCAACCAGGCTCTCTGTCCTGCTTTGTCAGCTCCCTCTAAGTCTTTATAATCCTATTTAAAGTGCCTGTCACTATAGATGCTCATTTGCATGAAACTGATTGTTTACATATTTTCGTGGTTGAAAAAAAAGATGTGATTTGAGAAATTCTGGCTCTTGACTCTGTGTTATTAAGTATTTGATAATCCGTCTCCCAACCCACCAAAACCTTCAGGCAGCACAGCCTGTTAACGACTTCTCTGTCTTTATGGTCACAATTAAAAGTTGTGTAATCAATTACTTAACAGCTAAATAATTATCTTCCCTGTAAGAACCATAAACCCCCTGAGTCTAGGACTGTGTCCATTACTTGTCTATTACTCTACAGGCAGTGAATGGTTCATTACAATGTGTAATTATTCATTCAAAGCACAGAAGCACCAGGCTCCCTTCTAAGCACTAGGAAGTTAAAAGCTGACAAAACTACATTTCTACCCTTATGAAGCAAACATTCTGATGATGGGGAGGAAGAATAAACACAGTAGGGAACACATAAGCCAGGCATGATCTGCAATGTGATAAAGGGGGAGAAAAATGACACGAGGGAATGACCAGGAGCACAGCTTCTTTTAGGGGACATCTGAACCATGTCCACTTCCCAGGGAAAAGCAGGCTTGTGTTGGGTTGTCAAAGAGAAGCAGAAAAGCCAGCGTCATAATAAGCAAGAGAAAGAGGAAATTGGGGAGCTGTGGTCCGAAAAGGAAGATATGGCTGGGACCAGTTAGGAGACTGTGGCAGCAATTCAGTAAGAGGCGACAGTCGCTCTAACAAGGATGGTGGGAGTCAGGGTGGGGGAAGGGGTCAGATCTTACATAGATTTAAAGCAGAGACAAGCAGATTTGCTGATTGATTGGATGTGGGGTGTGAACGAAAGGATGGATTCAAGGATGATGCCAGATTTGTTTGGCTTAAAGCAATTGAAGAAGAGATTATTTAGTTTGACACAATGGAAAGTCCACCATAATAGACCAGGGTGGAGGGGGATTTGGAAGGTAAAGTTGCATATGTGTCTCCTAATACTCACTAGACTAAAGAAAGACTCTTCATTTTCTTATACAGGCTTTAGTAACTAGGGTCAACCCAGAAGAGATAAAAACTGCAGCTCTGAACGCAACCGAGTGTTTGGAAATGAAGCCTCGTATTCCAAAATTAATTGTGTTAAGGAAGAAAGTAAAGTGAGCGTTTTTACATAAAGCCAACTAAATGTAGCAAAAGCACAACCCATCAAAATTTGGAGGATGAAGGCGTGTGTGGCGTTTGAAGTTAAATATTAGCCTCAAATGCTTCCATAGTTTTTAAAGACATTTTCATTTTAACTCTCTCTCTCTCTCTCTCTCTCTCTCTCTCTCTGTGTGTGTGTGTGTGTGTGTGTGTATGTGTGTGTGTGTACCTATGTGTCTATGTGTGGGTTTATTGTATTTACCATGCATGTGTATATGGTTACACCTATAGTCAAGGGCTGGGGAATGTAAATATTTTATTTACTTTATTCTACCAAATACAAATGGTTATACGATGCCAGATGTGAGTGCTGGGAACTAAGCTCAGGTTCCCTCCAAAACAGTATGTGCTTTTAACTGCTGAGCCATCTCCCATACCCTCAAATACACACACTAAGAGACAATAAGTGTTTAAAACCAATGATCTGAAATTTCACATTGAAAAGTACAAAATTATCACAAATTAAATCCAAAGTATAAAGAGGAAAGTATTCAAAATAAGAACAGGAGACAATGATTTTAAGTCAGCAAAGAAAATTGCTTCTTAGGAAGATTCTTAAAATAGGTAACTCCTCAAATAGACTGATTAGGGATGTTGACAGTTAATAAACTAAGAGCTGAAAACTAGTGCTATAAATTAATACATCTACAGATTGCCCTCCCTCCTAACTATCAGCTAATGTCCCCTCTGCATTGTCACCAGAGAACTGCAAACTCCCCCTTAACGTGGCAACTTGGAGGTTAAAGGTTCACACAGGAGGCACTCTCCAGACCTGCCGAAGCTCCAAGACAGTGTGGCTTTGCTTCCTCCAGCTCTGAGGCATCTCCAGTCTTTAGTTTTGACAATCATTACGGGGTCTAGTGACCTTGCACGGAGACCAGTAGTGTGAGTCTACCATTAGTGGGCCTTGTTTACCGTCACATTCTAAGTATTGCATCACAAGAGGACTTTCCAAAGTCAAGAGTGGGCTCACTGGAGATTTTTAAATGTTGTTCTTCCTAGAATTAAATAACAGATTGTTGAATGGGGATAACACCAGCCCCCTTCTGATGCACTAATGACATTCTGTGTGATATCCACATATCTGCTCATCTAGAAATAATTGGTGAAGGAAAATTCATGATCAATTTCTGCCTAGGTTACCCTGGGCTTAGGACAGCAGTGATCTTAAGCAAGTTTGAATTTTTTTTCCCCAGAAAGTTTTCTCACATTTTCAGAACTGAGATAAATAAGGATGATAACAAAGTACCGCCTGCCAAAAACAGACCTTCATCATCTCAAAGTGCAGGAGAGAGGACTCAGAAGGTCACAGCACTTGCTGCCCATGCATGGGAACCAGAACACCGCTTACACCGATAACCCTAGCATTCCAGAGGACAAAGGTAGAAGGGTTTCTGGGGCTTGCTAGCTCCAGGGGCAGTGACAGGCCCCGTCTTGAGGGAATCAAGTAAAGAGCAATGGAGCAAAATACTCAATGCCCTCTTCTGGCTTCCACAGAAGAACAGCCATGTGCACACACACACACACACACACACACACACACACACGTGTTAATTCCTGAGTAAACAAACGGAACCAATGCATCTCAAAGGAACATTTTCAAGGGTGTTTTTTTTTTCTCCAAGTGAAGATATAAAGCATAAGGTGGAGAATAACAACATCCACCATCTTGAACGATTTTTAATATGAATTAAACAAATTTTTTATAAAATGCTTAGGACAGTTTTGCCTCAGAGTAACTGATGTTTGTTAAATAGTATTAAGTACCTGAGATCAAATTTATTATCATAACCAATCTGTGAGGAAGACAAAACTTCTAACCTGATATCCAAAGAAAGCATTTAAATAGACGTCTAATTCACAAGCCTCCCTATCCAAAACTGACTTAAGTCAACCTTGCCCCTTTCGCCTGTTCCTGTCCCCACCCCATTCTTTTTCCACAAGTCATGCCCATGTAAAAATTACGCGCCTTGGACTATTGACTAATTTGGATTTAAACCTTGTCTCATAAGCCCAAAAACAAGAAAAGCAAGATGGATCTCTGCAGTGAAACTCTTAAGCAATAAAGTTATTAGCTGTTCATGAATACCTAGAGTAAAGGGAGGAGAGCAGCGGGGAGCGCGGTGTGGAAGTCAGAGCGCAAAAGCAGCCCACACTCTCTGCTCTTCCTGCTAAGGGTTTTGGCAGGAAGTGTGCTCATTTCTCGAGGTATACCCTCGTGGCTGAGTTCCTTCACGTCATTCTCTCCTTCAGATCCCTCCCCAGCCAACTGGAGTTAATAAACTGTGCTGTGTGATGTAATCAGTCGGTACATCGTGTATATCCTGTAGCATACAGCTAGAACACCAAGAACCTAGCGTAGGAACAGGCCTTCTCAGTTTGGACATCGCTGTTCCCTTAAAAGCTTATTCCCTGTGTTTATGTGACTGGGCGTGGGGGTAAGGGCGTTGGGTGGGTGGAGAGGCAGATGCCTGCTGGTTGAAAACAGGTAGGCATAGGTACTGTAAGACAAGGAGGACAGTGGGGGGTACCTAAGAGCGCTGAAGCACCAAGCCTGTTCGAAAATTTCCAGAATAAACTTCAGCATGGACTCAGCGCAGAACTCTCAGCAGAAGGAGCCTTGTGCCACCAGAGCCGGTGACGGAAAAGTCCCACAGCAGCCAGGGCCCCCAGATGCCAGCCAGCACACGGTCAGCTCCGGGGCAGCCAGAAGGGGGCCTCGACACAGCTTCTCCTTCACTGAATTCCCCGAGCGGCTTCGGCAGCCTCCACGCTGTGACCTCATCGCCCCCTGGACAAGTGTCTCCGGACTCGGACTGCCGGTCCACCCCACAGACACACCGGCCACTGAAGGAGCTTCAGCGGCGGCGGTCAAAGGGTGGAGAAGGAGCCTCAGATCACCTTGCCTGGGGCGTGGCTACCTCCGGTGCCGTCCACCCGGTCACTCTCATTGGCTGAAGCCGCCGCGGGGGGCGGGGACAGCACACACCCTTCGCCGACTCCACGGCTCTGCCGGAACGAGCGTGGGTCCCTCGGCACAGGTGTGTGAGAAGCCAGCACCAACCACCAGCCAAGAAAGCTCGGTCCCCAGGCCATGGGGGCACAGCTGAGGCTGCCGCCCGGAGAGCCCTGCCGAGAAGGTGAGCGTCAGCCCCGGCTGCGGGAGAGCTGGGGACACCTGTCACTGGGTGGCCGGGAGTCCAGATGCGCCGTCTCTATCCGACTAGACCCAAGCGGATGCGCGGGTTCTGAACGCGGTCCTCCAGCCATCCCGTCCTCCAGCCTGTCCCGCCAGCGGGCCAGTGAGGGCCCAGCCGGCTCCGCCGCGCTCCAGGCTCCGTGGGGAAGCCCGAGCGGGAGCCAGGCAGACGTGACGCACGCTCGGTGCCCGGGCGGGTGCCCGGGCGGGTCCCCGGGCTTGACAGAGGAGGACGTTTGCTCTGACTCAGCCTCACAGGTTCAGAGCCCACGGTCCACGCCACCGGCCGGGCGGAGGGCGTGCCGGGGAACCCGCGGGCTGCGCCCTGAGCGACCTGTGCCAGGGTCCCGGTGACTGGTCCCTCGGCACGGGGAGGCCAGGACCGGACTGGTCCCTGCCGTCCTCGTGGCTGCTCTGCCTTCGAAGTCTCCCACCCGGAGCTAGGAATAGGACTTGCTGGGCAGTCTCTTGAGTAGGGCGACTACTGAAACAGTTGTGGAACTGGGCGTAGCCTTCTATAAATTCTTGCGGGCCAGGCTAAGAAGTACACCCCCCACCTTGTCCCATAAACTCCCTGGGCCGGGCCCCTTGCCCTTCAGCAGGGGTTCCCCACATCCCCTGGCTCCCTGCAGCCTCAGAAGGTGCGAGTGAACTGGACCGAAGATAGGGAATGGAGTGGGGCAGGCTTGAGAAATGCGCATCGCAAATAAAATTATCATTTTTCACGGTGTTAGGGCAAAGGCCAATGACTCCAAGAGGGCAAAGAGCTGTCTGGCGAGAACCTCACTTTAGAGTGGTTCCCAAGCTACCGCTGCAACCCTTTAATACAGTTCCTCGTGCTGTGGAGACCTCCCAACCACAGCTACCGCGTTGCTGCTTAATAACTGTAATTTTGGTAATGTTAATGAGTATAATGTAAGTATCTGATAGGCGACGCGTGTAAAAAAAAAAAAAGTCGTTGGATCCCAAAGGGGTCGAGACCCACAAGTTGAGAACCTGTGTTTTAGAAGTTCCTGGCCACATCCTTTAGGTCCTTTTCTTGGCTTCTCCCGTTTATAGCTTAATGGGGGGCGGGGGGGCGATAAAAAGGAGAGAAGGGAGGAAGAGCGGGAACTCATCAAAAACCTTAGAAAGGGAAGAACATGTACAAGAGAACGCTGCCACAACCCACAAACTTGCCCCAAATTGAGACTGGTGGTCCCTGGGGAAGCGCATCTAGAGCCATGTGGTAGTTAATCATGTTGTAGTTGGTCCCCTTTCCAAATAATTCTGAAGCCACTATGTCAGAGCGGCATTAATGCACCCTGCCCTTGTTTGTTCAGGGATCTGTACGGAGACTGTACCCACTCATTTGACCTCTGGATATTTTTCCTGCTTTACTCATACATACATTTAGTAACAACAAGAAATGTTGGGGCTCTGTTTCACCTCTGTGATTAATTGTGCAGGAAGTTTCTGAGAAAGACAGGAGAGGTTACATTGTATTCGCAGTAGTGAGAGACCTGGTATTAGCCTCAGAGAGTCCCCTTGGCTCCCAATCTTTCTATCTAAAATGGCAAGGAATCTTATTGTTGACCGTCAGAGTAGGTGCCAGAGGCGAGATACCTCGGAAATCCGGAAATCCGCAGGGCAGAGCCTGACAGGGCTTAACCGGAGTCTGCTTGATTGGTTTGTTTGAGGTGAGAACAAGAGTCCTGTGAGTCAAGCACTGGCCAAGGTCTCAGGGTAGGATTGTCATTAATCTGGCCCAAGAACTCCCAAGGAGTTCACTACCCTGATGACAGGTAGTTCCGTGGAAGCAAATGACCCGTTAGTGGGCCTGTTATAATAATGATTAATATGCCACCGCAACATATTTTGATATAAAGGATGTTTATTGTGGGTTAGGGAGAAGGTGGGGAAAGGGAGGTGCCCATGACAGAGAGCAAGAGAGCCAGAAAGACAGAAGAAATGGAGAGCGTATGTAAGAGGAAGGAAGGAAAGTAAGAGAGCAAGGGGCTGGGTCCTCTTATAAGCCACACACCTGGTGCACACCTGGCAGGGGCAGGTGATGATGTCAGAGGTCGCTAGGATCCTGACAGTCCCCTGAAGGCAAGCCAGCTGAGGGAGTCTCCTGTTGCTCTAATATTCCTCCCTTTTCATTTAAATAAGAGAGAGAGAGAGAGAGAGAGAGAGAGAGAGAGAGAGAGAGGACTTTAGGAAGAGGTGGTAAGGCGGGAATGGGGACATTGTATTCAAAAAAGCTGCTTCCTGCTGACTTGAGGGTGACAGCATCTTTGGGGACCCTAAGAGAATGGAGGACTAGCAAAGTGCTGGGGGAGCTGGCTGTTTTCCTACTGTCCAGAGTCTGTGAGAACATCTGTAAAAGCATGTTGTAAGAAAAGGCAGTAGACACACATCTTTGTGTCATAGCTTGGGAAGTTATTTTGGGCGAACAGCATGAACAGTCTTTGAGGTGAACTCAGGAAGGCAGAAGCCTTCTGTAAAGTAGAAAAAGCAAAATCTCACTTGATCTTGATTTTCAGTATGATTACACATCATGAAAGAGGGGCTTCTCTCTTCTACCCAGAAGAGTGGGTGTATATAAATGTCTAGCACAATAAGAAATATTTTAAGTCTATATTTTAAAGGCAAACCAAAGGAATTTAAAAATCTTGAGCTTGGAACCAGGATAGTGAATCATATAGTGGATTTTTTTTTTTTTACCAGAGTTAGATAAATAAATCAGAGCTCCGGTGATTAGTGTCAAAGCTCTGAATAGGCCTAATACCACAGTAGCATAGCAACAGGAAGAAATGTGAATCACTTTCTTATAACTATCTAGACTTTCACTTATATTTGTTAACCTTAAAACACCCTTTTAGACCCTAAAATACTTTCTTAGGTCCTCACAACTTAAGCTTCTGTGTCCTTGGGCCATACATAAGCTTTTCATCTTCCTACACAATTCTTGATCACGAGACACAGGTGAGACTGTTGGGAGCATCATTGTCCTTTAGCTAAAGGAAATAGCAAAAAGTTACATCTGAGACATTTTTTCTGAGTCTGGTAACAAGGTGGACTGTGTGTAGATCTAGCGGCAGCATCTCTGAGAGGACTGGGAAGTCATCTGAAGCCTCGGATTCTGCTGTCAAACTGACTAAACTTTCACTAACTAGCCTTTAAACCCATCAGAGACCTGAGATAGGGAGCAGGATCTTTGGAAAGGAAGCAGGTTCCATCCACTCCCACGGCAGAAGGTGGCAATGTGACCGTGGGACCCGAGTGTGAGGTTAAAACAGACCTGCAGCATTACCCTGGGTGATGGAGCTTGCTGAGTCTGCAAGCCATCAGACCTCCATCAGGCCAAGGAGCTTGATGGCTGGAAGTGTCTGTGGTGCCTGTACTGGTTGGGTTGGACCTCCGGGGCTGGGCATGGAGGCCAAGCCCACATGGGAGCACTCTGACTTGCAGGGCCAGGCTGCTGGCGGGCAGGGCATGGCTTGGTGGCCTGCCAAGGGCTGGAGCATCCGAAGGATTAGTGTCTTTCCTGGCCACCTTTGAAACAGGTCCTTGGCAGAGTTGGTTTAGGCTGGACCCCAGTGAGATGGGGTGGAGAAGATCTCCCTGCCCAATCTTTCAAATATTGACTCCAAGTTATGAGTTTTAACCATATCCTGTTTTCGACCCTGAGAAATGGTAAACAATAACCTGTTTCTGGAGTCAGTGATGGTGTAGAACAGTATAAAACAACTTTAAAATTACATTTGAATTTATTATACCAAACCTAGAGATGAACCCCAAACACAGACAGCTAGCTGCAGGAGGAAGAAACAGCATTCATTATACACCCAAGTTCTAGCAAAGACATAAGTAGTTGGACATACATTTTAAATCAGAATAGACCTGTTTAACCTTGAAAGCTCACCATCATAGAAAGAACATTTTGAGCCAGGGTTGAATCACATATACAGTATGTTGCAAAAGTGTAACTTTTAATTTCTATAAAAATGATACCAACTTAAAAAAAGACTTGTTGTTTTCTTGGTCTAAAAGGAGATAAAAATAATAGAGAGTTTATTAGGACTAAGAAGCTTTATAATTATTGTTTTTTACCATACGGTCTTTTTAAGATCGAGTCACATGGCAAGTTGTAGGCCATGTGGTCAATCTGACTGTTTACATACACATTTGCACACATAGACATGTCCTAAACAAGAGTTGAACTTAGATTTTAAATACCATGCCCAATAAGCAAACTGTAAGTCCTTAGATAAGAGTTCATAGTATAATCTTAAGATGCATATTTTTTATTTTGAAAGCACAGTGTAAAGAAAAAAGATTTGTTAAATGTTGGGAAGTAGAACTTTAGAGAGGGGAGACTTTGGGAACATAGAACAGAGTTTTAGATCTCTGGAAATCACTTGTCTGTGGTTATAAGAACTTGGAAATTTGGTGTGCCATTTTTATTTTTTATTTTTTTATTTTTATTTTTTATTTTTTGCTTTTGACTGTGGCCAGGTTTTTTTTTGGTAATAGAGAGTCCATTGAAGGGGGGAGGGGAAGAGCATGCACCTGCAGTCCCGCTACAGGAGGGGTGTGGGGCAAGTGCTAAGCAGGTCCAGGGTCCACGAGGAGGGGCCTTCATGAAGGAAATTATAGCCTGAACATCCTTCATGCAAAGCACTTAGGATCCGAAGTATTTCAGATTTCAGATGTCTTGGGATTGGGGAAATATTTACAAGTACATAATGAGATATTTTGGGAATGGGATCCAAATCTAAACAACAAGTTCACACACATCTCATGTAAAAATTATACATGTTTCTGAAGGTAATTTTATACAATATTTCAAAATAATTTTTTAGATAAAACAGTCTCCTGATTTGGAATTTTTTTCAGTAATGTCATGTCAGTGCTGAAAAGCTTCATGTTTTGTAGCATTTGGGACTTTGGATGATGGATGTCCAACCTGAAGTGCCTCTGTATGAAAGAGGCCTGGAAGCTCACCCCAAGAGAACACAGGGAAAAGGAGGTGGTCACCAGAAGCCCAAACCCAAGGCCACGCCATCTCCAGACTTCAGTCTCCAGAGCTGTACAAAATAAGTGCTGCTTAGACATCACCACAGGTGTTGTGCCTCGGGCCCAGGGCAAGCAGCTCCAGATTTTCCCAGCACAGTCCCGACCTGGTGCAGAGCATGACTTACATACTCTGCCCTCTACCTTGAACTTTCCAGGGCAGGGACTTCCCCCGTCAGTTTCTCTGTCTCTCTCTCTGTCACTCTCTGAGACATCCCTCATTCTCTCTCTCCCCTGCCCCTTTCCACAATGAACTTTCTTCCTTATACCAAATATGTTGCAGCAGATTCTTAATCAATATTATAACAGTAGGCGCTGGGGCTAATGCAATACCCTAACCATCATCCCATGGCCTCTGAGACACAATGTGTCTTCAGAATTTTAACACATCACTCTTTCAAAACACATGTGTGATAGGCATTTCTCAAATGAGAAATTCCATAAGATAACCATGTGTGATAGTCATGTCTCAAAATCCGTGAGATAAACACAGTTTTTATTACTAAGACACTTTGATTTTCTGGGTAAAATATAACTGTTTATTAAATGCTCTGAAAGAGATTTTCTTCATATCTTAACAAGAGAATGAAAAGACAAGGTTGTTTTTTTTTTTTTTCTAAGTCCCAAAAGATTTAAGTGACAAAATTAAGCACTACTTCAAAAACAAAAACTCTCCACTCAAAGTTGTTCAGGAAACACCGTGATGTACACAGTTGAGCCTAATATTTAGTGTGGACTATAAATGATTGATTTTAAATTCCTTAATATGCATGCAAGCTCACTGGAATGTTTCTTAAGTTCCTTTCTTACATTTTCATTTGAAATTATTTGGTTATTCATTTTAAGTTTTTTTTTTTTTTTTTTTTTTTTTTGAGGTGGAGTCTCACTACATAGTTTTGGCTGGCTTGGATCTCACTGTGGACCAGGCCAACCTTGAACTTAAAGACATTCACCTGCCTCTGCCCCCAGCACTGGTTTCAAGGTGAGCACCACCTCACCTGGCTTTGGTTTTGTTTGTTTGTTTGTTTGTTTTAACCCCAAAAGGATTTAATCCTTCGCAATCGAGTAAACTTTCTTTTAGATGGTAAAGTATGAAAACCACAGAAACTTACAGAAACCTCACGGCCAGCTGTTCTTTGACACTCCCTGCCACTACCATCCCCACCCAAACCCACCCCGCTCCGGGCCCTTTGAAGAAGACCATGTGTAAAGATAGGTTTTAAGACAGCAGCAGTAGTGCATGTCTTTATTCCTAGTACTTGGGAGGCAGAGGCAAGCAGATCTCTGAGTTTGAAGCCAGCATGGTTTACAGAATGAGTTCCAAGACAGCCAGGGCTACAAAGAGAAACCCTGTAACCAAAAATAATAACAAAAACAGTAACAAAAACAGAAAGAAAACAGGTTTTAAACCAGCATCGTCTTCTCATGTCCATTTTGAAGCATTTTGTCGGTGCTGCAATGGCTGCCTTGCTGTGAGGTTTTCCACTGTAGTTTACTTGTTTTTCAAGTGCTGGGTATCAAACCTAAGACCTCCCATGCCAGGCAAGAATGTGCCTCTGAGCTAAACCTTCAGTCCTCAACTCTGTTTTGTTAATTGAAATAATGGGCATCTTACCCAGCCACATGAGAGTCTGTGTATAGATCTGTCCACCATGAAGTGGTCTCCAAAATCATGCTGTTATTTTGTTCCAAATTTGTCCTCATTTATTTCTAACCCTTATTCTGTTCCAAATTAGTCTACATAATATACCCTTCCTGTTCTGCTCCCTCTGCTTATTCTGGCTTGCTGTGCTTTCGTTAAACTGCTTTGCTGTCGTGTTGACCTGCACCTCACCAGTTCACAGAGGAACTGACTGCATGTGAACAGAGAGAATGTTAGCATGGCACCTTGGGTGGAATGGGTCCAACAGCTGTTTTGTTGAGCAAATACATAACCATATGGACATGCAGATGTTATAAAAACATAAGCTGTGAGAAGAAATGTGATTGATTGGGAGCCTTCAAGAGGATCATTTGCTGAGAGGCGACTGGCCATTTCTTTTGGTGGGGACTGCAGAGAGGAGCTGTCTAAGGGATTGTGTTGGGGATGTGTGCATTGTGTCAGGGCTCTGACACCGAGCTATACCTCAACCCAGAAAGAGGCATTTTAGTGCCGAGAAGCAGCTGGCTAGTGTGCCAGTACTCTGTAAGGGGATAAATAATAGCCGCTATAAAAGCTGCAAGGTTCCTCTTTCTCCACATCCTCTCCAGCATGTGTTGTCACTTGAGTTTTTGATCTTAGCCATTCTGATGGGTGTAAGGTGAAATCTCAGGGTCGTTTTGATTGGCACTTCCCTAATGACTAAGGATGTTGAATATTTCTTTAAGTGTTTCTCTGCCATTCGATGTTACTCTATTGAGAATTCTCTGTTTAGCTCTGTACCACATTTGTTAATTGGGTTACTTGATTGTTGCTGTTTAACTTCTTTAGTTCTCTATATATTCTGGATATTAGTCCTCGGTCAGATATAGGGTTGGTGAAGATCCTTCCCCAATCTGTAGGCTGTCATTTTATTCTGATGACAGTGTCGTTTGCTTTATAGAAGCTTTTCGGTTACATGAGGTCCCATTTATTTATTTTTTTTATCTTAGAGCCTGTGCTGTTGGTGTTCTGTTCAGGAAGTTGTCCCCTGTGCCAATGGGGAGCAGCCTTACCAGTCCACAGAGAAAGAAGCCAGTCCTAATAACACCTGATAGACTAGGGTTAGATGGAAGGGGAGAAGGACCTCCCCTATCATTAGGGTGGAGGAGGGGCATAGGAGAAGAAAAGGGAGGTAGGGTGGGTTTGGGAGGGGAGGGGAGAGGGGGCTAGAGCTGGGATACAAAGTGAATAAACTGTAATTAATAAAAATAAAATAAAATACATTTTTAAAAGCTGCAAGGTGAAGAGGAACTACTCTAAGAACAGACAGCTGGGCCAGTAAGTTTCAACAGACAGAGGAAGTGGGACCACAGGTCTGCTGACTGTGTATGGGGCAGGTGGACTTATTTTCTCTGAATGTAAAGGAAAGCCAGTGTACAGCTTTGGAAGGAACAATGGCGTGCTGGAACCTTCTTTCTAACAGCTCATTTCACCCGATCTTGCTCCAAGTGCCCTGTGACTACGTCCTGTTCCATCTCCCTCCTGTCCCCAACCCAGCTGACTATCACACATACTTCTGCTACAAATTTTTGCTGTTACATGTAGCCGAGATGTCTACCTAATCCTGTTTTCAAAATATACATATGTCTGCGGCCTTTACTGCTTTTCCTAGCATTTAAACACATCACACAGTTTATTTCTCTATCCCATTTTATTTCTCTATCCCTCCCCTATTAGAATACAGGAGGGTGCGAATTTTGTGACATTCACTGTAGTACCCTCAGCTTCTAAGAAGATTCATGCCAACCAAAAGACAATGACTATTTGGATGAATGGGTGAAATACGGCATGCTGTGTGAGGGAGAGGAAGAGTAACACAATGCAAGGTCAAAGGTGAGCATGTTTCAGAGCTTAGTGAGTTTTAAAGTTTCGGGTGGGTAGGAACTGAGGCTTTATTTTAACTGGCATGGAAACTGTGATGGAATCAGTGAGACCAACCAAGGAAGTGTAACCTGACTGACAGTGGCTCCATCTGGAGAATGAACCCTGGTAGACAGAAAGATTTCATTCAGATTTCCTATGTCAATGAGGTGGGCAGCTGCGCTCTCTACTCCTGCCTCGTGTCTTCGGGTCAGCTGAGGGCGGGCCAGACGGGGTTCCTGCTTCAGGCTGCGTATCTGCCCGGGACTTGTTCCTGCCTAAATACTCAGGTGTTCTCTGTGTTTTCTTCGTGATTGGGACTCTTGCTGAAAGGCCAGCAGCAGCTTTGAGAATTACACATGTGCAAGAGAGTAAACTCAGGCTAGGGATGTTAGAATACTTACCAAGTACACACACAGCCCTGGGCTTGATCCCAAGTACCACATAAAGGTGTGATGGTGCATGCCTGTAATTCCAGCATTTGGAAGGTAGATAGAGGAGAATCCACAGTTCAAGGTCATGCTTTTACATAGCAAGTTCAAAGCCAACCCGGAGTGTATGAGACCTCTGACGGAGGAAGAGATAGAAATAATGAAAGAATATTCAACCGTGGAAGCAAGTTGAAGTTTGAGTTCAGGTCACCTCTTACCTGTCAGTGACAGAGATAACAAAGTGAGAGAATCTATTTGTAAAGAGAAATGATGCATTTTTGACTCAGAATTTTGGTGGTTTCAGTCCAGGTCCTCTTTTTTCCTTGCTTTGGGGGTGTAGTGAAAGAGCACATAAATAGGAACACACAGGAAGACAAAATTGCTCACATCATCATGGGAGAGGGAGGAAAAAGGAAACTGGTCCATAATCCTCCCAAGGGCACACATCCAATGACCCAAAGCACCCCACCACCTCTATCTCTTGACAACGCCACTGTCTCCCAATAGGGCCAGCCTGGGGATCAGGCCTTTCATGGACATCTAACATCTACACACACTAGGGGAAGAACCATCTGTTAACAGTGGGAAAGCTAAGAGTCATCAAGCACAGGAGACTAGATGGTGAGATAAAGCTCTCTTCAACCTGGGAATGCATTGCTGGGATTCTCTAATTAAAATGAAGTGTTACCCAATCATAGACTTCCTGGAAATCAAATAATCTGCCACATACTGTGCAATTAAATGATTCTCCATAGGCAAATGTAGCTTTGAGAGATGAAAGCTTTTCACCTTTTGTGTAAACATTAAGACTCTACTGGCCTTATTTATATGTTATGTTTATAGTTTTCTGAAATAAGAAGACTGACTTGGCTTATTTAGCTGTGCCATTTGCAGTTACACAACTTTGGCACTACAGCAAGGAAATCACTTTTCTAAGGAGAGAAATGTTAAAGAGAGTCCAGGATCGGTGTCACTTGTAAGGAGTAATGTTTTATTTCTTAAATTGAGTGCCTTTGATTTTCAAATAACATTTATCTTGTATTTTTTTTTTTTGCTTAATAATGAAAAAAAAGCATTAACATCAAAGAAGCAGTCTCTCTTCTGGTACAAATATACAATGGTAGTCACTGTCAAAGTGACTGACACTGTCTATTACAGTTTTAAAATGACTATTATCATTTGAATGACTAGACTTTCAATGCTGAGTAACGTCTAGGTTCAACTCCTTGAATAATTAAGTTGCTTCCTGGGATCCTGAGATGCCCCACTCTCTGTTAGAGATAGCTTCAGATCCTCTAAAACCCTCCAGGGTCTCTGCTGACATGCTCTGCCCCACTGTCTATGCCATGCCCCCCCACACACACACATACACCCTCATTCTCCCTCCTTCATAGCTTCTGTGGGTTTTCCTCCCTGAATACACTCCCAAGGCATAAAACGATTTAAGTTCTAAGGTCAGTAACCCAGCAAGATTTCTATCATATCTCCTGCCATAAAACTCCCAGCATTCATGCCTGCCACAGGGAGAGCTTGGAAAATGCAACCAAGATTATTTGCGTTCCCTTGGCACCGCTGTCCCCACTCCCCCTAAAGTGTAGGAAATGTTCTTTTGCTCCATCAGCTGCTTAGAAGGCATATTGTTTTCCTGGAATGAGGTCCACCCACCCTGATTTCAGAGACAAAATTCTGGAATGGCTATGTTAACCACATAGTGAAAGACAGGAATGCATTCATTGGGAAGTTAAGTTCAGTGTTTTCTCAGGAATGAATGTAATCAGAATTGTAACTAGCAAAACAATGCTCCCAGGCTCCCTCTCCATTTGTTTGTTGTTTGTTGGCTGTTTTGTTCTTTTGCTGTCTCTTGCTGTGATCCAGGCTGGCCTCAGAATTGTGAGCCTAGCTCCCAAGTGCCTGGTTACACAGCTGGCTCATTTCTTGGGTTTAGATGAGATGCTCACTGGGAGTAAGAATACTATAGCTACCTAGCTACTATGAACATTTGTGGGTGTTCTTTTTAAAATAATATTCTAGAGCATTTCTCAATTTTATTTACTTATCTATTTATTTATTCTTTTGGAAATCCCTTAAGAAATGTAATTTTCCTTGGAATATTAAAAAGTTCTTGACTCAGAGTCTCCATTTCTCAGGTAAAGCCAATTCATCTTTAAATCACACGCATAAATAATGGTCAGGAAATTTTTGAGGTCAATTACTCAACAATTTCAAAACCTGAACTTTAAGGCTGTTTCCTAACTGCGCATTGTGAAATTATGATGGCTTCAGAGTGCAATGGGAAGAAGTGAAGAGCGCCTTCTGGGAAGTCTTTTTTTTGCTGGGTGTTTAGGAAGCTGTCATTAGTGGGTTAGGGTACTTTTTTAAGATGGGGGCGGGTGTTAAATCAGAGTGCTTTTGTTTATTTTGTTTTTACTCTTTTTTTGGTTTTGAGAATTTCACATATGAGTACCCTGTCGACAGTAGCCTCTCCTCCCTCCAATGTCTCCTGTGTCCCCCACCATTCCTTCCTACCTGTATGACCTTACTCTTTAACTGTCACTGTTTAAATATTATTGTACATATAAATGTATAAGAACAACTTGCTGAGTTCACTTAGTGACGTTTAGCTGGATGTGCATCCAGGGTTGTTCACGTGGGACTGCTTCGCCTTCTGAGAGGCTCTTCACCAGGGCGAATTCTATGACTTACCTTTGTCCTATTTTTTTTGTTTGTTTGTTCAGGATAAATGATATTGGGACACGTTGCCTTTTTAAAAAGGAAATAAAATGAGAAAGGAAGAGATTTGGTCACAATGTCACCTTGTTGGTTAACTGTTCAAGAGACAGACTATTAGAGTTTCCCATATTGTATAAAATATTTCCATTTCATAGTTTAGGGTTTGGCCTAAAAATTCCAGTGCACAGAATGTGTCTTTTCTAGTGGTTTTGCATTCATACTTGAATCTTATTCTTTATAAAACTTACTGATGTTTAATTCAGTTTTCTCAAAATTTCTGTTTATTCAGGAGCAAGTCAATTAGTTAAAGTGAATGATTTTCTTTGGGCAACGTGGGATGCAAAATTAAAGTTTAATGCAATTTTTTGGAATGCACAGTTCATACCCAACAAATGGGTCAGCTAAAGTTCAGATAATAGGGTAGTTTATAGGACAGTGGCACCAACACAACCTTCTCCACTCTCCTAGATCACAAGCCCTTCTTTCTGAGAGACAGACTGATCCTGGGAAGGAGGGGGAGATGGGAGTAAGGGACTGTGGTGAATGATAAAGCACAAGGCACGCCTAAGCAAGCACTCGCATTTCCAACAGGCTGCTTCCTTTGTAAATATATATATATATATTTCATATTAATTACAGTTTATTCACTTTGTCTCCCAGCTGTGGTCTCTTCCCTCGTCCCCTCCCAATCCTACCCTCCCTCCCTCATCTCTTCCCATCCCCCTCCCCCAGTCCACTGATAGGGAACAGGACAGGAGTCTTCCACAGAGGGCCTCTGAAAGACTCTACTCAGCAAGGTATCAAAGCAGATGCTGAGACTCATAGCCAAACTTTGAGCAGAGTGCAGGGAATCTTATGAAAGAAGGAGGAGATAGAATGACCTGGACGGGATAGGAGCTCCATAAGGAGAGCAACAGAACCAAAAAATCTGGGCACAGGGGTCTTTTCTAAGACTGATACTCCAACCAAGGGCCATGCATGGAGATAACCTAGAACCTCTGCTCATATGTAGCCCATGGCAGCTCAGTGTCCAAGTCAGTTCCCTAGTAATGGGAAGAACAGGGACTGTCTCTGACATGAACTCAGTGTCTGGCTCTTTGATCAACTTCCCTGAAGGGGGAGCAGCCTTACCAGAACACAGAGGAAAACAATGCAGCCAATCCTGGTGAGACCTGATAGGTAGGGTCAGATGGAAGGGGAGGAATTCCTCCCCTATCAGGCTGCTTCCTTACTGGAACCAAGACCCACTGATTTATCAGAGGATTCTAGACTTTCATGTGAAATCTCTCATCTTTGAACAATGACAACTAAACAACTTTTAAATCATTTTAAGAATGTGTGAAAGCTTAATTAAAAGTGTCTGAAGGCCCATGGACCACTTCTTAGGGGGAGTTCTTTGTTAACAATAAGAATGTGTTTCCATCCACATCCTTTCTTTTGCAGTAAGCATTTACACAGCTCGCTTGCATCCTAATGTGTCCTTCCTCTTTGTCTTTACCAGGCTATGTGTTATCTCTGGTGTGTTCAAACTCTTCCCAGGCTTCATGTGAGATCACAAACGTGTCACAGCTGCTGGCTCATCCTGTCCTCTACACAAATCGGAATTCCACTCTAACCAACTTCAGCATCTCAGCAAATGTAGAAAACAAGTACAGTCTTTATATGGGCTTGGTATTGGCAATAAGCTCCAGCATTTTCATTGGCTCAAGTTTCATACTCAAAAAAAAGGGTCTCTTGCAACTGGCCAACAAGGGCATTACTAGAGCAGGTAAGAAACACATTCCCCTTTGTCCTGCCCTTTGCCAGCTGACTCATCCCTCTGAATTCTGCCATAGTTCACCAGCTAGAAAGGTCTCCTCAGTTTCTATCACTGAACCAGTTTCCTTCTCTACCTCTATGATAGTGCATGCATTGTTTATTTTAGTCCTCAGGTTTGCTTGCTTACTGATAGGAGACTCATAAACCGTGCACTCACAGTGCTGGGCACCCACAAGATATTTGTTGAGTCAATGAATGGATAATGGTAGAACCACACTGCTCTTTACAGTGACCTTTCAGATGCTGAGATCCCTGTCTGACTGCATTAGCTACATATTTAGATTCTTTTTCATGAAGTTAATAGCATAAAGAAATTTAAATTTTTTCTAAGTCAATATGGAAAAATAAATGGATACAAATTATGTAAACAAGTTTTTGAAGGAGTATTGGGGGATATTTGCTTCTTCAGGAAACCTACTCTATTGTGGTCTTAATGAAAACAATTTGGTGCTGGAATTAAAACAAATAATAAGAGATTGCTGAAGATGTACAAGTTGAAAAGATTACATATAATGCCTAACATACAATTTTTAAAAGTAGTATTTCAGATTAATGAAGAAAAATGAATTATTCAATTAAAAGTACTGAGGCAGTTGGGAAAAAGCAGAGGGGAAAACGTGAGAATTCTACTTTTTAACCATTCTGCAGAATAGACTCCAGATTCTTTGATGTTGAAATGAAGCCTTCTTAAGTATAAACCTAGTCTGTGCAACAGAAGAATGAATTCTATGTAATGTAAGAGATGCTCTGAGTGAATGGATAAGACAGGCCGCACACAGACATCCTCTTTGGAAAGAACTTACTTGAAACTAAATAGTCAGACGATATTGGGGGAGCTATGAAATATACAGCACAGTATGACAGAGTTCCTGATATATAAAGAACAAGACAAGAAAACACAGACCCTAAAATAAAACAGCAAAGCAGAAAAGTAAAAAGCACAGGTGAGATGTGCGAACAGCCACTGTGATGGAACCTTTCCCATTCAGTCATTTGTACATTTCATTACGAGAAAATATAAAGGAAGCATAGTAAGCTAGTTTGCAAGATCATCGTTATTGCTTATAGAACCTGCTTAGTTATATAATTATCATATAACATATTATATTAATTACAATAGTAGGTGATTACTATAATGAAATCATCTAGGTCAAAGTCAGGAAGTTAGATGTGTCAGAACTGAGAAAATGCCACTGTCTACAGCTGACACGTTAGAGGTGACCTCAGATCATGGGTTACACTCATGGTGAAATGACTCCAAGCAGCTTCAGAAAAGCTCCTTGTCCTTCTCAGAACGTCAGGGTGGGGGCTAAGCAGAGTCCAGCTGTCTGATGCTTGTCATTCCTTTATTGACTCATCCAAAATCTCAAAGACTCCCATATCAAGTATCTTATTCTCTCGAGGACCAGGGTCACTTTCAAGCTATGTTTGAGTCTTAATTCCATGGCTGAAATAAAGAATTCAAAGTTTATAAGAGCCCAGGCCTGTGCTGCTGACTGACATCAGCAGTGAACCTGAAGACTAAGTAAAATTTCATACAGGTCAAAGGAACATTCCATAGGTAACAGAAAGCCTGAGAAGACCTAAGGAAGGACCCTCAGAGAGGACAGTTGCTGAGTTGACTAGAAGTCTTGCCTTTGCCAACACGTTCGACAACTTTCCCGGACTCAGCTCTTCTGCCCTTATCCCCTGAGGTGAGACTCTAATTTTTGGTTTTTGGTATTTCCCAGGACAAGGTGGATATTCTTACCTCAAGGAATGGGTGTGGTGGGCAGGACTGCTGTCAAGTAAGTATGGAGCTCGTGAGTTTTCATAGTCCATTGTTCTAACCTCCTCCTGCGGGGGATGGGACTGTGTCTGCAAAGGACTGTGGTGACTTAGCACACTCCCTTCTAGAGATCTAACACCCTCTTCTGACCATCACAGGCACCGTGTGCACAGACATACTATATGAGCACACCCCTCACACACATAAAATAAAGAAGTTATTGTTTTATTTATTTTTTTAAAGAAACTGTTTGAGTACCTTTCCCCTAATAAATGACGGAAGCAGAAAGGGATGATGAACAAAAGGCATCTAAGTTTGCAGAGCCCTTTTCATTTTTAAGGTGTTTTCATCCCCACTTGCTGAATAGAAGTAGACTGGAACCTTAGGAAGGTTCCCGTTGGTATTATCTGAGTGATTCTCCTCCTCTGTCTGTTTCTTACTTGTATCCCCTCACCCTCCATTCACATTTTCAAATGGAAATACAGGGGCTTGGAGATAAGTCTCAACGATTAAGACCGCTTGATGCTTTTGCGGAGGACCTGGGTTCCCTTCCAGAACTCATATGGAGGCTCATGGCTACCTTCAGTTTCAGTCCCAGGAGAATCTGACGGTCTCTTCTAACCTCCATGGACACCAGGCACCCACAAAATGCCCAGATACACATGCATGCCAACACCTGCATCCACGAAGTAAAAATAAATCTTAAAATGAAAATCTAAGGAGAAAATTGTATGGCTATATTTTATAATGTTGTAGAAACCAGGCCAAAAAGCTTGTGAGAATGTGGTTGAGAACATTCCTGAGGGGTGCTGTCCAGCTATTAGCATATGAATTGGGATTTACGTGGAACAACAGCTATAAAAATAGAAACTATAAACAAAATAAAGTCACTGAAGGAAATAGTCTGGAAAGGTTGTTACAGTTCTTTTTATGACAGCAGCCTCTTAATTGCTCTGAACTTTTAGACCTGTCTTCACGGTGTTCTAATGCTGGGTACTCCTGTAGTTTCCGTGTTGTACCAAAGTAGACAAAGGAAAGAAAAAGAATATATTCTTCTCTTTTCTCTCCCCACTGCGCGTTTGCTTGGTGCAGTTGGGCAGCGTGGAATACTTCAGTCTCTGGAGAAATATCCCGCTGCAGTCCCTGAGAATAAGCTGGCTCCACACAAAAGCTAGCTCTTGGGGGAGCTTCCCTCACTCTGGAAGGTATTTGCAACACGCTACTTGGTGCAGATCTCAAGTTTCTCAGATAAGGTCGCATTCAGACATCCATCCTTAGGACTTTCAAACAGCTGCCTGGATCTTCTTGAGCTCCTGAGACACCAGCACTTACTCGTGGGCCTATGGTGGGGATTCCTGGCTGTCAGGCACCTAGACACAAGATCGCCACAAAAACCCTTCTCATTTCATAAAATGCCAATGTTGTTGCTGTGGTCAGACTGCAAATGGGGTCACTCTCAACTTACTCCAAAGCTACCCCTACCAGATTCCATTAAACTGACATATGTTTTCAATGTGTAAGTAGCTCAAGTCTCAGTTGAAAGCCAGGTAGAGTGTGCATTCACCCATCAGTGTTGTTACACTGTTATCGCCAGACAATTACATCCCATGGTAGCAATCCTTTCCCACTGTCTTAGCGCCTTTGAGATAGACATCTGTTGCTAGCAGGAGCCATTTTCTTACCTCTTCCGAGGAAGCCATTATCCCACCTGCTCGTATTTCTGCTTGCTTTCCAGTGGCAGCTGGAGAGGCTGCAAACTTTGCGGCCTATATATTTGCACCTGCAACCTTGGTCACCCCACTGGGGGCTCTGAGTGTCCTCATAAGGTAGGTGAACAACAGAAAGCTTGGCTTCTGTGGCTTCTTCTCTATCACCAGCACCCTTAAGCCACGAGACGCATTCTGCTAGGAACAACAATGCAACCTGAGCTCTCCAAGCACAGAGAGCTTAATGCCTGGGATTCCTGAAGTCTTAGAGACAAGTTACATGTATTATAGGCGTAAACGATTATTTCTTGGGCTAAGAATCGCTCACATGAAAAAGGCTTTGAGTTAGACCTCCAGCAAAGAAAATAAATCTTGCCTCTAATTAAAAATTGAGAAAGCTACCCACCCCCCAAAAATAGTAGTAGAAATAGGAACTACATGGTCATATTGTTACCACCCCACCCCCAACCCCTCACCACCACCCCCAAAAAAGATCCTGACAAGAAAGCTTGACTCGCAACTAACAAGGTAATTGCAAATTATGGTTGCAGTGATTCAGTGAAGCCTAGCCAGGGGGCTTTTTTGTTTTGTTTTGTTTTTTGGTGTGTTTTATACCTCTCACTTGAGTAACTTGTGACCCTCCTTTGAATTTTTTCTTCTTGGCATAGTGTTCAAGCTACATTTCAACTCTCACTAAAATTTTACCAGAGCCTGCTGGATACCTCTGTGTGGATGTCCTAATTCACACACACACACACACACACACACAGAGAGAGAGAGAGAGAGAGAGAGAGAGAGAGAGAGAGAGAGAGTCATTGAAGGAGGCCATGGCTGAAGTTCAAAGGCAGGAAGTGAAGCAGAAACCATGGAGAAACAGCTGCTCGCTGGCTTGCTCCCCACAACCTGCTCAGCTTGTTTTCTTATACACCTCAGGCACACCTACTTGCCCAGGGTTGCAGCATTGCTGGTGTTGGGCCCTCCCACATCAACCCTTAATGAAGACAATGCCCACAGATTAGTCTCAAGGAGGCAACTCCTCAGTGAGGATCCATCTCCTCACATGACCCTCCTTTGTGTCAGGTTAAGAAAAACCAAGCAGCACACAGGGTCTGACTTTTCTGAGTTCATCTATATTATGATTGCAGTAACCATGAACTCCTTGTGCGGCTTGGCTACCATTTTGTTGCATTTGGGGTTTTTTGTTTGTTTGTTTTTGTTTTTTGTTGTTGTTGTTGTTGTTTTTAGAGTCTATAAATTCTCGGTTTCTAGTAGAAAGCTGCAGACTAGGCCTACCAACTTCTCCTTCCTGTCTTTATGGAACTGAAAGAATTAAATGAGTTGATGTGTGTGTATAAAGCAGTCACAAGACTTGGCTATGAGTTTTCGCAGGGGCTGAAGTGCCACTAGTGACCACAAGATGGCAACTCTGAGAAGGCGCCAGGTAAAAGTCTTGGCATCAAATGGCACCACTAATTGAGAATGGCCAGGAAGAAGGCTGGTTGGTGGGCAGGGACCACAGTGAGCCTCTTGGTGTAGCAGCAGGATGTCCTGCTCTGGTACCCATGGTGATGCCAACAGTGATTAGGTTGAAAACAAATCCTGAAAAGCAAAACATTGGGAGCTGTAGATAGACAGAAACATGCAGGCCGGGTGGACAGTAGGGAAGTTTTTCACTCTTTGACAGTCTGAACAGTTGAACAGGTATGTGTCAGTTATGAATCAGTTCTGAACAGAGTACCTGCTGTCTAGGTATATATCGTGTGTGCGTCTGTGTGTAATAAAAGTCAAAGGACAGCCTCAGATGTCAATCCTCAGGCACTGTACACCTTTTTTTGTTGAGACAGGATCTCCCACTGACTTGAAGCTTGTCAAATAAGCTAAGATCCCAGCAAGCCCTTGGGATTCTTTTGTCTTCACTTCCCCAGCACTGGGGTTTGAAAACTATGTACAAACCTACTGGCTTTTTTTTTTTTTTACAAGGGTCCTAGTCTTGAAACTCAGGTATTGGTCCTTATGCAGCAGACACTTTACAGAATGACCCAGGTCCCCAGGCTAGGGTGTATATCTTTGAAACATTTGTGGCCGATTATATTCTAAATGGACTGGCTGAACTTCCCTGCTTCAAAACTTACAAAGCCCAAGTGCTCCCAAATCTGAAACATTCTGGGCCTGCACAGGATGCCATAAGGGAAAAATTTCTCACCTGACCTCATGTGACAGGCATCAGTCAAAACACGAGCACATCAAACATACTGTGTAAAACTGCCCTCGGGGGAGTTTGTCAAGTCTACACAAAGCACAGATGAATCTTTGTAAACTCAAGTTCCCTCCCTAAGAGTTGTCATACATGCAAATAAGCCACACACACCCAAAACACCTACAATCAAAACAGGTCAGGAGCCAAGCATTTGATAAAGGATAGATAGATAAGGATGCTCAGTTTTGCCAGCGAGCTACAAAATATTGTTCATTCCAGTCCACTTGACAGGACATAAGGTGACTAGAAGCTAAGTAAGCTCTAAGTCATATGGGGAAATGTCTGGGGCAAAGCATGTCTACAGTATCTCCTCCCGACGTATGAAAGCAGCAAAATAGAGAAGCTTAACCATCACTGCTGAACAAGCTAGGGCCTTCCAGTGTCTCCTAGTGTATTCTAGCCAGTTCTGTGGGGCACAGGGCAGGACATACAGCAGTGTGACCTCTAAGCTGCAGTGGAATCAGAAGATAACTGAGCTGTGCTGATTTCATTTCTCTCTCTCTCTCTCTCTCTCTCTCTCAACAGTGCAATACTGTCTTCCTATTTTTTAAACGAGCGCTTGAACATTCACGGGAAAATAGGCTGCATATTAAGCATATTGGGGTCAACTGTGATGGTTATCCATGCCCCACAAGAGGGAGAAGTCGCTTCTTTACGTGAGATGGAAATGAAATTGAGAGATCCAGGTCAGTGATCCACTGAAGTCATTTATGTATGCCTGCCTTACGTTTGGTTTGGTTTGGTTTGGTTTGGTTTGGTTTGGTTTGGTTTGGCTTGGCTTATTGAGACAAGACCTCACTATATAGCCCAGGGTGATGGCCTTGAACTTACAGTCCGCTTTGTCATTCCCCCGAGTGCTGACATTACCAGCACACTCCACCATGCCCATAACCATAGGAAGTTTGTGCTGACACTGAAGGTATCCTACAAGCCTGTTGTGGCTTCTAAGACATTTACTAGTTATAACTCTTTGAAAAGAAGTAATAAGTTGTGTTTGTGTTTGTGTGTCCTCGCTGTACAATAACAAGGAGAGATGAGACAAGTGGAGACAAAAAAGTTATGATGAACCCAAACCCCTGCCCCTTCTTCCTCTAAGTAAATATATAAGACCCTTCACCTGCCCTGCCTAGTAGTGATGTCGTTGAGATCCAAGCAATGTGTTTGTGAAGTGTTCTATGTACTCTTAAGTTGGTGGCTAACAGGACCTCAGGAAGGCACAGTCCTCTCAGTAGCTCCTGGGTCTAATTCTTTCTCTCCCCCACCCCCCAAACAGGGTTCATTTCCTTTGCTGTGATCGTCTCTGTGATCTCTTTGGTGCTGATTGTGATTGTGGCCCCGAAGAAAGGACAGAGTAATATATTGGTCTATATCGCAATCTGTTCTTTGATCGGAGCATTTTCAGTGTCTTCTGTCAAGGGCTTGGGGATTGCCATCAAAGAACTACTAGAGTGGAAGCCTGTTTACAAGGATCCCCTGTTCTTCATCCTGTTGACTGTGCTTATACTTTCAGTGACAACACAGATTAACTATCTCAACAAAGCCCTGGACACTTTCAACACATCTCTGGTGACTCCCATTTATTACGTGTTCTTCACATCCATGGTAGTGACGTGTTCTGCCATCTTGTTCCAGGAGTGGTATGGCATGAAGGCTGGAGATATCATTGGGACCCTGAGTGGGTTCTTCACCATCATCAATGGCATCTTCCTATTACATGCTTTTAAAAACACCAACATCACCTGGAGTGAGCTCACATCTACTGCAAAGAAAGAAGTCTTTTCTCCAAACGGCAGTCAGAACAGTTATGTTTTACTAGAGAATGCAGACTGCTCAATCTCAGGAACCGATGATGATGTCACCCTGTTTAGCAGGACTGATGACCAAAGTATCCATAAACTTTGAACTTCAGTGGAGACACCTGGAGAGAAAACAATACTTTTCTTGGAAGGTCTAATATGGGAGTCAAAAAAAAAATAAATGAATGGATAGACTTTGCTGTGACCACCAAATTGGAAAATCAAAGTTTGATCATCTTCTAGAAGGTTCGTGTCTTCCTGTTATGTTTTCACAACTATTGAAGACCACAAAAAAAAGTCAAAGACTTGTCATTTGTCTCTAAATAAGTCTTCTGGTCAGTAGATTTGGCACTGCTTGGATGGCACTTCAGTTCTTCAGTGCCTCGTCTTAGACTCAGGGTGATCCAAGGAGCTGTTAACTGTATTCTGACTAAGCAGAGTCTCACCATTCTCTGAGTCATACGCTCAAGCTATTAAGACTAAGAAATGGGAAGACTAGTGCGTTGACCTCTGGTCTGCAACTGCCTGCTTTTTAAACTACACTGAAGATGAGTGAAATGCTTAAGAACACAGCGGGCTAAAATGTTCATGACACAAACTTTTTTTTTCTTTTCCTCAAACACACACACACATGATTATTTCGGAGATTCTATTAACATAGACCTGGAAAATGTGTTTTCTGGAAGACCCGAGTGAATTTAGCTTTGCAATGACTTACAATAGTCATTTGTTCCTTTTTCTTTTTTCTTTTCTTGGCGTTTTGGAGATTGGCTGTTTTCTTTTGGTTTGTTTTCTTGTCTGTTTATTTTTCAGACAAGCTCTTACAATATGACCAAGGCTGGCCTCACGTTCTTTACTCCTTCTTCTACCTCCTGAGTGCTGGGGTCACAGGTGTGTCTTTTTGAAAAATTATTGTACCATATATTTCTTCTTGTTGGCATAAAGGTTTTTGTAAAACAATCACAACACAGTGAAGTTTATAGTGTGCTTCAGTTTTTCTCAAATGTCTTATCCCTAGAAAGTGGGTCCTCCAAAACTGAAAACAGCTGACAGATTCTTTGTAAAATATTAATGCTATTTTTAAACCTGTTTTTTTTTCACCCTCAGGAAGGAACTTACAAACAGTTTCTACCTTTTCAGAATGACCACAGCCTACTGTTGTTATAAGTGAACAGATGCATTTGTTTTTCCTGTTGAATTCACCTTGACCACGCTTTCCAATTCGGCTCGTTGACCAGTGTGTAGGGAGAGAGAAATTCCTAAAAACGAAGTGTCGAGACTTCAGACATGCTACAGGAAGTGTCTTGCTCGTTAAAACTTTGCCTTTGGTGTCCCTGACTCATTCTAGAGCTCTGCTCTTAGAATCTTCATCAAGGGCTACTGATTAGTGCAGTTAACAGCACTGCATGTTGGCGGAAGCTAATAAACCATGGGCAGTCCATGAGTTGATACCTCAAGTCCAACACATGTTTACTTTCCATTACTGACTCACTTATGTCTCAGGTATATAAGCTGTGAACATACATTTGTAGAAAATTATCTTCTGAAAGGGTAGCATGTTGGAAACCTGTACAGATTCTTTTACCGGTATTCTTTTTTGCTTTGAAAACTCCACTGGGACCTCCAGGGTATCTTCTTGGTGAGAATATCAATCATTTCTCTTGACATCCTTCCTCAGGTTGTGACAGTTGTCCACTCTAAGGATTTTAACCTTCAGACACTTAATAAATGTTGCTTGTTACTTGACACCGTAGCTGTCAAGTTTGGCCCTTGGTACATTGAGCACAGGTCAAAGGTTCCTGGAATACAAGGATCAATGTGTCCTGGGGTTGGAAAATGAACTTGTGTCGACATATATTTCTAGGAGGAAGACTGAGAGATTTAATCAGTTGTCAAAGATGGAGAAACAATGTAATATTGACAAAGCTCTCTGGAAAGATTATTGGTGAGCATACCCATTTAAAAAATGAAAATGTTACTGTGAGTCTAATACCACAGCTGAATCTTTCTCGAGTAGAAAAATGCTGCTTAAGGAAGAGCAAACTACTGTGTTCCTGTATTCACTCTGTGTCACTCTGAATCACTTGTCTCATATTCATGTGCATTTGAATGTATAATCCCTGTTACCATATAGGCATGTTTATTTGGTGGATATATATATATATATATATACTATATAAATATTATATATATAATTATTGTATCTTTTAATTTATCATTTCACCATTAGGTCAGCGGTTAATGACTATTTTTAGTCCCAAGTAAAAGATATTCATAAAATTCTTTAGATTTAAAAATATTAGATTAAATTTAATACTTATTTCTAAAAGAAAGAAAATCCTAGCTCACATACATGGAAAGCTTCTTGTATCTTGTCCAGTAAATAGCAGGAAATTCACTAAAGTTAATTCTCTTGAGTTAGTATTCTAATCTGCACATTCTTTTTGATAGACAGAGGAGGACCACTGACCACAAGTTTTCATGAATCCTTCATCTTTCCTCCGTTTCGCTCACATTATTCATTTCAGACAATCCAAGTGAAGGGGAATTCATCACTGTCCATTCTCGTTCACAATATAGAATCATTCCAACAAAAGTGTTTTTGTTAGAGGTGAGGAATGTAGCTCAGTGGCTCATGCTCCATCAGCAGCCACACAAGACACTGAGTTTGATCCACAGCATGAGGGGGGAAGTAATAAAATGAGTGGAACCAAACCAAATGTCCCTTTCACCTCCGAAAGCTTTGGGGGACGGGGAGTCATGTGAATATGTTGAGTGCTCTTGATATTTTTTTAATAAACCGTGTTCATGAAAGTTTATATTTTTCAAATGCTTGTAAATACTATTCATTTTTAGATAGTTTATAAATCTGTAATGTTTCTGTATATTTCCAATAAAATAATGTGGTTTTGTTGTGCCTTTCTGTGCATTAAGGTGTGTTCCTGTTTTGTTCTGAGATTTCAAAGAAAGTTCTGAAGGGGGTAACACTGCACAGAGTCTTCCAGCGCCTTCTCTTTCAGACCGAAATCTGTTTTGAGAAGGCTCTCCCGAAACCATCTGTGGCAGAACAGACTTGGCACCTGAACAAAAAAGAAAAGAAAAGGAAAAAAACCTGTCTTATCCTTCAACAGTGTCATTAAACAAAATGGAGGTTCAAGGCAGTTAGTATAATGAAGTCTCCTTCAGCTCAATAGCGTAAAGAAAAGGGGCAGCTGTCCCCCAGTACTTATGAGAGCACTGGCTTCAGGGCTCCACCTGGGGTAGCTCAAGCCGGTTCTATAAAATGGCACAGTCCTCCCCTACAGCTGATGCCCAAGACAATGGAACTGTTACAAACTAAACTCTTAGTTGCTTCTAATTCAAATAAAGGAATTGTCTAAGGTAGAAAGCCTCTCTCTTACCTGTATCTCATACCCTTTCTTTCCTCAGTTTTATCAACCAAAGGGAACAATGTGCTGCGCTTTCTGGCATGCCACCTTCCCAACACACCCAGTACCCAGTCTACGGACGGTAGATATATGAGCAAGCCGGGCAGTGGTGTCTGTGCAGGGGAACAATGTGTGTCTACATTGAAGCTATGCAGACTTCCATCTTCCAGAGCAGGCTGTCTGTGTGGGCACAAGCCAGCAATGCCTTGTCCACAGCTTAAAGGAAGCCATCAAGAGGCAGATCACGAGGCTGAGGGGACAGCTTGGTTGCTAAAGTGTGTGCTGTGCAACCACAGGGACCTCTCTGAATCTCCAGCGTCCACGTAAAAACCGACCCAGCGGCACACCCAGCACTGAGGTAGCTAAATCAAGCCCTGGGCTCAGTGAGAGTTCCTGATTCGAAAAATAAGGTGCAGTGTGAGAGAGGAAAAAAAACCTGCTATTAACCTGGAGACACACGCATGCACACATGCACATACATGCACCACACACACACACACACACACACACACACACACATATATGCACCACACACACACACCACAGTGAGGTACACTTGGGTTATAAAGACTCTCAAAGTTTACTTTAATAAATGAATCATGTGTTTCTCCCAGTTGAAACCCATGAAGTCAGTGAGAGTGCTGACAGCTATAACCATCTTCTCTTTTGATGACTACCCATGGAATAGCTTTCTCCTTCAGTGCGAGGCTGGATCTCCATCTACACTCGGCTAGTAACAGAAAAAACCTTGACCCAGCAACACCTTAGTCTTCCTAGGTAGACAATCTCCGGCAGTTGGAGGAGTGAGGGCATTCACAGCCTCCCCAGAACTTCCAGGAGCAAAACCCTTTCCAGGAACTGTTTCATCGTGCTGAGGATGTGCAACAGGCTACAGGAAGATCTCCTTCTCGCCCTGATCTCTGTAGGCCCCAGCAGCTGTTTGACTGGGGAAGTTAGGCACTGTTAATTGTGGAGGGAAGCGAGCGTGTTCTGATTGCTGCATGCCCAGAATGTCCTAACACATTCTCTTCTCTCAGATCTTGTTAGTAACTGACTGGCAACATCTTAGCTTCATTTCTGTGATGAAAAAAAAAAAAAAAAAAAAAAAAAAACCTGGCACAAAGCAGTCTTGGGTAGAAGGGTTTTACTTCAGCTCACAGTTTCACACTGTAGTTCATCATGCCAGGAAAGTCAAGGCATTAGGCACTCAAAGCACCCAGTCATGCCAGATCCAAGCTCAAGAGCAGACAAGACTACGCTCATGGTCAGAACTCGGCTACTTTTATTTTTAATCTGATACAGTCCAGGGCCCCAAACCAGGAAATGGTTCTGCCTGCTTTTAGGCTGAGTCTTTCTGCATTAATTAAGGGAATCACACAACCCCTCGGAGACAAACCGTCGGCAGCCTGATCCAGCCAATCCCATGTTAAGACTCTTTCTAGGTGGTTTCATATTGGGTCGACGTGACAAAGCTATTGCAGCTAGCTAGCTGTAGGCAGCTAAACCTGGCCCTAAGATTTGTAGACTGTCTCCAGAATGCCTTCCCGGACAGGGAGTGTCATCTACCATAGAAACCAAAACAGAACCCCAGTCCATTAGTCTATGAAGAAAGTCTAGAATACCTCCAGAGTAGACCCTGGCTCTCAAAAGGTGACCCCTCCTGTTGCTAATAGACCCCACTAAAAAAAAGCCAAGTCCTCAGAGACCTACAGCCTAGCCCCTCCAAAGCAGGTTGATACCACAGACCTGCTGAGGAGACTTCCAGTTCAGGCTCTGTGTCTCTCAACAAGCTCTTGCTATTGTTTTCACTACCGTATTCCTAAAACTGTTTAAAATGAATTGGTATGTCAATACAAGAGACCTCTCGGGCTGGAGGGATGGCTCAGCAGTTAAGAGCACTTATCAGAAAGCCTCGGTTCAGGTCCAGAACACACACTGGACGGCTCACCACGCCAGCCACAGGGACTCTGCCACTTTCCTCTGACCTCTGAGAGCCACCCGCACACAGACACATGCACTTACATCATAAATTCATAAATAAAGAAATAAATCTTTTTAAAAGGGAATTTTCTCATCCTTTAATCAGGAACCTGTTAACAGTAAATTATAATGAAGAAAAAAAATGAAACAAATTCCTCTGGGCACAATGAAACAAGGCTTTATTTTACCATGGTTATCTAGACTGAACTAAATTCCTTCCAAGCAATCTTGCATAAACACACACACACACACACACACACTCAGAGAGAGAGAGAGAGAGAGAGAGAGAGAGAGTAAAGCACCCTAGTATTCGGGGAGCCTGTTTCTCAGCATGACAAGATGTAAGCACAAACACCGCAGCAATTCAGCAAGCACTGAGTTGGACATTCAGCCAAGATAGGCCCTAGCACACAAGTTCCCTGAGGCGGACATCGGCTCCTTGATGATGCTGTCTCACCGTGGGAATGAAACTGGCTTAGAAGCAGGCAGGACCCAGGGAGTTAGATATGATTCAAGCTATCCACAAGGGTTCCACTTACAGGGTAGCACCTGCTGATTAGAGATTAACCTCCAGCAGAAAAGGAATAGAAAAATCATGGAGGAACTGGTCCAACAAGACGAAACACTGCACACCCACACAGAGGACACATGACCTACAGTCACAGAATCTGAGCGGTTCCCAGCCACCACCTCCATCCAACACATCTGTGTCTCTACTGTCCCCACAGGGGGGGCGATTTAAATAGATCAAAAGGGATTGAGAAGCAGAAACATGAACAAAAATAATTAGAGTGACTACTTCAAAAACAAATTCACTTGATTTTCATTTCTCAAATCAACTGGCAGACTCCACAAAGTAACAAGGCCTCTTTAAAAATATTGAAACTTTTGGCTTTCGTCTGCGGTTTCATAAAACTCTGCATGCACGATGGCATCCATATGAGAATTCTGCTGGCTTCTCCATCGTGGCAATGTTTTTTCAGAGACTACAAAATCCCACCTTGGTTTTTGGACTCATGGTTGTCTTCACTGTATTTTCTCTTCACTTCTGAGCTTGAACCCCATAGCTTCTCCAGCTTCTGCTGCCTGTTTTAGCCATTGTCTGTCAGGGAAATAGTAGGATGTGGAGCTCAGACATGTGCTGATTTAGCTAGGCACAGCCCGGCAAACTCTGTTATTCTCCAGGAACTGAAGGTATATCTTTCTCCTTTCATTCTGCCTTTTAATAAACTTCACAAGAGTCCTCAACACAGAGTCAGTGTATGTCCACAGTGCTGTAGCCACTAAAATGACTCATGGTCTGGTAGTACATCACCTGAAGAGATATGGGACTTGTTTCTATTCTATTGCTTTGTTTTGTTTTACATGTGTTGGCATCACCATATTACATGTTTTGGCACCACCACACAGACCAATGAACAGAACATCTGAGGAGACAAAGCCCAATGTCATAGTAAACACACAGGAAGTTTTATCTAATATTTTCCAAAGTTGACCTAGTTCAATGGCTTGTTGTGGGATGTTTGTAGCCCCATTGCCCTCCCAGTTCAGATATCGGAGCCCTCACTTGCCAGTTAGATATTTTCTGGAGGCAGAAGATTTGGAAAGAAATAAGGTGAATCGAGTTCCTGAGGGAAGAACCCTTATGATGGCATTAGTGGTCTTGTAAAGAGACCCCAGGGATCTTGCTCTTTCTTCCTTTACCATGTAGGACATCACAAGGAGTTGAGCATCTTCCAGGAAGAGAGCCTCCCAGACCCCACCATGCTGGAACCCTGAGTCTTAATTCTCCACCTCTACAAAGTCTACTTCCTCTTGCCCAGGAGAGTCATCCTTACTGAATTCTGGCAACTCTGGGAGATCGGGACCACTGTCTCCATTTTACAAAGTTGTAGGTTCACTTGGCTCAAGCCCCAGGAGGCTAATACACAGCAATCCTGGTGTCCTAGTCCCTTGTGGCTGGGATAAAGACCTGACAAGACCAGCTTACTGAAGAAGTGCTTGCTTGGGTCTACAGTTGGGTGATAAGATGGTGGCAGAAGCATGTGGTGGCTCGCTAGCGTCTCTCCAAGTCAGTCAGCAGAGTGGTAGATGCTGGTAGATGCTCTACTCTTTCTTGTCTTGATTCTATCTAGGTGCCTCCTACATTCAGGGTGATCTTTCCTCACCGGCTAAGCATCTCTGGAGATGCCACCCTCCCACAAAGACACACCCACAGGTTTGTTTCCTACATGATTCTAAACCCATCAAGTTGACAGTCGAGATTAACTACCCCAACTGGACTGGAAAGCTAACAGTCCTTGGCATTAATGTATTAATCTTAACAGTATAACCAATATAATGAAGCATTTGATGAAAAAATTCTAGCAAATGTGTACCAAACAATAACTACCACAAAAAGTCAATGGAGATGTGTCATTTATGAGTTGAACCAACTCTGGGTAATTAAACATGAGACAAATGACTTAAAGAACCAGAGGCTCATTTATCCCCTGTAACAAGCCTGCAGCTCAGCATGTCTTGGAAAAACTCAAGCTCTTCCCACACTGGTGGTTTAGTGAGAATGGCCCCCAGAGGTTCATAGATTTAAATGCTTGGTCACAGGACGTGGCACTATTCGAAAGGATTGGGAGGTGTAGCCTTTTTGGAGGAAGTGTGGTGGTTGAGGTGGGCTATGAGGTTTTCAAAAGCCAAAGCCAGGCCCAGTGAGTGTCTCTCATTTCCTGCTGCCTGCAGATGCAGACGTAGAACTCTCTTCTGCCTGCATGTCACCACACCCACTGACATGAAAATAATGGACTAAGCCTTTGAAACTGTGAGCAAATCCCAATTAAACATTTTAACTTATAGGAGTTACCATGGATATGGGGCCTTTTCACAGCAACAGAACACTGGACACATACATGTGTGGTGTTGTCTGATATACAACAAAAGTACATGATGCCAAGATAAATACTTCAGGATCCGTATGTCATCCACCATATTTATGGTAATAAGGAAGCTGACTCCAGTTTTTTTTTCAACATAATATTTTTATTGATTTTTTGGGGGGATTTCACACCATGCCCCTGATTGTACTTATTTTCCCAGTCCTTGGTTTGCTCTCCAACTCTTGTGACCTACCCCCACCTAAAAATTTTTTTTATTGAAACAAAAAATAAATCCAGTTTGTGTTCTACTCGCTGAAATATAGCCAAACTCTCAATGGCCTGCCCATGCTTATATCTTGACGCAAGAGAATCCAGAAAATGGGTTGTTGTAGCCTTCTGTAATGGACAGTAAGGGCTGCCATTGAATCTTGAAAATGAAATCCATTATCTGCTAGGGAACTATTTCCACATACAGTGACTCCGTATGTTTTATGAGGTTGGATGGAGAAGGAGCTACACAGGCGGGCATATGTCACAGCCAGAGGTCCTGTCTTCCTTAATTGTTTCTCCACCTTATCTGTTGAGACGAGAAGTCTCATTGAGCCTGGTGCTCACTATTTGGCTAGCCCCACTGGCCAACAAGTCCCCAGTTTGAGGCAAGGGCTGGAATGTGGGTTCTCTGTTTGAGTGTTCTGAGCTGTTTTCAGTCCCCCAGTGGTATGCACAGAACCCAGGCCTTCCTGTCTGTGCCCAGTCCGGGTTTGAGAACCATAAGTATCCACCATTCAAGGGCAAGGTGACCTACAGTCTCCAGAAAACCCTGGCTTAAAGGAGCTGTGGTGAGGTTTTGCCATCCAGAAAGAACTTTTGTGGCCTGGCCAGGTCAGAATTGACCAGCCTACACCAGTCACCAACTACTCAAGGGCAATCGGAGTGATAAGAACGTTGTTGTGTGCCCACAGGTGCCAGGGGACACTGGTCCCGTATAAACTCCCCTTCCCTTCCAACATTGCAAGGTCACCTATGTGGCCAGGGCTGATAGCCACACTCTGCGCTTTGTAGGTTGGGTCAGTCTGAGCAGCTAGCATTCATTCCAACCAGTTTGTATCTACGGCAAATCAGCTGTTGAATGCTCTCATATCATCTAGGATAATGCCACACCTGTCCCTTCTACGCCTACATTATGTGTTGGCAGGGACAGAGGGCAGAGGAGGAAAATCTGAAACACTGCCCACTTTACCTAAGAAAACATTCCCATTGTTGCACGTAAGTTACAGGTTAAAATATGTTGTTTCCCAGCCCTACCAGCTAGTAGGAGGACCTGACAGAATTCAGAGGAATAAAGAAGCCATGGGTTGACTGCACATTTAAGAAAAGAGAGGAGGTTCCATCCCCACTGAGCATGTAGCAGTATTCTGTTTCCTCTAGAAAGTGCTAATCTACACATTCACACACATAAAATAAAAATAAATAAATTACCTTGTTTAAAAAAAAAGAAAGTAGCATAAAATCACACTGGCTGCCAGAGACATGATTTCCCTGCTCTTTCTTCTTGCTGTTAGCCAGGTGTGAGGGCTTGGACTTGAAGTGAAACTGATAAACCTGTTTAGATAGAGAGCTATGTTGGCTGCATCCAGCCCTTCTCTCTGCTGCCATGCACGGGAGTGCCTCTCATCAACATCTAGGATCCCACCATAGGGGGAACAGGAGGTGCCTATGTGATGTTAAGTTTCCTGTTTAAATTGCTGTGCTTAAGAGATCTCCAGAACAATAATGCCTCTAACCTTTAAGCCCCAGCTGCCCAAAGACAAGTCACTTCCTGGAATGCTGGGGGCTGTTGTTCATGTGAAATAACAAGCCACGTGTTTTTGTTTCCATAAACAAGTTTGGTTGCCCCAACTTGATCACACACAGGCAGCAGATAGGCAGGAAGTACATCAGGATTTATGTTTTGCCCTGATTGGATGAAGGATGGAACCTTGTGGTTTTTGTCTTTATAAGCCTCTAATAATTATAATTTACAATACTCTAGGAACCCTGGGTATGGACACTGTCTGTCCAGTGTCTGTCATCCTGGCCAGTATTTTAAAAAGCTTGCTTCAAATTTGGACTCCCCCAAAAGTGGTAGTGGTCTTATTCTCGCCTGGCAAGGTGAACACCTACACCAGAAGAAAAGACCTGACAGTGTGTGGTTGAAAGGGTCTGGCTGATTTTGCATATTAATGAGTTATCTCCACAGTAGCCAGAATGAGATCCCTGCACGCAGCTGATGAGCGGTGTGTGGCCTGCCAGGCACTCTTCTAGCTTCCCAATCCTGTTCTGCTCAGAGCTTCCTTATGCTCTTTTTTTTTTTTTTTTTGTCTTTGTTTTTGATATTTTTGTTTGTTTGGGGCTTCTTTTTTTATGCTATAGATCCTTCAGAAGTCTGATCAAGACTTTACCCTCCTTCTGTAAATAATGTTTTAAACTGTAAAGTAGAAACCTGCGGATCTAGAAAGGGAACCAAATACAGGAATGAAGTTATCAAAATATCTTAAAGCTAATGTGTGTTTTGTGGTGTGTCTGGTTGTACTGCATCAAATACAACCTAGTGGCAGTTCTGATGGTGGCTGGGATAATATTTTGACTGTCACAGAACCTGGCTATTACAGTACTAAGATTTTTTTTTCATCAGTAAAGTTGTGAGAGATTCCAGAGTTTAGGTAGACTTTATTCAGGATCCTTCTGCTGCTAAGTCGATGCTTCTTAGCCTTCAGTAGCAACTGCCCACTCTGAAAGGGGACATTCTCCCCACCCCTCTCTCTGTGTGCACTTGAAGTTGCATGTTCATGTGAGTGTGTAGACCTGAGAACAGTGGTGGACGTCTTTCCTCCTGCGCCATCCACCTTGGCTTTTGAGATAGAGTTTCTCAGAAGTAGGCTAGGTTGGAGGCCGGAGAGTCCCAGGACCCACCTGATTCTACTCCCTCAACCCTGAGATTACAAGTGTGAGCTGCCACACTCAGTTTTTCTACAGGAGTTCTGGGATTGAGCCACGGTCCTCTTATTTGCATGACAAAGACTAAACCGGCTCCAGCCCCTCCACAGTTACCTTGCAGCACTTCTAGCTGCCACTCCTGAGGAAGGATATCTGCAGACGTCTATTGGTTGAGGTTGTTACTCTTCCGGCAAACTGTGACTCCTGAAGTATCAAAACTGCTGAGATGGAATGCAGAGTGACAAGAACCCTCGGTTCTGGGGAACCAAGACTCGGGATAAAATCAGTTCTCCCAGAAGAAATGGAAAATCTGCACCTTGCCCAAATACACACACACACACACACACACACACACACACACGCTCATCATCATCATCATCATCCTTCAGAAACCCTGAAAAGACTGTCAGCACACCGCAAGGTTGCTAGTATTGGAAAGATGTTTCCATGGAAACTCAGCTCAAGGCAGACACAAGAAAAGAATGCAAGAACAATACAAGCAGAGGATAAGGATCTGTTTATTAAAGGAAAAAAGAATTATGACGCTCCAGGACTGGGCTCCTAAAGTCACACCCACATTGCCCAGGATGAAATTTAAATCAAATTAGAGAAATTAATCTAAATGACACAAAGTGTGGATAGAGGTGTTGCTGGGGAGCCAGGGGCATACGGGACCACACCCCTGCAAGCCCTTGGAGTGAGCAGGTGATGTCCTGGGCAGTGTCTTTTGGCCCAGGTGTAGCCTGACTCTCGTGAGCTCTTTTCCCTAAACCCAGCTAATCCCCCTCCACCCTAGATATCTGATCAAATTCCTTACCACCACACTGAATGTCAAAATTTTTATCCTAGTCCTTATCTAGCCAAAAGGTTAATCTCTGGTTAAACCAGTCTAGCAAGGTTCCTTTTTCCCTTGATCTCTCCTTTCAGAAACCATGGTGCCACTGACCCCTCTCTCTGCTTTCTGTCCCCACCTGAAGATTTCTTCAATCTTTCTCCACACTGACATAACCTTAACCCCCATTGCAATCATCTTAAATAAAATCTTCCACACCATTTCAACAAGTGCCAAGACAGTCTTTCTTACTCTAAGCATGGGGAGACGGCCCTAGACCATGCAGAGAGGGTGAGAGCTGAAGAGAGTGGCTTTCCAGAGAGCAGTAACTAGCTTCCTAGGGGCTGAAACCACTGTCAGTTTGGAGGCTCCCTCCAAGAAGACTCTGCATGCCTGACAGTAACCGAATGCCAGACACATTTAACACTTGTCTACAAATGAAACAGCAGAGTCCACGGGTCCTGGGATACCCTTCACCTGACACTAAACTCTGTTGTCCATGGTGGTTCTTATACTATCCCCAAGGAGTGAAAACTGAGGCTCATGGGAAAGGAAAGCCATATCACAAACAACCTAACACAGTAGACATTTCTTTTTCTTCCCTCTTCTAGAGGCATCAGGCACTGCCCTTCCTCTGATTATTGTGTCTGCTTCTCCCCAGTGCCCTTAACTTTTTTGATTAGGCAAGCATGACGTCAGTCTCCAATGCTAACCCCTAAACTCTGTCAGCCAAAAGATCAGCTTTCTCCTCAAATACTTAAAAATACCCAGGCTCTTTGCAAGGCAATTAGAGATGCAAAAACCCATGTGAGTGAGAGAGCATGTGTGTGTGTGTGTGTGTGTGTGTGTGTGTTAATTTGTAAACTTGTATCTTTCATGTCTTCACTTTTCAAGTTCTCTTGCCAAATTCCCTCTTTCTGCCCTGCATTGTACCTCTACACTTTTTGTAGCATTCAAAATCCATTTACTCTTCTTCAGTATTTTAAATTGGACCTGAAATATACTGCAGTGATGACAGCAAAGAGCCAGGGATGCAGATAACATTGCATTGTACCTCAACCAACAAAACCTAATATGATCCAGGACATCTTTGAAAGTCTTTAGGCTGCTGCCATGGCTAGCAGAGAGAGGCCAAGTGTCGTTGAGAATGCAGAGTAAGTGGAACCCTCATCTTTGGCCACTGGTTGCATCCTTGGCATCTCCATTGAGTTGAGAAGCTTAACACTTTAAGAAGGCTAAAGGTGCTTATGGCTTTGGCTTTGAAATGCCACTCCTTGGCATACGCCTAACAAAAAGAAAGATGTATTTTCACCAAAAGGTAGCAGGAAAAAAAATCTCAATAAGTTAAATGTTAGAGAAAGATCAAATATTAAAAAAAAGTAAAACAGATAAGGAAATGACTTATGAAATAATGTAAGACAATGAAGAAATGGAAAAATAAAATGAGATGCGATTCACAGATAGACCAAAAATACATATTATTTAGTAACAGAAGCCAGGTACCAACTAGTACTGATCCCATTCACATAAACGTAGAGCTAAGCCACACTAATCCTTGGTTTTAGAGTCCCTGATATGAAAATTACTTATTGCCCGATGTGGTAGCACACGTCCTTAATCCCAGAATTCTGCAGAGGCAGGCGGATCTCTGTGAGTTCAAGGCTAGCTTGGTCTACATAGTGAGTTCCAGGACAGCCAAGGCTACATAAAGAGACCCTGTATCCAATGTAAAAAATAAAATAAAATAAAATTAAATTAAATTAAATTAAATTAAATTTAAAATAACCCTTGGGTTAGTGATTTAGATAGGAAGTACAAATTGCTTGGGATTCTGGGAAATATCACTTCTTCTGCACCTGGCTACATAAATGCCTACACATTATGAACATTAGTAAGACTATCTATACATTGTAGCTTTCTCTTTTTTAATTTTCAGTTTGCTTTTAGTCAACACAGCTGCCTCGTTATGCTGTGACTCAGACCAGAGCATTGCTCGGCCTCCATCAGACAAGCTTCTTGCAGTCTATGAAAATTAACACAAAGACCCACAACTGAACAATGTGCAGAGACTATGGAGCCCTCGGTCCTAAATGGGATGTCTTTATCAAAGCCCTCCCCTCAAGTCTCAGGGATCTATGGATAGCAAAAGGCAGAAAGACTGTGACAGTCAGAGATGGCAGATGTCTCCAAGGCAACAGCCTCTCTCAGACACGACAAGACGATGCGCACATGAACTCACAGAGACTGTGGCAGCACAAGACCTGAATAGGTTCAAGCCAGACGAGCACTAAGAAGGAAAAAACAGACACTGCCTTAGTTAGGGTTTTATTGCTGTGAAGAAACACCATGACCACAGCAACTCTTACAAAGGAAAGCATTTAACTGGGGCTGGCTTACAGGTTCAGAGGTTTAATCTGTTATCGGCACAGTGGGAAGCATGCCAGCACTCAGGCAGACATGGTGCTGGAGAAGGAGCTGGCTGAGAGTTCTGCATCTAGATCAGTAGGCAGCAGGGAGAGAGAGAGAGAGAGAGAGAGAGAGAGAGAGAGAGAGAGAGAGAGACTGGACATGAAACCTTAAAGCCCACCCCCATAGACACACTTCCTCCAACAAGGCCACACCTCCTGATATGGCCACTCTCTATGCGCCATTTTCATTCAAACCACCACAGTCACAGAGTCCCATCCCTAGTCAAGAAGCTGTTTGCAGTAGATACCTTTTGGGCAAGGGGAAATTAATCTTTTTTTTTTCAGTGAAATGTCACTGTATATATCAACCACGCTCAATGTCCAAGAATATGTGGCCAAAAAAAAAAAAAAAAGGATTCCATGGTTTTGTGTGTAATTTTTGTCTACTTTTAGTATTTTGTTTTGTCATATTCATTTTTCTGGGTTTTAATTTGTCTGCTTTGATTTTCATTTTTGCTGTGTTTCTTGTTTATTGCAGAGAGAAAGAGATGTCAAGTTGAGTGGGGAGTGGGTGGGGAAGCGGGGAGCATCCGGGAGGAGTTGTGGGAACGAAAAGAATATTAAAATCTAGTATATGGAAAAGAATAATACATTTTCAAAAAAAATGTTTCAGTCATCTGCTTTGCTGGGACTTAAACAGAGGACTTCATTCATGACAAGCCCATGCTGGTTTTCTGAGCTACCATGTCAGCTCTGTATACTTATGTATGGGGAAGTCAAGGATAACACAGCAAGCCAATGCGCGTTTTCTCTAAGACCTAGAGCTTACCCAGGGAGATCTTAAGTTTACTTTCTCCCAGCACCGGTCCTTTGTAAGCGATCCCAGTTAAGATAAAATTGTAATGTTGGGTGCCGGAGCATATATCTGTTGTGTACATTGGGGATCCTATGTTGGGTAACAGAGGGTGGAGACCTGCGAACTGTCAGCCTGTCTACAAATAGGAAAATGAAAGCATCCCGTGGCAATTATAAATGCTCTCTGGGCAGGTGAGGGCAAGGGTTGTTGGCTTCATGGCGACTGGGAGGATGCTCACAGAGACAAGAAGCTGTGTGTGTCTTGTTCTCTGCCATGTATCCTTCCAGAAAACAGCAACAAAAGCCAGTGCTAGATTAAATGTGTCTTGTGAGTTTGTTTGTCAGTCTGGTGGAAGTGCAAACTTGTACAGCCACTAAGAAAATCAGTGTGGTAGCTCACCAGAAAGTTGGGAACCAATCTATGTCAAGATCTAGCTATACCACTCTTATACCCAAATACCCAAAGGATGCTTGATCCTACCACCGTGATACTTGCTCAACCATGTTCATTGCTGCTCTATTCATAATAGCCAGAAACTGGCAACAACTTAGATGTCTCTCTCCACGGAAGAATAGATAAATAACATGTGGTGTGCTTACACAATAGAGTATTACCCAGCTGCTTTAAAAAAAAATGGCATCATGAAATTTACAGACAAATGGATTGGACTAGAAAAAAAATCATCTTCAGTGGGGTAACCTAGACCCAGAAAGATAAACATGGTATGCACTCACTTATATGTGGATCTTAGCCCTTAAATAAGTAATAAACAAGCTACAATCCATAGAACCAGAGAGGTTAGGTATTGAGGAAGGGAAGGGGGGGAGGTCACATGGCTCTTCTGGGGAGGGGGAAATAGAGTAGATTTTATAGGTAGAGTGGCAGCAAGTAGAACAGGAACAGGAGGATCAAGTGGAAGGAGAGTGAGGACATGGGGTTGAGGGAGGGAATGCAGGGAGAGGCAGCTGGAATATGACTTGAGTGACTAAAATCCAGAGAATAGATAGCCTAGAGACCTGGGGCAAAACCAAATACTACTGGTTCAAAAATTTAAAAGTAACCATCAAAATGACTCCTAATGCCATTCTGCTGTACCAGTGCTTTATCCAGCCATCACCAGAGAAGCTGCCTCCTGCAGCAGATGGGAACAAAGACAGAGACCCACAGCCAGACATTAGGCAAAGAGTGAGACCTTGCAACACACAGCTCTAAATGGGATGTCTCCATCAAATCCCTCTCCTCAGAGCTCAGGGAACTCCACAGAAGAGGAGGCAGAAGAGTATAAGAGGATTAAAGAGATACAGGAGAACAAGGCCCTCTGAATCAACTGAGCAAATGCCACATGAATTCACAAAGACTGAAGCAGCAAACACACGATCTGCCTCAGGTCCTCTGCATATATATATTATAGCTTTCAGCATAGTTAGTTTGTTTGTTTTTTTTTAAATGACACTCCTGAGTGATTGATCATGTGGGGCCTCTGATTCTTGTGCCTTGTCTTGAGGCTCTTTCCCTACATTGGTTTGCCTTGTCCAACTTCAACATGAGGAGTTTTGTTTTATCCAATTATATTTTATTTTGTTGTGTTTGGTTGTTATATCTTAGAAGCCTGTTCTTTTCTAATAAGAGACAGAAAGGGAGTGGATCTGGATGGGGAGGTGGGAGGAACTGGGAGGAGAAAGCATAATTAGAATATACATTTTAAAAAATAAAGATAAGAAAAGCCGATGGCTGGGATCTAGAAAAAAAATCCTGAGTGAGATATCCCAGGAGCAGAAAGACACACATGGTATATACTCACTTATAAGTGGGTATTAGCCCTATAAGATAGGATAAACATACTAAAATCTGTACACCTAAAGAAGATAAACAAGAAAGAAGACCCAGGGTAAGATGATCAATACTCACCTAGAAAGACAAAGGGGACCGAATACAAGTAGGAGAATACAAGTAACAGGACAGGAGCCTACCACAGAGGGCACCTGAAAGACTCTATCAAAGCAGATGCTGAGACTCATAACCAAACCTTCAGTAGAGTGCAGAAAATCATATGAAAGAAGGAGGAGTTAGTATGACCTAGAGGGGACAGGAGCCCCACAAGGTCAAAATATATCAGGGCACAGGGGTCTTCTATGAGACTGTTTTTCCAACCAAGGACCATGCATGGATATAACCTAGAACCCCTGCTCAGACATAGCCCATGGTATCTCAGTATCCAAGTGGGCTCCCTAGTAAGGGGGACAAGAATTATTTCTGACATGAACTCAATGACTGGCTCATTGAGCATCCCCTTCCCCCCAAGGGAGGAGCAGCCTTACTAGGCCACAGATAAGGGCATTGCAGCCAGTCCTGAAGATACCTGATAAGCTAGGGTCACATGGAAGGAAAGGAGGACCTCCCCTATCAGTGGACTCGGAAAGGGGCAGGGAGGAGATGAGGGAGGGAGGGGTGGATTGAGATGGAAAGAGGGACGGGGCTACAGCTGGGATACAAGTGAATGTATAAAATTATTTAAAAATACAAATAAATTTAAAAAAGAAAAAGAAAATCCAATGGCAACAGAGTAAAAACATAATCATAAAGCAAGTTCCCCTACAGCCACTCTGCTGGAAGGGACAGTGTGTAGATATGGGCTCCCCCCGAGAAAGTTCCCTGTAATCATGCTTCTGTTTCACACGGTGCTGTTCTTCCCATGGGGTTCCCGAAGCACACAGAATAATAAAAATCAGTTTGCGGTCCATTCCCATGAAGACTGTATGGTAAACTAAGAACTGTGGTGGAGCTCGATAGGTAGCCCGGATTGACCCAGAACTCACAGAGAGCCTCCTACCTCAGCCTCGTGTGCTGGGATTAGAGGCGTGTGCCACATCTGTTCACCCCGTGGCCTCCTCATTTGGATGGAAGGCGACATCCTACAGAAAGTACTGGAGACGGTCGTTATGGCAGAACGAGGCATCTTAGGTAACTCTGTCTCACATGTCCAAAGGATGAACTCTCAGAACTGAAGGCGGGCTCTGGATTTCCCTGACAATGTATAGCACTAGAAATAGAAATTTTGCCAATGTGTGTTCAAAGGGCGCTTTGGTCCAGGTTTTCAACAGTGTTAAAAACTTGAACCTTATGACCCACAATAACCAAAGAGTTTATTAAATAACGTACGGCAAGATAATAAAAGGCATTGCCAGAATGTTCCAAAGGCATGTTTTTCATAAACATTTGTACAGCCCCAAACATGAAACTCTGTCAGGGAGGCTTCTTTATTCCATGAATTGGCAGAATCTGGTGGTTGCTGTTGCTTCCTCTCCGAATGGACCGCACCAGAGAGGAATTTCAGTCCTCAGGAAAGAAGTTGCTTCAGCTTCTTAAGAAGAATCAAGGTTCCATGTACACGTTAGGGTTCTGTGGGCGCCAATCATGAAGAAGCCAGTTGGAGGACAGAGGTGGAGTCCACTCCGTTCACATATAAGATGTGAAACATAGAAGTGTAGTTCAGAAGTCCCTCTCGCACATGGAGAAAAACTATGAGAATATTTTGCCTTGAAATCAGTGTGGAAAGCCTGAGACCTTTGCTCTATTGCCAAGAGTCAACAACCCTAATGGAGGACACTCCCCATCAGCGATACCCCTGATTTCACCTTGTGACAGTGTTTTGCAAGATGAGCCTGTGGACTGGCATTCCATTTCTGGTCACCAGGTTTCCGCAGTCTCTGTGAGAACCTGAACCAGTTCGGCAAATGTTGGGCGGCCTTTAGGGTTCTGGAAAACAGAAAGAGAGCCGTTCAGCTCGGCTTGCTTCGCACTCATACACCAGCTGCGGGACTTACAGACAGAGCCCTCAGCCTCTGCTGGCTGTGCACAACTGAAGAACGGTGTATCTTGGCTGACACACAGTAGCATGATTGGCATGTGAGGAAGGCACTGGTGAGAGGGGAACAGTAGAGAGCACAGACAAGACTGCATGCCTTAGTTACACGTGACTGTGTAAATATACTAAAAACGGGTAAGTATTCCAGCTTGGTTCTTCAACCATACTAGCCACTTTCCAGATCCTCTGTAGCCAGAGTTGGCTACTCTGTGGACAGAGCACACGCAGACTATTTCTACCCCTACAGAAATTTCTTCTGGAACATGACAGGATTTAGATTGTGAGGTCCCCCCAGCTCAGCGTCAGTTTACTATACTTGGTTTAGTATAGGAAGGGTTTCACGCAGAAAGCGAAAGGCACGTCTCCTCGAGGATCTACTCCGTAGACCCTGGAGCGCAGGGAACCAAGCCATTGGCAGTGGAAGCAGGGATCAGAGCACCTCTCGCTGTGTCACCTTGAGATTTGGTTTGGCTCTGCCCCCCTGAGGAGAGACACGGCACTGTGGAACCTTTGGAATCTGGTGGAGTTGGAGCTGCGCACAGCAACGGAATGAAAAAGGGGGCAAGAAAGGTGGCTGATCCTTGATGAGGGTCAAGAGTAAATCGCGGTGCCTTTCTGGGAGGTCCAAGTTCATCAGGTGGAGTCTCTGGCGTGTTTATCAATGGAAACATAGTCCTTTTTTTGATAAATAAAAATCACTTTATTCCAATTAACCCACAGTCAGAAACACCACACAGCCAGTTTAAGGAAGCCGCTCAAGCAAATATTTACCTAGTCCCAAACTCTCTACATCTCAGTGAACTTCTATACAGTTAGAAGGGCCCTCCTCAAGCCTCAGGACTTCAACCTAGGCAATTAGACTCCATCACTAATTACATTTTATTCGCTTACCCACCACAGAAAACAGCTGACTATGAGAGTTAAAACTAGAAAAAAAATAAGTAGCTTTATATCTTATTTTAGCATATGTGTGTATGTGTATGCGTGTGTGTGTGTGTTGTTTGGGTACATTTTCTGACTTCAACTTGAGACTAAGTTCATTTCCTTATTCCTTCTGTGACCATCCTGTTTACCCTTCCTCCTCTCTGGCTCATATCCACATAAATAATACACAAGATTGCAAAGCTCTATGCACTTGTGTGTGTCTGTTAGGGCTCCCTGACTCAGGGCGTGGTCATCTCCTAGTAAACCCATTCTAAGTTGAAAATGTCGTAAGCTGAAGATGCGTTTTATGTGAGTGCTCTACCAGAAGTCACAGCTTAGCAACAGTCTACAGCAACCACTTGTTCATTCTCATGATCTGTGGCTGCCAGGAAGAGGGGCCCCTTCCCAGCATCCCGATAGAGGCTCATACCTTATATTATTCATCAAGGAAAAGATCAACATTTAATGCTCAAACTATGGCATTATAAAATTAGAAATTTCTAAGTCAAAAACATTGCAGCCACCATCTGCATGTCCTAAGATATTTACATTGTGATGGCAAAGACAGTCCGAAGGCAGCTGTTGTTCCTAACAGCTTACTTGACAATTCTTGATCTTTCAAGATTTCAAGATTCCTTGTGGAACAATTAATTGTGACTATTTTCATACACTGGGGATCTTCCTAAAGGAAATACTTCTCTGGAATATGAATAGTCCCACCACTCTTGAAATACTGGGTTTTTTTTTTTTTTCCAGTGTTTGTGAATTGGGAATCAAATGATGGGTTTGTTGGTTTATGGGTTTGTTTGTTGTTTGTCTTTCTGGCAGCAGGAGACCCCCCTCACTAAGCTATGATTTTTCTGGGCTAAGCTTGCTGATTACAAAGCAGAGCAGGAGGGATGTGTTGAATAGGTGCCCAGAAAAGGAGAGAGAGGAGAACAGAAACCCAGCCCCTCCGGCTTGATTTTTTAATCTTGGCATTTCAACAAAAAGAGCAACTCCTAAGTGATGGTTTCCCAAATGGAGGTTCCCAGCACAATCTGCCTTCAGTTTCTATTCTGGTTTAATCTCTCTATCAGGAGTCTTAAATGCCAGGAAGAGATGAAACCCGCTACTTTTGGCCTTGAAAGCAAAGGCAGATGAAAATGAAGTGCGGTGAATAAAGCAGCAAATTCCTTATCCTGTGGGGAAGTTCAACAAGCCAGGTTGTTTTTTTTTTTTCTCAGCTCCACCACCCAGTTCTTCCAGATAATAAATCATTTAATCATGAGCCTTTAGAAACATGCAGTTTCTGCAAGAACCCAGCTCAGATAGATAAGACTTGGAAATGAGCTCCCAGATGAAAGTCCATTGTGGAAAAACTGGGTGGAGGGTGGGGGAAGCTCATAAGAGAAGCGGTGCACTGACTCTCAGGGTCGTTACCAGGGAACGGGCAGTTCCGGCTGCCACGGTACAGTCATGAGGGACACCTACCTCATGCCAGCAATTGTACATAACTCCATAGACGCACATGGGGGCCAGGTGAGGGCGGTACAGCCGGAAACCTTTAGAAATGGCTTCCACCACTTGCAAATTTGACTGATTTTCAAAAGGCATTTTTCCTTCTGTAAAAACTTCCCACATTAAAACTCCTGCAAAGAAAACAAGAGTCAGTTGGAACCCAAACAATGTCTTGATTCAGATTTCAAGATGTTAATCTCCCGCGGCCTCGAAACCACGATTGCCCAGAAAGAAAGCAATTCTAGATGGGAAGCAGACTGTGTACCCCTGAGTTTTTAAGTAGTCTGTACCTTTGTTTTGGTCCCAACAGCCTCCCCATGGCAGAGAATGCAGCAGCATTTTCATTGCTAAGTACCATTCCTGTTCCCACCTCCTCCTGTCCCCACATCATCAAATCCGTGGATCTTTCTGCTCTTCCATAGATAATGACATATTTGTGTGAGCCTTTTCTGCCCGCTGCAGCCAGCAGGCCCCCAGAAAGCAGATGGCACATGTCTGCCTCTTTCCATGAAGAGTCTAAGCCGATAGGAAGAACCCTACAAAATCCAGCAGTTCGTAATGGTTTTGCTTACAGACATGAAGCCCCGAGGTTGATACCCAGAACCCATGTCAAAATGCCTGGCATCCCTGGAGAGGTGGTTCAGTGGTTGGGAGTACTGATGTTCCCCTTGCCGAGAACCCACAACTGGTTTCCAGCAACCGTGGCAGGCACTCCGCAGCTGCCAGTAACTCCAGGTCCAGGGGAAGCCAATGCCTCTGGCCTCCATGAGCACACGTGGTCACATACGCATACCCACACACATTCACATAACTAAAAATAATAAAAATAAATCTTTTTTAAAATGTCTGGCCCGGTAATGTCCTCTTGTAATCCCAACCTTGGGGAGGTAAAAATGAGCAGATGCCTGGGGCCCGCTGGCCACCAGGAGGTGAGCTCAAAGCCAATGAGAGACTATCTCAAAGGGGCTGGATGGCATTCTTGAAGATGATACCCAAGAATGTCTCCTGGCATCTACAGTATATGTACACACACACCCAGAGAGAGAGAGAGAGAGAGAGAGAGAGAGAGAGAGAACAAGCTCAGTAGTTCACCACTCAAGGAGGAGGAAATGTGTGAACCAAATGAGTTCCAATTGCACCCCAGCCACCTAGGCAACTAAAATGCACTAGCATAATCCTCCCCAGCAAAGCTCAAAACCTCACCGCAGAGAGGAAGTCAGAAGAGAGCTAAGAAGATCAAGCCTAACATTACCGTGAGGAATAGACCCCCTCAGTTGTGAGAACAAGAACGGCTCTCTAAGCCTTAAAGCCACCCAGGAAGTTCCAGATGAAAGTTAACAGATTTTTGCTCATCAGTAGCCATGGTTTGAAAATCAGCTCAAATGAACAGACAGTTACAATTAAGCTGCTGCATAATTAAACAACGGAACTTTTCAAACACACTGGAAATGCAGTGATCACCTCCTTCAAACCACTGTGACATGGCAGCATTGGCTGCACGTGCCTTCTAGATCAGCGGGCTTCTTGTTACAGCTTCATGGTAAGTGTTCACTGGGGAAGGAAAAGATCCAGAGCACAGAGCTATGTGGGGAGCTGGGTGACGCCAGTTGCCAAAGCAGTTACAAGAAAACTTTTAAAGACCACTACACCATGTCAAAAAATAAACAAGCAAGAGCTGAAAAGGAAAGACTACCAGTGTATTAAGTCTAGCAACAAACAAACATACTTACCAAATGACCAGACGTCAGACTTGCTACTGTACTTGTTAAAGTGAAAAACTTCAGGCGGGGACCACTTGACTGGGAACTTGGCTCCAGAAGAACTGATGTATTCGTCATCCAAAACATACCTGCCATTGTGGGATTCAAACATACTGTGTTAATGGCCTCAAACAAGGCTTAATATCATCGAATACTCTTGTCAGCTCCGATCTGTTAAAGCACAGCACTTTCCCGTGGAAAGAACTTATGCGCTGAGTCTTCTTGACAGCAGATAGTGAAACAGCCTTCGATTTAGTTCCCTCCTCTAGAACCATGTCTCCTTGATTTCATTTTTGGTGGATCTCTGAAAACCACAGTTCTACAATCCCCAAACTATGTTCTTTAGGGTCCAGTCTTGATTCTGCAAAGAAATGTGCCCTGTGCTCTAACAAGGAAGTAAGTGATAAGTAAAAGACCCCCCATCTCATAAAACACCGATTCGAAACAGGATGTCATATTTTCTTTCATGTGCTTATATTTTGTGTGTCACAAAAAGAGAGAGAAATAACAGTGTGTCATTACAAACTTCTGATATGGAAAACTATCTAGTATATTGTACAATATATTTTCTACAAATTAAGAATGACAGTTTTTAAGACATAAGCAGCAATACCGAAGTCCTGGGACCCAAGAGAGAAGAGACAGCTGACTTCAGCCCCTTGTAAAAGAAAGTTTTTTAATTATTTATTATTGCTGTCCTCAGGCGCCCACTTTTCCCCATGTATTCTATTTCATTTCACCTTGAATCCCAACTCTGTAAAGACTGCATAGGGTGAGTCTTGGGAGATGGCTCAGTAGTTCAGAGATCTGGCTGCTCTACCAGAGAACCCAGGTTCTGTTCCTAGCACCCACACGGTGGCTCTCAACTCAACTGTCTGTAACTCCAATTCCAGAGGATCTGATGCCCTCCTCTGACCTGTACCAGGCACTGCATGCATGTGATACACAGACATACACTCAGGCAAAACAAACACCTACACATAGAAAATAAAAATAAAGTCTGAAGAAAATGTTGTAAAGACTGGAAAGCTGGGTATACTGCTGTGCACTTATAATTTCAGCACTTGGGAGGCAGCAGCAAGCAGATCTGTGTGAGTTCTCAGCCTGTCTGGTCTACATGGAGAGTTCCAGGACAGCCAAGGCTACAAAGAGAGACCCTGACTCAAAAAAGACTTATGTAAGAGGAAACAGTGAAGGGGAGGTCCTGTTCTACTGATTTGGAGTGTCTCTAGATTAGACTTTAAAGAAGAAGGACAGATCTATTAACAAGATGCTTAGGGGAAAAGATCCCTGGGTGAGAACATTCTCGTCCCCACAGGAGGACAGTGGCACTACAGAGCAACACATATCCAGTGTCCTCTTCCTAAGTAACGCCCAAGCAAAGGCAGAAAGGTTCTTTAAAAATGTGTCTTGACATGCCTCGGTAAACCAGACCTTAGTCAACCCCAGGAAATTTTCTGGAGGAATCGTCTAGCTAGACATTCATCAGCCACTTGTGCAAATGGCCAGGCCTGGACAAAGGTTGAGGGCAATGGATGCACAGATATTGTTACAGATGGTGTTGTGCATCTTACAACAGGACTAGCCAGACCCCCTCCAGGACAGTGCCATGAGACACCTAAAACTTGGGCTTGGACTGCTGAAGAAATCTTGAGTTCATAAGGGTTAAATTTCTAGAGCTCTAAAAAAAAAGATTGTGTATATACATCTTTAGATTTATTCCAGCTTCCAAACGTAGTTACATAGTGTCTAATGGTGACCTCAGAAAATACATTTCTTTCTCTTTTAAAAATCACATTCAGTATGATCTTTTCTAGCTCTGTCCATTTGCCTACAAATTTCATGATTTCCTTGTTTTTAATAGCTGATTGGTATTCCGACAACAACCCACCGACAAAACTTTTGATCCAAAAATTACCCTGACTACAAGAAGTAGAGGGATCAAGAGGAAACAAAGATTGAGAGAATGTCCAACCAATAACTGGCCCAACCTGAGACCCACCTCATGGTAGCCAGGCCCTGACACTACTCATGATGCTCTGTTTTGCCTGCAGACAGAAGCCTAACATGACCGTCCTCTGGGAGGCTCCAGCCAGCAGTAGAAGCAGACAGATGCTGGTACTTGCAGCCAAGCATGGGGCAGAGCTCCGGGGATCCTGTGGAAGTGTTAAGGGAAAGACAGAAGGCCCTGGAGAGGACAGGAACCTCACAAGAAGACCAACAGAGACAACTCAGCCAGTCCCATGGGGGCTTTCAGAGCCTGAGACATCAACTAAGGAGCGAGCATGGTCTGGACCTAGGCCCTTGCACAGATGTGGCTGATGGGCTGCTTGGTCTTCATATGGCGAGTGAAAGGGGGTGTTTTCTAACATGGACTCTACTGCCTGCTTTTGGATCACTTCCCCCTAGCAGCGTTGTCTTGCCTGGCCTCAGTGGATGAGGATATGCTCAGTCCTGATGTGACTTGATGTGCTGGAGAGGGCTGATACAGGGGAGAAGGCTCCTCTTTTCTGGGGGAAAGAGAGAGGGAAAGGGGGTGACTGATAGAAAAGGAGGGAGGGGGCTCCCTTGGGACATAAAGTAAATAAACTAACATTAAAAACAATTTAAAAATATACATTCTGTATGAAAAATACATTTACTTAATCACACACATTCGAGTGGATCGAGAAATTCTTGTTTCTGTTTTAAGATCTAACATAGCTGTAGCAACAACAACCTGAAAGAGGCTAAGCATAGGACCACAGTAGGGCTGGAGAGGTGGCACAGCAGGGGGCCTGAGTTCAATTCCCAGCAACCACCTGGTGGCTCAATGGAATCTAATTCCCCCTTCTGGTGTGCATGAAAACAGAGCACTCATATACATAAGATAAATAAAAGGGTTAGGTCACAGTCAGCACGCACCTCACAGGAAAAGCTGGCACTTAGCCCACGCGGATGCCTTCCCCACAAGAACTCTCCCCAGAGAAGGGAAAAAGAGGTAACAGCAACTGGCAAGATGGCCTGGCGGGAAAAGGCACAAATACAAAGCCTGGCTACCTGATCCCTAGAATTATAGGCACAAGAAAAGAACTGATTCCCACAAATTGTACTCTGACCTCTGCACACCCGATTTTTTTTTTTAAACATAAGGCTCCCTCCTACAAGTGTGCACAGCAGAAGGAGATGCCACATACCTCGTCATCCCAAAGTCCGAGATCTTTACTACACAGGCAGAGCTGACTAAACAGTTCCTTGCTGCCTGTAGAAGGAAGAGGGTATTAAATTATAAAAATTGAAAAAACGTTTTTTTTTTAATTGGTAACATTCAGTCTTAACTTTTCATGACATTGAAGAGTCATTAAAACTCATGGCGTACAAGCAGGGCATTAAGTTATGAATATCAAGGATGATGTCACCATGAAATCCGCAAGGTTCCTCGTACAGAGATGTGATGTGGAGAAACTAAGGAAAAATGAAAGTAGACGTTTTTGAAAGAAAGGGCTGTGGTTCAGCTTTGATGCAGAAAACATCTTACCTTTTTTTCACATAAGTGATGGAGGTCTGACACTCATGACAGATAAAGCAGTCATGCAGTATCTTTGAGCTCTACAGAGCTCAAATTGAGTAATAATATATTAAAACCTTTCTTTCAGTGAGCGGAACTATTTCTAGTGATGATTTCATATTTCTTTTTATTTATTTTTTTATTTAATGCGTATGGGTGTTTTGCCTGTGTAGGTCAGATTAGAGTGTTGGATCCTCTGAAACTGGGCTTACAGATAATTATGATCTGTGATGTGGATGCTGGGAATGAAACTCAGGTCCTCTAGAAGAGCAGCACGTATCCTTAACCACTGAGCCATCTCTCCTGACACCCCTCACCCTTCTTTCTTATCACACTGAACTAAACATAATACAGGGTCAATCTGGCTGTAGTCAGAATAACTCATTTTCCGAATAGTTCACAGAGGAAGTCGTCGTTTTGATCAGCCTCATTTAGACGAAGTGTTTGGCAGAATTGTCCTCCTTTCAGTCATTTTGAGGTTCAATGTATCCAGTCATAAAAGCAAGAAGTTTTAAAATGGTGATCCAGAGGAGCCAGTTTGGAAGGTACTTGAAAGTACCAGAAATGCTCTAGAATACAAACCACGGGAAAAGGACCCACTGTGGGCTGATGTATTTTATATACAATGTGGTAGATAAAATAGAATATAAAGAAAAATCATCAATTGATGGCGGAGGTAATCAATTGGTTATTCAATGCCAAACAGCCTTTAAAACATACACACAAGTAATAACAGCTTCCCCTGAGATTGTACCATTCCATCCTGCAGGAAGTTCCTTAAGCAGGAAGGTCAACACCTCAAAATAGCTTCAGGAAGTCCCTGAAGCTGATCAGTTTTACTCAGCCTCTCCCAGCCAGAGTAAGCAATTAAAGCTGGCAGTCTCTCTCAACGGAAGCTGACCTGCAAAGAAAGAAGACTCTCAGGAGGAAATCTGCTAAGAAGACTCTGAGACTAGACCAGCTGAGCCACCTGGCAGAAGTTTAGATCAACTGAGGCACCTGGAAAGGACACTCTCCAGTCTAGTAAGCCGGCCTTCTCTTGTCTCTGCTGTTTCTCTCCCCCAGAGACAGCCGCCCTCTTGTGTCTTTCCCAACACATCTCTTGGGTGTGGTTTGTGGTGCAGTGTGTCTTTGAGGTAGTCCTTGGCTCTGGACTGCCAGGGTAACCCCTTCCCCAGCCCCGGGCAGAGCTGGACCACTTACAGTGACTACTGGAGTTTGACATTCCTTGAAAGAAAGAAGGGTGAAAGGAAAGAAAAAACAAGGAAAAGAAATAAGGGAATGAGGAAGAGAAAAGAGGAAAGATCGTTGTAGTTAATTGGTACATTAGGTAGCTAGCTAGTGAGAGACATTTTGGGGTAACTTCTGACTTGGTTACAGCGTTAAAGGGCAATTAAAAATAAAGTTACAGGGTTGGTAGATGGAAGTCGGCGATAGCGCAAAGGCTTAACATGCGCAAGACCTTGGGTTTAACCCCCAGCACTGCAAAGTAAATGAGAAAATTAATTAGCCTTTCACAATAAAATGCATGAGTTAAAAAAAAATGTTCTAAAATTAAACCAAAGGCACATTCTTGCAAGTATCAGAACCAATGCCGTGCCCTTCTGGATCCAGGGACATGAAGTACGGTGGTTTGCCTCCAACTCACCAGATCCCTGTGAATATAGCAGTTCCTCTCCAGGTACGCCATGCCCTCACATACGTCCTGGCACACACTCAGCAGGAAGGCCTTCCGGAGCTTGCCTTTTCTCTCCCTGAGATAGGTAAGCAGGCAGCCATGTTCCATGAACTCCGTCACTATGAAGAGGGGCTTCTGCTGTATACACACCCCATACAGCTGAACGAGCCTCGAATGTGACAGTTTCCTGTCGAGGAAAAAACACACCGGTGAGCTGTATATTAAAACAGTAACATATCCTTGTCCTATCTGAGATAAGCATCATTCCAGGCACCAGGAACGCATTGCATTTTCTTTCTTCTTTATGCGCTAAAACCGTGAGCTCAGAAGTTTGAGCAGTACTTCCACCGTTACTGATAGAGAATATTGCGAGCCCCGTAGCTGACTGGCAGCACTTTCTCTCTCTTCTTCCTGTTCTGTCAGCTTTAGCGTTCTCATTATTGATTTTCCCAGCCCAGAACTCAAAAGAGTTCCTGCTCTTTGCATCCCAGTCGTCCTAACCACAGTCTTTCCACGGAAAGTTCCAGGCAGGCAGCAGGGAGGGAAGATGATGTTGGTGAGGAGGAAAATAGAATTCTAACGAGTAAAGCCATTTCAAAGTAAATTTATGGATAAAGCTGGAGATTTAAAAATGATCAGCCACCATGAAACCATGTTGTGTATTTGGTAATCGCACAGAGATTAGGTTTTGCTCTAACAGGTACTCACATTTTTTTTTAATTTTAGTTTTATTTTATATGTATAGGTGCTTTGTCTGCACACAGGTCTATGCATCTTCTGTGTGCAGCCCCCACAGAGGCCAGAGGGGGCTTTGGATCTGTGGACCTGGAGTTACAAATGGTTGAGTACCACATAGGTACTGAGATTCAATCCAATAACTCTGCAAAAGCAGCTCATACCCATAAGAGCTGAGCAGCATTCTGGCTCCAATATATACATTTTTTTTAAAGCAATCAAGGCTTTGAACATTTATTGGGTTCTTCCACCCCCTTATGGATATATCATTCAATGTCTTAATGCCTTTTAGGCTATAATTAATTAATTAATTTTAATTAATTAATTAAAATTAATGTTTGTAATTCTAAAAGCTGTATCATAAACAATTCTGTCGGTCAGAAATACTGTCACAAGTTCCTTAGAAAGGCTCTTCTTCTTGACCATAACAGTAAATTGTGTGTGTGTGTGTATGTAATGATATGTGTATATGTTAGACATACTTCGCCTGATTTATCTTTCAAGTTTATAAGCATGCTTCCAGCTAAGGGCTGAGTTTGCATGTGTGCAGAATAATGTCAGGAAAGCAAATCACAGAATGAAACATTTCCACGCATGAGAAACCTGAGGCTATAACTTCTGGGAAGTATTTGAAAACCGAAATACTGCCAGGCGTTTGTTATGAGAGCGACTGCCAAAATATATCTGAAATAAGACAAATATCTACTGGAAATAAGGCAAAGGCGGGTAAATAAACCTTCCTATGGGGTTCAGTTGAACGGATAGAAGAGAAATTCCTCACAGAGAACCATGTGAGAAGAAGTGGATGTTCCTGCTTCCTGTTGGAGGAAGTGTCATGGCTCACTGTGGAACAATTGGTAGAAATATCTGAGTTTGGGTTGTTTTTTTTTTTAAGTATTGTCAAAACCTTTCGGCCTTCTCCTGTTACACTTTTCTATCGCTTCTTCTTCCCTCGGTGACGGAATCAAGTTTCATGGTTCTCAATATAACATTCGGGAACCGTTCTCTAGTTCATGCCCTCCACCTTGACCTTTCTTCTGAACTCTACCCCGAGCATTTACCTGACTACTTAGTCATCTTTGGTGTTCTAATAGGCTTCTTTGATTCATCAGCACACACACATACTCCCCTGGAGCTCCCTGCACGACTTTCAGTCAATCCCGCTAGAGAAACTTCTCTTCTTAGCAGTTACTGTCTTTGTCCCTGTGGAGGGACTTGTGACTCTTACACACCCCTGGACTCCTGAGTCATATGTAGGTTTTATCAACTTCCCGAGTCTTATGTGCAGGGGGGAGCGCTGCAGTTGCAAGAAAATACCTTTACCTAAAACATCCTCAGAAAGTCTAACTCCTGGATTCCCAACCAGGATCATATCCTTCAAGAAGCCTCTCAACTCCTCGAGTTCATAAAAGATTCTGACCTGTTTTTTAACTCTGAGTTACCCGTCTCCCATTTATTCTTTCCACGCTGTGTTGCTTTAATCCAATGCACACTACGACCCATTTGTCCTTAAGATATAGAACTCCCTGATCAGAGAGTATAGGTCAGCAAACAGGTGTCTCAGGTACGTGGTGACAACAGCAGCAAAGTCACTGGGAAGCTGATTTCCCTGGAAAATTGTGTTTCTCTTGACTCCACCCAGATTCATCCTCTTGTAAACCGACAGAATATTTTGATAGGATAGCTTGGGGTATGCGCTTGAAAACTCCCAAAGTCATAATTGCGCTGTCTTCCATGGAGAATAGCTCTATCTAATCACTCCAAGTGTTATCTAGTCTCTCTCTGTTCTTCTTTCCCTTTGGAGGCCGCACATTTGGGACAGAACTGTGTGTGCTGGACAACAGAACAGTTGAAGTGAGGACACCTGGGTTTTTCCTACTCTGATACATTGCTGTTCTTCTAAATAAACATTTAACAAATGTTTAGACAACGGTGATTTGAACCTTCCTGAGCCAAGGTCAGGTTATTGTAAGAAACCACAACTAATACATTTGCAAAACTAAACACCGGTAAACTATATAGCACCTATCACTGAGCTGAAAATAATACTTTCCTTGTCTTTCCCGGTGATCTTCTCATTAATTCACACCTCGATCCAATGCCGTAAGTATTGTTATTCCCAATTTTATAGGCCAGGACTTTGGAGACCGGAAGGTGACATAGTTCATTCCTGTTCACACAGAGGTTAAGTAATTTGTGTGGTCACACAACCAGCTTGGTTGTGACATAGGTGCAGGAATGTCTGACTCCAAAGTCCAGGTTCTATCTAAGACTCAGAAGTGCTGGGCCCCATTTATGGAATGGAAGGGCCCATACTCACATCATCACCTTGGCCTCCTCAATGAAATCTTCTTCAGACATGGAACCTTCATTGATGGCCTTGACGGCGACCCGGATATGTGCTCTCCACTCTCCTAAGTGGACGACCCCAAACTGACCGCTTCCAATCTCCTTGACAAAAGTCAACTCAGAAGGATCTATCTCCCACTTTTCTAGAAAGGCAAATTACTCACATTAAAAAAAAAAAAAAAAAAAAAAAAAAGAAAAAAGAAAAGAAAAAGAGCTATTTTTTTTTTTTGAGAAAAGATTTAGGAATTACCTAGTCCTATCTCCTTATTTTATGTAGATGTTAAAGCTATACAGGTGAGGGTCTGTAACTGTTTTTAATATTCTCATTGGGGCCTTAATGTGTAATTCAAGACACCAACTCTTAAAAAGAGTCAACTGCTTGAAGACAGGAATATATATAACAAATTGTGACTGTGGAAGCATTATAGCAAACGTATCCATATACTTTTCTAAACAAAACTCGACATGGGACCTAAAACAGGATGTTTGCAGCCTGGTTTTGCTATAGTGCTAAAGTCGGTGATACTTCCTCTTCCTGTTTCAGTGTCCCGCCCCCGCCCCCACTGTTCTCATTCCACTGTTACAGAGCCTTCCTGCCTCTGGTAGCCTCTCCTTAGGGAGGGGTCTCATCACCTAATGTGCATGTCCATTGCCAGACTGCTAACCAACATATATCTAAACGTGTGTGTGTGTGAGGTAAAATTCATATTGCTGTATATCAGGAAGAAAAAAAAAATACCCTTGAAACTATCGAAGCCTAACTTTTTAGCACCTAGTTTTTCTACAGCAACACCACCATCTGCTGGAACTTCAGGACAGTGCACTCAGCAGAATTATTAATGGTTATACATCTCCAGTGGTGGGAGGGAGTCCCCAACCCAGTAGTGGAACGCTGTTGTAAAAGTGACAGGAGAAAACTGGAGTTACTAGCTTGACAGCAGCATAGAATTAGTTGATAAGATATGATCACAGAGGAAAATATTAACTAATTGCATCTCATAATTTTGTCTGCTCCTCTGGAGAAAGGACTCAGTGGTTCAAAGCACTTGCTGCTCTTGAAGACCAGATTGCAATTTCTAGCACCCACATGCCGGCTCAAGCCCATTCTTAGCTCCAGTTCAAGGGATCCAGCTCCCTCCCTCTTCCACAGGCACCAAGCACACATGAAGTGCACTTACATACATGTAGACAAAACACTCATGCATGTAAAATAAAGACAAATATTAAAAAGAAAGCATTAAGCATAAACCAATCAGAAAAAGCATAGAATCCAATTTTTAAGGGTGAAAATGATGAGTATTTGATCATAGAAAGAATATCCAAATGACCACTATACTTACTAAAAGGTAGCCAAAATAATTATTCGTGAGGGATCAAAATTAAACCATAATGCAATACCATATACACTTACCAGATTGGCTGAAGTATTTAAAAGAAATCCTACATATTGGGTTAGGCAGTGGTGGCACACACATTTAGTCCTAACACTCAGGAAGTAAAGGCAGGAGGATCTCTGTGAGTTCAAGGCCAGTCTGGTCCACAGAGCTATTTCTAGGACAGCCAGGGCTGTTACACAGAGAAACCCTGTGTGTGTGTGTGTGTGTGTGTGTGTGTGTAACACATATTATATATACAGGATGAATGTAATCTATAGTACATAATATATAGTAAACATTCATATCCTCCAGTCTCCAAAGTCCTTGCCTATAAAATTTATATATAATAATTATATGTTAAATATATTATATAATTATATATTAGGTGAATGTAATAGATACAATTATATATAATATATAGTATATTATACGGTGAAAGAGTGGAGCTGGCATTCTTATACATTGTTGATAGACTTGGAACTTTGTTATAAACTCTCTGGAACATTAATTCTGCCTAGTAAACCTCAAATTGTGTATAGCCTATGACCTAACAAAATTACTCGAAACTAAACACGCAGTTGAGCATAAACATACATTTGTCATCTAAACACAAGCAAGAACTTTCATAACAATAGTGTTTGTAGAGATAAGCATGAGTGACAACCCGTGGCTGTTAAAGAAGGTGGTAATCCCAACAGTGTAGCACTATGTCACAATGGAAATGAGTCAACCACACCCAGCACTATAGATGAAATTCAAAGATGTGGTGAGAACAGGAAGTGGCCAGACACAAGAGTGTGTAGTTTCTCATTCTATTACCTAAAAACTTGGTAATATATATACAAAATATCATGTGATAGCTGTGGCTTATGTATTCTGTTCAAAAGAGTTGAACTTTTTCTAAGGAATTAAAGAGCATAATGTTCAACCAAATTGCTAATTATGTAAGTTCTTACATATAGGAATGACAGAGGTATCCCTAACACACTAAGTCCCCCTTCTAACTTGTTTAATCTTCAACCCTGAATCATAGTCATTTTTATACAATATAATTTTCACTGTTTTTTTTTTCAGTATAATCTGAACTAATGAGAGGGATTCAAAGAAACAAATTTTGCAAAAAAAAATCAGAAAACAAGATCCCCTGGTTCACATTTATTCTCGCAGATTGTAAATACCATACTTGCTAGAAAGTGATTTGAATCTGAAGACACACCAAGTCTGTTTGAACAGGCATGAAGTGGAGCCATTCAACAGCTCTTTTTGATGGGTTCTCACGGAAAGCAACCACTTCCCAGCAACCCTCATACCCAGAACACAACAGCCTCAGCATCCATAGTAATATTTATCAAATTGGGAAAGATGACAGATCCTCATAAGGTGTCATGAAATGCCAAGTAAAACTGAAACATTGCTACCAATTTCAAGTTGCCCTAGGAGATGGATTATTTAAACATCTCCAGCAAGAGATTTAAATTTTTAAAAGAAACATATGTAGGTAGACATTTGAAATGAACTGAGAGTTTAAAGAATCTGCGGGGCGGTTCCTGGATGAATGGAAGTCTCCCCTCAGCACATGTGTGTATTTTACCATAGCTAAAACCAGCTGTGGCAGGGAGACAGCTGCCCAGGAGTCCAACTGGATAGCGGAGACGGGACATGAGCCCTAAGGAGAGATAAAAACGAGCATATCAAACCTGGTTCTGAAAGGAAGAACAAAGTGTACTAGAAGATAGCACTTGTCTTTAAATAATTAGGTGTAACAATTCTGTGGGTCGTAGTTTTCTACTTTGCATTTAATAACATTTTCATGACATAGACTCGCTGTACACACAGTTAACAAAAATTCTCTCACAAAAATCTCAGCGCACACAGAGGAATTGTTATCACTTTGGTGTAAAATCTGGCAAAATTATTTGTTTTGATATTTGGAAACATTTTGTGTTACATACATTGTACAAAATAGAAATGTTTTACTGTAAGTTTTTCATACCAAGCATGTAGTTTATTCATACTGATGACCATACATAGACCCTAAAATATGTCTGAGATTCTGCTATCATAAAATATGTTATATTTTCTTGAACATAAGTTTGTATGAATTCTCTCACATTTTCCTCTTATAAAAATAGGCTACTTTGATCAAATTGTTTCCAAAAGCATTACAAAAATTCACTTAACCATCAAACTGAACACCCTTTGGAAATAGGTTTTTTGTGGGATTTTTGTTGTTGTTGTTGTTCTGGTTTATTTTTGTTCTATTTTGTTTTGTTTGAAAGTAGCATAGTAAAATGAGTAAGACTCCATGTGATTAGGTCAACATGAAAAATTCCAGACAACCAATTCCAATTTAACATCAAACATCCATTGTTCATTTCCTCAACTGCTACCGATTGAACGTCTGTTTGCATCGCCTTGATGTGAGGAGACAGTGGAGAATGAGGTGCTGGTGGAGCCCGTATTCTACAGGAGTGGGAGATAAAGCAGTGTGTGTGCTCACAAGAAAAAGTGGATGGGAAACACAAACAACAGAAAAAGAGAAGGTTTAATATTCTGAAATATTTAGGTCAAAGTGTAACGGCAAAAGCCTTGGTTCTGTATAGCTTTGTATTCTTCTCAAAGCAAGAAAGAACAGAGGATGAGAGGGTTAAAGATGATGTCCTGTTGTAATTATCTAAACAAGAGAGCAGATTTGTGGGAGCGAAGGAAAGGCGGCCTTGTCGTTTAGATATTTGAAGCTGTGTTTCATTTAGCCCTATCTAAACTTCCAGAACAAATGCATAACTAAATTTCCTTGGCTCCCCTGTCATCTACCATCTTTCTAATCTGGTAGAAATCAAAAACTGCAACCCAAGTCTAGCAAAAAAATAAATAAATAAAACAAAATAAAATAAAAATAAAAACACCAATGAGACCAGCCATTGCCCAAGAAAGATTGTATTTCAGGCTTTAGGCCGGATGTCCAGGGCAGTTTGCTTCTGGGGACTCTCTGAGACCATGCGAGCACATGGCTGCCCTGTTCCCAGCCCTTCCCACCAGGCCTCACTCCTCACTTACCAGCTGCATTGTACTGGTGATACTGGACCAACTCGGGAACTGACGGAAATAGGTGTCTTTCGGTGACGTACCACTGCCCTGAGTCATTCCTTTTAATCTGATAATGTTTTATTGGAGACTGCGTACGTCTGTAATCAATAAAACGTCAGTTACTAGAGAAGCAAGAGACTGCTTTAGAACTAAGCCAGTGTGTTAAGCAGCGGGACTCCAGTGATCAAGTTCTCTTCTTGGTAACACTACCCACTGATGAGCTGAACGAATGGGCTCTCACCTGATCATCCAGGAAAATCCCTCAGTTGTCTTACCCGTACCTCATAGTCAACATAACTTTAGGAGACAAGCCCCGTGCCCAATAAAGTGATGTTCATTGTGAAGCATTTATTGGATGTTACATATTGACTAAACAACATGAGAAACTCCATTGTGAGGGACTGGAAAGCTGAGATGAGGAAGGCAAAGTCGATAGAGGGAACATAGCCGAGCAGGTGATTGCTTTGGGAAGCTACTGCTTCATTAATAAGTCACAGATGCGCTGAGGTATTCACTCCTCAGCTCCTTCCCTCACGGAGGGAAGATGCTCCTGAGATGCTGCCTCTCAGGCACCTCCAGCCTCATCACAAGTTCATCACAGGACATTCCAGGCCTAATGGCATAGGAAGTTTGTGGAGCTCAGGGGCCCTCTGTATAGGCCAACCCCACAGGAGAGAGTGTCTGAGGGATGTGCCAACAGTGTCAGCCACAACTAATCAGATACACGGGAACTGGATGGTTGTCCCAGTTTCTAGGCCAGCAGTCTCCTTAGGGTGAACCCTTTTTCTGAGTCCCCATGTAATGGTATATCCACAGAGCAAAATTGTCCCAAGGATTGGTTCTCAAGTAATCAAAATCCACAAATGCTTACCTTCCAGCTCTTGTAAACAAAGAAATTGTGTAGGACCCCAAATGTCTTGAATCTCTCACAATAAACGCACCTTCTTTAGCCTGCAAAAATAAAATTTATCCATTATACAAGTATATGCCTTCTTTAAAAAAACAAATGGATCTTACTGATGAAAACCAAACTTAGATAGATTTACTATAAGTAACTTAATTTTTCTTAAAAACCTGACTTCTACATTCTTACTATTGGAGAATGAAATTGCTTATCTCTTTACAGATTTAGAAATCATGTGCCTGGGAAAAGGTAAGTGAGATAAGAAATTCATGATGTGTGAGTGTTTTAAAACATTATCCTTGATTTTTCCAGGAAAAGTCCTGGTTTGGACAACCTTTTACCCAGCATTTAGTGGCTTTTTTGGTTGTTGGTTTGGATAGCAGATGAAAATTGCTTTATAGAATTGATTGATAGAAAAAACTCTGAGACAGATTGACAGGACTGTATTCTAGAAGAAGTGGGTGAAGGATGCACGGAGAGATATTTCTGGAAAGGCAGAGAGTAGGGCAAGAGGTCAGAGTTCATGAGAAAGAATACGTGTGGCAGATCCTGTTGGGAGATGAAAACCGTTGTAGGATGTGGGAGAGATGAAAACAGGAATAGCAGTGGGGGAGATGGTAACACTTTCAATGCTCAGTTAAGAACTAGGTCCCTGTGGACATTCTTTGAAGAAATGCCAGGAAAGCTGTAAATTGCCTTCCAGTCATCTTGACAGCTGGACTGTTTTACACAGCTCCTCTGCTTTATTGGTTCCGCTTATTTATGTTCCTGAAGGCAGAGCAGCTGCAGGATCTCTCTTACCAAACCCATAGAGCAGTGGTTCTCAGCCATCCTAATGCTGCGACCCTTTAATACAGTTCCTCATGTGGTGGGGACCCCAGCCATAAAATTATTTCATTGCTACTTCATAACTGTAACTTTTCTACAGTTGTAAATCACAATGTAAATCTCTGATATGCAGGGTATCTCAGTGCTGCAGCACAATTCACTTAAGATACTAACACAGTCTCCTCCCACACCTGCACAAAGGCACTAGGCTCAGTCCCCGATTGAACTCCCTCATGGGCATTGCAAATGGCAACATCCAGCCTTTACTGAATTACTATGAGTCACAAGGGTTGCACTGTACATCAAAGGGCAACACAAGATATAAATGAGAAAGGACAGCATGAAGAACAGTGGCCTGGGAAGGAAAGGTTTTATCCATGATGGTTCCTTGAGAGAAGAAGCCAAGGCAGAAATTCAAATAGTGGGACCTGGAGGCAGGAACTGATGTAGCGACCATGGAGGGGTGCTGCTTACTGGCTTGCTCCTCATGCCTTGCTCAGCCTGCTTTCTTAGAGAACTCAGGGGCACCAGCCCAGGGATGGCACCGCCCACAATGAGGTAGGCCTTTTCTCCCATCAACCACTAATTAAGGAAATGTTCTACGGGCTTGCCTATATATAGCAGATCTTATGGAGGTGTTTTCTTAATTGAGATTCCCTCCTCTCCGATGGCTTTAGTTTATGTCAGGTTGTCATAAAAAAATTAATAAATAACAAATTAGAATATAATAAATTATAAAGATAAAAATATGATACAACCAGTTCAAAATCTCATTGTTCTAGGAAAATAGCAGATAAACTAATTAACCTAGTCAATAACTAATTGTGAAAATTATCAAAATTTATATCACAAGACGAATAAATTAATGATCTGGAAAAAAAATAAGACTTCATTTGCCTGTGTGTAACAAATTTTAAAACTTGAACGAAATTTAATTAACAAAACACTTTATCAAAATTGAATCCAATAAAGCTAAAAATCTTGATGGATCTGTGGAGTAGTACAATGGGTATGATTCTTAAAACACAGCCTTAGAAAGCACCATACTCACATACTGGGAAATACTAAACTTGAAAGGAAAAACAGTAGAGGTTGAACTGCTTCAGAACAAAAGGACGAAAGATAAACTTCAAAACGTGTGCGTGTAAGGTCACCTTGACACCAGCAACACCAAGCCAGACCAGGACATATGAAAGAAGAGCCACCGAGCGGCCTCGTTTCATCACACGTATCAAAGAAAGTGTCGATAAATTGACCCAGTAGCATCAAAGCGCACAGGTAGCCCAGCCCATTGACTTATAGTGCCTGTATGCTTTTCCCTAACGTAAGCTCTCTATTCAGCACAACACAAGAAGGTTTGTTTTCAATGTCTCGTGGTGAGTCTGAGTGTGAGGAAAGCTGGCCACATGGAGAAAGCCTTTGTGTTTAAAATAGTTAATGAACAGGCCGATGGCCAATGAAGACAAATAGTAAATAAAGATGTAATGCAAAATAAACATGTCTATCGTTATAAACGTGGCAACTCAACTGAGTGCAAAATAGGCAGATACTTGGCAAACGTCTAAGAAATAAGTAATCCACTCTTCACGAGTTGCATCAGGAAACCTTCGGAATGAACCAAAGGTGCGAACTCACAAAAGAAGACAACTAGCCTCATCAAGAAACACATGGGGAGTTTGTCTTGTAACCTTAGAGTGGAAAGGGCAATTCAACCTTGATACAGTCTACCAGCCTTTACAAAAAAAAAAAAAAAAAAAAGATAAATTCAACCATGTGAGACTCAGATGCCTAATTCATGCCAGAAAAACCTCTGGACAATCGAAAACCTAGGGGAAACATTACCACATGCCACAAAGCATTGGTTTCCTTCGTTACAGCTACATAGACTGTAGATTCGGAGAAGTGCATCACCAACCTAGTAGAAAACCATGCAGAGAATATGAACAGACAGTTACAACAAAGAAAGTCAAACGCATACAATGTAATGTATGAAAAATGTTTAACATCCCTAGGCTAAGAGAATGCAGATCACATTCACGGTAAGATGAGGCACCAGAGGAAGGACCATGTTTCTCATGAAATGCTGCCTGGAAAGGCTGTGAGAAACAGATGCTCTCGTATTTCTGGTGGGTGTCTAGACGGGTGAGAGTCCTCACCATTCCTGCAGAGGGCACGCTGAGGTCTATGGAAGTCAGAAATGCACATTCCCCGTGGCCCTGGAGTTCCACTTTGTAGATTTTTTTTTTTCCCTACAAAAAGATTCATATAAATGGAAAAAGATGTGTGTGGGGAGAGTATTGAAGGCAGCATTGTCTTCATAGCAAAAGAGAGTACATCTTACTTTTCATAATGAGCCATTTGATTTACAAATTGTGATATATCTGATCTAGAGAATGATATGCAGATTATAAGGCAAATGAAACACACTCCTGTGTACTGATGTGGGAAGACTCAGTAGGAAGGAAAAGGATGTTTGTGGAAGAGTTTATATCTAAGGGGCTGAGGAGATGGCTCGGTGGATAAAGTGCTTACTGCATAAGCATGAGGATCAGAGTTCAAATCCCCAGCACCCACATAAAAGCTGGTCACATGTAGCAGCCTATCTGTAATCCCAATGCTTGGGAGGAAGAAGCAGGGAATTCCTAAAACAATCTGGCTAGCTTGATTAGAGAAGTCAGCAAACTAGAGGTTCAAGTGAGGGACCCTACCTTAATATGTAACACAAAGAGCAAGCAAAGAGGATCCCAGATATCAACCTCTGACCTCTGCCCACACACATGCACACAAAGGTAATATACACCACACACACACACACACACACACACACACACACACACACCTTGTATTGTTCCTGATCTTAGTGGAGATGTTTTGAGTTTTTCTCTATTTAACATGATGGTGGCCATAGGTTTTATAATGTTGAGGTATCTGTTCCCTCCATCTTTACTCCCAGGGTTCTTGTGAAAAAAGATGTTGGATTTTGTCAAGGTAATATGAAGTGGGAAAGAGATTGGGTTTCAGGCCCTTTGCTCAAGAGGAGACTTATGCCTGGTAATGTAAATCTAGCCAAGACTCTGTGGCTGGGAGCTCATAAATCCTAGGAATGGACATGCTACTGCTATTTTAACAAATGGGCTTAGTATCAGCCTGCTCTCTAAACGCATATCTCTACACCCACAGATGAGTGCAGCTCTCAGTCCTTATCAAAGAGACTCACAACTGATCAATGTGCAGAAATCACGGATTGGTAGACTCCTCGGGTATAAGTGAGACAGCTATATCGTATCCACCTTCCTCCAAGAGTTAGAGCACGGCACATGACAGGGACAGAAAAATTCCAAGCGCCGGTGGTAAAGGAGGAGAGGTATAAAACAGTGTCTTCTGGACTTAGCAGGACTTCTGCATTCATGAACTCCCAGCAGCTGTGGTTGCCTACAGAAGCCGGTGCTAGATCACTCCAGTCAACATTTCAGCACAGACGGAAGAGCGACACACAGCTCCCACCTCTAGCTGAATGACTATTGACAGTTGATGGCAGGTAGTGGAAGGAGAGTCAGTTCTCATTAGGGATGTGGCCCCTGATAGGTTGACAGGGCTCCCGTGGATGGCTTCATTCCTGTGCGTGGACAGACAATGATACTTGGCAGTTTCTTTTTCTGGGATATGAAGTTGGGAGGAAGATGTGAAGAGAGATGGAAGGAGTTGGAGGAAGGGGGAGGTGAATATGATCAGAATGCATTGTATACTTGTGTGAAATTCTTAAAGAATAAATTAAGCTGTAAATGAGTATCCTACCTTTCTATCTCCATGACAGAACACCATGAACAAGGCAACTTATAAAAGAAAATGTAATTTGAGATGCATAATTCCAGAGGGCTGGAGTCAATGGCCATTCTGGGGGTGGGAGTAGGGGCAGGGCAACTGTGTGCAGGATGATTTTTATAAGGAAGCATATCACTGCGGTGTTCCTAATAGTAAGAAGCTGGAAACAGTTCAACTGTTTATGAGCATAAGATACATTTTATATGTGCACATAGTGAAATATTAAATAATATGGTGGTTCTGTTCTGTACACATATGAATGAATTTTTAAAACATAATGTTTAAAAATCCAAAGTTTGGGATAATGGCTCATACCTATTATCCCCACACCTGGGAGGCTGAGGCAGGAGGATTGCCTCAAGTTTGAGTCCAACTTCAGCTACACAGTAAGACTTTGTCTCAAAAATTAGTGAATGTCAATGTATATGATTTTCACATCAAGTGGTGAAAATTGTCACTTGATATTCTCACATCATATAAATCATCACATTATATTCTCAATTATGTAGTAAGTTTGAGGCCAGCCTGGGCTGCATGAGGCTCTATCTTAAACAAGGGGGGAAAAAAACCTTTTTAAAAAAATCAGGACCAACTTTTTAATGTTGCATTTGTGTGGCAGGCGTGTGGGCTGTCCCATAATTCCTTGCCCTCGTGTCTTCAGCAAGATGAGACCTCCCAGGTATACAAGCTCGTGTGCTTGGATCACGTGACCCATGTCGTCTTGCTTATTGTGCAGCTGCTCCCAGCTTTCCTTCCCTTAACTTCCCAGGGTGGAGGCCTGGATTTCACAAGCTCTCTCTAGCAGGCAGAGCCCGGCCTGTCCAGGCTCCACCCACACCCACAGAGACCAAGCCTTGGCTCCTCATCCTCCACAGGTCCCCCTATTTTAAAGTGGTCTTCTCAGCATCCTGGGCCAATGCTGACATGGATTTTTTTTTTTTTTAATACAGAACTGATTCTCTTTCACATTTCTAGAGTCACTCAACATCTGAGGCCGGCTCACAGTGACGCACTTCCTGTCCAAGTTCTGGGTTTGACTCTTCATCTCCCCACAGGTACCAGGCACTGACAGTTGGAAACTTAAACTCTCTGCTTGTTTTGTCTTGGTTTGACCTAAATGAGCAGTTTTGATCTGAATTTACTACTCTAACTAGCAACTCTCCCCCTTTGTTCGCACCACAATTCTCTGTATTTGTGTTTTCCATGAGTGTCAGCAGAGGTCAAAAGGTTAGAGCCTCAGCTATACACGGCCATAGCGCAGTGGTTCTCAGCCTCTGGGTCACAACCCCCTTGGGGTCTAAACAAGTTTTCACAGGGGTGGCCTAAGACCATCGGAAAACACAGATTTTTCAATTGCATTGCTTTACAATTCATAACTGTCGCAAAATTACAGTTATGAAGTAACACCAAATAGGAATTCTATGACTGGGAGCCACCACAACATGAGGTCGCCGCATTGGGGAGGTTGGGAGCCACTCTTCATGGGCAACTCACGTACAGACTCCACTGAGAGGATCCGTGTTGAATGAGAGAGTCTGGAGTTGAAATCATTTCAAGAGAAACAAGTTTCTGAAATCATGAAGGCAGTCAAGGAAAAGGTGATCTAATGCAAATATGTCTGAGTTTTGGCTTAGAAAAATGTGTGAAGGGAATGAGGTTGTGGCGGTATTTGAAAATTGGAAGAATATGAATACACCTTTTTTTGAGTGGCTACAATCTCTATAGTAACCTCTCAGGGTTAGTAGGAATATCCGCGGGCTTGTTCTTGACACATTGATTTACCTCTTGCCTCAACAGGCGTTCTGTCTGGTTTCTAGTAATGTTCTTATGGTACCATCTGGAAGATTAACAAAGAACACAGTTTTAACTTTACATTAATTTTTTTTTTAGGCAAAAAAAAAAAAAAACAAACTCTAGTCTAATTCATTCATTTTAAAGTTTTTACTTTAGAATTTAGTTTAGAAAGCTGCAGCTTAAATTCAGATAAATAACAATGTTCTGTTATGTTGCCAATTTAACAAGTTCAATACTTTTTTTTTCCACATTTCAAGCCAATACATAGTTCATTCTACCCTATCTCATGTCACCCTTCTGGCCCACACAGTACTTATATATAATTTTGTATGATTTAACATCTTGTAAAATTCTATGAAAGATACAAAGTTAAAAGTTGTCATCTTCAACAAATGCCTAGTTCTGCAAATAATAGCCATGTCTGTATCTTCCCTTCCCTTTGGGAAGTTTGAGTGATTTTAGAAGTCCTAGGTTATCCCTTTCCATCCTGACTTATCTAATCCTCCCAAGACATTCTCCTCCCCTATATGGTTAGTGCTTAACAGAGTCTACAGACAGCCAACCCGTGACCCTGACCCAAATACTCTCTCTTCTCCCTTTTGCCTTCTCTCTCACCACAGTCTCCCCTTACTCATTAAACCACATTGGGAGGTTTTTGTTTTGTTTTTTTCCTATCTTATATCAGCAAGGCCCCTTCTACCTTCAAGTCCCTCTGTTTTTTCTGCATTCGGTGTGTCATTGGGTGCCTGGACTTATCAGAACTACACACAATAAACATAATTAAATTATATTAGAAGGTAACACGTAGTTTGATATGACCATGCTTAAGCAGTAAACACATAGTATACAGAATAGGGAAAAGGATGGTTAAACAAAGAAGACAGAAAGGTTGAGAAATTTTTTTTTTACTTCAGCAAAGCAAGACATTTACAAAGAGCTTTACGTGTGATGGAGGAGTATTACCAAAAATACTGCTTTGTGCAGAGTGTCGAGAGGAAGGCAACATTGAACGTGGACAGAGTGACCGTGGGTGAGCCAGAAGTGTCTAACTGAAGGCCCTCGGGGTAACAGGACGGAATCTCTTAGTATATGGACTCCCCCAACACCTGGTGGTGAGAAACTGACTCAGAATCTGGATGGTCAGCCATCTAAACCACTCGCGTCATCAAACCAAAAAAACAAACAGCAGAAAAGACGAGCCACAGAAAACCTGAGATGATGACAGTGGATTTGAGATCAGCTGCCACTCAGGATGGCGCTGTGGGGAGAGCGACAGCGAGCGTCAGGTGGGACTTTCAAATGAATGCTACAGTGATGGAGAAACTTCAAGATCGGCGTGAGAAGAAATCCCTTCTGAAGAAATGAGGCTGAATATCAAAGACACAGGCAACTAACGTGGAGAGGCCACCACTGGTTAGCTTATAAAATTTGCATGTTAAAAATGGTGATGAGAGTTCACTAAAATAAGTTGAAACTGTAAAATGATACTCAGAATTATAGAAGTTCATATAAGTTGAGTTTTCAAGTAATATTATCCACCTACTATGGTGTTAGTGTTCATTTTAGTATCTTACATTTACCTTTTACATTTATTATAGTGGTAAATAAGGAGTGAAATTATTCGTTGCCTTTAAATATGAATTAAAAATTCACCCATATGGAAATAACTTCAACGTAGTTACCAAAGAGCTAGGTAGAAGTTTGCGACAAAGTCAGGGTCTTTTGGGGACTTCGTCTTTTCTGAGTAATGAAGCATTTCGGGGGCAAAGTGAGATTGGGAGTTTCAGAACTTCATTTAAATCAAATGTTACTAACTAAAAGTTAGTAAGGCTTAAAAAAAAATGAGGTAAGGCCATGTCTTAGTTTCATTTCCTGTTGCTGAGCTAAAATACCTTGACAAAAATCAAGAAAAGGTCTATTTATTTTGGCTCAGAATTCCAGGTTATAGTTCACTGTCTCAAGGAAGTCAGGGCAGCAGGGACTAGAGGTTACTAGCCACAGTCTGGAGAGACGGGAAGGTACATCCACAGTCGGGAGAGAATTAATGCAGCATACTCAAGCTCTGCTTGCTTTCTCCACTCTCTTGTTTGTTTGGAGAACTACTTGGGATTTTTAATAAAACTATTTTATTGTAATGAATTTACAAATGAAAACATTATGCAACTAGATTTGTTGTGATGGCTGTTCTACTGTTTGCTGTCAATTTGACTACCTCTGGAATTAACTAAAACCCAAAAATGCAGTAGGCAGGGTAATTTTTGGATCACAGGTTTTGTCGGTGGGTTATTGTTCCCCTCCTTTGAAGGAACACAGGTTGAGGGAAAGTCCAACATATAATTGGCACAACCTGAGACCTACCCCACGGTAGAGCGCCAGCCCCTGACGCTAATAATGATACTCCGCTGTGCTTGCAGGCAGGAGCCAAATTAAACTGTAGTCTGGGAGGCTCCAGCCAGCAGCAGATAGATTGGGATAGATGTTGGGACTTGCAGCCAAGCATGGGGCAGAGCTCAGGGGATCCTGTGGAAGTGTTGGGGGAAAGATGGAAGGCCCTGGAGGGGCCAGGAACCTCACAAGAAGACCAACAGAGACAGACAACTAACCCAGTCCCTGGGAGCTTTCAGAGACTGAGACATTAACTAAGGAGCAGGCATGATCTGGACCTAGGTCCCCTGCACACATGTAGCTGAAGGGCTGCTTGGTCTTCATTATGGGTGCCTGGTGAGTGGAGGGGGGGCTGTTTCTAACATGGACTTTATTGCCTGCTTTTGGATCACTTCCTTCTGGCAGGGCTGCCTTGCCTAGCCTGGGGGCGGTGAAGATATACTCAGTCCTGATGTGACTTGATGTGCTGGGGAAGGTTCAATGGAGAGGGAGGCTCTCTTCTTCTGGGGGAAAACGGAGAGGGGAAGGGAGAAGCAGGGACTGAGAGGAGAGGAGGGTGGGGCACCCTTGAAATGTAATATTAATTAATTAATAAATATTAAATTTACATTATAAAACCCCAAAATGGTTGGGCACATCCGTGAGGGATTTGTTGTTCTTAACTAAATCCTCTGAAGTGGGAGGACCCACTTGTAATCCAGATCTTTGAGGTGGGAAGATGCACCTTTAGTTCAGATCTTTTGAGGTGAGAAGATCCCCCCCTTTTTTTAAGAGAGAGAGGGTTTCTCTGTGTAGCCCTGGCTATCCTGGCCTTACTTTGTAGACCAGGCTGGCTTTGAACTCACATCGGTCACCTGCCTCTGCCTCCCTAAGTCTGGGATTTACAGGCGGGCACCACCATGCCCTCCTGAGAAGAGCCGCTTTTGACCTTGGCCATACCTTCTGCTGGCCCAGGTTTAAAAGTCAACCCAGCATATGAAGCGACAGCTCAGTAGAAACTGTGTATTATATAAGGCCTTGAGTTTTACACGAACACCCCTTAGCGTTCTGATGAGATTGGATGGGTTGGAGATAGTATGGCCTTTGACCCTTCTTAGATTTCTATGTAATGGGTAGTACTGCTGTGCTCTTCAGTTTTGGATCCAGAAACCCCATTACATCTGAAAAGGTTAATTTCCTTCCACAGTAGATGACTGTGTAGCTCTGAGAATATCAAGGATTCAGTACAGAAAAAGAAAGAGAAATCAGCAAGTTCAATTCGCAGGTTAAGTTTGGATTCTTAACATGGTTAGTATTTTAACTGTTTGTAATTTAAGACGATGCCATGTATTCTGGTTTTGCTGGTTTCAAATGCATAATTCATTTTAAACTTGTTATTTGAAGTAAAAGAGAATTTAATTAATTTGTAAATATTTGCACAGTTAGGAGAACATAACTTCCCACATCATTTAAACACTTAACTTTCCGGCATTATTTAAAGGATTTACATAGCACTTACTACAATTGTAAATTTGCTCTGCCAATCATTTGAAGTACTTAAAACCATAACTGACTGTATCCAGTCTGCAAATGCAAATCATATGTTTCAGGAAATTGTATTAACTGAGCTTATAAATGTCATTAAATATTTAAGGACATTTAGTAAATAGAACTTGGATTGCAATAATTGTTCTTATTTATTTAAATTCATAAATAATTTATCAAGATCATCCTGTTGAATTTAAAAGCTTACTGAAAACTGTTAGTACAACGGACCGCTGATAATTTGAGCATGTGTTTAAAGCCAAAGCGGCCATCAATGTTTCTGTATGCCAGTGTTCATTTGGGATAACGGAAGCCCTTCATCACCTTTCATACTGACTGCCTCCTACCGCCTTGAGAGCTCATGTCATGTTCTTATAGAACTCTTCCATCTACATCAATCTCTTCCCCCCTTTTTCTCCTGGCATGTCCTATGCTAGTCTTTTAGAATTACAAGTTAGCACTATAATTTAGAATTATATATATATATATATAATCATATATATATATGATTGTTTAATGTCTCTTTCCTCCATTAACTGTAAGCCCCGCTAAAGCCAAAAAGGTTGTAACTAATATTGGATCTATCCCCAGTGTACAATAAATGGGAATGAACGCATAAAGGGGATTCAGGTACTAACGTAACTAAGATATGCTGGTCACCTGTAAAACTAGGCAGGGTGGGCTAAACTGTAAAGGGCTTTCCCATTATCGTCATTGTTCACAGGAATAACATTAATTACTAGACTGTCTCGAATATTTACTGTGCTCCGTTTGAGGGAGGTGCTCCACTTATTAGAGCATTCAGAGAAAGGAGGCACTGTTGCCCAGGAACAAAGCACTATAGTAACGACACCCTAGCTTGGACTCGGTTGCTCCTGCGCTCAGTACCTCCCCCTATGGCAGTTCTTTTGTATAGTCATCACAAGAGCGTATGGCACACCCTATGTGATCAGTAGGTTCTAGTGATTAATTACGATAACCATCGTATTCCTATTTTAACACACCTGTTCAGAAGGAAGTAAAATTTAGTGAGTCATCCTAAAATCTGAACCATTAAAGAGCGTGACTTTAAAACTCATGTAAAACAGAGCCCAGAAGAATGAAATGGAAACTAACACCAGAAGTGTTCCTTCAGTATCTACAGAATAAACAGCCCTAAACCAGAGGTCCCGCTTAGTCTAAACAGAGGAAATAATGAACAAATGAGCCAATGAGCCATGACTGAAAGAAAGGAGAACAGTACCACCAGTATGGGGTGTCCATTCAGTAACTACCAGGCTCTTGGGCACTGTCACACATGTCTCCTCTGATCTACTGGGAAATAGACTTGAACAACAGTATGAAAAATGTCCTACTTTGCTAATTATTCTAGGCTGGGTTTCACACACCGTCTCCTCTAAGCTAGGCTTGTTCTGTTGGTCAGCTTCAGCACAGGGGAGCAGTGAGGCCATGGGCCAGGCTTGAGTGACCATAAGTGCATGTGAAAGTGATTTCTAAGGGAAGTAGCTCAGTCCCCTGAAGGGGGCAAAGAGTGGAGACTGGAATCTTAGGCCAAAGGGTCAGGTCAACAGAAAGGACATTCGAGGTGGACAAGAGTGAAGACATTTCATGATGGAGCTGAGGAGCATGATGGGAAGGAGGAAGAGATTATCCAACAGAGCAGTCTAGGAAAGTCATGTAAGATATGCCACATGCCCTGTTGTCATCTTCATCTATGCTCCAAGAAAGCCTGCATAGTCACCAAAACTTTTGGAATTGGAGTTATATTAGGGAAATGTGTACTGAATCTCACCTAAAGCAAGGCCAAGGAAGCTTCTTCCTTTGTATTTGCTGTCCAGTCTCAAGAAATACTTGGTACCACTACTCTTATCAAGCATATGCTAATTGCAAGATAAGGAGGGGCATGAATTCAAACTGAGAATGTAACTTTGTAAAAATATAGGACTAGTCCCTGGCTCTGCACTCTGTACCTATAGCTTAATCTATCAGCCTTACTTTTTCACCTGGACAGTGAAGATCCACAAAGTCATCGCTCATATCTCCCGGTTCCAAAGTTATAATTGTCATCAAAAAGAGAAAGTCTTTTAAAGCATAAATTTATGAACATAAACTTAAGGTTCTTTCAAACAGTACCGTTAGCCGTTCTAAAAAGTGTCAGAACAAGAAACAATATCTAACAACTGGCTGCTGCGCAGGGTAGGATTCATCTGTCATTTTGAAAAGTAAATGTTCCATGTAGGACCTGCAGTGCCACACGTGTGTCCGTGTTTCTAAGGCATGGCCACGCCAAACAAGAGAAACACAAGCTTAGGAAGGATTTTCAGAAGCAGCTGAGGTAAGTATCAGAGGTCCCTATTGCTAAGGCTAGCAAATGTGTTACTTTCTTTTTCTTTTACAAACTTGAAAACTGTCTACACTTCAAAGTTCCTGGCAGGTCCCTGAGTTTCAAAGGTTAATCACGGTGCATGCTTGGCAGGGGGCACTTACTCGTATATTTCTAAGTTGGTGAGTCTGTTCTCTGTCACATAGTTGCTTGGGATTAAGCCTTCATTCCTACAACACACACACACACACAAAAAAAAATTCAAAACGGGAGATGGGTTTGTAACGTTACCATGACAATTGCTTAAATCCGAAGATGTATGGGGAAATCAGAAGCATCTTACTCATTAAACTGTTAAAAGAATAAAAATGTTTTTCATTTTCAATTCCATAAAAATCTCTATACAGTAAATGCCAAGATCCTGACTTGTAAATTAACTATTTTAAGAGAGTATTTGACGATTTTCTTTTGCTAAAATAATCTCACCGTGCAGCCCACTCAGGCTGACCTCAAATTTCAGGTCCTCCTGTATCACCTTAAGAGCGCTAAGGTTGCAGGCAGGTGCCGCCATGCTCAGCTCCAATATGTATTTTAAAAGAAAAATGAATGTGGCTCTGAGTTTAGCCTCAGCGTGTGCTGTTCAGTGGAAAACGCACAGTAGTCTGAGTACTGTGTAATTTGCCTCACTATAGGTGGACTATTGGAACGCCCCATTTCCCTTACCTCTGGCAGAAGGGACAAATAGCTACCTGTGGTTGCCTATCAAAGCCCATGGCAGCCTCCAGGCTCCCTTAGTGTCATAGGTACCTATTATATCTTTCAAGTCCACACTAACATCCTAGCCCTTCTCACTTCCCCAGGCTTCTCTCCTTCCAGAAGGATACATCTTTGTTCTCTTTATAATGCCAAGGTTTCCCACACCCCTGCTGTTCTCATTACTCTATCTGTCTATCTATCTATCTATCTATCTATCTATCTATCTATCTATCTATCTATCTATCTATCTACCTATCATCTAATCTACCATCTATCATCTATCTACTATCTATCTATCTATCGATCGATCTATTTAATATATCATCTATCACCTACCTACTATCTATCTATCTATCTACCATCTATTTATCCACCCATCTATGGATACTTACTCTCTCTTATTATCTTACCCTCTCCTACTGTGTTATTCTCTATTCTTGCTATCTGCATGACTCTTTCCCATGTCCCTAGCCCCACCCATCTCCAGTCTGTTCATCCTGCTTTCTTTCCTCTTGTTTCTGTCTCATATCTACAGTGAACACCTAGCCATAGGTGCCTAGCAGTCACATTGGCAGTCACTTTCTTCACGGAGTCCCCTCTTTTTATACAGTCACTACTTCCAAACAGTGTCTCCTGCACATAACAGTGCTGTCCACTTTATCGATCATGTCCAGTGAGCTATAGGCTCCATTTTGAGATATATGAACTTGTTTGTAGATTTAATTTACATAATTAAATTTAATTTACCACAAATTAAGACTTGCTCTACAGCTCGCCTTCAGTTTGTCAATAATACATCTTGGTGGTCTTTTGGTCATTTCTAGAGGAGATAAAAGGACAGGAAAAAGAGAAAGCCTGCTCTCCTGCTGACGGGCACCAGCAGCTTCTGTGTCTAGGGAAGCATGGGAACTGCAGGAAATCAGGAATTTCCCTGTTGAGCCCCAAACTCATAAGAATAGCCTTACTTGAGTCCAAGGACTGTTCATTATTTATAACCAAGGAGGAGGGCAAACTAAAATACATATACATTGTAGATATTAAAAATAATGGACCCAATACCTTGGCAGTTTCTACTTTTAGCTTAGTCACGATGATATCAACGGATTCATATAGGTCCACCTTGACAGCTTCTCACATTATGTACTGAGGCGGAGTCTTTCAATGGTCTCCATGTTCCCCGGGTCTGCTAGTCTAGCTAACCATCCTGCTGCAGGAGTTTCCTCTCTTGGCCTCTCTCTAGCTCTGGGGTTACAGAGAGCCACCAGGCCCACTGGACTTTTATGTGCCCTAGGAATCCAAGCTCCAGTCCCCACCTTTGTGAGTGGAGTGCTTTATGGCATTTCCCCAGTCCTTATTATACCTATCCTCCAGGTCAAAGCTCCAGGACACGCACGGCCAAGTGGTAGCATGGGGGATTGAAGGATAGCGCATCTGGTTTCGAAAGTCTGGCGGAAATCACCGTGATCTAACGTTCACTTACAAATAGGGGTGTGGAGGCCTTTCTGTTCCGTGCAGAGGGAAGAGTTGCAAGCACGGAGACAATGAGCCACAATGCAGGGCCTTTTTTTCTGTTCTGACATCTTCAGAGGTTGGGAAGAGAAGATATTTGAGAAAGACTCAGCCATCATCTTACCCCAGACGGTCTCTGGCTTTCCACCAGTGAGGATCACATCTCTCCACTATCAGATATTCCTCTGCTCTCTTCAGTGCCAGATCACAGGGCTCTCGGGGAAGGAAATCATAAAGAGCCTTGACCTGGATCCTCTCCTCAGCAAGCTCTGAGACCGGGAGCGGAGGCAGGGGCTTGCATTTTGAAGGTTGCACCCGGGCTCTGTTCGGCTGTAAAAACCAAGAGGTCTCTTATTATTTTATTGTTTTAGTCATATGTACCAAAAAGGGAAGTTTATCCCCCTCTCCCCATCCTTCCCCCCTTCACTGTGTCTCAAACTCTATGAGGATTAGCAGAGTAGGCTAGCTTCACTGGATTTCTCCCTCACTTTCTTCTTGAGCATCTATTGTGTACCAGTCAAGCTTCTGGTTTGGGGGCATGGCCGCAAGCAGGACTGCCACAGAGAGCCTGCCTGTGCAGGGATGCCCTGGGAAAATGGTACTCACTTGATTTTTGCTCGTGAGCTTGGAGAACCAGGGCCTTTGATGATGGGAATATTTTTCTGAAAGTTCTTCATTTTTGCTCAGGCTTATCTGTGTTCTCACTTGTCTATCATTGAAAAGCAATTGTGTTACAATTGTTCATAACAAGCATATTCCTAAATCCTTTAGATCCTTTCAGAGATAAAGCAACCTGGGTATCTTTTCTTTAAAAAAAAATTAAAATCTTTGTCTCCCACTCTCTTTATCTTCCTCCCTATCTTCTTCCCTCTCTCTCTCCCTCTCCCTCTCCCTCTCTCTCCTTCTCCTTCTCTCTCTTCCCCTTCCTCTCTCCTTCCCAGACAGGGTTTCTTTGTGTAGCCCTGACTATCCTAGAACTTGCTTTGTATCCTAGGCTGGCCTCGAATTCCCAGACATCCCCCTGCCTCTGTCTTCCAAGTGCTGGGATTAAAGGCGTGAACTACCATGCCCAGAAAATTCCTCCTGTTTCTTCTAAGTACTTCAGCAAATGAAGTAGAAATCTGAAGGCTTTGTTTTCTATATCCCAAAGTTAGAGAGGCTAAGTGAATTCAGAGACGTTTTGAAATAAAGTTGCAAGAATATGTCCTATGCCCAGAGTCTGGTACTTATGCCGACCCTAAAATTATAGTCAGTCCAGCAGCCACTTATTCTGAGTTAGGCAGAGCACAAAATTCATCTATATCACCTGTTGTTATACGTGTAAAAAGTGAGTGATTAAGAACACACGTGTGCACCCCAGCTGGCCTCAGACAAAACAAAGTCACCTCTTTAATCCTCTGTCTTCCTCATCTATAAAGTGAGAATCACAAAGGAAAACACATTGGAAGGTTTTAAGAGCTACGTGAAAGAACAAATGCAAACCTCTTAGCACGGCGCTTCTGAAATGACCGCTGACGAGATGCCGTGATTTAATTCTTACACAGTCACATACCAAAACGTAAGACTCACAGAGTGAGGCACAGACCGGAGGCTTACCAGCCAAGAAACTGCATTCACCCATTTCCAAGAAATTGCCCTCAAAGCAGACTCACCTCTTCTGCACTGAGCAGCAACAGCAGCAGCAGAGGACGGACTGGAAGGTACTGTCTGAAAAGGAGATCATTGTCACTGTTAGGAAGCCACGGCAGTGTGTGCATGAAGCTGGCCGTGCTCCCAGTTAAGGGCGGGAACCACGAATGGTCAGAAGCATGGGAACATTGTGATGGTCTTCAGTAGCGGAGGACAAAAAAAAAAAATAGTATAGTTACTGGCACTCTGGCCAGTGTGGTTTCCCTTCTCAGGCTCTTCTCTCTGGCCTGGTTTCTGCATTTCCTTTGTCTTGAGTAGTAAATGGCCAGTAGACTCCATTTGCTTCTGTTATGGCTAGCGTCAGCTCTCAGTATAGAAGAATGGCTTCCAGAAACAGTGTTTGCCAAGGAAATCTATTAGCGGGAATTTTAAGTCAGGTCCATCATAGTTTGTTAGTTTGTTTGGAAGGTTTTTGAAATGAAAAAGTAAGCTCTCAACTTCACTACAGATAACTGATAATTTTTATCTAATTTTAGGTTAGATCACTAATCTCCCAGCCGTATTTATTTCCCTAGATCCAGATTGATAACCTATCTTGTTTGTTTGCCATTACCCATGAACTCCTGTGTGGTAACGGGTCAGACTACCTCTTTCCCTAAGAGAGCAAACTCAATGGCCCCCCGAAGTCTTGGAAGGCCCTCCTTTCAACATTAATTTCCAAGCTGCTTCTGAAAGAGACTCTTACAGTGTCACCTGTGTAGTTTTTATATGTACAGGCTTGCCATGCAGACCTACCTGTAATGAGGCCAGATCCTTCACCTCTTTTCTCAGCTCACAGAGAAGTAATTGTGAATCACTGGTCAGGGCTGAAGGGTAATAGCTGAGTATTACCACTTGCACATAATAATTTGTAACATCCCTCCAAGCTCAGTTGTGTAGTTCATTGAGCCAGGGAACACTAGGCTCATGAGAGACATATATTAGATTCATGATCAAGAATCTAGCCCTGAGCTATAGCTCAGTAGGTAAGAGCGCTGGTTGCTCCTTCAGAGGAAAGGGTTGGATTCCAATGTGATAGTTCACAACCACCTACAACTCCAGCCCTGGGTCATCTGGCACCCTCTTCAGGCCGCATGGGCACCAGACACGAGCATAGTACATATACGTGCAGACACGATAAGCAAAGACATAAAACTGATTAAAAGTTGAATGATAGAGATTTATTTTCTTTTTAAATAAAATAATCTAGCCTTGTCTTTTCTCAGCTGCTGCCAAAAGCCTTGGTGTTTCTCAGAAACTAGGGCAATGTTGGAGTTGGGCCCTCACTCTGTGTAGTGACTGGCACAGGTCCACGCCATGGCCTCAGTCTCCAAACTCACCTTGCTGCTTCTTGCATGGTGATAAGTAGCCATCACAGGCTACTTGATGTAGCATCACAGCCATTGCCCTCATTAAAGCAACTGGTGTCCATACTGAGCCCCTTGGGTCTGGTTCTTTCATTAAGGCCCTCTCCAGTGTCAGTATTAGGACCCTCATATACCAGGTTGGAGCTTGTGGACCTGCTCTGGCGGCTGGTGTGCCAGCGACGGGCACTCCCGTGGCTAGTGCCTTGACAACTGGATGAAGGTCCTACCCCTTACTGCTGCTGCCCCAATGAGGAGGAGAAAGTGGAAACCACAAATGAAGAACATGATGATGCCATGGCTTTGATCTTGTTGATTAAATGTCTTTTGAAACCTGTTCAATAAAAAGCTGGAATATGGCAGATGGCATTGGATCTCCTGGAGCCAGAGTTACAGGCAATTGAAAGCCACACAATATGGGTGCTGAGAACTTAACTCCGGTCCTCTGCGAGAGCATCAAACTACTGAGCATCTCTCTAGTCCCATAAAAGAGCTACTTAGAAGGGTATTAATCACAAAACTATAGAGGGGGGTGAGGGAACCACAGATAGCAAGGTGCTATCCTTAACTGTAGCTTTCCTTAAGTTCAAAAGAACTATGAGAAAGAGGGAAAGCAAAGTGGAAAAGAACTTATTTTAACAGCAGCTTTGGTCTGAAGTTAAGGGATACAGATGGCTCCAAGCATCTTGCCTACAATTCCTCCAGCATTCCATCAGTGTGATCCAACCAGAAATCAGAAGGTTTAGAGTCATTTTAATTTAACACTTCCAGATTCCCTACACCCTTGCCATGCCTTGGTAGAATGTAGGTTGAGAAAAACGAATAAGAACAAAGGTGGAGTTGGCTGAGCCATTTTAGAAGTTGGCTACCATTTTTAACTCCTGCCAAGCCAGCATTCACACAAAAGTTTTGCATTTCTCTGATTTAGTCTCAGCCACTGTCAGTCACTGAACCTCTGACACATTGGGTATACAGTTATAAACTCTGGTTTCCACCCTGGGTTGAGGCCAGTCCCTGACAAAGATGCCCCTTAGCTCCTGTTGCCATTATGACTCACTCTGACTTAGTTACTTTCCCTTTTCTTTTACTACAGGCTTGAAAATAAAGTTAATTTCTGAGTCCTAAAAAATCTTCAATATATCACATTACTGGGTTTTCACATTCCAGCTGCTTCTGTCAGCTTCCATCAGCTTTGTATGATGTCTGTGTGAGCGAAATGCCAGAGAGAAAGACAGAGACACAGATAGAGACAGACAGACAGACAAACCACTCCTCAGAGAGAGGTTACATTAGCCATTCAAAATCTATGGACCCATTTGGAGGAATGGGTCCAATTGACTTTCCGACCCATTTATTGCAAGGCTGTTGTAGAGGCTCATTAGATCTGTGTCTGTTAAGGCCAGGAGAAGAATTAAGTGCAGGTTATATAAATAAGTGAAGCAGGCCCACAAGATACGCCGTGACAAAATGCCATGTCCAAGCTCATGCAGAGGTATTCAAACTTAAAACTTTAACCGACATTCCTCTTCCTGTGTCAGTGTTTTCCCCTTCTTATTAGGCCATTTCTGTCAGTACAGATACACTGTTCATTCAGCCACAGTTAATAGAACAAAACAGATGGGCCCGTAATCATATTTCCTCCACCAGTTTTACACTATTAGGGTCAAACCCAGAAATGAAGAGCCTACACTTGTTCCTCTTGGTTGCTCTCTACCTATTTTCTCTTTCTTCTGAAAAATTGCTCGTGTTAGGGTCACCAGTGACCCACGCACTGTGGGATCCAGTGGTCAGTTCCAGGTTCTCCTCTCATGTGACCTGTGTGGCATTTGACACTGTATTTATTTCCTTAGGCTTCTTCTCAGTTTTCAACCATTTCCTCATCTTCCTCCCTGGCCTCTTAATTTCAGATAGCCTCCAAAGCCTTTGATCCTTTCTCTTCTTTGTCTCATTCCCTCCTTTGATTATTTCATTTCCCCCCGTAGCTTAAAAACTATCCATCAGCCCATGACACAGGAATGTACACATCCAGTCCATTTCCGACGAACTCCAGCTGAACACACCCAACCGAACTCTAGAATTCCTCACTTGGATGTCTAGTATTCACCTCAGGCTCTGTTGAGATGAAATCTGAACTCTTTTCTCCTTCCCTTCCTTAGCTTTCTCTACCCACCCTTCTCCATCCTGTCAAAAGCAAGTTTTTATTCCAAGTGGCTCAGGCCAATGACTTTTGAGTCATCTTGGATTCGCCTTTTTCTTTCACACTCCAAGCCCACCTGTCAAGAAAGCACATCAACTGTGCCTTAAAAAAAAATGAGTTTGGTGACACATATCTGTAATCCCAGCACTTGGGAGGTTGAATCAGGAGGACTGCTGTGAGTTCAAAGGCAACTTGGATGACACAGTGAACACAATTCAAGCCAGGGATAATTAGGAAGACCTTGATTTGATGCGCACGTACACGTGCGCGTGTGTGTGTTTGTGTGTGTGTGTGTGTGTGTGTGTGCACGCACGTGCGCACGTGTGTAAAAGAGAACACCAACCAGATGTGGAACACAAATTTAGGCAGGTTACTCCCTACAAGAGTCAAAGAGCCACTGCACAGAGATCCAGGACCTAGAGCTAAAATTGTACCTGTGTGTTTATACTCAATCTCAGGTCTTTGCTCTGAGTACTCCTTTCCCTAAATCAGCCTCAGGCAACAGCTCTTTGTCTTCAGTATGACATTCTTCCTCCTTGTTGAAGACTTCACCACTCCACTCTGTTGTGCACCCATTCACCCTGCACTCCCCTCTCCCAGTTGCTCTATTCCCAGAGACACTTTGAACACTTCTGAAAAGAACTTCGTTGCAATCTGCTCCCTTCTTCTTGTGGTGTCCTAAAGCAGACATTGTCCATCCTGGCCTGTGCTTTTCCATTAGATCCCACCCTAAATGGCTAGTTCTTTATGTGGGCTTCACCCCTCTGAGGTACCTCAACCTCTCCGTTATCGCCATTTCACACCTGGTAGTCCTTTATTGTGGGAGGGCTTTCCTGCGTACCATGCTCAGCACCCCTAATGCACACAAGATGCATGTAGCAGCAAGGCCTCCTCTGCTCTGACACCTATACCGCTATCACCCTCCAGCTGTAAAAACCAAAACATTTCTACACACTATAAAATGTCCCCTGGGGGTGAAAAATACCCTAGGTTGAAAGCTATTGTGTCCTAAGTTCTCATTGGTCCTTCTGATCTAAGGGAGTGTACCCTACACTTTTTCCCCCTTTTTCCATAGCATCCAGATCAGTACCTGACACTTCGCAAAAACTCAGTAAGTAGCTGATAAGTAGGCTACCTCATCGGTAGCCCTATCATATAGGACCTCAAGCCTTGATGCTGCACGAAGACCAGGTGTGTGGGACCATGTGTTAACCATGACTACTGTTGACAAGGTGACCATGTGGAACAGCAAAGCTGAAGGAGCGCTCTGGGAATTTTAGCTAGCATTTGTGTTGGGCCACAAGTCTAAGACTCTATTCCAGATCTGCCAAAAAAAAAAAAAAAAAAAAAAAAAAAAGAATTGAAAAAAGCTTATCCAAAATTAAGCATCAAGGCTGGTCTGGTAGTGGTGGGTTATAATCCAGAATGGAGCATTGAGTCATGAAATGCTAAACAGAATTATTAAAACTTCAGTGATAACCTATTTTTATTAGGATTAGTATATGGGGTCAAGGAAGGCATGATTGTTCCACTATCTTACAGCAAAGAGATGATCCTTCGCAACTACTTAAGAACATTTATAAATAAGGAAAAAAAGTAATAAAACCTATCTTCTAGAAATCCCTAGTCCCAACTTGTACCTACACACCCCTTATTATATGGAGCAACATGTACCCAAAGATATCACTACGCTATGCCCTTTACCTGCGCTAACTGATTCACTCTGGACTCTCACAGTGAGATAGATTTTAATATTTTATGATATGATGGTTAATCTTTTTTGTCAACTTGACTAGGCTTAGAACAGCGTGGAGACTGGTGTTTCACTTTAGGTGTGCCTCTGAAGATGTTTCTAGAGAGGAGTAGGTGAAGATTTAAGACCTACACTGAATGCAGGCAGCGCTATTGCCTAGGTTAAAAACCCGGATAGAACAAAACGAGAAAAGGCAGAACCCCAGCCAATCATCATCATTCCTCTTTTCCTCTGCTTCCTGTTTGGCCATGAAGTAAACAGCGTTTCTCCTCTACAGGCTCCTGCTACCAAGATCTTCTGCTTAAGCATATGGACACAAGCAACCAGGACTAAACCCTTTGAAACTGTGAGCCAAGATGAACTCTTCCACTCTTCACTTGCTTTTATCAGGTAGCCTGGTCACAGCAAAGCAAAAGTAATGTACATATATGGAGATAACAGGGCCAGTCTCAGCATTACAGAATAATGGAAGGTTTGGTGCTTTGTCCGGTAACATAGCATCTGGGCCAGAATTTAAGCCCAGAGAGCATCCTCAGAGTCCAGGAGCATAACAACAACACAGCCTTTAAAGATGAGATCAAGATAGCAGGGGAGAATCGCCTGCTGCAGAGAAGTCAGTTTTTCCCACCAGCTGGCTAGAACTCAGTAAGCTTGTATTCATTGTGTTCTCGCCAGACAGACTTAAGATAAATACAGAACAGGTATGGTCTCCTCTACAGGCAGATAAGGAAGCAGGCTGAGGAAGCTGCCAGTCTTCAGGCCCCACAACTCCTCTTGTCTGAGTCCTACCCAGCCCCTGTCTGAAGGAAGATGCTTCCATACAGGATATAGAGGGCAGGCACATCTCTCCTTGCTATCATCAGGAGAGGCTCATCCTGGGTAAGCCCTTCCTGACCTGTACAGCAAGAGGCCTAGAGTAGGGGCTGCAGTTAGAGCCACCTGGAGGTTAGTGAGCTTCACTCTTGTACTAGTCAGGACTAACAGGGAGATTGGTGTTAAGGAGTTGGCTTCTGTGACCTTGGAGACTCCTAACTCCAAAGCATATGGGCAGGAAGCTCAGGGAGAGAAGCTAGTTACAGCCCAAAGGTAGTCAGCGAGCAGAATTCCTTCTTGCTCCGGACTGCTCAGTTCCTGGAACCGATTCTACAAGGTGCCATGACACACACATGTGCACATACATACACACAAGATTTTTTTTAATGTAAAATAGATAAGTACATCTTAAAACATACAAGTCTGAAAGAGAAACCACAGTGTCAGCCTGCAAGCAAGACTATCAGAAAGTAGGGCAAGACGGTCACCAGTTCACTGAGCCCCAGTTCACAGGCGCCCACCACCAACACAGTGTCCTGGCTTTAGCTTAGTTCCCTTCTGCAACCTGGAGTGTGGGAGAAAGGCTTTTCAAAGGGACTTATTTTTCCTGACCCAGCAGCCAAGGCGATTGCCTTTGCACGAAAGTACAGCCTGCCTTGCTGTTGCTTTAATTGGGTGAGCATTCTGGTCCTTTTTCTCTGAAGATCAAACGCAGTGGTGAGTGGAGGAGCCAACCTCTGCCTAGTCACAGACCCGCCCCTCTGCCACCACGAATGTAAGCAACAGCTGCCACCTCATGTGCCCATGCTCAGTATGAGTTCCCAAAACACTAGACGTGTTTATGAAATGTTAATGCGCTGGACCAAAATCTTCCCCAAAAGATATACTACTGATCATGGGATTTATGGGCATTTCCTACTTCCGCTATCCAGGTCTTCGGGGAGAGTGAGTGAATGGGTGAGCTTCCTTCCACACACATTCTTGATCGCAGAAGTCAGTGGCTATCCTTTGGTCATGAACCTGCAGGGGGAGAGCTCCTGCCCTTGTAGAAAATTCCCAATTTAGACAGGAAGTCATGCACATCAAGGGCCTTTGCCAGAGACACTAAATGTCCCAGGAGTGGCCAATGGCTGGCTATTTGCTCGCTGGAAGGTCAGTGGGAAGGACACTCAGAACTGAGGACTTTTACAGGAACCCAGCTTTTTCTCCCAGACTTGTATCTGTGCTGTTCTTTCCACCTACTTCCTATTCCCCAGAGAAGATCCTTAATAGTATGCCACTAGTAAAAAAAAAAAAAGCATCACATTCAGGCATGAGCTCTGTAATGCTTCCAGGCTGGACCATCTCTCCCTCGCTAGGTGGTACCTGGAGCTATTTGTTTACCTGTCTTCAGTCCTCCTTTTATCTGGTATGGGTGCCTGGGGGGTTTCTTGGTCCCAGGAGGCTCATAGTGACCACAGCAGAGATCTGATTGTGAACAGGCTTCCACTAGGGAGCTGGGGGGGGGGGAGGTGAGGAGGCGGGGAAGCATAGTTTCTCAAAGCAGTACCTTGATCACCTCTGGGCAGGCAAAGCCTTGGTGCTAAAAAGCCTGTGATAAGGCTGGCTGGGAAGCAGTCAGCTTCTGTGTTCTCGGTTTCTGAGATTTACCAGCAACGTCTCAATATAGCTGTTAGCGTGGGCAGTGTTGAGATTCTTCTGGATCGGTGCCTCTGACAGATCTGTACCTACCAAGTGTGGGCATCAGAGTAACTGGCAGGTGGCTGGTGACTTTTTTTTTCCCTTTAAAACAGACTTAAAATTCACTCCGTTTCAGAAGGTTTCCCTGAGCCAAAAAAATTGTGGATTGAAACTTTTAGATGAGTCCTCTCCAGAGAGCTGTGGGAAAGAAAGGCTGATAAACTGGGGCCCAGGATGAGCAGAATGGCTCTTTTTGGTGACAGCGTCTTTTTACACAGCTCTGGCTGTCCTAGAACTCACCAGGTTAGCTTGATCTCACAGAGGTCCACCTGCCTCTGCCTCCTAAGCAGGGATTAAAGGTGTATGCCAGAATGGCTACTCTTTTTTTTTAATTAAATATTTATTTTTAATATTAGTTACAGTTTATTAAATTTGTATCCCAGCTGTAGCCCGCTCCCTCATTCCCTCCCACTCCCACCCTCTCTCCCTCATCTCCTTCCTGTCTCTTTCCAAGTTCACTGATAGGAGAGGTCCTCCCTCTTCCATCTAACCTTAGCTTATCAGGTATCTTCAGGACTGGCTGCAATGTCCTCCTCTGTGGCCTGGCAAGGCTGCTCCTTGGGTGAAGCAGGTGGGAGAGGTCAAAGAGCCAGCCATTGAGTTCATGTCTGAAATAGTCCCTCTTCCCCTTACTAGGAAACCCATTTGGACACTGAGCTGCCATGGGCTACATACGAGCAGGGGTTCTAGGTTATATCCATACATGGTCCTTGGTTGAAGATACAGTCTCCTAAAAGACCCCTGTGCCAAGATAAATTAGGTCCTTGTGGAGCTCCTGTCCTCTCCAGGTCTTACTAACTCCCCCTTCTTTCATATGATTCCCTGCACTCTGCCCAAGGTTTAGTTATGAGTCCCAGCATCTCCTTTGATACACTGCTAGGTAGAGTCTTTCAGGGGCCCTCTGTAGTAGGCTCCTGTCCTGGTACTTGTTTTCTTCTACTTCCAATGCAGAATGGATACTCTTAAGTTCATTATAAGCTAGGCACTGCCTCTCCCCAGCCCCTCATGCCATCAAGAGAAAAGCCAAACCTCTATCTCTGCCACAAAAAGCCCACCACAAGATCCATGTCTTAGGGCTAGACACTAAGTAGGCCAAGATGGTCTTGAACTCTAGACCCTCCAAACTTTGCCTCACAAATGCTAGATGATGGGTTTATGCCACCATACCTAGTACCTTTCTAAGAAATGGTCACCTGAGATCCCACTTTTTCTAATATGTTGGCCAAGAAGGGACTAACTCTGTAAACAGATCCCAAAGCACTTTGTTTTCTTATGTTTTATATAAGACCGTGAAATAGTTACATTGGGGGATTCCACAGTAGGAGAAAAGTAGAAATGGGTCTGGGAATAGACACATTTGCGTAGGTGATAAGTATGGTCCTCGGCCTGTCTTGAGCCTGAGGATCCTTATTGTTGGGAAAGGAGTATAAGACTCTGGAAGCCTGAGCATCTGGATCTAGATGAAGCATGAAGAGATGGTCCAGGGAGCAAAGGGTGATGTGAGGAAAGGCTGTGAGTCTCCCACAGGAGGACACATCTTTCCCAGCTGTAGTCAGGACCCCCGTTTACCCCTCAAAGAAATCCCTAGAATCAAGTGCTCTGGGGGCTTTTACCACTGAGCTCCACTCCCTGCCCTTGGTTGTGCTGCTGTTTTAAAACAAAGTCTGGTATAGGCCAAGTTGACCTGGAATATACCATACAGTCCAGACTGGCCTCCAATGTAAGAGCTCGTCTTTTCCTCCCTGGGCATGCCCAGGTGTGTTTGCAGGAATGCCGATTCCTTCCCGGTGATGGGTCCGTGTGAGCTGGGCTCTGCAGTCATCTCTCACACACCATCTCTTGTCTGCCCCACACCTCAAGGTCTTGTTTCCTAGAACTGTATCGTCTGGGGGCCCGCAGTTCACAGGCTCACAGCCCTCACTCGCTTTCTGGCCAGTTGTAGAGTGAAGAAATGCCTGAGTGAGCCAAGAGCCTATGAGCCCTGGACCACAAGCTGAACCACCTGCCTCTGGGGGGGGGCAGGAAGGGCGGATGAGACTGGCCGGGGGTCCTCCTCAGAGATAGCTATGGGATCTGCAGATCAGCCCACAAGAAGGTAGGGAAGCCTCACAGAAGTTTGTACACCTTCATACAAGTTACTTACAGGAGAAACATTACTCCAAGACAAAAGGAAACACTCACATACTGTGTTTAGGCCTGTTTTAACACCAAGTCTGTGGGTGAGAAAGAGCATGAACTTCAGTAGAGGCAACGGCAGCAGAAGCAAACACGGTCATTTTTGATCTATGGCACTACCCGCCCTTGCCACTACAAACATTTTCTGTTCCTGGGAACAAACTCTTCCCGCACCTAATCACTTTTATGGCCAGTTTGTTTCTGTGGACCAGCTGTGTAAGGGACCCCCAAGGGGCTCAGGACCCCCAAACCAAGTTCTCACCACAAAGGAAATTTATTTGCCCCAGAGGGACAACGGGCAGGGAATAAGAGACAGAAAGGAAAGGGAGGGGGAAACCTCATGTTAGGATGAGGTGTTTAAGTTCAATTGGACATGTTATTAGGTGAGCCAAAGGGGGATTTGATTGCTGGACTTCAATACTTTGATAGCTGGACCTTGGTAGTCAGCCTCAGGAAGAGGAAGTGGCCAAATAAGGGAATGGACCTTGGTAGCTATCTTTAGGAACGTAATCTAATGGTTTTTAGCCAGGCAGAGGGAATGGGAAGAAGGGCAAGGCCTGTCAGAGGCATGTTTGCTATGCTTGGGCTGGCTAGAGCCCCTTCAAGCTGTCCTCTAATGGAGCAGCACGATCTCTGTGAAACTGCAATCAAACCAGGCTGGCCTGGGGCTAGAAAACCACTTCCAAGTTCACTTCACAGCCATTGGCAGGCCCTCGGTTCATGGACTCCGGGTTTCCAGGGTAATGAAGCCAGAAACTTGCCGTTGAGCAGTACCCTAGGCATTCATCAGGTGAACTGGGACACACACACACACACACACACACACACATATATACATATTTATATATAGTTTTCTTTCTACTTTATAAATTGGGAACAAAAGACAGAAACAATAAGTGCAAAGCACTCAAGAAGAGCAAGAGGTAAAATGTTCTAATCTGCAGCTGCTGCCCAAGGATCCTGGCATCTAAATCCATGTCTGAACTACAGCTGTTCTCATGGTAACTGAGTTGCTAAACTTTACACTGGCCATTTCAACCACACTTCACAAATGTAACCTCCCTGGAGCAGTGTCCTTGGACCCTGTTCAGAACGCACCATCATTCCTTTATGATCAAAATCCCACCCTACCTAACTACCTCCTCTCCCCTTCAGGCAGCCTGTGACTCCAGGTTGCCCTGACAGCCCTTAGACCAGTCGGTGTGTTTGGTCAGTGACTACTGGCAAATACAAATAAGCATCCTTAAGTTTAATATGCCCCAGAGCATGCTTGGTGTTGCCTTGTTGATGATAAGCACTCATTGTTTCACCCAGAAGAAAAGAGACCATTGTTCAGCTACGTCTTATGACAGAAAGAAATGTGTTCTTGCCAGCCATGTATCCGATACAGGATGGTATAAGGAAAAAATTGCATTAAAATCCTCCTTCTCCAGACCAAAGGGAGTGATCGCCAAAGACCTCACAGATAATAACTAGCCTCCCACTTCATCCCTAGACAGCCTAGACTTTGTCTCAGCCCCCGAAACTACTTGCTTTCCATATAGCCAAGCCTTTCCAAACATGTGAGGCCTTTAAAGTTCAATATTCTGCGACTTCTCAGTGTTGCTCTACACTTACAGAGGTGGGGACACGTGACAATTCTTTGTGTCTTTTTCTGCTTGGCCTATTTCTGATAAGAAGAAGCCTTTTGTTTTAGTTGTTGTTTTGTTTTAGTCTTAGTGAGTCAAGATTCTAAATCCTATTCGGGAAGGCACAACTAAAAAAGCATTTGTTTTGTTTTTTGTAAATCCTACAAATGTATGTGGAGTCCTAATGAGGTGTTGTGGCTTAAAGAGGCATATAAAACTCACAATCAGGTTTTCCTAATGCCAGCTAAAAGTTCGAATTCTCGCCTAATCTAGAACGACTGAGTTCTGCTGCTGTTTGATTCAAAGGCATCTAAAATTAAAATCAGAGATGATCTTTTTCTTTCATTTTTAAGGCTATATATGTAATAAGCCTCTCTGAGTCTTAAAGTTAAAGTGTTGAGTGTTTCTAGAAATTGTGCTGAATTCTTTCAAAGCAACTCTCAAATTAACTTGACGGTGCACTTGCCATTTTTGCCTATTATTTCTTTATGATATCTATGGGAGAAGGCAGAAAGAAGTAGTCATGCTGTAGACTTGTTCATACAATCAAGTTGCCAACGGGGACCTGTCAAAGCTGAGGCAAGACCAGAAGAATTTGGTCTCCTGATCTTCAACTCTTGAGTTCTTAATCATTCTAGAAATGAACATGTCATATCACATTGACTACATTTCCACACATCCAAGTATACTATATATATATATATTTATATATATAGTATAAAAATATAAATATATATAAATATATATATATACTATATATATTTTGGCTAGTCATTTGTGTTCTCAATTCTCAAACATAAATTTTATCAGGAGACAGTGGCTATTTAAATAGGTCACAAAATCCTGTCACTGCACCTGAAGAAATTATTTTTAAGATCTCTCAAATTCCTTGTTTTATCAAAAAGCACTCCTAGTGTTCAAGAATCGGCCACACACCCACAAGCCCTGACATTAAAAGGCAAAGCCATCTTACTTACTAGAGGACAGAATCATGGCTACCCTGTCGGCTGGGCATACACAGAGGCCTTGGTTCTTCAGCTGTATGTCATGCAAAGCAACACATCTTTGAACTGGAAGCATGGCTGGCCTGTGACGTTTCTCACAGGCAGAGTTTACCCCACCTAATTTCCTGTTCTGAAAACCTCAGAGAAGTGTGTGAATGACAAGCTAGTGGCCTATATAAGAAAGTTCAGAGCTCTGTATCCAGCCAAATCTGAGATGTTTGTCAGTACTTCCTCATGCCTACATGTGTGGGTGTGTCTAGAAAACATTTTGAAGATATCACAGTATTCTGGTAAAGGCGACCTTAAAAAATATCAAGTCCAATTGTCCTCTCTGTGCAAAGACTGGAATAAAGGAATGGACAAGAGGGGATTTAATTGCCCAAGGGCTCACAGTGATACAGGGAAAACTGCATGCTAGGATTATACACATCTGATCTAGATTGTGTGGTCCTCTGACTCAGGACTGATTCTGGCAACTTGATTTGGGATTAGAGGAGACTCTAATGATCCATTTAAAAAAAAAAAAATCGGGTGTAGTGGCGAAAGCCTTGAATCCAAGCACTTAGAAGGCAGAGGCAGGTACATCTCTACAAGTTCAAGGCCAGCCTAGTCTAGACAGAGAGTTCTGGGATAGCCAGGGTTATATAGAAAAACCCTGTCTCAAAAGAGAGAGAGAGAGAGAGAGAGAGAGAGAGAGAGAGAGAGAGAGAGAGAGAAAGGAAGAAGAAAAGAAGGAAGGAAGGAAGGAAGGAAGGAAGGAAGGAAGGAAGGAAGGAAGGAAGGAAGGAAGAGAGAGAAAGGTTCCCAAGTGCTGTCATGTTTTCGCTCAGCGGGCAAAGTCTTTGGCACAGAAGTATAGGGAGCCAAGTTCAGAGCCAGGACCCACATAACTGACCAGCGGGCCTGGCATCCCACCAGTAAGCCAAGTGCTCGCGATGTAGAGACAAGAGAACTACCCAGACCAGCCAAATTATCCAGCTCTGAGACCAACTGAGAGATCCACCTCACTACATACGGTGGAATCAAAGAAGACAGAGAACATCAACTCAGCCCTCCATATGCCCACATGTACACATGTGCCCTACCCCAGATACATACATGTGAAAAAAAAGAGAAGTATTCGAAACTGTTCACACAGAAACTATGCCTCCTTTTAACTCTCCTCAGCATCACCTCGTTCCTCTCAGATGTGGGGAACACAGTGGGTGAGGAGGGAGGACAGGCTGCCTGAAGCAGTAAAGTAGTACACTTACATACCACCAGCTCCTTGAATGAGGCATGAGTCGAGTGAAAAGCGTATGTGGTTTTGTGATGTGGGGAGTTGGAAGGAATATGGCAGATTATAAGAATATTTTGCCTTTATCCGTTATAAAAGGTCCAAGAAAGAAATGAGCTTGGCCTTTAAGCACAGCCTTCGGTTTGGGGACTCCTGACCAAAGAGGTGGCTCTCTGAGGTCGGAGGGAAGCCAGATCATGCCTGTGTGTTCACCAAATGTTCCCACATGTCAGAGATCACAGTAGCTCTCAGGGGCAGTTTCGGAGCCTCACGGATACCCAGAACAGTGTGTTTGGTAGTAAGTGGTTTCTACCGATGGTAACTGGGTTGACTTCTTCTCCCTGAAGCTCATGAAGAAAAAGGAAAGTGTTGGAGTAAGAAACCGTAAGAAGCCCACTCAAACAAACTGGACAGCAGGGTCTAGGGCAAGGCTGGGATGGAAAGTCACCCTAATCCAGGGACCCAAGTCCTGCCAGGCTTCTTACACCGTCTCCCTACTTCCCTTGGCATCATCCTGGACTGCCACAGGTAAGCCACTCTGGGGACCTTGTTGTGTGAGGTACCACTTTGTTATAACGCCAGCCAGCACCTCCTAAGAGCATCCACAATGGCCTGGAAACATTCCTAGGACTTTTGAGGTAACTAATTCTGTCATGCAAATTTCCACCTAATTCTAATCAGCTCTGGCCACCACGGTGAGGGCCAGATAGCTCATCACAGGTCATGCTGAGCCTCAGGCAGGGCAGCCACATCTACTTGTGAGTCGGGTATCTGACGACTAAAGGACCCAGCCGTTCTTCTCTTCAGGAAGCAATATTTAATCCTTGGCGGAGATGGAATTGGCGGCTGTCAGATTTAGAACTAGACATACTCGGATCCTAAAAATTCTAAATAAAGGCAGATCTCTTCAAGTTCAAGGATAGCCTGCTCTCTCTAGCAAGACACTGTCTCAAAAAAATAAAATCACCAAAATTTTCAATTAAAGAGACAAACTCGTATTTCTTATAAATATATAACTTTATATACTATATGTATTTACAATATATACAGAATATAAAATTTTAAATGTACTATTAAGAACAAGTATGGAAAGAGATGTTTTCAAAACAGAGGATTACTACTTATCCAGGCGGGTTCCTGCTTTACCTAGAACTCAGATATAGACAACATCCCAGACTCGGGTTTTTGTAGAAGCCAAAGGTCATAGAATTTCTGGGACATGGCTCTTCCCCACCTCAAATAGCCTGGCTTTCTACGAACGCCAACTAACGTAACCCCGTGTTCATCTCCAAAATGGGCAAACCCTGAGACCTGGGCACAGTTGGCATTCAAACTCTTAAAGGAATGAGCAAAGTGAGTGCTTCAGGTCACCAGGTCTCAGAGACCATTTCTGCAGCCTACAAAGCAGCCACAGACTAAGGCTGGATCAAAGGCAAATACTTTGCAGTTCCCACATTGCTAAGTAGAGCAGTCTCTACTCCCAGGTGCCAAGGGCACTACGTTCCAAGGGCGTGCCATTTCTTCTTGCCGTGGAAACTGGGGCCACTCTTTATCTTCCAAAAGTTTCTTCACATTCGACTAGTTCATCTATCGTACGCAGCAAATCTTCAAACGAAGGCCTTCCCTCCGGTTTCTGCAATTAAACACAAGGGGAAGCTGTGAGTTCCGGAATCCCTTCCCAAGCGAATTCTCGCTGCTCAAATCCTGCAGAACACTACAGAGGCAAGATTCTCAGGGACCGGGGAAACACAGGCCAGCCTGTCTTTGCCCTAACCAACCTCACGGCTGGGGACTCCTTTGTGAGCCCCTGCTGTTGTGCCCCTATTCGGGGACCTACTAGGGCTCCATAGTGCTGGAGAAATCTAGCCTTACACATCTGGAGAGCCATCTGTGACCCACTCTGTCCCCATCTCCTGGTCACCTACCCTCATTTCCCACAAAAGCCTCACTCTGGCTCTTTGTTGAATCAGACGAAGTCACACACACACACACACCATGTTTGTAGCCAAGTCCTCAACTTTGTTCCTGCTGCTCTCTATGGTACCCCTTGCTGCCCAGTTGGCCTCTGCTCACCCCAATTAGTGCTTGTGGGAGGTGCCACAAGCAAGTGACGGGGAGCCTGGGCTTTGGTGCTGGATGGGCCTCCGATGTTCTGTAGGTAGCTGGCCCTGCGCAAGCTCACCCTCATGAGTCTTATGGTCACAGTACAGGTACCTAATGTGATCTACACCATAACCTTTGGGTTATTCTGGAAACCAAATCTAAAGGACTTGGTACACAATACATGTGAACTCCTCTCTTTCAAGGGTCTCTCTGGCGATTAATGTTTTCTGTGGAGGTGACATTTCAGTGTTTCTAGAGATTAAGTGAGATTTCTGGAGACAATGAGATTAAAGAAGAATCCTTGTCTAGGAAGAGTGATGCTTCAACCCCACCAGCCTGGACACGGGCAACTTCTCCAGGCCTACTCCCACATTCCAGGCTGTGGAGGGGCTCCTACTTGGGAGAGAGGCATCAGCCTGAGCCTATTAAGCTAAAGGCTAACAGTCTCCACTTCTTTAGATTCTTCTCAATATCCAGAACTGAGACATAAACTTGACTTCCCGCTGGAGCTTGACGTTCCTGGGCAGGAGGCAGGCCCTTCCCTGGACTGCTAGGACTGTACCTTTCCCAGCCACTGATCCTAAGACAACACAAAGAAGCAGCCATACCTCATGCCAGCATCTCAGCATCACCTCATATAAATATTTGGATGCCAAAGTCGGCCGGTGGAGTCGGTGGCCTCGAGTAACCATGGTTACCACTTCGTAGTTGGTGTTCTTCTCAAAGGGCATCCTGCCTTCCGTGAACACTTCCCACATTAGAACACCTACAAAATGATAAGGTTACTCAATGATGTGTCCACTTCCTCCTCAGAGAGGAGGGGAGGAAATGAGCCTCATGGACCTTACCGAACGACCAGACATCAGACTTGCTGCTAAAGCGGCTGTAATTAAACACTTCCGGGGGACACCACTTCACAGGGAACTTGGCACCAGAGGAACTTGTGTACTGGTCATCCAGAACATACCTAGGATGAGACACACCATTGCTCAGACCTCTGCATGTCAGAAGCAAGCTTTCGTTTCCCCCTCGCAAAGACGGACCAAGGCAGTAACTGATGTCTACCGAGGATCTAGTCGAAGCGAACTGTTCAGCTCAGGGCCTTGCCTGGGGATGTCCAGCTCCTCGGCAAACGTTAAGGACATGAGAAAGTGACTTGGTATGTGCACCTTTATCATGAGATGTTCATCTTTCTCCTTTGTAAGGCAACAGGGTAGAAAACTATACAACTGTGGCAAACTTTTGTGGTATGTGATTTTGTTCTCTGATCAAAATTTTACCCAAAGGCTCTGTATGCACAAGATCTACCTAAAGCAGAGCTGCTTAGAGGAAGTGGTAACAAATAAATAGATACGCATGCTCTGAGCCCCACAGTTCCACAGAGCACAATTTAAAGCTACAGCACATGAAAACAATAAGAGCACAGTGAGAAAAAAGAAAAACACGGAGGCAAAAAGAAGTGTAAAAAGATGGTAAATCTACCATAACACACCATCCCTCTGCACACATACTCAAACATTTTGTTATTTTTCTGTATGAACTCATATACAGATCCATCCAGAAAGACACACGGAAACCATAGCACTGACCACTTCTGGGGAGAATCCTTGATTAGAGATGGGTGTGAGAACTTCGGCCCTTACTCAGCACGTATTTATCAGGGGGGTTGTTAATGCATTAGATATTTATATGACGTTAATTCTAAAGCTGCCATGTGAAAATATGAGTGCACAAGCTTCCTCTTTTGGACGATACACAGACAAAGATGGTATCTGGCAGACAATGCCAGCTTGGGCTGGATCAAATATTTGTCAGTGAGATGGGTCTGAATTTAGTAAATAAGGAGTAGTTCTACAAGGAACAACTCTTATAAAAGAACCAACTGTCTGAAATCCAATTATATGAGGAGTAACTGTAAGAGAGCGGACAGCCACCTGTCAGGAGCTAAGCGTCTTTACACACAGAGCACAGAGAAGACTGGGTAATTGGGTCTTCAAGAGTCAAAAACTGCCAACGACAGTGTTCTAGCCTCCGTGCGCCAGCATCTTCTTGGGAGCTGCTCTCGGCCAGAGGTTCTGCCTTAACTGTTCTTAGCGCTGCCGCTGGACCAGTTGCCTTTGCCCTCTTCTAGCTCTCTGGGAAGCTGACACTAGTCCCAGCCAGTAGGCAGCCCCGCTCTTGCTTTCCTGTGGTGTCTGCTCATGAGAAAATCCTGGCTGGTCACTAGATCTCCAGTGGCTACCTCCACCCCAAATCCCACATTATCTCTTTCACGGAAGAGAGCAGACTTTTTCTGAGAAAGACCAGATAATACATAGAGGATTTCAGATTCTGCAGGACACGCAGTCCCTGTGACAGCTCAAGGCTTTGCCTTTGCAGTGTGAAAGTATCCATAGGCAGCTATCAACAATTGGCCAAGGCTCTGCTCAATAACACTATGTTTTCTAATGGACAGTGACTTAAATTTCAGATGATTCTCAAGTGTCCCGATATGCTTTTAGTTTTTTGGTTTTGGTTTGGTTTGGTTTGGTTTAGCTACTCTTAAATGAAAATCCCATCATTGATTCATGGGATGCACAAGAAGGCACAGACTGGACTGACAGGCCATCATTCGCTGACCCCTATCTCAGGTCGGTCACTGTCATTCACCACGGGTCTATGCATCTCCTTTCTCCAGCGTTTAAGCTGCATGTGGGCAGGGCCTTCAGTTTAGTCTGTGCCGTGGTTCGCAGGGTTAGGATTGTCATCCAGTAGGCACCTGATTTCTAATACATCCATGACCCCACGGGCTGAGGGAAAGGGAAGGACAGACAAGATGCTTTTTAAATGTCTATTCTAACACTATGAAAATTACAGAAATTAAGAGATTAAGACCATTACAAACATGGGTATACAAAGCACTGGGTCACCGAACACTTTCGAGAAGATACTACAAATCTAATTAATCTAATGAGACAGAGTGAGAGAGAGAGATTTAATAGGCTCTACTACCATCTAGTGGAGAGACTTACTAACAGCACGATAAGCAGTTAATCTCATTAACTTCACAACAGTTGAACCAACTTCCTGTTTTATTGGTGAAAATTAGTCCCACGTTAATTTCCTTAAAGGCATGGTCTCATGTAGCTCAGGCTGGCCTCAAACTTGGTATATATCCAAGAATGACTCTGAAATCCTGATTCCCTGTCTCCACCTCCAAGTTCTGGGCTATACGCAAGTATCACTACAACCAGGGCCCAAGTTTTTTTTTCAGTTTGGGAACAGAGGACAACCTTGGTATGATCAGGAACACATCCATGTACTTTGAGACAGGTTCTCTCAATAGCTTAGAGTTCGCCAATTAATCTAGGCTGGCTAGCCAGAGAGCCTCAGGGATCCACCAGTCTCTGCCTTCACGGTTCTAGGATTACAAGCATGAGCCAATACTCCCGGAATTTTTCCTGGGTTCTGGTCAAACTCAGGTTCTCATGTTTGGGGGTAAGCAGTTTAACTACTGAGCTATCCTCCCAAAACCTTTCCCGTGCTTATCAATTATTCAAAGTAATGCGACCATCACTTAAAAAGCAGTACTCAGCCATACCTGGCCATTCCAAAATCAGATACTTTGACAACTCCTGCTTCATTCACTAGACAATTTCTGGCAGCCTGGAAAACAACATTGTGATGTTACATTTATTAAAAGTTCCTGCAATACAGGAGAAACAGAGGCTCAATTTCTACTAGATATAATATAGTCAACATGAGAAGAGATGTGAATGCATCCATATAAATTGTTTACATCCCCGTAGAAGGTACCTGCAACATGAATCTGAAACAACCTGGAGAAAAAGAGACTAGAAATGTCACAAGGTATTATGATGCCATCTTTACCAATATCACACTTGGGGAGGGCAATGGGCATTCCAACCTTCTTCCCTGCCTAGGCCTTTTGTTAGTAGACTGTGTGATTTTTCTCACTAACAGTGACAATACCTCTTGAGGTCTTTAATCTAGGTTAACTATGAGTTCTCTCTAGATGACAGTAGGCACACACAATCATCAAAGTGTCTAGAAACCTGAGAGTGGTCACCTCAATGTTCAAAAGAACGTCTGTGTGTAATCCCAGGATTTGCTCTACCCTTTATGAGGTTTCTAATATGTTAAGACATAATGTACTCAGCAGACAAACACAAACATGCAGGTTTTAGTAGAATGGCTTCTACAGTGCTTCTGAGAAGCAAGATGTATTGATAACTCCACAAGCCATGGGGCGAGGTGTAGTTTTTTTCCCTGACTCTTCAGATGCTTGGTTTTTGTTTTTGTTTTTTTTTTTTTCATGTGGCAACTCCCTAGAGCTTCCTTCCTCTGAGCCATTTAAGAGCCTCTCCTCAAGTGAGAGCTAATGCCCATTCCTTGAATTATCAGCATCTTCCCAGGGGGACAGCCAATGTTGTCACTTGCAAGCCCATGAAACTGCTTTACCCTGGGAAAAGGCACATCAGATTCTTCCTTTCGTGAGGGCAAAAGTTATGGGTTTTTTTTAAGTTACAAAGTACTGTGCTTAAAAGATTTATAAGATAAAAATGTCTTTAACCTGTAAGCCACATCTGCTTACAGGACAGAGAACACCCTGGAATGCTGGGGGCTGTTCCTGTCTAATAACAAGCCACATGTTTTCACTTCCGTGGACAAGGTTGGTTGCCCCAACCTCACAGAATGTGTGCTTGAGCACATGTGAGCGGGAGTTAAGTAGGCAGGAAGTAGACAAGGATGTATGCTTGACCCTGACTGGACGAAGTCAGGAAGCACATGGCTTTGTGGGTTTGCCGTCATAAGCACTGGACTGCTGTGATTAGCAGCCATTCTCTGGGAACCCTGGGTATGGACCTGGGCAGTGTCTATCATCCTGGCCAGTATTTAATAAAGCTTGCTTCAAATTTGACTCAAAAATTGTGTTCGAGGTCTTATTCTCACCTGGTAGGATTAACACTTTAAAGGGTTTTAAAACCTTCCAGGGTTTCATATCAGTATAAGAAGCCAAAAAGACATCAAAACTCATTTTCAAGGAAATAAATCCTACATGGACAAGTGCGAGAGTGTGAAGATATTAAGTCTGTATCCATTTTGTAAGAACAAGGATGATGCTTAATTCATGAGTTTCAATAAGACAGTTAGCCTTTGACGTAGCTACAAATTGTCAAAACCACTTATGTGTCATTTCTACTTTACAAAGCCCTTCGCCTCAATGATATGCTATGAACTTTAAAATGGTGTTGTGAGCAAAACAATGATGTGTAAATTGTGACTCCAACTGACAGAATGGATTAGGACTACCCCACAACACACCTAGGAGATCAAGTCTTCTTGCCAAATCCTCAATCTTTATTATGCTTTAAATCTAGAGATGACATAGCAGTTAGAGTACTGACTTTGAACGCAAACTCTGGGTTCAAGTCCTGCCTCCATTTCCCTGACTGCTGATGATATTTTGTCCAATTCCACTCATTTCCTTTGTAAAAGGAAAGCAGGAACAACATCTACTTCCTGTGGTTGTTACAATGATCAAACAAATTCATATTTGCACAGTATGAAAGCAACACCTGTGTCAGGTCATGTTAAAACAAAGCACCTTGCTGCTCCTGCTCTGAAGAAATGGATCCACGCTCTATTACAAGGAAGCTAGAATTAAAAGAGGGTAGGTGCAATGCAGATACTGTTGGTTTGGGAGAAATAATCAAGGTAGAGAGATTGTGCTGCTTCGGTCTGAAAGCAGTGGCATTATTTGAAAAAAAAAATGGCTGGGGAGGGAAGACAGAGAGCAGAGAAAACTGCAGGGGGGAAGGAGGACACAGAAATGTCTCCTCCACAGCCATATGGAACAGAGTAGGGGTTTTTTTTTTTTGTTTCCTAGTATATTCAGAAGTAATGAAAACTCCCAGAAGTCCCTCTTAGCCAAGAGATAACAAACATGAGCTCAGAATTTTTCTGGTAGTTTCTCTTCACAGTGTGTAAAGTGGAAAGAGCTTGAGACTTGGTCAGAAGGTCAAGGCTGAGCCTAGCTTCCCCATTCGTCACAATGGCCAAGTCACTCTCACTTCCCCGAAGCCAACACTCTTATCTATGACTCAATGGCAGTGAATAAATCTTCTATGACTAGCTATCTCCTGGGAATCTTCCAGAGCTCAAATAATTAATTCATGAAACCTTACTTGGAAATCATAAGTGTGTGTGTTATTAAATTTAATAAAGGTCTTTCCCTTTAAAAGTATCAAGCAATTGAAATTTACCAAGTTTTAAAATAATGAAATCTTGGTAAAGGCAAAAACAGGGAACTAATGCAACATGGCTCCCTGGCTAAACCAGTGTGGCGATGGAATCCAGCCAGGAATGGCAGGCCAGGGGGACCATGGTTACCAGGTCTCTGTGGATGAAGCTGTTTCTCTCCAGATACTCCATCCCTTCACACACATCCTGGCACATGCTCAGCAGCACATCTCTACTGAAATGGCCTTGTCTCTGTCGGAGGAAGTTCAGAAGGCAGCCCCGCTCCATGAACTCAGTAACGATGTAGATGGGCTTCTGCTGGGTGCATACGCCATAGAGCTGCACCAGCTTGGGGTGTGTTAGCTTCCTGAGAACAACGAGAGACACACAGGGAGTTACCACCGAAAGAGAAAGCAGCAGGTACACATGCTGGGTGGGGCCCATTCTTAATCCAAAAGGGGAGAGCTGGTAGAAGTTAGAGATAGATCATGGGGGCTGGAGAGATGGCTCGGTGGTTAAGAACACTGGTTGATCTTCCAGAGACCTGAGTTCAATCCCTAGCACCCACACGACAGCTCACGACCCTCAGTGACTCCAGTCCCAAGGGGATCTGATGCCCTCTTCTGGCCTCTGCAGGCACTGTGCATAGAAGGTGCACACACTGAGATGCAGGCAAGACCCCCATACAAATAACAACCACAAGAAGAAAAGCGGAAACTTACATCATGACTTTCGCCTCCTCAATAAAATCCTCCTCGCACATAGCACCTTCCCGAATAGCTTTGATGGCCACTTTGTACTGGGCTCGCCACTTGCCAAGCCTCACCACTCCAAACAGTCCGCTCCCCAACTCCCTCATGAAGGTCAGCTCTGACGGGTTAATCTCCCACTTCTCTGTAAGACAGGCAAGGAAAGGAAACCCTTAAAAAGAAAGCAGCATACACCTAAATCATTAATTTAGCTTTCAGTTTTTCGAGGGGAAGAGGCCAACCCCACGGTCCTGGATAACACAGTCATGATTACCAGAAGACACAGAACAGACTTGCAGCCTGTACCTAGACACCCAGGCTGCACAGCCGGTGAGAACCGCAATGCCCACCATTTTAGCAGTGACATGAGGTTTAGTTTTTCCCTACGGAAAGATTTTATAACTGACAATGAAAACAGAAAATCTAATGTTACTGTCAAGTACAACCATCTAAAAACCCATTCTGTCCGTGTGTTTAAAACAGTTGTAAAACTTCTACCCAGAGAATTCTTTTGCTAAAACCACGGATTCCTCACTTGGGCCCACAGGGTGACCCCAGCATGGCAAAAAGCTGCCATCTCTGCCTTCTGTCTGCCTGTCTCATTTAGTTCTGGTCACACACCTATAAATGTTGGTGTATTAATCACCCAAAGAACATCTATCTAAAACTGCTGTTAGCTAATTTACCTTCTCTTCACAGATAAAGGCACAAAGGTAGGAGGAACTGAGATGTCTTACAGCTCTTACAGTGTCCTATTCTGGATACTCAAAAGACACAAAAGGTCTCCAAGATTTCTTCTAAACCTACAGTCTACCTCAAACTTGGTCAGAAAATACAGAGCACACCAGGTATGGGTATAAGTGATGATTCACAATGGGAAGGCTATACACTGGAGCAGGGGCAGCCGGCTCCCGAGAACCAGCTCTTCCCCACAGGCAATAAAGACTTCCTCAGACCAGCTTGCAGGAGCAGATCTGACAGAACTATCAGCCAGACCACACTTGGCCCAAGACTGCTCAATACGCCTCCCGTCTGCCCTGCCCCAATCCTTAACACGAGTACCCAGAAAGCACCCTTTTCAGCCCCTCTTCCCAATCTGCAGCGACTAAACCTCCTCTCTGGTTTTCACCACTCCTTAATTCAGTGGTGGAGCCGAGGCTGTCGGGGCTGCCAGGCCTGGGCTTTCATTCTAGAGCTCTGGTTACAGTGCCCACAGGTAGAATTCTGCACATCTTCGTTCGTCTTGGAGAGCTGGATTCTCTTTGAAGGAAACTCACCAATGCAGCTATATAACACGAGACTCACCGTAGCTGAAGCCCGCGGTAGTTGGTGCGTTCTTTCCCTTCGTGCTAACCGGGTACCGCAGCCTGGTGACAAGCCCTAAAGAAGGAAGAAACTACCGCAGTTGAATTTCATCTTAATCATTCTAGCTGCTCAAGTGCTGAACAAGAAATGCACAGGAAACACTCGCTCATTTCAGCCTCCTCTTCTCATGTACCTGCGGCACTGCACAGTAAGTTTTCAACCATTCTACACATCTCCCTTTAAATACACAGTTTATCTGGCACAAGGCTAGCTTCCTCTCTCCTCTAATACTGTGCAGGATATTAAAAGATTTCCAGTGCTGATTATCAGTGAGTCCACGATCTTTTCCAATATGAGATCTGAACTATGAAAGAGGATTTTATTGGTCTGCTAAAAATTGAAGTGATTCGTCTGATATAACTCAGCGTTCGTGACCATACCATTAAAATCATGCCCTGGGGTAAGGACTATGGAGAACTGGAAATCAGGAAGGGCAGCCTTGAAGCTGTTCAGAGCCTGGAAGAAGAAGCAGGAGTCCCTCTTCCGGAAACACCCAGGTAGGCCTGTATTCCTCCAATACAGCACATCTCCTCAGACTTTAAAATTGTGCATCTGGACTGATGACCATCTAATATTCAAAATGCTATCCTCCAAGGCTTGGTTTTTTGGTTTTGTTGTTGTTGTTGTTGTTCTGTTTTGTTTTTTCAAGACATGATTTTTATGTACACAGCCAAGGCGGCTGTTCTGGACTCGCTTTGTAGACCAGGCTGGCCTCAGACTCACCTGCCTCTGCCTCCCTGAGTGCTGGGATTGTAGGTGTGTGCCACCTCGGATGGCAAAGGCTTGGTTTCTAGCATGAAACAGGCACTAAATACATGTCAGGTAAATAAATTAAGAGAGTGGTAAAAAACAAAATGTATAAGAACACAAAAAATAGAAAAAGAAATAAAATAAGAGTGAGGGAGTAACAGAACAAGGTTATAAAAGATTTGTTTTTTGAAAAAAAAAAAGCCAGTCCTGATGAGACCTGATAGACTAGTATCAGATGGAAGGGGAGGGGGACCTCCCCTATCAGTGGACTGGGGGAGGGGCATGGGTAGAGAAGAGGGAGGGAAGGTAGGATTGGGAGGGAAGAGGGATGGAGTTACAGGTAGGATACAAAGTGAATAAACTGTAATTAATAAAAATAAAATACTATAATAATAAGAAAGCAAAAAAAAAGAATTAATTGCTCAAGTAGTTTTTATTTTTGTTTGTTTTGTTTTGTTGGTTTTTTTCCAGACAGGATTCTTTCTGCAGCCCTGGCTGTCCTTGAACTCAATCTATAGACCAGCTGCCTCAAACTCAGAGATTCCCTCTGCCTCTGCTTCCTGAGTGCTGGGATTAAAAATTCACCCCACCCCACCCTGTTTAATTGCTCGAGTACAGGATTGCGGAACAACCAAGCAAACCCAGTCATAGACAAGTACCCTAAAGAAACAAGACTCTATGTTCATGCAAATACATGAATACAACTATTCATATCATCATCAGTTATGAAATCCAAAACATGGAAACAACCTAACTATCCACACAATGGACTTCAATCTTCCGATAAAGAAGAGTAGACGCCTTCTCTGGTTACCTGAGTTTTGAAATTTCAACTTCAAGTCAGACATAAGCAGAACACATAAGGCAATCTCTAAGAATATGCTCAATGAGTCCCCATAGAAAAATAAAATAAAATAAACAAAGAAAAGAAAACCTGGAGATTTACATGGTCAGAATCCTGGCAGTCTTTCTGCTAGTATAACCACTTCTTGAGCTTGTTCATACCCAAGCAGATGAAGGGGAAACTTTGTCAAGGCAGGAGTGTTAAAAAAGCATCCAAGACTGCGAATTAGAAGACCAATTGTCTATCTTACTATTTAGCAATATTATACTGACTCTGGGAATAATTTAAGGATTAAACACAGACTTATAACTGGCCTGGAAGCCTAACAGTTGTGCAAATATTATCAAGGTTCTGCATAATAATTTATTCAACGTACTGTATGTCAGTAGGCACATCTTGGATTTTTAGTACATACTTTCTGTATGTCAGGCCCTGATCATCTTTTCTGTATTCTGTCAACAAGGAACGCACAATACAACCTAGACAAATGTAAAAATGTTGCAATGAACTAAAACAACAAATGAACAAAAAACCCAGCCACAGTATAAATGGATGAGTCTGTGTCTATGAACCGCTCAGGAAAAGCAAATCTAAAAGAGAAAGGGCTTAGTGGTCGCCTGGGGCTGGGCTGGGCTGGGAAAGGTGGGACATGGTGACTGCTAATGGGTACAAGGTTTCTTTGGGGGATGATGACAGCATTTAAAAAAAATTAGATTATGGTGATGTGACTGCTGTTACTGTATTTTAAAAGCCATTGAACCCTGAGTTTTAAATAGATGAATTCGATGGTGTGTAAATTACATCTCAATAAATGTGTCTATCAGCTCTACATGTAAAATAGTGACATCACAGAATAGCAGCAGACATTGTAAAGAGGGGCTTTGAGTAACAACTCCCAGGTCAACTTTCCACGAGTGCAGCGAGGCTCCTGGCTATTGGACACACTACTTGTTTACACCACTGAAGTACAAAAGGCTGGAAACCTGCTGTGGAAACCTTATTTTTTGCTGTTCGTCTGATGTTGGGTGTAACACAGAGTTATTTAACCTGCTGAAAACCATGTGCGGCCATGCTGTCTGGTCATCTGCAACCTTGGTGACTCACTTTACAGTCTTCCAACCTTGGCACGGTGCCAGAGCAACGTGCCTTCTGTGAAAAGCGTCCTTGCTGAATCTGGCCCTTTTCTGACAGTGAATTCTCTTCTCCTCCTGGGCTTGTGTTATAAGACATGATACCTTGCAGGTGTGTAGCTGAAAGACGCCATCACTCCCAGCCAATCATGTGACCATAAGGGTCACCCCTGATACTCTATAGTGTTCCATGTTACAAAGCCAGAGTGTCTGGTAAATTAGCTGTATTCAATACACTTTCCACTTAGGATACTTTCAATTTATGATGGTTTTATCAGGACATAATCCCACTATAAACTGAGTACTGTCTACACTCTGCTCCTTGGAACGTTTCAGACTAAGCCCTGGCTCATCTGAAAGCTCCTATGAGGACTCTACATGCATCTTTGAAGTTTACTTGTTGAGATGGGGGAGGGGAGGAGACTTCCTTATGTTGCCTAGACTGGCCTTGAACTCTCTGACTCAAGTGATCCTCCAAACTCAGCTTCCTGGGTTGCTCTTAAAGTAGGCACATCTTGGATTTTTAGTTTAGTGCCAAGGCGAAAAAGCACAGAGGTGGGAATGTCCACATACATTAAAGACCTTGAGTCCTGTGAGGGAAACACAATGTTTTATGAAATCTGTTATTTCTGTTTTTTTTTCCTTTGGATACAGAATGTTCTTAATATGCAATAATTTTATACCGGTCATAGTGCACAGATAAGTACAAAAGATACCTTTTTGAAGAATTCATCACAATATCTGATCACGTGGCCACTAATATTCAAAATGGGTCTTCACAGCTCACTCACCTGCTGCATTGTGCTTGTGATACTCGATGATCTCAGGAATTGACCCAAAGGCATGCTTTTCTGCTAGGTAATACTTCTTTGGGGTTGTTGCTGTTTCCTTTATGTGATAATGCCTGAAACCCGATGAACCTTCTCTATTAAACAAAACAATGTATTATGTCCAGGCTGTAATAACGGAAATTCATGCATAGATGTTATCCATAAGGCAACCTTGGTATGATCTTTTTCTGCTGGCTCCTTCTCTTCCTGACACAAATATTACTTTTACCACGCCCTCAGTTTTTCGACTCACATCCGTGGGTGGATATCTTGAAAGTGGTCACCATAATAGAGTTGGCTGCATACATGAAAACGAGAACATTTACTATCTCCAGCCAGCAGTGGTGGAATTTTAATTTGCTGTTAGTTTCTGTCCCACAGAAACATAGACCTGCAATGCCTAGAACACGCGCCCTTCTCAAAGAGAATGGACCAGACTTAAGAATATACATGTTCTATTGGCTATATCTTTATAGACTACAGATTTCCAGTCATTCATGCTTTCAGATGCTTTTGAGATGATTCTTAACTGCTCTTAGGGTGAAGCTTGGGTTCCTTGACCCTGAGGTGACCTAGATTCAGCTTCTATGTCTTGGGCACTCGTTCCTTCACCCTAGGTATTTCTTCTGCTTCCCTGGCCTCTCACTGTTGAGAGTCAGCAACTCTCTTCTTCTCGCGGGATTTTCCTATCATGCTGTAAGGTCTCAGCTTAGTTGTCACTCAGGAATACCTGCCTTGACAGTATAACATTCTAACAGGGCCCCCCCGACACACACTTACTTTTAAGCTACCTGCCTGTAGGCTGGTCTGTGGTCCTCATTAAGCTACTAAAGCCTATACTATTCAATGTATCTGTTGTGCATAGCTCAGAGCATGGTAAGTATCCAATGAACGCTACTACATTTTCCATAGCTACTGGAAGATTATAGCTATTCCATGTATGTATGTATGTATGTATGTATGTATGTACACACACACACATATGAAACTATATGAAAATTTTCTAGAAAAGTGAGTACAAAATACAGTCCAGGTTTTAGAAATGAAGATTAGATTTTTTTTTCCTAATGTAGAAATGGAGTCTCTTACTTTAAAAATTAAGAACACGGCTCGCTAGTTCAATGGGAAACCCTGTATGAAAAATTAACTAAATGGGATGGAGAACACGGCAAGGACGATGTCTGGAAGTCGGCCCCTACCTTCCATGCACCCACCCGTTAACAGCATGTACATGCTACACACTCACACACCACACACAGAAAGTGAGTAACCCTAGGAGCCACAACCAAAGCCCGGAGCATGGCTACTTACCCCCCAAACTTCGTGTAAAGGGAGACTGTGTACAAGCCTGGCTGACTGGAGTCTCTCACCATAAAACCACCTTCTTTATCCTAAAAACCAAATTAACCTTTTTTAAAACTCTGCTACTAATGCCCTGGCAAAGCATCAAGAATTCACTCTTAGCACTTTACTACCATCCTTCGTGCAGAAACTCTGCTGCCCACAAAGAGCGACCTCACAGAGCCCCTTGAGACTTTCTGCAGCAAACTCCTGGGCTAGGAGACGGCAGCAGGAACACTCGCATTCCCAAACCACTTCCCACACACACTGAAGTGGGGCCTGCAGCTAGCATGTCTCAGGGCTCTGCAGAGCTACCGGCCAGGCACCACGGTGCTTTAAGGCCCGGGCTTATGCAAACAATCATTGAGAAACTATTTCTAGGTTTCAGCTCACAGCATTCTCACACTAAGTAAGAGCTTTCAATTCCTCACAGCATCAATCCCGTTCCCTTTTCTCCTGTAAATATGTCAGGGCTCCTGAAAAGAATATGTTTAAATGCCCTTGATTCCCCTTCAGTGTCAATAGCGTTGCTACCTGAGAGGCGGAGTAACTCCAAGAGAAATTCAAAACATGGAAACTCCGCTGAATAATGGTTAAGTTCTCATCAGATTCCCAGTTGAAGGGCAGGAAGTGGAAGCTATAGAGCTCGGACACTTCTCTATCAATAGCCCATCTTTAGCATTTGCATTGCTTTATGTTGAAAAATGTGTTTCATAGTTGAAAAGTAACTTTTATTCTTATTTATAAGTAAGACAATGGAATAAAGTAAGGCCCCACAAGCCTATCTGATAACAATCTGAGACAGTGATTTTGATCATGAAATCACTGGTTAAAAAAAAGCTTCTACTTTAAAACCCTATTATTTTTTAATGTGCCCTCCTATGCAAATGTATTTAATACTCAGAACAGTCATTTGAGTAATGCTCTTCTTTATTTATTTTTTTTTTTGTGATTTCACAGGTAAGGAAAGGGGACACAAAAAGACGAGGTAACTTTCTGCAGGTCGTCTGGCTAGTCAGGAGCAAATGGGACTTTGGAGGTCAGGCCGCCAAGGTCCTGGACACCCTGTAACTGTGAAGGGATGGAGCAGCGAAGTGGGAGCCACTCCGTTTGTGTTGTTACAGTGAACCAGCGCTCCAACACCCTCCTGCAGGTGATGTGAAAGACGGCTTGTGTTTCTATCACACCCCCTGAGACTTTATGGCTAAGTATGCGGAACCACATGTGAAGGACTCATTAAAAATTAATCTGTGCTGCAACGCAACTTGCAAACTGAGGGCAAGCACTTACTTCCGCCCTGAGGAGCTGCTCCGCCTTGCTTCTGTTGGTATTTCTGCAATACCACCTGATCAAAAAGAGATGTTTATCAGATTTTGAAAGTTGTTTTTTTTTTGTTTTTTGTTTTGTTTTGTTTTGTTTTGTTTTTTATCGTTAGCAAGACTAACAAGCTCACACAGCTTATGAAAAACAAACATAAGAAACACAGCCGCGGTAAGATCACTCACAATCTCAACAGCAGTAACACGGTTTCATGAATATGCTTCTGGACATTTCCTACCCACCTTCTTAGGAAGACATGGTATGCATGCCCACATCTGTTCAATGGGATCAAAGACTACTTGTATGTCACAACCTGAATTTGCCACAGGACGGCTTTGCAAATCAATACCAGTTCTACGTACCTGGGCATGCAGGAGCCATATTTTATCTGTTCTTATTTTTCAACATAAGAAATCATTTCCAGTGTTTTTCGACTACATGCATAGCAAGGATGAATTTTACTCCAATGATTAACCCATGCAGGAAGTGTGGCTTGCCATTACTGTTTTGAATTCAAACTAAATCTTATTGCAGTCCTGTCTTACCATCATGGTAGATCATCAGGTCACTGTGGTACCTGTTCACTGAATTTTATGTAGATCTCAAGTGTCAAGAAATAAGGGGTAACAATGAAGAACAGGCCACCCGGGTGTTTAAGATTTTCTGATGTCCAACACGCCTAGACCCCTGTGGCTTCCCTAACCTCCACATTGGCTCTATGTCTTGTCAGAGTACCCACCCTATCTTCCCACCTGGTCCATACCCAGAGGTCCTGAAGATCTGCCACTTCTTGGTCTTTGGGAAGACTCTCTCTGTGTTGCCATCTCCTTCCTCACCTCCAGAGACCATCTACCCTATCACCTTCTCCCAGTATCATCCCTTCATATGAAAAAGATCATTTTCTCTGGCCTTCAAATTTAAGTTTGTGTTTTTGCTAGATGTTTTTGATCTGGCAACAAATCCTCTATCACTATCAAGTACCTAAAAATTACAATGCTTTTGTTTGTTTTTCCTAAAGTCACTGAAGCCTCTTTGGGCATCTGAATTTCTCACTATTGTCTCTGCCTATTCAGGAAAGATCTTGTTGTGTAGCACTTGTCTCTGAGAAAGGAACATTTTATCTGGCAGGAAGCTCCTTAACACAGAAGGTAAACAAACCAAACTAACTTCAGGAAATCCCTGAAACGGACCAGATTCACTGATTACACACACACACACACACACACACACACACACACACACACACACCGCCCAAGAATAAGCAGTAAAGACTGCTGTGAGTCCCTCTCAGGCTGTGCAGTATGCTCAGGCTGCCAGCTTTCTGAGCTGTCACCCATGCTGGGGTGGGCTTTGGTAATACACCTATCTTGGAGTCATTTCTGCTCCTGTAAGTAACCTTTCACCCATATTCCTGTAAGTAACCCCAATAAAATTCATTGGTTCACCAAGTTGGACTTTGTTATGAGGTGTGTGTGTGTGTGTGTGTGTGTGTGTGTAAAAAGTCCAGAAAAAGTCTGTCATACAACAGGCTCCTGGACAAAAGCATTCCCCCTGATTGAGAAAGGTGTTTTACCTTTCAAAAATTAAAAGAAAGATGTCTATCTGTCATCTGAATGCTTTTAGAAAGCAACTGAACACCAAGTGAAGTTGCAGTCTCTGTAATGAATGACGTTGGAGCCTGTGGTAATGGACGAGGCCTAGGAACGATCAGCACATACATCACCCATTACGAAATGAGGCCAAGTGCAATAAAACTGCCATTATGATCAGTCCATTCATTCTATTATGATCAGCACATTTTTGAATGCAATTGGAAATATGACAATAAACTAGAAAAACTTCATTCTGACTCTAAAGCTTTTCTTTTGGTATAAGAAATATTTGTCAGACACCCAAAACTGTCACCAGAATTGGTTAAGAAAAGATAGCTAATTATCCACTATGAACTAACAAGATGTTTGAGATTGAAAACTTTTATTTATCAACAACAGAAGATCCAGGGTCATACCTTCAGGATGATAGCAAGAGAGGGAGGGTTCACATGAGGAAACTGGGAGAGCTACACTGTACCTTTAAGAACCTAGAAATAAAGAGGCTCCTCCCTCACATTGTAAATCCCAGATCCTGGGAAAGGGTCCGGGGAATCAGGAGAGTGAAGGAATCTGTGGTACAAGAAACAGTTCTTTGAAACCTGTCCTAACTTGTTCTTTACATCTGCAGTTTCCCAAAAGAGATCTTTCTGTCCCTGAGACATGCCGTAGTTTCTATCCACAATGAAGAGACTCTAATCAGCCCGAACACGGCAAATACGGCTTGGCAGCCCCTGCCCTTCTCTCCCTTCTGCCTTGCCAATAGTTAGATTACATTCCTAAAGCTAGCCCCCAAGCTCTATTCCCTTATTTGGCCAATTCCTCCTCCTGAAGCTGATTACCAAGGTCCAGCTGTCAAAGTATTGAAGTCCAGCAATGAAAAGGCCCCTTTGGCTCACCTAATTAACACGCCCCATTAATATTAAATACCTCATCCTAACACAGGGTTTCCCCTTTACCTTTATAAACCATTTTCCTATGGGCCAGGTCTGTCTCCTCTCTATCCAGAGGCAGTCCATTGTCCACTAGGACCAATATCCCTTCTCTTCTCCCTTCTCCTCAAAAAATTTCCTGTCTTTGTCTTATTTCCTGCCCTTTGTCCCTCTGGGGCAAATAAGTCTCCTTTGAGCTGAGAACTTGGTCTTGGGCCTCTTGTGCTGATACCTGTCCCTTCACCCAGTGTGCCAAGGACTGTGTGCCAGCAGCTGGGTGCACACAGTGGCCCTCCTAGGAGGCTGTGGAACATCATCCATAGAGCCTTACAGGACATTCTTGGGCGCATATCTCTGAAGGCCTCTAGAGCAACCCAGCCCCTTCCTCTCAGCTTTCATGTTGTGACGCAAGCAGGTCTGGTCTAGTGCATCCTCTCACCATGATTTCTTTCTCACAACAGTGCTAAAATCATAGTGTCACATACCATGGAGCAGAAACTCCAGAACTGCAAGCAGAAATCATTTTTTTTTTTCTTTACCAGGAAACTTGTTACAGTGATGTACAGCTGAATGACATAAAGATACAAATCCAGACCTTTTAGGGTATATTGAGTGATAAACAGATGAGTTAGGTGATAATAGCTATTTCATAGCAGCTCTTTCCAGATTCCTTCCCTCTCCCACACGTGTGTGTGTGTGTGTGTGTGTGTGTGTGTGTGTGTGTTCTCCTATCCCTGTCCCCAGGTAGGAGAAAAAGAACCTTTGATGAATTCATCCTGTCAGAAAGAGGAATACACAGGGAAAGAATGTGAAGGAGCCTGCAGGGCATAAGGAGACAGAGAGAGATACCAGCCCAAATATCTCTCCATAGGGCTCTGTTGATGCCTCATTAAGAGTTCAATACCTTTTGCTGATGAAAAGCTGTGTCTGGAAACAAAATGGAAGATTTGTGGGTAATTTGTCATCCTGTTCTCAGGTAACAATACTCTGGAATGAATTAATTTTTCAGATTGGCTAGCTACCTCACAACCTTCCAGACTGTGACTTTACAGCACTGTCTGGAGGAGAGGAAAGAGGAGGTTTGAGGATATGCAGTCTTCTGCAAATGTCAGACTACAGCCAAGTTTTTGGGGGAGGGCAAGTAAGAGTAAACCAAGAAAAAGAGACATGAAGGAAAAACACAAATGACCAACCAACCACGCACGTGTCTTTGTCCTCTCTCTGTCCTGTTCCTGCTTCCTAAGCCCACTCAGAGCTGCTCCCACACATTCAGCTACCTTATTCCTTCAACATCTTCAGTTCAAGAACACTTCCTCTGACCATCCTAACAAGCTTACTGTTTTTTTCTTGTGGGTTTTTTGATTATTGTTTGTTTGTTTTGTTACCTGAACCTCTGATACCCAAACTGTTGGCAGGGTGTCGAGGTCAAACTGTATTACTGAAAACTCTGGTGGTTCTGGGTCTAACCCAAAGACAGCAGTGGCCTGGGATTCCTCATTGACCCAAACAAACAGAAAAACACCTGCCTTGCTGCCTTGATATCCATGAGATTGTGGAGATGTGTTACTAATGAGAAGTGCAAAACCCAACAAAACCAAACCAACACAGAGCCCAGGGAAATGAAAAGCAGGACTCTACCAGCCTACTCTGAGGACAGTCCCCAGCCTTACTGCCTGTTAATGCCACGCTGGAATCCCATTCCTGGCACAGAATGCTGAAGCGACTCACACACTGGAGTCATGGAGAGGAGAAAAATGCCCCAGAGAGATTAAATTTCCAAGTGGTGATAGAACCCAAGCATTCATGTTCAGGTTACAAATTCTAGGATTAACAATCCTTATTTGGACCCTTTTCACCAAGATGGCGCCAAAAGCGAAGAAGGAAGTTCCTGCCCCTCTCAAAGCTGAAGCCAGAGTGAAGGCCTTGAAATCTAAGAAGGCAGTGTTGAAAGGTGTCCCCACAACCACAAAAAGAAAAAGATCTGCAAGTCACCCACCTTCTGGCAGCCCAAAACCCTGCTCCTCTGGAGGCAGCCCAAACACCCTCGAAAGAGTGCACCCAAGGAGAAACAAGCTTGTCCACCACACCATCCTCAAATTTCCCCTGACCACTGGAGTCATTCATAAAGAAAATAGAGGATAACAGCACACTTGTGTTCATGGTGGACATCAAGGCTAACAAGCACCAGATCAAACAGGCTATGAAGAAACTCTATGGCGTTGATGCGGCCAAAGTTAATACCCTGATAAGGCCTGATGGAAAGAACAAAGTGTATGTTCGGTTGGCTCCTGATTATGATGCTCTAGATGTTGCCATCCAGATTGGAATCATCTAAACTGAGTCTAGCTGGATAACTGTAAATATATATTTTTTCCACCATTAAAAAAAAAAATCCTTATTTGACATCCCGTGAGTCATAAGGAATCTTGATAGCAACACCAGGATTATCTGGTTTCCATGAATCAAATTATCAGTTAGTTCTTGCTCCTGTCTTTTCAAACCAATTCAAGTTTGAGCCTTTGGGCATCTTCCCTATTTCTAAGGATTTTATTGTATTTTTCCTAAGATATATTTAAGACCAAACCACCATATTTTAAATAATCATTTATCACCATAAGGAAATCTCAGAGAAATACAGTCAGGCAACTGTCACTGAGGAAACCTCACAGACTATACTTAAAAAACCTAGTCCATATGGCCCACTATGCCTTTGGTCATCTGTATAATCTACTACCAAGGCCCCAGACCCCAGACTACATAAAGTAGGCAACAGCTCTTGAGTGCTATGGTTCAAACCTGTACAGCATGTCACAACACAGATGGTACAGCACAATGGTAAGCATTTGCATATCTACATACACATAAAACATAGAAAAACATTTGGCAATAGGTATTCTTCAGCTCCATGGAAAGAGTGTCAAGCATGTAGTATTTTGATAGACTGCACTATACAGTATATAACTGCATACCATCTACATTTCTACTTCCAATGTCATGTTAAGGGCCCATGCCACTGGTGCTGGGGCTTTTAGACCGTGCTGGTCTTCTAGATTTTGAGATATGCTCATGTTATCACAGTGAAATGGGCAGAGCAACAGCTTGCTGTTTTAAGGAAGTGAATGTCATATAATATCCTAGCTCAGGAGGACCAGAAGAGCACTAATACCTATGGGCCATGCATTAACATCTGGCTGTGCACTGCCTGTGGGCACAGAAAGGACAGCTTTTCTACAAAGCAGTCAGAGAGCATGCATTAGGGGTCTCAACAAAGTTCACACATGCAGGCTTTCCAGGATGCAGATTTGGCAGAGATGGTTTAAGACAGCAGAAAAGGCTGTCCTGATTATTTTACTATAGCAAAAATACCTGAAACAATCCAATACCCCATAAATAAACAAAGCAATTACATTGATTATGATGAGTCTATATACTGGTTGTAAAGCCTTCAGACCTTCCCAACACTAGATTAATGCCAAGAACTCAAAAAGTATTTTCTTAATTTATTACTGAAGGAGCTATAATGCAACTATGAAAATATTTTCAAAGACTGTTTAATGGCAGGAAGAAATATAAACTCAATACATTTGCTGCTCAGTGGAAAAAGGAAAAGAAAAAATATCATTAATGTTGACAAAGGCCAACTCTTATTCATAATATTTTCTGAGTAACATTTTTCCTGTTTTCAAAGTTTTAAAAAACTATAATCATGTAGTGTTACTTTCATTTGAAAAAAAAGAAACACTAAAACATTTTTAAAGGCTCCTCTGGGAAATGTTGTTCCTTACATTGAATGAATGAACAATGGTGTTTATTTCAAACTCAGCTGACCTGTGATTGTTCAAATCCAGTTCAGCTGTGCCTGCTTATATAATGGTATTAACACACAGTATATTCAAGAAGTAAGTCTCAGATTTTTACTCAGCCACCAGAATTAAGGATATGTTGGCATCTTCTAAAGACATTAACGTTATCCCTTAATCTTTAAAATGTCTTACATAATTATATAACAATAGTTTCTGGTTCTCCACACTCACAAGGTAAATGATTACTTACTCATATTGATCTAAGTTGTTCGATTTCTTTCCTGTGACATAATTACTTGGGATATATCCTTCACTCCTGGAATTAGGATGAGCAAACAAACAGAAATGATTTTACTTTTTGTTTAAGGAAAGGCAACTGGTTTTCTAAGTTTATTCAAAAACCCAGCTATCCCAATAATTCAACGTATCTGAACTGTCTGATACTTTAAAATGCATCTCTATATTTGATCCTCACAAAGATTACGGGTATACAAACAATTTATAGTACCCAATTTCTAATGAGGAAGCCAAAAACTAGACTACGGTGTTCTCCTATGGCCCCCAAAGTCAGGAAGCATCAGGGTCTGAACTTGCCAATATTTCATGATGCTGGCCAAGAAATTACTGTTTCTAGGAATGTCTTAAAGAAACTACTACATCACAAAAGTCTAAATGTTGGACAGAGTCACCAGCTGCTCTAACAGCTCAGAAAGCTCTACAGGACATATCACAAGGGGTGGACCATACCCTCTCTGTTGGTGTCACGAGGAACTTGTTAAAAAGGAAAACTATTGAGGGATCTGAATTGAGAAGAGATCTGAATTGGTACAAAGAAACCTTACATTTTGGCCCCCGGTGACTCCTTTATACATAGAAGTATTTGTAGGAGCCACCATATTCATGTATAAAATTTTTAGAAACTGGAAGCTTTGTAATCTTTTCTTTGGTACTGAACCTTGAGGAAAAGCTCATCATGTATATGCATGCACACATCACACCGCTGCACACATTTCACTGCACCGACAGAAGCCTAGAGGCAATGACAATACACCAACAAACGAAATCCCAGAATTCTACCCATTATCCATAAAACACTGTCTCTGACTGAAAAGAGGCAGCATTCCTTTGAAATAATAACCTGCAGGTCTGGCGAGGAAAAATACAAGGTGAACTTGAATCATTTTACTGAGCTAGAAAGCAAAGAAAAATTAATAGGGTTCTCCACTCAAAGCAGCTACCTCCGACCTAGGCAAACAGAATGATGACTACTTTGGATCGAAACCCAACACAAACGCATCCACAACACTAAGAAAAACCACTGAGTAACGCTGTAATCATCAACTCATTCTAAAAATTGGTGAGTTAAGGTTATAGCTCCTTTATCTGCCTTTCCTGTAGCAACTAATGCACTCACTGGTGAGGCCGTTCCTTACAGAATTAATAGCGGGGTGTGGTGGCAGATTTAGAAAAGGTACTGAATTGTAATGCTGAGGTAAGAGAGGGCCTCATCAGCCACCATTAGGGAATGCTAACATCAAGAGGGGATACATTCTGAGAAGTTCATGGTGTGCCAGTAAGGCCAGCTTTGTAACCATGAGGAGTCTCAGCACCACTAACACCAAGATAGCTGGAGATGGTTGTTCAGGTGACCAAGCTTCTAACTCTAACCTCCAGATTACAAAAATTAAGATGACACAGAGGATGCCACACATTCCAAGAAAGGGACAGTCCATGTCAAACAGACAATGGTTCATTTTCTAAGGTAAATAAATTGGTCTCATCAATAGATTAAAAACGAAAAGAGGACAGGACTACTGTAAAACAAAACAAACAAGAAAAAGAAAAACACAGGAGACATATGCAAATCAATTGTGGAAGCACATACCAGTGGTCACTCCCCTGAATCCCTAAATTACCTGTACAAATAAGGTTTGCTGTATATACATGTATTTTATACACATGTATACCTCTATACATATTTACAGAGAGTGAAAATAACAAATAACAAGTTGTTCTATTATACGGTGAGTACACAGAAAGAAAGAGAAATTGGAAAAAGAAAACTACAATAAACCATTTCTTAGAAAAAATGTAGCTAAATGTAGAGCAATTGTGTAGCATGTGTGATTCTAATTTGATCCCTGTAAATCCATACAAAGAAGGGAGGGAGAGGAGGAAAAGTGGGGAAGGAGAAGGGAAGAAAGAAGGAAGAAGAAAAGAAGGAAGGATGGATGGATTTAAAAAGGAGGGAAGGAAAGAGGAAGGGAGGGAGAAAAGGAGGAATGAAGGGAGGGAAGAGTGAACAGTTTTAGCAAATAAGAACTAAGTATAATGCACTCTAACTCCAGGAAGGAAGGAACTGATTACTTTTCATTTACTGAGTGATCTCTAAGAAAACACTCCAGGGCTGGTGAGATGGTTCAGTGGGTAAAGGCATCAACCACTCAAACCAAACGACCTGAGTTCGATCCTTGAAAACATGTAAAGGTTGATGGAGGGAACCGTCCCCACAAAGTTATCCTCTGACCGAACCTTGGCAGGTAGGCAGGCACGCATGCACACACAAACACACGTACCCAAGCACACACAATATAAATTTAAAAAAGTTAAAGTATACCTCACGATGCTGCAAATTCATAGTGTACTTGAATTTGTGGCCGACTGGACTGGTCTGTTTGAACCAGGTGGAGTGCATGTACTCCACTTAGCACGTAATTCACACCCCTGTGAGTCACACACGAAGGAAACACTCACCCATACTTATCTCTTGCTCTCCACCAATGGATGTCATTCTTTTCCAGGATGATGTACTCTTGGCCTCTCTCTAACCTGAGGTCATGTGCTTCTGTAGCTTGGAAATCATACATCGCCACAACTATTTCTTCAGTATTTTCTTCTTCTGGGGGAATCGGTGGAGGAGGCCTTCTCTACGCAGAGAAAATAACATTGGCAAGTTCGGCTTCTATTTGAATCCAATCATGAGGCACAGCAGCAAAACACTGAAGGACTCACATGTCACCATAGTGTAAAGAAAGCCCCAAGTCTAGTGGAACCCACCTAATGGAACCCGGCGACCCCTCCATGGCAATGTCGGTGTTGCTAGACTTTTTCAGAGTTCAAGACTCAAGGGAGGAGCAAAACTTGCCTTGACAATCACGTCAGGGATAGTTTTCCAGAGAGAGAGGGGGCAATGATAATTCATGAGTAGATACTAAAGGAGCATGGGAGGTGTGATTGCAGTGCATTATGGACTCTTTGAACAGATCGGCCACTCAGAGCAATCTGCTCTCCTTTACACCACCAGTGTGTAAAGCACATGCTTAGGATCCAACATGTTTTCTTTTTCATTCCTAACAATGCTGCCATGAAGGAAAGGATTTACTGTATAATAAGTCCTGAGTTCCAGCTGCAGCAGCCCACCCACAGTTCTTTTCAGCTAAGGTCCCAACTAACTCCATAGGCATATCATTAAATTTCTTTTTTTTAATTAAACTTTTATTTTTTATTACAGTTTACACTTTGTAAATTACACTTTGTATCCCAGCTGTAGTCCCTTCCCTCAGTCCCTCCCAATCCCACCCTCCCTCCCTTATCTCCTCTCTGCCTCTCTCTAAGTCCACTGATAGGGAAGGTCCTCCTCCCCTTCCATCTGACCCTAGTTTATCAGGTCTCATCAGGAGTGGCTGCATTGTCTTCCTCTGTGGCCTAGCAAGACTGCTCCTCCCTTGGGGGGAGGGGGTCAAAGAGCCAGTCACTGAATTCATGTTAGAGACAGTCTCTGTTCCCCTTACGACGGAAAGCCACTTGGATACTGAGCTGCCATGGGCTACGTACGAGCAGGAGCTCTAGGTTATATCCATGCATGGTCCTTGGTTGGAGAATCAGTTTCAGAAAAGACTCCTGTACCCAGATATATTTGGTCCTTGTGGCCCTCCCATCCTCCCCAGGTCTTACTAACTCCCCCTTCTTTCATATGATTTCCTGCACTCTGCCCAAGGTTAGGTTATGAGTCTCAGCATCTGCTTTGATACACTGCTAGGTAGAGTCTTTCAGAGGCCCTCTATGGTAGGCTCCTGTCCTGTTTCTTGTTTTCTCCTACTTCCAATGTCCATCCCATTTGTCTTTCTAAGTGAGGACTGATCATCTTACCCAGGGTCCTCCTTCTTGTTTATCTTCTTTAGGACTATGGATTTTAGTGTGTTTATCCTATATTATATGCTAATATCCACTTACAAGTGAGTATATACCGTGTGTGTCTTTCTGCTTCTGGGATACCTCACTCAGGATGATCTTTTCTAGATCCCACCATTTGCCTGCAAATTTCATGATTTCCTTGCTTTTAATTGCTGATTAGTATTCCATTGTGTAAATGTACCACAATTTCTATATCCATTCCTCAACTGAGGGACATCTGGGTTGTTTCCAGGTTCTGGAATACAATTCCCATCAAAATACCAACACAATTCTTTACAGACCTTGAAAGAAAAATTCTCAACTTCATATGGAAAAACAAAAACCCCAGAATTTCCAAAACGATCCTGTACAACAACAGATCGTCTGGAGGTATCTTCATCCCTGATCTCAAGCTGTACTACAGAGCAATAGTAATAATAACGGCATGGTATTGGCATAGAAACAGAATGGTGAATCAATGGAACCATACAGAAGACCCAGAAATAAACACACACCTATGGATACTTGATTTTTTACAAAGAAGCCAAAACCATTCAATGGAAAAAGACCGCATCTTCAACAAATGGTGATGGTCATTAAATTTCTAAATCCACTCTTTTATTGTGCTGTGTTCCTGAGACAGAAATATTCCTTTCAAATGTCACATCTCTCAAATGACTCCTGAAGCAAATCTACAGGCAAATGCCAAAAGGTGACAATAATAAAATTGACCCCAACAACAAAAGCTAAAGAACTAAGCTTTGTGGAATTGACATCAAGACCTATTAAGTGAGCTCTAAGTAAGCTCTAAGACCTATTAAGTAAGCTCTGCTCCTAAGGTGATCCTGGGAGAAAGCAGTATCGCATGGCTGAACATATCAGAGTCAATACACTGCAAACCCTCCTCAAACACATGGGGAACTTAAAACATGACATAGAAAGGCAGAGACCACTCACCTTCTTTGTTTCTGGCGCTGGAGGCAGTGTTTTTCTTATACCTGAAAATGCCAATAAGTGTCGATCACAATGGTATCCCGCAAGAATTGACAGGGAAAAGATGCTAGCAGTGAAGAGGGGCGCACAGGAGGGAACTGCTGTGCCCAACAGATACCAGCACCTCAGTATTCCCTCCGGAATCACCTGGGCTCGTTTGTTCTTGGTGAATCAAGATCTAAACTGGCGCCGGGGTCCGACGGAGTGGGTGCTCGCAGTGTGAGGCCCTGCGTTCAATGTTTGGCATCACAGAAGAATAGATGAGTGAGGACATAAGTTGGGTTACAATAGTGTTGTCTATGGCTTCACTCTCCACAGTCTGAGTTTCACCAGTGTGAGAGGCGCAGTGTGAGAATGTTAAATGGAGGAACACGCACAGCTCTCGTTTGTGCACATTTCTCACTCCCCTGAGGAGTGTGATAAAAATCTCAGGCTGCGTGGCTCCGGCCTCCAGCGTGAACCATGCCTTCGTCCAGCACGTTCATACCACATCCACTATCTGCTCCAGTAGTCACTTTCCCATCTCAGCTCTCATATCAACTGTGGTGGTATCGCATGGACAGTGACCATCTTTAACCGAGTGCTGACCCCAAATGCACTAAAAACAAGTAGAAAATTGGACCCTGGATCTGAAAAGCTGAAAGGGTTTAACTTAATGAGGAAAAAAAAAAGAATACTGGTGTTACTAAGATCTGCAACACAGTAAGAAATTGTGTGTACTAACTTTTTTTACAGCATGTTGTTAGAGCTGTTCTATTTTACTGGCACCTGTCGTATTTTATTGGCATGTGTCTTACTGTGCCCAAATTATAAACTGTACTTTATGACTGGCATGTTATGTGTATGTGTCTTGGGAAAGACTATACATAAGGTTCAGTATGACCTATGCACCGGGGCTCTTGGGACAGATCCTTGAAGCTGAGGTGGCACCACTGCCGTGAGAAACGCAGCCGCTCTGGCAGTCTGCCCCTCAACGGTTCTTGAGTTCAGTGTGGCACACGCTTACCCAATTAGTGGACACGTATGAAGATCTAATGAGCGGGGTGGTCCACTTTCAGACTCTGTCCCTATTTAAAAACCTGCAGTGGCCACCCTGGATCCTCTCGTCAGTTACCACAGGAGCAAGAGCGGCAGGGCTGGAACAGCCTCTACAGCCACCTGTAGGCCCACTGCAGAACCATGCCCGCCAGCTCTGGGCCAGCTGCTTGCCCCTGTTTTACCCCATGAGATACGAACGAATTACCAGCTCTAACTGGAACGTCTCAGTCATTTCTACAGCAAGCCAGGCTGGACTTTACAGTTACAGCAGCCAGGAAGCTCGGTCTGTCTCGTTTACGTGCTGTGCTGACATCAGGATGACTACCCCAGAAGACACAGAGTGTCCTTCCCAAGGTCACTGACAAATGGCCACTGTCCCCTTCCCCAGAAGTTGCACTGGTGCTGACGTGGTGACATCACGTGGTATTCCTGGTGCCGGGTGACAGCGTGGAGCATCCTATCCTTGTCACGTGACCTCTTACAGCAAGGGTTTAAGAATTCACCTCCTGCCCTGCATCTGAGCCTGGGGCTACAGCCCCAAGGGTCCACACTTTTAACTGACTTGTTTTAACAAGCCTCACTAACTGTTAGGATGAAAGCTCCGCAAACAGACCTCACCTCTACAAGGTCCCCCAGGATCACTCTTAGAAGCTGTATCCACCCTGCCCTTGCACGTTTTTAGGCAATGTGCTCTACTTGATCAGAATCAAGATCCCATCACTTCCCCCAGCAGCAACAGTATGCACATTGTGAGTCCATCACAACGGAAGGATCAGATGACTACTTACTGCTCTCAAAAAGATTGTATTTTTCACATCCAGGCGCTAGTTTTTCTGTTTGTCTACAACACTGGTAACTTCCGTCTGTCCAAAATTTGGGATGATATTTAATCATGATATTATTGTTGTTCTTTATTTCTGTAATTCACAGACACAGGAATGGTTAGTGAAATAAAGCGAACTAGAGTTCTGGTGAGTAACTGCCAATCATTACTTCTTCCTTGACCTGCTTGCTTGTTAGGAGCATGCCACTGTGATATTAGATAGTCAGTATTCACAACAGCTAGGCGGGTCTTTCTTTGCCCACCCCCCTCTTTTCTGGTGAAACACTCATGTGAAGAGGAGCGAATTGGTCCGTGGCACACCAATGCCCACTCCCATTGTGTTCTATCAGAGTAAGGAGGAGGAGTGTGCAAGTGTCCATTTAAGCACGTCATTATGAATGTGTGACTCCATGTGTTTGTTGGAGGCAATTTCTTAGGAAAAACAAATCCTGCTATCAGAGAAGCCCATGCTTTATCACCTCCAGCCATGCTGTGCGATAAGGGGAAGCATGCTAACATTAGAAAAAAAGCATTCAACTGGAAAGAAATAAGATTTTAAAGAGGGAAACTGCCTTCAATGTGTTATCACTTACCATGACTGACTGTCCTTGGAGAGATACTCATTATAATTTATTCAGAATGCAAGAGCTACATTATCAATAAGTCTGGTTTTGGTTTTGTGTGTGTGTGATATCCTAAAATTACGTAGAATGCATCAGTTTTTACCTTCTTTTAACTTCTTCACCCATCGGTCCCTGCTTTGTGGACTAGGTGCAAAAACATAAAGTGTGTTAGCATCATGAACAACCTAGAATAAAACAGAAGACAAAACTAGTGACAATACTTAGACAAAGCACTTCCATCCAGAAGAGCCCTAACACTACAGGCATTAACAAACAATTCCTGGATGGCTGAAAACAAATCCATTACCTCGGAAATCTAGCTTCCAATTACACTCCTTAGTTACAAGAGCACATCTAATCCTTAATTTCATCAAGTGGGATGTATGTTTAATAAACTGCAGAAAGTGTGTGTGTATGTGTGTGTGTGTGTGTGTGTGTGTGTGTGTATACACATGCATGCATGCATAGGCCAGAAGACAACCTTGGGTATTGTCTCTCAGGCATCACCTACCTAATTTAGTTAGACGGGGTCTTTCACTGGCCTAGAACTTATCAAATAGACTAGGCGTTAGCCAGTCTCACTGGCATCTGCCTGTCTCCACTTCCCTGTGCTGGAATTACAAGCAAGCACCAACACACCTGGCTCTTTTTAGGTGGGTACTGCGACATAACTAACTCAGGTCCTCAAAGAACTAACTGACTGATGGGACCCAGGATTGCATCTCCACTGAGACAAATAGGTACAGAGAGCTATTGAGATACTTCACTGATCTTGGTGCTTATTTCAATTTTAACTAAAGTTCCGTAGACAAACTTGGTGCCATGGGCCTTATTCTAATCCAGTATTTTTCTAAATAACATTTTAGATGAATTTCAGTATCACTCTTGTCATTTCCTTTTGCCCCATTGCTGAATGCAGTAGCTAGCTTTAATAAGCCCCGGGTCTTGCAGTTTTAGGCTATGGGCCTCATAGATGGTAACTCAATCCCACCATCAAGAATCGGCATTTCCATTTTATAGACAAGGAAATGAATGCCTAGCTAAGACTCTACATGACTGTAGACTGCAGGAGGCCCCATTCACACAGCAGGTACTGCAAACGGTGTCACCTGACCCTGCCCCACCTGTCTGTGGCCACTCTGCAGGCAATGAATTAAGTGAGGGTTTTGACCCCTAACCCAGCTTTCACGCATTAGACCTCTTTTAAAGGTGGCCCCTAGTGAACGATTTGTCTTGTTTTATATTTCTGTATTAATAATAAGCCTTGGACATTAACCTTAGGACTCCTATCACTGCGCTGAGATGTGATCCCTCATAGTCAGTCACACGGCAGAACCATCCCAAATGAACAACACATAATGTGCTTTATCATAAAACTCCCTTTACAAGAACAATACCCATTAGACTATGAGGTTCACTATCTCAGTGGTCACACCTGTCCACCCATTTCAACAGCCTCATTTTGGTAGAACTACCCAAGACACAAAAACGCATCAAACACAAGCCTAGTTCTGAGATACCACTAGGAATGTCATACTGCAAGACAGAATGTGAAAGGAAGTACCAGAGACACTGTGCTGACAGGGTTGTGGAGAGATGTTTCCATTTCTACTGCATGGTTTCTACACCTTACCCAGGTTTGTCTGTGCACCCAGTGCTGGACTAAATAACGAATGTTAGTATGCCAGGGAAGTCATCCTGATCTGGAAAGCAAAGCTTGGGCTTGGACCACCCCAAAAATCTACAGTGTTGTTATAAGAATAACAATCTGTTTAGTGTGATAATTTATTGACTCCCTGATTTGGTCTAACCACTTCACAGATGCTGCTGCCTGGTTTAGTCTGTATAGCAGCCAGAATCTCCATTGATGGAGCAAATTTAGCTCTATCTACAACCTTAGTAGCATGGGACATTTTTGTACTGTTACAAGAATTTCTAGAAATACTGCCCTTGATCTGAATAATAAACATCTAATTTTGGCATCTCAGGCAGCTCGATTGTCTGGGAAGATTCTAGAGTACCAGTCTCCTTCTCTCTACAAACCCCAGTTCATTTTGTGCCCTGCCCTAAGAAAACCTGTGAAAGAGCCAAAAACTCCATTTGTTATGCAGAACTGAAAACTCCCTCTCCACTCAGAGCCCCACTGCACGGCTACAGTGCACATCCTTCTCCTTCCACTTTAAGGCCCAAGCAGGCTCTCCTCATAGTTTTCCTATGTTAAGTGCCCCAGCCCATACCTCTCCTAGTAAAGTTCATCTGACCAGTCCTTTCCTGCCAGATCCTTTCAGCGAACTTGCTTTTTTTCCTTCCTAGCAACTGCACATCCTGTATTTTCACTAACAGTGTAGCTCTGCGGGAGCCACCCACCATCCTTGAGCCTCACTTTCCTTGGTCACCATTGAAAACAGTAGAACACTCACCCATCTGCGTGGTAGGACTGTCATGTAGTTTTAGCAACTAATACTGCTATCACCATTTTCATCAGGAGAAGCCCTTTTCATCTCATTTCTGTTTGAAATAACTCATTCTCGCTACTTCCCAGGTTCTCAAGTTCACAGAAAAAAAAAAATCTAGTGCACTTTATGAGTCCCAGCACCCATTTGTCTGTGCTCCATGGTTAAAGTGACCCACAGGAAAGTCCTGGGGTTTAATGACTGGGGACCAATGGTAGACTACAACAGCCAAAACGAAAACAAAATGGCACCCAAAGACTTAAGCAGTTAATGAAGAGAAGCAAGGACTATGAAGGTGACAAAAACAAACAAACAACAAAACAGCCACCAAACCCGGGATTGGAAATGTCAAATGGGAATGGGGCAAAGCCTGGCAGAACACTTCTACAAGGCAGCCAACTCACCTGGAATGGATATTTATTTTGACAGGGGATGACACCATCATCATTCTTCACTATTTCCACACACTTGATTTTTGAAACATCAATGAATCCCTTTCTGTATTTTTTCTGTGCAAGGAGAAAAGGAGGAGATGTGTGTCATACTCACAGGACACAAGGAAACTATTTAATGACTGTAACTGACAATAAAATTACTGACTCAAAAAGATCACAACTTAGAGCAGGCACTGTAACACAAAGGTAGACGTTTGGTAAATGGGCTGCCTTACAAGCGTAAGGACTTGAGTCTGATGCCCCAGAGACTCTGTGAGAATAGCCAGGCACAGGCAAGGCCAAAGAGGCAGATCTCTGGGGTTCCATGGCCAGCCAGCCTAGCCTGAGGAACAAATTTCCAGGCCTTGGGAGGGGGCCCAGTTATTGAGAAACAAGGCTATCTTCAGACTTACACACACACTCACATACACACGCCCATGTGCATGGAGGCAATAGAATCTCCTTATAGCTACAGAAATCACATTTCCCTTAGCTGTTACAATTGTTCAAAAATATTAACACAGCCGTGGCTATAACAAAAGTCCTTAGCTCCTTTCATTTCTAAGGATGAACTTGTTCTGTCTCCGCTTCAAAAATAAAAACCTCAGAAATGAAGACATAAACTCCCTCCCATTGCTACCTTTCACTCTAAAAGTACCCTTCTTCAACCTCTTGACAATAGCGATCATTAAAAAAAAATAAAAAAATTAAAGCCCAAACACACAGGACGCCAGTTACCGAGTCACTGACACACACTCTAGCAACTGCACATCCCCCTGTGTGCAGGCACCTCCCTCGGGCGCGTACAGTGTTAAGGATAATTGATGAGCGGTGGACTGCCCATACACACACAGAGCTTGACCGGAACAATAGCGTAGGAAGCTCGACTTTCCCATCATCCTCCCAGGCTCTCGGCTCACTGCAAATCTTCCCGAAGTCTTACCAGGACCCACCTAGTCCCCTGGGCACATTAATTTCATACCTGGAAATTCATTCCAGGGCAGAATCCAGAAGAATACGAAGAAACATGCTCAAGGATCTAGGAATGTGTGCGCAAGAGAAACTAACAACAAACACAGTATACAGATAGAAAACATTTGCTAAATAACACAACCGATGCACTGCCCACAAAAGGTCTTCCGAAGACTAAGGTTACTTTGGGGCATATTTATATAATACAGAAGGAAGAGAGGAGAAAGAAAGAATAAAAGAACATAATTGACTATCCCTGGAATCAACCACTAAAAAATATTTTTAAAAAAAAATTTAAAGGTCCACTTTAAGCTAGACCTAATGGCACAGGGCTGTATCCTGGATACTCAGGTGGCTGAGGCAAGAGGATCTGCTGGGGCTATATAGAAAGGACTGTTCAAGGACTGCTGGGGCTATATAGAAAGCTGAAGGCCAACCTGGGCAAAGAAGTGAGACCTGCCTTCAAAAAGTAAAAAAGCAGGGGGGAGGGTGATGTGGACAAAGCCAGTGGAGCACAGAAGTGGAGCGCTTGCCTGGCCTATGCTAGCCTGTGGTTCAACCCAACGGTCTGCAGTCTCTCCTCTGGCCACAGCTCTGCCCTCTCCTCTCAACACTGTGCCCAAGAATGTGCACGACGTCTTCAAAGATAAGACTTCACAGTCCGAGCATAGTGGTGCATGCTTTTGATCCCAGCAAGGCAGATCTTAGTGAGTTTGAGGCCAGCCTGGACTGCGCAGTAAGTTCCAGGACAGCGCAGAGCCACACAGTGAGACCCTGTCCCTCATTATGCCCCTCACCTCATTTTTCATCCCCTCTCTCCTCCCCTTCCTTCCTCTTTCTCCTTTTCTCCTTCTCTCCTTCTTCCCCTGTACCTCCGGATACTCTAATCCATCTTCAGTTCTATCTCAGGTCCCTAGAAAGTGGGCTGCAGATTGCATCTCCTCCCACACTTAGCCAGGCCCTCACTGCTAAGTCCAGAGGCCATCAGCCCTGCCAGGTGACAGTCCCCTCCTTTGCCCTTCCCTCGGCAGACAAGCTCTGACTACCATACTGAAAGGCCCACGGCCACCCCAAGTGCAGGCTCTCAGCCTCTCCCTCCGGCCTCTCAGTGGCATTCTAAGATCCTACCATTGTCTCTTCTTTCCACCCTGTTTCTAAGACAAGATGAAAAGGATGTGGCTGCCTTTTCCCAGAGGCATTTCGGCTCTGTGCTTACAGCATCCCAGGAGGCCTGTTCTCCTCACAGCTCACACACAGCTGAAGACAGTCTGTGAGTACCTCTACTGCTGCCAAAGCCTTCTCTCTGGCCCCTAGGATGGCCCAGCTGTAAGAGGTCTCCACCCCTTGCAGGACTATGGAGTCAAGTCCCAGACTGGACAGTGGGGACGTTGAGCATGAAGGTTCTCTAAGTCTGGTTCAAGTTCAAGGTCAGCCTGGTCTACTCAGCTAGACAGGACAGTCAGGGCTCCAAAGAGAAATAAACTGCTGGGTTGTTCTTTCTCGTCCAAGTATTTGCTTCTGCCTCCAGACATGTAAATCAGGCACACCTGCCTGTGGGCCAGCCTACTGCCTTCATTCTTCTCCTTCTTTACGGAGAAAACAACCGAGCACTTGACCTACACTTCCTCCCCACCCACGCCCCTAACCACTCGCAACCTTCAACCCCACCCCCACCCCGGGTGGCTAGAGCCAACCTCAGAAAAATGTCAGTGATGACCATGCTCCACCCACATGCTAGACTGTCTCCATTTTCTGACCATAAGAGCATCAGCACTGTTCTTGTGTGGTCTTTGCCATTGGCCATCCTGATTTTCCTTCAGTCTCCATCTGCCTTGTGTAAATGATGATGTAAAGAGCAAAAAATAAAAAGTTAAAAAAAAATCACAAGACAAAAGCTGGTTGGTGGTCACGCACATCTTAATCTCATTGCTCTGAAGGCAGAGGCAGGTAGATTTCTTTGAGTTCGAGGCCAGCCTGATCTATAGATGAGTTTCAGGATGGCCAGGGTTATACTGTGAAACCCTATCTCAAAATAAATAAATAGACAGACAGATAGATAGATAGACAGATAAATATGTTAAAAAGGAAGAAAAACTCATTATCCTATGAGTCTTCAATATGCACAATTATACTGCAAAGTAAGACCAATTTTACAGATAATAAAACTAAGCAGAAAACTCCAGCCTACCCCTGGGGGAAACCGACACAGAAGTCATTATATAATACAACAAGTGCTATATAGATAGATGGATGGATAGATAGATAGATAGATAGATAGATAGATAGATAGACAGAGAGATGTTCAACGGCCTAGTGTGGTGGGGCACACTTTTAATCCCAGTACCTGGGAGGCAGTGGCAGGCGGATCTCTACAGTTGGAGATCAACTTGGTCTACAGAGTTCAAGGACCTCCGGGGCTACACAGAGAAACTCCATCTCAAAACAACAACAAAAAGATGCTCAGAGATCTGTGGCTTCTGTGTCAGAAGTGGGATGGCAAAGAGAAACACCCCGGCAGAATGAACAAGCCCTGCAATGAAAAATCCCATTCCTACATGGCATGAGGGTTCAATGAACTAATACTGCAGAAGTGCTTTAAAAAAATGTCCAGCTCAAAGTAAGAGACTTGGAGTAGTTTGCTAGACAAAAAAACAAAAGCAGGCCCGAGTGACTGAGGACGGCATAAGGCAGGATGGAAGGGTGACCTGACCAGGGCTTTTGTAAATGACCTGCTGCACGATGTCTGGTCGGGCAGGGTTTCCCACCCTGCTCCTCTGGACTGCACTCATTAACAAGCAGAAGAAACTGCAAGAGCACCATCCTTTTATTAACAAGTCACCTGTGTTCGTTATAGACATCTTAGCGGTAGCGCAGAAATCCTGTGAGCCATCTTGCCTTGCTCCCAGAGGCAACAGATTCAGGTCAGGGTGGAATTTACCCAGGGTTGCGCTGCCCTTGGGAGACTATTCTCACCGTCCCTGCAGCTAGAAGAAGGTGTGGTCTGCTTCCAAAACACCTATCTCCAATCACTTCAACCAGGGCTACTACAGGCCAGGGTCAGAGGTGGGTCACTATCTACAGGAAAGCGGGACGACCTTGATACTGGACAAAATGTGTACACATGCCCTATGAAAATCTCCTAACGTGTAATTAGTATTTGGACTTTCGGATCCAAAGATCTTCCAGGAGCATTGTCACTGGCAGCGGAGAAACAGATCAATACAGTCACTGGGAGCCTGAGGACCTTCATTCATATAAAGCCAGCTCCCTGATTCCCTCCGAAAAAAAAAAAAAAGAAAAAAAAAAGTTTCAGGATGAGTCAGGGTGAAGCAAAGGTAACAAGTTTGCAAAGTGGAGATAAGGGATGACACCAACTCCAACTAAGCTTGAAGCCTGAAGAGTTAGGGAGGGGAAGAGAGAGAGAACACTCAGTCAAGTGTCTTCTCAGGAGGGTTTCAGTCGGATTTGTAGCGGGGTGCACATACTTGTATACCCTTGCTGAAGAACGGTCCCCTGCTAGTTAAAGTCCTCTTCCCAAAAGATGCAGTTTTTTGAAGAACCTGAGGCAACTGGAACCATCAGGGAGGAAGGAAACACCCAGCCAGCCAGATAAGGCAAATCACCCCTGGCAAGAAGCACAGATGTCGCAGCCAGATTGGCCTCACATCATCAGACTTTGTGGTTTAGTTACAATGCTCAAAGGATATGCCTTACAGGGTTCAAAGATAAAACAAAGGTTTAAAGTGCCAGTGGTAGTGCATGACTTAATTCCAGCACTGGGATGACTTAATTCCAGCACTGGGAAGGCAGAGGAAGTTGATTTCTGATTTTGAGGCCAGCCTGATCTATACAGCAAATTCCAAGACAGCAGAAAAATCCTGTCTCAAAAAAAAATAATAATAATAAATAAATAGAAAGAAAGAAGACAAAAGACAAAAACAAAGAACAACAACAAAAAAATCCACAAAGTTTTAAACTTAAGTTAAAAAAAAATCATAAGTGCTACTTGATTCTCTTAATGAAATTCCTCTCATCAATGAAATGGTTTTATAAAATGCTCTGGATTTAGGGGCCAGAGAGAAGTGTTAATGGGGTTAAGATCAAGGTCAAAGACATTCTGGCTCTAAGTAAGTCAAGTTCATCTGTTGTTTTGAACATCCCTGCGTGAATGGCTCTTAGGGTGGAATTATCTCTGCAGGCTACCTTGATTTTATCTGTTGTGCTAAAATTTCTCCAGGACCCGCAGCCAGCAGGAAATGACTCCAAAATGAGGGGCTTCTTTCTCTTTCCAGGACCCCTTAATTATTCCTGTTTTGTTTTTGTTTTTTGTTTTTTTTCCTATCCTGTCTCACAGCTGGAAGTTTGAAGGGCTGGAAAAGCGGCTCAGCAGTTAAGAGTGCTTGCTGCTCTTCCGAGTGTCCAAGTGTGGGTCCCAGCACCCACAGCATGCAGCTCCCAACAGCCTGCAACTCTAGCTCCAAAAGGACCAATACCCTCTTCCAGCCTCTCTGGACACCTGCGCTCAAAAGACATTTTTGAGTTGTTTCTTCATTGCCTCATCCAGCCAGTCCCGGGGCTGTGTGCTCAAGTCTCAGGGTTAGGGGGGTGGGCAGAGGGTCTCCATAAGTCTTCACAGGAATGCTGTGGGTGGAAGAAGAGCATGTTTCCTCATCCAGGAATGAGAAAGCATGAAGACGGGTGTCGGAGAAGCCTGGAGATTTGAGGAAGTAGCAAGCAGGCTTGGATTTCAAAGGATAAATAACAGTTTCTCTGTACAGAAAGCAAAGAAGGTTCCAGGCTGCAAAAAACAAAAGAGCTCTGAGAGTATTTGGGGAACTGAAAGAAACACACAATGGCTGAACCCAGGGTGGATCAGAAGTGAAGGAAATGACCCAAAGAAGGCTATTTGAAGCCAAATTAGACAATGCTCACATAAAAGGCTGAGGAACTGGGGTCTATCCTGAGCAAGTCTCAGTGTGTAACAGGAAGTGCTTTATCACAAAGCATGTTTCCCAAAAAGTAGTTATTGTCGTGGACACACCATACCCAAGGCCATGTACCACTCTTCCCATCATCTCGGTGCTCACAGAGTTCTGTGGACTCTTCTTCCAAAGCTCTCCTGGGCCTTGCTCACCCTGGGCAAAAAAAACCTCATTACCTCTCTCTCACCTGAAATACAGCGAGTTCCCTGCTGGCCTCTTGGTCTGCACCCACTCTTCACGCTGCTGTTAATAATTATTAGCTGGTCTTGTGATGCAGGGGATTCAAGTCATAGCGCTGTACACGGACAGTGGGGAACAGTTTGAGTGACACCATGAGCCATGACAGAAGAAACCAAAGGATGGAGCCTGACAGAGAAAAGTCTCAAGCTGGGAAGGGCGTGAGTGACCATTGAACAAGCAGCTGTAGGTGTTTCTGTGCACATAGTAAGCACGGTGGTGCCTGTCGTGAGAGCCACAGTTACCTTTTAAGTTTTAAGTTCTGTGCCTAAGGGAGCCATGAAACAAGAACACCTTTCACCTCTATGGCCCTTTCCCAAGAACAGATACTAACTGAGATGCTGGGGGCTATTGCTTCTGGGAGGTAACACGCCACATGTTTTCACCCCAGGAGCAAATTTGTTTGGCCCAACTACATTGGGTACGCTCGATCACACGCGGGTGGGAGGCTTGTGGGCAGGAGACACATCAGGATGTAGGGTTGTCCCCTCACTGGACCTGATGGGAAATGTGTGAATTATGGGTTTCGAAGAATGTGACTGGAACCATTTTGTGGAAACCCAGAGATGGACCTGGCCGGAGAGTCCAACAACCTGGCCAGCATTTAATTGATGCTTGCTTCAATTTTGGCTTACCATCAGAAATATGGAAGGTTCTCGCTCTCTCACCAGATAGCTCTTTAAAATTTCTCTCAGTAAGCCTATTAACTCACAACGGCTATAGTCTACTCTGTATTTTTGTGACTATTGGAGCCCAACCTCCTTACTTTTTCATGTAAATTTTACTTATGCAGACTTTTCTCTGCCCACAAAACTGAAAAGGGGAAGTGAGAACCCCTCATACTAATTTTTAGACATGCCGAGCTAAAAAGGCTGCCTCACGCTGAGATGTACACTCAACAGCTAACGTACAAAGGGCCATGACAGTAATGCTTCCTTATGACAGGAACAGTGTTCTCGCACGCACAGCCTCCGTGGGCTTTGCAAAGCTTTGAGTACCCTATGTACCACGCCAAAGCACACTCACTTTCTAATCAGCTTCAGTGAGAGATAAAACAGAACCTGCCTAGAGCTACACACCTACGAGGTGGCAGAGGAAGCAGGAAGGCCTGCTCCTGCAAGTGGCTTACTGGCTGGTATGGTCTGGATGGCCCTGAGAATGGCACTCTTTAAGGAAATTATGGCATCTTTGGAAGATGAAGCCCAAGTGGAGGAAGTGGGGAGCAGACCTTGAGATTTGTAGCCCAGCTCCTCTTTCTGTGCCATCTCTGTTCTGGACGGCAGAGCCCCAGCTTCTTGGCTTTGGGAACTAATGGACCAGCCTCCTCGCCATTAGGTCTGAATTTTCTTGCTACAGAGTGAAAAGACTCATCACTGGTTCCTATGAGTCTTCAAGACCTATGGCTTGACCTGAATTATCACTGGCTTCTGGAATCTCTATGCTGCACATGGTGGACTGTGGGACTTCTCAACCCATAGTCACAGAAGCCCACTCCTGTAATCAACCTTATATATGCGATTCATAATAAGCCTCCTACATACATATTTGCATACATATACACAGAACACACACATTTACCCTACTGGTTCTGTTTCTCTCTCTCCTCACTAACATAAATTATCTTTCACACTAGGAAACTGTCAGGAAACTGAGCCTCTGAAGGGTTACAATACCAACCGACTAACACAAGACCCTGGGCCAAAAGTGACCCTAAGTCTCTCAAAACACTTTTACCTAAAATCCTTTAACCCGCCACCAGATTTCTCAGGCTCGAATACTTACAGGCACTTATGGAAAAGTAATTATACTGCATTTGCCACAAACACTCACTCACTGTGGGCAAGCGACTGTATTAGTCTTATACACGACTCAGCTCTGCCAAGTCCTCACAGTATTTTAACATGAGAACTCTTCCCACACATGGAAACCAAGACATGGAGAATATATCTAATCAACTCGAAGTCATACTCATCCCAGAATTTGAACTCTGTCCTGAAACATTCAATGCCATACTAATGTAATTAATTTGATGTCACTTGGCTATGTCCAGACATAACGTGGAGTATAAATTTCTTATGCTTATAGCTCTTATGCAGCTATGAGACTGAAACACATTAACAAGCTAAGTATAAACAAAACACGAACAAAGGGAGGTAAAGTTAGCAATGTAGTTGGGTGTGATAAAATAGCCATCTGTTGGAACCAATCCTCTCTATAAGCAATTCTTTGGGTGCTTGACTGTTCCTGCCCCGCCCTTTCTCTCAGTTTCAGCTATGAGGAACCTGTTGGTACATTCGCCACTACCCTACCATCAGGCCTTTCAGTACCACTGCATACTTTCCTATCCAGTCAGTCTCAGTTCCCTGTCTAAGAGCTAAAACAGACAAATCCAAAGACAGGCGCTGACACAGCATGTCCTCCACCAAGGCAGAGAATGCAGACAGAAAATAAACCAAAAATATGTAATTATGTATATGAGATACTACGGCAGGAAAATAAAATATGGATGTGCAACTAAAAGCACAAAATTTACAACTTCTAGAACGTGTGGTCCTCAACACGTACAAAGCACCAAAGCTTGTGCCAACATCCACTGCACTTCTACATGGCAATCTGTGCCTGGACTGCAGCCAGCGACCTTGACTTCATCCTTCTTTGTCCAGCCACGTGCAAACTACTGATTCCATATCCTTCCGGAACGTCTCGAACACCAAAGTACCGCGACAGAGGTCGCAGCATACATAATTAACTGGCCTTTGAAACTTCACAAGCAGATGTTTGCTTGGGCTAGGGAGAGAAAGTGTTTGCCACTGAAGTTCAAGTTCATATGGGAAGGGTACAGTGGTCCCACATACTCACCCACAGAAAGGAGGGACATGGTCTACCAAAAGTCTCAAATAAGCCCCAAAGTCCTATTCATCAAGGTGACTTTTTCCTCTTCCACTTGGCGCAGAATTCAAAGGACACGTCCCAAGTGTAGCACGTGCCATTAACCAGGAAAATTCAGGACAGGGCTGTGTGGCTGTAACACTTTCTTGTGACCCCTGGAAATAGTTTGATACAGGCCCTTCCAGGGTCAGGAACAGTTGAATAAATCCAACTTTTTTTTTTAATTTCCTCGTTTTCCTAATTTGATGGTTGATGTCTTTCTCTTTAATAAGGATGAGATTCCAGTGTAGAGCAAAACCACCAAACCCTAGCATTCTAATATGGGCATTTCACGTCTGATAAACTGTTTCTATTCTTAAAAGGAAAAAAGAAGCCCTTATACCAACAAGCTAGTGGTTACACAATTAAGAGTGGCTTAATTGTGAAGATTATGGTTTTTTTATAGTAATGTTCCTGTAGTTGCTCAGCTGTTGGCTGAGATCAAGCACAAAGCAATATCCAGAATAAAAACGGGATGTTGCAAAACTCCAGGCAAAACTTTCATTTCCATTTCTAAAACCACAGAATAATATTCATGTAAGACTGAGCCAATGCAGGCAATTACAGTTCCTAGAGACACATGTTACTGTACCTAACAGTCCCCTTAAAATCCCCCCAGAGCCAATAACTGCACTCAGGATACTCCTCTGCCTCCACCGTGGTGGCCACTGGACAGACCAGTACAGGTCACGTCACTTTTCTAGTAGCAAACCCTATCACTTAGACACATTCTATAGACAAACCTAGTTTTAAAGCAGTTTCTTCCTCAGCCTGGAGGCTTGATGGCATCAAGGAAGTTCCGTTAGTACATTTAGGAATGTCGACCTAGTACTATGCTTGGCTTGGTGGAGAGCCTATGTCTTGTGGGCTTGTGTTTGGCAAGCTGTGCAGAAGAGATGATACAGATGCCACAGGACAATGGCATGGAAGTTTGGGGCTGGAACAGGTAACCGGCAGGAGAGCATGTTTATGTGCTGCTTAATGGGTACAAGGGGGGCTGACCGTACTGTTCTTTCTACTCTCAAGTCTGAAACATACCATAATACAAGGTTAAGAAGCCTCATCATAAAACTGTAAAATTTAAAAGCATCTCAAGAAATGTTTATCAAAAATGTTAAGTCATCCAAGTTGCAGGAAACCTAGTTTTAATTATTTTCTCTGATAATACAAAAAGGGTATATCATCAACTAGCAGAATCGAGACATGGGCACATTTCCTAACAGCTCTGGCTGTTCTTAAAGTCATAGGCGCTGTGCACTCAAAACAGGAAATGGGCCTTAGCTACCCAACCATCCTGATATTTACACAACTGCTCTAAAAGGTCAGGTGCACACAGCAATCTGCATCCACCATGTTCCCAGTTCTCTATTGTTAGTTAAAGAACTATGGACCCGACCTAAGCTATGGGGTCTTTAGCATCCTCCCTTCATGGTTGGACAAACAGAGCCACGGGGAAAGCGGACATGCTCAGTCCTGATGTAACTTGATGAGCTGGGGTAGAGGAGAAGGAAGGCTGCCCTTTTCTGAAGAATAGCGGAGAGGGGAGGAGAGGGAGGAAAGGTGGGACTGGGAGGCAAGGCGGGATGGGGCCACAACCAGGATGTAAAGTGGGTTAAAAAAAAAAAAAAGAACTATGTCGATTTGTAGTAAGAATTTAAATGGTCAATTCCCATAGGGTTAGGGGAAAATCTGGAACGTGGCGAGTGCTTCATTGGCTTAGCTATTAACACTCGCAAAAGCACAGGTGGCCTAGGAACAGTGAACCTTCAAGACTCCACTAAGGCTCACAGGAGGACTAGTGTCAAACCTCAGCTGTCTTACCAAACAAAATGGAATGAGAGTCTGGCTTGGGACGTGAGAAAGAAAGTAAGCTCGCTAAGATTTTAAGATTTTAAGATTTTCTTCTTTTTTAGTTCTCCTGACACAGGGTCTCACAATGACGTCCTGACTGCCCCGAGACTATGTAGACCAGACTGAACTCGAGGTAATCCTCCTGCATCTGTGTGCCATGTTCTGGGATAACAGGCCTGGGCCACCATGTCTGGCTTCAACATCTGTTGTTTTTGGCCAAACAGCTTACCTTGACTTCCCCGGGTTTCGCAAATCTCTAAAAAGATGAGTGATGCTTCATGTGACTGGGATATTTTTACCCTTTGAGGCTCTGTCTCACTTACAGCATGAGACCAGAAGCAGGATTGACTCATCTGAGTACTTTAGTGTACAGCAGCAGAGGACACCTTTGGCTAAAGCCTCTCTCCCTCAGCCAAACAATAAGAGTTCAAAGGCATGTGTACACCAGCTACAAAATTCATAACTGTAATTTATTAGGTTACTATTATAAATTGTAATGTAACTTTCAGATACTTAGGATATCTGGTATGTGACCCCTGTGGGGGATGTCATGACCCACAGATTGGGAACCACTGCTATAGATCAGTTGGGCCCTGCTGGTGGCTGTGTGGCATGGGGCAGGTCTTGGGTCATAGCCTGGCCCTGCTTCCGGTACAGCTCTCTGCTTTCCTGGTCTGGCTGCTGTGAAGAGCTCTGTCTCCCACACACTCCCACGTCCAAGGAGCAGCTTTCCCTGTTGCAATGACCTGAAGCTTTGGGTCGAAGTAAACCTTCCCTCTCCTAAGCTTCTCCGCCAGCTATTCTAGTACAACACAGAAGCAACTGATACTGTGCAGGCCCTGCTAAGGCCATCTTAATCCATCTCTACTTTCTGTGCTAAGCCAAAACCTCTTCGCTTGCCGCATTTTTACAACTTGTCAGCCTGGAACATGAGCTCTCAGCTCTAACGCACATCTTTGCGTCTTCCTTCTCCTTATGGAGCTGCCCACACACTGGGAAGAATTACTGTTTATCTTTTGGGAGTCTAATCTTTAGCGTCTCAGCCAAAAACACTAAAATAAGCACAGAAGAGGTTTCTCCCCTTCTCTACATGCTGCGTAAGTATTTGTTTAAGAAAAAAAGAGAGAGAGAGAGACTTCAAAGCCCTTCTGTTCCTAAGCCAGAAGCCAATCTTGATTTTTTTTTTCACCGTGCAGAGTAGGTATCAGGCACGACAAGGGAGTGGGGAATGGCGTTCACCACCATCTCTGTTTCCACTCACCATCTCTGTTTCCACTCACCATCTCTGTTTCCACTCACCATCTCTGTTTCCACTCACCATCTCTGTTTCCACTCACCATCTCTGTTTCCACTATTTTCCTGTCTGCTAAGCCACACTGACAGAGGAATCTGGAATGGTCCACCAGGTGTTTTCGTATATAGAGCCTTGCAGAGAGCGTATTTACTCCATTGGCATGTAAGGAAACTGAGACTCCAGTTTGAGCCAATGCCCACAGCTACAACAAAGCCTGCAACCTGTGCCCTTGGGGAAAGGCAGCACCACGTGAGCTTGGTGTGGTGGCCCCAGATATGACTCTGAGTCCTGCTCCACATCTCCACCCACTCAACAAGAGATCTCTCTCCCGTTATCCTTTTCTGAGATGTGACACAAAAGAAGGCTAGCACAGGCCCCCTCAGTCCTGGACCCTACATTCAGCAGAAAAAGGAGGTAACATACTAAGACCTATCCACGTGTTAAAACAGAGACAAGTACTATAAAGTAAAAATGGAAAATGCTGTCACACAGGGAAGTACCTATGTTGGGGGTTGAGTTGTTTCGGGAGGTGCCCATGGATTGAATTTGGGGCCTGCAGCATGCTGGGCGCATCTGCTGCAATGAGCTGCATCCCAGTTTTGCACAGGGAAATGTAACCTAATCAGGAAGAAGGAAGTGGAGTCAGGGAAGATGTGATCATTGGTCGGAGACATGAAATGACTGCGTCAGTCCAGGGAGGGAGATGCGCTCTGGAAAGGACACAGCCTGGACACAGTGAAATGTGGGAGGAACTGATGCCTTCAAGGATCAGAACTCAGGAGAACAGGGGGAACGGCAGAGGAGAAGGGACGCAGAGTCCCGATAGCTGGGTGGGCAGCGGCTACCCTTCTGGGATGGAGACGAGGAATAAGTGTTGTTTCTAAACAACTCTCAGGGAAGCACATGATCATCTTTGTCCTTTTATCACTGAGGCCATTGTGTACAGCGGAATGGAGGACACAGATGTACACCGATGGCTGCCTGTCTATCACAATACCTCATTAATGACAGCCGCTTTGGGGTGGGTATGCTATTGTCCAGAATAAGAGTTTGTACCTAGATCTGATCACGTGCCTAAGTTCTGACCAATAAGACTGATGAAAAGCCTCTGTGTGAAACACAGGGGAAGGTTGCTAAAGGGAGCTGGCTCCCATGGGAGATACCTCCTCCTGCCCATCTGCTTTTCTTGTTTCTTGCAGCTTTCACCTATATAAAATGACTAAATCATGAGTTGCCATCTTGGGCCACAGGAAAAGGCAGAAGCTAGGATGATGGCAAGAAAGGCAAGAATCCAGATCTCTAGTTTGGATCCAGCCCCGTGAGTTCTAAAGAGCTACCTTCAGGTTTTACCCTCAACATCCACATTGAGAGAGGGAAAGTAAGTTCTGTATCTGAAACCCGTGTTTTTCAGGGATTTCATGGGAACAGGTAGCTGAGTCCTGATACAGACAGAGGTTACATACTTACCTAAGAAGTGATGGTGACTTGGATTATGGTGGTGGTGCAGGTAAGGGGCAAAAGTCAGGGCTGAGCTATATACAGAAGAGAGGATCATAGAACCAGATGAGTCTAGACCTCGGAAAGCATGGAACCGAGACAGAGGAACAGGGAAAATCATTAGGACGAGCCACTAAGAGAAGTGATGGGAAAGGCAGTGTCCTAAGGCAAAGAAGGGGCAGTGAGCATCGGGTACGTCTGAGCAGCAGGAGGGGAAAAGATAAGCTTTGAAGGAGAGGAGAAGCCACCAGAACAAAAGCCACCCACACAGGCAGACACTGCCAGTCTTTCACTGTACAAAGAGCCTGGGTCATCGAGGAGGGTTAGGAATAGTCCTTCCAACTGTGAAAAAAGGGATGGAGCCTCACAGCTGGAAAAGGTGAATGGCAGGGGGGGACACATGTGTGATGGCACTTGGCTTTAATACCAGCATGTGGGAAGCAGCACCAGTTAGCTCTCCGTAAGCGTGAGGTAAGCTTGTCCTACATCCAGGCTTGTAGGACCCTGCCCACCCCCATTCCCTATGCTCTGATCCTGGTGAGGTTTCTTTGGGGGGGTGTATCTATGTTTGGGGGTGTTGAAAAAGTTACCAAGTAAGAATTAGCAGATAATATGCAAAGACAAAGTTCTTAAGAGCAATGGTTTTGAGTCAGGCACCATTGGCATAGTGGCACACACGTGTATCCCTAGCTCCCTGGAGGCTGAGGCAAGAGAATCACAAGTTCAAGGCCAGTCTAGGCTACAAACAAGAGTAAACATTTGTCTCAAGCAACAAGAAAAATTACGGCTTTTGGACAGCACATGACAGGAAGAGCTAATGCATTCTATAAATATCAAGAAGACAACAGAATTGAAGCTTCTGGCTAAAATATCAATTTCTACAACATAAACCCACGCTGAGAGAGTATAGATAAGAAGCAGGCCCAGAGTGCTGACACGGAAATCTTTCTAGGGAACCCAGGAATGCATCTACATTCCGCTTTTGTGATTTCTGCCTTCTACCTGCAAAGACAAGCTGGATACAGACGGTGGACGGCCCTCATGCCAGGAGAAGCAGGGAAAAACTATTCCTGTGCATCGGCCCCCTAGCTCAGCTCACCAAGCTGGTATGAGGTATGGAAGGATGGAGCCCCCGATCTCACTGGGTTTTTGAAGGTGGACAGACCGACCCACTCCACCCTCCACAACACACACACACAGCTTGGAACTTCTTTCAAACAATAACATTAAAATGTTCGTTACCAATTAAAATACTAGGCAATCGATTTCAGTTGGGCATCGTTTCAAAGGCATGGGAGGTAGACGGTAAGGTGTTTTGTTTTCTCAAATCAAAACAAGTGCTCAAAACTAAAATGGGTTCAGATACCCTGAGAGTTCACAACATCACTGACTTTCCTTTGAGGCTTACTCAAGCCAGGCTTGGCTCTGCATTTACAATTATTATTATTATTATTATGATGATGATGATGATGATGATGATGCCAGATGCATCACCTACCAGAATGGCACACCACACCTATGAGGTTGTGACCGTCATCACCTCCATTTCACAAATGAGTACACTGATGCATCGACTTGCTCAGCATCATGTGAACTAGTGAGTGGGAACAAGGACCATCCCGTGGCAAGACCAGAGCTTTGTGAGTCAGCCAAAACATCTGCTCTGCCCAACTCTCACAAAGACTCCTCCCAGCCTTCACACCAAAGGGGCAGAGAGCAAGTAGAGACAAAGCAGAAGAAGAAGGCTTCCCTTGACTGAGAGGCAGGTGAACTACCTGTGTGCCCTTTCCCTCAGTCTGTGAAGGTAACTCAGAAGGAGGAGTGGCCCTTGGCACATGGCTGGCTCCTCTCCAGGAGAGTCCCCGGAATGTGCAGAGCCAACCGGACACCCACAAACAGCTCAGTCGCCTCTGCCCGTGACCTAGACACAGAGGAAGCCAGGCCGAGGGAAATGCTTGTAGTACAACCGGTCCAAGAAGTGAACCAGGGGAGGGAGGGTGTCTGGGGTTCTGGAACACGGCAGAGCTCAGCTGTTCTGCTCCGTGAAAGCCTTTCACGGAGGGAGGAAAAGTCACCAAGAATCCAGAGTCGGGCTTGTGCAGCCACTAGGAGCCACGTGCTGCAGGCTCCTAGATACAGAAGAATGCTCAAGATACAGAAGAATGAGGATCACAAGTTCAAGGCCAGCCTAGCACCAATAAACAGAATTCGTCACGCTTGGGAGGGGCACCACAGAAATGTCCAAGCCCAGTGGCAGCCACATTCTGGACAGAGGCACTGGGCACGCGTGCACATCTGTTCAAATGGGCAGGTGGGTTTAGAAAGCCATAGAACACCCAGTTTTCTACGAAAACACAGACAAAGCTCCCTGCTCTTGCCATGTCCCCCTCCTCTGCATCTGGTCCCTGTGCAGCAAACAGCATTCTGAGAGAGACAGCTATTCTTCAGAAGGCTTAGGGACACTGACACTGTCCCCGGCTCTGAGTGACTCACTGGGCTAAAACAGTTCATAAAAACAAAACAGTTTTTGCTGAACGCCTGGAAGCCTGGAGCTGGGGCACACAAGGCCGAGGCACAGATTGTACAGACAGCTCCACAGTCACTGCTGGATTTAATTACGCATGTCTGAGGTGACCCTCCCTCTGCAGAAGTTCACACCGTGGTCCCTTGCAGACCTCACTGTGTGAGCCTTTCCTCTTTCTCCATGTGGCTCTGCATCTTTTCACCTAACAAATGACAGTAATGTGCTAAATCTTGTGAATCTGCACATCACCAAGCCTGTGGGTAGACTAGGAAAACTCCAACCCATAATACTTGATGAACAGAAGAGAGCTCTGCTGTAACAAAGACCCGGGTTATTTAAACACCTCACTTTGACACTAATTAGCAGGGAGCCAGTAAGCTGGTTAATTAAGTCCCCTCAGGGTTAGATAATTCTTAAGACAGTACAGCTTGCCTCAAAAGACAGTGTTTAAAGATTAGGGGTAGATAATAAGCATTAAATTCTTTTCTCTTCAGACTAATATGTGAGAGGCACTCTGTGAGTCTTTGCAGTGTCCTGCCTGCACAAGCAGACAGCCCCAATGCGGTCCCTTCACCCTCTCCCCGCCCCCCATTGTTGTGCTGGAGCCACTGAGAACATCCGTGGCCAGCTCTGTCCTCAGTGTCACGTTGGACATCAGACAGCAGACGTAGCAGAAATACTTGCACCACAGAACTTGATTAGCATACTTCCTTCTAGGGTGGGAGGGCACCAGTCCTACCAGAAAACCTATAACCTACATTATTTTTTTTTCTGTTAATTAAGTATCTTTTCATGTGAAAAGACACTCAACAGTGTCTGCCCAAGGCAAACCCACAATGAGACAGGACTTCACGGACACTGAGAAGGCCAGAGGTAGACAGGACCAACAAGAGTGGTGGGAGATTCGCTAAACACAGATGTGATGGTACACACCTATAGTGCAAGCGCTCAAGATACAGAAGAATGAGGATCACAAGTTCAAGGCCAGCCTAGCACCAATAAACAAAATACAAATAAAGAGTAAACACAGCTTCCCTAAGGCAGAGCAATGCAATTTCTGTACACAAAAGAAATGAAAGCAGATGTCCACATAAAAACATGAATATTCATAGCAACTGTTTACAACAGCCAAAACGTAGCAGCAACCTTATTATCTGTCTATCCATATGGACCAATAGAATATGGTGCATCCATAAAACAGAGTACTATGCAGCCAGAAGGAATGAAATATGAACGCATACTACAACACAAATGAACCTTGACACCATCATGCTTAGTGAAAACAGCCAGGAACAAAGGATGACTTTTTGTGTAATCCTATCTATGTAACGGATCAAACACAATGCCTTCCATTGACAGGAAGAGAGTTGATGGTTACTAGGATCTGAGAGAACTGGGGGATTGAATTTATTTATTTTGTTTGGTTTTGGTTTTTGGTTTGTTTGTTTTATTTTTTAATAGGAATAATGTCTGTTTGGATTAAAGAAAATGTTCTGAAACTAAATCTTCATGGCTTTTATACAGCAGTGAGGTCACTGATTCATCCTTTTGCATGGTTACAACAGGAAATTCAGGCTATGCCTATTTTACCACAGTAAGAAGAAGTATGTACACACAAACACACACACAAAATAAATATATGTGAAATTGTAATTTAATTACAGAAGAGCCACAAACACAACTATAAAGCATATATAGTTGTGTATATATGATGTATATGATGGCCTGATTTAGAATATTCTATATCTCATTAAAAAAAAATGAAGACAGAAGACAACAAAAGAGGAAAAAATGCTCAAATGGACACTTCAATCAAGAGTAAATGCAAAAAGATCTTGGCCTCTCATTTTCTTAAATCGTTAAGGTCCCCACCACTTTCCACCGCACATTAAGGAAGAAATGGGTAAACGGACTGGCAAAGGGCACCCTTTTTGAGGCCTAATACACAGAGCCAAAGGAGGTGAGGAAGAAGGAAGTATATGCGCCAAGGTGGTCAGTGAGTATGTGTAAGGAAGTCCCCTGGGTGGAAAGCAGCACAATGTGGTTTAACAGTCAGTGTGCTAGCCAGAGAGATTAGACACCCTGAAACATGTAGTCAAATGAGAGTGCTCCTGACCTGGCTGTCCCGGGGCTCTTCACTCGTGAAACAGCATGACAAAGCTGTGGGCCCCTTCCAGACATAACTTAAGATAGAGAGACTCGGGCAAATGCACAGAACCCGTGTATCTCAATGGAGTTCTGTATCAAACTTCTGCACAGAAGGGGACCCTGAACTCTCCTGTAGGCACGATGGTACTAAAGCACATCTGGAGGGCCAAGAGTCCAGCCTAGTCAGAAAGCCACAGCGTTAGCAAATAACCCTGCCCACAAGGATGGGAACAAGAACTGCAGGAGAGAAGGCCAAGCAGTATGAGAAACCAGCAGGAGCCCACAGAGGCAGAAGTGGGGCCTAATCAGACTGTGAGCAGAGCTGGGCCACAGTTACTCTAATAACTCTGCTTCTCCCATTCCGTACCAACAGACCGGCCCTCCCCTGTGCTCTGGCAAATGAACTGAATCCCATATTACAACAGAAGCATGTGACTGTCCTACCAGTGAGTCACACCCCAACCCTCACCGCAGATCACTGAGGACTGCAGTCTGGTCCACAAGAAAGGGAGCCTGCTCATGTGCCTTTTGCAGTGGCAGGTGGGGTGTCCTATACATGGAGGATTTGGAAATGTAGAGAGAATGGGAAGCTTTCTTTTTGTGTTTATCATACTATAAAATACTGGGAGCAATCATGCCTTCCCCATGACTGACTACAAAGCACTAGAGAGTTTGTATAGTTTCTTACTCACGTGTTTACCTAAGAAACACCTTTTGAACACTTTTTCTTTTGGGAAATTTACAAATGTATTTGTAAACCTTAGAGATTGTTTTATAAAATGAAAAAAAAAAAAAGATTAAGCCAAGAATAGTATCTGGTGCCTATATCCAGCAAGTAGGGGCAGTTCAAGGCCAGCCTTAGCTACATAGTGAGTCCGAGACAGCCCTGAGCTATATAAAAAGGAAAATAAAATAATAAACACAAATGTAAAGTTGGTCTAAGAAATAGGTAACAGTTTTTACTGGTGATCATTTAACTTCAACATTTAGCTTGGAGGCACAGTCTACTCACAGAGCCCAAGGCTAACGGTGTCAGGACTTTCCTGACACAATTAAAGCCATGTATTGCATTCACTGCTGAGTGACACACGTGCTTCTGAATCCCCTTCTGCTTATACTTTGCAACTTGTGCGAAACAATTCAAAATGTAGTTTCACTTCTTCAAAGTGTCATGTGTTATCTTCTGGTATATAATAATGTCCATTTTGTACTCTGGGAGAGATTAGCATTAGTAAATACTTTTTTAAAACTTTCTAAATTTAAATAATGGCTGTCCTCAAAACAATAAAAAGGAACTAAATGAAAATAGCAACCACCATGACAGAGTCTAAAGGTATTTCTGCTTTCCCTACATACTTTCTGACCACAGCACTGTAATCACAAACGGCAGAAACTTTCTTGAGTTAATAGGTATGAAGTACTATATGACATGCTTAAATCACTGAACAACAACCTAGGCCCCAGGGAAATTACTGTGTGCTGACAGAAGGTCAGAGAAAACAGGAGCACTAATAACACATGAATGAATGAATGCGCAGAAGAAATTCAGAAAGACTGAGACGTTTGCCAAGAGAATAGCCAAAATGTCCTGTGAAGATGACTTGAGCCAGAACCATAGTAACCAGAGAGAAGGGGACAGCGATATTTAACAGAACAAGGCTTTAAAGGTAGCAGGATGGCAAATGCCTTACACAGCGGTATCTGAGCAATCATCCATCAGACTATCTCACCAAGCCACAGTCCTCTCCCCTGGGGCAGGAATCCAGAGCCTCAGGAGTCACTCACGCTTCCACTGGGCGTGACAAAGTCTGCTGGGATCTGCCACAACATCCCTCCACCGCATGATCTGATATGGCAGAGTTTTCTCACTTGTTTGCACAACCACACACATCCTTTCCAGAACTGAACTGGTGTGATCAGGAAATGAGTTTTTGATCCAGGCGGGAAATCAGTTACTGGTGACCTGCACTTGGCTGTCCTGGACTTCCTTTGTAGACCAGGCTGGCCTCAAACTCACAGAGATCCGCCTGCCTCTGCCTCCCGAGTGCTGGGATTACAGGCGTGAACCACCAGTCCCTGCTGCAAATCATCTCTTTATCTTCAGTTTCCCAAACACCTGAAGGCCATTCTTCAAAATCTCTTTAAGCTCTAAAAATGCATAAATAATTCATTATGTCAAGCCAGTTACCCCTTTGTATGAGTGACTGTTCATTATATATACCCACATAGGTCCAGGACCATAAAAGTTCCACACTCACCAACCCCAGTTGTACTCTCAGAGCCTTTGCATGTACTGTCCCCTTTTCACAGAATAACCTCTCTCTGCCTGACCTTTCTCATGCTCCTGCTCTTGGAAGGCCATCTAAAAACCCTTATAACCTCTCCCAACCTCTGTACATAAAAGTAATCCAATAGTCTCTGTGTCTGCAACTAAAGCATATTCCGTTCCCTAAATCTGATCTCTTTTAAAACACTCTTCCAGGGTAAGGCCAACTATTCCTAGCCTTTGTTCTGTGTGTGTATGCGTGTGTATGTGCGTGCGCATGTGTGTGTATGTTAGGATGATAGAATGTGTGTGTTGAGGGATTTTGGTATGTGTGTGTTATGTTAAGAGAGCAGGGTGTCAGGGTGTCATATCTGTGTGTCAGGGGACAAAGAGAGAGTTTGGTGTATGTGTGTGTGTTAGGAGAGTAGGTTATGTGTCTGTGTCGGGAGGATAGAATGTATATGTGTGTATGCATATTAAGGAGTATGGTGTGTGTGTGTTAGTATGTTATGTGTGTGTATGTGCATGTTAAAGAGTACAGAATAGGTGTGTCTGTTAGAAGAGCAGTATGCATGGGGGTAGGGTTTACACGTGTGTTGTACCTGTGTGTGTTAGGAGAGTATGGTGTGTGTGTGTGTGTGTGTACATGTTAGGGGGTAGGGTATATGTGTGTGGTCTATGTGTGTGTTGGGAAAGTAGGGTTTGTGTGTGTATGTGTTTGTTAGGGGGATAGCATATGTGTGTGTACATCTGTTAGGATTGGGTGAGTGAGTGTGTGAGTGTGTGTGTGTGTGTGTGTGTGTGTGTGTGTGTAGTACATGAGTGCGGGCACACACCTCTGGTGTCAGTCCTCACCTCCCAGCATCACCGCTGTTCTTGTTAACGAACACTTAAAGGAAATTGGGGATCCCAAGGGAGCAATTCAAGGCTCTAGGGATCCCTAAGCCCAGCAGTTCCTGGTCTGGCAGAGACAAAGGGCTTGTTCCATACACTGTGGCATCAGAGTGCTTTGAAAGAAACTTCTACAAGAAATCACCTACAGTTGGGATAAAGACAAGTCAGTCGCTTCGAAACACATACATGGGAGGAGAGAGGAGGAGGTTTCTGGAAGTCTGTTTTCCATAATTGCCGTTGGTCCCTTCAGCACAGTCTCCTGAATATATTCAGTGGGGAAAAGGGAGCTAAATAAAACGACGCAAACTTGACTTTGGGTTATCACTAAAAATTGCTGAGAGCTAAAGCTTGTGAAAATTCAATGAACAGAACTTTTATGGAAACTGTCTTGTAGATATCCCTAAGCACCGTGGAGAGCTAAGTTTTATAAATAAATTAAACCAGACAATACCATTTCCGAGTGAAAATGCTGATTTTTCTTATAGCCCTTGTCTCTCTCACAGAAAAGAAAGAACCAAGAGGAAAACAACAGTCACAGCCGGATCTCAGAGTGATTTTTCAGGAGCTCAGATATGTTTGTTATTGTTGTTCCTACTTAAAATTCCAAGAGGATTGAAATTCTGATGATGCTCCCTTCTTCCTAGCCACTGTGGGTACTGCATCCTTCTTCATACAAAGCTTTACACAAAATTACAAAAAAAAAAAAAACGGTAAAGACCTAGGGGCACCTGAATGGGATGTGACTATGGACTCCGTTCCAGTGTCTGGATATCAGTCTCTGTGCTACTGTACTGTGGCCAGGAAAAGTGTCCGTGTGGGGGCTGGAGAGGGGGCTCCGAGCTTGAGCACTTGTTGCTCTTGCCGAGGACTCAGGTTGAATACCCAGCACCCACATGGTGGTTCGCAGCCACCCTTAACTCCAGTTCCAGGGAACCTGACACCATCTTCTGACCTCCTCAGGCAGCAAGCACACACATAGTGCACATACATACATGCACGTGAAACATCCATATACACAAAATAAATTCAATGAATCTTTTTTAAAAAGGTCCCAGCTTCCTAAGAAAAAAAAAATGGTGAATATCATCCAATGAAGATAATTTAGCAAATTAAAATAGCATTGGGCCTTTAGACTTCTGACCGGATATCTTGGCATTTTTAAATGATTAATGACACAGAAAGTCAGGTATCAAGGAGAAGACACACATAAAATTCAAAAATGGAGAAGACACAGAAGAAAGAGAAACAAAAGATAAATGAGAAGTTGGCGTAATAGTGCCACTTCACTTCAGAGAGGCTCAAATGGCAATAAGAAAATGAGTTCTCATGTAATGAGACAGCTGATTCTTCTGTTTGTTATCAAACATTAGTAATCTCCTTCTATATCAGGCTTTATCACAGATATGTATGCACAGCAGAAAACGAAGAGATGCTGCAACTGTGGGATGAGAGGGTGCTCTGACATCCAGCTAGAGCAATAACTCTACAGTGGATACCAATGCTTCCAGCGGCTCTGCAGTAAAAGTAAGTAAAACCTACTTCCCAGCATGCAATGAGGTGCTGCAAGATACAGACCTTTGGAAAGGGATTAGGAGGCCTGTATGCCTGAGGATGAACTAGTCTACAACAGAAGAAGCATTCATCTGCGTGGCTCTTATCTCTGAATTTCTAAGAGCTTCTAGGTTTCTAAGCCTGGTTAAGAAAACAACACTCAGCTAGGCGTAGTGGTGCAGACCTTTAAACCCAGTACTCGGGGAGGCAAAGGAAGATGGGTTGCTACAAGTTCGGTGCCAGCCTGGTCTACCAAATGAGTCCAGGACAGCCAAGGATACACACAGAAGAGAAACCCTGTCTCAAAAAAAAAAAAAAAAGGAAGGAAGGAAGGAGGAAGGAAGGAAGGGAAGGAGGGAGGGAGGGAGGGAGAGAGAGAGAGAGAGAAAGAAAATGACAGTCATGTGTTGGGGTGCGTTGTATGAAGGTGTGTCTCTGTACATTCAACTATTGACTGCTACACCAGCAGAAAGCTGAGTACTGGCCAGACTTTAGTATTGTTATGCTCACGGTCCATCATTGGCCTCATATTTTGTAAACATTTGCCCTCCTCACTTGCTGATTGGTTTAACGAAGAGGTGGTGGCCAACATCTAAGTAGGAAGTACAAGGCAGAACTTCTGGGTAAAGAGAGGGTCTCTTGGAGAAGAAGCAGACATGGAGGTCCACCAGTGTGACACGGGAAGGGCCTGAGAGAGAGAGAGAAGTAAAGAACGAGCCACATGGTGGGTTGTGGGCTAGAATACTGGAGGCTGAAGTTAGATGAGCTGGCTGAGAGTCTACCCAGCTAAACGCCTAAGCTTTTAAATATTCATGGGTCTCCGTGTCTTTAACCACTGATGGGTCCAAAGAAGTCCTGCTACACTCATATGACCCAGGACACCCTCTAGAACACAAGATCTTTCCAAGGTGTTCAACAGTCTGTGACATCGTAAGTATAACTGATTGCTTTCATTGTCCTGCCACAGACTCTCAGTCATGAATAAACCTGCGCCACCTTTGCCTAAAATAAAGGTCTTCCTGTCTCACCTGCAATCCACTTAACTATACGTCATGTACCGAGTATCCACCTGTGCAAAACCCTCAGCAATACAAAGATGGGTAAGCCATGATCCCTGTCCACAATACCACAACACCCCAATACCTCTAATACCACAAATCACATTAGAAACATACAAGAATGAGAAATTGAATTTCCATTAGCCTCACTCTGTAGACACCAATTGTGTGTCCGACAATTTAAATAATTTCTGAAACTGTATGATAAAGGGGCAAAGGAAAAACAGCGTGATCCTGGCTTGACCCCAAGACCAGGGCCAAGAAATCAAAAAGCCACCAATCCCTGAGCATGCCCAAGCTCAATAATTGAAATCCCACCAATCCTCGTCCTGGAAATCTCTCCCCTGGCACTACCCCCATCCCCCACCACCACTGCCGCCACCCCCACCCCAAGAAATTCTCTATAATAAACCCTGTTTTCTGCTCAGTTCCCTGCTGCCTTTCCCACTAGCAGAGGCAGCCACCCTCCTAGGCTTTCCCCTCCCAATAAATCTCTTGTGTGAGGTTTGTTGTGTGGTGTGGCTTTGTGGTATTCCTTGGCTCCTGATTGCTAGGAGATCTCTCCAAGCAGAACTGTTAACACTTTCACCCTCCCCCTGCCAGAGCAGAACTGTTACCCTTTCACTGGGGAAAGCCCTCCCCTGCAGACCAGAGCTGTAACTAGGGAAACCAAACTCTCCTGGACCAGAACTGTTACACTTGCGTTGGGGAAACCTTCCCCTGCAGGGCTGGAACTGAGCTGTATAGCTCCTACAGGGGAAGCCTTTCCTTGAGAGCTGCAACACTTAGAAAACTGTCCACGCTCATACACACTAAGGTACAGGGTTCAGCCCTGTATACTTCAGAGATAAAGCTTACAGAGTAGGTCTCCGGTTGCTAGGAGCTTCTGTTTGACTCAGCTCCAAACCACAACTTCCTATAACCAATTCTTCAAGTTTGAGAATTTTCTAGTAACCCTGTTACTACTGACTTATAACAAATGAACAATCAAATAAAATCATCGATACACAGGGCAAGGGCCAGAGAGGTGCCCAATCCCAGGAGCTCCTGTCTCCATGGAGCTTTCGGGATGACACCACCCTCCCTGCGTGAGAGCCTGTTCCTATCTGCCACTCTGAGCCCTTCACAGCAGACGCGTACTGCCCTCAAAATGCAGAAAACCAAGTTAAGCATATAAAAAGACACAATCTACATAAAATAATTTTAAACTCCATACACAAATTGAAAGTGTTATTTTTAAAAACCCAATTACAGGCGGACAGAACCAAAAAACTGTTCAGTGTGAATCTTTCTTTTCGACACAAGAAAAATTCAAAACAGTTGTAACTGAGAATAATAAAATATCCTTGAGTAAAATTTTACCTGTATTACAGAGAGCTGTAACAGTTTTCTTTTCCCTCCCTCCCTTCCTCCCTTCCTCCCTTCCTTCCTTCCTTCCTTCCTTCCTTCCTTCTTTTCTTCCTTCCTTTCTTTCTCTCCCCTGAATTTTCCTGGAGTAACAAAGTGGTTTCAAAGATAGATTCTGAAGAAACAGCCCTGCAATTTCTTGTAAAAATATGCAACTGCTAATATGGCACACCTTATGCAAGCTTTTATCTTTCCTTGCCTTGGTTCCTCATTCTGAAACGAAACCCAATAAGGCTGTGTGTGTGAAGCACTCAGCGCTGTGGCCAGCACGCAGTTAGTGTTCCAAAAGTCACACCATTTTTATAACCATCGTGCTGGAGAATGCTATACTAAGAAAGGCCTGCTTACAAAGTTGGCCACTGGCTAGTATGTGGCGACTTGGACTTTTCTAAAGATGGTCAAGGTGGCTCACTGTGCCTCAACCAACCATGAGTATGACTTGTGCTAAACACCTGCTTCCCTACTAGCACTTTTAATTCTGGTATATACTGAGCCAGTGCCCAAAAAACACCATGGGTTCTGAGTCTATAACCATCTTCCCTCACAGGCATGTTGAACTTACCACAAGTGTGACAGGACCATGCATATCATTACGTGCACTGGACTCCGGTGCCTGTTAAATTTCTGATCTTGTTTTCTATTCTTCCCCTGTAAGTACATGTCGCTGACTGTGAGGAAGGGCTGACTTAGAATCTCAGTTAGGGTTACTACTACTGTGACGACCAAAAGCAAGTTGGTGAGGAAAGGATCTATTTGGCTTATACTTCCACGCTGCGGTCCATTATTTAAGGAAATCAAGATGGGAGCTCAAACAGGGCAGGAACCTGGAGGCAGGAGCTGATGCAGGGGCCATGAAGGAGTGCTGCTTCATGGCTTGCCTCTTCATGGCTTTCTCACATTGCTTTCTTTTTTTTTTTTAATTTTGTTTTTATTTTATGTACATTGGTGTTTTGACTGCATGTATGTCTGTGTGAGGGTGTCAGATCCCCCGCAACAGGAGTTACAGACAGTTGTGAGCTGCCATGTGGGTGCTGGGAATTGAATCTGGGTCCCCTGGGAGAGCAGCCACTACTCCTAACTGCTGAGCCATCTCTCTAGCACCACCCCACCCCCAGCCTGCTTTCTTACAGCGCACAGGACCACCAACCCAGTCGTGGCACCTTCCCCATCGATCACTTATTGAGAGAATGTCCTCCAGGCTTGCTTACAGCTTGACATTACAGCGGCATTTTCTTAACTGAGGTTCCCTCCTTTCAAATGACTTCAGCTTTGTCAACTTGACATAAACTATCCAGCACAGTTGGAAGGTTCTTGGCATGGGGGTGGAGCGGGGCTGCGGGTGTGTGGGCATAGACTGGCCTGTCGCACTGCTCAACTCCTTTGACTTTATGGACTATTTGCAGTGTCCATGCTGTACTTTGCTGTACTGTAGCCAGCAAAGCAGCCAAAAAGCACCACTGTCCAATCTAAAGTTTCCTGCTTTCCTACCTAATAATTATTGCAAAATTCACATCCTACTTATTCAATATCTCAACATTTTTTTCTTTACCAATATCCAGTAGATATTTTTCTTGAGCAAACTCCAGTCTTGTGCTTCCCTGACTTCCGTCCCCATAGCACATGGAGCCTCCCCAGGAATGTCAAGTGGCCATTCTCAGGGTTAGGGTTAGGGTCAGGGTTAGCTGTCATCTAAGCCCCTAAGTAGAAAGCAGCACCACTTGCAAACCTCGAAGGTCTGTGTTACTGTAAGATGGATCGTGGAACATAAACCGTCAGGATCTTTGTTTCCCCAGTTGGTTGGAACATGTACAAACATGAACAAATCAGCTACCAAAGAGAGGAAGGGCAAACTGGAGACATCGAGGGCCCAGTGCACAACTGGAACACTAGTTTTTTCAATGTGAGACTTTCAGGACATAGCTTAACAGGCTTTCTGATGATCTATCTAAAACATGATGTCTCAGTACACTTTGACAAACACAGAAAGTGGATTAGCAGGAACAGTTTCAGGAAAGGCTTTTGCCACCGTGTTGCAAAAGCTGGATGTACAGACTTAAACAAAGGGTTAACTCTGAGTTCTAACAAAGCATTTAACAGCTCGGAGGGAACCAAGAATGGGGACTACTAAAGCACCAGACAGCCTCTTCGCTGGTTTCCTATGGGAAGTAGAACTACAGACATTGGTTCTAATGGTTTGCACAGCCCAATTCTAGAGCCTGACTTTCTAACTCAGCATGTCCTCTCTCTAACTCAGCCCAGCTCGCGAGGCTTTTTGACTCATAATTCTAAGAAGAGAGAGAAAAAGCAGAAGAGTCATTCCAGTTACAGGGAAGTAACACCCGGGTGAAGTGTTTTTGGGATTTTCTAGAAAATAGGCTAAGAGGTGTCGCTTAGAAATCTGCCCAGTCTTTTGAGAAGTACTGTTGTTTCAAGAATTTTGATTCTTATCTTTCAATTCCTAATAATTCAATAAAGCAATTACTTGTTTCTTTGGGTGTGGGGATCTAATCAGTGGCTTGGTACCTGCTAAGCACATACTAAGCACACACATTCTACCACCTGGCTACATCCCTGCCCCTCGCAACTATTTACCCCTTACTGTGGGAGGCAACCAACCTGTGATCAGTTCAAGAAGCAAGTCACCAATGAATGCCAGGCCATCCATGACAGCAGAAAGCGAGAGAAATCAAAACACCCCTCCACACGGTGGAGGAGTCGGGGGTCAGAAGAGGAGCCCAGCTGGTGGCCGAGGCGTGCCAGTGAGCAACAACCAGAAAAGACATGGACTCTGAATACGCATTAGAAGAGAGGTTGCCACATGCTGGACAAGTGCCTCATTCTGCCCCTTCCGGTTCTCACAATGACTGGAGCCGCTTCACATTCAGTCAGTGGACCCGGATCTGAAATAACAGGGTCCCCTGTCTCTTCTCCACTCAAACAGCCAGGACACTCTTAACTTTACACAGTTAGCCTTCCAGACCTAGAGATAGGTTCTGCGTCCACACCATCAACCAACCCTGGAAAATATTGGGAGGGAAAGTCCCATCTGTTTGAGCAAATACAGACTTCTCTCGTGCTGCTTTTTCCAAAGCAATCTACAATGAGTATTTCTTATAGCATCAACATTGCATGTGGTATTAGCAATGTGCAGCTAATTTAAAATATACAAGAGAAAGAGCACAGGTTGCATGCAAATGCTGAACTCTTTTATATGACAGACGTTAGATTACTGGGTAGTGGTGAGAGGAACCTGTCCCCTTACAGATATCAGGGGCCAACTGTACACTAAGGATCTTCAGAGTGAGCTGGCCACTGGGTTGTATTTTCTCCTTATGTGTATGGTGTTTGGCCTGTGTGTGCATCTCTGCACCCCATACATGCCTGGCTCCCACAGATGCCACACAGGGCACCAAGAATCTCTGTAAATTAGAGTTACAGCTGGCTGTGAGCATCCATGTGGATGCAGAGAATCAAACACGGGTTCACTGAACGAACCATCGGTCGTTTTAGCCACTGAGCCATCTCTTTGCCCTCGCCATGCTGTATTTTAATAGTATCCGTCCGTATTTCTAAGTTGACAATGAAGTTTCTGTAGCTTTGGGGGTTAGTAAGGTACTACCTCTCACCACATTCATTGCTGTGTTTCTCTTCTTCTGCCGGATGTACTATATTGGATTCCAGTTATAACAAGCCATTGCCATACAGCAAAAACTTACTAATATTTCCCTCCAAGTCTGTTTGCAGTTTTTCAATAATCCTTATTTACGGTAACAATTCTTCTCTGAAACCCTTTTGTATTTCTGAACTTCTCGGATAACAACAAAAACATACCATACATATCATATAACACATCAGTTCTCAGTAGGCAGCTGGTGTATCTAGTCACATTAATGGTTCTTACTAATAGATACGTATCCAAAGTGACGAGAATAAAGAGTGAGCATGGCCTCACCTCAGCTCTACCTTCACAATTAAAAGGTTGGAAGTTCTGGTTTTCAGCATTTGGGGGTTTACAGTTAAGGGACTATGGTCCCAGGGTGTGGGAACCTGACAACAGCCCTAGTCACGGCGATCTCCCACAGTAGAAATAACAGAGCTAGGATTGTTCAGGAGAATCAAGGGCCTCCCGGACAAGTCAAGGCAACCAAAACACAGAAGAAAACAACTGGGCAAGTTGATCAACCGCTAATAAAAATGCCTAGGCAAAATTAAGCCCAAATTCCACGACCAGCAGGCATTCACCATGATCACATTTGCTATAGCGCATTGTCAAGAACATTCCAGTTCCGAGCCATTCTCTACAAGCTAAAATTATTTCTAGCAGAAAAGACTATGGAAGTAGTAGAAAATACGATGTCCAGCTGGGCATGGTGCCATACGCCTTTATTCAGGGAGGCAGAGGCAGGCAGATCACTGTGAGTTCGGGGCCAGCCTGGTCTACAAAGTTGAGTCCAGGACAGCGAAGGTTACACAGAGAAACCCTGTCTCAAAAAAAATAAAATAAAATAAAAAGAAAGAAAGAACGAAAGAACGAAAGAACGAAAGAACGAAAGAACGAAAGAAAGAAAGAAAGAAAGAAAGAAAGAAAGAAAGAAAGAAAGAAAGAAAGAAAGAAAATACTATGTCCACCATGGCAAGATTTTGAATTGGGCCAGAGATAGCCATTCATTCCTCAGTCTCATTTCTTGTGAAAAGCCAGAAGCTGTCTAACCAAAATTCCTCCCTTCCCCACCATACCTCAACGTCCCACAGCAGGAGCCCTGTGGACCCATGATTCTTTAATCTCCCTACCCTCATCAAAAAACACTGCAGTAGATGCTCAGCACCAAGAGTTGGAGAATTTCTCTGTAGATAAACCTCAATAAATGGTTCGCCAAATAACTGATCAGCTTCAAGAGATGAAGAAAAATGTTCACACAAAGCAGCTTAGGCTTTAATATATAATACGGTAGTTTGTGAGGAAAAGCTCACAAACTCAGTATACTTAATAAATTCTATAAGGACCTATAACATACAGGAATGGATTTTCTCTGGCAGATTAGTTAGTTCAGAAGGCCGACGCTGAATGGATAGCTATGTATCTTAACCTATACTGACAGACGTGGGCCAAGTTCTATCACATGCTAAATGTCACTTTTCAAATCCAGATGACAACAAACTGCAACCTCAAGTTCCCTAACCCGGTGGAGAGCTCCGCCAACCAACGGTACCAACGCTGAAAAGGACAGAGTAGATTGCACTCATCTCCTACCTCTGCCCGACCCTCATAGTAGGTTAACATGGATTTTGTAAGCACAAAAAGTCTCTCTTTGTAGTTTAAGGGTGATGTCTTCTTTTTCTGCTGGGACCTTTTAATAAGAATCTCTTCTAGGATAGTGTTAAAATTCATCTCGGTCTTCTGGTTGCTCTTTCTCCTGCCATTGAAGATCCAGGGATTCTACAGTAAGAAAATAAACAGTGAGAATGTGGGCTAATTCCCTAATGCTGTTGCGGTTTCAAATTGTAAATACAGACCCTCCTCTCACTCCAGCTGAGGCAATCATAAATGTGCAGGCTGGGATGGCCAAGGCAAAGAACTCTTCCCCTCTGACCTCAGCCTCCATCCTGCCCAGCCATTTCCTAGGAGAATCTAATTAAGATTTCCCACAATGATGACGATGGCGATGCAGGCTTTGTCTCTCCCAGGATCCCTCAGCTCTCCAGCACATTCTGCTATTTGACTTCAGAGAACAAATATTTCAGATGGCAAAGTGCATTCTGTTGCCTGTGTTGTTGATTTGGGCCTCAAGATCTTGGTATGCAAAACAGGTGACTACACAGAATAATTGACTTGAACAATAAATGAGCATGGTAGTGGATACAATTCACTCATCTGTAACTCAGTGAAGATGTCGTCTTGGTCTGGTATCATAGTGATGCCATAGGAAAGCTGTTGCTACAGGGATGTCCCCTGATACCCACGTTACCATGAGCTGTGTGCTATCCAGACCACAAGAGGAAAGAAACACCTGTCAGAGCAACCCACCTGGATCCAGAGACCCTCAGCCCTGCACCGGGAGCCTTTTGAAACTTAAACAGGAGATGGCAAGATGGCTGAATGGGTAAAGGTCCTTGCCACCAAACCTGATGACCTGAATGCACTTCCCAGAAACCCGCATGGTGGAAAGAGGAGAAACAATGCCTGTAATGTGTCTTCTGACCACCATGGTATGGAAAAAATAGGAAGGGGGGAGGGGAGGAGGAAGAGGAAGAGGTAGGGGAAGAGAAAGGGAGAGAGAAAAATGGAAGGAAGGAAGAAAGGAAGGAAGGAGAGAAGGAAAGAAGGAAGGAGGAGGAAGAAAGAGGGAGGAAGAGGGAGGAATGGAGGAAAGAAGGAAGGTAAAATTCAACCAAATTTAATTCTTAACCAACTGAAAACCCAAAGGTACATGAAAGAGGACTGCAGATTCTTCCCTGAGGCAAGCTGAAGGTAGCTTTCCTTCCCTTGCCTGCTCCATGCCTTCAGGAAGTAATCAGGTATCAAATGACAGAAATAAAAGGAGTCTCTTGGGGCACATTCAGTGCTGCTTGATAGTGTAGGCAGTAACTGGACACTGAGCTTCTAAGGAATCCTACCAGTCTTCCTTCCAATCTGATAAGTTCATCGTTCTACTATTTCTCAATGAACATCAACCACTTGGGCTCCTCCAATTTCTATGAGGATCTCTTCAATGCCATAACCTCTAAACATCCGCCCCTTGATTTAGAGCAGGGGAATACAAGGTTGGTGTGAGGTTTAAATGAGATGTAGACAATAAACTTACTGTGAACTGGCTATACAAAGATCTATTATGGTTCTATTGAACTCCACTGTCACTTCCCTAGCTTAAACCTCTTGGCCTCACAGCTGGACAAAAGCAGCCCCCTCCCAACTGGTCTTCCATTGCCAACACTCTTGCCTCATTTAACTCTAACTACAACATACCCTTTTCCCGCTGACTCAGTCTTCAGAGTTCCATTTGGTCACTTCATTCTTCTGACATCCCAACACCTGCAGGATAAAGCCAAAACAGTCTGACTCCAGTTGTAATTTCAGTCCAGTTATTCCGCAATCACTCCAAATACTGCTCAAAGCAGTCCCCAGAAGTGCAGGGCTACATCTAATAATATCCATTCCCTGGTCTATAGCACTCTCCCCCAACTCCTCTCTCTCCACCTATGAACTCCGTCAACTCAGAACTCTCCTCCTTGCTGCACAACCCTTTCTCGTGTCTCTGGTTAATGAGAATCTTCCACTGCCTGCGCCCACAGTCTCTCTCATTCATCACAACGCTGATTGTATTCTTCCATGTCTGAAATTCCCATGTGTGTACTTGATTTTGTTTTCCTGAGAAACTGTTGATAATGCAATTTCCACTTCTTTAGGAATCTTTTTATAAGACATTTTCAGGAAGGAAAGACAATGGCCAGTTAGAAAGGTTACCAGGGGAGAAACAAGCTTGGCTAAAGATGGAGGGCTGACTACACCCACTTCATTCCTGGAAGTCCATCAAAATTTGCTATTTTATTTATTTGTTGTTATTAAGAAATTAACACTCTGAGGGACTGAAGAGCCGGCTTAGCAGTTAAGAGCATGTACCATTCTTAACAATAACCCAGATTTGGTTCCCAGCACCCATATTGTGGTTCTAGGGAATCCAACACCCTCTTCAGGTCCCTAGGGGCACCTGCACTCACATGCACACATCCCCCTCCCACACACACAATCTAAAACAATAATCATAATAATAATATGTTTAAAAAAAGTAAAAAATTAACACTCAAAAGTAGAAAACAGAAAAAGATATACATAAAAAAAAAATACAAAAGTTCGGAAACCAGAAGAACACATGCTAGGTCTAACAGAGGGAAGAAGCAGCCACCCGGAAACCAACCATCTTATACCATAGAACTTCTAGATGATATCAGAATTAAGTCATCAAATCTAGAAGTCCTAGAGGTGGCAGTAAAAAAAAGAACTTGAAACAAAAGTGTGTTAGTGTGTGAGTGTGCATGTGAGAGAGAGAGAGAGAGAGAGAGAGAGAGAGAGAGAGTAAATGTATGCATATATGAGGGCGGATGCGTAGAGAGGCCAGAGATTAACATCTGTCATCTTTCGCAGTTGATTTCCACCTTAGTTTTGAGTTAGTGTCTCGCACTGAACCTAGAGCTGCCTGACTCACTAGGCTTTCTAGCCAACAAGCTTCAGGGTTCCGCCTGTCTCTGCCTTCCCAGCACTGAATTACAGCTGTGCCTGCTGTACCTTTTATGCGGCTGTTGGTGAACGAAACTCATGCCTTCATACTTGCATGACAAGGATTTCAGCAGCTGAGCTATCTCCCAAACTCTCAAAAGGCAGGAATTAGTGTTTCAGGAGAAAGGAGGGAGACAGGGTATAGAGAGAATTTTGGTTTCTTTAAAAAAAACAAAACAAAAAGAAACAGAAATATTGTAAGAATGTTTTTATTTTAATGCCAGGTGTGGGATACAGAGCTGCTTCAGATTGTCCACAGCAGCTGACTTTGATCTGTCTCATGCAAGGGTGTGACTTTGCCAGTGGCAGATAGTCTCTGCAATTGTGTGACCTTGGGAATCCTGGGGACTTTTTAGAGGACATATAAATGCTAGGGCCCTGAGAGTAGGTTGTTGGCTGGTTGCTGCTGGTCTTGGTTTGTTAAGTAGCTGTGAGCAAAGAAAGAAGAAGAATTAGATAACCTGACTGAAAAGATCAATCCCCAAGTAACTCAACACCCCTAATGAGCAGAAAGTAGTCTAATAATAACATCACCCCTTTCCTTTCTATCCAATTTTCTCTCCTATCTAGTGTTAGGGGTTTGAAAAGGTGGAAAAAGGATGGAGCAGGGTGGAAGAAAGAAGAGCCTACAAAGTAGGAAAAGTTCAGCTACAACTGGTTCTCACTATGCAGCCTAAAACTCTCTATGTAAATCATACAGGCCCCACACATGCAAGGCATACCCAACATGCCCAGCCCCAAGGGAATTTTTGGCAGGCGTATTTAAGAAACAAAACATACCCCTCTTCTGTGTCATAGATAGCCATTCTCAATTCTAGGAAACACTAGCGGGTTTGTTTGTTTGTTTGTTTGTTTGTTTGTTTGTTTTTTGTTAGTTGCTGTTGTTGAAAAATTAGGACTATTTTGCCAAAATAAAGGTTATATCCAGATTAAAATATAGTCAAGTCAAGACAGGTCTTGTGAAATCTTAAAATTATGAGAATTAACAGAATATTCCAAAAGCTTAAAAGTAAATAATATAGAAAAGATCAAAATTCAGAACGGCAATCATCACAGATGACACTGGCAGCTCAGACACGGAGGGTTTCTACCCGGGAGAAACTAAGAACCGAGAGCACGGATGCAGAGGCGTCAGAGGATTCCTAACATACACTCACTAATTGTATCCTCAGCAGAATGTCAATGCAGGCCTAAGATCAGAAATACAGCACTCGTATATGCAAGGTTGTGAATTATTTGCCTTCTCTTTACTCTTCTGGAAAACTACCTGATCGTGTCTTCTACCAAAATAAGGCAATGAATGCACAGAGTGAGTTGTGGAATCAAGGACTCTAACACAAGAAAAAGGAAAGAATTTGCCCCGGAGCGCAAATTCTGCTGGTTTCTGTTTGACACAAATTCAAATTCTGTGTCTGCTGGTTTCCTATACACTTCAGTAGGTGGGAGAGAGGAGAGGCTGTGTCTACACTCAGTGTTGTGACCTATGAACTACGATTGATTTGTAGCCTAACATTCCCTGAAAAAAAGGAAGCCTGAGATGACCATGAGCCTGGGTCCGGGGAGCCCCAAACAGGGAGCTAGCCTGAGACAACCACCAGTCTAGCACCAAGCCAGAGAGCAGGAGAATCCATCTGGGTCCCGGACAGGAGTGAGCCTAAAACAGATGAGCCTTGCAAAGGGCCTTGAGGCAGGCCAGGTGAGGGATGAGCCCGAGATGACCACCAGACCGGTGCCCTGGGGCTGGGACAAGGAGATAGCCTGAGATGACCACCAGCCTGGTGTTGGGTATGCCTAGGGGGCAGACCATACCCAAGATGACCCTGCTTTATGCCATAATGCATTAGCAGGGTATAGCACTCTTGACATCACTCCCAAGACACCTTCAGACACTCAGAGACCCTGGGCACCACTAAGATGAGCAAGTATGTGACAGAAAAATGGAAAAGAAAGAAAAACAGCAAGATGAGGGCACAATGAACAGAGGCAGAACTGGAGACTCGAGGGTAGTGAGGAACAGCCTGATGTGAGTAGCCAGCAATGCTATCTGGGACCATAGCAGGGTCCTGACCTGTGCTGCCCCCAAGGACCACATCTGGGTCTTTGGCCCTGCAGCAGGAGGGCTCTGTCACCAAAGGCCATATCTCTGGTCTGGGAGGCCACCTGGGGACATGTTGATATCTGAGGGCTGTGCAGAACTGGCCCATCCCTTACCTGGGCATTGTGGGAGTGCTGGCCCTGGGGGTATGACAGCAGGAGAACTGACCTCACCCTTAAGCAGCTTTAGTACTGCTCTCCCACAGTAGAAGGGGCCACACATTGGGGGAGTTGCTGGTGAGATGCCCCCAAGGATACAAGTGTGGGAAAGATGGCCCCACCACTCATTTCCTGTGCGGTGGCATGGACACCTTGACCCTCACTACCACCAGCAGGCAGGACACCTGGACCTGGGGTCATGATAGCTGGAAAGCTGTCCCTGCCCTTCACCATCTGCAGCACTCGGGAGAGAAGGCCCTGCTCCTCACCTGGGCAGCAGGGAAAACCTGGCCCTGGTTACAGGAGTTGCGGGTGAGAGCAGGAAAGCTGGTGGGCTGATCAGTTTAGACAGGGCTTTGAATTGGCCCACCTCAACAGCTACGCTACTGGTACACTGCAGGACTCATGAAGGGGCCAGTCCTACAGATTCAAAACTGCAGGATCTCCATGACACAGGGCAACAACAGGATGTCCAAGAGGAGTCCCAGTGAGGTTCCAGTATTGATAGAGTAGAAGCCAGAGGCCTCATGCCAGACCAATGAGTAACTGCAATGAACATTTGCAAGCAAAGAAGTGTGGACAAAGTTTGGCTATGCATCTCAGCATATGTTTTGATACCCTACTGGGTAGAATCTTTCAGAGGCTGTCTGTGATAGGCCCCTGTCCTGTTCCCTGTTTTCTCCCTCTTCCGATGTCCTTCTCATTTGCCTTTCTGAATGAAGATTGAGCATCTTACCCAGGGTCCTCCTTCTTGATTAGCTTCCTTGGATATACAGATTTTAGTATGATTATCCTATATTATAAGTCTAATAGCCACTTATAAGTGAGTATATACCATGTGTGTCTTTCTGCTTCTGGGATACCTCACTCAGGATGATCGTTTCTAGATCCCACTATTTGCCTGAAAATTTCATGATTTCCTTGTTTTTAATTGCTGAGTAGTATTCCATTATGTAAATGTACCACAATTTCTGTATCCATTCCTCAACTGAGGGACATCTGGGTTGTTTCCATATTCTGGCTATTAAAAATAAAGCTGCTATGAACATGGTTGAACAAATGTCCTTGTCATATACTTGAGCAACTTTTGGATATCTGCCTAGGAGTGGTAGAGCTGGGTCTTGAGGTAGCACTATTCCCATTTGTCTGAGAAAGCACCAGATTGATTTCCAAAGTGGTTGTACAAGTTTACACTCCCACCAGCAATGGAGTATGCATAACCAAACTTTGAGCAGAGTGCAGGGAATCTTATGAAAGAAGAGGGAGATAGAAAGACCTGGAGGGAACAGAAGCTCCACAAGCAGAGAAACAGAACCAAAAGATCTGGACACAGGGGTCTTTTCTGAGACTGACACCCCAAATAAGGACCATGCATGGAGATGGCTTAGAACCCCTGCACAGAAGTAGCCCAAGGCAGCTCAGTATCCAAGAGGGTTCCCCAGTAATAAGACTAGGGACCATCTCTGACATGAACTCATGGGTTTGCTCTTGGATCACCTCCACCTGAGTGGGGAGCAGCCTTACCTACCAGTCTGCAGAGGAAGACAAAGAAGCCAGTCCTGATGAGACCTGATAGACTATGGTCAGATGGAAGGGGAGGAGGACCTACCTTATCATTGGACTGGAGGAGGGGCATAGGAGAAGAAGAGGGAGGGTGGGATTGGGAGGGGAAGGAGAAGGGGGCTATAGCTGGGATACAAAGTGAATAAACTGTAATTAATAAAATAAAATTTAAAAAAAGAAGTGTGGACAAAAGAGTATATAATGTGGGACACACTGAGATATTACAGCTTCCACAATGAGATTTTTTTTTCTCCATTGATGGGGGAGGTTGCAAGGGTGGAGAGTAGGTATGAGGGGAGGGGAAAATGAATTGGATTGGGGTGCATGATGTGAAATTCACAAAGAGCAACGAGAGAGAGAGAGAGAGAGAGAGAGAGAGAGAGAGAGAGAAAGAGGAACAGAGGAAGGAAGGAAGGAAGAAAGGAAGGAAGGAAGGAAGGAAGGAAGGAAGGAAGGAAGGAAGGAAGGAAGGAGACCTCCCAACGTCCCATCATGATGAAGGGAAATTCCAAGATGAATGACAGCAGCAAGCAAAGAGACTAACCTGACAAAATATCAAGTTAGAAGGTTCCTGGGAAGAACTCTTGTAGAAGATAAAACTGAATGCAGAGGGAAGCACATAGTAAGTTAGTTAAACATTATCAATGTAGGAAACAAAACTAGTTCCAGAGAAAATAAAAAATCATATTGCAAAGGCATAAAAAATCAACCAAAGTACATAGTACATCCTGAGCCTGGCTGTATAAATAGGATCCATAGCATCACAATAATATAAATGATAAGTAATAATCTTGCTACTTTCATAAATGTTTTTGGAGGGCAGGAAGTGTGTTTCCGTGTGGGTGGAAGAGTAGGTTGTGCAAGAGAGCCACATTCTCTTCAGTTGTGAGAACCTAAACTTGAAATATCAAATAACACAAGCATGCTGCTTAAGAGATTATCTAGAGATAAAGTTATGACAAGATTACATGGATCGATTTAGCTTTTCTGTCAAACTGTTGAATGCCCAACTCTTGAACTCCAAGGCCTCCCAACTCAGCCTCCCGTGTGACAGGCACTGTGCGCACTCCTGTTTAACAGTTTTGGATTTTTACTCTTCCGCTCTATGTCGACACTGTCCAAACCACTAAGCGCTCATAGGCCTCGCATCATCCCCTTCCCTCACCAGTTTTTTCGGAAGCGTGTGCCTACACACTAGTCACAAACTGAGAGCCGGAGCCAGGCTGCAACCCCTGGTGCAGCTGCAGCACCAGTCCTGCTGCACACTCCAGGGAAGGAGGGCAGGAGGGGAAGGCAGTGGAAAGGTGCCATTCTGAGCAGCTTCATTTGGGAAGATTATTGAAAGCAACTGAATTCATCTCCAGATGATCACAGAGATGGCCTATGGCTGAGAAGACACCTTTTGATCCCCAAGACCGAAGGGGAGCTGTCCCCTCTGAACAAGGACACAATAGGATTGATTTTCTGTGCCGAGGCCTGTTCTCCTGTGGTGTGCTCACCCCCGTGGATTTCTCAGGGACTGGGACATGGATGACTCCTTCTAGGGAAATCTGTCTTCAGCCCTTGATAAATAGGAATAACATGGTTTGTATTTTGGGGGCTTTCACTGAAGGTAAGAGTATCCTCAAATGCTCCAGACTCATCTCCCAAACATGACATAACTCTGGTCACAAATATCTTTCTTTGGTTTCTTTAGGGGACAGAATCTCATTATGTCACCCAGGCTGGCCTGGAATTTGTGGTTCTCCTGCTTCTGCCTCCTAAATGCTGGGTTTGCGGCTATCTGCCACCACACCCGCTTCTTTGCATAAAATGAAACTGCCAAATGAAGTCCCCTTTGTCTATGTCCTGCCAAAGCTAAAGACAACTTTACCTCGGCAGCTATTAAAAGCTTAAAACAGACTTTGAACACTTATATCCTGAAGCAGACAATGGAAAAATGTCACCATCTCACCAGCGACAAACTCAAGCCACCAAAGTTATATTCTCTGCCCAGTGTTACATAATCTGAGGGCGAGACTAATGCTCTGGTTGCATGATCCAGCATTTGCAGCCAACACATCTTAGAACCTCATTGATCATGAAAGACTCCACTTGGAAAGAGCACATTTTAAAACCTAAGTGGCCACTAAGGCAGCCCATCCAGTCAATACAATCTTCCATAACATTCTCCATCAAAGGAGCAGAAGTGCTAACCCAGAAGGCAGGCAAAAGGCAGGAGAAAAACCACACCTCCATCTTACTTTAGAAATTACATGTCAATTAATACTGCTCCCTCCACTGGTCAAAGATGCAGTGGAAGGTGATTAAGGCAGACTATTCAAATTGCTAACCACAAGTGACAGTTAAGTCTCAGCTTCAATAGGGCATCTATAATGCTCCCTCAAAGATTCAGAAGCATTGAGGAAGAAGGAGCAGGAAAAATGTAAGAGCCAGAGGATGAGCAGGAGCACAATAAAGCTCTGTCACATGGACACGCCATGGCTATGAACTCAGCGTCAATGGGAACCTTCACAAGACCTGCAGAACATGTGCAAGGACTGACTGGTCCATCAGTATTCCAGGACTGGGGAGAGGATCATTATGCTTTTAAAAAGGAAATGAATAAATGTCTTAAAGAAATACAAATAATACAAACAGAAGAAAATGAATAAAACATACTCCAACCAAGGACCATTCATGGAGATAATCTAGAACCCCTGCACAGATGTAGCCCATGGCAGCTCAGTATCCATGTGGGTTCCCTAGTAAGGCAAACAGGGACTGTCTCAGACATGAACTCAGTGGCTGGCTCTTTGATCACATCCACCTGAGAGGGGTGCAGCCTTACCAGGCCACAGAGAAAGACAGGGCAGCCAGTCCTGATGAGAGCTGATAGGCTAGGGTCAGATGGAAGGGGAGGAGGTCCTCCCCTATAAGTGGACTGGGGGAGGGGCATGGGAGGAAATGAGAGAGGGATGGTGGGATTGGGAGGGGACAAGGGTAGAGTTACAGCTGGGATACAAAGTGAATAAATTATAATAAATAAAATTGTATTAATTTAAAAATTTAAAATACCTGAAAATGGAAATAGAAGCAATAAAGAAAGTACAGCCTGAGGGAATCCTGGAGATGGAAAACCTAGGGAAGAAAACAGGAACTACAGATTCATGCATCATCAACAGAATACACAAGATGGAAGAGAGAATCTCAGATGTAGAAAATACTATAGAAGAAATTAATACATCAATCAAAAAAAAAAAGTTAAATCTAAAAAGTTCCTGACACAAAACATCTGGGACACTATGAAAAGACCAAACCTAAGACTAATAGGAATAAAAGGAGAAAATTCCTAGCTCCAAGACCCAGAAAATATTTTCAGCAAAATCATAGAAAGAAATTTCCCCAACCTAAAGAAAGAGAAGCCTATAAACATACAAGAAGCCTACAGAACTCCAAATAGATTGGACCAGAAAAGAAAATCATCCTGCCACACAATAGTCAAAACATTAAATGTACAGAACAAAGCTTTAATAAGCTGCAAGGGAAAAAGACCAAGTAACTTATAAAGACAGAGCTATTAAAAGTACACCTGACTGCTCAACAGAGACTTTAAAAGCCAGAAGGGCCTAGGCAGATGTCCTGCAGACTCTAAGAGACCACAGATGGCAGTCCAAGCTACTATACACAGCAAAACTTTTAATCACAATATATGGAGAAAACAAGATTATTTCAGACAAAACCAAACTTAAACAATATCTATGCACAAATGCAGCCTTACAGAAGATGCTAGGAAGAAAACTCGAACCCAAGGAGGTTAACCATACCCAAGAACACAGGAAATTAATTACATGTATTCTTCACTTTCTAAACTAGAGGCAGCCCAAGCATATGGCTTAAATTAAAACAAACTGACTAGAAGAGTTTTTCCACTTGACTTTAATTCTAGGATCCAAATGCATTCCCATGGAGGAAAGAAATATTCAACACACATGGGACAAGTGCTGGGAAAGAAACAAAGAGACCCAGGACATTTGAGAGAACTAAGGAGGATCCACAGAACCTCTGGGGTAGTGTAAAGCTTTGAGCAGTGACCACATTTTCTACAACTTTCCACTTACCACCACCCCAGCACTTTTACTGCCATCCTGAGATCAAAGTTCTGTCACTCACTACATCTGCCGAGATAGAAAAATCCTCAAGCTGGGCGTTTGTTCCCTTTTGTGTGGTACCGAAGCTAAATCTCCGTATTACATTCTGCCAATATAGTCTGAAATTCCATGATTTGAGATTTCACCACATATTCCATAAAACAAATGGAACGCCTAATATTTTTCTAGTACACTATGAAATTCTTATGAGCAAACTGCTTCCTCTTGCAGTAGATGGGACCTAACAGAGAGACCCACAATTTTTCAATATTCAGTGAACCCTAAATGGGGTGTCTTCCTCAAACTCCTCCTCTCAGGACTCAGGGAACTCCACGAAAGAGGAGGCAGATGACTTGAAGAGCCAGAGATGATGACTGACTCCAAGGAAACAACGTCTCCCAGACAACACGGGACTCACATGAACGCACAGAGAGGGTAGCAGAATGCACAGGTTCAAGCCAGATGTGGTCCCAGAACTGAGACGGAAAAGTGGATAGGAACTCCTGTCCCTAACTAAGAAGCTATCTCTAACTGACATCTGCTTGCAAAGGAAAATTTAGTTTTCTCCAAGAGAGTCCCACTGTACATATAAATCACACTAAAAGGTAGGCCCTATGTCAGGTAGTGGATCACAACACAAAATGAACCCAATGGCATTTTTGTTGACATTTTGTCTCATATTTATTGCTCTGTTTGGGCATTTTGGCTTTTGTTGTTGTTTTATTTTGGGGGGGTTGGTTTTTTATTTGTAAATTGTTGTTTCCAGTTTTTGTGTTTTTATGGTGTGTGTGTGTGTTTTCTTTAGTTTTTATTGTTTTTCTGATTTGTTTGGGGTTTTATTTTCGAGTTTCTACAGAGAGATGGGGGAGAGAGAGAGAAAGAGACAGAGGGAGAAAGAAAGGGTATGGAGTTGGGTGGGTGGGGAGATGGGGAAGAAGGGATAAACTGGGGAAGAGAAACTGACTGAATTGTGTGAAAAATTAGCACTAATAAAGAATGAATGCATACATGTCAATATACGTAAATTTTCATTCAGGCCCACAACAATTTCTCAAAAGTGCATTTCAAGTCTGACTACTTGGTCTTTCATAAATCAAGCAAAAGAATATACAACCAGCATGACCTTGCAGTCAGAACCTTGTCTGGAGTAAAATAGCCATTTAATAAGTAATCGCTAAATATAAGGCTTTCACTGTATTACTTTAGAATCAAAACCTCAGAGGTAAGAGAAGTGTCTACTTTATAGTCTTCACTTTCTCGGTGTCTCCTGCCGTCACTGGACAGATGTAAAGGAAAACACCTCTTTTATGAAGTTAAATATCACAAGACCCTCACCATAAGCTGGTGATCCTTGTATTGCAAATAATCACCTGCATTTTCAGTGTCCATAACGGACAGCCAGCAGGGCCTGCCTCTTCTCTGAGAAGCTCCTGGGAACCAGTTCTGCACTATTCAGATCACCTCCTTACAGCACTGGAGGTTCAGAGCTTATTCACCAGAGAGGCCACGCCAGTCTTGTCTCTTTAATAAATGGGAGCATTCTGTGACCAATAATGTTCTGAGAGGGCTTTTAACATACCGCAGTAGTGGCGGGAGAAGCCCCTCTGTCCTGGATAAGCAAGAAAACCAAGGGCAAAGCTCAGAGTCTGAGGGTTCTATGACGTTCTTTGTAAGATTTCTTAACCAAAGTTGATGATCTCTAACAGCCTTTAACTGCATAGTTCAATTATTCTAGCTCAATACACTAGAAACGTACTGGCTCCCAAAAGTGCTACTGCTTTAAACAGGAAAATCACTGCCTAGGAAGCAAGCATGTGCCTTTTTGTATACTAAAAAAAAAAAAAAAAAAAGCCAAAGGGTTTTTTCCAAATAAGGGTCTCTCTGTTGCTCAGGCTAAACATGAGCTCATAGGATTTAACAATCCTCCTGCCTCAGCCTCCACAGTGGCTGGGACATTGGATATGTACTACCATGACCTGGTTTCTAAAAGAACCAACTTTTAATGTGTGTCTTGATGAAGCAATGGTTTTCTGAACATAATCCTCAAGATGTTTTTCCTCGTATCACCCTCCATTACCTCCTTCTGCCAGCTCTTCACAGTGAACTTGTCTAAGCAGCAAGGGCTGGTGTTAGGAACTGGGATAGCTGAGCTGATGAATGTGACTCAGACCTTAGTGTCACAAAACTTCAAGTGGTTACCTAACTCCTTAGGTGCTGTCCTGCCATTCGTGAGACTGAGGATGGCGGTACCAACCTCAAAGGACTACTATGGGAACAAACAAGGCAACACACAACTTCTTAAGCAAATGGTCACAGGAAACTTTGCTAAGTTGCCTCTTGCCATCTTTGTTCTGAACTGGCTCCTACATACATACTCAACAACTGCTAACTGAGCATCTGCTAAGTGCTAGCTATATATGTTCTCAGGCCCTGGAAGACAAAATAAAGGATTAGACAGAGCCATTAGAGTGAGCCTCTCAGAGTCTAGCAAAAGGAGCAGACACACAAAAGCTAGTGATTTATTTACCACGTGCTAGACCATAGATGGCTTCTGCCGAGGCAGACGATCTGCCGTAAAGAGGATGCCAGGAAGCTGGGAGTGGAGATACACATTTGTGTTCCTAGCACTACAGAAGGGAAGGTAGGGGGACTGCCACAAGTTCAAGACCAGCCCAGACTACACAGTGAGTTTCAGGCCAGTCTGGGTTAAAAAGATGGTACCTGGGCTGTGCTAAAAAAATTTAATAAATAAATAACCTAGTACGTTTTCACCCATGGAATACAGTGGAACACGGGCACTGTCAGGCCAAGGGCTCAGGATTGAGAAATCCACAGCAGTCTGAAGAAACACAAGCAGTCAAAACAGCTTATATTAATTTTAAAAATCCCATTTTAATACTCCTTCATCCCCTCCATTCTTGCCCAAGTCCTGAGGGAAAGAAAACTATTTCCACTGTTTAAAACAAAATCCAAATGAGTCCTTTGTAACATTGGGTTTGTTTGTTCCTTGGGCTTCGATAAAACTTTGTTGCAAGTGCACTCTGTATTAAGCTCTGTGGAAGACACAAAAAAGTACACGGGAAGGCCTCCTCTTCACTGAGTGTATACCCCTGAGGGCTGTATCCCTGGGATGCCTTGATGGGCTCCCTTGCAGCCTGCTTCTGTGTTGCTAACCTCCTGTGACGGCGAGGCATGGTACCTGAACACCAGACTGTGAGGCCCAGCCATGTCCGGCCGCTCCCAGACCAAAAGTCGCCAGATCTAGTTTCTCTACGGGGAGACACTAACAAGCTTGGCAAATGTCACCTCCCTCCCTCCCTCTCTTCATCAATACTGTGACTAACATCTTAACTGCTTTTTGGTGTGTATCAACTGTATGGAATAATGGGCTACACTGAAACATTTTCTTGGCTGTAGACTGTGGTTTACGCCCATTCATGCCCATTCCTGTCACATCCCTCTCCCAACTGTTACACTTCCTCTTCTCAAATAGTCCTCCTACTTTCACACCTTTTTTTTAAAAAAAAAAAAAACTAGATTTAATGTGAAGAAGAGGAGATATTGTAATATTTACCATGTTTCTTTTTTTTAAATCAAAGGTTATTATTATGGGTATTTTCCAAAAATAATCATTAAGAAAAGGTAAAATTTTTCACACACATACATGCACACATGCTCACTTGCTATCAGTATTACTCTTGTGTCTTAATTTCGGTAGCATTACTATAAATAACTGAGATGTTCAGGGAGACAGTGATGTAAATAAATACAAGCAAAGAGAATATAACCAACATTATATGGGTTACCACAATACCACAATATTCTCAATAAGGCAAAACTGAAGGTACAGAAATAAACCTACCTATGACCAATTACTTTTTTGACTAGTGTGAATGGAGAAAGAATAATCTTTTTTAACAAATCATACAGAAACAGTTGGATATAAATGAATTAAACCCCTACTTCATATACCAAAAAATAGAAGCATTAAAATTGCAAAACTCATAGAAGAAACATAGGTATAAATTTCTGTGACCTTAGACTAAATAAGGTTTTGTTTGTTTGGTTGGTTTGGTTTAGGGTTTTTTGTTGTCTGTTTGTTCATTCGTTTTTTAGATGGGGCGTCTCAGTGTAGCCCTGGCTATCCTGGAACTTTCTCAAGTTAGACAAGGCTGGCCTCTGCCTCTTGAGTGCTAGAATTAAAGGTGTGCACCACCACTGCCTAGCTAAGAAGGGTTTCTTAAATCTAATTAACAGAAGAAAAAATAAATTGGGTTTATCAACTTAAAAGGTTTTATGTTTTATTATTTAAAAAAAAAAAGTTAAGGCAAGAGACTGGAGAAATAGCTCTGTGGTTAAGAGCACTTGCTCTTCAGACAACACAGGTTCAGTTCCCAGCACATACATGGTGGCCTATATCCATCTGTAACCCCACCTTCAGGGGATCTTCTGACCTTCTCAGGCACCTGGCAAGCGCATGCTGAAAACAAAACACTCATACACAAGTCCTAATTTTTGTAACTAAAAACAGGAGAAAATGTTTGCAAATGAAATACTGGTAAGAGAGTACAGTACACAGATAATATAAAGAACACTTTCAATTGAACAATCAAAAGACAAACTTCACTGGGCCTGGTAGCATAAACTTGTCATCCCAGATATGTGGGAGGCTGAGGCAGGAGAATTACAACTCAAGGCCAGCCTTACACAATTCAGTGAGGCCCTGCCTGTCTCTGTCTGTCTGTATGTCTATCTGTCTGTGTGTGTGTGTGTGTGTGTCTGTCTCTCTCTCTCTCTCTGTCTCCCTTACACACACACACACACACACACACACACACACACACATAAAAACACACACTGCTGAGAATAAGTGACTGTTGTTTGCTCAGTCCTAAGTGAGACATCTATATCAACCCCCTTCCCACCCCATCCCCATGCCAAGGCTCAGGGAACAAAAGAAGAAGTAAAGTAAGAGTTACAATGAGGAGGACTACTGTGAAGTGCTGTCTTCGGGACATAGCATGGCCACTGTGATCACATTTCACAGAAACTGTCATTATTCCAGCAGGCAGCACTGACTGGACTCCTTGAGCTTGAGACCACAGCACAGGGGTACAACCTAGCATGTGTAAGGCCTGAGCTTCAAGGCTTAGCACCAAAATAAAAGAAAAAGGGAAGGGGTAAAAAGAGGAAAGGAGGGGAAGAGAAAGGAAAAGGACAAACAAACCAATTTAAGGATAACCAGTGGAGTCAAATGCAACAGCATACACCAAACATCCCAGCACAGGGGAAGCAAAGACAGGAGGCCGCTGGGGCCCAGGAGCTCAAGGCTGCGCTGGGTAAAGCAATGAGACACTGTCTCAATGCAAACAAACACACACATTACAATGGGCTAAGTTCGTGAGCAAATGTACCTCCAAAGATTACACACAGATGACCAATAAGCAATGGCATCATGTTCAGCCTCCTTTGTCAGCAGGAAAATGCAAACAATGCCACAAAATCCCATTTCACACATAACACAGTGGCTAAAACAGAAAGAAAATAGAAACAGAGTGAGGATTTACATGAACACAGAGAAGCCAGAATCTCCCACATTGCGGCTGGAAATTAAAGTGGCCTAGATGCTGTGAAAGACCTTATGGCAATTCCTCAAATATCAAAGTACAGAGTTACCATAGGACTCAGCTATCTACTTAAGAGAACAGAAAACATACACAAAAACTGCACGTGAACACTCAGAGAAGTCCTGCCAATAATAGCCAAAAACCCCAAGGGCTTTCAACTGATGGAGAGATAAGCAAAACAGCATATAGCTACGTGATGGTATCACACCATGAAAAGGAATTAAATCCGGACACATGGTACAGCTTGTGCCCTATAAGCATTATGCAACATAAGCGACACACAAAAGACCACAGAGTGCTGATTCTTTTTCTATGAAATGTCCAGAAAACGTAAATCCACACTAGCAGAAAGCAAATCACTGCTTAGGAGGGAAGAGGGAGAAATTTGACGGGAGGGTGTATGTCTGGGGAAGGGGTGACAGAGGTCTCCACCACTTGGATAATAGTGACGGCTGCACATTGTGGATAGACTGAAAACCACCAGCCTGCACCTTTTCAAATGATGGAAGTGCTGTGTTGCATTAACTGAATTTATTCTACAGAAAATAATTTTAAGGAAAAAAAACACATGTGTAACATATAAAAAAAAACAGTGATAAGAATGAAAAGAGTTAGAAATCAAATGAGCAAGGAGAAAATTGAGTGGAACACATAGCTTACTTCTCCATACACATGGTAAACAGAATGCAGTAAAATGCGCTTTGGTTCCCCAGGAGGCACAGGCCACAATGGAGACAGATGCTCCACCTCTGGATTAAGCACACAGCACAAGCAAAAGTGTCCAGAAGCTACTGGAAATTACCAGCTTGTGGTAAGAGCAAAAACAAAAGCCATGCCCAGAGACCTGTGCTGCACTCAGCCTACATCAGAGAGGGTTCTTTTTGTTTTGAGGGTCACAATTAAGGAAGAGTCTAACAAATGGTCAAAGTATTGAGAAGAAGTGACTTGTTGGGTGTGTAGCCCTAAACAAAGCTTATATAATCTCTTCCAAGGGGCAGGAAATATCACAGAGAAGGGGGCGGAAAGACTGCAAGAGCTGGAGGATGGGGACACTATGAAACGCTGACTTCCAGATATGCTATGGCCATTGTAATATGGTAATAATAAGGTAGCCTGTGACTACCTGCAAAAGACCTACACACACACACACACACACACACACACACACATGAATGCTTGGGTATGCGCACACATATATACACACACAACATAGAAGTAGAAGCACAATAATTTGGGGAGAAGAGAAAGCCAGCAAGAGTGAAATAACAAAGCGTAATGGTGATTAATATGATCACAATACTATACATGTATGTAATTGTCAAAAATAAAATGTTAAAAACATGGGGGAGCAAAAGCACTGCTCCTAAGCCCATGACCTGAGTCCCATCCCCAGGACCCACATAGTAAGATAGAACCAATTGCTCAAGTTGTCCTCTGACCTCCACAACTACACCACAGTCCACACACCCCACACACCCCACACACATACACACCATCAATTAATAAGTTTGATAACGAAAATACAATTAGCATTAACATCAAATAGTACAAACATATTATTTCTCTTGATTCTATAGGACAAGCAGTCCTGGCCTTGGCACCTGAAGGCTGTTAGTTCGGACAGGAGTGGCCTGTTCACTGGGACCTGTGGGCTTATTCATATGGTCCTCGAGTTCCACGCGCAAAGAGACACCAAGACTCAAGACACACACACCCATGCCCCGGAGGCTTTCCGAGCACTCTTGTGTCACTGGCCAAAGCCAGCCAAACAGCCAATCCCAGAGTCAAGAAAAAAGTGACAACCCAAGGGCAGAGGAGAGACTGGAGAAATGAGAGACCTTTTCCATTTCTTCAAATAAGGTAGCCCTGAGAGAAGCACAGGGCTGTCTTTCGGTTTCCCTTTACAGCAGTTACTGCATAGGGCTTTGGAGGCAGCCTTCGTGAAAAGGCATTTGCCTTTAAATACGGTCACACCTGGCATCAGCAGGCACTGATGAGAAGCCTTGCCAACTAGGACTGGGGAGTGGCAGGCAGGGTAGGGGAGAGGAGAGTATACACACACTCCAGGGCTCTCAGTCCCCCACAGGAATGGGGAATGGAATCATCACCACTCTTTTTTGATCATTCTTTCTCTCTCTCTCTTCCCCTCCTCCTCCCCCTCCTTGGCTGGCCAACAGAGTTGAATTCCCTTGCTCCGGTTCACACAGGCAACAATTCTGCTCCACCCTGATAGCTTGAACTTAGAACTGCAATTGTTGAAACTGGAACTTCCCCAAATCCAGGGTAGGGGGAAAGGTAGCCATGCGCCTCATAAAATAGTGATTTTTTTTTTTAAGGATACCATTTTATCAAAAGAAAAACTTCCCATTACTGAATTCCAAGGGGAACTTTGCAAATGGGGACATAACGGAAATGAAAACCGTTGCCTGATATTTTCAACAGGGTTTGGCCAGAAATAAGAAAAGCATTCCCCACCAGGCTACTTCAGATATTAACAGTTGATAATGACTTAGTTAGTGAAGCCTTGGTAAAGGCATTTTCATGTTAGCTGAGAAAGATAGGTTACTTTCTGGTTAACACAGAAATAGCAATAAAACATAAAAAAAAAAAAATTAGGTAACACGTAGTATGATCCTTGGTCTAAATACATTAAGTGTTATCCCAATTTACTCTTGACAAAAGTTGAATGAGAGGCAGTTCGAGGTTTTCTCCCTATGTGACCGGAGAGTAAATCATACATTGGTAATACTATATAAAGCATGGTGTCATTTAAACAATGTCTATCAATTGGGAAAAGGTTAATATGTGTCTTTCTGGACCCTAGGTCTGTTATAACATGCCTAGCTGAATGACTCAGTGTACCAGAAAATGCCCAAAGTCTCAGAGACCCATAGCGGTACATTGGAAGCATTTGTATATTCCAACATCATCTAATTGATCTATTGCTTGATCTATGATTGATTGAACCTCACGCTGAGCAAGCATTCTAGCACTAAGAGATACACGCTCAACTCTTTTTGAACATTTTTTTTTTGAGACAAGGTTTCACTACTTTGTCCAAGCTGACTCTGAACATACTGTTGGCCCTTGCAGGTCTTGAACTTCAGCTCCTCCTGAGTCAGTCTCACAAGTAGGGATTCCCAGCATGCCACTTTTCTGTTTTATTTCTAAGGTAGGTATGCCAGACTCCTTCCTGGGCCTGCTTTGTTTCCACACCTATCTATCCCTTTGAGGGTTAGCCTAATGTCATGCCATGGCTTCAAATACCATCTCTATTGATGTCTCTGCCCTACCTGCTCAGTCCTCAAGAACTTCATCTTCTACATCAACCACAATCCTGACATCTTTAGCTCAATACCTATCAGGTATCTCAAAACTTTAGGTACCCTGTCAAACCTGCTCCTGATCCAGTCTTTGCCATCAGAGTAAACACCTCATTGTCTCCCTACCCACGTGGCACAAACCCAGATTTCTCTGATTCTCCCCCACATACACTACCTCTCATGTCCTAAGTCTAATTTCTCAGCATCTTCTTTGAACTATAGAAACAAAATATTTTCTGAGCCTATTCAACTCTCCCATTTCATTCTCTCCCATTAGTATTCACTCTCAGGACCTCAATTTCTTGCATTCTCACACCTGAGTGCCTGCCTGTTGCCAGACCCTCCCACACTTACTATGGAGACCCTCAAACAACCTGCTTTGACAGGCGAGACAGAAGCACACTTAACCAAAGGTACAACTTTAGGATGCCTTTGCTTGTTCGTACTTCCCATTCGTGGTTCTTTGCCATAACCATTAAAAATGTGACTAGGAAGGAGGCTAGGCTCCTAGAGAAGTGTGGACTTAGAGCAAAGAACAGAGCCATCTCAGCAAAGTCAGCCTAAAGCAGGTGACATCCAGCCTTCCCCAACCCACCACAGCTAAGAGCACAGGCAGCATGGCAAAGCTACTTACCCAACCCACAGCTATCACAGTACACAGGCTAATTTACTCAAGACCAACGGAGCCTGGCTCAGATCAGGAAAACGACACCACCATGCCATAACTCCTGAGCAACAGTGAATCATTATTGGTGCATGCTGCTGAGTTTATGCGGAGTGTGTTATAACATTACCATGGTGGCAACTGACAAAACTATAACCACCATCATAACGTTATCAAAACTACTGCAATATTCCCCCATGGGTCTCACTACTTCCTTATCTCTTCATAACAGTTTCTCTATTCACCAGTCAACACGATCTTTTGACTGGAATCATGTCCATGTTGCCATCCTGTTTATATGCTTACAATAAAAGCCACTTGGATCTAGCCTACCTCCAACCTCAACTGTGTTTACTACCCTCCCATGGAGACTCATCATGATTTAAGCATGCTATCATTCTTCCTATTCTTCCAACAGAGAAGTCATGGGCAGGATTTTTATACATGATGCTCCTTCTACCTAAGAATCATTCTCTATCTATCTATCTATCTATCTATCTATCTATCACCTATCTACCTACCTACTCTATCTATCCATCTATCTAGATATATATCTACTTACCTATCTACCTATCTATCATCTCTCTATCTACCTACCATCTATCTATCCATCTATCTAGATACATATCTACTTCCCTATCTATCGTCTACCTACCTATCTATTTACCTATTTATCTCTTTCTTCCCCCTCCTTCCTCCACCCACCTACTCCTTCTAATTTGAATTTTACTTTACATGTCACTTTCACACAAAGGTACTGCTTTGACTCCCTGCAGCAGTTAATACTGACCAACAACTGACCAAACTATACTCCCTAGGAGACAAGCCTCTGGCCACACCTAGAGAGTGAAGAATGATCTAGATTAGGTTAAACTGAGCCGGGAAGACCCATTTTGTGGGTTATATCATCACCCTGGCTGGAGCCCTGGAAGGAATAAAATGAATGCTAATGAGCTGAGCACTAGCATGCAGCATCTGTTCTCTGTTTCCTGACCGTAAATGTAACAAGCTGCCTCCAGCTCCTGCTGCCAGACCTTCCAGCCGTGATGAGCTAGATCTTCAAACTGTGAGCCAGCATAAACCTTTCCTTACATTGCTGTTGTCACAGCAATAAGAAAGGTGCCTCACACACTGCCAGGTCTAAACTAGCAGACTAGCCAGAGACAAGCCTGCAGTCCCAGCACTGAGGAAGCTGAAGCAGAAGGGTTGCATGTTCAAGTCCAGCCAAGGCTATGCTGTAAGACCTTATCTCAGAAAGATCAATTAGTGGCATCTAGAGAGATGGCTCAGTGGTTAAGAGCATGAGCTGCTCTTCCTAGAGGACCTGGGTTCAATTCCCAGAACCTACATTGTGGTTCACAACTATCCTCAACTCCAGCTCCAGGAGATCTGATATTCCACCAGGCATTCACATGGAACACGTACATACATAGAGCCAAAATACCCACACAAATAAAAATAAATATTTTTAAATTAAAACAAAAAACCTTACAACTGAAAAAAAATACCAAGTCCATTTTATTGTTTGATTTCAATTCTTAGCACTATAGTTGTCACTGTAATGTTTTTCTTGATTCTGTGCATCTTTACTGTATGCTCTCGCCATTAGTTAAATTTCACAAGAACAGCATCCAGTGTGTGCCTCCTCAGATCCTTAGCTCCTAGAGTTCCGTCACACAGTTAGGTACTCATTAAATATTGTGTGAGCGCTGAGTGGCTCAGACCCTCTTTGAGAGAAGGTTGTACTTTGTATGTTTTAGTTTGGTGTGAGAGAGAGAGTGCGTCCGTGCGTGCGTGCGTGCATGCAACATCTTTCTGTCTGTTCCTATGGTTGGTTTTGTTTCATTTTGCTGAGACCAGTCTCACTAAGTAGCCCTGACTCACTCTGAACTCGCAGCATTCCTCTTAGCCTCCCAAGAACTGGAATGACAGGTGTGTACATCCATGTGGTTGAAATCCAGTTGTTACAGAGGTGACTCGCTAAAATGGAAAGGAGCAAAGACACGCCGACTCCGCCAGTTTGAACCTGAAACAAAACATTTCACATCGCACAGAATGGGCTCAGAACAGCTCTGCTCTTGCACGCTGGGTAAAATACATGCCGCACTCACTGTCTGAGCTTCCTTCCTCATTATGAAACAAGACGGTAATTACTACCTCACAGGGCTGTGAAAATAAAGAAATGCAGAGATAGGACTTGGCCTGGCACACTCAGCAGTAAGGGTGGTGGTAATGGAGACCCTTCTACTACACTGATTAAGCTGTCATTGTCCACAGGGTCTCATTGAACCTATCAAGTCTACTAAGAGGTTTTGCTTTGGTTTTGTTGTTGTTGTTTATGTAGGGTTTTTTTTTTCTCTCATTTTTAAGCATTTCAAGTTGTCTCTTCTCATCAAGAACGCAATGAACACAGACATTAGAACAAGTTGGGTTAGGTTCCGGCCCTTGCTCTGTAACTAGCTGGGTAAATTGGGCGGGTCACCAACTTCCCAGACCTGAAAGTTTCCTTGCCATGTGCTCTGGCTGTGCTGAGCAGGAGGGACAGGAAATACTCTGCGAAGAGGTGGAGAGGCTGATGCAAGACCGAGCCATGAGGCCAGGGGGACAGGCAGACAATCGCTCCACATCGCCCCATTCCAGAGTACAAACAGCAATGTTTAAACAGCCTTCACATGGGCTGTGCCACACCATGCTCCTCACCACACTAGGGCACGTCAGATGACAACACTTGCTTACGCCCGACCAGAATCTCACAGAGAGGTAGGACACATGGGGGCTAGCACCTTGTAGCCATGCTACTACAGCATGCATTTTCTACGTGCTTGTTGGATAGGGGAATGAATAAACAAATATAGTAGGAAAAACCTGAATTAAACAACATCAGGCCTCTTCCTTGTGCACATTTCTGAGAGCATTTAATATGTGAGCATGTTCTATGAATCACATCGGATGCGGTGTTTCCCAACTTTATTTGGTCATAGAAGTCATTTTATTTCTCTTGAACCTTATTAATATCTCTCAGAGTTGTAGCCTGCCATAAAACATGCTTTGAGAAACATCATAAGCTTATACAGTGTCTGTCATTTTTACTATCATGAAGTAAGTTATCTTACTCTTAATGCACAAGGTAATTAAAGGGCTGAGAACTTTGATTCCTAGCTAGTATACAGAAGCTGTCTCCTAGCATCCCAGAACGCCTGCAAGTCTCCCGTCAGCAGGCAGGGCCTCACTCTCTCCAAGCGCCTAAGCAGCAATGTGCCAGCCTCATTTCCTGACCCTGCTCCCAGCTCCCTCATGGCCACATGAGTCCCACAAACTCATCCATTTCCTCTTCCACTGTGTTTCTCTACAGCACTAGTCTTACCATGAATGCCTTCCTCACTACCCCTCTGTTACAAAATCTCCAAGAAAGTTCTCATCCTGTTCTTTACAACACAATGTCACTTTCTCCTGTCTCACTCATCATCCCTTAACTGTAAATATAACCACGCCTCAATCTGGATTCTCTTTTTGTACCATTTGTATCCCAGAAAGACTCTGTTTCTCTAGGCTTCTGCTCAAGTTGTTGGCTTTGCCTGGGCCACTCTTCAACATTTGCTCTATCTACAGCACTCCTATTCACCTCTCAAGGTCTTGATTACCGGTTATCTCTAATGAAATGCCCCTTCTACCACAACTAGCCGCTTCCCCACATGTAAGTAACTATACACCAATGCCAATATAAAGTGAGCTGTATACATGACGCCAGACTGAGCAGAGTTGGGAGAGATGAACAGAAGCCATCAATTCAGGGAGAATGACTAAACAGGCTGGTAGGAGGAGAGGCCAAAAGGGTGTGTGCAACGGCGGGGCTTGAACTTGAAAGGAGAGGGCAGAAAGTGCTGCCCTGTGAATAGCAAAGGGAACCCTCCCAGAGAGCTGCAGAGAAGGGAGTGTTCGCTCGGGCTGTGTGGGAGAGCTGATTCACAATGAAACAACGTTCTCCCTCTCCGTGGACTGCAGAAAGATACGGGAAGGAAGCCGGCAGAAGGATGGGGTACAGGATCACAGCAGGGGTGAAAGATCACAGGCAAACAGCAGACCAGAAAGGCCGAAAGGCAAGACAAATGGGGCTGAGAAGAAGGCACCGACCCAAGCTGGCTGGGAGCCCAGAGAGTGTCCGGGGCCAGATGGGTTCCATGCTCAGTAGTCTTTGATCAGCATTCAAAGAGTAGGCTGGTGATTAAACCCCCAGTGTCTATGAAGAACAGATTTCTCTGATATTCTACTCACGGCCCAATGTTCACCCCACCCATATCCATGTGTGTGGGCTACCCCTTGGGAAGCAGAGAGTGCTAGAGAAGGGTTGGGTGTGGAATCTCCTTTCACTGGGGAAAGGAGTAACAACCTACAAGGAAAGCATAGGGCTTGATGGGACCCAGAGCCTGCGGAGATCACAAAACCTGTGGGTCCAGAGTAGACAGCAAGCCCCAAAAATGCCTCCTCCCACCCAGAGGCAGAACATGGCAATGAGGAAGCCAAGGCTGCACTTTCAGAACCTTGAACCAAGGTTTGAGGATCTTGTCAAATGTAAATACTTAGATTTACGCAAACAATAACACAAGCATACCAGCTCACATAAACCTGAAGTCCTCACAAACCGAGCTCAGCTAAACCCTGAGCTTCGAAGGTGACTGTCTCCATTCTCCCCACAGCTCAGCGCCACTACTCCCTGTGTGACAACTCTCTCCCTCCCCCAAGAGTCAGAGAAACCCTTCTTTCTTAAAGGGAGCCCAAGTGCCGGCCTGGATCAAGTACCAGCTCCTGGGCCAGTCACATTCCCTGATCGAGGGCTCCTTAGATTGACCGGAACTAAGTCACATGACCACCAGGGTTCTATCAATCCTACCCAAAACACATGAACTCCAGTTCCCCAAAGAAAAGAAGTGTGGTTCAACAAACAGGAAGTCTACTATGGTGTGGTTACTGTTCTTAAGGACCCAGGGACCACAGGCAGAAGCCCAACCCCAGTAATGGCAACACAGAAGAGCTTTGAAGTCAGGCCCGGGCTGTAAACATCCTCTGACCCTCATTAGCTGTATGGCCTCAGGTAAAATACTTCATTTCTCAATGCCACAATTTTCTTATTAGAAAATGGGGTACAATGCCTGCCTCCTGGAGATGTTTACAAGGACCAATTAAATCACACACATAAACAGCTCAGCACAATGCCAGATACAAAGCGATCAAGAGCCGGCCCGTCACTATTATTAGAAAACAACTGTGATGACAGTGGGTGTCATGAGAAGATGTATACCACATGAAGGGTGAGCAGGGAATTCGTGAAAGAAAGCTGCGTCAGCATTTACAGCAGTCAGTCTAGGCTCGGGAGATCATTAGAGCAACTCAGGACGCAAGCCAGAGGCCCAGGAGTTAAAGCCAGGTGACAATTCAAATCAAGAAATGTGTTAAGCATGCGGGAATGCACTCACTAGGGAGACCCACCTGGCTCCAAAGTAAAACAGTGTGAAGGGTGATGTGCCTCCTGCGGGAGGGGAGGTTGACTAAAAGTGCTTCCATATTTCCAGCCACTGGCCAAGGGGGTGGGACCTTGGTAAGCGTATAATAATAATAATAATAATTAATAATCATGCAGAGACTACAACTACTCATCCTCTAACCCCCCCCCCAAAAAAAATGCTTCTGCATAAGTTAGGAGGCAAAATACCTTCCTTTAAAATTGTTATCTCTTACCTCTCTAAGATCTGTGCAGAAACCGAGCAGGCCCACAAAGTCTCTGATGTGAAGGGCAGCCCACAGTGTTGCAATAACCCACGGAGCCTTAGACACAGGCAGGCAAGTAAGATCGGATGGGAGAGGTCAAGGAGGGCAGGAATAAAATCTGAGTCGGCAGGCCTTTGGGAACAGGGGAACTTTCGCTATGGGATGGTGCTGTTGTCACTGTGGCCGTCACTCATCACACGGACCTTCTCAGCGCCAGAGAGAACACTGCAGAAGTTTTAAGCTAAAACTGGAGGAGGATGCAGTACCTTCCCATGAACAACGCTGTAGCTCAGAAGAACATTTTCACTTCACGAACTGCCATACCTAAGACTCTGTATTGAATCTCACTGCATCCTGTTGCACTGTGTGTGTTATTTTGCATTGTCCCTACTGATTCTTGTTAATAACTGACTATATGGTTATATAGGAAAATTATAGTATTTTAAATATTGGGTTATACAACGCATGTTATGAAAATTAATTTCGCCTGCCTTTCCCTTTTTCAACACAGTGACTAGAAGTTTCCCTCTGTGGGTGTAGGGCTAGAGAGGAAACCCAAGGCTTTGCACGTGTCAGGAGAGCACACTACCACTGGGCCACAACCACAGCCTGCGAGCAGAAGTGCTCGAGTCGTGTGGCTCACAGAGAGTATCTCCATTTGCTTGCCGCTGTGAAGCATTCTCGGGACCTACACAGCCGGTTAAGGGTCTGAGGCAACGCCTGAAGAACCTGACCGCTTTCACTTTGTTAGAAGCAGACCTTTATCTTTGACCCTAGGCTTTCAACTCCGCTTGCTAGGTGAGAATGGAATATCAAATTCTCTCTCTCTCCTACTTCCTCCACATGTGTGTCTATATTTCCTGTCTACATTAAGGGCTCACTCCTTCTGCTGTGGAGGGCTGAAATCTCTCTGAAACCATGAGCCAAAATAATTTTTTCTTCCCTTAAGGTGTTTCCGTCAGGTATTTTGTCACAGTAATGTGGTGATACACACCTCTGTACAACATCCATTTTTAAAATGAGCTTCACGCTAGTTCGATCACACCTGTATTCTAAGAAATGTTCTACCCTTCATTATTTTGGTTCTCCTGGCTATTAATTTTTTTAAGAATATTTCTCCCAAACCACCACGGATTGCATGTAATAGCTTTGTGTAGAATAGTTCCAAAATCACTTTGAAAGCAAAACCTTTTTCCCTAAATTCCTTAGTTTTCTAAAAATCATTTAGAAAAGTTAACGAGGAGCTGGCGCGATGTCTCAGCTGTTAAGAGCAGTTAGTGCTCTTGCAGAGCTCCTGGGTTCAGTTCCCAACATGCATATCAGGTGGCTCATAACTGACTCTAACTCCAGTTCCAGGATCTGATGCCTTCTGGCCTCTGTAGGCACACACACGCACATGGTCCATATAAAGTCACAAAGACACATATAAATAAAAACAATAGCCTTTTTTTAAGAAAGAGAAAATTAATAAACTTTTCAACCATGATTTTTTTTAATGTAGGAGAAGCTAACGAAGCTAATAACCAGAAGCATAATCCCCCCCAAATGCTACATTTGCGACTCAAGCATGCATGTACACACACAGGGACAGAGTGAGACTTTTATATTTCATTTGTTCTAACAGGTCTGAGAAAAATTCTAGTGTTACCTGTGTCTATGTTTATCCTGTGATCCTTAGGAAGACATCATTCCCTCTAAGGCTCACTTTTTCCTGTCTGTAAAACGGGCACAATACAGGTGTCCTTTGCCACATGGCGAAGCCGTCTCATGGTTCATGAATGTGTATAAAACCACACTCAGAAAAGCTCAAAGTTTTTTACAAGCATTCGGCCGTGTACCTTTCTGAAGTGGGTTGTTAATTATGTGTCGTTACGCTTCATTTACTAGACGGAAAAGCTGAAGCATGGGAACATAATTCCAGTTAATAGTTGACTTAGAAACACGGCTGAGGCTTTAAACATGGGAACGAGATAGCAGAAAAGATGCTGGGAAAGAAAGATCTAAGCAGGAGCTCGCTCCGCCCTAGTTCTTTATAGTGAACGTCTCGGCTGCCCCTGCTGGTTTGCGTGCTTTACTGAGCAGAGCCGACTTGCCCCGTGGAGGAAGAGGGGGACGAATGGGAAGCTTGTAGTTTCCCAGGTACCTCAGATGCCTTGCACAGGACAGCTGGTAAAGTACAAAGCAAAGAGAGTGTCGAGTTGCCATCAAAACCTCTCCACCCTTTGTTACTGACCCTTGGAGGCTACCAAAAGTCTAAACAAACCATATACCCAACAAGAACAATTCCCTAGACATGGACCTGTCACCTGCTACTGCCCCCTACCCTTCTGAGTCAGGGTGTCCTGGAACTTGCTAGCTAAACCAGCTTGGCCTTGAACTCACATGGATCCTCTTACCTCTGCCTCCCAAATGCTGGGATTAAAGGTGTCCAGCACCACACACAGCTCTGCCCGGTTCTTCTGACAGTTACACTTCACCTACAACCCAACAACTCTATGCTTGGCCTCAAGCGATCTGGCTGAACATACATACACACAGGGGATGCTGTCAATCCCTGAGGACCAAAAGGAGGATGGTGGAAGGGTGGCGTGCGCTTACACAGCTGGTAAGCTGTTCTTACTGACCACTTTGTGCTTGCCTGGCAGCAGGTAACAGGAATTAGAAGCCCTTCATCCCAGGGTGGCATTCTGAAGAACAGCCCCTCAAAGGGAGGGAAAAAAAAGCATAGGAACCTGAAATCATTCCTGTGTAGAAAAAAAGTAAAGAGGAAAAGTTCAGTCCATTTTTGGTCCAGCTCAGGTGGATCTGCCCCAGGTTGTGGCTGAAACCTAATATTGGCGACCACATGAGGAAGCAGAGGTCTCTAAGGAAACAGTGCCAGAGTCCTGGTTAGAACTCTGTGCAGGACAAAGGGGAAGAGGTAGAGCTGCTGACCACTGAAACAGGTTAGAAGGGAGGGAGCATCTCCCAGGAGTCTGCAGGATTCGGATCTCACGCAGCAAATGGGGATCTAAGGCCCGTGCTTGGATAATCCGCAGCTAAGCACGCCAAAGCTTAGAAAATGAAGGATCTAGTTACAAGAGGAAACTACATACATGGTACTGAGCTCCACAGGCCACCCTCCTTCAGCAAATGCCATCTTCCCACAAGTCCTTCCCTCCCCACCACGTTGTGGTCTTTGCCTCAAGAGCCAACACGATGTCTGACACCATGCTAAGAAAAAGCACTGATGAAAATATAAACAATAACAGCACGTTTCCGTGAAGAATATTTCTAACTAATATGAGAAACAATCCACAGACCTTGTTTCTCATCTTAGCTTCTCAAGTGAAAACACACACAAATATTCTGTTTTCATCTATATAGCCAAAGTGCAACCAAAGTCTGTGATATAGTGAACTTAGTGAATTTGGACAGCGCATGGTTTAATTACAACAAAATCTTTTCTAACTGTAAAGTGTCTACAATTATCTGGGAAAAGTCATTCAAGTATTTTTTTTAAATATTGTGCTTTCCCTAGAAGAGTATATATGATACAGCTGGGAAAACAAACCCAGTTCCTGTGAAATGCATAAGCCAGTGGAGAACACTACAAAAAAGGTGCAAGGCAGGCTTTCACGGCTGCAAACAGTCTTTTTATGCATGAAAATCAGAGGTGTATGAAGCTGATATCATACACTGGGTGAGTTCCAGGCCAGTGTGTGCTTAGGAAGGCCATGTCTCTTTCTCTCTCTCTCTCTCTCTCTCTCTCTCTCTCTCTCTCTCTCTCTCTGAAACAAAAACAAACAAACAAAGAGCCCAGTGTAATGATGCAAATGTCTAATCCCAGCACTTGGGAAGCAGAGGCAAAAGGATCTCTGTGAGTTGGAAGCCACCCTACCCTACTTGAGTTCCAGGATAGCAAGGGTGAGATAGAAAGACCATCTCAAAACAAAGCAAAAACTAGATGATACATGGACGGACAGACAGACAGACAGACAGCTATCATGTCCCAGTAGACTTGGCAGTACATACCTGTAATTTCAATACTCTTAAGGCTAAAACAAGAGGATCACAAGTTCAAGGCCAACCTAGGCTATGCAGAGCCAATCGTAAAGACAAAATACAATGATAACAACAATAATAAGAGGCCAATGTGTGTGTGTAGGCTTCCCCCTGCCAAGCATTCATTCATGTGGGCACCCACTGGGGAACAGCAACGTGGCTCTTTTCTGATTGCTGTCCTTTTTTCTCAGCCACCACAACAGCTGCATCACTGCTGGCTGTTCTGCTGTAACGCCCACTGCTTAGGCTCCTCCTCTTCCCTTGGCACACCTGCCATCTAAGAGCACAGCGCCCAGCCTACAGGTAAAATGACTGGGGAAGAATGCTCTTCCTGCTTCTGTGGAGGCTGACGCTTGGGGATATCCCTCTATGTGTCACCACGGAGAACGCCGATGCCTTTTGGAAGAAAATGCTGGAGGTCACGATTCAAGAAGGGAGCCTAAGCAATGACTAAGCTGGTAAGCTTGGTATGCGGGAAAGTTGGTATGGGCAGGGTAAGTCAGTATCCCTGCTCAGCCAGCCAGAAACAGGAACTTGTTACACATTCCAAGAAGGGCACACACTTGAGAACAGGAAGAGAGGATTCTGGGAAGGCAGCTGGCCTGCAGAGAAATCAGAGCTGCTCCTGAGGTCACACAGCCACCAACCGCACACGGCCCATCCTTCAAACTGAGGCGTTAGACACATATAAAGAAGCTGAGCTTTACCACACAGTTGAGACATAGAGTGGCCCAAGTAGAGTCTTTGAACACAACCTGGACAGGAGAAAGAGGACAAGGAACCAAACAACCAGTATTGCCCTCAGCTCTAAGCCTGGTTTATGTGAGGTCTTGGCTTCTTGCAATAACTTTGATCAACTTGTAAAGGAGGAGAGAGAAAGGGCAAACTGAGGCCCATCCAGTGAGACTTTCTGGCCCAAGCCAGTTAGAAACATGTACTGTGGTACAGGTACAGGCATGGGGACTGACAGCACGCCACCAAGACCTAGCCACTGGAGCATGAAGGACAGGCTGCTGAGGAAACCCACACTCCTGCACTAAAGGCAGGAGGAATAAAAGCGGCCACTCTCTTCCCCGCCACTCTCTTCCCCCGCCAAAATCCCAGTAAAGTGCAATGACAGAGAAAAGCATTCTTCCTTTGATATGTAAACCAGGAAAGACAAAGAGAAGAGAAAACTCTAGACACATTTTGCGGGTCAGGTTTGGACAAACAGCATGAAAGAGATCTGAGACAGTGACATGCAGGTCTCCATCTTGCTTGCAGATCACCGGTGGCCATGCACACCTTCAACTTCTAGAAGACCAGAACAGCCCTTTTCGGTTGCTCTCGCCAGACCGGCAATGATATCAGAGATCACCCTCAAGTGGATCAGCCTAAGATGAAGCTAAGGCCAACAAGCCCATCCACACCATCTGCTTCTTTGCTGCCTAAACCTCCCAACCCCACCCCTGCTGTGACCCAAAATTTGAGCAAGCAGCCAGACCAGAAGGAACACCTACCTCTAACTCCCTGCATGTTTTTGCTACACTTCTGGAAACTGAGGGAGTTGGGGGGAGATGCGCACTTCTAGCCAAAAAAAGTCAATAGGCTCCCCAGAGGGATAAGACCCCAAACCAAAAGATAACAATGAGAAGTATGTAGGCACAAAAACCACACACACAGCTCAATACACATGTGTACCTACTTCGAGAACAAAGGAGAGAGAGCTTTTAAATCAAAAATGCTAAAAACTTGATTAGAACCAAATATGATGACATGCCTGTAATGCCAGCTCTCGTGAGTTAAAGCAGGACAAAGGGCTATAAGCCAGCCTAGGCTACACAGGGAATTCTGGGCAAGTACAAACTACACAGCAAGACCCTGTCTCAATAAAAACAACAATAATAATCATGTTAAAGACACTGAAAACCCAACTTAAACTTGGATATAAATGTTGAGAAAAATCTCCCTTAAAAGACCCAGGAAATAACAAGACAGAAATGATGAAAGGTATGAAATGAGAGGGTTGATCCAAAAGACCTAACATCTAAACAACAAATTCCTTAAAGAGACATTACAGGAAAAAATAGGGAAAAAAAAAAAAATACCAATGAAATAATTCAAGAAAGTTTCCCAGACTAAAAGATATAAATTCCCAGATTCAAAAGCCCAGTACTAGATGAAAATAATACAAACCAGGTCACAGCTTCAGGAAACTCAGAGATTATGGAGAACAAGAGACTATTTCATAACATCACAGAAAGAGCAACCAGGGCTGTGGCCTCTACACAGGCTGCAAACAAAGATTAAGAAGCCAAAAGTTCAATCGGTCAGTGATGGCAAATGCCTCTAAGCTCAGCACTTGGGAGGCAGAGGCAGGCAGATCTCTGTAAGCTGAAGGCCAGCCTGGTTCCAGGACAGCCAGGGCTACACAGAGAAAACCTGTCTAGAAAAACAAACAGCAACAATAACAACAAAGCCAGAAGTTCATAATCTAAAAGATACTAGAAAACCCCATCCTAGAATTCCACACTCAGCCAACCTACAAAATTTGAGGGGAAAGTAGATATGTCCAGTCACTCATTCTTAGTCTTAGAAAGACTGACATCCCATGCATGGAGGGGTCCACCAAAATAAAGGAAACTATGTGGATTCCAAGAGATGGAACACAGGAAAGAGACGGTGGAAACTCCCAGGTTGCTAGTAACAGGACAGCCTCTGGGTGATAGCTGCACCCCATAAATAGAAATCCACTTCTCCAGAGTATGCCAAGCCAGGAGGCTCAGGTTCTGATTCCTGGGAAAGATGACATTAACAACAGATCTGATTCCTTTAAGGGAAGGCTGAGAAAACCAGTCATGGGCTGTAGATGGAATTAATGAGAAGTACACATGTACACGTACAGACAAGTCACACAATTGTTAATTCTAAGGAACACAAAAATCTGTGCTTAGCTTATCTGTGAATACTGACCTAGCCATTAATATTGTGCCTTATATTGACCTAGTCATTTCTGAGCCCAAATTCTGTGCCCACATGTATCTATATTTACACTTCTTTGCTCCTTCATTTTCCCCAATAGCAACATGTTTGTTTGTGGGGTTTTGGTTGTTGGGGTATTCTTTCTTTCTTTCTTTCTTTCTTTCTTTCTTTCTTTCTTTCTTTCCTTCTTTCTTCCTCTAAAATTGAAACGTAATTTTCAACCTCTGTTTTATTGTAGCTCTGGTCAATTGAGCTCTGAGCAGTCAAACATGCAGAGGAAATTAAGTTATAATCCAACCCAAGTAAGGACTGGCCGACTGAGGCAGAGATCAAAAGGCAGGTGGAGGCAAGCATGGAGGTACAGATAATTTCTACATCCTCTCTTCTAGGTTGCTTGTGGTTGTCGTTTTTTCCAACAAATCTCTTCTACTAGCATAGTCACATGGAACGAGATAATTTCCCCACTGCCAATGACCCAAAGTCAATCGCATTCCTTTCTTGCAGACTTGGATGCCCAACTTAAGACCCTAATCCAAACACAACAACAGCTGCCTCCCAAAACTGTTAGGAATTCAACTTCAAAGATTCTGCTTCACCTGTTGTTCCCAGGACAAGATGAGAGCATCATAAGGAGTCTGAACAGGGGCAGTGTCGGCATCGGGCATTCACTGAGCTCCCACGGGGGAGCCGCCACCAGGCTGACTAAAGATCTGTAGACAGCAAATGATCTTCTTCCGACAGGAGTGGAGACCCAGGGAGAGGTGAAGTAAGTGCCAAAATCTAGAAGAACAGGGGCAGGGCAAGGAAGAGAGGACCTAATCAGGACAGCCTGGAGAACCTGTAGGCAGAGGTGTGGTTACAGGCCCTGGGTGCCTGGAGGAAGGCAAGGAGGCCAGTCATTCTCCTTCAAGAATACAAATGGGCCAGGAATTGTCCACAGTCTCTCCATCCTCCTTTAAGGACTGAAGGTTACCATCTACTGAGCATGACAGGTTTGATAAAAACACAGCCCCTGCCCTGCTTTGTGACAAGACCACCTTAAGGAAAGAGTTTGGCAATCCTAAAGCATGCGTTCATACTCTAGATTCTTTTCTGTTTGGGAAGAGAGGAAATTTCTAGGCCAAAGATCCACATAGGGCAAAGGTATTGGCAGCTAGAACAAGGCATTGATTTGCATGTGTTTACAATACTTATCCCACACAGTTCCACAAACCAGAATGCACACACCCTAGTGGGAAGAATGAAGGCAATTAACATAAACACACTACAGAAAGCACTCTTGAGTTGGCAAGGATAGGAATAGTGATCACGTTAAGAAGAGTATGGTGAAAGGATAAGCCTTTCTTTTTTTAAATCAATTTATTTTTTTATTCACTTTACATCCTGGTTGTAGTCCCATCCTCCTCCTCTCCCAGTCCCATCCCCCTCCCACATCCCTCCCCCTTGACTATTCCTCTGAAAAGGAGAGCTCCCTTTCCCAACCACCCCAGCCCATCAAGTTGCGTCAGGAGTGAGCGCGTCCTCTTCCTCTGCGGCCTGGTAAGGCAGTCCCGGCAAAGGGAAGTGATCAAAAAGCTAGTAAGTTGAGTCCCTGTCCGATGCAGTCCTTACTCCCCTTACTAAAGAAGACTCACATACAAACAGGGCAATGCTTAGGGAGTCTTGCGGAAAAGTGGGAGAAAAGAGAAAAGGACCTGGGAAGTGACAGGAGCTCCACAAGAAAACCAACAGAGCCAACTAACCAGGGCCCAGAAAGGTTTGCTGAGAGTGAAGCATCAACCAAGGACCGTGCATGAACTGGACCTAGGCCCCCTACAAAGATGTAGCAGATGGGCAGCTTAGGCTTCATGTGAATAAGCCTTTCTTAAACAATGAAAATATAACTGAACAACAATGTTTTCAAATACTTAACGTGTAAGTTTGGCCACACCCCTCCACCCTCCTCAACCCCCGTGGAAATTAAGCTGTTCCATATCACATCTGAGTCTTGCAGAACAAAGAGCGACCGGTGACATTAACTAATCTATTAAATCCCAAATCTTACTTAGAAGACTGATAAATTGACACTTCTCCTACCACCCCCCAGCTCTGTAAAAGAGAATCGTCTAGGAGGGAAAAGATTGTCATAGTTTCCTAGGAGGAAAATAGGCACTCACTGGAAAAATGTAAGGCACATGCTTAAAGCATACAACTATTCTGGACAGCCTTCAAACCCACCTAACCAACAGCCATCCCGTTCCAATTTAACACTGAAAGCCACTCTTCTAATCAAATATTCCAGTTTCCGAAGATTGGCCCAAGAAGGGACCTGATACACAGAAACATATCTGTCATTCACCAACGACAGGAAAAAGTTAAGAAATTTAAGACCCAGGAAAAACTGCCCCGTTCGGGGACAAAGTCCACATAGTTTTTCCTACATAGATTCCCCAAGCCTGTTTATCAAGATCCACATACCACTTTCCAGAAGGAAGAAATAAATAAACAAACAAACAAATAAGGGCGCCTGCTGGGGCACAGGCAACTGGGGATCATCTTTGTGGACTCTAACTTTCCCGCGGGACAAGCAGAGAGGGGCAAGGAAGCAAACTCAACCGCGAGTGGTTTCGGCTTAGAAACCAAGTCCAAAAGAGCTCATATCTGGAGCTCGGAGCTCGGCTGCAGCCACGGGGAAGGCGCGGCCATCAGGGGGGCGCACCTGTCCCTTCTTCCTGGCCCGAAGGGGACCGGTCTCTCCCCCGACGCAGAGAGCCCGCTCTCACCTACGTGCGAAAGGTAGAAGAGCCTTCCCGGTCCCACTTAAGTTACTGTCCAACAGGTGGCGGGCACCCCCGCGCGCGCGCACCCCTTGCGAGCCTCCCCGCCCGGAGTCCCTGGGTGCTCACCCAGCCGGAGCGCGCGCCGACACAGGCCGGGCCACTGCGACGTCTCAATTGCGGAGCCCGGAGTCAGGCTGGCGCTGACCATGCCCGCCGCCACGCCCACCGCCACGCCCACCATCTAGCTCCACCCCGAGCCCGCCCCTCGCCGCGCCGCCTCAGCCTTCCCTCCGCCTTCCGCGATTTCAAAGCCAAGGGCCGGAGTCGAGCGCGGGGTGCCTGGGACGGAGTTCCAGGGAACGTCCCTTATCCACGCAGACGCGGCCTGGGGTCTCTCTAAGTCCCAAGTTCCCATCCCAAGAGAACCGTTCAGAAAAGGCTCCTACGTCCCCGGCCAGGAGAGCCGGTTGCTGTGGCTCAGAGCCTTGTCGGAACTAGCTACCGACCTCCGCTTCCGCTTAGCCCCTGCGGGCGAACCAGATGATGCTGTGCCCTGGGTTGGTTTACTGGCAAGCCCGAGGCAGCGGGGCATAGCATAGAGTCACTCACGTTATTAGTGTATCAACACTAATCATGAAAATAACCTTCAAGTTACTCACTTTAAATACTGTGAGGTCCTTAAACGTGGAAAAAGAGCTGGTCCAGTTGTCACCTAGTTAGCTGATTGAGAAGCCGGCCTTGAAAGGCTGGCGCGGCAGCTCCGATGTTGGCTTAACGTGGGCAAGACCCTGGGTTTGATCCCTATCTTCACGTCTAAGTTGTCTTTGATGAGAATCTTAGCTCTTAAACACTGTTGTCTGGACTCATCAATTCTGTACTGTTGGACAGGCATGGCTCCCCACCCCTTTCTCTCCAGCATTTCGAGACAAACGCAAGCTCATTCCTATGCCTTCAAGGCCAGTCTGGTTTACATAGTGTCTCCAGGCCAGCCAGGATGAGACGGCCAGAGGGAAACAGACACAGGATAGGACTGAAATGTTCATGAATTGTCCCAGGGAATACAAGACTGAGCTCTGCTCTCCAAAAGTTTTTGGGGTGGACAGGGAGGTAGATTAATTTGCAAAATGCTTGCTATGTGAGCACAGGTTGACCACCTAGAACCCACATTAAAATAAAATTTAAAAAAAAAAAAACTGTTCTTCACTTGCAATCCAGAGTTGGAGGCAGAAACAAAGCATATCGGGGGACTTCCTGGCCAGTCAGTATAGCCCAACACAACTCCAGTCAAATAAGAGACCAAAAATATGGCAGAGAGCAACTGAGAACGACACTCAACCTCTGGCCTCCTTAATGGAGCCTTCACTCTACACAGGGAGAAAAACAACAAACAAGTAAGCAAATAACCCGTTTCACAGGTGAGAGGGGTCTTGACTGAAACAAACTGAGGTAATGAAAAGAGAGTGGTGAGGAAGGGGGACTTTTCCAAGGAGCAATCAGCCAGCCAACCTGAAGATGAAACTCTGGGGAAGAGGCGTACTGTAAGGCTCCAACGTAACACCTGTCAGGATGGAAAAGCACTGCCTTCCTGTGCTCTTTCTCCTGTGATCATCCTAATGACCAGAGAAGTCATCTGACAAGATTCCACTTGACAGGGAAAGAACTCGGAGCGTGTAAAGAACTTGCCTGAAGTCGTATAAATAGGAAGAAGGGGCAGGGAAATGGGAGGAGAACACAGACTTGAGCCGTGATCTGTGACTCTAAATCCTCCCACTCCAGGGAAGGCCTTACGTATAATGAGCCACACTCTGAGTGAACCTGCCCTCCTCTCTCCTGCCTCGGATTCCTTTCAAGTTCTTATTCTTCCTGCCAGGCAGATGGATGTCCTTGGAGAGAGGAGGTTTGGACCCTGTGAAACTGTATGTAAATAAAACAAAACAAAAATCTAGTGGAGCATGTGTATGCAGAGAAAGCAAGTTGTTGCCACGGTACTACAGTAAGAGAGAGAGAATGTGTGTTTGTGTTTGTGTGTGTGTGTGTGTGTGTGTGTGTGTAGACTAGAAAGCTTATCATATAGACTACCTTGGGAATGATAAGCACCACTGCCTTTAAAGGACGCCACCACCTCACACTACGATGCTTAGCACGAATGTCCTGTCACATGGGCTGCTGCCCCTAGGTAACCCTTGTGCCTCATAGTCTCAACTAAAAGGAAATGAGGCATTTGGTGGTTACAAAATTTAAATGATAAACTTTCTGTTGCCGCCTCACAAGGCTTAAAATTAAGAAAGGGGAAAAAGTTTCTACTGCTCTCCTTTAATTCTGAGGAAAACAAGAGAAGACATACCTGTCAGCAAATGGTTTGACAATGATTGGGATAGTTTCCTGAAGAAAGCATCCATTCCACTGTCAATCAAACATCTCAAGAAGGTGCTGACACCGTGTACACTCCACAAATCATGTAGAGAGGAGGACCACGATTCTCAGCAGGGTGTTGAGAAAAAGAAAGACTGAGAGACCAGCAGAGAGCCTCAACTCCATCAACCTGGAATGTACCTGGTGTTTTAAATACATATAATTATTATGTATTATATATAATTTACTATGTTATTAATGAACTAAATATAAACATATATGTAAGGTTGAGGCTTAGGAAATGGTTCAGCATGGAAAGCATTTGTTGGGTAAGTTTGATGACCTGAGTCAGGTCCTGCGTAGAAGCTGGACACAGTTACACAGGAATTGGTAATCCCAGCATTCCTGTGACAAAATGGGAGGCAGGGGCAGGATAACCTCTAGAACCTCAAGAACCATCTGATGTACACTGATGTACACGACAAGAGAGACTCTGTCTCGGGGTGAAAAGCAAAGACTGAAACCTGAGGTTGTCTTATGGCATCATACATAGAGTGGCATGTACACAATTAAACACAGCACATATACCATACATATGTCTGTGTGTAGACAAATACATACATAATTATTACTATTTATTCTTTTCTTATTTCTTAGGTGAAAGGGAATACAAGGGTTGGGCTCCCATAACTCAAACAAAAGAAAGGATGTGGTCTTGGGTTTAAGATTTCTCCCCTTGAGAGAAAGCGCATTGCTGCCTTCTTCGTGTTAATGAAGTTGAGGCACAAAATGGGCGTTTATATAAATTTCTTGGAACCTATGGTCACCCTTCTTGTACAGTATTGCTGTGACATCTACAGATTTTTATGTATTTAAATGCTAAATATTAGGTTGACGTAATTTCTGTTTCTTGAGGGAAGAAAATATCTCTTCCTAACCCCTATGTGAATTCCACATGGTGCATAAGAATCACACAGACCCACCTGGAAGGTTTGCAGATGAAGCAGCACTTGCATTTGGAGTGTCTGGCGCTCCGGTTTGGAACACTCTGCCTCTCTTTTGTGACCTTCCATTTACCCAAAATAATCTGCCCATCATCTGACCATGTAGTCACTGAATGACTAAGTGATAACAATGATGATAATAAGATCGGTCTCGTACAGAGAATGTCTTGCAGTGTGAAGAGGACCTCATTGTACTTACGTGACATGCTGCCTCTTTGCATTGTGGATCAAAAGCTGTGACCTCTTTGGAACTCCATACATAAAAGGAAGGGAAGAATGTTGAGTGTTAGACACAAACCATACTACCAAGAATAGCTGCTAAGCTGGAGAAATGACTAAGCAGTTAAGAACGCTGGATGCTCTTCCAGAGGACCCAGGTTTGATTCTCAGCACTCACACAGTGGCTTACAACCAGCTGCAATCCCAGTCCTAGAAGGTATGATGCCCTCCTCTGGCCTCTGCCGGTATTACGTGCATGGCGCGCACAGCCAGAGCCATCCATGCCAGCAAAACACCCATACAAACAAAATTAAAATTTGCCAAATGTGGAGGTACACACCTTAAAAAATTTTTTTAAATATAATAACTGCTAAATAAATAATTCAAAAGAAATAAAAAGCGCCTTACACAAACTATGTTTACAAAAGCATCCCGTAACCGAGTGTCTTAGGACAGGCCGGGAACACCATCACTTGGGAAACAGAATCTGGAGAATTATGAATTTCAGGTCAGCCTGGGCCACCTCGTGAGCTGAGTCTTGGGAAATAAGGGCTGGAGGGAGTGGTGAGCTGGCTCCCCATGTGAAGGCACTTGTTTCTAAGGCTCACAGATGACCTGAGTTCCATGTTCAGGATCTGCAAGGTGGAAGGAGAGAACTGACTCTGGGTACAAGTTGTCCTCCGACCCCCACACATACATATCACGCATAGATAAACTCTTTTAAGGCCCGAAATGAAGCTCAGTGGTAGAATGTTAGCCTGGCACACACAGCTCAGTTAGATGAGCACTGGTTAGCATGCAAGAAGCCTTAATTTCCATCTCCAGCACTGCATAAGCTTGATGGTGTATGTTTGTAATTCCAGCACTTGGTGGTGGAGGCCGGAGGACCAGAAGTTTAAGGCTATCCTCACTTACACAGAGAATTTGAGGTCAGCCTAGGATATACGAGACCCTCTTCCCCCCCCAAAAAAAAATCATCCAAGATGTTCATATTGGTACCATTTCAAAACCTTTCAGCCTTTACTGTTTGTCCCTATGGACACCTGAATATGTGTGGTACACACACACACACACACTAAAATAAACCTTAAAGGAGGAAGAAAAGCCCGCATCAGGCTGCTGGGCTGGATGTTCACCGTAAGGTCAGGACCCTTGCTCCTTCTGTGTTTCCACAGAGACTAGAACCTACAGGGAGAATGACCACCCCTAAGCTCATAATGAGGTCATCACACCAAGTACTCACCCACACCAGTGTGTCTCCGTCCTTGTCATCTTTACCTATTTTCATTTTGAGACAGGCGAGCCCTGAACTTCAGCCCGCCTGCATTTAGCCTCTCAAGTGCATCAAGCCCTTTTGAATAAAACATTTTCATCATAGTTTATTTAACCAAGGGGTTGGAGAGATGGCTTAGAGGTTAGGAGCACTCCCCGTTCTTGCAAAGGCGCCAGGTTTGTTGTCCAGCACCCAGATGGAGTGGTGTACGGAGCACAGAGGTCCTGTGTTCACAGATGAGCCAGAGGAGAACCTGGGAGTTTCAACACACAAACAACACACAAACCCTTTCAAACAAAGGGTTATCCTGCCAGAAACCTGGGAATTCACATGGTGACTTTCACACTATTTATCTAGCCAAGACCATGCTGGATCCTCCCCCAGACTCTTATCATAATCTTGTTTTTCTCTGTCAGCCTTAGAAACCATCTTTATGGAAGGTTTCACGTGTCACTTGGTAAAGAGTTTCGATGTAGTCAGGTCTGATACTTATTTAGCTTACTTTATGATTTATTGTGCACATGGGACTGAGTTCATTATCACCAGGAATGTTTTCATCAAATTGTGTTGTGCTGAAATATGCCTAAATTAAACTACTCAGTGTCAGACTCCTGACGTTTTAACCAATAGTGGCTTCTTAGTAGTGTTGAACAAAACTTGCCTCTCTGGGATCATTCTTCTGCTAGCTGCAGTGCTTGCAAACACTCCCCAGCGGGGGCTCACACGCACCTATAAGTCCAGGACCAGGGAATCTGACACCCTCTTCTGGCATCTCCAGGAACTGCACTCACATGCACATACCAACCCACAGATACACATATTGAAAAACAAAAATATTTTAAATAATAATAAATTATTTTAATAAAAACATAAACATTAAACTGCTTAAACACTCTTTATAGCATTGTATACTATTGTGGGACTTTGAATAAGAATGGCCCCCATGGGCTCATGTGTTTGAATGCTTCGTCATAAGGGAGTGGCACTACCTGGGAGGGATTAGGAGGTGTGGCCTTGTTGGAAGAAGCATGTCCCTAAGAGTGGGCCATGAAGTTTCAAAAGCCCAAGCCAGACCCAGAGGCTTTGGTTCTTCCTGCTGCCTGGGGATCCAGATGCAGAACTCCCAGCTTCTTCTCCAGCACCATGTCTGCCTGCATGTTGTCGTGCTTCCTGCCATGATGATAATGCGCTAAACCTCTGAAACAGTAAGCAAGCCCCAGTTAAATGCTTTCGTTTATAAGAGTTGCCATGGTCATGGTTCTCTTCATAGCAATAGAACTCTGGCTAAGAGATGTATTAAGTCTAAAATAAAATTTCAAAATAAATTAAAACTACAGAACCACTTGTTGAGGGGACATGAATACACCACACACCTGAGACCACATGGGGAATGTAACAAGGTCCTCACCTGTCTACCAACCAGGGAAGTGACAGATGACCTAGCAGGGGCATGGAACTTGCAAGGCCACCCAGCTGTAAGAAGGAGAGCCTCACCCAAGTGTCATGGAGGCAGAGTGGGAAACTTGGGCTCTTAATCCTGCCCAGCAGTAGACAGTGAAGGTGAGATGTGTACCTCCCTCTCCTGTGACAAGGTGGTGTCAGTGAAGTGCTCAAATAAATGGCGTCTGTCAAGGCAGACTCCATGAGTAAAACCCCAGGGGTTCCGTGAAAGTAACTAGCTCACTACATGAAAAACCGAGAACTTGAACTGAATGGACAAAGACTTTAAAGCAGCTACCACAGAACTGCTTCCATGTGCAGTTATACACATGCTTGTGGCAAATAACTAAAAAAAAAAAAAAAAAAAAAAAAAAAAGACAGGGAGGAAAGAAGGCATGGAGGAAAGAAGAAGGAAGGAAGAAGAAAAGAAAAAGAAAGCCCCAAGTAAAGAAGTAGATGATGTAAAAGAGGAGGAGGAAAAGAGGAGGAGGCAGCAAGTAAAAATGATGCTAGTAATTCAATACCTCTCACTGAAACTCCATGAATGGGCTATCATGGATGGATGGCTAAAAGGAAGAATCAATGAAGTGCTTATTTAGGGAGCAATAGTAATTACCTAACCTGGACAACAGTGATAGGTGGGTGGGTGGATGGGAAAAATGACTGAAGGAAGAAAGGAAAGTCATTAGTAATCCTACCAGACTACAACAAACATCAGAGGAGAAAGAGGTCAGGGCTCACAAGGTACTCAAAGAAACAATAGCTGAAACTTTTCACATTTGGCAAATGATGTGAAGCTACTGAGTAGAAAGTTGAAAAAAAAAAACTCATGCTGGGTAGTAGATACAAAGATATTCACATTAAGACACACTGCAGGCTTAAAACTTCATAGTATTAAACAGAAAAACACTCTTGACAGCAGAGAAACAGACACTGACCTTAGATGCAGAAACAACTCGGTCAACAGCTGCTTTTTTCATGGGAAACCTGGCAGAGGGAAGTGGGAGAGATTTCCTGAGCCAAAATGTCCTTCAAAAATGAAGGACAATGCTAGGTATTCTCAGATAAAAGAAAATTAAGAACATGTATCATTGCTGGGCGGTCAGGATGCACACCTTTAATACCAGCACTAGGGAGGCAGAGGCAGGAGGATCTCTGAGCTTGAAGCCAGCCTGGTCTACAGAGTGTTTCAGGACAGCAGGGCTGCACAGAGAAACCCTGTCTCAGAAGGGGAAAAAAAAAAACAAAACGCTTATCATTAGCTGATCGACCCTGAAAGAAAGAAATGGAAAATAGAAAAGAATCAGTCAAGGAAAGAATCCTGGAATACTGAGATAAAAAGAACAAACGCAGGGAACAAAAACAGGCAGGTCCTTCAATACTTCCTGTTCTTTCCAACCTGTGATGGTGGGCTGAGACAAAGATCGTAATACGGAGTTGTTGGAACTAGATCCACAGGAAATACTTAAGACTTAAATATAATGAAAGGAGCTTAACTGTCTGTATTTCCTCAACTGCGGGGGAACCAGAGTCGGGGGCGGGGGTCACTGACACCAATAGAAGTTGTATATATAATTTAAAGCCTGAAGTAGCTCTTAAAAAGCTATACAAAGGGGCTGAAAAAGATGGCTCGGAAGTAAAGAGCATTGGCAGTTCTTCCAGAGGACCTGCACCCACGTGGTGGCTTACCACCATTTTGTAACTGGTCCCAGGGAATCAGAAGGCAGCAATCATGCATGCTTTTCAAGTGTCTACAAAACATGTACCAAGACAGACCAGAGCTGGGTCATAACCACAAACTGCATCAAGACAGGCTATAACTGGGTCACCACAAACTGTACCAAGACAAACTACAACTGGGTCAAAATCACACCACCACAAAGCTGCAAATAACTGGAATCATACATGCTGACTTTTCCGATCATTAAAAAGAGAAGTTCAAGCCCAAAGAAAATACAGCATTCGCACAAATCAACGGCAGGGAAAGACAATTTGATAGCAGTAAATGCATGCATTAGAAGAGAGTCACATCTCAAATTGATAATCTAAGCTCTTTTGTAAGAATCCAGAAAGAAAGAAAAGAAGTAATAGCTAACAACAGAAAATAATAAAGACAAAAATCAGAGACTATGGACAAAAACAAGAACAAAGTATCAGTGAAAGAAACAGCCTTGTAAAAACGTTTGATTTTTATTAGATTATAATTATATAATTTACTTTTCCCTTTTCAACCTCCAAACCTTACCAAGTACCCCTTTACTCTCTTTCAAATTCATGACCTCTTTTTATTTATTTATAAGTGTGTATATGTGTATGGATGTATGAAGAGAGACAGAGAGAAGTTTTTTTTTAATTTTTCATTTATTTATTAGGTGTATGAGTGCTCTATCTGCATGCACACCTGCATGCCAGAAGAGGGCATCAGATCCCAGCATAGCCAGTTGTGAGCCACCATGTGGTTGCTGGGAATTGAACTCAGAACCTTGGGAAGAGCAGAAAGTGCTCTCAACCGCTGACCATCTCTCCAGCCCGAGAGCGTCTTAAAAGACTGGCTAGCAATGAAAAACATCTAGCAAGACTCACAGTAAGAAAAAAAAAAAGATAGTAAGAAGAAAAAACTAAGACCGGGACTGAAAGAACCCGCATCACTGTGAAGAATGGTGGACACGTACCTTCATTATCTCCTCCTGTAAGGGTTAATCCAGGGGGACAGGTCAGGGACTTGTCAAGGGGACTACCCCTAGGAAGGCAGGTTCACCTTAAAACACTGCACTCTTCCTACCCAGAATTCCTCTCCCCAGTGCAGTCAGTCCCCAGCAGCTGAGCTGCTGTGAGGCTGGCTGCGTTGGTCCCCCTTTCTACGTCTTCTGTCCTTTCAGCCGGTGGCCAGAGCATAAGTACTCTTTTAAACACCCTAACTGATGTTTCCTTGCTCTTTGTGAACGTCCCCTTTCCTGGTAAGGCTGCCTGCTGGCGGATGAGTGACCTCCATGACTCATCTGGAACAGCCCAGGCTTCCTCCTCCTCTCCCTTCTCCTCCTCTCCCTCTCCCTCCTCCTCTCCCTCTCCCTCCTCCTCCTCCTCTCCCTCCTCCTCCTCCTCCTTCCCCTCCTCCCCCTTCTCCTCTCAGGCAGCTGGAGAGTCCCAGGCAGCCCCCTATGGGCACTTTCTTTTAAATCCCAATAACTTGTCCTCAAGCTTCCCCTTGTGCCTGTTCTTAAATTCTTTTATTAACGAGACTAAGAACCCCAAGGGGGAGGTGTGTCTTTATTTCCCAGGTATGGTTTTTCCTGGAACTCCCCAAGATCTCTCTGCCTCTTAATTCTTTAACTGGAAGAGAAACGGACCACTCCTGCACCCTAGACGGCGCCTCTCCTACACATCTTCTGGGAACTAGAAGAATAATGGAACAATACAAATAACTCTACACTCATCAACGTGATAATGTAGACGAAAGGGACTTTTTAGGCCTGAATTACAATCCAGTCCATATGAAATACATATGCCAAAAAGCCCTGTAGCCATGAAGGAATGTAATGCATCATTTGAAATCCTTCAATGAAGCTTCAGGGCAGCTTGTTTTCAGTGGAGAAACAAGAAGGAAACCAACCTATGACTCAGGGCAAAGTGTCAGCTCCAAAGGAAACTCTGGTTCCAGAAACCCCAAAACGCAGTCCAAGTATCCAGAGATGAGCTCAGCCTGAACTAAGGTAGGATTTCTGCAGGTTAGCTAAAAGCCAACATTCCATGGGAATTCTTGAGGCCTGTTTCACTCTACCAAAAGCAATCATTTGTCTTTGGCAGAAGGGAGTTATGGCTAACAGTGATTCCTATTAGAATAACAAAGCTGAGCCAGCATGGTGGCACATGCCTATGATACCAGCACTCCGGGAGGCAGAAGCAGGCAGATCTCTGTGAGTTCGAGACCAGCCTGGTCTACAAAGTGAGTCCAGTACAGCCAAGGCTACACACAGAAATCCTGTCTCAAAAAGAAAAAATTATATATATATAATTTTATATATATAAAAGATATATAAAAATGTCCTCCAGGCTACTTCAGTATCACAAGTACTGTTACACATTCCAAAGTCCATGCTAGCATCTAGGTCCTTGGATCCTCCTCCCCTACCCTAAACTACCTCCAACTCATGAGCTTCCTCGGCCTGAGCTATACTCATTCTGCTTGTAACCCTGCTATTCTTGATAGAAGCTCTCTTTCTGCTCTTCTCCTGCATCTCTCAATATGTTTTCTCTGTTCTCTATCCTCTGGCATTCCTCTCTCTTTCTCTCTCTCCCTTTCTCTCTCTCTCTCATCTATAATAAAAACCTTCCCCTTAACTAGACTAAAGAGTGGCCATTTTATCAGCTAATACACAAAGCATAAGCCATCTCCAAAGCTCCTGGTGTAAGTGAGGGAGTAGTGAGATCACCACCTAAACCATTCTGTGGGTAGAAAGAAAGGTTTATTTGGGGACTTCAAACTTCCATGGCTGGGGCAGGATGAGGGGTTGAGCAGAGAGAATAGCAAAAGGCAGGAACTTGCAAGTTTTAAGGGAGTCTGTTGCAGCGGGAAGAGGCACTGAAGTTGGAGCAGCCCAGGAACTAAAGTAGTGGGTGGGGAAGGCTGATGGGCCAGAACAAGCCAGGAGATAACATGGGGACTTTGATCTGTTTGGGACCTGTTTGACTTACTACGGAGCTAGATGCCCCATTGCCAGAGGTAGCTGGCTGTACAGGAAGTGATGGCTTTTCCTAACAGAAACCTACTTCAGAAGATTTCTGAGGGATGCTTTAGGCTACTTATCTGCTCAAAGTTCTTCTGATTATTCAGAGTCCAGCATGAGCTGATCTGTATGTAGGACCCTGTTCAGAGGGCTGCCACTTTGGGGGTCCACTCTGAACCTAACATCTGGGACTACATCACCCTGTGCTTATTCCAGGAAAGTGGGTGGCCAAAATGTAATTTCTTACCAGACTATTGGATGGAGGATCAAAGTGGATGATGTTTAGCTTCATACAATCAGAAATACAACACCTCTTACGCTCTGGTGCCGTGAGCTGGTTACGTGTGGCTGTGTAAACCTTCAGAGCCACGCACAAATGATATTGTCCAGGGGCCTCCACCCAGAGCTACTCAGCCAAATAAATTCAAATTTACATTACAGATAGTCTGTGTTCCTTGTGTTGAAGTGGAAGAACGTTTTGCCTGTTCTGGTTAATCCATTTCCCCCAGGACTAACTTCAACACAAAAGCTGTGAAGGTGTTGGATAAAACCCACTTCCTGTGCTGTCTCTGCTTTCAGGCAGATTCCCTATCGCTGCACAGCACAGGAGATGGCTCGAGGCAAGTGAATCTTCCCACTCCACTTCTTTCTTGACTTCTCATGTTGGGAACAGAGCCCCCTGGGAAGTTTGTCAAGCCAGGCACACTGCTCTGATTATTAGGAAACAGGTTTCCACTGATAACAACCTCTGGATCTTGTTCAAGAGGTTAAACAAAAATGACAAAATTTTCTTTTTTATTTTTTTCCATTATTTGCCCATTGTGAGTTATATATTTTGAACTTTTGAGGCAAATACTATAAACTGTCCTCTCTTGAGATGTCTTTTTCAACATGCAGAATTTTGTGAAATTAGCACCCAGTGGGGAAACTCACCTTATACCTTGCCAGGGGCCACTCATTGAATTGTGAAATAGGTGAATGTGTTGATAAATGTCTCTTTGTAGGAGAATACTGGCTGATGAACTCAATTCTGTTTTTGTTTTTGTTTTAATTCTTCTATCCTGCACTGCTGACACAGGGTCATTGCTCTTTATTAGTCCCTACATTAACATTATCTAAACAGAAAGTTCTTGAACATCCTTCCGTAGCAATGAAACTTGGGTCTTTTGAAGCTGCCAGAGACATCCAAAAGGCCAGCTCTGGGATGGATCCTCTTCATAGAGCCCGAGGATGGCACTTTGATCAAACATCGATGGTAAGATAATGTAAGAATGTGGATGTAAAAACACAGCTCTTACCTTAAAGGGAATAAGAGATTATTTATTCTGGAGCCATTTCAAGTCACGATGGTCCAGGAACACAGATTTAAGTTACCCCAGATTCCACATTCCATCATTGGAAGCAGCTTCAGAGTTTTACTGAACAAAGAAAGTCAGACATTTAGGCGGGTTTAAAGTACATTGTTGGGTACATCAGAGCGTGGTTAGATCAAGATGGAGGAAGCTCTTCCATAGGCGTCAGGTGCTATAGGATGATGGTCTTAGCTTTTAGGTTGGTAGAAGCTAGTCATCTAATAAACGATAGATTCCAAAAGGGCTTTATCTGTTAGTCACAGGATGTTAATGCTGGCACAGAGGTGGGCAAGGAATGGCTATTATAAAGATAAAGCTGGCCCGAGATACGCTAGCCTCTGGATACTCAGCATTCCAACCTTCCCACCTCACGTCAGCTTTAATCACTTTGCAGACACGGATTCTTTCCAGGAATTATCATTCATGAGAACATGACATCTTTGTGTCTGGGTAACTCCGGAGAAAGAACAGTGTGGGACAGGAAAGTTAGCTTCTCCTGTTCCTTGAATAACCCCTGGCTATGTATTTCCTGATGCTTAATGTGATGAGAGAAAGCTGTATTTCTCTCTCTGCTATATCTGCAGACTCGTTTATCTATTTATTAATTTTTATGGTATATGTATGTGTGTTTGCTTACATGTATGTGTGTATGCAATGCTCATGGAAGCCAGAGAGGGTCAGATGCCCTGGAATTGGAATTAGAGATGGTTATGAGCTGTTATGTGGGTTCTGGGAATTGAATCCAGGTCCTCTTCAAGAGTAGCCAGTGATCTTAACCACTGAGCCATCTCTCCACAACCTAGGAAATAGGAAAGTTAAAATTCATGGTAAGAAAAGTATGCAAAGCTTTTGGTACCACATATATCTGAGAGGTACAGTAAATAAACTACCAACATGACTGACTGTTCTATAGTATGGTTAAGGCTTTTATTGTAGGTTTGAGAGAGAATGGCCAGAGATATATGGAAGAGTCCAGAGCAGAAGAAAAAATAAACTGGACATGGCCAGGGCTCTCTGAGAGAGGGGGGAGAATAGCAGGAGATAGAAATTAGAGAGAAATTAATGAGAATAGCCAGAAGTGAGAATAACTGGGCTTTAAGAAGGATGAGTAGCTAAAGGGAGGGAAGCCCAAGTGAGCTGGAGGGAGTTAAGGGTGGGGGAGGAGGTGAGAAGGGCTAGGATGCTACAAACATGGATGTGGAGATGCGTAATGGGTGCTTGTGACCCTGAGGGAGGCTGGAGGCACATTAATATATGCAAATGGTTTTATTCTTGAATCTTGAGCAAACAGTCACATTGTTAACACAAACCTCAATCACCACTCCTATGGAGTCACAGTTACCTTACTATTATTTTTTTTGTCTGTTTGTTTAGGTTTTTTGTTTGTTTGTTTTCCAAACAGGGTTTCTCTGTGTAACCCTGGCTGTCATGGAACTCACTCTATAGACCAGGCTGACCTTGAACTCACAGAGATCTGCCTGCCTCTGCCTCTTAAGCACTCCCCATGGAAGAGACGCTCTTGGGACCTGAGGGTAGAGAAGGTGAAGGGCTGCTCTTAGGGGCTGGGTGGAGGGAGAGTGGAAGGGTCCCTTCTCCAAAACCCCTAGGGACTGGAAGGAGCATCGAGAAGCAGCCTTTCCGGCCTCCAGCATACTCAGCATAATCCCCAGCTCAAAAAATCTTTTTAATGTGATTGATTTAAAAAAGAAAAAGAAAGAAAAGAAAACAAAAAAACAAACAAGGAGACATTTTAAAAGTTTACTCATTTATTTGTATGTGTATGAGTGTTTTGCCTGCATGTATGTATGTATGTTCACCACATGCATGCCTGGATACTCAGAGGCCACTAGATCCCCTAGAACTGGAGTTACAGGCACTTGTCAGCCAGCATGTGGGCTCTGGGAACTGAACCTGAGTACTCGGCAAGAGCAGCACATCCTCTTGACGACTGGACCATCTCTCCAGCCCCCATATTTTACATTCCCCCCTTTGGTCCCAAGCCTTCACCTTTTGGTGTGTTCTTCGCCTACAGCACATCTCAGTTTGGGTTAATTATTCCAAGTCCTCAGTAACTTTAGTGGTGATGGACTGGAGATACCTAGGAAACTGGTAAAGCATATTTCTTGGGATTCTCATAAGGTGACCTCCAGAGAACAATAATGCGGGTATGTAATTATAATATTGCTTAGGTTGTGGGTCTGGGAACTGAGTAGAAGACCTACCTTCACTGTGGTGGCATCCTCCAATAGAACCGAAAACTAGGACAGGTAACAGCATGTGTGCTGGCTGGGATGCTCTTGAGCAGGTGTAGTTTTGGGATGCTGACCCCTGGGAACTTGGACCTTCAGCCCTCCAGGGTTGCATACACCCTCAGCTTTTGCCTTCGGTTGCATCTCAGGTCTGCTTGTTTTCTGAAGCTTCCAGGTTTTAAAACTGGAATTTCTCTAAGTCTTCTCCCTGCAGGCGAATAGTCACTGTAAGGACTGTTCAGCCTCCAATCATGGAAGACAATCTAATAAATCCCCTTTTATTAATTAATTATAATATTGCTTATGCTCTTCTGGAGGACCACTGAACAATTTGGACCTGCCACGTGCTGTGGCATTCACCCAGAAAAGTGGGCGGGGAAATCACACTCTCTGAAACACCCTTTGGGAAACACTACCATTGTAGTTTCCACTCGCTCCGTTGTGACCTGACAGGCTCTCTAGTCATCTTAGACCTCATGAGGTTCTTTTGTGAACAACCAACACTCCTTCAGAGAGGATCTGGAAAACCTCAAAGTAGGAATTGATCACCTGTCCTAGGCCAGATTCCTCAAACTGGAACATCCCAGCGTGAACACACAGAGCTCTGTAGCAGCCACTCCCGTCGGGCATTCCTGAAACTACTCACAACCCTGGACAGTATGCTTAAGACTACTGGCCTAGAGAACTGGTTCCATTTTCCTCTTTTTCTCCCAAAAAATTCTTTGATCTTACAACCCAAGCTTTCAAAGCACCTAATTGTCAGCTAACTGCCTCTGGAGTATTTCTACAATAGCTGAATCCTGTTTCCTTTCAGGCCATGTGCAAAGTCAATATGGAGTGTGGAAAACATTATTTAAAGCATAGCGCTGGTTTCTCCATTATCTTCACTACTTACAAAAATAGCATACCCTCTGTCATCTTGAGCAAGAACTGTCACACAGCTCTTCTATCTGAACTGGACCACATGACTGTGCAACTCTGTTGGCCTTTGATTACATAGGTCTAGTATAATTAGACTAGTCTGTAAAGGATATGGGCTTGTTCTGACTTTGTGCCGTTGTGAGTCGGTGAATCATAAAACCACAGAATGATATACTTTTGTCAGCGGTGGAGGGGTTAGATGTCCTCAAGACAGAATCATCTCATCGAGAGGGAAGACAGTTTTCTTTAATACTACAAGAATGGCTGGAGAGATGTCTTACTAATTAGGCCCTGACGAGGGATTCAGGTTCCACTCCCAGCACCCACTAGGTGGCTCACAATCACCTGTAACTCCAGTTCCAGGGAACCCAGTGCCCTCTTCTGACTTCTGAATGCCCAAAGTGCACAAACATGCGTATAAAATGAATATAAATATAATGCCACAAGCCCTGAACTAGATTTTGATGCAGAAATTTCTCAGAACTCCAGCCGCTGCAAATCATTCATACTCATGGGAAATGATCAGTACAGCAAATTTTAAGATTTAAAATGCAATGATTGATTAAATGGCCTATACGCTTAAGAAATATGGTAGCAAAAAGAAAAGGAATTTGATAGCAACCAAGACAGCAGAAGCAAACAGTCAGTTCATACTTACCCCCACACATTATAGTCCACTATGACAGGACTTTACATAATCTGTCATGCTTTCAGTGAGCATGTGACGCTTAACAACATGTTGTTAGTTACAATGCATAAGGATCCTTTCCCCTGTGGCTAACCGCAGTTAAAACATTGGTAAAATAACCAACGAGAACTTCAGCCAGAGATTAAAGGCATTAAAACAGAGCAATAATGACAAAAACACTTCCTGACAAGAAGGTTATTAAACCACTAGAATGGCTTACCACAGAATGGGCTCTTTATACATGCCAAAGTTATTTTTTTTTTCTTTATTCAGAGTCTATTCAAGGAAATGTATCAGCAGACAATGAAGACTTTTCTCTCTTTGTCCCAGTAAATTCATTTTCCCCTACTTCTGAGGGTGATTACAAGCATTTTAGAAAACCCGGAGGTAAAATCTCACCCATAATCCCACCAGACTAAACATACATATAATTAGTACTTGAGCATTGTCCATTTTTTTCCCTGTTTTCTGTGTAGGCATATTCATTTTGTGTAGCTTTGTTCGTGGTATAAAAACATGTTTTCCAGAGCCAACTAAAGCAAATTCATCATGAATGGCAAGTAATGCTTATTTAAAATATAGATGAAAATCAACAAGAAAGCAACAGATACGATTTTCTAGATCATTCAAAGGGACGAATCAAACTAAAATACATGTTAATGTTGGTATCCGCAGAGAGCTAGATTGTAATGCAACATTTAACTGACTCCATTTAACTGACCTTTGCTTTTGGAAAAATAAATGAGAATTTGGCTCAAAAAAAAAAAAAAAAAAAACAAAACATGTTTTCCTGTCCTTTTCACTGACTAGGACATAGCCATTTCTTCATGTAAGATGTGAAACTCAGATAAGGTGTGATGAGATATTTTTCTGATGCTGTCATGTCTTTTGCTCCCCCACATGACTCATGACCTGGTGTCCCTTTGGGGCTACAAAACACAGAAGTCTACCATCTAGGTGGAGTCAGCAATGCCCAGGTCTGAGTGTGAAAAGAAAGACACCGGGCCTGGACAAATGGCTTAGTGGTTAAGAGCACTTGCTGCTCTTCTGGACGACCCAGGTTCTGTTCCCAGCACACACAGGGCAACCTATAGCCATCCATCTCTCCAGCTTCAGAGGATCCAGTACCCTCTTCTGACCTCTGTGGGCACGAGGCATGTATGTGGTGCACATACGTATGTGCGGGCAAACATACACATAAAAATGGGTAAATCTAAAAATATAATAAAGACACTGAAATTCCCTTTCTGAATTCAAAGGGGATGTCCAGATGTGAAGCCACAACAGGAAATGTGGAATCAAATGTATGCACAGAAGCTGCTTTCCTTTTTCATCCCTCAAATCCAGAGGTAAAAGTTCTTCCCAGATGTGCAGAGGGTGGGGAAGGAGGTGCGTAAACAGACCAGCTTCTGCACACCCCTATGCTTAGCTCTGAGATGCACTGGGTGAGAAGCCATTGCTGGCAATCGAGCGCCTCCTGTCAGGAAGGCTTGGAATTCTAGAACAGACTAGAACATGTCTGAGGAGCCTGCTGGAAAGCATGACCATCCCACCAAGTTACAGAGGAGTCCAGAAAGAAAGAAGAAAGTGGCAGGGCCTGTCAGATCCAAGCTTCCCATGGGGGGAGGGGAGAGCTCTAGAACAAAGGTTTTTGTGCATAAGGCCATGGGAAGGACTCTAAAGTGAGCAGGTGGGCTTTATACAATTTAAAAAGGGACGTACTCATGCCAGGTGAGTGCACTGACGTGACCCCATCTAGTAGAGAGACCCCATTCCTTCTATTGCTTTTTCCCCCTACAAGGTGAATGTGAGCATGTGTATACTGAGGGCGTAGGGGTGTGGAACACTTGAGCAGTCCGAGCAGAAGTGCCAGGTACTGGGGCGGTGGTGCTGAGGAATCTGGTTACCCAGCCTGTGCAGAACTTATGCAAAGGTAAGTTTGAGTGACTGCCTCCTACTCAAACAGAAGGAACCCTCTGTCTCAGGCATTCGCATTTCCGGACTCCCCAGGTCGCTTATCAACCATGGTTTGCATACACGTATAGCAAACAGTTAATGTGTCCATGTTCTCTTGAAATTTAGAATTCTCAGGTCTTGCTACATCGACGGCAAACGTGTCAACAGAAAATGGCTCGAGAGCAGCGGTTCTCGACTTTCATAATGCTGTGACCTTCTGATATACTCTCTCCTGTTGTGGTGACCCCAACCATAAAATTATTTTTGTTGCGACTTCATAACTGTGATTCTGCTAGAGTGAAGAGTCATAATGTAAATGTCTGATATGAGGGATAACGGATCTACGACCCCTGTGAAAGGCTGGTTTGAGTCCAAAAGGGTTGAAACCCTCAGTCTGAGAACTGCTGGCTAATAGAAAAACAAAAACAAAAACATTAAACAACTTTAAATTCCTATCCCAGGTAGGTATTCAAATATTTGTTGCAGGGATGAATGTAAGGGCGATAGAAAACAATAAATTTTATTTGCAGTCAAATGATTACATCTTGTAGGGTAATGAATCTAGTCTATGGAAGAGTGTTCCCTGAAATAATATTTTTCTGCCTCAACAAATGAGTTTATCTGAATATTTGTCAACTCACAGCTGCAAGCTACATACATTTCAAAAATAACAATTCCCAAAATAGGGATAGTATGGATGTAAAAACAATGATTTCAATCAAAGACTGGTGTGTGTGTGTGTGTTTGAGAAGAATATATATCTTGTACTCACCCTCTGTGGCATGGGAATTTGTGAAAGGAAAGTATTCACTTGAATTGGTGTTGAAGCAATTTATGGGTTTTTTAATTAACGTATTGCATGCGGTGCTAGAAATGGCTCTCGGATTAATGGTTCCCTGACATATGGAGGAGATGTCTGCTGAATAGCACTCTGGTAAATGGGCGCTAATGGATCCCGTTGGATATTGAAAACATTAGGAAGCCTGACGTGCGTTATCTACCAAGTGGGGCAGAATACCTGACGCCTTATTTGTAAGAATTAAAAATAACAGTGAGAATGCGAATATTACATATGCTTTTGTTTTGTTTTTTAATTGTTTGCATTGATTCGTTGGGGTGGGAGGGCGCACACACCTCAGCACACAGGTGGACGTCAGAGGGCAGCTTGTGGTAGTTGACTCTCTCCCACCACGTCACATCTGTCCCAGGACCCAACTCGGGTCATCAGGCCTGGCAGCCAAGGCCTTTACGCGTGAGCCATATGTTTTTTATATAGTGATGTTTTAGGAGACTATGTAATGATATAGAAAGATGTTAGAGCAAAAACGGCATAGAAGACTGTCTGAAGCAGATGGACTCTATTACCTCATCTTTGGTTAAGATGAGTAACGGCACACATGGGAAAAGAGCATCAGTGAGGAAGGGCATGTTTAGGATTACCAACGATTAATGGGCTGCTTCTTCATTTTGCTTTAAAACAGTTTGCATAACGAGGATACTGTTAGATTCGTGGATGACTTTTAAGCTTGGGCCGATTCGGCTGCATAGTCTTACGGGGAACGGATCTTCTCCTGTTCTCACAGTTGTTAAAAGATAACCTGTGCTGCTTTTCCTTCTTGATGGGAGGCACTTAGTAATGACACCAGCTTTCTACAAGTCCTATTGTTCAGGCATCCAGCAAGGTGGAGTTGGGTTCGAGCTATTTTGTGTTGCATACAAAAAGTGGCCACAATCCTTCCAGGAAAGCAGTTTCTTAACATATGGCCAAGCATGAGGCAGCAGGTGTTACAGAATCCCACTGGCGTCCACACAGCCAGCAGACATCTGTGAGAAACAGCCTGGCAAATCCTCCCGGCAGTGTGACTCACCACTATCTTTTTGTAGGTGATTAATAATCCCTATTTCCATCCAAAACACGTTTCAAACATCTCTTCCCTCCCTTCTTCCTTCTCTCCCTCCCTCCCCCTTCTCTTTTAGGGTGATGCTGGTGGGGGGGGGTGGCAATCAAGACCTCACACATGCTAAGCAAACACCACACCCTCCATTCCTGAGAACAAATGTGAATAGCAGTGATTGTTACACATGAAACAAAACAAAACAAATCAAAACAAAACCCTCTACCTAGTTCAGCCTCTGCTCTCGCCAAACAAAACAAGAAAACACTGCTCTGAAACTTTGATTCGGAATGAACTTCTTCCATTTAGTCAGGAAAAACCTTTGCCTAAAACTGCATTGTCTTATGAACAGTCTTGAGTTTTCCACTTTGGTTCAATTTTTAAGAATCCATCTAGTATGTTCCCCTGGGCATCAGTGCGGACAGAGAAGCATAGCCAAATGGGCGCTTTCTCTCAGAATGGGTGCTTATCTGGCCTTCAAGAAACAAAACAAACAAAATGAGATGGGTCATAACTTTTCTTACGCTGTTTGATACACATTCTGCTTATCAAACGCACAGTAAAATCACCAAGTAGTATGTGAGAGAAAGTGTTCATAACGCCCAGGGAGGGAAAATGGTAAAATCTATAGTAAATAGAAGCCAGACCGATGAAAGAGAAAGCACTTATAAAAATGGGGCCAAGAACATAAACAGGTATGTTTCAAAAGAAAACTCAACAATAAAACATACAAAAGCAAGTTCTGCCTGGTAGTAATTACAAATGCAAGTTGCATATTGCAAATTGCCCCAGTAAAAACATAATGCTTCCCGTCCTACCTAGGAAACCTTGCAATACTGGCCTAGGAAGGGATGCAACTTTCTATTGGGAGTATCAATAGGTACAGCCGTGGGGGAAAAGTTGGCTGCACCTCTGAAGGCTGAGGGTGTCCTTGTGCTACAGTGGTTTTACTGCACGAGGCATAAGGAAGAATAGAGTTTTTGCTACATCACAACTACGAAAGACAAGGAATAATACAAAAGCAGTCCAGACTACAGAGACGGCTCAGCGGGTACAGGGGTTTGCCGCCAAGGCTGATGGCCTGCAGTCTATCCCTAGGACCTATAAAGAGAAAACCAACTCCTGAAACCTGCCCTCTGGTCTCCACAAGCGTGCTATGGCCAACAGACATAATTAAGTAAAAATATAAACTAAAACCCTAATGAAACACTAACTCTCCATCTGCTGGAAATATGAATTGATTGTTCATACAATGGATTCCGTAAAGTGAGTAAAGCATAGTGCATATACCCTGTAGGACAGATTTCAAAATATTTTATTAAATCAAAATGAAAGTCAATCCCAGCTGACTACATTAAAGATGATGAAGTGTGCATATAATTTTACGAGCACAAAATCATGTTTACGCACACAACGTGCATACACAATGTGGTCAAAGCATAAACCTGTGCGGTGATACACAGATTGAAATGGCTCTTGAATGGAAGCTAGTTTTACATATGTTCATAGCGTTATATATTTATCTATTTACTTAGAAAGAATATCTGAGGCAAAGATGGCAAAATGTCAACATCGTTTAAATTCGTATAATAGGCAAGTGATGACATTGTCATTTTCATATATTTGAAATAGTTAACGATGTTAAGTTCAGTTAGGCGACTAATAGAGAAAACACTCAAACTGCGAGAAGAAATAAAAACGCAAGACACAGGGGAGCAGTCTGTGCGGTTCGGGTTCACCGCTAGGGTTAATTTTGTCCCTAGGATTGCTTTCTGATGTGACAGCAAGCTCCAATTAACCTCGAAGAACACCTGTCTCCACGATTTTCCTGGTTGGGCACACGATCGTCCTCATCCCTCAGCGCGGAGTGACAGTCGGAGATTTCCGTCCTCTCACACAGGTCAGCGAGCTTGGTTGGTCTGTGTTTGTTCTGTTTTCTGTTGTTGTTTTACGTGCATAAAGGCATTGTCTTTGACAATGTGCTTTTTGGGACCGTGGATTTAAGCTATCTGTCTGACTCCTGGAGCACGAAGGGCCTGGGCCCAGATCTCTGATTAGGATGCAAACATATATAATAAATCCAAACTGATGGAGGTCTTTCTGCCATCACGGTTGCCAAGTGGCTCGGTCCATTGTGACGCTAGTGAGTGGGGATTTAGGCCCCGGCACCATAGGAAACATACTTCTAGTAATTTGGGTATTCTCTTTATTAATAACCTAAAATTTACTTTAATCATCAAATATTACAAAATAGCTTGGGCATTGGGCTAACATTTTAAATTTTCTCTCCCCCTACCTCTTTCTTTCTTTCTTTCTTTCTGTCTGTCTGTCTTTCTGTCTTTCTTTCTCTCTCTCTCTCTTCTTTAGACAGGGCCTGACTCTATAGCCCCAGCTGGCCTGGAATTAGCAGCTCTGTCTGCCTCCTAAATGCTGGGATTAAAGGCATGCACCACCACACCTGGCTTTACCATACCAATTTTAAAAATATTACTTCATGTGTACGGGTGTTTTGCACAAATATAGACCTGTGCATCACGTGTGTGCCATGCCTGCAGAGGGCAGATGAAGACACTGGATTTCTGTAACTGGAATAGTTATAGTATCAGCTATTCAAGTAATGTTTATGTTTTAGGACTCTTTCTGAATTAAGCCCTCTGACACAAAAGAGAATGGAAGAAAAGAGAAGTCATGGGTGGACTGAAGTCAGGATAGTCCTGAAAGTATCAGGTCCAGTTTGTGTTCACACATATACTGGTTTTTCCAAGCAGGGTTTCTCTGTGTAACCTTGGCGGTCCTGGGATTGCTTTGTAGACCAAGCTGGTCTCAAACTCACAGAGAGTCACCTCCCTCTGCCTGCCTGAGTTCTGTTACTGCAGGGGTGTGACACTGCACCGGTTTTGTATTCTCATGTTAGCCTCTAAGACAACGGTTCTCAACATGTGGGTTGTGACCCCCTGGGTGGGGCCAACAACTGTTTCACGAGGTGGCCTATGAAGTATCCTAGATATCCGATATTTACGTTATAATTCATAACAGTAGCAGAATTAGTTATGAAATAGCAACAAAAATAGTTTCATGGTTGGGGTCACCACAATAGAAGGAACTGTATAGAAGGGTCACAG